>NC_135879.1:210791910-211991910 GCF_964194155.1 Cetorhinus maximus | reverse complement strand
ATACCTGCCTTGCCCCAGCCCCCAAATCCCTTTATCCCTCTCTCTCACGTATGCATCAAACCTCTCTTTAAATGAGTCAATGCTATCTGCTTCAACCACTCAATGTTGCAGTGAGTTCCACATTCTCACCATACACTAATCTACACTTGGAGGGACAGGGATTAATCAAGGACAATCAGCATGGTTTTGTTAAGGGGAGGTCATGTCTGACCAATTTAATTGAATTTTTCAAAGAGGTGACCAGGTGTGTAGATGAGGGCAATGCATTTGACGTAGACTACATGGACTTCAGCAAGACGTTTGATAAGGTCCCGCATGGGAGACTGATAACGAAGGTAGGATCCAAGGCAATTTGGCAAATTGGATCCAGAATTGGTTAAGTGTCAGGAAGCACAGGGTGATGGTCTGGAGGTGTTTTTGTGACTGGATGCCTGTGTCCAGTGGGGTTCCACAGGGATTGGTATTGGGCCCCTTGCTGTTTGTGACATATATATATATATATATATATATATAAACGATTTAGACTTGAATGTAGGAGCGTTGATCAGTAAGTTCGCGGATGACATGAAAATTGGTAGGTTGGTAAATAGTGAGGAGGATAGCCCTAGATTACAGGAGGATATACTCGGGCTGGTCAGATGGGCTGATCAATGGCAAATGGAATTTAATCCGGATAAGAGTGAGGTGATGCACTTGGGCAGGACAAACAAGGCACAGGAATACACGATGAATGGTAAGACCCTGGGAAGTACTGAGGATCAGAGGGACCTTGGTGTGCATGTCCACCTGTCCCTTAAGGTAGCGGGACAGATAGATAAGGTGGTTAAGAAGGCATATGGGATACTCGCCTTTATTAGCTGAGGCACAGAATATAAAAGAGCAGGGAGGCTATGCTGGAAAGGTATAAAACGCTGGTTAGACAACAGCTGGAGTATTGCATACAGTTCTGGAGTCCACATTATAGGAAGGATATGATTGCACTAGAGAGAGTGCAGAGGAGATATACCTGGGCTGGACAGTTTTAGTTACGAGGAGAGATTAGGGTTATTTTCACTGGAGCAGAGGAGATTGAGGGGGGATATGATTGAGGTGTATAAAATTATGAGGGGCATAAAGTAGACAGGAAGGAACTTTTCCCCTTGGTGGAGGGATCAGTAACCAGAGGCCATAGATTTAAGGTAAGGAGCAGAAGGTTTAGAGGGAGTGAGAGGAAGAATTTTTTTCACCTGGAGGGTGGTGGGAATCTGAAACTCACTGCGTGAAAGGGTGGTAGAGGCATTACATTTAAGAAGTATTTGGATGTGCACTTGCAATGCCATGGCATACAAGGCTATGGGCCTAGTGCTGGAAAATGTGATTAGAATAGTTAGGTGCTTGTTTGACCGGTGCAGGTTCGATGGGCCGAAGGGCCTTTTTCTGTGCTGTAGACCTCTATGACTATAAACAAATTCCTCCTACATTCTTCATTTGGCTTGTTGGTGGCTATCTTATATTTTTCCTCCCTTGTTCTTAACTCACTCAAAATATTTTTTAAATTCACTCTAAAAGTCCATTTTTTGTCCATACCTAGTTACCCTGAGAAGTTGCTGGTGGGCCTTCTACCTGATCTGGATGCTGAGAACACATTTTTCCCTTGTGGGGAATCTAGAACTGCGTTTGGAGAGAGGGGGGCGGTGGCAGTGCACAGCTTTAGGATAAGGCAGTGATAAGGGGGGCCCTCTCTCAGAGGTTCGTTAATATTTGCAATTCTCTATCCCAGAAAGCTGTTGAGGTTAGGTCATTCAATATATTCAAGGCTAAGTTAGACAGATTTTTGATCTACAATGGAGTCCAGAGTTATGGGGGGCTGGCAGGAAAGTGAAGTTGAGGTCACGATCAGACCACATCTTACTGAATAGCAAAGCAGGCTCAAAAGGCCAAATGGACCGTTCCTGTTCTTATTTCTTATTCATCAGTTTGTTATAACTACTAAGCCAGCTCAGAAGGCAGTTAAGAGTCAACCACATTAGGAATCCAGAAACGTTTGTAGATTTTGTTCTCTAAAAGACATTAATAAACTAGATAGGTTTTCACAACAATTTGACAGCTTCATTATTGCTTTTACTCATACCAGCTTTCTAAATCTAGATCTTTTAAAAAAAGTAAAGGTAGGACTTGAACACAGGATTACAAGTCCAGATCTCTAAATTCCTGATTCAATAACAGGACCATTACACAACTGTACCCACTTAATGGACCCAATTAAATGGAAACAATTCTCCACATATTCACTACAGAAATCCTTCATGATTTAGAGACCTCTATCAGATCTCTTTTTAGTCCTTTCCAAAGAAAGCAACACAAGCCTGCTCAATTCTTCCAGGTAGCTGCATCCTCTCAATTCTAGTAACATCAATGTAAAAATTTCTGCACTTCTACAATTGAAGACATAATATAATGCATAATTCAGTACAAAAGTGAGAGTGCTGCAGTGTCAGAAGGACCATTTCTCAGATGAGACATTAAGCCGAATGCCAGCTTGCCCTCTCAGGTGGATGTAAAAGATCTGTGAGAAATATATGAGAGAAGGAAGGGAGCAGAGGGGCACATCAGGCTCATGGGCAGGGATTTCTGGAAATACCAAGGCAGCTTAATTTAAAAGCATGACCTTATTAGAATTTTTTAACTCAGTCTCACATTGGGCAGATTGGCAAATTATGCAGTTGACCAGGTGCCTGTGGTACAAAGCAGTAACTGGGAACAGTCCTAAGCAAGTGAGATTAGATGGTGGTGGTGTGCTCAAAGTACAGTATCAACGGTGAGGTGGTGGGGAGGAAGGAAGGAAGGCAAGAGATGGCAAATGGGATGAGGGGAAAGGAAGGATCACAGATGGATATAGGAGGAGGTAAGAGATTGCAAATGGCGGCAGCGGGTGAAGAAATGATTGCAAATGGCGGCAGTGGGTGAAGAAGGGATTGCAAATGGCTAGGGATTGGAAGGTGGGAACACAAATGGCTCGGGGAAGAAAAGATTGCAAACAGCTGGGGGAGTGGGTGTGGGAGAAGGGAATGCAAATAGTTGGAGGAGGGGGGAAGAGATCACAGATGGCTGGGGGGTGGGGCCGGAGAGGAAGTGAAGAAGGTATCACAAATGCCAGTGGGTGGGGTGGGGTGGGGTGGGGTGGGGTGGGGTGGGAGGTTGATGAGAAGAGAGTGCAAATTGAGGGGTGGGAAGCGATTGCAACTGAGGGACAACAGTGGATACTTACCTCCGGTCAGAAAAACAGCTGTTCTCTACTGCTTTCTGTTTTCTGTCTTGTGGATTTTGTATCCACAGCTTCACCATCTCTTTAATCCTATGGGCTTCAATTTTGCGAACAAGTCTATTATTTTACTAGATGGATCTGTCTGTAGTGCAGACCTTGCTGAAGGTGAAATAGTTAAATTGGACATGGTTAAATTTAGATCTGGCACAGTGCTAATTATTTTTCAATTTCTGTAATGTCCTCCAGACCGAGAACCTTCCAAGATCTTACTTCTCCTCCAATTCTGGTCTCTTGTGTACCTCAATTTTACCTTTTGCACCTCAAAAGTTGTGCCTTCAGCTACCTGGGTCCTAAGCTCTGGAATTTCCTCCCTAAGCCTCTCTGCCTCTCTTAAGATGTTCCTTAAAATCTATCCCTAGCCAAGCTTTTGGTCATCTGTACTAACATCTCCTTATGTGGTTCAGTGTCAAAGTGCCTTGGGATATTAACTACTTACAAATGCAAGATGTTGTTTGTCATTGTTATGGGGGTTGCGGGTGGGGGGCGCTTAAAGATGAGACTGATATCCAAATAGTCACTTTTAAGTAAAGTGCTCTTTTATAAGGTCTAGGGTCAATGTCCTGACACTCAACAGGACAGCAAAGATGACATTAAAGACTTATTCCATGTAAACTGATAGGGACATGAGCTTTAAATTATTTATTCTCTACGCACATTTGTGTTCCTCTCAGTTGCAAGCTCAGAGTTACATTTTACTTGTATGAATCTTTTATCCAAATGCAAACTGTGGCTGGAACACAACCTTATTTGTAAACAAGTTTAAATGGCATATATTTCATTTCTCAATCTTCTCCTCTCCGCCCCCATGACACACAACAATTGCACATAAAATGAGGGAATGTCAACTGTTAAGTCCATGCATTCATTTCAATTAAGAAATACAATTAAAGTAATAGCTACAACAGTAAGACTGCCAGTGCTGAACCTAATTATTCACTTTCAAACCTGAACACTGATCCTGACTTACTTACACATACATACTTACAGTGCATGGATCCCATCATCAAGCCCATTCACTCCTCTGGAACCTATTCCTTTGAGTATCTCACCTTTAACCACCTGCACAAAAGCTCCTTTAATGTCCACCTCAACTTCCTAGCTAAATGCTCCACCCTCCTCCTCTCTTGAGTGCAGCAAACACGTCAATGTGGGTAGAGGTTCAGAAAAGGGAAACTTGGAAGTTTGGTTGGGTGTTGGAAAGACAGCTGCCGATTCCTTTCTTCCTGGAGTGGAGAACTATTGTAGAGAAGTTTGGTGATGTCAAAGCGATATAAATAGGCAGTCTGCACTGAGCAGCAACTAATCTTCAATTAATTCAACCTTCAGCTCCTTTTCTCTCTGTTCTCAATCCCTCAAATACATACACATACCCCCTCAATATCAGAGAATCTTTTCCACCAAGTTTTATATTTTATAACTCTGAACACTTCCTCATTTCCCACGGCATCGGTCTTCCCCAATTCTCTTCTTCTGCTTCCCCAACCTTGATATATTACACAAAATGTGAGATTATTTATTTCATTGTCCCAAAGACAAAGATTATCTGCTGAGCTGCCTCCTATCCAGGCTCTATCACCCCACAGCTTTGGGTGTGCTAGTAGCCTTGATACATGGCTCCCTTCTTTTCCTGATCTACATACTGCCCCTCAACATCATTCATGTGTATGGAATTAACATACACATGGATATCAATGGTTACAAGCTTAATCTTCCTGCCAACACCCTTAACTACCATATTGTATGACTATATGGCCAACATCAAATTCTGGATGAGCAAAACCTCCTTTCAACTCAACATTAGTAACCATCCCTTTTGACTTCCACCAAAGCTCAACATCTTAGCCTCTAACTCCATCCCTTAACCTAGTTGTACACTCAAGCTATTTGACCCTGAATAGTGCTTCTTAGCCCATGCGCTATCCACCAATACTGTCAATTTTCACCTCCACAACACATTCCGGGTACCAATGAACATTCTGCAATATCTTGGTCATCTCCCAACCTGGTTAATCCAACATTCTCATCAGCCTACTAACCTCTGCTTTTCACAGATGGCAATACATCCGCAACTCCACTACCCATTAAGCTATCCCACACTAATCCATACACATGCCATCACTCCTCTGCACATCAGCCTTCATAGGCTCGCAATCCCCCAAAACATGAATTTCAAGATATTTTGCTTCATCTACTAGTCCCTCCATAGCTTTCCCTCCCTCAGCAACCTCTTTCAGCCCTCCTTGCATGCATCTTCTACCCTCTAGCTTCTTTTTCATCTTCTCTAGCTCCACTCCACCTCCAGGTCCAAAGCCTCCAGGTTTTTTGGCCCCATTCTCTAAAATGCCCTCCCTAAACCTCAATTATGCACAGAGATAAAAACAAAAAGCTACTGCGGATGCTGGAAATCCAAAACAAAAACAGAATTACCTGGAAAAATTCAGCAGGTCTGGCAGCATCGGTGGAGA
Organism: Cetorhinus maximus; assembly: GCF_964194155.1. NCBI lineage: Eukaryota > Metazoa > Chordata > Chondrichthyes > Lamniformes > Cetorhinidae > Cetorhinus > Cetorhinus maximus. Next base: position 211,986,141 of record NC_135879.1, on the reverse strand, counting down.
AGAAAAGAGTTGACATTTCGAGTCCAACATGACCCTTCAACAGAACTGAAGTATAGTTAGGAGAGGGATGAAATATAAGCTGGTTTAAGGTGGGGGGTGGGGGGAGAGAAGTTGAGGGTGGGGTGGTTTTAGGGACAAGCAAGCAGTGATAGGAGCAGATAATCAAAAGATGTCACAGACAAAAGGATCAAAGAGGTGTTGAAGGTGGTGATATTATCTAAGAAAAGTGCTAATTAAGAATGGATGGCAGGACACTCAAGGTACAGCTCTAGTGGGGATGGGGTGGAAAGACTGACAAGGTATTAGTTGTAGATTTAAAAATAATGGAAATAGGTGGGAAAAGAAGAATCTATATACATTATTGAAAAAAAAGGGAGGGGGAAGAAACGGGGTGGGGATGGGGGGAGGAAGTTTAAGATGTTGTTGAATTCAATATTCAGCCCGGAAGGCTGTAAAGTGCCTAATCGGAAGGTGAGGTGCTGTTCCTCCAGTTTGCGTTGGGCTTCACTGGAACAATGCAGCAAGCCAAGGACAGACATGTGGGCAAGAGAGCAGGGTGGAGTATTAAAATGGCAAGCGACAGGGAGGTTTGGGTCTTTCTTGCGGACAGACCGAAGGTGTTCTGCAAAGCGGTCGCCCAGTTTGCGTTTGGTCTCTCCAATGTAGAGGAGACCGCATTGGGAGCAACGAATGCAGTAGACTAAGTTAGGGGAAATGCAAGTGAAATGCTGCTTCACTTGAAAGGAGTGTTTGGGCCCTTGGACGGTGAGGAGAGAGGAAGTGAAGGGGCAGGTGTTGCATCTTCTGCGTGGGCATGGGGAGGTGCCATAGGTGGGGGTTAAGGAGTAGGGGGTGATGGAGGAGTGGACCAGGGTGTCCCGGAGGGAACGATCCCTACGGAATGCCGCCAGGGGGGATGAAGGGAAGATGTGTTTGGTGATGGCATCATGCTGGAGTTGGCGGAAATGGCGGAGGATGATCCTTTGAATGCGGAGGCTGGTGGGGTGATAAGTGAGGACAAGGGGGACCCTATCATGTTTCTGGGAGGGAGGAGAAGGCGTGAGGGCAGATGCGCGGGAGATGGGCCGGACACGGTCGAGGGCCCTGTCAACAACCGTGGGTGGAAAACCTCGGTTAAGGAAGAAGGAGGACATGTCAGAGGAACTGTTTTTGAAGGTAGCGTCATCAGAACAGATGCGACGGAGACGAAGGAACTGAGAGAATGGGATGGAGTCCTTATAGGAAGCGGGGTGTGAGGAGCTGTAGTTGAGGTAGCTGTGGGAGTCGGTAGGCTTGTAATGGATATTGGTGGACAGTCTATCATCAGAAATTGAGACAGAGAGGTCAAGGAAGGGAAGAGAAGTGTCAGAGATGGACCATGTGAAAATGATGGAGGGGTGGAGATTGGAAGCAAAATTAATAAATTTTTCCAGGTCCCGACGAGAGCATGAAGCAGCACCGAAGTAATCATCGATGTACCGGAGAAAGAGTTGTGGGAGGGGGCCAGAGTAGGACTGGAACAAGGAATGTTCCACATACCCCATAACGAGACAGGCATAGCTGGGGCCCATGCGGGTACCCATAGCCACACCTTTTATTTGGAGGAAGTGAGAGGAGTTAAAGGAGAAATTGTTCAGTGTGAGAACAAGTTCAGCCAGACGGAGGAGAGTAGTGGTGGATGGGGATTGTTCGGGCCTCTGTTAAATCTACAACTAATACCTTGCCAGTCTTTCCACCCCACCCCCACTAGAGCTGTACCTTGAGTGTCCTGCCATCCATTCTTAATTAGCACTTTTCTTAGATAATATCACCACCTTCAACACCTCTTTGGTCCTTTTGTCTGTGACATCTTTTGATTATCTGCTCCTATCACTGCTTGCTTGTCCCTAAAACTACCCCACCCTCAACTTCTCTCCCCCCACCCCCCACCTTAAACCAGCTTATATTTCACCCCTCTCCTAACTATACTTCGTTTCTGTTGAAGGGTCATGTTTGACTTGAAACATCAACTCTTTTCTTCTCCACCGATGCTGCCAGACCTGCTGAGTTTTTCCAGGTAATTCTGTTTTTGTTCTCAATTATGCTACCTCCTTCCACTCCTGAAGATCTCTCCTTGGCCGCATTCACTCATGAACCTTAATCACACTATTGCACAATATCTGGTTGTGTCCACCACTGTGAAACACTTTGCTAAGTTTTGTTGTTAAAAGGCAGACTGAAGTATGTAGTTATTACTTTGGGGGTCATTGTCAGGTGCTGGAATGAAGAGGATTCTTGCATTTATTTTTTCCAGAAGTACTTTTTCAGGTACTGACACACCTCACCATTATTTACCAAAAATTAACCTTTTTAAATCTTTCACTTTCATATGCGATATGTTTTACTACCAGAGACATTCCATGTAGAATCAGGAAAATGAACCCATTTAAGAGCAAGTATAATTGCACTTAACTAGTCAACTAATAAGCTGAGCATTCTTGGGAAGTAGTTAATTTCTTGTTTAAGTGGAAGGCAGGAGGAATCTACATCATAAAATTGTAATTCAAGTTGAACTACTATTTAGAGCAGTCCAACATATATTTTGGGAGGAGTGGAGTGGAAGAGAAATGGCACCTATGATGACAATACAGACAATCGCCTCATTAAAAGCAATATATGATTTTTAAACAAATAGTTGAGCCCTACATAATTTCTACTTCTCAGAAATACTGACTTCACTGATAATTTTTCTTCCTTTCCTCAAAATCCTTCAAACTTAACAATATGAAAATGCAATTAAAACCTTTCCACATGAATAATAAGATGGGTACAAGTGAGAGCATATTACCAAACTTACATATCATATATGCATGCATACTTCACAAAGATGATAAGATGAAAGGTTGTCTGGGGTAGGCAGGAATGTGAAGTTGAGGTTACAATCAGATCAATCATGATCTTATTGAATGGCAGAGCAGGCTTGAGGGCTCCTTATTCATATGTACTAAGTTACACTTAGCAAGAAGCAAAAACAAGATGGTCATAATGGAACATTTCAATTTTCACACAGACTGAGATGCAGAAAAAGGCAATGAATTTCTAGAGGGTATTAAGGGCAATTTTGTGTTTTAGAACCAAAAGGGAAATATGCCATAGTGGATTTATTCATGAATAACAAACCAGAATTAGTTAAGGATCTGCTACCTTTGTAAATATTGATCACACAATAACTAAATTAGATATTGGGCTCAGGGGGTGGGGGAAGTATCCCAATTTAAGTTTTGCAAACTTCAAAGCAATGAGAAATGAAAAGACCACAGTAAACTGGATTGAACTGTTAAAGGGTGAGCCTACAAAGAGGAAGATTTAAAACAAATTTTTGGTACAATACGAAACTAATTATGCCTGTTAAAGGCACTGACTCCAAATATGCAGTTAAGTAATGGTGGTCAACAAACGAGGTAAGAGAATCAAGCTAACAAAAAAGGAAATGGCAGACATGTACCTTCTAATGTTTTTGTAGTGAAGGAAGAGAACAAAACATCAGTGTACAAGGGAACCTAAAATAAATCATGGAGGGGAGCTCTGGAGCAATACTAGCAAAAAAGGGAGTGAGGAAAATTATAGGTGAGGAGATTAGTACATAAGGACATAAGAAATAGGAACAGGAGTAGACCATTCGGCCCATCGATCTTGCTCCGCCATTCAATAAGATCATGGCTGATCTTCGTGTGTTTCAATTTCCACAATCCCATCTAACCCCGCTAACCTTTGATTCCCTTGCCTAACAAGAATCTATCTACCTCTGCCTTAAAAATATTCAATGAGCCCACCTCCACAACATTCTGAGACAGAGAATTCCAAAGTCGCACAGGCCTCAGAAAAAATTTCTCCTCATCTCTGTCCTAAAAAGCCAACCCCTAATTTTAAAACAGTGCCCCCAAGTTCTGGACTCACCCACAAGAGGAAACATCCTTTCAACGTCCACCTTGTCAAGGCCGTTTAGGATCTTGTATACTTCAATCAAATCACCCTTCTCTATTCGAAACTCCAGTGGAAACAAGCCCAGTCTATCCAACCTTTTCTCATAAGGCAACCCACTCATTCCAGGTATCAATCTAGTAAACCTCCTCTGAGCCATCTCCAATGCACTTACATCCTTCCTTAAATAAGGAGGCTCCGGGTCTGCATACAGTAGTTGAGATGTGATCTCACCAATGCCCTGTATAACTGAAGCATAACATCCTTACCTTTATGTTCAATCCCTCTCGTAATAAAGGATAGCATTCCATTAGCCGCCTAAATTACTTGTTGTACCTGCATACTAACTTTTTGTGACTCATGTACCAGAACACCTAGACAGCTCTGCACCTCAGAATTATGCAGCTGTTCTCCATTTAAGTAATGCTATGCTTTTTTGTTCTTCCTGCCAAAGTGAAAAACATCACATTTTCCCACATTAAACTCCATTTGCCAGGTCTTTGCCCACTTACTCAACCTATCTATATCCATCTGCGACCTCATGTCCTCTTCACAACATACTTTCCTACCTATCTTTGTGTGATCTGCAAATTTAGCTACCGTGTCATCACTCTCCCTATCTAAGTCATTGATGTTAATCGCACAACGTTGAGGCCCCTGGGGGACTTTACTCGTCACATCCTGCCAATCCAAAAAAGACCCATTTATGCATACTTTCTGCAAGCCAGCCAATCTTCTATCCATGCTAATATGTTACTCCCTGCAACATGCACTTTCATTTTCCTTAATAACCTTTGATGTGGTACCTTATCAAATGCCTTCTGGAAATCCAAGTACAGTATGCCTTCAGGCTCCTCTTTATCCACTGCGCATGTTACTCCTTCAAAAAACTCCAATCAATTGGTTAAACATGATTTTCCTTTCACAAAACCATGCTGACTCTTCCCTATTGCCTTGAGCTCTTCTAAGTGCCCAGCTATAACCTCCCTAATGATCGATTCTAACAACGTCCCCATGATAAACGTCAAACTAACTGGCCTAAAGTTTCCTATTCTCTGTCTCCCTCCCTTCTTGAATAGAGGGTTTAAATTTGCCACTTTCCAGTCTGATAGAACCTTTCCAGAATCTAGCGAATTTTGGAAAATTAACACCAACACATCTACTACCTCGTTAGCCACCTCTTTTAAGACCCTAGGATGTAGTCCATCGGGACCCGGAGACTTGCCAGCCCACCGCTCCATCAATTTGCTCAATACCGTTTCCCTAGTGATTTCAATTTCACCAAGTTCCTCTCTCCCTTTCACCTCCTGATTTGCAGCTATTACTGGAATGTTTTTGTATCCTCTATGGTGAACACACAAGCAAAATATTTGTTAATTTCTTCTTCCATTTCCTTATTATCTACTATTAACCCTCCACTGTCACTCTCCAGAGGACCAACACTCACTTTACTTACTCTTTTCCTTTTTAAATACCTGCAGAAACTCATGCTATCCGCTTTACATATCTAGCTAGCTTCCTCTCATACACTAATTTCTTTCACCTGATTAACCTTTTAGTCATTCTCTGCTGTTCTTTATATTCTGTCCAATCATCTGTCCTGCCACTCATCTTTGCGGAGTTATATGTTTTTTCCTTAAGTTTGATGCTTTCCTTAACTTCTTTAGTTAGCCACAGATGATGGGTCCTCCCTTTAGAATTTTTCTTTATAATAGGAATGTACTTATTCTGAATACTCTGAAATATCCCCTTAAATGTTTGCCACTGCTTCTTTACTGATCTATCCTCTAGCTTAGTTTCCCAGCCCACTTCAGCAAGCTCAGCTTTCATCCCCACATAGTTGCCCTTATTTAAGTTTAAGATACCAGTCTTAGACCCACACTTTTCCCTTTCAAACTGGATGTAAAATTCAATCATATTGTGGTCACTGCTACCTAGGGGTGTCTTCACTCTGAGGTCATTAATTAATCCTGTCAAGTTACACAATACCAAGTCTAGTATAACTTGCTCTCCGGTTGGTTCCGGAACATGCTGCTCTAAGAAACTATTCTGAACGCATTCTAAGGACTCCTCATCCAGGCTACTACTGCTAATCTGATTTTTCCAGTTTATGTATAAATTAAAATCACCCATGATTATCGCTGTCCCTTTATTATTAGCACAAAATATTTTCTCTTGAATATTTTGTCCTACACTGTGGCTATTGTTAGGGGGCCTGTCAATCACTCCCACTAATGACTTATTCCCCTACTATTCCTCATCTCCACCCAAACCGATTCTACATCCTGATCTCCTGAACCAAGGTCATCTCTAACAATAGCACCAATACCTTATTTTATTAACAGTGTTACCCCTCCAACTTTACCTAGCTTCCTATTCTTCTTGAATGTCATGTACCCCTCAATATTAGGGACCCAATCTGTCATCCTGCAGCCATGTCTCTGTAATTGCTATGAGATCATATTTATTTACTTCAATGTGGACCATCAATTCACTTTGTTATGAATGCTATGTGCATTCAGATAGAGAGCCTTCAGTTTTGACTTTTTGTTATCTTTGTAACATCTAGTCTTGACTGTTGATGTATTCTTTGGTTTTTTTTCCTCTCTGTCCCTTCCTGCCGTTCTATGTCCCTCATTGCTCATATTATTATTTTGCTCTCCTGTCTTGACCTTGAATTGCTACCTGTACCCAAGTTTGATCCTTCGCCCCTCTTTCCTAACTTCCCTAGTTATACGATTTGCAAAGACACTCGTCCCAGCACGGTTCAGGTGTAAACCATGCCAACGATACAGCCCCCACTTTCCCCAGTGATGCCAGTGCCCCACAAACCAGAACCCACTTCTCCCACACCAGTCTTTGAGCCACGCATTCCCTCTCTAATTTTATTTGCCCTATACCAATTTGTACGTGGCTCAAGTAATAATCCAGAGATTATTACCTTTGAGGTTCTGTTTATTAATTGGTTCCTAACTCCTGATACCGACTTTGCAGAACCTCTTTCCTAGTTCTACCCATGCCATTGGTACCTACATGGACCATGACAACTGGATTCTCCTCCACCCACTGCAAGATTGTAGCTGCATTAGTCACTATTTTCCAAAACTCTTTAGATTTAGGAATTGTGCCTTTGGATTGGAAAATTGAAATTGTTACTTCATTCTTAAAGGAAGGGAAGGAGGGAAAACCCAAGTAACTACAAAACTGTCAATTCAACATGCAGGAGGTGCTGGAATCTTTCAGAGACGGGGTGGCAGGGCAATTCACTTGGAGAAGTATTGACTGATCAAAGGGAATCAGCATGGATTTATGAAGGATAGATCATGACTAATCTAGTTGAATTTTCTTTTGAGGAAGTTACTAACGTGGTGGATAGGAAAGTGCCTAAGGATGTTCTCTACATGGACTTCAAGAAGGAATATGATAGGGAACCAAACACAGATTATTCTTGAAAATGAGAGCGCACAGAAGTGAAAGTAACCTTATGCTCGTCCTTAATCATGAAACTCAAGGAGTGAAGTTGTTGTATTTTCATATTAATTTCCCATTAATTAATAGTGGCCCAGCCTGTGAAGCCCACATTCCATGAATTAATAAAAAAAACTGCCTGTCCCAGGGTCTTCCTCTCTCACTCTCCTCTAGGTGTTCCTGGCTGCCTGGCTCGGGGTCCTCCTCTCGCACTCTCCTCTAGATATACAGCATGAATGATCTGATCACGGTAGCCATTATCTCGCAGGATGTCTTCAATGTACCCTACTTCAGCATCAAGCTTGCATGGTGAACAAATGGCTTGGGCTCTATTTACAAGGTTGCCTATAAGGCTAATCTTATAGTACATGGAACTGTAAGAATCCCAAAGCATGCAATGACCAGTGAAGGTAGGCTTGCGGTAGACCATGGTAGAGAACACCCGACAAGGAAGAGGAGCTCATTTGACTGCTCCATTTCAAAGGTGAATTTGAGCACAGGATGGAGCCCATTGAGACATGCAAGGAAATTATTACGTGCTGTTATGGATTTAAATATAGCAAACATATCATCTACATAACGAAAATATTCAAGTAGTAGGAGGTTATGTGTCATTCTATCGAAGATACATTTCTCATGACATACAGAAAGAACATGTGTACACATTGCATCCGTTCCAGCTAAACAAATAGCCATTCGCTGGTTCATTCCTCAGAGCAATGGCCTGACCAGAGTCAAGCTGCCTGGTTTAAAATTTCAAACAATGCTTGGCAGTTAAACTTCAGCCACTATTAACTGGTGCATTCGCCATGGCAACACCTCCACCATACCACTTGCCAATCAATCAGCACTCTCTTCTCATACAATATACAATGGAGTTCCCCAGAATTCATTGCTAAGACCACGGCTTTTCTTAAATCTATTAATAACCTGGAATCAGGTGTATGGCGCACAATTTCAAAATTTGCAGATGACATAAAACTTGGAAGCACTGAACTGTGAGGATAACAATAGATTTCAAGAGGACATAGACAGGCTGGAGGAATGGGCAGACATGTAGCAGATTAAATTTAATGCAGAGAAGCGTGAAGGGATATATTTTGGTAGGGAGGAAGAGAGACAATCTAAACTTAAGGGTACAATTCTAAAGGGAGTACAGGAATAGAGACACCTGGGATGTGTGTGTAGTGGCAGTGCAAATTGAGAAAGTAGTTAAAAAGGCATACAGCACCCTGGGCTTTATAAACAGAGGTATAAAGTGCAAAAGCAAAAAGGTTCTGGTGAACCTTTATAACACACCAGTTCGGCCTCAAGTGGAACATTATATCCAATTCTGGGAACCGCACTTTTGGAAGAACGTAAAGACCTTAAAGATGGTGCAGAAAAGATTCACAATAATGGTTCAGCGGTGAGGGACAGCAGTAATGTGGATAAATTGGAGAAGCTGGGGTTGTTCTCATTCGTGGAGAAGGTAAGAGGAAATTTGATAGAGGTGTTCAAAATGATGATGAAGTCCAGACAGGGTAAATAGGTAGAACTTGTTCCCATTGGCAGAACGATTGAGAATCAGAGGACAGAGATTGAAGGTGATTAGCAAAAGGACCGAGACACCAAGTGGTTAGGATCTGGAACACACAGCCTAAGACTGTGGTGGAGGCATATTCAACTGTAGCTTTTAAAGGAGAATTGAAAAATTATAGGAGGAAAAAAATTTGCAGGGCTACACCGATAGGACAGGGGAGTGGGACTAGGGGAGTGGGGCTAGCTAAATTGCTCTTCAAAAGAACAGGCATGGACTCAGGTGCCAAATGGCCACTTTCTGAGCTGTAACCATTCTATGATTTTATTCTATTAAAAAAGATATGTACTTATAACTCAGTAATCAAATACAACATACTTACATGCCACACCAGATGCAAAGCCATATAGCAAGCCACTTCCTTCAGATGTCTGCTCAAGAACCTGAGACCCCGGAGGTGGACACTTCTCTTGCCTAATGAAGTTGTAAAGTAATGTTTTTACAATTCTGCTAGTATACTGGAGGCTGTGAAAAGAAGAAAAAGTAAAAACTCAAATATGTATCACTGATAATTCCCATCTATTCCTACCTTAAAACAGTGGTCTAGAGTTTCCACTAGTGTGCACTCAAAATTAGCTAACATACAGCAAAAGATCAAGGAATTTCAAGTGAAAATTACATCCATCAGAAATCAAATTTCCATGATCTTTTCAGCCAGTTTAAAAACATCATGCTGGAACCAGGCCATACCCACAAAACTAGCCACACCTTGAGATCAAATTAATCACCATGGTGAGTTTCTGCTAGTTTCATCTATTTGTAGGCCTTTGAGGAGGTTCTTAAAATGAATAGGCATCTTTTAAAAAGCTATTTTTAATAAATTTACTAATAAAGTGACTACTGTACACCAATGTAACTTGTTAATGGTTTTGTATGAATCGTTTTCAGTTATTTAAAATCTTGTTACTCTTGAAAATGCTTATTTTTTGTAATAAACCCTTTTTCAGCTGCATGGATAAAACAGCACGTTTCCACTCTTAAAAACACCCAAGAATATTTTTAATCCAATTCTTTTAAAAGTCTGCCCAATTGCACTTCTTCATGTAAGATTTTACATTCAGCATTAAGCTAGTGAGCTTGAGCAGAAACTTGAGCAAAAAATTTGCTTTGCAAAACTATCACAAGTTAAAGTACAATTCACGCCTGGATCATCAAGTGTCTCCAAAGTAAAAACTCTTGGCCAGTATGTCAACACTGTACATTACACAAATTATACAATGCAAATTGCTCTATCACACCTAGGTGATAAATTTAGCTAGTGTAACTGCAGCTTCTTAACTGACTTTCCCACGAAAGTATCCAGTGTTCTAGTCTGAAATCTGACCTGTAACCTCTCAAACATTAACCTAAGAATGCAGAGCAACTATACCTTGCAACATAAAGCCATATTTTAACATTGTTATCAAACAACCCATTCTCTGACATTGATGATCAGTGTAGTTTAAATTAAAATTTTTCAGTAATTACAAGAGTGTGAGCAACATTCAGCAGTGCATGTTCACATGCAGCATCCTCTTTTAGGAAGTACAGGTCCTTATTGTTGCCTGACAGGGCTCAAGTGAGCAATAGTGGATAAATATCTGAAGTGTTGACTTTTTTTGATTAAGAACTACAGTCATTTCTTCAAAGGGAAAGCAACCTAGGCCCAAGCCTCTGGAAATGCCACTCTATAACTAGCTGTTCTGAGTTCAGCAAATGCAGTCTGGAATGAATGATTCCACTCCTTATCCCCTTTTACACGCATTATTTTTCCAACCCTCCTTGTAAGAAAATAATTAATCTCTACTTTGTTACTCACAAAATGGCACCGTTGAGATCAAGAACCTACTGCAGAGGAAACCACCAATATGCTGTGTTACTCTCATGTTGACTTTTTGTATATATGATGCTGCCCACCATGATCTTTAGTGGACAACACATTACAACACATGGTCTCTCAGTGAAGATTCATTGCCCTTCTTTTAAGAAAATAATTCATATATGTTTTAGAATATAAATTTTAGTTTTAGGAATTAAAGTTTTAACTGTAGAAAATGGGGGCACCTGATTTAAAAACTGGTAAAGAACCCCTGAAGTAAAAGCAATTCAAACAAGCTTCGAGTTTATTACAATTAAAAGATTGGGGCTGTGTTAAGAGGTTAACAGCTAGAAAAGTAATGTCATAAATAGCAGGTGGGATTACTTAGCTAAAGAAACGGAGATATGAGTTTGTAGTTATGCCAGTAAAAGCTATATGGTTTCCCAGAATTAAGGAAAGCTTTGGAATTAAAAGGTAATTAATTTGTATTTCTACCTGGGAAGAGGCTGTGTGTGTCACATTGCCATGGAGATGGGTGGGATTTAATGAAATTTTTGGTTTTCAGTTTATCTCAATCTTCCAAGAATCCTTAGATTCTGGAAAAGTCCCAGGGGTAGAGGCAGAAACTTTAAACTCTTTTAAAAAGTACCTGGATCTGCACCTAAAGTGCTGTAAGCTGCAGGGCCATGGGCCGGGTGCAGGAAGGTGGGATTAGAAAGGGCACCTGGGTGTCCTTGGGCTGGCATGGACAACGTGGGCTGAATGGCCTCCTTCTGTGCTGCAACTTTTCTATGGTTCTATGCGATTGGAAAACTACCAATTCAAAAAGGGAGGGAGACAAAAACAGTTAACTATAAACCAGTTAGCTTAACATCCGTCATTGGGAAAATGTTAGAATCACAGAACTTTAACATCACTGGAGACCGCCATTTGACCCATCGTGTTTGCACCGGCTCTCCAAATTAGCATTATGACCTAGTGCCATAGCCCTGCCTTTTCCCCGTACCCTCGCACATTGTTTCTAGTCAAATAATCATCTAATGCTGTCTTGAATGTTTCGATTGAACCTGCCTCCACCACACTTCCAGGCAGTGGATTCCAGACCCGAACCACTTGTTGTGTGAAAAAGTTTTTCTCACGTCATATTTGCTTCTTTTATAAATCACTTTAAATCTGTGCCCTTTCATTCTTGATCCTTTTATGGGCAGGAACAGCTTCTCATTATCTATTCTGTCCAGCCCCCTCATGATTTTGAAGATCTCTATCAAGTCTCCACTTAGCCTTCTTCTCTCCAAGGAGAATAGCCCCAAGAGTCTATTATAAAGGATGTAATTGCACAGCATTTAGAAATGCATAATATAATCAAACAGAGTCAGCATGGCTTCATTAAGTAGCCTTATGTGCGGTACCTTATTGAACACCTTTTGGAAATCCAAATATATTACACATGCTGGTTCCCCTTTATCTAATCCTGCTTGTTACCTCCTCAAAGAATTCTAATAAATTTGTCAGGCATGAAGAGGAAATCATGCCTGATGATTTTTATTAGAATTCTTTGAGGTGGTAACAAGTAGGATAGATAAAGGGGAACCAGTAAATGTAATATATTTGGACTTCCAAAAGGCGTTCAGTAAGGTACCGCACATAAGGCTACTTAATAAGATAAGAGCCCATGGTGTTGGGGGTAGTACATTAGCATTGATAGAGAATTGGCTAACTAATAGAAGGCAGAGAGTTGGGATAAGGGAGGCATTTTCAGGATGGCAACCTGTAACTAGTGGAGTGCCACAGGGATCCATGCTGGGGCCACAAATATTTACAATATATATTAATGACTTGGATGAGGGAAATGAATGTATTATTGCCAAGTTTGCGGATGACATAAAAATAGTTGGGAAGGCAAGTGATGAGGATGACACAAAGATTCTACAGAGAGATATAGACAGGTTAAGTGAGTGGACAAAAACTTGTCAGATGGAATATAATGTGGGAAAACGTGAGGTTATGCATTTTGGCAGGAAGAATAGGAGTGTTGAATATTATTTAAATAGAGAAAGACTGCAGAAGGCTGCAGCATAGAGGGATTTGGGGTCCTCGTACATGAATCACAAAAAGCTAGCATACAAGTTCAGCAGGTAATAGGGAAGACAAATGGAATGTTGGCCTTTACTTCAAAGGGAATGGAATATAAAAATAGGCAAGTCTTGCCAAAATTATACAAGGCACTAGTTAGACCACACCTAGAATACTGTGAACAGTTTTGGTCCCCTTATCTAAGGGGAGATAAACTGGCTTTGGAGGCAGTCAGAGAAGGTTCAACTACGTCGATTGGAGGGATTTTGTTATGAGGACAGGTTGAGTAGGTTGGGCCTTTCTCATTGGTGTTTAGAAGAATGGGAGGCGACCTTATTAAAACATAGAAGATTCTTAGGAGGCTTGACAGGGTAGATGCTGAGAGGTTGTTTCCCCTTGTGAGAGAGTCTAGGACCAGAGGGCATAATCTCATAGTAAGGGGTCACCCATTCAAGACAGAGATGAGAAGGAATTTTTTCTCTGAGGGTAGTGAATCTGTGGAATTCTTTACCGCAGAGAGCTGTAGCGGCTGGGTCAATAAGTATATTCAAGGTTGAGATAGACAGATTTTTAATCAGTAAGGAAATCAAGGGTTATGGGGAAAAGGCAGGAAAGTGGAGTTGAGGATTATCAGATCAGCCATGGTCTATTTGAATGGTGGAGCAGACTCGATGGGCCGAATGGCCTATTTCTGCTCCTACATCTTATGGTCTTAAACGGGTTAACCAGAGTAGTAGCAGATTCTGCTGCTGGCTTGGAAGTGATTTGATATTGTAATGTTAACTTTTAACCTTTTAGTGGGTAAGATTCTTGAATTGTAATATCGTAAAATAATTAAATTGATGTTATAATTGTACAGCTATACAGCAAGCCTAAAATTCAAATAGCGTTTGATCTGAGGACCGACCCTAACGTTTTAATGTTTATGTGAAGTAATCACCTGGTAGAGAATGTGCCTTAATGGCACAGGCTAAATAAAAATATGCCACCACGTAATGACACTCAAGGTTGAGGAACTATGATTACTAATATACGTTTGCAAAGATGCCAGTTAGCCCTGCAGAAGAGAGACATTTGTAAAAACGTTGAGCGGAATTTAAAACTTTACCCGGTGGGTGAGTTTGGTGGTGTGATGCATTTAATCAGGCAGGCTGGCTAGAGGGTGGCTAGTGGGGTGCCCGCGCATTCCCACACTGCCCTATGAAGTGAGTGTCAGATGTTACGATATCACTGTAAGAGAATATACAAACAGTGTACAGGTGTCATCCTGGAACGAGCACGTATAACAGTATATGACCAGCAGGCTGTTTGTGTGTTGAATCCCAAGAGTAGACATGTTTTCTGAGCTCTCCTTGTATATATTAGTACCAGTCTGCAAATAAAGGAACCTACTTACAGTTTACCATTCATGCGTGTGATTGATGAGTTTGCATGAAGCAAGTAATGCAACATGGGGACAGGGGTGTAAATTTGTAGACCAGGGCCACATTAGAGATAAAACTGATCATCAGAATATCACAGGAGGAGCCACAGAGAAGATTTTGCTCAGTACAGGATGCCTGCAGAAAAGATAGAGGCTATATGTACAGTGAAACCTCAGGAGGCAGAGTCCTCTGCAAACAATATTCAGAGTGTACCTGATTTCAAGGGTAGCCAAATCGGTGGTGAGTGGGCGCAACAAATTGGTTCAGGGTTGCACTGTGCAGTTGGTCTTGGGTCAGACAGGAAAGCTGAAGAGCCATTAAGGTGTCCTCAGGTGCCATTCCCATTCAAAATTGCTTTGTGAGCAGGAAGAAGGATGTGAAACGTGCTAAACAGGGTAACAGCACCACTAAACTAAGTATGGCAAAGATCTGAACTTGTGGACACGAGTGGACTGGCAGCTGCAAGGTTACCGGTGTTTACGTAACTAAACATTGTGGCCATACACGAGGTCGCCAATACACTTTACAACAAAGTGCTTTTGAAGTGTGGTTCATTACTGTTGTACCGTAGGAAATATAGCAGCCAATTTGCACACGACAAGACCTGACAAATAGCAACCTAACAAATCAGCAAAAGTAACCATGGAAAATTTAAGCTTTAATAGAGTAAGCTGCTTTAGTTCTAATTTGAAACATCACATTATTAACATCTGTAAATACCTATATAGTGACCATTTTCTGTTGCTATGGCAAACAATGATAAACATAAGAGGGGACCATATTAGATCATGCTTTTCAAGTTCGTCCTACTCGTCCATCAAACTGTGGAAATTTCATAACTGGAAATATCTAAAATTCAGTATGATCAGTCCTAAAAAATCATTGAAGTAATAACTCATGTCTTTTTTTGGGAGGATTTTTTTTGTCAGTTGTGAAACTGTTTGACTGTTGATCTAGTTACCTTTCCTTTCAATGAATTAATTCCACATGACTGATACAGTCAGGAGACAGGCAATGCCAAATGCTTCCATTCTATGCTTTGTTGCAGCTTGCAAAGTAAGTTTTGTTGGTGTACCTCGCAAACTTGAGCTGATGAACGCAGCAAACATTGAACATCCTTCCAAATGCTTCCATTTTCTTGGTCACAAATTATCAAGCAGTATTTGTTTAAGGGATGTCTACTGCTCTTATCAAACAACAACTTGTATTTATATCACATTTTAATGTAATAAAGTGTCCCAAGGCACTTCACAGAAGCATTATAAAAGAAAATTTGACTGAGCCACACTAGGTGATATTAAAGCAGACTATCCAAAAAGCTTGGTCAAAGAAGTAGATTTTTTAAGGAGCATCTCAAAGGAGGGAAGTGAGGTAGACTGGCAGAGAGGTTTAAGGAGAGAGTTCCAGAGTTTAGGGCCGAGGCATCTGAAGGCACAGTCACCAGTGACTGTACAATTGAAATTGTGGGTGGTCATGAAGCCAGAATTAGATAAGCAAAGATACTTGAGAAGTAGCATATTGAAAGTAGCATAATGAAAGGGTTAGCAAGATTTCAGAGAATAGACCAATATTAACATATAGTTAATGATTCCTATGTCAAAAGTATCTGTCTTCACAGCTGAGCCATAACCAATTCTGATGCCATACACAGTGGTGGTATATAGCAGCAAAGAGATCGGATGCCTAGCTGGCCTGCTGGAGAGAAAAGAAAAAAGGAAAAAGAGAACTTGCATTTATATATTCATGATGTTCCAAACCATTTTGAACTACTTTATAGCCAATTGTTTAGTAGGCAAACGTGGCAACCAATTTGCATACTGAAAGGTCCCACAAACAGCAATAAGACGATTGGCAGTTAATCTGCTTTCAGTGCTTGATTGATGGATACATTTTTACTGGGACACTGTTCTTCCTTCAATTGTGCCATCAGATCTGTTACATCCAGGGAAGACAAAGCTATGGAATAACATTGCACCACCCATGTCTTTTGAATGAGACCAAAACAACCCTTCAATTCACATCCATGGTAATACTGTTGTCTTGATTAGTCGTGATTGAAATTGCAACACCATCACAGATTAAGATGGCATCCATCCTGCATTAGGTCAGCTAACTCCTATCTTCACCTCCCTACCCCCAAAAATAAAATCAATGGACATCTTTATCAATAGTTCCAACTTCTGCTCTCAAGAAATGCGCATTGCCAAATAAAAATTGTTGCCACTGGTTACTCTGTCTTGTCTGTCATATTAATAGTCTAATAAATTAAATTGACAGGTCAAGCTCATACTTTTAATGGAACAAACTACAGCAGAGAAAAGGAAAGTCTATGATGAGATGATACTCAAATCATGCAACTGATTTTTTTTTAAACTCCCTTCGTTCACATAGTATTGACCAAAACATTAGTGTTTTCTCAGGGTGGGGTTTCAAGTAATTCTTCAGTTTTATTAAGTTGTACTTTCTTCCCCCAATGTGTTCACATTTATTAAAACAGGATCAGTATAAATACTAGCTTTAGAAAGTTTCAGTCAAGTTCATCTCAGTAGTTAAACAGTAAGAGAATCAGACAAAAAAATGAACAGAACAATCTGTACTTATTGCCAAGGATACCAGCTTCCTGTATTATGGAAAAAATGAATGGAATTGCAGAATGCAATCCCAGAAGAAATGGGAAAATCATGAAAGCCACCATGCAATAAAACCAAATTTGTCTTTCTCAATGACAGCAAATCAGTGACCTAATCACTGTCCATAAATGGAGTATTGTTGAAATAAACCAGTATAGGTTCTTGCCCTCTCCCTGACCGACAAAAGATTTTTATCATATTATCTTGCATCTGCAGCAAAGAAACTGACTTCTCAGTCCAACTCAACAAAATCAAAATACTGTGGATGTTGAAGTCCAATGAAAGGTTATCAACCTGAAACATTAACTACTTCTCTCTCCGCAGGTGCTGCTGGACCTGCTGTGTACTTCCAGCATTTTCAGTTTTTATTCAGCCCAACTAATCTATGCAGAGGAAAACCTTTTCAATACTGACACTGAGCAAAAATAGCAAGAATGCAATCTGTCAATTCAGGCCACTGTTCATGCTTTGCCATCCACAACTGTTAAACTTGGACACCCCCGTTTTCAGAGATGGACTCAGCAAGGTACCAAAAAACTCCATACATATCATGCAGGCACCTAAAAATTTGATAAAAATCACTCTTCTCACATGGGTCAAGGGCGAGCGCTTGATAACAGGGCAACATGTTATCTATTTCAAAAGGCACAGTGGACTTATGATATTGATACGTCCATTCATCATTATCGTAACGCAAGGTGGACACAGCTCTAAAAACTGCCATCAAAATTGATATGTTTATTGTGTTACAAGGTAGTCAGAAATGCACTCAAAATTTTATCAATATCAACTATATTTACTGTACATAGTTCTATTTTCAGATTCCAGTTTTTTCATTATTTTCACAACAAAATCAGATTTTCACCTAGAAACTGCGACATACAGCAAATTAGGTTTATCTTAATCTCAATGCTAATGGTTAAGTGATATTGTACATTTTTTTCCCATTGAGTAAGTATCACATTGCAATCATGTCAACTATTTCATTAACAGCATACTAAATTTCACAGATGGGTAATTCTTTGATTATATTGGATTCAGTGCAGTTTTATTTCAGTAAACAAGATAGCCAAGTGATGACAAAATCAACTGTAATTGTGATCACATTGGAAGACTCAAAGGCTGAGCTTAAAACACAGCTTTTGTACTGTAATTTGGTTTTCTAAAAATGATAGTTTTTCAAAACTTTGCATTGCCACTGTAGGGTCTGAACTAATATAATATTCCCATATGTTGGTCCTCTAGAGAGTGACAGTGGAGAGTTAATAGTAGATAATAAGGAAATGGTGGAAGAAATAAACAAATATTTTGCTTGTGCTCACTATAGAGGATAGAAAAAACATTCCAGTAATAGCTGCAAAATCAGGAGGTGAACAGGAGAAAGGAACTTGGTGAAACTGAAATCACTAGAGAAACAATACTGAGCAAATTAACAGAGCTGTAGGCTGGCAAGTCTCTGGGTCCCGACGGGCTACATCCTAGGGTCTTAAAAGAGGTGGCTAATGAGATAGTCGATGCACTGGTGTTAATTTTCCAAAATTCGCTAGATTCTGGAAAGGTTCTATCAGATTGGAAAGTAGCAAATATCACCCCTCTGTCCAAGGGAGGCAGAAAACAGGAAACTATAGGCCAGTTAGCTTGACGTCTGTCGTGGGGAAGTTATTAGAATTGATCATTAAGGGGGTTATAGCTGGGCACTTAGAAGAGCTCAAGGCAATAGGGAAGAGGCAGCATGGTTTTGTGAAAGGAAAATCATGTTTAACCAATTTATTGGAGTTTTTTGAAGGAGTAACATGTGCAGTGGATAAAGGGAAGCCTGTAGATGTACTGTACTTGGATTTCCAGAAGGTATTTGATAAGGTGCCACATCAAAGATTATTACAGAAAATAAAAGCACATGGTGTAGGGGGTAACATATTAGCATGGACAGAAGATTGGCTGGCTGGCAGAGTATGCATAAATGGGTCTTTTTCAGACTGGCAGGATGTGACAAGTGGAGTCCCACAAAGGGTCTGTACTGGGGCCTCAACTTCTTACAATATACATCAATGACTTAGATGGGGGCAGGGAAGACATGGTAGTTAAATTTGAAGATGACACAAAGATAGGTAGGAAAGCATGTTGTGAAGAGGACATGAGGAGGTTGCAGATGGATATAGATAGGTTGAGTGAGTGGGCAAAGATCTGGCAAATGGAGTTTAATGTGGGAAAATATGAAGTTGTTCACTCTGGCAGGAAGAACAAAAAACCAGAGTATTACTTAAATGGAGAACGGCTGCATAATTCTGAGGTGCACAGTGATCTAGGTGTTCTAGTACATAAGTCACAAAAAGTTAATATGCAGATACACAGCAAGTAATTAAGACAGTTAATGGAATGCTATCCTTTACTACGAGAGGGATTGAACATGAAGGTAACGATGTTATGCTTCAGTTATACAGGGCATTGGTGAGACTGCACCTCGAATACAGTGTGCAGTTTTGGTCTCCTTATTTAAGGAAGGATGTCAATGCATTGCAGGCAGTTCAAAGGAGGTTTACTAGATTGATACCTGGAATGAGTGGGTTGTCTTATGAGGAAAGGTTGGGCAGACTGGGCTTGTTTCCATTGGAGTTTAGAAGAGTGAGGGGTGACTTGATTGAAGTGTACAAGATCCTGAACGGGCTTGACAAGGTAGACGTCGAAAGGATGTTTCCTCTTATGGGTGAGTCCAGAACTAGGGGGCGCTGTTTTAAAATTAGGGGTTGCCCTTTTAGGAGAGAGATGAGGAGAAATTTTTCTCTCAGAAGGCTGTGAATTTTGGAATTCTCTGCCTCAGAAGGCGGTGGAGGTGGGGGGGGGGGGTCATTGAATATTTTTAAGGCAGAGGTAGATAGATTGTTAGGCAAGGAAATCAAAGGTTATCAGGGTTAGATGGGAAGGTGGAAATCGAAACACAAGATCATCGGCCATGATCTTATTGAATGGTGGAGCAGGCTCAAGGGGCCGAGTGGTCTACTCCTGTTCCTATTTCTTATGTTGTGTTCTTATTTTCAAAAATTATCCAGCCGAGTTTGAATCAGTGATCATATTGTCTCACAGTCATTAATTTTAACTGTTAATGTGAAGCGTTGTTGGGTCCCTATATAGTTCAGAGTTTCATTAGCAGGATGTTGGGCATCTTGAAATAAATCTGCTACATTGGATATCAGCTGTAAATGTATGAGGTCGATATTGGTCATACATATAGGTTGATTTCAGCAGCAAGAGTCTTTCTTCCAAAAAAAGGCTACCATTCCAGACTGCATCGTGGCAAATTCCTCATCATTTTTATTTGAATATAGGGACTAACACATGACTTCACCCCTCTTAACTTAGTGGTGGTTCTTTAATTTGGCTGTGCCTCCCATTGAAATATCCCACCACACAAATGCAGTCTTACCGCTAATTAGTAGTACTGTCACATTACAAACATGATTCTCATTACCATACGGTGAAAATTTTGGAACTCTACTTCATCTCTACATAGGAATTAAGGAATTCAGATTTGTAATGAGCCTGGCGTTATAGTATCAGTAACTGGAAGCAATTAGCTGGATAATTAACCCTGAAAAATACACATAAGCAAGCATTTCTTTATCAAGATAAAGGCAAAATAAAAGCAAAATACTGTAGATGCTGGAAATCTGAAACAAAAACAAAAATTGCTGGAAAAACTCAGCAGGTCTGACAGCATCTGTGGAGAGAAAGACAGAGTTAACATTTTGAGTCCATATGACTTTTCTTCAGAACTAAAGAGAAGTAGAAATGTGGTGAAATATATACTGTTAAAGGGGGTGGGACAGATGAAGCTGGATGGAAGGCCAGTGATAGGTGGAGGCAAAGTAGAGATTGCAAAACATGTCATAAGCAAAAGGTCAATGGGGTGTTGATGGTGGTGATACTGGCTAAAGGAGGTGCTAATGGTGACATTAAGAGTCGAAAGCAGGATGAGTAAGTGACAGATGGCCCTAGTGGGGGTTGGGTGGGGACGGGGGACGGTGTGGGAAAAAATATCGAAACAAGCTAAAAGATGGGGATAAAACAATGAATGGAAATAAATTTTTAAAATAAGAGAAATAGGTGGGAAAAAAATTATATATAAAAATTTTAAAAAGGGGATCAAAATGGGGTGAGGATGGAGGAGAGAGTTCACGTTCACACAGGCTGGAATCAATAATCAATTTTTAAAATCAGGCTGATGGACTGAACACCAACTTCAAAATTATCCACTTGGTACTGTGCATTTAACAGTACTTAATTGGTCTCATGAGTGAAACTCAAAAACATCTAGACTTGACTACTTCAAGGCACTCTTGGAAAGCCTCCCACATCCTACCCTCCATAAATTTGAGGTCATCCAAACTCATATACTTACACCGTCACCCCTGTGCTCGCTGACCTACAGTGGCTCTCAATGAAGCAATTCCTCGGTTTTAAAATTCTTATTCTTGTTTTCAAATCCCTCCTGGCCTCGTCCTTCCCTATCTCTGTAATCTCTTCCAACCCTACAACCATCTAAGATATCTGTGCTTCTCTACTCCTGGTTTCTTGAACATCCCCAATTTTAGTTGCTTCACCATTGGTGGCCGTGTCTTCAGCTGCCTAGGCCTCAAGCTCTGGAATACTCTCCCATAAATGTCTCCACCTCTCTACCTCCCTTTATTCCTTTAGACATTTCTCAAAATTTCCTTCTTTGGCCAAGCTCTTGGCTTTCTGCCCCAATCATAGAATTAAAAAATGGTTACAGCACAGGAGGCGGCCATTCGGCTGATCATGTCTGTGTTGGCCCTCTGAAGGAGCATTTCACCTCGTGCCACTCCTCTGCCTTTTCCCCATAGCCCTCTAAATTTTTCATTTTTAGATAATAATCCAATTCCCTTTTGAAAGCCTCAACTGACTCTACCTTCACCATACTCTCATGCAGTGTATCCCAGACCCTGATCACTTGCCACGTGAAAAGTTTTTCTTCATGCTACCATTTCTTCTTTTGCCAATTACCTTAAACCTGTGTCCCCAGGCTCTCTATCCTTCCACCAGTCACACTCAATGCCATAATACTCTGTGGTTCAGTATATAGACTGATACAGTGCAGGTAATTTATGAAATTGCCAAACATTTTCAGCAGAACACAATGGAAATTTTTTCACACAATTCACTTTGGAATTTGTTTTTAAATAAATCCTGAATTTTCTTTTAGAAAAGATGAACAAAATGAAATCTTGCCATTCTCGTTACATCTGTGTTTCATTGTTTTTAAATTCAGATTTAATCAAAATCGCCTGTCATTACTACTTATGTGAACTTGCATGAAGTATTCGATGGAAATAAATACAGGGTCCTGTTACTTAAAAATTGCAGGGCCTTCATCGCAAGTAAAAATGATTAGAAAAGATACAGGCGCAAGGAGGGTTATGTGGTCTTGACAGTTGCCACAGGTCAGTTCAATTAATGTGCATGGAAGTTGCTAAAGTTTTAATGCAAACATTTGTTTGTTGGATGTATGGATACTGAAGTTTTACACTGGACAATGACACAGGCATCGATTGGATGATAAGAGCAGTGATAAATATATCTGTATAATTTTTAAAAAAAACTAGTGGATCCTGAAATCTGAAAGTCAACTTTACAATAAAATGTGCTTTACCAAAGGCACAACTTCTGGAAAGGAGAGAAATTGAGGGGTTTGCGGGGAGAAGAAAAGGATTGTGGTTACTGTCATAAAACCACACTTTATATCAGAAACAACTTTTATTTATTTATTGGACGGAAGCCACTGGTTAAGTTATAAAAAACTGAGCAACAGAATTTCAGTGACTTGAAACAGCAGCTTCTAAGATGGTCGAACATTTGCATAACTGTAACCTCTAAATTCTAAAGCCATTAGAATAGAGTCAGCCTGTCTAGAAGAACCCACCAGAGACAATCACCTTAGAGGAATGTGACTGGCCCATCTCCTGACCCATTCACAACAGATCCACTGCAGCAACTCGCCAAAGCTCCTTCAACAGCACCTCCCAAACCTGCAACTTCTACCACCTAGAAGGACAAGGACAGCAGATGCATGTGAACACAACTACAAGTTCCATTCCAAGTCATCCACCATCCTCACATGGAACTGTATCGCTGTTTGTTCATTGTCGCTGGGTCAAAAACCTGGAACTGCCTCCCTAATGGCACTGTAGGTGTACCTATACCAGATGGACTGCAGTGGTTGAAAATGGCAGCTCACTACCACCTACTCAAGGGCAATCAGATGAGCAAAAAAGACTGGCCTTGCCAGTGATGCTCAAGTTCCACAAAAGAACAAAAAACCTATTCAAAAGCTTAGTTTGTTATGCAGGTTAAAATGCTGTTGCTGACCTCAGTAGTTCAGCGAAACAAAGTTTCAAGTCTATATAAAATAATAGTACACAATTGTAATAATTCATGCTTTTGTGCCATGAAGTTTGAGTTGTCAAAGGAAAGCATCTTTTGGGTGTTGAAATCAAAATTATACTGTTAAACATAGTCTGCACGTGCAACTTTAATACTGAGTCATAGAGTGGGTACAGCACAGAAGGGCCACTCAGCTCTTGCCAGCTCTCAGAGTAACTCATCGAGTTACAGTCCTCGCCCTCTACCTATAACCCTGCAAACTTATTCTCTTCAGGTGCTTACCCAATTCCCTTTTGAAAGCCACAACTGAATCTTCATCCATCACACACTCTGCAGTGATTTCCAGATCCTAAACCACTCACTGCATAAAAAAGTTTTTCTGGTTTGAAGATCTTGTGAAATCTCCTCTCAACCTTCTCTTCTCTAAGGAGAACAATTCTAGATTACCACAGTGAAATGTTTTCCCACCACCAAAGTTAAACTGACTGGACTGTAGCTGCTGAGTTTATCCTAGCTACTTTTATGAACAAGGGTGCAACATTTATAATTCTCCAGCCTTCTGGCACCACCTACATATCTAAAGAGGCAGCTTAATCCACGTGACCCACCTCGATCTCCAGAACCAGATCCAGCAATGCCTCCCTCCACTTTGGGCCAAAAACACACCCATCAAGAAAATTCTCGAACAAATTTCTTCCCCCATTCTGCCCTTTACACGATTACTGCCCCAGCATATAATAAGATAATTCAAGCCACCACCCAATGTCACAACTCTATAATTTTTGCACTTCTCTATAATTTCCTGCAAATTTGCTCCTCTATGTCTTTCCCAATAGTTGGTGGGCTATAGAATACACCCAGAAGTGTAATGGTACCTCTATTGTTTTAAAACTCTAATCAAATGGACCCTTCGAGGATATTCTCTCTAGCACTGTAACTTCTCCTTAGTCAATACTGCTCACATCCTTTCTTTCCTTCCTTATCTTTCTTGAACACCTTGCATCCAGGAAAGTTTAGTACCAGTCTTGCTATTTTTTGAGCCAGGTCTCCGTTATTGCCATGACATCACAGTTCCAATGTGGCCTAATCTGTATTTTTGAAAAAGGATTCAAAGGCACTGGAGAAAGCGCAAAAAAGACAGACAATATTGATACCAGGATTAAAAAGGTACAACCATCAGGAAAGGTTAGAACATGCTTGAGCTCTTTTCTCTGGCAAAGAGAAAACGGAGGGATGATCTGACAGAGGTCTTTTTTTTATTCGTTCATGGGACGTGGGCATCGCTGTTCCAATATAGCTGCATCGCTAGGTCAGCATTTATTGCCCATCCCAAATCACCCTTGTTCAGAGGGCATTTTAGAGTCAACCACATTACTGTGGGTCTGGAGTCACAAGGTAAGGATGGCAGATTTCCTTCCCTAAAGGACATTAGTCAACCAGATGGATTTTTACGTTGATCAACAGTGATTTCATGGTCATCATTGGACTTTTAATTCCAGATTTTTATTGAATTCAAATTCCACCATTTGCCGTGGTGGGATTCGATCCCGGGCCCCGAGATCTTTAACCTGAGTCTCTGGATTACCAGTCCAGTGACAATATCACTACGCCACTGCCAACCCAGGATAAATATATCTGCATAAGTTTTTTAAAAACTAGTGGATCCTGAAATGTTAAAATCAACTTTACAATAAAATACACTTTACCAAAGACATAACTTCTAGAAAGAGTGGGAAATCAAGGGGTTCAATAGGGTAGAAGTAGAGAAGATATTTCAGCTTGCAGCAAGACAAAAACCAGGGGTCATTATTATAAGGTACTCATTAATAAATCTAATAAGAAGCTCAGAAGAAGCCTCTTTACCCCGAGAGTGGTGAGAACGTGGAGCTCTCTACCATAGAGTGGCTGAGGAAATTAACAAGGTGCATTTTAAAGGAAGTTTGGTAAGCAAAAAGGAGAAAGGAATCAAAGGCTTTTTCTGAAACAGTGAGAATAAGTGGAAGAAGGCTCACATGAAGAATAAGTATCAGCACTGCTGGATCGAACAGCCCATTTAAAAAAATTCTTTCATGGGACGTGAGCGTCGCTGGCAATGCCAGTATTTGTTGTCCATCCCTAATTACCCTCGAGAAGGTGGTGGCAAGTGCCTTTTATTGAACCACAGCAGTCTATCTGCTGTTGGTACACCCACGGTGCTGTTAGAGTGGGAGTTACAGGCTTTTGGCCCAGTGACAGTGAAGGAACGGCGGCATAGTTTCAAGTCAAGATGGTGTTTAGGTTGGAGTGGAACCTGCAGGTCGTGGTGTTCCTATGCATCTGCTGCCCTTGTCCTTCTGGATAGTAACGGTCACAGCTTTGCAAGGTGTTGTTGAAGGAGGTTTGGCGAGTTGCTGTAGTGCATCTTGTATTTGTTATACACTACTGCCACTGTACATCAGTGGTGGAGGGAGTGAATGTTTAAGATAGTGGATGAGATGCTGATCAAGTGGATTTCTTTGACCTGCATGGTGTTGGAGCTGCACTCATCCAGGCAAGTGGAGAGTATTCCATTACACTTCTGATTTGAGCCTTGTAGGCTGTGGACAAGGTTTGGGGAGTCAGGAGGTGAGTTACTCATCGCACAATTCCCAGCCTCTGAACTGCTCTTGTAGCCACAGTATTTATATGGCTGGTCCAGTTCAGGTTCTGGTAAATGGTAATCCCAGTGTTCTGATGGAGGACAACTCACCAATGGTAATGCCATTGAATGTAATGAAGAGATGGTTAGATTCTTTCCTTTGAAGGTGGACATTGCCTGGTACTTGTATGGCACAAATGTTACTTGCCATTTATCAGCCCAAGCCAGAATATTGTCCAGGCCTTGCTGCATATAGACACAAACTGCCGCAGTATCTGAGAAGTTGCGAATGGTACTGAACATTGTGCAATCACCGGCAAACATTCACACTTCTGACCTTATGACAGAGGAAAAATCATTGATGAAATAGCTGAAGATGGTTGGGCCTATGGCATCACCCTGTGGAAATCCTGCAGCGATGTCCTGCAACTGAGATGATTGACCTCCAACAACCACAATCATCTTTCTTTGTGCTAGATATGACTCCATCCAGTAGAGAGTTTCCACCCCAATTTCCATTAACTTCAATTTTGCAAGGGATCCTTGATGCCACGCTCGATTAAATGCATTCTTCGTGACAAGGTCAATCACTCTCACATCACCTCTTGAATTCAGCTCTTTTGTCCAAGTTTGGGCCAAGGCTGTAATGGGGTCAGGGGCTGAGTGGCCCTGACAGAATCCAAACTGAGCATGAATGAGATTATTATTGTGTAAGTGCAGCTTGATGGCATTGATGATGACGACACTTTCCATCACTTTGCCGACAGTTGAGAGTTGACTGATTTGGCAGATTGGACGGATTGGATTTGTCCTGCTTTTTGTGGACATACCTGGGCAATTTCCAACATTGTCGTTTTGCAGCTATACTGGAACAGCTTGGTGTGGCTAATTCTGGAAAACAAGTTTTCAGTACTACTGTCGCGATACTATCAGGACCCATAGCCTTTGCAGCATCCAGTGCCTTCACTGCTTCTTGATATCACGTTAATTGAATCGAATTGGCTGAAGACTTGCGTCTGTGATGCTGGGAACCTCTTGAGGAGGCCGGGATGGATCCTCTACTCTGTACTTCTGGCTGAACATGGTTGCAAATCCTTCAGCTTTGTCTTCTACACTGATGTGCTGGGCTCCCCCATCACTGAGGATAGGGGTATTTGTGGAGCCTCTTCCTCCAGTTAGTTCTCCAATTGTCCACCATCATTCCTGACTGGATGCGGCAGGACTGCAGAGCTTTAATCCAATTCATTGGTTGTGGGATCACTTAGCTCTGGCTATCGTATGCTGCTTCTGTTATTTAGCATGCAAGTAGTCCTGCATTGTAGATTCACCAGGTTGACACCTCATTTTTACGTATGTCTGGTGCTGCTCTCCTGCACTCTTCATTGAACCAGGGTTGATCCCTTGGCTTGATGGCAATGCTAGAGTGAGGGATATGGCTGGGTCATGAGGTTACAGATTGTGGTTGAATACAATTCAGTTGCTGCTGATCGCCCAATATGCCTCATGAGCACCCAATGTTGAGTTGCTAGATCCGTTCTGAATCTAACCCATTTAGCGTGGCAGTAGTGCCACAAAGCACGATAGAGAGTATATCCTTAGTGTGGTGACAGGGCTTTGTCTCCACAAGGATTGTGTGATAGTCACTCCTACCAATACTGTCATGAACAAATGCATCTGCCACAGGTAATTTGGTGAGAACAAGGCCTAGTAGCTTTTTCCCTCTTGGTGGTTTCCTCACCAACTGCCACAGGCCCAATCTTGCAGATATGTCCACTGAACTTGGCCAGTTTGGTCATTCAGTGCTGAACATTGAAGAGCCTGCCAAGAGTACATTCTGTGCACTTGCCACCCTCATTGCTTCTTCCAACTGTGTTGAACATGGGAGGTACCTGATTGATCAGCTGAGGGTCAGCAGTAGGTGGTGACCAGAAGGACGTTTCCTTGCCCGTTTGACCTGATGCCATGAGACTTATTGGGATCCAAAGTCAAGGTTTGGGACTCCCAGGGCATCTGAATGGGTTGCTAGGCCATTTCAGAGGGCAGTTAAGAGTCAACCATATTACTATGGGTCTGGAGTCAAATGTCAACCAGACCAGTTAAAGATGGCAGATTTCCTTCCCTAAAGGACATTAGTGAACCAGATGAACAATCAGTGATAGTTTCATGGTCACCATTAGAGAGACTAGCTTTCAATTCCAGATTTTTAAATAATAATTGGATTCATTAATTAGTTGAATTCAAATTCTATCAGTTGCTGTGGTGGGATTTGAATCCAGCTCCCCAGGGCATTGGCCTAGCCCCTAGATTACTAGTCCAGTCGCATTACTTCTACTCTACCTCCTGAAGAAATGCAGGTTGCATTCAATTTCTGATGGAAATCAATAGTCTCTAGCACCATCTATTGGAAAATATAATGTACAAAACAACATAAAATGGACTAGTATCTATGCTATATAGCAGACTAATGAAAAAAAACACACTAACTTATTTGAACATAAAATTTAAAAAAGAGGTTGCAGAAAAAATTTTCTGCAGAAGTTAAATTTACTTGCAAACATATCCAGCATTCTGTGATCAAAAACCAACCGTATGTGGAAGAATTACACTATTCCAAAGCGCATAACTATTTCTTTAAAAACAACTTGTACATCCTCTTTCCTCATATCCTTTAATATTTTTGTGGTTCAAATGTCTATCTAATTTTCTCTGCTGTACTCGTGGTCGCTATTCTCTGACCTTCTCTCACAGGTTAACACTCATTTCAAGATATGCATGTCATGAATGTGGGGCTTGCTGTACACATATGCAATTTTTTCAAAAAAATTAAATCATATAACATTTAAGTGAAACTGACATACCATTGCCCTTGCATCAAACATTTGTATATTAAACTCTCTCGAATGATTTCCTTCTGGAATAGTTGGTAAGACAGTAGAACTAAAAGCGTGGTCACAGATTCAAGAAGAATGCTATATGTAATATCTCTGCAAGATAAAATCAAAAGAGTTTAAAATCAATATGCTGTCAATTATAATTCTATTTCCTAAACATAACGTCTCACAGTAGCCCAATGTAAGTAACTTTCATTTACATAAAGTATCAAAAGTGCATTAAATATTTAACTGATAGCTCTCCAACTGTTCAACTAAATAAGGCAGTGAGTAGCTGAAATATTCAGACCAGGAATCTCCCAACCCTGATCCCACTCTGTGCAGAACTTGCTTGTTTCAGCAAGAGCAGTATCAAGGGAAATTCACTTGGCTTCAACATGTCCTAGAAAAATTAGCCAGAGATAGCAATCAGATCACTTCAGTGATCTCTGCTATGTACAACGCACACAGATATCAGGATAAAACTTGACTATGCTACGTATTAAGTAAAAATATATATTTAATATAACAATATTGCGTGTGATGTATCCTTTCAGGCTCCACTGTGCCTTCATTTAGCTTAACAAACATTGCCAATGTTTTCATGCAAGCTGTTGTCGCTTGAAAGAGTGGTAAAGGCAGAAACCCTCATATCATTTAAAAAGTACTTGGATATGCACTTGAAGTGCCATAACCTACAGGGCTGCAGCCCAAGAGCTAGACAGTGGGATTGGACTAGATGGCTCCCTGCCAGTTGGCACGGACATGATGGGCCAAATAGCCTCCTTCAATGTCATAAATTTCTATGATTCATCTCATCTCACTCTCAACGACTTCAGAATTCACTATATCCTCTTTAATAAGGACTGAAGTACTTATTAAATACTTCTGTCAATCCAGGACACTTCTGCGCCCTGGATAACGATTTGTGCAGGAAGCGTCATCAGTTGCAGCAGCTTGAGCTCCAGATTGTGGAACTTCAGCAGCAGCTGATGTCACTGCGGTGCATCCATGAGGCTGAGAGTTACGTGGATAGAACGTTTATGGATGTGGTCACTCCACAGCGTAAGAGTGTGCAACGGGAGAGGGAATTGGTGATCACCAGACAGTCAAAAAGGAAAAGGCAGGTACTGCAGGAGTCCCCTGAATGCATCTAGCTTCCCAACCAGTATTCAGTTTTGAATACTGATGAAGGTGATGGTTCATCTGGGGAGTGCAGCCAGAAGCAAGTCCATGACACCACAGTTAGCTCTGCTGTACTGGAGGGCACAAAGAAGATTGGAAGAGTAATGGTGATTGGAGATTTGATAGTATGGGGACCAGAAAGGCGTTTCTGTGGCCACAGAGGTGAATCCAGGATGGTGTGTTGCTCCCTGGTGTCAGGGTTAAGGATGTCTCTGACCGGCTGCAGAACACCCAGAGGGGAGGGGGTGAGCAGCAGCAGTCATGGTCAACAGAGGTACAAATGACATAGAGAGAAAGAAGGATGCTGTCCTGCAGCCAGAATTTAGGGGGCTAAGTAGGAAATTAGCAAGCAGGACCTCAAAAGTAGTAACCTCCAGATTACTCACACTATGACACACAAGTGAGTACAGAAATAGGAAGATAAAGCAGATGAATGTGTGACTGGAGAGATGGCATTGGAGAGAGGGCTTTAGCTTCGTGGGACACTTGGATCAGTTCTGGGGGAGATGGGACCTGTACAGGCCAGACAGGTTGCATCTAAACCAGGTTTGCCCAGCCTTTACACATGTTGGGGGGGGTCACATTTCAATGAATGAGAACCCCGAGACTGACAGAGAGCCAGACACGTGCTCCACTCCCTCTCAACACCTACTCTCTCTAACACACATACACCCCCCACCTCACTCTCACACACACCCCCTCTGGCTCACACGTACCCCCTCTCTCAGACACACACACCCAACCCCTCTCTGTCCCTCAAAGAGAGTCATCCACCCACCCCCACCCCGTTTCTCAGACACACACACCCCAACTCTGCCTCACTGACACACACACCACACACCCCCAACGTCACAGGAGAGCAGGCAGGTGATTGGCTGGTGAGTATTTCAGCTTTTTGCTTTGTTTTATTATATTATTTACTTTTATATTATTTTATATTATTTGTTTATTTATATTTAATTGTTTTTAGCCCGCATCGCCTTGTGGAAAGACCGGCTCACCAGTCTCGGATAGCCCCCAGCGATGGAAATTCTACCGGATGAAAGCCTTCCCCCAGGAGCTAATTGCAACTGGACAACCTGGAAGTGCCTTAACAGACTTAGGACTGGTGTAGGTCGTTCAAAGGTGTCACTAAGCAAATGGGGATATACAACCAGCCCGACAACTTGTGAATGTGGAACTGAGCCACAGACTATGCAACATCTCCTGCAATGCCTATCGCTAGAGGAACCCTGCACTGTTGCAGATCTTGCCAAATTCAACAACAAGGCGCAAAAATGTGTCCAGTTCTGGCTGGGCCATGTATAGACTGTCCGTGGACATGATAAGAAGCAGCTTTGTTTTAGATTTAAATTAGCAGCTGGGTAACTATCATTTGTTGATTATTATTAAATTAATAACTTAAAGATGGGGGGAAATTAAATAAATAATAAAGGTTAAATAACAAAAAAAAGAGCGAGAGCAGAGCGGCTGTATAAAGAGCAGGAGTTTACCTGTGAGGGAGTGGAGCAGCTGTATAAAGAGCAGAGCGGAGCGGAGCGGAGTTTACCTGTGAGGGAGCCAGTTCTCACCCAGATACGGCAGCACTGGAATTCATCAGGACAAGGGTGAGAGCTGATTGGTAGGTAGTGGGTAAGTTTTTTTTTCCACTTTAAAGCGACATTACAGAAGGTAAGAGTCTCAGCATTTGTTTTTTTCAGCAAAGACTAAATAGCTTTCTACTTGGCTTAAATTTAAAGAAATAGTCTTTTAATTAAAACCAAACAAGTAGTATGGCAAGGGAGCTCAGTCCCATGTGTTGTACAGCCTGCAGTCTGGTTGACCACATGTGCAGGAAGTGCCACTGGCTTAACCAGCTTGAGCAACAGGTTCCAGAGCTCGAGTGTCAGATGGAGGCACTCCGATTCATCCGCGAGGCTGAAGGTTACTTGAACAGCACATTTTTAGGTGTGGTCACTCCGCAGCTTAAGGAAGTGCAGTCAGAGAGGGCATGGGTGACCACCAGTTAGAAGAAGGGAGGCAGGCAAGTAGTCAGGAAAGCCCCAGAGTGCATCTCACTCAAGAACCATTTTTCTGTGTTGGAAAACGGTGATGGTGAAGGTTCCTCTGGAGAGTGCAGCCAGAGCCAAGTTCACGGCACTATGGGTGACTCAGCTGCACAATGGGGGGGATGTGTAAGAGTGCAAGAGCAATAGTGGTAGGAGACTCAATAGTGAGGAGTGCAGATGGGCACTTCTGCGGCCATAGACATGACTCCAGGATGGTATGTTGCCTCCTTGGTGCCAGGGTCAAGGATGTCACAGAGTGGCTGCAGGGCATTCTGAAGGTGGGGAGGGAGAGAAACAGTCAGAGGCCGTGGTTCACATTGGTACCAACAACATAGCTAGAAAGAGGGATGAGGTCCTGCAACAGAAATTTAGGGAGCTAGGTAGCAGATTAAAAAGCAGGAGCTCAAACCTGGATTACTTCCTATGCCACGTGCTCGTGAGTATAGGAATAGGAGGTTAGAGAGGATGAATGTGTGGCTGAAGAGATGGTGCAAGAGGGAGGACTTTAGTTGCGTGGATCACTGGGTCTGTTTCTGGCGAAGGTGGGGCCTGTACAAATCAGATGGGTTGCACCTGAACCGAAATGGGACCAACATCCTTGCGGGGAGGTTTGCCAGTGCTGTTCAGAAGGGTTTAAACTAATTTGGCTGGGGATGGGATACAGAGTGGAGGTACAGTAGGGGGTGATGCACAGCCAAATATAGAAGAGAAACTAAGTCAGTCTGGAAGGCAGAGCAAATATAGGCCTGTTAAGGCACAAGAGAATAATACAAGGCTGGATTGCATATATTTTAACGCAAGGAGTCTTACAAGTAAGGCAGATGAATTGAGGGCATTGATTAACACATGGGAATATGATAGTGTTGCTATTACAGAGACATAGTTGAGGGAAGGGCAGGACTGGCAGCTCAATATTCCAGGGTATAGAATCTTCAGGCATGACCAGCGCAGGGAGGCGTGTGTAGAAGAGGCGGCGGCATTGCACTATTGATCAAGGAGTCAATTACTGCAGTAAGGAGGGATGGTATCTTCGAAGGTTCCTCAAATGAGGCCATATGGGTAGAACCTAAAAACAAAAAGGGGGAAAATCTCAGAAGTGTAAAAATAATAGGGTAATAATAGTAGGGGATTTCAACTTCCCTACTATTAACTAGGATAGTCTTATGTGAAAGGCTTAGAGGGGTGGAATTCTTAAAGTGCATCCAGAAGAGCTTTTTGAGCTAGCACATAGAAGGTCCTACAAGAGAAGGGGTGGTACTGGACCTAATCTTAGGGAATGAAGCTGGGCAAGTGGTAGAAGTGCCAGTGGGGGAGCATTTCAGGGATAGTGACCATAACACTAAGATTTAAAGTAGTTATGGAAAAGGGCAAAAATGGACTGGAAATAAAGGTTCTGAATTGGGGAAGGCCGATTTCAATATGATTGGACAGGATCTGGCCAAAGTGGACAGGGAGCAGCTATTTGTAGGAAAGTCTATATCAGACCAGTGGGAGTCATTCAAAAAGGAAATGGTGAGAGTTCAGGGCCAACATGTCCCCGTAAAGGTGCAGGGCAAGACCAACAAATCCAAGGAACCCTGGATGTCAAGGGATATAGAGGATTGGATAAGGAAAACAAAAGGAGGCTTAGGGCAGATACAGAGTGTTGAAAATAGCAGAAGCCCTGGAAGAGCATAGAAAGTGTAGGGGGGTATTTAAAAATGTAATTAGAAGAGCGAAGAGGGAGCATGAAAAAAATATTGGCGGGCAAGATAAAAGAAAATCCCAAGGCATTTTATAAATATATTAAGGGCAAGAGGATAACCAGGGAAAGAGTAGGGTCCATTAGGGACCAAAGTGGCAATCTGTGAGTGGCGCCGGAGGACATAGGTTAGGTCTTAAATGATTACTTTTCATCTGTGTTCATTATGGAGAAGGATGATGTAGGTGTAGAAATCAGGGAGGGGGCTTGTGATATACTTGAACAAATTAGCATTGAAAGGGAGGAGGTATTAGCAGTTTTAGCGGGTTTAAAAGTAGATAAATCCCCACACCCAAATGAGATGTAGCCCAGGCTGCTATGTGAGGCAAGGGAGGAGGATTGCAGGGGCTCTGACACTAATTTTCAAATCCTCTCTGACCACAGGAGAGATGCCAGTGGAGTGGAGGACAGCAAATGTGGTACCATTATTAAACAAGGGATAAACCAGGTAATTACAGGCCAGTGAGTCTACCGTCAGTGGTAGGAAAACTATTGGAAAAAATTCTGAAGGACAGGATTAAACTCCACTTGGAGAGGCAGGGATTAATCAGGGATGATTAGGCTTTGTCAGGTTTTGTCTAACAAATTTGATTGAATTTTGCGAGGTGGTGACTCGTGTAGATGAAGGCAGTGCAGTTGATTTAGTCTACATGGACTTCAGTAAGGCTTTTGACAAGGTCCCACATGGGAGAATGGTCAGGAGAGCCCATGGGATCCAGGACAATTTGGCAAATTGGATCCAAAATTGGCTTCGTGGCAGGAGGCAGAGGGTGATGGTCGAAGGTTGTTTTTGCGATTGGAAGCCTGTGACAAGTGGTGTATCGCAGGGATCAGTGCTGAGACCCTTGCTGTTTGTAGTGTACATTAATGATTTAGACGTGAATATAGGAGGTATGATCAGTAAGATCGCAGATGACACAAAAATTGGTGGTGTCATAAATAGTGAGGAGGAAAGCTTTAGGTTACAGGACGATATAGATAGGCTGGTAAGATGGGCAGAGCAGTGGCAAATGGAATTTAATCCTGAGAAGTGTGAGGTGATGCATTTTGGGAGGCCTAACACAGCAAGGGAATACACAATGAATGGTAGGACCCTAGGAAGTGCAGAGGATCAGAGGGACCTTGGTGTACATGTCCATAGATCCCTGAAGGCAGCAGCACAGATAGATGAGGTGGTTAAGAAGGCATATGGGATACTTGTCTTTATTAGCCGAGGCATAGAATATAAGAGCATGGAGGTTATGTTGGAACTGTATAAAACGCTAGTTAGGCCACAGCTGGAGTACTGTGCACAGTTCTGGTCGTCACACTATAGGAAGGATGTGATTGCAGTGGAGAGGGTGCAGAGGAGATTCACCTTTATATTGCTGGGGCTGCAGCGTTTCAGCTATGAAGAGACACTGGATAGGCTAGGGTTGTTTTCCTTAGAGTGGAGAAGGCTGTGGGCGGACCTGATAGAGGCATACAAAATTATGAAGTGCATAGATAGAATAGATAGGAAGAAACCTCTCCCCTTAGCGGAGGTGTCAATAACCAGGGGGCAGGAGGTTTTGAGGGGATTTGAGGGAGCATTTTTTCACCCAGAGGGTGGTTGAAATCTGTAACGCACTGCCTGATGGGGTGGTAGAGGCAGGAACCCTCACAACATTTAAGAAGTATTTAGATGAGCACTTGAAATGACATAGCAAACAGGGCTACAGGCCAAGGGCTGGAAGATGGGATTAGGATCGGTGCTTGATGGCCAGCACGGACACGATGGGCCGAAGGGCCTTTTTCTGCACTGTATAACTCTATGACGTACTCTAGAATTGCCAGTGTTCGCTGTTCTTCTAATCACAGCCTGTTTCTCTTCCATGTTGCTGCTGATAGGGTCACTATTGACCCTAACAACAGCAAACACAGGAGAGAAACGGGTTGTGATTGGAGGAGCAGTCCCCTGCAGAAATCCTCAAACCCACTGTCCCATCCTAAAGACATTTTCAACAAACGCTCTGGGGGCCACATGGATGGGCTTGTGCAGCCCGCACGTTGGACAAGCATGATCTAAACTAAGCCAGCTTCCTTATGGAGCGATCTGCCAGTGTTTTTGGAGAGAGTTTAAACTAACTTGGTTAGGGGTGTGGGAACCAGGAGGTAATACTACAGAGGAATACCGAAGTGCACAGAATATTGGGAGAGGCAGATAGTACTAGAGCAGGAAATAGTAAAGTGTCAGGTGAGTTGTGTAACGGGGAAATGAACCAAGTTCAAATTAGGGTTACTGTACATGTATGAGAATGCGCAGAGTGTGGTAAATAAAATGGTGAGTTTCAAGCACAGGCAGCCACATGGAAATATGATGTTGTGGCATTAACAGAGACCTGGCTCAAAGAAGGGCAGGACTGAGTATTGAATATTCCTGGACACCATTTGTTCAGGAAATATAGGAAAGGAAGGAATTGGGGAGGGGTGGCAGCATTAAGAAGAACATTGTTGTGCTGGACAGAGTCCTCAAGGTAACTCATAGCAATAATTTTGTTTAAAGGTTAAAAATAATGGAGGATGAAAGCTAATCTTAGGTAGAGCTGCATTAACAGATCCAACAGTGTTATCCTGCAACTTTCAAACTTGCAGTCTGATATCCCCAATACCTATGCTTCAAATATTTCCCAAATCAAGGAGCTTCCGTTGTTTCCCATTTCAAACATTAACCTGAAGAAACATTTATGAAATTACCAAGTGATGCCAAAGGAGTAATTCTAAATAAATAAATTCAAAAAAATCACGCAGGAACCAGGCTTTAAGACTATCCTTCCTGAAGATCAATTACTAGAGCAAAAGGTTAACTAAGAGCTCAAGCAAGGGATGCAGTCGTCTCCAAGCACAAAACAGAAAACAATCATTGATAAGAAACAGGATACAATGCCTGTTTAAAGAGAAAGGAGCCTTTCCTTTGTTGGTATTGCATTTCAGCCCACAAGTTACTATGGAGATTGTAGCAACAGTCCTCAAATGAGTCAACCATCATAACGTATTTACTCTTTAAAAAGTGTTTTAGGAATTGGAAGAATACAGTTGGGAATGTGATAAGGCACTACATAATTGCATGTTCATTCGTTCTATTCTCTCCTTTGATGGCTCAGTTGGTGTACACCTGTAGCCAGAAAATGGAAAATGATGATCAGAGCCTCAGCTATTTCTTCCCTTACTTCTCCTAGCAGCTGGGTTATATTTCATCCAGGCCTGGCAATTTGTCCACTTTCAAGGATTCTAAACACCTTAATATTTCCTCCCTCGTGTTATTCTATCCAATATTTCACACTCCTTCTCAAATACACATCTGCTTTGTCCCACTCTTTTATGAAAAGGATACAAATTATTCGTTAAGAACCATGCCCGCATCTTCCGCCTCCTTATGGAAGTTATCTTCTTGGTCTCTAATCGGCCATATTCTTTCATGGGCAGAATACAGGTCATCAGACTTTTCACTTAAGTTAAGCATTAAGTATGAAAAAGATTCCTTGGGTTGCATAAAATTGTAAAGCACAGTATCAACTGTGATCACTGCAAATAAAAAGTCAATGCTCATAAAAATCTCTGGGTATAGAGAAATTCTTTGTAAGCTCAGATTTTCAGTTCAAGGTATTTTATTTTTTAAACACAATAAATCATTACTTTCCTTCCTGTTTACTGACTTTTGTCGCATCATAAAAAGTACATTTATAATTGCTATATACACAATTCTTTAACATTCTTGCTTGAACATCAAAGTCTATATCCGATTACTTGAAATAAAAACAAAAAATGATTGGAATACACAACAGAACCAATGTTTGAGAAAGAAATATTAGGAATTCAATGAATAAGCAAATATTAGAATAGTATAAAATAGTTTAACAAATTAAAAGCCAAGGAAAGAATCAGGTAGTGATCTTTACATTCACAGACCAATGTGTTGAGAAGCATTAACTCCTGTCTACTTACTTCAGCCAGCCAATTGGGCCCCAATTCCAAAAAATTCAAGCATCAATATATGGAAGTCTGTGAAGCTTTGTGTTACATGGCTATATCCATATACTGGTTTATGTATTTTGAAGCAATGTGGAGCAACCCAGTTTGCTCAACTAGCTTTGTTTGGCCACACACATTGAACACAATTTAGTAGAGCTGGTTTCTTCCCTTCCTCCAATCCCCTTACCAACCCAACACCCACCATGCCTCCCGAACACAGTTGATTCAACAAAGTGAGGTGGTATGAAAGCAGTCAAAATGGAAAAAAGTTGTTGCTCTATGCTACATTTTAGCTTCAAATTTACAGATGTGAATTAAGCATAGATACAAACAGTCCTGAGGTTTTTGGGTGCTGTAAAGGAAATTTTCAGCTAATTACAAGCCTGAAAATCACAGAATCTCTTGATAAATCTAAATTTTGTCACTGCAAAAATGATAGTCACCAGAAGAACACTCCCCCACCTGACATTGGTTAGAACGAGCCAGACTAATTGCTGAATGATTGAATAAATTATTACTTTCTATAGATAATATTTCTTCACTGGTTTTAGTGCATTCTAATGTTCTAAAATATGACATTTCCTAATAAAATGTATGAATCTATTAATTAGTCCTGCAAATAAACACATAGGAAATAGGAGGAGTAGGTTACATGGCCCCTCGAACCTGCTGTTAGTCAATAAGATCATGGCTGATCTTTGACCTCAACTCCACTTTCCTGCCCAATCCCCATATCCCGAGTTCAAGAATTTACGATTTACACCTTATGCATTCTGTCCAAGAAGCAACATTCCCACTTTTTAAAAAATCGAGTGATGAAAGATCATCTGATGAAAGATCATTTGACCTGAAATGTTAACTCTGTTTCTCCCCACAGGTACTGCCTGACCTGTTCAGATTTTCCAACATCCTTTTGTTTTTATTCCAGCATTTTTCAAGCATATATTTGGGGTAAAGTACAAGGAAGTTTACTCTGAAACTACTGTCTTATTTTTTGAAATTAAGCTGGAAATGATCACTACTGATAGCTGAAAGAAAATTATTCAGCTCGCAAA
The DNA here is from genome assembly GCF_964194155.1 of Cetorhinus maximus. NCBI lineage: Eukaryota > Metazoa > Chordata > Chondrichthyes > Lamniformes > Cetorhinidae > Cetorhinus > Cetorhinus maximus. The sequence goes on along the minus strand of NC_135879.1, from coordinate 211,947,307 downwards.
TGTTTGTTGAGAAAAGATTTGCTGAGGTCTATACTGTCTTTTGTTGTCTTCTGTTCTCCCTAAAACTAATGCATACAGACACACACCCACTAACCCCCCCAAAGCACACACACAGGGGAGAGCTTGGTAACTTGGCAAAAAAGATTAATAAAAAGCGAGGGGAGTTCATTTTAAAAAGAGCGCGGTGAGCGAGGGGAGTTCATTTTAAAAAGAGCGCGGAGAGCGAGGGGAGTTCATTTTAAAAAGAGCGCGGTGAGCGAGGGGAGTTCATTTTAAAAAGAGCGCGGTGAGCGAGGGGAGTTCATTTTAAAAAGAGCACAGTGAGCGAGGGGAGTTCATTTTAAAAAGAGCGCGGAGATTGAAAATAAAAGGAGGGGAAGCTGAAGAGGAGCGGCCAGTGTGTGAGTGGCCCAGTGAAGGAGTAGAGCTTTGAGGCTTTGGCTCGAGAGGCTTCGGTGAGCAGAGGCTGAGGACGAGCTTGCTACCAGTGGGGTAAGGCCGGGTAAGTTCCTTTAATTAAATTAGGAGTAGGTAATGGAGACAGTAGTTAGGGCAGTCGAGTGCTCCGAATGCAGCATGTGGGAAGTCAGGGACAGCACAATTGTCCCTGGTGACACCACCTGCAAAAGATGCATCCAGCTGCAGCTCCTGACAAACCGAGTTAGGGAACTGGAGCTGGGGCTGGATGAACTTCGGATCATTCGGGAGGCAGAGGCAGTAATAGACAGGAGTTTCAGGGAGACAGTCACCCCTAAAAGTCAGGAGACAGGTAGCTGGGTGACTGTCAGGAGAGGGAAGGGGAATAGACAGAAAGAGCAGAGCACCCCTGTGGCCGTTCCCATCAACAATAGGTATACCGTTTTGGATACTGTTGGTGGGGACAACCTACCAGGGACAAGTTGTAGTGGTCGCGTCTCTGGCACCGAGGCTGGACCCTCAGCTCAGAAAGGAGGGAAGGAAAAGAGGAGTGCAGTAGTGATAGGGGATTCGGTAGTTAGGGGGACAGATAAGAGGTTCTGTGGGAGAGATCGAGAATCCTGGATGGTCTGTTGCCTCCCTGGTGCCAGGGTCCGCGATATCTCGGATCGAGTTCTCAGTATTCTCAGGAGGGAGGGTGAGCAGCCAGATGTCGTGGTCCATGTAGGGACCAATGACTTGGATAAGAAGGAGGAGGAGGTCCTGCAAAGAGAGTTTAGGGAGTTAGGTGCAAAGTTGAAGGACAGGACCTCCAGGGTTGCGATCTCAGGAGTGATACTCGTGCCACGTGCTAATGAGGCTAGAAATAGGAGGATAATGCAGCTAAATACGTGGCTAAGGAGATGGTGCAGGAGGGAGGGCTTCATGTTTCTGGACGATTGGGCTCTGTTCCAGGGAAGGTGGGACCTGTTCCGACGGGACGGTTTGCACCTGAACTGGAGGGGGACTAACATCCTTGCGGGTAGGTTTGCTAGTGCTGCTCCGGGGGTTTTAAACTAGATATGCAGTGGGAGGGGAACCAAAGTGTTAGAGCAGATAGTGAGGTGGAGGAGGATAAAGGTCAAGCGAGGAATGCATGTATAGACAGAAATCAAAGGTTTGTACGGGATAGAAATGTTCCCAGGTGCATCTACTTCAATGCAAGGAGTATTGTCGGAAAGGCAGCGGAGCATAGGGCTTGGATTGGCACATGGGATTACGACATTATTGCTATTAGTGAGACTTGGTTGCAGGAGGGGCAGGACTGGCAGCTCAATGTTCCAGGGTTCCATTGTTTCAGACATGATAGAGGGGGAGGGGTGAAAGGGGGAGGATGGCATTACTAGTCAGGGAAAATATCACAGCTGTGCGTAAGCAGGACAGCCCGGAGGGCTCATCTACAGAGACCATATGGGTGGAGCTGAGGAACGGGAAAGGTGTGAACACACTAATAGGGTTGTATTATAGACCGCCCAATAGTCAGAGAGAATTGGAGGAGCAAATCTGTAGAGAGATAGCAGACCGATGTAAGAAACAGAAAGTTGTGATAGGAGATTTTAACTTTCCACATATTGACTGGGACTCCCATACTGTAAAAGGGCTGGATGGCTTGGAGTTTGTCAAATGTGTTCAGGAAAGTTTTCTAAATCAATATATAGAGGTACCAATGAGAGAGGATGCAATACTTGATCTCCTATTAGGGAACCAGACAGGTCAGGTGACAGAAGTAAGTGTAGGCAAACATTTTGGGTCCAGTGACCACAATGTCATTAGTTTTAAGTTAATTATGGATAAGGATAGGTCTGCTCCTCGAGTTGAGATTCTAAATTGGAGAAAGGCCAATTTTGTGGAAATGAGAAAGGATCTAGGAAGAGTGGATTGGGATAAGTTGTTTTCTGGCAAGGATGTGTTCAGTAAGTGGAAGGCATACAAAGGCGAAATTTTGAGAGTGCAGAGTTTGCATGTTCCTGTAAGGATTAAAGGCAAAGTTAACAGGCATAGGGAACCTTGGTTTTCAAGGTTCTGGTTGGCGTTCTGGTTAAGAAGAGGAGAGAGGTGTATAGCAGGTATAGGCAACATGGAGCAAATGAGGTACTTGTAGAGTATAGAAAATGTAAGAAAATACTAAAGAAGGAAATCACGAAGGCAATAAGAAGACATGAGGTTGCTTTGGCAGATAATGTGAATGTAAACCCAAAGGGTTTCTACAAGTATATTAAGAGTAAAAGGATAGTAAGGGACACTATTGGTCCCCTTGAAGATCAGAGTGGTCGTCTATGTTTGGAGCCTCACGAGATGGGGGAGATCTTAAACAGTTTTTTTGCATCAGTATTTACTCAGGAAACTGGCATAGTGAATAAGGAAGGAAGGGAAACAAGCAGTAGTGTCATGGAACATATAGAGATTAAAGAGGTGGAGGTGCTTGCTGCCTTACAGCGAATAAGGGTAGATAAATCCCCCGGGCCTGACATGATATTCCCTCGGACCTTGAGGGAGACTAGTGTAGAAATTGCAGGGGCCCTGGCAGAAATATTTAAAATGTCCTTAGCCACGGGTGAGGTGCCGGAGGATTGGAGGGTAGCTCATGTTGTTCCGTTGTTTAAAAAAGGCTCCAAAAATAAACCAGGTAATTACAGGCCAGTGAGCCTGACGTCAGTAGTAGGTAAATTATTGGAAGCTGTTCTGAGAGATCGGATATACAATTATTTGGACAGCCAAGGGCTGATTAAGGATAGTCAGCATGGCTTTGTGCGTGGTAGGTCGCGTTTAACGAACCTTGTAGAGTTTTTCGAGGAGGTTACCAAGAAAGTAGATGAAGGAAAGGCTGTGGATGTTGTCTACATGGACTTTAGTAAGGCCTTTGACAAGGTCCCTCATGGGAGGTTAGTTCAGAAGGTTCAGATACTTGGTATCCATGGAGAGGTTGTAAACTGGATTCGAAATTGGCTGTGTGAGAGAAGACAGAGAGTGGTAGTGGATGATTGCTTCTCAGACTGGAGGTCTGTGACTAGAGGTGTGCCTCAGGGATCTGTACTGGGACCATTGTTGTTTGTTGTCTATATCAATGATTTGGATGATAATGTGGTAAATTGGATCAGCAAGTTTGCTGATGACACTAAGATTGGAGGCATTGTGGACAGCGAGGAAGGCTTTCAAAGCTTGCAGAGGGATCTGGACCAACTGGAAAAATGGGCCAGAAAATGGCAGATGGAATTTAATGCAGAAAAGTGTGAGGTGTTGCATTTTTGAAGGACAAACCAAGGTAGGACATACACAGTAAATGGTAGGGCACTGAGGAGTGCGGAGGAACAAAGGGATCTGGGAGTTCAGATACATAATTCCCTGAAAGTGGCGTCACAGGTAGACAGGGTTGTAAAGAAAGCTTTTGGCATACTGGCCTTCATAAATCAAAGTATTGAGTATAGGAGCTGGGATGTTATGGTGAGGTTGTATAAGACATTGGTGAGGCCAACTTTGGAGTATTGTGCGCAGTTCTGGTCGCCTAACTACAGGAAGGATATCAATAAGATTGAAAGAATGCAGAGAAGATTTACTAGGATGTTGCCGGGTCTTAAGGAGTTGAGTTACAGGGAAAGATTAAACAGGTTAGGACTTTGTTCCTTGGAGCGTAGAAGAATGAGGGGAGATTTGATAGAAGTTTACAAAATTATGAGGGGTATAGACAGAGTAAATGCGAGTAGGCTCTTTCCACTTAGATTAGGAGAGATAAACACGACAGGACATGGCTTTAGGGTGAAAGGGGAAAGGTTTAGGGGGAACATTAGGGGGAACTTCATCACTCAGAGTGGTGAGAGTATGGAATGAGTTGCCATCTTACGTGGTAAATGCGGGCTCTCTCAAGTTTTAAGAATAAATTGGATAGATACATGGATGGGAGAGGTCTGGAGGGTTATGGACTGGGTGCAGTTCAATGGGATTAGCGGAATAATATTTCGGCATAGACTAGAAGGGCCGAATGGCCTGTTTTCTGTGCTGTAGTGTTCTATCGTTCTGTGGTTCTAATCATAGCCATCAGCTGGGGGCAATTCACACGCTGATCTTTCTTCCTGAGAAAAGAAGTTCCAGGTTCCTATTTAGCGTCACTTCTTTCTAAAAGCCTTTTTTACTATTGAATTTTTCCTGCCCATCACTGCCTTCTAAGAACAGAGTTGAGGTTTCCCAAACAAACAATCTTCCATAACAAACAAAAAAGGGAGATTTTAATCACATTACACTAGGTTGCATTTGAACCAAATTCTGGGGATAAAAGCTAGTGCACTAACCCAATGTTCCACCACATTCACCAGATCATCTCTCTAAACAGCATGAAGAAGGCAGAGTAAATTGTACTGAAATTGGAGATATTACTACGTATCAAATACATGTTAGGGAAAACCATACAGCTTGAGCTAAATGGTATATTAGTAAAGAAAACTTACAACAAAGGTAATTCGATAATGAGATGTACTAGATTACATATCAATTCCTCCAGGAGATCTTCTGCCTCAGCCCCTGAAAGAGATTTAATGAAGTATATAAATATAAAAATGGCAGTAAAACTCTCCTTGTATCTATTGCTGTATGTTTGCAATCATTCTTTGATATGCAAATATTTCATCAGCAAACTCAGAACTCCCTCCACCCTCGACTGCACTCCTTCCCTGCCCTCACCCAGATCCCACATATCTGTGCTCAGTAATCAGGGTCACAATTTACCAAACAGGTCAGCTTATCATTTCTCAGTACATATTATACCTCTCAAGTACTCTCTCAGTGTTGCTTTCACGACAGCCATGTTGGTAATTTATATTGGTCAGTACAAAACTAAGACAATGCAGACAAGGAATATCTCAAGTCTGATCCCTATAAGGGCCAAGTTAGCTGAAGTGAAAGCAAGGAGGTTTCCTGCCCTGATTACAATCTGCAATCGCTGCTAGTAAGTGCATGTGTGCAACTGTGTCAAGGTCGACAAGATTGGGCTGTTCATAATCAGATACTATACCAACGCTCACTGTCTAGGCTTAAATATTAGTAACCACTTAGGGAATGTATCAGAGGGGTCCCAATACCTGTGAAGTCATATCCTAGCTTGAGTGGCCACTTTCAGGAGAGATTAGGAGAAATTTGTGTATTTTGCTTTTAAATTGAATTCTTGATGTGTATTTGAATATTTAAAAAATGTAGTAGAGAACGTAAAAGGAAATTTTACTGTTTAGGACACCAAGATCTCAAACGGAGGTCCTCAGATCCTAGGGCATAAGAAGAGGGATCCCAGAATCTTAATATCTTTGTTCTGTCATCATCGGAAATGTCAACTTTGCTTATTTATTGCTGTGTGCAATTAAAACAATTTGATTTTTTTGCTACCCTTTGGGTGGTTGCTGCTGTTTTTCAAGAGTTCATGTAACCTTAGCAACCCACTAAATTGAATATAAAAGCGGCTTTGGAAATCTTTAAATAAGCAATATAAACAGGAAAAACGTATTTGCATTTTAAGTGACAAACACTGGAATCTTGAACAATCTTTTCCTGCATAATTCTAAATCTGATGTTTTGTGGTTGCTTCAATATATTCAAGCACAAAAACATAATTTACTGTGATAGTTATTTCCACTCTCATTCTTTCCCTTCATACAATGTCTAGCAAACTTTCAGCAGCATCTCCTTCCATCTTTTTAGCAAACATTTCTGGAACATTTTGTAGGGAGGTCCCTACAGTCAACAGTGCTAAAATTTTGCTTTAGTGCCTCTGGGCTGGGAGAAGCAGCCAGTGCACCTGGACTTTCCAATAAGGCAAGAACAAGATCAGATTCTGCTTTAGTGCCACCTGCAGTTGAATAAGCTGCGATCTCTTACTCTAAAGCGTGATTGGGATAAGGTATCGGGACAGATTGTTTAAAGTGCCTGTTCATACATTGAGTAAATCTGGAGCCAGTCATTTCCTTAACATGGTTTTATTCACAAAATCACAAAGAGCAGACAAAGATGCCCCTTCTCCTCATCCTACACTGCTGTAAACCAGTTCTTACATACTTAAGAATAATTCCCTCATCTTCCCCTAATTACAAACAGCTGCTCTCTCTTACAAACTAAAGCATGCATTTCATTGTAACAGGATGCCACAGATAACAGTCATAAAAATGAACCCTAAGATGAGTCAATAAATGCAGGAGCGATTAGAAGATATTTTTAAGGAATATATAATGCAATATAAACAGTAAAAGTAAAATTTTAAGACTCAAGTAAAACTTATGAGCATGACTCAAGAGACACAAATATATTGTAATAAAGTTAGCTAAGGATTTTAAATTTCTCGCTTTTCCTCTTTGTTTTGCATACCATAAGATAATGGTGCCCTCTCTTGATAAGTAAAATTAAGCTGTAGCTCCTCTTCAGGCATTTGGCTGACAAAGACTTTCAACAAACAGCGAATGATGAACAGGGCATTGTGGGCCTGCCAAATAAACAGCTGGCTGATGGGGAAAAACACAAACATAACGAGAATTACGAATATGCAATTTACAACCAGTTAATATAAATCACACTAGGAAATACTGAATAGTACATGCCAATAACAATAACTTGTTTTCCATAACTGTTGTGCGTTTAGCTGCAGTGACTCTATAATGGCACCCACTTTTGCAAAATGAGTTCACATTTTTGATGACTCAATATTGAGGAAATAATAAGTGCACACCAAAAGGTTCTACACAAAGTATTCACAGATGGATTTACTTTTTTTTAAATTTTATACGACACGATTCCTATGCAAAATAATTAAAACCATCATAGGTTAACCAATTACTCAACAGCATCACAAGCTTCACATTCCTATACAGGCTAGGAATCGTGCAACATGTAACTCACCTCCTGACTCCCAAAAGCCTGTCCACCATCTACAAGGCACAAGTCAGGAGTGTGATGGAATACTCCCCACTTGCCTGGATGAGTGCAACTCCTACAACACTCAAGAAGCTGGACACTGTCCAAGACAAAGCATTCCGCTTGATTGGCACCACATCCACAAACATTCACTCCCTCCACCACCGATGCACAGTAGCAACAGTGTGTACCATCTACAAGATGCACTGCAGGAATTCATCAAGGCTCCTTCGACAGCACCTTCCAAACCCACGACCATTACCACCTAGAAGGCCAAAGGGAACACCACCACCTGGAAGTTCCCCATCAAGTCACTCACCACCCTGTCTTGGAAATATATCACCGTTCCTTCACTGTTGCTGGGTCAAAATCCTGGAACTACCTTCCTAACAGCACAGTGGGTGCACCTACACCACATGGACTGCAGCAGTTCAAGGAGGCAGCTCACTGCCACCTTCTCAAGGGCAACTAGGAATGGGCAATAAATGCTGGCCCAGCCAGCGAAGCCCACATCCAGTGAATGAATTTTTTTTTAAAACGGTCCTGCTATGATAAATGCATGGCACCATTCAGTTCAACGGCTCCACCACTTAACAGTTTTGAGATGAAGAATGGGATGAAACAGGGCTATGTCTTAGCCCCTACTCTGTTTGGTACCTTTTTCTCTGTCCTACTAATCGATGCTTTCCCTATTGACATGGAAGGAATGCACCTCCAAACATGATCAGACAGGGAACTCCTCAACCTATCAAGGCTGAAAGCCAAGACAAAAGTGTGGTATATCCTGATCAGAGAACTTCTGTATGCTGATGATGCTGCACTAGTTGCCCAGGCAGGAGGCCAACTCCAAAAGTTCATGGGTCATCCATCCCATAGTTGTGTCATGTTCTCCCTCCCAATCATGTCAAGAAAGCTTTAGTTATGGAATAGGAGTGTTATGACTCCACCTGTGATCAGGCTGAACAAAACACCACAGGAAGCAATTAGCAAATTTTGCTACCTTGGATCTACGATGACAGACAACCTGTCTCTTGACGAAGGGCTCAGCACACGTATTGGAAAGGCAACCACCAAATTTGGTCAAGTAACAAAACAGGCATGATAAAACAACAAATTTACTTGCAGGACCAAAATGGTTATCTACAAGGCCTGTATTCTCAGCACACTGCTGTATTGTAGTAAAGCCCAGATAACTTACACCTACCAAGAACAAAGAGTCAATACCTTTCATCTCCAGTGTCTACGACACATTCTCGGCATCACTTGGAAAGACAATGAAGCAGTCCTTTCTAGAGCAAACATGCTGAGCATGCTAGTGCTAGTCAAGCGAAGAAGGCTTCGCCGTCTTGGGCATGTGCACAGGATAGAAGATGGCCTCATCTGCAAAGGTGTGTTTTACAGGGAGGTAGCCCTTCTGAGAGACAGCCAGGTGCCCGAAGCTCCAATTCAAGGATGCGATCAATAGACGTGAAAGCCCTCAACATCAATCATGGCAAGTGGGAAACTCCAACTGATGATTGATGCTAATGGCAATACCAGTTGTGGGCAGGAATTTGCCATCATGATAACATGTGGTTTCAGGAGCTCCAAAGCAAATGCCAACCCTGCAAAGGAGGCATCAGTAAAGATCATCCCAAACTACTGGAAAGGGACAACTTCACCTGCCACTTGTGGCAAACTTTGCCTTTCCAGAATTGACTTGTTCAGCCATCAAAAGAAGTGTAGCAGATGATCTCATCTGACCTCCCCAAAGTTCTGAGGCTGCATTCCCATCATCTCGCACAGATGGAAGGATGCCAACCACTGGATTGCTAACTCCATAGTTGGCAGCATGCATTTGTAAGGGAACTGGAAATTTTGATTCAGAAACATATGATTCAGTGAATTCAGTGAAGTTGCTTCACTAAAATAACCATCACTAGATTCTTACTGTCTACATATGATGTGGGGGAGGGGTGGGAAGAAGGGAGCGTTTTACTATAAAGCACTTGCAGCTCCACTTGTTAATAAAATGTTCCATGTAAACAGGATGTTGAAGGAAGTTGCCTTTCTCTCAGAGGATGGTTGTTTGGCACAAAAAGTAAAACTTAAATAAATAATATAACTGGTACTGGCTTTGAATTCAGTCTTAGTTTAAGTTTACTCTCAATGCTGTTCATGGGTCCTTGCTGTGCATAAATTTGCATCTCCCAACAAAACAAGTCTCTATACTTCAAAAATATAATATTTACTGAAGTACTTTAAATGCCCTTGAAGACATGAAATGCGTGACATAAATTAAGGTTAATTCTTAGTCATCTTCCCACGCACTCGCAACCTAAGTGCCTGAGGACACTGATTCTTGTGAAAAGCCCTACAGTACCTAACTCAAGCACCTATTCTAAATACATGAACTAAAACATCAAATATTGGCATGGTATTTGACACTAAGGACATCCAGCTGAGCATAGTTCTATAATGAGTATACTCAAAAAGGAGTCAACATTGAATAAAATAAGGGACACGTCGCCATTGGGGGCTTGCGGGAGGTGGCGGGGTGCTGGTGAGGCCTTAGGAGCAGAGGGTGTACACACGTGCAGGCACAAAAGGAATCCAGGACAAAACATAGCCCGGGAAGACCTGAAGCAAGACGGAAAGCCAAATTATGGAACAGCCCCGGAACATCCAAAACAGTTGGTCAGCCTGGCTCTGACAAAGCTGAAGCAAAGCCGTAGAATTATCCGTCTCTGCTCTCACGCCGTCTTCAGCTTTTTGTCCTGTTTAACTGTGTTACACACACCGAGCTCCTTTTAAATGTGTCTTCTCTGCCCTGCCCTCTGCTGCAACTCTCCTTTGTTCCTTACAGCAGTGGCCTCTTTGTCTATTTTCATTGTGTCTGGCCACACTGGCTTTTTTTGTATCTTACCTTCCTGTTAGCAATACTTCCAGGTTAAGGGTCGCCAAATACATGGATGTCTTTCTTATTATCCAAGAAAATTACAACTGATCCCTTTACAATTGATGCAAACTGTTAAAAGTCATCTTCAAATATTCTTAAAAACAATTATAGATTCCCTGACATTTTAATGAAATTACAAATTTCCCTTACTGTACTGCTTCCAGGTCAAAGGACCTCAAAGCTCATTAAGCCAAATAGGATTTTCACAATGATCATACTTATGTAAAGTAATGGATGCTGTAGTTGTCCAAACATTTTAGAGGCTTCCATTTGTTGAATTACTTGTAGATCTGGCAATCATTTGCTGTTGAGAAAAAGAGTTGGGGGCTGGGAGGTGTTTAAAGAGTGAAGCCATCACTGGAGAAGTTGGTCAACTCGCCTCTACATGACATCTGCTCCCGAGAGCGAGATGGAGGTTAACATTAACTTGGAAGCAAGATGCCACAGAACATGGTGTATACTTCAGGCTCTGATGCTGCCAGACCTGCTGAGTTTATCCAACATTTTCAGTTTTTATTTCAGATTTCCAGCATTCCCAGTATTTTGCTTTTATTGAAGTAAAGATAGTCTGAGAGAATCTGATAGCAGTAATAGCGCTGGTGCAGAATCTGTCAATTTTTCTTTAGTTAAATAATTTTGAAAGCTTTGTACATTAATAATACTTTCCTGACTTACTCTTGGCATTCAGCTGAGATCTTTAATTCGTTGGTTCTACTGAGGAAAATCTTAACGAGAGCCTGTAGATTCTCTGTCCGAGAATTGTTCTCAACTGAAAGAAAAGTACAAAAATTCATTCCCCATTTAATGAACACTAAGAACATGCAAGATATAAGTATCACCTATAAAAGTTTTGGAAATGAAACTGAAGGTTTATAAATTTATGCCAAATTCAGGGTATGTACCCAAAATATTTTCTCATTTAAATGAATGTAGCAAATGTAGATGTTTCTCAGGGTTTAATATGAATAAAGGACTAAAATTTCCTTTTTTGATAGACAGCACAACACAATGGGTTACAGTGCTACAGCCATGAGGCTTCTCCAGTACGTTGTTCAAATGTTGATTTTTCTTGCACAAAGCTAAACTATAAAAAGTAGGTTATTTGAGCAGAGAGAACATTGGTCAATGTCCGCATATATGCTTTCCAACAGAGATGAGAAGAAAATGGGAACCCTAGGATCTATCGAGCCACCCCACCTCCCCTCCACTGAAAACCCTTCCATCCCCTGAACTCTGCTCTGACATGCTTGGAGGTTGCAATTCTGATCAGACTGAAATCACTTAACTCAGCACAACTTGTGGATTGAATTTGAACTCTTCCAGATGATTAAACTGCTGACATCAAGAAACCAAAAGGGAACCAGTAAATTGAATTACATTTCTGTCAATGATGATATTATTAAGAAGATTAGAAAGTTATGAAACGCAGGTCAAGAGATTTGATATGATTTAAGATACGAACACACTTACTTAATGATTTGGAAATTGAAAGTGTTGCCTCTTCCAAAAGCTGTGTATCGGCACTGTAAGAGAAGGAAATTATAATAGTTACACAACTTTGAAACAACACATTTTTTGTATTACAAAAACAGAATTACCTGGAAAAACTCAGCAGGTCTGGCAGCATCGGCGGAGAAGAAAAGAGTTGACATTTCGAGTCCTCATGACGTCAACTCTTTTCTTCTCCGCCAATGCTGCCAGACCTGCTGAGTTTTTCCAGGTAATTCTGTTCTTGTTTTGGATTTCCAGCATCCGCAGTTTTTTGTTTTTATATTTTTTGTATTGTCTGATCAACAGGTGTACATTTACTTTGCTGATCTTATGGAGATACTAAGAGAAATGACTTAGAATATGAATATTGCTGAGAAGAGAGACATGTTGCCAAAGCTTTTCATCTTGCACTCATCAGGACAAACGCCAAGAATGTCAAATTTCAAACGTGTCACAGTTTTACACCACACATTTTATATCAACATTGATAATTCATATGTAAACATTTCAAATGGAATTCCTTACATAAACATTTGTATTGCCAGAACCCTATCCAACATTTTATCATCATATTTTCTTGATCCAATTAACCCACTTAAAAGACCCTGGAAAAGATGTCTCCATTATTCTTAGATGCTGAAATTTCTACAATCCAAAATAAATTTTTAACGATCACATATTTCAACCAAAATTATTCAATTTTTATGTTGATTGTTAATACGGAATCTGCATGTGCAGAAACTTGAAATGGAAATCCTGTTTGCAAACAGTTTCCAGTAATGAAGTTGTGCCTGTAAAGGAAGTTTCTGAAGTCCCTAAATTTCATGCCCAGCTTGTATTGAAAAAATATATTAACTAACTAACCATGGGCAATCAATTTGCCAATTTATTTACATTTTTTTTTACAACTGTGCTTTTCTGTTACGAACAGGCAGACAGACAGACAACACAGAGAACCAGCGGCATCGGTGATCGTTTTTTTTATGCTCACCATTAAGACACCAGAGATTGATTATCAAGAATTATTTTTCAAGGACAAACACCAGTTGCTTCCCTAAAAAATTCAACTAAAATTTTGTCTGAATCGTTTTTGCTACCTAATAAATTTTGCCATCTAACATTTGCATATAAACGCACGGAAACTATACTCACAGCACAAGCAATTCCATGGGGCATCTACTTGATTACTATAAATAAAAGCTGCAAACCCTAGAAATACTCAGTAGGTCAGGCAGTATATGTGGAGAGAGAAACAAAGTTAATTTTTCAGGTCAATGACCTTTCATCAGAACCCATGGGGTAGCTTGGGTCATGTTTAAATAGGATGCCAAAATGAAAACAGTCTGGTTCGGCCTCTGACAAAGGAACTGAAGTAGACCTTTCAGCTGTTCAAGCTTGTTCCACCATTCAACAAGGTTACGGCTGAACTGCATCCTAACTCAACCCTGCCCTTGGTTCTAAATCCCATCAAAATTCTTTTAATTTCATATTTTAAATTATGAATTGAACTAGCATCTACTGCTTTTTATGCAAGAGTGCTTGCATGAAGAAGTGATTTTTAACTTCTTCTAAATGGTTTGGCTTTGGTTTAAAGGTTATTTCCACTTGTTCAAGATTGTCCCATAAGTGCAAAAGTTTCTATGTATCCTATCCTATCCTTGGAGGAGGGGGCAGAGTTTAATGTATCCAAGTTTGCTGACGATACAAAAATAGGTGAGAGGGCATGTTATGATGAGGACATAAGGAATCTGCAAGGGAATACAGACAGGTTGAGCGAGTGGGCAAAAACTTGGCAGTGGAGTTTAATATAGGAAAGTGTGAGGTCATGCACTTTGGTAGGAAGAATAAAAAGGTAGACTATTATTTAAATGGAGAGAGACTCCAAAAAAGTTCAGCGCAGAGTGATCTGGGTGTTCCTGTGCATGAAACACAAAAAGTTAGTATGCAGATGCAGCAAGTAATTAAGAAGGCAAATGGAATGTTGGCCTGTTTGCTAGGAGGCTGGAGTTTAAAAGTAGGGAAGTCTTGTTATAACTGTACAGAGTGTTGGTGAGGCCGCACCTGGAGTACTGTGTACAGTTTTGGTCCCCGTATTTAAGAAAGGATATACTGGCATTGGCGGCAGTTCAAAAGAGATTCACTAGGCTGATTCTTGGGATGAAAGGGTTGACTTATCAAGTACTGCTAAACAGGTTAGGCCTTTATTCATTAGAGTTTAGAAGAATGAGGGGTGATCTTATTGAAATGTACAAAATTCTGAGGGGGCTTGACAGGTAGATGTTGAGAAGATGTTTCTACTAGTGGGGGAATCTTGAATATGGGGACATATTTACAGAATAAAGGGACACTCATTTAAAACTGAGGTTTGAAGGAATTTCTTCTCTCAAAGGGTAGTGAATGTCTGGAATTTTCTACCCCAGAGAGTTGTGGAGGCTAGATCACTGGAAGTATTTAAAGAGGAGGTAGGTAGATTTTTGAAATAATCGGGGAATTGAGGGCTATGAGGAGCTGGCACGAAAGAGGAGCTGAGGCCTGGGGCAGATCAGCCATAATCTTATTGAATGGTGGGGCAGGCTTGAGGGGCCAAATGGCCTACTCCCGCTCTTATTTCTTATGTTCTTATCAATTCCTTTCAAAATCCTAAAAACCTTAATCAAATCATCCCGTAACCTTCTATATATACACGAGGGAATACAAGCCTAGCTTATGCAATCAGTCGTAATGTAATCCTTCATTTAGATTGGAAAATTGCACATGACACTGCTATTTAAGAAAGGTGAGGGGGGAAACCAGGAAATTATAGGTCTGTTACCCTCACTAACATCTGTTATAAGGAAGTTAGAGTCTATAATTAAGGATAGGGTGACTAAATACCTTGACAATTTTCAGCTAATTAGGGAAAGGCATGAATTTTTAAATGGGTAGGTTATGCCTGACAAACCCAATTGAATTCTTTGAAAAGGTGACTCACGCAGTGGACAGGGAAATGTTTGGATGTGATTTATATGGACTTATACAAGGCATTCAATAAAATCCTTCATAAGAGACTGTTAGCTAAAGCTAAAGCACATAGAATTGAGGGCATATTATATTGACTTAGAGATTGGTTGAGTGGCAGGACAGACAGTAGGGATATTGGATATTCTTGCAATTTACGGCACTATACACTTATTCTTACTCAATTTTCTGTTACTGTACCATCCACTTACACATTTTACTTAGTTCATTTCTAGGTCTTTAGCTGGTCATCATATTTGATTCCTCCCCCTTAGCTAGTTAAATGCCATTCACAATATACCTTATAATTGGCAAGATGTGACTAATGGTATCCCCCAGGGATATGTATCGAAACCTCAACCATTTATCGTACTTATTAACGACTTAGATGATAGGATAGAAAGCCAATTATACAAGTTTGGCGGTGACACAAAGATAGATAGCATTATCAGCAAATTGGCTGAAAGTATAAAATTACAGAGATATTAACACATTAAGTTCTGCACTAGGTACTGTCTTTCAGATGAGACATTAAACCGAGATCCTGTCTGCTCTCTCAGGGACATAAAAGATGGAATGATTTTGAAAAGCTGGGTATTTATCCCTAGAGTTCTGTCCAATATTTATCCCTCCATGAATACAACAAAAAGCAGATCATCTGGTCGTTATTACATTACTTCTTTGTGGTACCTTGTTGCGTGTAAATTGGCTGTTGTGTTTCCTACATTACAGCAGTGACTACACTTCAAAAATACTTCATTGGCTGTAAAGCACTTGGGGGCACCCTGTGGGCATGAAAGGTGCTAAACAGACGAAAGTCTTTTTTCTTAGCTGGTTAAATGCCATTCACAATCTACATTAAATTGCCCATTTATTCTTGCAATTTACAGCACTATACACTTATTCTTACTCAATTTTCTGTTACTGTCCCATCCACTTATACATTTTACTTAGTTCATTTCTATGTCTTTAGTTAGTCATCATATTCGATTCCTCCCCCACAGTTCTGAAAATTTTCCCAAATTATATAGATTTCTGAATCCAACTCAGTAAGGGGCGCGGAAGGAGACATGCAACTACACTGGAGTGTGACGGAGGCTCAGTGAGTAGCAAATTAGGTTCACATGGTAAGTTCTGGTAAGTTCTTTTCAGGTTTTAACTATAGATTAAGAATCAGGATCTGACATAGTACTAACACTCAAGTGAGTTAGGTTAGCTTGTTAAGTAGAGAACTGCCTGGCGTGGCAATTATCTGTCAATCACCTAAAAGCAGTTACACAAGAAACATACATAAGAAATAGGGACAGCAGTATGCCATTCGACCCCTCAAGCCTGCTCCGCCATTCAATAACATGGCTGATCTGCTTGCATTTTGAATTCCACATTCCCATTCACCCCGGATAACCTTTGATTCCCTTGTCTAACAGGAATCTATCTATCTCTGTCTTACAAATATTCAATGACCCCACCTCCACCGCCTTCTGAGGCAGACATTTCTAAAGTCACATAACCCTCACAGAAAAATGTTCTCCTCACCTCTGTGTGTGTCTCTCTCTGCAGTTGGCTCAAGTGGTGTTAATTACTATAGCAGGAAGCTAAACTAGCTAGTGGCTCATCAGGAGGTCTACAAAAGACAGGCTTTTCAAACCGCACGATCAGTAAGGGGTGCACAAGGAGGCAGACGGTTATGAGATGGAGACTCAGTATGCTATGGAGTAAGCAGCGAATTAAGTTCACGTGGGAATTCAGCGCATGGGGGAAAGAGGGGTGGTGCACATAGGAAGTACTCTAAGTTAATTGAGTAATTAAATTACATTAACTAAATAACATAAGTAACAATGGCATTAAATTGATATGGGGAGTGACAAGGTATTGGAGGTGTTGGCAGGTTTAAAAGTGGACAAATCTCCAGGTCCGGATGATTTGTGTTCCAGATTGCTGAGGGAGGCAAGGGAGGACATCACAGGGGCTCTGACCCAAATTTTTAATTCCTCTCTGGCCAGGGGGGAGGTGCCAGAGGACTGGAGAACAGCTAATGTGGTTCCGCTATTTAAGAAGGGTTGTAGAGATAAGCCAGGGAACTACAGGCCAGTGAGTCTCACGTCAGTGGTAGAGAAACTATTGGAGAAAATTCTGAAGGAGAGAATCTATCTCTACTTGGAGAGGCATGGTTTGATCAGGAATAATCAGCATGGCTTTGTCAGAGGGAGGTCATGCCTAACAAATTTGATTGAATTTTTTGAGGAGGTGACCAGGTGTGTAGAAGAGGGTAGTGCAGTTGAAGTAGTTTATGTGGATTTCAGCAAAGCCTTTGACAAGGTCCCACATGGGAAGGAAGTATTCAATGAACGGCATGACACTAGGAAGTTCTGAGGAACAAAGGGACCTTGGCGTGTGTGTCCGTAGATCTCTGAAGGCAGAAGGGCATGTTAGTGGGGTGGTGAAAAAGGCATTTGGGACACTTGTCTTTATCAATCGAGGCATAGATTACAAAAGTAGGGAGGTCATGTTGGAGTTGTATAGAACCTTGGTGAGGCCACAGCTGGAGTACTGTGTGCAGTTCTGGTCGCCACATTATAGGAAGGATGTGATTGCACTGGAGAGGGTGCAGAGGAGATTCACCAGGATGTTGCCTGGGATGAAACATTTAAGTTATGAAGAGAGGTTGGATAGACTTGGGTTGTTTTCGTTGGAGCAGAGAAGACTGAGGGGTGACCTGATCGAGGTGTACAAGATGATGAAGGGCATGAATTGGGTGGATAGGGAGCAGCTGTTCCCCTTAGTTGAAGGGTCAGTCACGAGGGGACACAAGTTCAAGGAGAAGGGCAGGAGGTTTAGGGGGGATGTGAAGAAAAGCTTTTTTACCCAGAGGGTGGTGACAATCTGGAATGCGCTGTCTGGGAGGGTGGTGGAGGCGGGTTGCCTCACATCCTTTAAAAAGTACCTGGATGAGCACTTGGCTCGTCATAACATTCAAGGCTATGGGTCAAGTGCTGGTAAATGGGATTAGGTAGGTGGGTCAGGTGTTTCTCACGTGTCGGTGCAGACTCGATAGGCCGAAGGGCCTCTTCTGCACTGTGAGATTCTGTGAATGGCAGGACAGGTATTACGGTGCAGCTGTGGAATGTGGCAGCTTCTGGGTGCCAAGGTGATCCAGGACAAATACATCTGCATAAAGTGTAAGCAGCAAGAGGAATTCCAGATCGGGATTATTGATCTGGAAGCCAAACTGCAGGCTCTGTGCAACAGAAGGGAGGGGGAGGAATACCTGAACACTTTATTCCAGAAGATGATCATGCCTCTTAGAATAGGGTCATCAGTTTTGGTCAACGGTGAGGGACAGGAGGACATAACCATGAGTGAGGCAGGTAATGGGATCGCGCAGACAGTCGTGGAGGAGCCTCAGGGGGATGGGAACCTGAGCGGGGAGACACAAGAGAGGGAAACAAAGATAGGAATGAAAGGCAAAAAAGTAGAAAGCAAAAGCGGAAGGTAAAATTAATGAGGCCTGCATTCACGTACAGCATCGGGAGTTTTATTTTAAAGTTGTTACACACTGGGGCTGATGTAGGATCACATTACGTGATCAGCACCATTTCAGGTGCTGGAGGGGTTGTCGCTGAGGGTGAGAGTGTGTTTTGACACTCCTCCTGATTTAAAGGGCTGCACCTCTGATGCTGCTAGAAGCAGCCCTAAATAGGTCAATGTACATAGCAATGTTAGCGCAGAGCAAACAGTCCATGTACTGTGGGGGATGGTTTAAACTAGAGTGGAAGGGGGATGGGAGCCTGAGTAGGGAGACACAAGAGACGGAAATAGATCTAAATGGGTATGATATGATTGCAATTATGAAAACATGGCTGTAGGGTGACCAAGGCTGGGAACTGAATATCCAAGGGTACTTGATATTTAGGAAGGACAGGCTAAAAGGAAAAGGTGGTGGGGTGGAGTTGTTAGTTAAAGGATGAAATCAGTGCAATAGTGAGAGAGGATATTGGCTCAGAAAATCTAGATATAGAATCACTCTGGGTGGAACTAAGAAGCAACAAGAGGCGGAAACATTAGTGGGAGTTGTCTATGGGGCTCCAAACAATAGTGATAATGTAGGGGACGGCATTAAACAGGAAATTAGAGATGCATGTGACAAGGGTGCTACATTAATCATGGGTGACTTTAATATACAAATAGACTGGGCAAACAAAATTACCAATAATACTACGGCGGACGTATTCCTGCAGAGTGTACAAGATTTTTTTTTTAGGCCAGTATGTTGAAGAACCAACCAGGGAACAAGCTGCCTAGATTTGGTATTGTGCAATGAGAAGGGGTTAATTAATAATCTTCTTGTGCACGGTCCTTTACGGAACATTGGCCATAACATGATAGCATTCTTCATTAGGATGGAAAGTGAAGTAGTCCAATCCGAAACTAGGGTCCCAAATCTAAACAAAGGAACTATGAAGCCATGAGGCATGAGTTGGTTAAGATAGATTTGGGAACTTCTTTAAAAGGTGGAGAGGCAATGGCTAACATTAAGGAACGAATGTATGCATTGCAACAGTTATTCATTCCTTTCTGCCGCAAAAACACAACAGGGAAAGAGGGCCTGATAATCTACATCCCAGGGTACTACAGGAGGTGACCATGGAAATAGTGGTTGCATTGGCAATTATCTTACAAAATTCTGTACATTCTGGAACAGTCCTGGCAGATTGGAGGGTGGCAAATGTAACCCCACTATTTAAAAGAGGGGGGAACGAGGAAAATAGCAAATTACAGACTGGTTAGCCTAACATCAGTAGTAGGGAAAACGCTCGAGTCTATTATACAGGATGTGATAACAGGGCACTTGGAAATTATCAACGGGATTAGACAAAGTCAACATGGATTTATGAAAAGGAAGTCATGTTTGACAAACCTACTGGATTTCTTTAAGGACGTAACTAGCAGAATAGATATGGGGAAACCAGTGGATGTGGTGTATTTGGATTTTCAGAAAGCTTTTGATAAAGTCCCATATTAGAGGTGAGTGTGGAAAATTAAAGCACATGGGATTGGGGGTAATATATTGGCATGGATTGAGAATTGGTTAGCAGACAGGAAACACAGTAGGAATACATGAGTCTTTTTCGGAGTGGCAGGCAGTGACGAATGGGGTACCACAGGGATCAGTACTTGAGCTGCAGCTATTCACAATATATATCAACGATTTGGATTAGGGAACCAAATGTAATATTTCCAAGTTTGCAGACGACGCAAAACTTGGTGGGAATGCAAGTGGTGAGGGGGATGTTAAGAGGCTTCAAGGCGATTTAGACATGTTCAGTGAGTGGCCAAATACATGGCAAATGCAGTATAATGCAGATAAGTGTGAAGTTATCCACTTCAGTAGGGAAAATAGAATCACAGAGTATTATTTCAATGATGATAGATTGGAAAATGTTGATGTAAAAAGGGACCTAGGTGTCATGGTACACCATTCACTGAAAGCAAGCATGCAGGTGCAGCAAACAGTTAAGGCGGCAAATGGTATTTTGGTCTTCATTGCGAGAGGATTTGAGTACAGGAGCAAGGATGCCTTACTGAAGCTGTAGAGGGCCTTGGTGAGACCACACCTGGAGTATTGTGCGCAGCTTTGGTCTCCTTGCCTAAGGAAAGATATAATCGCCATGGAGGGAGTACAGTGAAGGTTCACCAGACTGATTCCTGGGATGGCAATATTGTTGTATGAGGAGAGATTGGGCTGACTAGGTCTGTATTCACTGGAGTTTAGAAAAATGAGAGGGGATCTCATTGAAACGTATAAAATTCTGACACAGATGGACAGACTGGATGTTTCCTCTGGCTGGAGGGGGTTCAAGAACAAGGGGTCAGAGTCTCAGGATATGGGGTAGGCCATTTAGGACTGGGATGAGGAGAAACTTCTTCACTCAGAGGATGGAAAACCTGTGGAATTCTCTACCACAGAAGGCTGTGCAGGCCAAGTCACTGAATATGTTTAAGCAGGAAGTAGAGGAAAATGAGATTTCTGGACTCTAAAGGCATCAAGGGGTATGGAGAGAGAGCGGGCGTATGGCTTTAAGATAGAGGATCAGCCATCATATTGAATGGCAGAGAAGGGTTGAAGGACCGAATGACCTACTCCTGCTCCTATTTTCTATGTTTCTTAGACTTTGCAACTGTCAAACAGGTTTAAGGTGCTCACAACCCGTGTGGATGAAAGCAAGGTCTGCAAGTTGGATGAGCAGGCTGGCCATGGCACAATGGTCCATGAAGCCATTCAAGCTGGGGAAGCAAACAGAAATGTAGTGATAGTAACGGACTGTATAACGAGGGGGATTGACACTGTTCTCTGCAGCAAAGAGCTAAAATCCAGAGGTTGTGTTGCCTGCTCGGTGCCAGGGTTCAGGACAACTGCTCAGGGCTGAAGAGGAACTTGCAGTGGGAGGGGGAGGATGCAGTTGTCATGGCCCACGTAGGTACCAACGACATAGGCAGGACAAGGAAGGAGGTTCTGCATAGTTAGTATGAGAAGCTAGATATCAAATTAAGAAGCAGAACCTCAAAGGTAATGATCTCTAGGTTATTAACTGAGCCACATGCAAATTGGCATAGGACAAATAAGACTAGAGAGATGAATGTGTGGCTCAAAGACTCGTATGGGAGAATGGGTTCTAGTTTGTGGGGCACTAGCACCAGTACTGGGGAAAGTGGGTGCTGTACCGTTGGGACGGTCTACACGTGAACCATGCTGGGTTGAGTGTTCTTGTGAATCGCATAACTAGGGACGTAGACAGAGCTCTAAACTAAAAAGAGGGGTGGTGGATCAAGCTTGGGTGGATGTGGCAAATCAAAGGGTAGTTCAATGGAGGAGGCCATAATAGTAATATGGGAAATTAGGGTCAGAGAATAGCAGGCAGGGGCAGAGAGATAAAAGGTCAGAATATACCAATAGTCAAGGCTAGATGTTATAAAGATAACAAAAAGACAAAACTAATGGCTCTGTATCTGAATGCACATAGCATTCATAACAAAGTAAATGAACTGATAGCACACATTACAGTAAATAAATATGATCTGATAGCCAATACGGAGACATGGCTTCAGGATGACAAGGATTGGGTCCTGAATATTGCAGGGTATATGACATTCAAGAAGAATAGGAAGTTAGGTAAAGGTGGAGGGGCAGCACTGTTGATTTGGGTGGCATTCATGCAATAGTTAGAGTTGACATTGGTTCAGGAGATCAGGATGTAGATGGAGATGAGGAATAGCAGGGAAAAGAAGTCACTAGTGGGGACAGTCTACAGGCTCCCTAGCTGTAACCATAATGTAGGACAAAGTATACAAGAAGAAATATTGGGTTCTTGCGGTAAAGGGACAACAATAATCATGGGTAATTTTAATCTACATATAAACTGGAAAAATCAGAATGGCAGTAGTGGCCTGGATGAGGAGTTCGTAGAATGCTTTCATGATAGTTTCTTAGAGCAACACATTCTGGAGCCAACCAGAAAGCTGTTTATATTAGGCTTGGTATTGTGTAATGTGACAGGATTAATTAATGACCTTAGAGTGAAGGCACCCCTAGGTAGCAGCAACCACAATACGATTCAATTTTACATCCAGTTTGAAAGGGAGAAGAATGGGTCTAAGACTTGTATTTTAAACTTAAATAAGGGCAACTATGTGGGAATGAAAGCTGAGCTAGCTGAAGTGAACTGGGTTACTCGGCTAGGGGATAGATCAATAGAGAAGCAGTGGCAGATATTTCAGAATACTCAGAATAAGTATATTCCTACTACAAAGAAAAATTCTAAAGGGAGGACTCACTGTCCGTGGTTAACTAATGAAGTTAAGGAAAGCATCAAACTTAAGGAAAAAGCATATAACTTCGCAAAGATGAGTGGCAGGACAAATGATTGGTCAGAATATAAAGAATGGCAGAGAATGACTAAAAGGTTAAGCAGGAGTAAGAAATTAGAGTCTCAGAGGAAGCTAGCTAGAAATGTAAAGGCAGAGAGCAAGAGTTTCTACAGGTATTTAAAAAGGACAAGAGTAAGTAAAGTGAGCGTTGGTCCTCTAGAGGGTGAGAATGGGGAGCTAATAGCAGATAATAAGGAAATGGCAGATGAAATGAACGAATATTTTGCTTCTGTGTTCATTATAGAGGATACAAAAAACATTCCAATAATAGCTGTAAATCAGGAGGTGGAAGGGAGAGGGGAACTTGTTGAATTTACAATCACTATGGAAGCGGTACTGAGCAAACTGATGGAGCCACAGGCTCACAAGTCTCCGGGTCCTGATGGACTTCATTCTAGGGTCTTAAAAAAGGTAGCCAATGAGGTAATAGATGCGCTGGTGTTAATTTTCCAAAATTCCCTAGGTTCTGGAAAGGTCCCATTAGACTGGAAAATAGCAAATATAACCCCTCTGTTCAAGAAGGGAGGGAGGCAGAAAACATGAAACAATAGGCCAGTTAGCTTTGTGTCTCTCGTGGGGAAGGTGTTAGAACCGATCATTAAGGAGATAAACTCAAGATAATCGGGAAGAGTCAGCATGGTTTTGTGAAAGGGAAATCATATTTAACCAATTTATTGGAGTTCTTTGAAGGAATAACATGTGCTGTGGATAAAGGGAGGCCTGTAGATGTGCTGTACTTGGATTTCCAGAATGCATTTTATAAGGTGCCACATCAAAGGTTATTGCAGAAAATAAAAGCTCATGGTGTAGGGAGTAACATATTAGCATGGATAGAAGATTGGTGGCTGGCAGAAAACAGAGTATGCATAAATGGGTCTTTGCCTGATTGGCAGGATGTGATGAGTAAAGTCCCGCAGGGGTTTGTGATGGGGCCTCAATTTCTTACAATTTATATCAAAGACTTACACAAGGGGAGTGAAGGCATGATAGCTAAATTTGCAGATAGCACAAAGATAGGTAGGAAAGTATGTTGTGAAGAGGACATAAGGAGGTTGCAGATGAATGTAGATAGGTTGAGTGGGTGGGCAAAAAATACAGCAGATGGAGTATAATGTGGGAAAATATGAAGTTATCACTTTGGCAGGAAGAATAAAAAAAGCAGAGTATTACTTAGAGGGAAAACGGCTGCAGAAGAATCTAGGTGTTCTGGCGCATGAATCACAAAAAGTTAGTATGCAGGTACAACAAGTAATTAAGGCAGCTAATGGAATCCTTTATTATGAGAGGAATTGAGCATAAAAGTAAGGATGTTATGCTTCAGTTATACAGGGCATTGGTGAGACCACATCTCGAAAAGTATGTATAGTTTTGGTCTCCTTATTTAAGGAAGGATGTAAACGCGTTCAGAGGAGGTTTACTAGATTGATACCTGAATGAGCGAGTTGTCTTATGAGGAAAGGTTGGACAGGCTGGGCTTGTTTCCACTGGAGCTTAGGAGAGTGAGGGTGATTTGATTGAGGTATATAAGATCCTGAACAGCATTGACAAGGTGGACGTTTCCTCTTATGGGTGAACTAGGGGGCACTATTTTAAAATTAGGGATTGCCCTTTTAGGACAGAGATGAGGAGAACTTTTTTCTCACAGAGGATTGTGCAATTTTGGAACTCCCTGCCTCAGAAGGCAGTAGAAGCTGGGTCACTGAATATTTTTAAGGTAGAGGTAGATTGATTCCCTTGCCTAACAAGTAACTAAGGTTATCAGGGGTAGATGGGAATGTGTAATTGAAACATAAACAGATCAGCCATGATCTTAATGAATGGTGGAGCAGGCCGAATGGCCTACTTCTGCTCCTGTTTCGTATGTTTGCATGTTTATTGATGTCAAGTAGAAATGATTGGGGCTCCAGCACCAATTTCTGGAGCACTCAATACTTCACTCCAACTCCAATATCGCTCTTGCAACAAGTACCATCTGCTTTCTTTTCTTCGGACAATATTTTATTCACGTCCAGGTTTGAACTCACATCACTTTAATTGGGTTTTGGCCTTCTGTATCAGTCTAGGTCAGTAACAGCTCTCTCTCCAGACTCAAAAGATTGTGTGTTCAAACCTTCTAACAACTTTAAAGCCACTTTCATTTGCCATCCCACAATGATGCCGTTTTCAGTCTCCAAAATTGTTCCAATTAATTTAAACACAAGCTTGGGACCAGCGCTTCATCTTTGGATTAGGCACTTCACAAATTTTTGGCCTCAAGGTTGAACTCAACAATTCTAGATCATAAGACCATAAGGCGTAGGAGCAGAAGTAGGCCATTCAGCCCATCGACTCTGCTCCGCCATTCAATGAGATCACAGCTGATCTGATAATCCTCAACTCCACTCTCCTGCCTTTCCCCCATAGCGTTTGATTCCCTTATTGATTAAAAATCCGTCTATCACAGCCTTGAATATACTTTACGACCCAACCTTTACACCTTCTTGTGGTAAAGAATTCCACAGATTCACTGCCCTCAGAGAAGAAATTCCTCCTCACCTGTCTTAAACGGGTGACCCCTTACTCTGAGATTATGCCTGCTGGTCCTAGACTCTCGCACAAGTGGAAACAACCTCTCAGCATCCACCCTGTCAAGCCCCCCAAGAAGCTTATATGTTTCAATATGGTCACCTCTCATTCTTCTGAACTCCAGTAAGTACAGGCCCAAGCTACTCAACCTGTCCTCATAACAAATCCCTCCATACCCGGGATCAACCTAGTGAACCTTCTTTGGACTGCCCCCAACGCCAGTACCTCTTTCCTTAGATAAGGGGACCAAAACTGTTCACAGTATTCTAGGTGTGGTCTAACTAGTGCCTTGTATAGTTTTAGCAAGGCTTTCCTATTTTTATACTCCATTCCCTTTGAAGTAAAGGCCAACATTCCATTCGCCTTTCCTGCTGAACTTGTATGTTAGCTTTTTGGGATTCATGCACAAGGACCCCCAAATCCCTCTGTGCTGCAGCTTTCTTCAGTCTTCCCCATTTAAGTAATATTCAGCTCCTCCGTTCTTCCTGCAAAAATGCATAACCTCACATTTTCCCACATTATATATTACATCTGCCAAGTTTTTGCCCACTCACTCAACCTGTCTCTATCCCTCTGTAGAGTCTTTGTATCATCCTCACCACTTGCCTTTCCACCTATTTTTGTGTCATCCGCAAACTTGGTGATAGTACATTCATTTCCCTCATCCAAATCATTAATATATATTGTAAATAATTGTGGCCCCGGCATGAATCCCTGTGGCACTCCACTAGTTACAGGTTGCCATCCTGAAAAATCCTCTAGCCACGCTAATATACTACCCCCAACACTATAGGTTCTTTTATTAAGTAGCCTTATGTGCGGTACCTTATCAAATGCCTTTTGGATATCCAAAAATATTACATCTACTGGTCCCTTTTTATCTATCCTGCTTGTTAACTCCTCAAAAAATTCTAATAAATTTGTCAGGCATGATTTCCCTTTCATGACGCCATGCTGACTCTACTTGATTATATCATGCATTCCTAAATGCTCTGCTATTACATTCTTTATAATAGACTCCAACATTTTCCCAATGGTGGATGTTGAGCTAACTGGCCTCTAGCTACCTGTTTTTTGTCTCCCTCCCTTTTTGAATAAGGCCATGACCACTCCTCCCATTTTCTCAGGCAGAAAGTGATGGAAATGGTTCTGCTGTAACCACTTATTCCTCCTCTGGTCCCAGCTTTTGTTTATTTACATGTCTCATTACTATCCCCTTTTATCTCGTAACATTATACCTTCTGTCAATAAATCACTTCTACCCTATTACAGACCTTCCCCTGCACCCATAACCCATTTCTCAAGCTCTGTACTTGCTTACAAACTATTAAATGTCCAAGGCTCCTTCAATAGCGCCTTCCAAACCTGGAACTTCTACCACCTAGATGGACAAGGGCAGAGATGCATGGGAAGACCACCACCTGCAAGTTCCCCTCTAAGCTACACACCATTCTGACTTGGAACTATATTGCCATTCCTTCACTATCACTGGGTCAAAATCCTGGAACTCCATCCCTAATAGCACTGTGGGTGTACCTACAACACATGGACTGCAGCAATTCATGGCAGTGGCTCAACACCATCTTCTCAAGGGCAATTAAAGATGGATAACAAATGCTGGCCCAGCCAGTGACATCCACATCTTGTGAAAGAATAGAAAAAACTTCTTCCAGTTCTGATGAAAGATCAAACTAGAATATTAATTGTTTCTTTCTCCACAGATGCTGCCTGATCTGATGAGTGCAGACATGCCAACCCCACACACACAGAAATCAAAAGGCAAACTCTAAAACTAAATCAAGAGATTTTGTTTAAAAATCATAAGTAGCTTTTTTTCCCCCAAAACATAAACCAATATATTTGGCAGTTGACAGTTTATAAACCTTATTAGTGGCTTATTTAATCTTTAACCAGACAAATTTTTTACAATTACTATATTATTGCATCTAACAATCTTCATTAAAAAACTTTTTAAAAATCATACCTGCTATCCTTGCTTGTGTACTCTTCCATTTCCCATACCAGCCAACTGAATGAAATGTTACCATGGGGAACAGGCTCAAGGGGCTGAATGGCCAACTTCTGTTCCTATGTTTCTTCCTATATGGTGTTCCTAGACTCTACTTGTCAACTACTCAATGAATGGTGAAGACTGAGGAGCCTACACAATATCCTCAGCGGTAGATTAGTCGACTTAAGGGCTGAAGTTTACAAGTAGTGCTGCCTGGCACAAATCACCTTTCCCCAGCTCCCAAAAGGGAT
Organism: Cetorhinus maximus; assembly: GCF_964194155.1. Lineage (NCBI taxonomy): Eukaryota > Metazoa > Chordata > Chondrichthyes > Lamniformes > Cetorhinidae > Cetorhinus > Cetorhinus maximus. Next base: position 211,919,790 of record NC_135879.1, on the reverse strand, counting down.
CAAAATTATCACACCCTCTATCAGAACTCTTCCAGGTAGAGAAAAACATAATAGTTCTCCTGATCCTTCACAAATATTCACCCTTCTCCTTCAATCTCCCCTCAACAAACAATTACCCTGACCCCCTAAACCACCCCCCACAAAACATTCACTTCCACTCCTTCAACCGACCCCCACAAACATATGACCCTCCAACTCTCCCAAAAACATTCAGTCCTGACCCCCAAAACACAATTGCTCCCCAGTTCTCCAACACCCACCAACTGATGCCAGCCTCCCAAATAAATGCTCCCAGCCCCCCAACACCAATTTCCCCCACTCCAATTCCCAAACGTTTATGAACATGCCCCCAATTTCCCAACAGACGCCAAATGCCCTTTTCAATCCCTATCCAGACTTTCTATCGGACACAGGTTGTAATAACTCACTAGGTTCTCAGTGTCTGGAGTTGCACACGTGGCCCACGTGAAGCAGTTAACATTTACAGAGTCGAACAGGAGGAAGCTTCCACTGCAACTCAGTTACTTCAAAAAACAGAGCAGCTGAAATTTCAGCCTGAACAAAGTAGCCAGGAGTCCCAGGCTGATGGCAAAGGGGTTGATAAGGACATCGATCGAATCTGAGCAGCACGTAGAGATCAGAAAGTTTTGAAAAATCTTCAAACTTCAGAGCCCTCTCATAAAATCACAAGATGGGCTTACAAAATTGTGTTAATTTCAGAAGAGTTGGCATGTCTGTGACTGATTGTAGTAAGCAACAACAGATTTAACCACGGACACATCACAGCCCTGTTGAATCAAACATCCAGTTAGGCTTATTTGCCAGGAAGTGTCACAGAACAGCAATCAGAAATTGGAAGCCTAGTCAATTTTCTCTTTCCCAACTCTATGATACAGAGGCCAATTGTAACTCCCTGCCACCTTTGCGGCCAAGATAATCTAACTCAGCACACGCTGGAGGACTGAACCTAAACCTCCCTGATCTCTGTGGTTCAGCTCCACACTGGGCAGCAAATTTATTCATGAGCCATGGGGGTAGTACGTTAACATTTATTTACTTCAACATGTGAAATTAGACTGCAAGAACAGTAAAATAACATACATAACAATTCATAAAATATAAGTTCAGTTTTACTCTTGTATAAAATGGTGTGGATGGTGAACTCCATGCACTGAAATAACCAAATATCCTGGGATGTACGACGTCACTTGATACTAACCAGCAATATCAAAAGCGGCTGTTGTCAAATGTTTCAAAAGTAGCTCTATATATAATATAAATACTAGTTGTCTGTCAGAGTATTACAGGGGTAACCCAATCTCGCTGTTCAGCTGGCAAATTACTTGAGCTTTGGTCTCGCAGTTTGTGATGTTATCTGAACTCCTCGATTAGATTACAGTCTTTTAATCCCCTCCCTGACAACCATCTAGTATTTATCCTCAGTTTACTCAACCACCAATTTTCTTGCTATTTATGGTCCACGAATGCATGAAGTTTTCAAATGGTACCCAGCTTCCAGTAACAGTGCCGTATCACTTCAGATAAAGTCTGAAATGTTAAGACAATTCCTTAAACTCATCAAGGCTTCTTCGACAGCCCCTCCCAAACCAGCGACTTCTGTCAGCTAGAAGGACAAGGGTGACAAGCGCACTGAAGCACCACCACCTGCAAATTCCCCTCCAAGCCACAAATCAATCATCCTACCTTGGGCATATTTCACCGATCTTTCATCATCGCTGCATCAAAATCCTGGAACTCCCTACCGAACAAGTGTCGGAGTACTTTTACTACATGCATACAATGATTCAAGCTCACCACTGCTCTCCCAAGGGCAACTAGGGATGGACTGCCAGTGACATCCATAACTTTTGAATGAAGAAATATAAAAATGAAATAAGCAACATTAAATTGAACCTCAGATTGTTCTTGTCCACTGTACACAAAAGCAAAGATCAAAGGACAGAAACTGAAGACTGGGGAGGGCTAGAGAGAGTATCAAATTCTGACCTTCATAGCCCAGAGGCACCAAGGCCAATTGTAGCATCTCTACTGTCAAGCCAGCTCAGATCAAGGATAGAACACAAATCAAACCTAAGAATTTCTGGTCAAATATGGTGAAGTTACTCATTGTCTTCACCAACTGAAATGGAGAACACCAAGGAGTCCAAGTTTTATCTTTAATTATAAAAAGTAAAGTAATACTAGTGAGGTAGCACATAGTACATCCTCTGCTATGATAGTGTCAAATGCTCTCAATTCTTTACATCAAGAGTTATCAACAAGAGGTATGTTGTGAAAGCCACTGTATGGAGTTGCTTATCTGCAAACAATGGAGAGGACAATAGGATTAAGAACATGAAAGACAAGTCATAAAAGCAAAATACTGCAGATGCTGGATTTCTGAAATAAAAACAGGAAGAGCTGGAAAATCTCAGCAGGTTTGGCAGTATCTGTGAAGGGAGAAACAGAGTTATCTTGGAAGAGTCATATTGGGCTCAAAACGTCAACTCTGTTTCTTTACCCTCAAATGCTGTCAGACCTGTCGCAATTTTCCAGCACTTTGTTTTTATTTATGAAAGGCAAATCAGCCCAGGATCCTCACACAAACAGCCATCTCCACCACTAGAGTCAGAATCATTAGCCCCATTCCCCTGTTCTTTCCCCATAGCCCTGCAATTTTTTTTTCCCTTTTGAAGTGTATTTCCAATTCCCTTTTGAAAGTTATACTTAAATCTGCTTTCACCCACCCTTTCAGACAGTGCATTCCAGATCATAACTCAGCATTAAAAAAAAATCCTCTCTCCTCTCACAGGGTATGAGAAAAGAATAATAATATTTTTTGGAACTTATTGAGAAGTGGAACAAAAATATCAGGATCTGAATTTGAAATTTGATCAGATACAAGGAGGTAACTATCTGAAAAATGCCTTTTACACAGGAATAGGAGAAACTACTACATTACATATAGTAAGGAAAATGTTGCATTACAGTCCCAGTGCTAAACTTAACTGGGTTAACAGTTGGGTTCATTTCACGGGGTTCATGGAGTGAGATGGGGGGGTGCGGGGGGCAGAGGTGGTAGGCAGAGAAGAAAACAGAAAGTTGCGGTGAGAGAAACAAAGTCTATAAAATTTCAGCAAAATACTGCGGATGCTGGAAATCTGAAACAAAAACAAAAATTGCTGGAAAAGCTCAGCAGGCCTGACAGTCTTTCTCTCCACAGATGCTGTCAGACCTGCTGAGTTTTTCCAGCAATTTTTGTTTTTGTTCTATAAAATTTCTTATAGTTTCATGTCTGTTAAAGACCTGTTCAATATAAATGGACTCCAAGTATTAAAGTTCAACTCCAGGCTACTTCACATCAGTGTAATCATGAGAAGGGTATATTCCAGAAGAGTAAATTTATTACCTGTACAAATTCCTCACCCCATAATACAAATTCAGTTCAATGTTACTAAATCCCAGATGAGAGCAAGCTGTGTGCAGGGTAGCTTACAGAAGAAAAAAATGTGGAATCAAAAAAGACCAGTCAGCTCATCCAACACCCTGTTTCCAACAAACCCCAGGCTGCAAAAGTGTTTTAAAAATGCTCATTCTGATCTTGATCCACAAGCAAACACCCAGCTGCTCCTGCACACTTATCAGCCAGTTCAAGAACAATATTCACAGGGGTCCCCGAGCAGCCCACGGCCGATTATATCTGCCCTGATGAAACATGCTCTGGCACACACAATACTATCAGCATTTCTAGCACTGCTTGTTGTTCTAAGTCTCTTGCATTCTATCTTATTTATGCTCAATGTAGTTGTGGCTACAGGGGTAGTTCAAAAGGGAATTATGTAAAAGTCTGTATCTTAGACTCAACAAACCATACAGAAGTTAAGTTCCATGAATCTAATAACCATTTGGGAGGGAGAAGATAGTCTGTAACTTCTATAGCAAAAAATGTTAACAAAAACCAAGCAAAATAAAGTGCCTTTAACAGAAGAAAATTAATCTATGGCATTTTATAGGGGTGAGATGGGAAAGAGAAAACAATATAGATAGATAAAAGGGCTATGCAGTGGCGTAAGCAACACCTTGGTTGAAAAATGTCACTTTTAAAGGTGTAGAGAGCTGGTGATATTTAAGAAAATTTTCCAGAAAGTAGAATTGAGATGGTTTAAGGATCTGCCATCCCAAAGGAAGACCAAATGGCATGAATGATGATTGCAGAAATAGATAGAGCAAAACTGTGATGGGTTCTAAAGACAGACAAGGATTTTCAATTTAAGCATTAGGAATAGGCCATTCAGCCCTTGAGCCTGTCCCACCATTCTCTTAGATGGTGGTTAACATATACCTCAACTCAATTTATCCCTGTTTTCTCCATGAGCCTTTGAAACCCTTAGCTAACAAATATAATCAATCCCAGTCTTGAAATTTCAACTGGCCCAGTTCTTTGGAGAGGAGTGCTCCAGATTTCCACCAGTCTCTGTAGTTTTTTTAAAAATGGTTCCCGATTTTGCTCCTAATCTTAATCTTATGTTCTCTTGTTCTGGAGCTCCCCAGCCAGGGGAAATAGTTTCTTAGAATCAAAACATTCAGTATTTTAAAAACCTCGATCGTAATAGCTCCTAACCTTTTAAACTCAAGGGAATACAAATCAAGTTCATCCAACCGTTACCCCTTAACCTTTAAACACAATATATGGTGAATCTGCACGGTACCATCTCCAAAGCCAGTCCCTCTTTCCTGAGGTATGATACCCAGCTGTGAACACAGTACTCCAGGATGACAAAGGTTCCAATACATCTGAAGCATCATTTCCTCACTTTTCAACTACAGCCCCCTTAGATAAAGGTGAGTATTTTGTTTATTTTTTAATTGCTTGATCTATAACTTCCGACCTTTGGGGCGTTGTACCCTGGGGAGGTGCCCCAAAGATGCGCCGGCACCGCCACCACCCAGGAATCCCCGCACAAGGAATACAAGGCAATTGCCTAGCGAGTTGAAACTTCTGTTGGGCAATTGCATGCACTAGGAACCATCCGATAATCCGATTTAAACTGCAGTCTTCGGGTGGTTCAGACTGTCTTACAGGAATAGTTACCCAGAAAAAGTTACAAGAATTAAAACCACTTCAAACTCCTGGGTAACTATAGCACTGACCCAGCACCCCCCCAACCCCGCAGAACCCCCCACAGAACCCCCCCGCCCCGCCCCCCCTTCCCAACTACCCCACCCCACCCACTGACAAAACCCCGCCCCCGCTCTGAACACCCCTCCCCAGCCCCACAATAACCAAACGAGCCCCCCCCACCCTCATCCCATCCATCCTACCCACCTACTTACACACTTGCCTTCTCCCAGCTTCTCAAAACGGTTGGACCTTTAAATCTACCTTCTTTACGGCAGCAAATACCATAAAAAAAGGGGTGTGTTTTCCTTACCTTTAATGCTCCTGCACTCGACTGAAAGCCTCGGGAACCCGCTGGACTATGCCTTTCTCACCAAACCTGAGTCGGAAGGCCGAGCGAGAAAGGTGCAGCTTCGTTTCAGTGTAACTAGGGGTGGAGTGGCAATCTGACTGTGATTGCTATTCCACAGAAGTTATAACCCATATTTGTAACTATGCATGAACTTTTAGTGATTTGCATATATTGACATCAAAATTTATTTGCTCTTCCAAAACTCCTAGTCTTAATTCCCTTAATAAAATATTCTGATTTATTTTTTGTGGATACATACTTCCTCACATTGAATTCTTATCTCCCATAGATTTGTCCACCTGCTTGCCTTGAGCCCACATCTTTCTTTAGGTTCTCTCTTGGCTCTCTTCACTCTCTTTCCAAGCTCATCATATCCATGAGATCCACCATCTGCTTGTTTGACCCAATTCCCACTAAACTGCAGACCACCATACTTCCCTTGCTAGCCAACATGGTAAACTGCTTTTTTCCTCAGGTACTGCCGCCTGCAGTTTCAAATCTGCTGTCATCATCCTGTTTTTAAAAAAACACTCTCCTGTTATCCTTGTAAATTATCCTGCCATCCCCAACTTCCCTATTCTCTCCAAAGTTAATAAACATAATGTCACCTCCCAAATCTGTGCCCAAATTTCCTGCAACTCCAGGTTGGAACTTCTACAATTAGGTTTTCATCCCGCTACAACACTGAAACAGCCTTGATCAAAGTCATAAATGAAATCCTAAGTGAAGAATCCCTCTTCATCCTGACTTCCCTGCAGCTTTCAACATGGTCAACCATGCTATTCTCCTCCAACAACCCCCCTCAGTTGTGGGGCTGTCCCCACCTAGTTCCAATCTTAACAATCTAGTTGTACAACAACATATTCATATTGATCCTTTAACTTAATAAAATCTCCCAAGATGGTTCAGAGGAGCATTACAAAACAAAATATGAAATCGAGCCACATGGGGGAGATATTAGATCAGGTGGCCAAAAGCTTGGTCAAAGAGGTACGATTTAGGGGGTATCTTATAACGAGGAAAGAGAGGTAGAGAGGCAGAGAGAGGGTAGGGAGGGTATTCTGGAGCTTAGGGCCTTGGCAACTAAAAGCACAGTCACTATTTGTGATGCAATTAAAATCAGGAATGCTCAAGAGGCCAGAATTAGAGGAGCGCAAAAAACTGACAGTTGTGGGGTTGGAGGAAATTACCAAGATTGGAGTGGTGAGGCCATGGAGGGATTTGAAAACTAGGTCAGGAGCCAATACACGTCAGCAAGCACAAGGATGACAGGTGAATTGTCTTAACTCACAACAAGTTCAAAGGCAGAGTTTTGGATTACCTCAAGTTTACAGAGGATAGAATGTCAGAAGACCTGCCCTGACAAGAATGCATTGGAATGGTCAAGTCTAGCATTAACGAAGGCATGAATGAAGGTTTCGAATAAGATGAGACAGGGGCAAAATCAGAGGATAGCCGTAGAAGTTCCTACAATGGCTTTTCTTCCCACCCAACACCACTATCATTGGGGTTCACCAAGGTACTCTCATATTTCTCATATTCAATGTTAAGTAGTATGACAAAAATAATTTACTTTCCTTTAAACTTGACAGGCACTTTGATGTTAACACTTGATCATGCACAACTTAAAGTCTATCAGATGCTACAATTGAGAGATTTATAAGATTATGTTTTAGGATATCTTTTGGTTTATAAGAATGTTATAGTTTGGGACTGTCTCTTTAAATTTAGGGTGAATGAAAGGGGTCATGTGACCTGTGCAGGCATCTGCCTGGGTGGTTTAATCGTCAAGAGATCAAAAGAGACTCAGATGGTTTACTGGGAGGTGCAAGGTATTTACACTTGGAAACAATGACAGCTGTTCCTAAATCTACAATGGGTAGACCCTGTATCTCTCGGAGTCTCAGAAAGGCATAAATACCAATAGTTCTGCTGTAGATTATTCCTTTACAAGATGAAAGAAGGTTGGGAACAAAGATAAGTGATTAGCATTTCTACTTGGATACAAAGTTAATGTGTTTCCCATTGCCATGGAGAAGAGGATAGAGGAAGCCATTTTGAGATCAGATGACAGGCTTCCTTTTAAATTCACGTATATCACAGGCAGAACATCAAAGAAATGACATCAGTGTATATGCAAATCTTGACAAGACCCGTCTCTACTTCACCATCATCACTCTCAATCCCTCACCTGAGTCAGTGTTGCCAGATTGCTTGTCCCTCATCCAGGTCTAATTGAACCACGATTTCCTCCAATTAACATTGGTCAGATCAAAGTCATCATCTTCAATGCCACCATAAACTCTATACCCTTACTACTGATTCCATCTCTATTTCTGGCTACTGGCTCAGGCTGAATCAGAGCATTCATAACCTACTGTATTTGAATAAGGCCCATGCTTCCAACCCCATTACCTTTGCTATCACAAAGCGCGATGTATTCCATCTTGATTAATATTGCTCCTCTCCATCTCTTCCTCATCCCATTTCCCACTGAAATCTTCATCTTTGCTCATGTTATCTCCAGAATCGACTATTCAAATGCTCTCCTGGTGGGCCTCCCATCATCCATAAACCTAAGATTAACCAAAACTCTGCTGCCTGCATCCTAACCCACTGCAAGTTCTATGTATCCATCGCCTCTTATGCTTACCTACATAAGGGATCTCTGGAATGCCCTCCCTAAACCTCTCCACCTCTCTCATTCCCCCTTTAAGACCGTACTTATAATCTACCACTCTGATCAAGCACTTAAATTCCCCTCCTGATATCTTGTTCTTTGGCTCAATGTCAATTTTTGCTTGCTTATACACCTGTGAAGCGCTTAGGACTTTCTTTTACATTAAAGACGTTATAAAAAAAAAAGTTGTTATTGCTGCATCAGGCATAAAAATGGTATGTTAACTTACTGCTCTGATTTTAATCTTCCTGCTTTACGCAAACAGTGGAAACCAGAAAAACAAAATTTCAATTCTTAGTATGGACTAGAATCACTGAATCTTACAGTACCATTTTCCCCATCATGCTTATGCTAGTTCTTGAAAGAGCTGTGCAATTTAATCCCAGGCCCCAATTTTCCCCCCATAACCATACAAATTATTTCTCTTCAAATATATGCCCAATGCCTTTTAAAAGTTCCTGTGAGCTAAAACAATTATTTAATTATAGAATACCTTTAACCTATAAAAAGAATTTCATTTATATGGTGCAATTCATGACCAGAGTATGGTCCACAACCAATGCATGGGTTTTAATTTCCCAAAATTCTGTAGATTCTGGAAAGGTCCCAGCAGATTGTAAAATAGCGCATCTAACTTCTCTATTCAAGAAAAGAGGGAGACAGAAAGCAGGCCAGTTGGCTTAACATCTATCATAGGGAAAATGCTGGAATTTATTATTAAGAAGATTATATCTGGGCACTTAGGAAATCTCAAAACAATCTGGCAGAGTCAACATGGTTTTGTGAAAGGGAAATCGTGTTTGACTAATTCTTAGAGCTCTTTGAGGAAGTTACAAGCAATGTGGATAAAGGGGGACCTGTGATTGTGGTGTACTTAGATTTCTAGAAATCATTTGACAAGCTGCCACATCAAATGTTACTACACAAAATCAGGGTTTATGGTGTGGGGGTAACATTTTAGCATGGGTAGAGGATTGGTTAGCTAACAAGAAAGAAAGAGTAGGCATAAATGGATCATTTTCAGGTTTGCAGGATGTAACAAGTGGAGTGCCACCGAGATCAGTGCTAGGGCCTGAACCATTTACAATCTGTATTAATGACTTGGACGACGGGATTGAATGCACAGTTGCTAAATTTGCTGATGACACATAGATAGGTAGGAAAGTAAGTTATGAAGAGGACACAAGAGTCTGCAAAGGGATATAGATAGGTTAAGTGAATGGGCAAAAATTTGGTAGATGGAGTATAATGTGGGAAAAACGTGAACTTGCCCACTTTGGCAGGAAGAATAAAAAAGCAGCATATTATTTAAATGGCGAGAGATTGTAAAATTCTGAGGTGCAGCAGGATCTGGGTATCCTGGTGCTTGAATCACAAAAAGTTAGTATGCAGGTACAACAAGTGATTAGGGAGGCAAATGGAACATTGTCATTTACTGCAAACGGCATGGAATATAAAAGGTGTGTTTTGTGACTTTTGTATAGGGTATTATATAGGGCACAGTTGTATATGGAGTTCTGTGTACAGAATTGATCTCCTTATTTAAGAAAGGACATAACTATATTAAAAGTAGTTCAGTGAAAGCTCACTCGACTGATTCCTGGAATGAGGGGGTTATCCTATGAGGAAAGGTTGGGCTTGTATCCATTGGATTTAGAAGATTGAGGTGGCAAAATTACTGAAACACAAGATCCTGAGGGAACTTGACAGAGTGAATGCTGAAAGGATGTTTCCCTTTGTCAGAGGGACGAGAACTAGGGGACACAGTTTAAAAATAAGGGGTCTCCCATTTAAGATGGAGATGAGAAGAAATTTTTTCTCTGATGGTCATGAGTCTGTGAAACACTCTTCCCCAGAGAGCAGTGGAGGCAGGGTCATTGAATATTTTTTAAAGCCGAGCTGGATAGTTTCTTGATTGATAAGGGAGTCAAAGGGTATAGAGGGTAGGAAGGAGAGTAGAGTTGAGGCCACAATCAAGTCAGCCATGATCTTATTGGATGACAGAGCAGGCTTGAGGGGCCAAATGGCCTACTCCTGCTCTTAATTCGTATGCAAGTACTTTTGAAGTGTAGTCACTGTTGTTAATGGAGCACACATCCAGGTGTGTTTCACAGAAGTAAAAACAAATAATACTGCAAAGGACTGTAATGGAACACATTTTCCTTTTGTACAATTTCTGCCAAAAATTCAAGCAGCAAAGTAGAGATTCATTTCTACCAAGTTAAAAGGTCATGTTAAGGAAAAGACTAGAAAACGAGATGTCAACAATCTCATCTTTTTTCCATTTCCTCACTATTTCTGAAGTTGAATTCTGCTGAATTACCTCACGTTATTCACAGACAAACCAAAATTATCTTTCTCTGTATCTGACCAATGATAAGTAGATCATTAACTACACCACAGCAAACAATTATATTTGTTTTGGGCTAGGTCAAGGGCTCTCCGCTCACTGGAGTCTTGCTGTACAATTACTGATAAATTACAGCTGGTGTTAAACAGCCAGGGCTGAAAGTACAATGGAAAATCTGTAAAAAACCAAGCTCAGGTTTCCAGTCCAAGTGTGGGAAAAATCTATGGCATCCATGCCGTTTTGTGAATGTTATTATAAGAATGACTGTGCCTTAGACACAAACATTGCAGTACCCATGTCATATTATTGCTGGCCTCTAATGTCATTCCAGGAATATGATCTTTTTATGTTTTATGAACTGCAGCAACAAGTTCAATATTAATGATTTTGTTCTTCCCTGCAAGCCTCTTCCTCCACATCCATAAAGCAAAGGCATTATAGTTTCTGGGATATTATGGTGCACAAAATGGCTGCCTACATGCAACAATGAGAACACTTTAAAAGTAATTTATTAGCTATGAAGTACTTTAGGATGTCCTGAGGATGGGAAAGGGATTTCATAAATGCAAGTTCTTTGTTTCTCTCTATATTCCTGAACAATATATAGAGCAAACAAAATAGTCAAAAGACAGTCAGTAGCTTATAAGCTAATTAATTTTTAGAATTTGGTTTGGGGAAGGGAGACACAAAAGATAACAAAGAATTCCATTTCAATCACTGTACAAGGGGTCAAATAATTGAAGTTCTCTTAATTATGGGGCTAAGTAGCAAATGTACTAAATGAAAGCCTTCACTTAACTCCAGTTTGTTGGTCTACAATACGCCATCTGCAAAATAGGTAGCTACCAGCTTTAGAAAACAAGCTTTAGAATTCCACCCTGAAGCTAATGTCTACTACATAATTTACTATACTCAGATATAAGTGACAAAGCCTATACACAAATGCAAGTGACAAAGTCAACAAAGCAATGACCAATTAAAGAGTTCAGATAAAAGATCCAGGTTAATTTACAGCCTTTAACTTACTTCACTGTGAGTAGAACTATGAGTTAACATTTACTTGTAAAAGCTTCTTCAAGATTTCTTGCCAATTTCTAGACAGCCACAGATATTCTGTGTAGTCACAAAAGGGTGTTTGCATTATTTTGTGATTTCATTGAAAGTCTATTGGAAATGCTATTTGTAGTGGGCCACAAGGATGTTCCATACACAATATTAAATTCTCCTATAAGCACCTGTAAAGATCAGGAATTGAAAACTATCAATTGTTGTAAAAATACATCTGGTTTACTAATGTCCTTTTAGGGAAGGAAATCTGCCATCCTTACGTGGTCTGCACTCCATGTGACTTGAGATCCACAGTTATGTGGTTGACTGTTAGCTGTCCTCTGAAATAGCCTAGCAAGCCACTCAGTTCAGGGCCAATTAAGCCAACAAATGCTGGCCTTGCCAGCAATGCCCACATCCCATGAAATAATATTTCCTTTAAAAATCTGAAAATATTAATAGATATGAATTTATAAACATATAGATAGATTTTTAAGAATTGATCTGAGCTCCTGATAATTATCTATTCTTGAAGTTCTAATGAAAAATCTTCAAGAACTTTCCAGAAGACACAATGGGTGACCATCCCCTATAATATGTTACAGCACCAAGATATGTAGATAAGAAGGTTTGAGATTCAATTTTTAAATCTACAAGTAAACTGATGTCAGCCAGAACACATAGGGGTGCCACAACTGGTCTCAATACCCCTGACTAAATGTTGGAGGTGAGCAGGCATGGATGAACGAGCTGCCAACATTCAGGAAACTGCACCCCAGTACAAATTAGAGCTTTCGGGGGAAGCAGAAGGAAATTGAGAAAATATGTACATCATCTAAAATCACTATCCCATTTTACAATGCAATCTGAATTACAAGATTACCTTACCAGTTCAGAGGTTTCGGTCATCTGTTCTTTACACAATGCACGCACACATTCATTCACAACAGCAATTTTGTTTTGTTTATAGAGTAACTATTACATAAGTACATAATGTAAGAAATAGCAGGCCCCTCAAGACTGCTCCAACATTCAATAAGATCTGACAGCGGCCTTAACTCCACTTTACTGCCTGCCCCCTCCATAACCCTCAACTCCCTTGTAGATCATGAATCTGTCCAACATAATTATTTTGAGACGATAGTGTGAAGTGCCTAAATAAACGTGGAGGAGATCCATAACCTCCAACTTGAAAAAAAGTGCAAAATAAGAACATCAGTGCCCTCTTCTGGCTAGCTGTGCTTTAAGCTACTACATACAACAACAGCCTCAATCACATTGCATTCATCTAGCTAAACTAGCTAAACAAAACTTCCAAGTAATCAAATTGCTAGACATTGGGAGCAGTTCTGTGGAATGGAACTCCTGCCCAAGATGGATGGGTTGCACCTGAACAAAGCCAGGACCGATATTCTTGCTGAGAGATTAACTAGTATTACTGAGGGAGATTTTAACTAATTTTGCAGCAGGAGGGGAATCAGAAAATAGCAGAGGGGAGAAGTGAGCTCAGAGGACAGAGGGATAGAAACAGCAATACAATTAGAAATATCACAAAAATTGCAGGGGCCAGATTGATAAAAATAGTAAGTGACAAAAAGGTATTAAATTGTATATATGTCGATATCTGTAATGGAGCTAATAGGGTTGGCGAGCTGCAGACAAAAAATTTCTACATGGGAATATGACATGATCGCATTAACAGAGGGAGGCCCAGGAATGGGTTCTTAATATTCCTGGTTACCAAGTATTGAGGAATGATACAGAGGAAAAGGAGGAGGGGGCAAATATTGATTAAGGATGATTAGTTAGTTCTAAATAGAAAGGATTTCATATATGGTTCTAGGACTAAATCCATTTGGCTTGAGTTGAGAAACGGGGGGAGCTGTTACATTGTTGGGAGTTTTTTTTTAAATAGAGCTGCAAACTGGGAGGAGATAGATGAGCAAATTTGTCAGCAAATTTCAAAGGCGTCTAACAAAAATAGAGTAGTAATATTAGGAGACTTTAATTATCCTAATATAGACTGAGAAAAACAGTGCGAAGGGTTGGGAAGGAGAAGAATTTCTGATATGTGCACAGGAGAACTTTCTCGAACAGTACGTCTCCAGTCCAACAAGCAACGCAGCAGTTGGATCAGGCTCTGCGAAAAAAGGTACAGCAAACGGACTGTGTTATAGTGGGAGATAATCTAACAGCAACCAATACATAATTTGGTTTAAATTGTTAATGGAAAGAGACCATAAAATATTAGAGGTAAAAATGCTTAACTGGAAAAATGCTAATTTCAGTGATTTAAGGGTAGATTGGAAAGGTGATTGCAGGATAAACCAGTAACAGAACAATTGAGATGATTCAAGGAAGAGACATTTCAGATACAAACTAAGCCTATTCCTTTGAAAAGAAAAGAAGAACGTCTAAAGCCAGTGCGCACTGAATGACAAAAGAAATTAAAGTTACACAAAAACAAAAGGAAAACCAGGCTTATGGTAAATGTCAGAAGCAAGATTCAGTTAATAATCAGGACTATTATGGAAAGTACAGGAGGGAATTGAAGAAGTTAATACAGGAGGCAAAGAGGTTACAAGCAAAGATTAGCAGGCAACATTAAATCGAAACCTAAAGCATTTTATAAACATATAAAGTGTAAGTGGTTAGCTGGGAAAAAGTTGCATCTATTAAATGCCCAAAGGGCAATCTTCATATAAAGGTAGAGGACATCTAAAAAATTAAATGAGCACTTTACATCTGTCTTCACATAAGGAGGCAGATGATGAAGGTTACAACAATAGAGAGAGGTTATGGACTGAATAATAATGGAAGACATGCTGAAAAAAGTTGTTACTGAAAGTTGGTAAGTCACCTGGTCCAGATGGAACACATCTGCTTAGAGAAGCAGAGATAGAAATAGCAGAAGCATTGGTCACAATCATTCAATCCTCACTGGATACAGGAGTAGTACTGAAGGGTTGCTAATGTTATAAAAGGGAAGAAAGAGAGGGGTAAAGCAGAAAATTACAGGCCAATCACCTGAACATAACTATTATTGGAAACCATCATCATAGACAAAATAAACTTTCATTTTGGAAGGCATGAAATAATCAAGGAGAGTCCATGTGGATTTGTTAAAGGTAAATACTGTCAGTCTAACTTGATTGAATTAATTGATGAGGTATCACAGAAGGTTGATCAAGATAGTGCAGTAGATGCTCTATTATTGGACTTTCAGAAGGCATATTTGTGCAAGTTTGAGTGTGCAGCTATTGTATATTGTTGCTTTACATGTGAATATGCTGTACTAAATCACTTTCTTTCACCCAAAACCATGGTCTGTGCTCCATCTTGCCCAGAAAGAAGTAAGCATGACGGCTCGGGCTATGTTCACAGAAAAAGATATCAGAGAGAAAGCTACAAATTCATTTGCTACAGAGGCATCACACTGTAGTTACTCCAGTTTACAGTGGAATTACCAAAAATGCAACAAAACTGAAGACTGTAAAGGCAACAATATAATTTGCATGTCAATATTCAGGGACATAAGCATCTGACCAACATTTTAACTGGCTACTAAAATATCAGCAAAAGACTTCATTAGGAACTTTGCAGCTTTTCTGGTTTATTTGTATTGAGTAATATCCATTTACTGCTCTACAGTTTTCTTACCCGTTGGTCGGTGTGGTGAAGGAAAATGACAGAAGTTGATTCCAGAACGGATCATTTTCAGAGATGGTTTCTGTGCCAGCAAGACGCTGAAGGTAACTGTTATTTGCAAGATCAGCAATGCTGCTGCTGTTTGCACCCATCTCTTGCTTGTGCAAAGTACCCAGTTCAGCTTATACCATCATTGCTTTTATTAGAACCTAAATGAAATAAAAACAATGTCTCAGCTTATTGGTTAAATAACAGTTTTTCCATTGAATCTTACAGCACAGGAGACCATTCAATGGCACCAGCACTTTGAAAGAACTACATACAAACATCCAAACTAGGTGCAGGAGTAGGCCACTCGACCCTTCGAGCCTGCTCCACCATTCAATAAGATCATGGCTGATCTGATTGTAACCTCAACTCCACATTCCCACCTACACCCAATTACCTTTCAACCCACCTTTTTCATCAAGATCTATCTACCTCTGCCTTAAAAATATTCAGAGGCTCTCTTCCTCAAAAGGCAGTGGAAGCAGAGTTCCACAGACACTCAACCCTCGGACAAAAAAATGTTCATCTGTCTAAATGTGTGACCCCTTATTTTTAAACATTGGCCCCTAGAACTAGATTCGCCCATAAGAGGAAAGAAACATCCTCTCCACATCGACCCTGTCAAGACCCTTAGGGATCTTATATGCCTAGCCTGCCTAATCTTTCCGCATAAGACAACCCAATCCAAGTATTAGTCTAATAAACCTTCTCTGACCCGCTTCCAAAACATTTACAACTTTCCTTAAATAAGGAGACCAATACTGTACATAGTACACCAGATTTGATCTCACCAACGCCCTGCATAACTGAAGCATAGCCTCCTTACTTTTGTATTTAATTCCCCTCGCAATAAATGATTACATTCTATTAGCTTTCCTAATTACTTGCTGTGCCTGCATATTAGCCTTCTGCGATTCCTGCACCAGGACACCTAGATCCTTCTGCATCTCAGAGCTCTGCAATCTCTCACCTTTTAGATAATATGCTTCTTTTTTATTCTTCCAGTAAATATGGACAATTTCACACTTTCCCACATTATCCTCCATTTGCCAGGTCTTTGACCACTCACTCAACCTATCTATAACCCTTTGTAGCCTCCTTGAGTTCTCTTCACATGAGTTCTATCCCACCTATCTTTGTGTCATCAGCAAATTTAGCAATCATACCTTCAGTCCCTTCATGCAAGTCATTTATATAAATTGTAAAAAGTCAAGGCCCCAGCACTGATATCCATGCCACACCACTCTTTACATTTTGCCAACCAGAAAAAGACACATTTATGCCTACCCTCTCTTTACTGTTAGCTAGCCAATCTTCTATTCATGCCAATATGTTACCCCCCTGAAATAGCCTTTGATGCCACGCCTTACCAAATGCTTTCTGGAAATCTAAATACACTACATCCACCATTCCCCATTATCCACAGCATATGTTACCTCTTCAAAGGGCTCCAATAAATTGGTTAAACATGATTTCCCTCACATAAATCCACATTTAATCTGCCTGATTGCCTTGAATTTTTCTAAGTGCCCTGCTATAATGTCTTTAATAATAGCTTATAACATTTTCCCTACGACAAATGTTAAACTAACCGGCCTGTAGTTTCCTGCATTGGGTTTCTCTCTCTCTCCTTTTTTGAATAAAGGAATTTCATTCACTATTTTCCAATCTAATGGAACCTTGAATCTAGGGAACTTTGGAAAATTAAAACCAATGCACAACTATCTCACTAGCCATTTCTTTCAAGACCCTAGGATAAAGTCCTTCAGGGCCTGGTGACTTGTCAGCCTGCAGCTCCAACAATTTACTCAGTACCACTTCCCTAGTGATTGTAATTTTCCCCGAGTTCCTCCCTCCTTTCCATTTCCTGATTTACAGCTATTTCTGGAATGTTAATTGTATCCTCTATAGTGAAGACCGAGGCAAAATACCAGTTCAATTCATCTGGCATCTCCTTATTTTCCATTACTAATTTACCAGACTCACTTTCTATAGGACTTCTATAGGATTCCTGTAGCACATCACTCAATATCTTGCCAACCAGAAAAAGACCCATTTATGCCAACCCTCTGTTTCATGTTAGCTCGCCAATCTTCTATCCATGCCAATACGTTACCCCCAAACCATGAGCTTTTATTTTTTGCTCACTTTTGTTAACTCTTTTCTAAGTATTTACACTCTTACTATCTGACTTTATATTTCTAGCTTTCTCTCGTACTCTAATTTTTTCTTATCAATCTTGTGGTCATTCTTTGCTGCTTTTTTATATCCTGTTCAATCATCTGGCCTGCCACCCATCTGCGCAATTAAATGCTATTTCTTTAAATTTGATACTATCTTTAACTTTTTTAGTTAACCATGGATGGTGGGTCCTCCCCTTGGAATTTTTCTCTCATTGGAATGTGTATTCTGTGTATTCTGAAATACCCCCTTAAATGTCCGCCACTGCATCTCTATTGACCATCCCTTAACCTAATTTGTCCGTTCCTTTTAGCGGGCTGCGCCTTCATGCCCTCATAATTGTCCTTCTTTAAGTTTAAAATACTAGTTTTGGACCCACACTGCTCTCCCTCAAACTGCATGTAAAACTCAATCGTATTATGATCGCTGCTACCTAGAGGCACCTTCACTATGTGTTCATTAAATAATTCTATCGCATTGAGCAATATCAAGTCTAGTATAGCCTGCTCTCTGCTTGGCTCCAGAATGTGCTGTTCTAAGAAACTATCCGGAAAACATTCTATGAATTCCTCATCTAGGTTTGTCCATCTGATTTTCCCAGTCTATATGCAGATTAAAATCCCCCATGATTATCGCCATACCTTCCTGACAAGCTCCCGTTATTTCTTCCTTTATACCTCATCGGCGGATTTAAACTAAATTGGCAGGGGGGTGGGATCCTGAAAAGTAGTTCAGAGGGGAGAGAAGCTGAGATGGAATTAGAAGTTAAAACGCTAGTGAGTGAGTCTGGAAGGCAGAGGAAACATAAGCTGGATAAGAAAGAAGTCAGTTTAGCAAGGCTAAATGGAATATATTTTAATGTAAGGAGCCTGAGGTATAAGACAGACAAGCTGAAGCACAGATAGGCACGTGGGAATATGATATCATAGCTATGACCGAGGCTTGGCTAAAAGGGCAGAATTAGCAGCTCAACATACCTGGTTATAGGGTATGCAGATGAGATAGAGAGGGGGATAGAAGAGGAGGGTGGGGTCACAATATTGATCAAGGAATCAATTATAGCAATGAAGAGGAATGATCTTGGAAGGATCATCAAATGAGGCCATATGGATAGAAGTAAAAAAAACTCAAAAGGGGCAAACATGCTGTTGGTCGTGTACTATAGGCCACCAAACAGTCAGGGAGAGATAGAAGATCAAATATGTAATCAAATATCAAAGAAGTATAAGAATAATAAGGCAGTAATAGTAGGGGGATCTTAACCACCCAAATATTAACTGGGATAGTTTTAGTGTGCAAGGTGGAGAGGGAGCAAAATTCTTAAGTTGCATCCAGGAGAATTTTTTTTAGCCAGTACATAGAAAGCCCAACAAGGGAAGGGGCAGTTCTGGAACTAATATTCGGAAATGAGCCCAGGCAGGTGGAAGGCGTTATCAGTGGGGGAGCATTTTGGAGATAGCAACAATAACTCAGTTAGATTTAGGATAGTTATAGAAAAAGAAACGGTTGGGTCAGGAATAAAAGTTCTAAACTGGGGAAAAGCTAATTTTACTAAGATAAGATATGATTTGGCCCAAGTGGACTGGAAGCACACTTCACTTGCAGATGAAACTGTGTCAGAGCAGTGGGAAGCATCCAAGGAGGAAAGAGCGAGAGTACAGCACAAATATGTTCCCGTAAAGACAAAGGCTTGGGGTGGGGAACCAAGTCCGGAGAACCCTGGATGTCAAGGAACATAAAGGTTAGGATTAAGGAAAAAAGAGCTTATGGCAGATACCAGGGCTCAATACAGCAGAGTCCCTAGAGGAGGATATAAAGTGCAGGGGGGGAAACTAGGAAAGCTAAGAGAGTGCATGAGAAAGCATTGGTGGGTAGAATAAAGGAAAACCCGAAGGGGTTTTTTAAATATATAAAGAGCAAGAGAATAACTAGGGAAAGAGTAGGGCCAATTAGGGACCATGGAGGTAATGTGTGTGTGGACCCGTATTTACAGCGCAGAAGGAGGCCATTCAGTCCTTTGCATCCATGCCGGCTCTCTGCAAAAGCAATCCCCTGCTCCTATCCTCCCCGTCTTTTCCCTGTGGCCCTGCAATTATTGTCCTTTTGAAAGCCACGATAGAATCTGCCACAGCTAAAATCTCAGGCAGTGAATTCAATGGTTGATGCATCGGTTTTCATTTAATGCCCTAAAACTGCAACACAGAGGGATTAGCAGAAAATATGGTTGATGAACAATGGCAGACCCTTAAGAAAATAGTTCATGACTCTCAATAATGATTCTCAATGCAACTCAATGCAGCACTGTGGCTGTATCACATGTGCTGCAGCGGTTCAAGAAGGCAGCTCACCACCACCTTCTCAAGGGCAAATAGGGATGGGCAATAAATGCTGGCCCAGCCAGCGAAGCCAATTCCATTGGTGGCTGACAATCTTAGATTGGCCTACATACCATTTCAGCATCAGTCTCACTCAGGCCGAAGTCTCCCCTCTGTATTTAGAGATCTGCACGGGATGTTGGATGATCCCCAAAAAAGGTGTAAACACAGAAAACTTTCTGAGACTGCCATAATATGCAGGAAGAAACATTTTTTTCCGATAATGAGGCACCGATCCAAAAACTAATATATTGGCCAAGCAAGAAGGAAGATAAAACCCATTTTCTATTCACCACATGTTCCGACTGTGTGTTGTTGAGAACACCTGCTCAGAATTTGCTCAGATAAGAAAGAAACTTTCACTTACAAGATCATGAAAGAATTACCACTGTCGCTGGGTCAAAATCCTGGAAATCCCTCCCTAACAGCACTGTGGGTGTACCTACACCACATGGACTGCAATGGTTCAAGAAGGCAGCTCAATGCCACCTTCAAGGGCAATTAGGGATAGGTAATAAATGCTGGCCTAGCCAACGACACCCACTTCCCATAAATGAATTTAAAAAACGTCACCTGGGGAGCACAGCAAAAAAGATTTCAAGGAAGCTCAACAAAAATGCAGTCTCCTGGGAGTAGGGCAAAGCACAGTCCAGGGGAGCCCAGCAAAGCACAGTCCAGGGGAGCCCAGCAAAGCACAGTCCAGGGGAGCCCAGCAAAGCACAGTCCAGGGGAGCCCAGCAAAGCACAGTCCAGGGGAGCCCAGCAAAGCACAGTCCAGGGGAGCCCAGCAAAGCACAGTCCAGGGGAGCCCAGCAAAGCACAGTCCAGGGGAGCCCAGCAAAGCACAGTCCAGGGGAGCCCAGCAAAGCACAGTCCAGGGGAGCCCAGCAAAGCACAGTCCAGGGGAGCCCAGCAAAGCACAGTCCAGGGGAGCCCAGCAAAGCACAGTCCAGGGGAGCCCAGCAAAGCACAGTCCAGGGGAGCCCAGCAAAGCACAGTCCAGGGGAGCCCAGCAAAGCACAGTCCAGGGGAGCCCAGCAAAGCACAGTCCAGGGGAGCCCAGCAAAGCACAGTCCAGGGGAGCCCAGCAAAGCACAGTCCAGGGGAGCCCAGCAAAGCACAGTCCAGGGGAGCCCAGCAAAGCACAGTCCAGGGGAGCCCAGCAAAGCACAGTCCAGGGGAGCCCAGCAAAGCACAGTCCAGGGGAGCCCAGCAAAGCACAGTCCAGGGGAGCCCAGCAAAGCACAGTCCAGGGGAGCCCAGCAAAGCACAGTCCAGGGGAGCCCAGCAAAGCACAGTCCAGGGGAGCCCAGCAAAGCACAGTCCAGGGGAGCTTACCAAACATTTGATAGGAATAGTAGTGAGGTGGGTATCGGGAATAGGCGCAAGAGGGGTATTGGGTCCAGGAGCGAGAGGGGCATCAGGAATAGGAGTGAGGGGGCACCCGAAGTGGTTCCCAGAATTACCTTCAAAGGGTATTTCAGCAGCGACTGACAATCTGTGAAGACATAGGTACAGTCCTCAATGAATACTTTGCGTCGGTCTTCATAATGGAAAAGGACAATGCAGGTAGACATCAGGGTGGAGGACTGTGAAATATTAGAGGAAATTAACAGAGAGAGAGGAGGTACTAGCGGATTTAGCGGCCTTAAAAATGGATAAATCCGCATGCCCAGAAAAGATGTATCCCAGGCTGTTGACGGAGGCAAGGGAAGACATATCAGGGGCCGTGGCAGTAATTTTCAAATCCTCTCTGGCCACAGGTGAGGTACCAGAGGACGGGAGGACTAATATTTCCTCCCTTTTTTAATAATGGACCATGAAATTACAGGCGAGTCAGTCTAACCTCAATGGTGAGGAAGCCCTGCAAAGAATTCTGAAGGACAGAATATATCTGCACTTGGAGAGGCGCGGATTAATCAGGAATAGTCAACATGGATTTGTTAAGGGAAGGTCGTGTTTGACAAATTTGATCGAATTTTTTGAGGAGGTAACCAGGAGTGTTGATGAGGGTAATGCATTTGATGTGGTGTACGTAAATGATTTGGACATAAACATAGGGGGTATGATCAAGAAGTTCGCAGATGACACGAAAATTGGTAGGGTGGTAAATAGTGAAGAGGATAGCCGTAAACTGCAGGAGGATATCAATTGAATGGGCAAATGGAATTCAACCCAGAAAAGTGTGAGATAATGCACTTTGGGAGGGCTAACAAGGCAAGGGATTATACTTGAGTGGTAGGACCCTGGAAAGTACTGAAGATCAGAGGGACCTTGGTGTGCATATCCACAGATCCCTGAAGGTAAAAGGGCAGGTAGATAAGGTGGTTAAGGCGGCATGCGGGATACTTGCCTTTATTAGCCGAGGCATAGAATATAAGAGCAGGGAGGTTATGCTGGAACTGTATAAAATGCTGGTTAGGCCACATTATAGGAAGAATGTGATTGCACAGGAGAGGGTGCAGAGGAGATTTACCAGGATGCTGCCTGGGCTGGAGGGTCTGAGCTATTAGGGAAGATTGGATAGGCTTGAGTTGTTTTCCTTGGAGCAGCAAAGGTTGAGAGGGGACCTGATAGAGGTGTATAAGATTATGAGGGGCATAGATAGGGTGTATAGGGTGCACCTTTTCCATTAGTAGGGGGTCAATAACCAGGGGGCATAGATTTAAGCTAAGAAGTAGAAGGCTAAGAGGGCAGTTGAGGAGAAATTATTTCACCCAGAGGGTGGTGGGAGCCTGGAACTCACTGCCTGAAAGGGTGGTTGAGTCAGAAACTCTTGTAACATTTAAGAAGTATTTTGATATTCACTTGCATTACCATAGCCTCCAGGGTCATATGCCAAGCACTGGAAAATGGGATTAGTGCAGTCAGATCTTTGTTGACCAGCATGGACACGATGGGCAGAATAGCCTCCTTCTGTGCTGTAAACATCTATGAGTCTACTGTATGGTTACTGTTAGGAGACTGTACACCTCTACCACAAGTGACTTCTTGCCTTTTATTGTTTCTCACCTCTACCCAAACCACTTCTACATCTTGGTTCCCTGAACTTAGCTCATCCCTCGCTAATAGCCTCATTAATTAACAGAGCCATCCCTCCATCTTTTCCTAGTTTCCTGTCCTTCCTAAAGGTCACATACCCTTCAATATTTAGGTCACAATCTGTGTCACCCTGCAGCCATGTCTCTGTAATGGCTATCAGATAATATGTATTTATTTCTACTTGCGTTGAGTTCATCTGTTTTGTTTCAAATGTTACGTGCATTCAGATTCAGAGCCTTTAGTTTTGTCCTTTTGTTATTTTTGTAACTTCTCGCCTTATCAACTGATTTACTCTTAGATTTGTACTCCCTGTAGTCTGTCACTTCCGATCATGGTCTGTTTATCATTTCCCACATTAATACCTTACTCTCTTGCCTTTCCTCTACTCTTTGATTTACCACGTCTTCCCAAATTTAACGATCCATCTTAATCCCATTCCCCCATCTCCCCAAAGCCCTGTAAAATGCTTCCTTTTCAAGTATATATCCAATTTCCTTCTGAAGGTTATACTGCTTCCACACCCTGCAGCATCGAGAGGAAACAAGAGGGCACAGATTTAAGGTAATTGGTAAAAGAAGCAATGGACACATTGGGGGAGTGGGGGGGAGGTAACTTCTCCATGCAGCAAGTGGTTAAGATCTGGAATGCACTGCCTTTTTTTTTGAGTGTGTTGGAGGCAGGTTCAATTGAGGCACTCGAGGGAATTGAATTATCTGAAAAGGAAGCATGTGCAAGCTTATGTGGAAAAGGCAGGGGAGTGGCACTAGATGGCTCATTTGGGGAGCCGACATAGACATTACTAGTCAAGTGGCAGAGCAGGCTTGAAGGGTCGAATGGCCTATTGCTGCTTCTAAGTCCTATGTTCTTATGAATATGTCTCTTAACATGCTGACTATCCAAAAAAAGGCTTAGAGTTTGCTTAATGACCTCAAACAGCAAGGAGGCAAGAATTCTACTACCATCAAAAGTTTTATTGCAAAGCATTTGATAAGGTGCCCTACAAGATGTTATTTTAGAAAATTAGGACTCATGGGATTTGGGTCATATATTAGCATGGATTGCAGATTTGCTAATGGACAGAATTGAGAGAGTAGGGACAGTTCAGGACATTTTCAGATTTGCAGGCTATAATTAGTGGGGAAGTGCAAGGATCAGTACTGGGCATTAGTTTTTGCAGTTTACATTAATGACTGATGACTTACATTAATGAGGGGACTGAGCGTAATGTATCCAAGCAGGCTGACAATATAAAGTTAGGTGGGAAAGTAAGTGGTGGGGAGAATGCAAAGGGGCTGCAAAGGGATATAGACAAGTTGGTTGAGTGGGCAAGGGCAGGCAATGGAATACAAAGTGGCAAAGTGTGAAGTTTTCCACTTTGATAGCAACAATAAAAACAATATCTTTTGAATGGTGAGGGACTAGGAAATGTTTGTATTCAGAGGGACCAGGGTATCCTTGTCCATGAAAGCTAACACGCAAGAACTGCAAGCTCTTAGTCCTTAATCAAACATCATCTCAGAATCCTATACACTTCAATAAAATTGCCCCTCATTTTTCTAAACAGCAATGAATACAGACCCAACCTGGTCAACCTTTCCTCATAAGAGAACCCCTTCCAAACTGTACACAGTACTCTGGGTGTGGTCTCACCAATGCCCTGTTCAGTTGTAACAAGGTTTTTTTGGTTCACTCATGGGATGTGAGTGTCACTGGCTAAACCAGCATTTATTGCCCATCCCTAATTGCCCTTGAGAAGGTAGTGGTGAGCTGCCTTCTTGAACCGCTGCAGTCTCGGTGATGTAGGTGCGACCACAGTGCTGTTAGAGAGATAGTTCCATGATTTTGGCCCAGCAACAGTGAAGGAACGGCAATATATTTCCAAGTCAGGGTGGTGAGTAGCTTGAGGGAAACTTCCATATGGTGGTATTCCCATGTGTCTGCTGCCCTTGTCCTTCTAGATCGTAGTGGTCGTGGGTTTGGAAGGTGCTGTCTAAGGAGGCTTGGTGAGTTTCTGCAGTACATCTTGTAGATGGTACACATTGCTGCCACTGTTTGTCGGTGGTGGAGGGAGTGGATGTTTGTGGAAAGGGTGCACATCAAGCGGGCTGCTTTGTCCTGGATGGTGACAAGCTTCTTGAGTATTGTTGGAGCTGCATTCATCCAGGCAAGTGGACCGTATTCCATCACACTCCTGACTTGTGCCTTGTAGATGGTGGACAGGCTTTGGGGAGAATGTGAGTTACTCGCTGCAGGATTCCTAGCCTCGGACCTGCTCTTGTAGGCACAGTATTTATATGGCTAGTCCAGTTCAGTTTCTGGTCACTGGTAACCCAAAGGACATTGATAGTGGGGGATTCAGGATGGTAATGACATTGAATGTCAAGGGACAATGGTTAGATTCTCTCTTGTTGGAGATAGTCATTGCCTCGCACCTGTATGGCATGAAGGTTACTTGCTACTTGTCTGCCAAGTCTGGATATTGTCCAGGTCTTGCTGCATTTAGACATGGACTGCTTCAGTATCTGAGGAGTTGCGAATGGTGCTGAACATTGTGCAATCATTAGCAAACATCCCCACTTCTGACCTTATGATGAAAGGAAGGTCACTGATGAAGCAGCTGAAGGTGGTTGGGCTGAGGACACCACCCTGCAGAACTCCTGCAGTGATGACCTGGAACTGAGGTGATTGATTTCCAACAACCACAACCATCTTCCTTTGTGCTAGGTATGATTCCAGCCACCAGTTAGTTTTCCCCCCGATTCCCATTGACTCCAGTTTTGCTAAGGCTCATTGATGCCACAGTCAAATGCTGCCTTGATGTCAAGGGCAGTCACTCTCACCTCACCTCTGGAGTTCAGCTCTTTTGTCCACGCTTAAACTAAGATTTTTCTTCAGAGCTCTGAAAGAGTCTTACAGACTTGAAACGCCGATGCTGCCAGACCTGAGTTTTTCCAGCATTTTCTGTTTTTACTTATTTAGTATCACAGCCATGCCCCTGCCTCAATGCATAAACCATTTTAGATCCCTCCTTAGCCCCATTACTCCTTTTACCACCTTTTTACTCTTTATATGCCTATAGAATACTTTTGGATTCCCTTTTATGTTAGTTGCTAGTCTGTTCTCATACTCTCTCTTTGCTTTTCTTATTTGTTTTTTCACTTCCCCTCTGAAGCTTCTATATTCAGCCTGGTTCTCATTGTATTGTCCACCTGACATCTGACATGTCTACCCTTTTTTTCATTAATTTACTCCCCATCTCTTTCGTCATCCAGGAAGCTCTGGCTTTGTTTGTCCTACCTTTTCTTCTCATGGGAATTCACCTTGACTGCAACCCAAACTACCTCCCCTTTAAAGGGATCCCTTTGCCCCATCACAGTTTGCCTGCTAATCTTTGATTCTAATTTACCTGCGTCAGATGCACCTCATTGAAGTTGGTCCTTCCTCAGTCAATTATTTTTAACCTGGATTGTCCCCTGTCCTTTTGCATAGCTAACCTAAACCGTTTGGCACTATGGTCATTGTTCCCTTAATGTTCCCCTGCTGATATTTGATTCAACTCATTCCCCACAAGATTCAACAACGCTTCCTTCCTCATTGGACTGGAAACATAGTGATGTAGAAAATTCTCCTGAGCACACTTTTTTGCCCCTCTCTGCCCTGTATAAGATCACTATTACAGTCTACTTGAGAATAATTAAAAGCTCCCATGTTATGATATGGCAGGCTGATCAAATCCCAAAAGGAAACTTGGCCAAGCTATCACAATGATTTTGCAATTTATAGTTATTACAAGAAGGTATATTCATTGAAGTCAGAAGTAAAGAGTCCAGTCCACTACCACCTTTGGAGATTTTAAATGTTAAATTAAAACATTTATTAACAAAAGGAAAGAAAACTTAAACACACAAGATTAGAGTCACACAGTTAAATTTAGTCTTATAACATTTCCCAAAAGATTTCCACCTAGCTAGACTTCCAAATAAACACCCTTCTCCCAGGCAACAGTCCAAATAGACTCTTAATCCATAAAACATCCAGTAATATTACCACAAGGTACTCACTGTTGCTATAAGGAATGTGTTTCACAGCTTCTCTTGTCCTCTCACTCGATAATGGAACTCTAAGGCTTTTAACAAAACCTTGCTTTCTGGAATAAGCAAGCACTTTCTGGGTTGGCTAGAAGCTGCTACTTCACAGTACACTCTTCAAGATCTCACATGGTCAATCAAATACAGTTTTCAATCTTTTCTTAAATATATTTTCTCCCTTTTGATCTTTTAAATCCATTACTTCAAACTTTATTTGAAATTCAAACTCTTCCAAATATAAGGTCTTTCATGTTTCCATCTTGTCTTTGCTTTTGGGTCAATAACACATGATAACCCCACTACTTGTCTACCTATGAACTCCTGCAAGATGCAACCATTTTCCTTGTCACCTTCTAATTCCATTTTGAAATTCAAACCACCCCTCAACTTATCTACGAATACAAACGTTAGCTCATCCATTTCCTTTTCAAAATGCCTGCTTTTACACCTAACCTCTTTTATGATTTAAACCTTGCAGTCTGACTGTCTTCAGTTTAATTAAATTAGCCACATACACAAACAGCCCTCACAAGCCTGCTTCAGTATCCCACAGCAATATTAGGGGGAAAAAAATGATAACTCCTTTATACCCATTATAATAACGCTATAATTCTTGCACCTAATTTCCTTGCAAATTTATTCCTCTAGATCTTTCCCAGGAGTTGGTCACCTATAAAACACACCCAGCAATATAATGGTACGTACCTCTATTGTTTCTTAGCTCTAACCAAATAGATCTGTCCTTAATCCCTTTAGGGCATCCTCTCTCTCCAGTACTGCAATGTTCTCCTTAATAAATACTGCTAACCCTCCTCCTTTCTTTCCCTCTTGATCTTCCCTGAACACCTTGTGTACTGAAATATGCAGTATCCAGTCCTTTCCTTTTTGAGCCAGGTCTCCGTTATTGCCATAAACTAACTTTTTCACAGGCCTATCTGCACCTTCAGCTCACCAACCTTATTTACATAATCTGCGCATTCACATATATGTAGAGTAAACCTAATTTAGATCCTATTACATTCCCTCTTTCCGACCCCACCTAATACCTTGCTATTTCCTAATCTAGTGCTTTCTGACTTTCCCATATCTTTGTACACCTTGGTTTTCCTCTCCAATATTACCTCCTGGTTTCCACACCACAGCTAAGTTAGTGTAAACCCTCCCCAGTAGCAATAGCAAAACACCCCATAAGGACAATGGTTTCCAGTCTGTTCAGGTGCAACCTGTCTGGGCCTGTACAGGTCCCAACTCCCCAAGAACAGATCCCAGTGTGCCTGGAATCCAAAGTCTTCCCTCCTGCACCATCTCTCCAGCCACACATTCATCTGCTCTATCTTCCTTCTTCTATACACAGCATGTTGAGGAATCAACTAGAAAGCAGGCTATTTTAGATCTAGTATAATGCAATGAAAAAGATAATAATCTGGTTATAAAGGAGATTCTAAGGAAGGGTGACCATAATATACATTAAGAGTGAAAGTGATGTAATTCATCCAAACTTACATCTAAATAAAGAAAGCTACGAAGGTATGATGGGTAAATTGGCTGTGGTAAATTGGGAAACTACATTAAAAAGGTATGACAGTAGACAGGCAATGACTAGCATTTAAAGAATTAATGCCTGGTTTACTACAAATTTCCATTCCTTTGAGGCACAAAAACCCAGCAGGAAAGGTGATCTAACCATGATTAACAAGAGAAGTTAAAGATTTTATTAGATCAAAGTAAGAGGCTTATAAAATTGCCGAAAAAAGTAGTAAGCCATTTTAGAATTCAGCAAAGGAGGACCAAGAAGCTGATCAAGAAAGAGATAATAGAATATGAAAGTAACTAGTGAGAAACATAAAAACAGACTGTAAAAGTTTTTTTATGCATGTAAAAAGGAAAAGGGTGAGCAAAGACAAATGTGGGCCCACTACAGGCAGAGACAAGTGAATTTATAATTGGGAATAATGAGGAATGGCAAAGAAACTAAACAAATACTTGGCATCTTCATGGAGGAAGATACAAAAACCCTTCCAGGGATTCTAGAGAACCAAGGGGCTAGCAAGAATGAGTAGCAAAAAGAAATAAGTATTAATAAAAAAGAAGTCTCAGTACTGGAGAAATTAATGGGACTGAAAGTTGATAAATCCCCTGGACCTGATGATCTCCATCCCAGAGTGTTAAAAGAGGTGGCTGCAGAGATAGTGGATGCATTGATGGTCAACTTCCAAAATTCTACAGGTTCTGGATTTGGAAGGTAACAAATATAACTTCACTGTATAAGAAAGGAAAGAGAGAGAGAAAACAGAACTACAGACCTTTTAGCCTGACATCAGTAGTGGGGAAAATGCTAGAATCTATTATAAAGAATGTGATAACTGGACACTTAGAAAATAATAGTCAGATTGGGGAGAGTCAACATGGATTTATGAAAGGGAAATCATGTTTGACAAACCTGTTGGAGTTTTTTTTGAGGATGTACAGTGGATGTGGTGTATTTGGATCTTCAGAAGGCTTTCAATAAGGTCGCATGCAGGAGGTCAGTAAGATATATTAGAGTAAATGGGATTGGGGTAAAATACTGGCGTGGACTGAGAACTGGTTAACGGACAGAAAACAGAGAGCAGGAATAAACAGGCCATGACTAGTGTGGTACCGCAGGGATCAGTGCTTGTTCACAGCTGTTCACAGGTTCACCAGACTGATCCATGGGATGGCAGAATTGTCCTATGAGGAGATATTGAGGAAGCTGGGCCTATATTCTTTAGAGTATAGAATTTATTTTATTTATTCTTCCATGGGATGTGGGTGTCACTGGCTAGGCCAGCATTTATTGCCCATTCTTAATTGCCCATAAGAACATGGTGGTGAGCTGCCACAGTCCATGTGGTGTAGGTATATCCATAGTGTGGTTGGAAGGGATTTTGACCTAACAACAGTGAAGGAACAGCGATATAGTGCCAAGTCAGGTTGGCATGTGGCTTTGAGGGAACATGCAAGTGGTGTTCCCATGCATCTGCTGTCCTTGTCCTTCTAGGTGGTAGAGGTCGCAGGTTTGGAAGTCAGAGAGGTGATCTCATTGAAGTATACAAAAAATTCTTATAGGGCTAGACAGAATAGATGCAGGAAGCATGCTTCCCCTGGTTGGGTTGGGGTGGGGAGGGGTGGGGGGAGGGAGGGGGCGAGTCTAAAACCAGGGGACATAGACGCAGAATAAGAGGTAGACCATTTAGGACTGCGATGAGGAGAAATTTCATCACTCAATGTGGTGAATCTTTGGCATTCTCTACCCCAGAGGGCTGAGGAGGTTCAATCAATGAGTATATTCAAGACAGACATCGGCAGATTTCTAGATATTAAAGTTATCAAGGGGTATGGGGATAGTGCAGGAAAATGGTGCTGAGGTAGATCAGCCATGATCTAACTGAATGGCAGAGCAAGCTCGAGAGGCTAAATGGCCTACTCCTATAGCTATTTCTATGTTCCTATGTTCTATACTCACTTGCACATGATACTAGGAGTAATTGTGAGATTACTACCTTTGACATCCTGCTTGCTAATTTCTTTCCTTGCTCCCTAAGCTCTGTCTGCAGGACCTCGTCCCTCTTTCCACCTATGCTGTTGGTGCCAAGATGGACCATGGCTGCTTTTGTTCAACCTCCCCCCTTAGGGTGCTCTGCAGCTGTTCGGTGATATTGTTTTTGGTGGTACTAGGGAGGCATATAACATCCTGGATTCATGACTGCAACCACAGAAACGCTTGTCTCTTCCACTATCAAATCCCCTATCACTATTTCTTTTCCAATCTTCCTCATTCCCGCCTGAACAGTTGAGCCAGTTGTGGTGCTGTAGACGAGGCTATGGCTGCATTCCAGGGGAATCACTCTCACCAGTATTCAGAACGTAGTACTGGTTAGGAGAGTGAGATGTACTCAGATGACTGCTGCACTATCTACCTGGTCCTTCCTGACTGCCTGGCAGTCACCCATTCTCTCTCTGCCACATCTATAGACATTCCACCCACAAAACTCTACGTCACAGGTGCACTGCAGTGATACCAGCTGATACTCAACTCTGAAACCCAGAGCTCAAGCTGTTGCAGCTGACAATGCTTCCCATACATGTGGTTATCCAGGACATGGGAAGCGTCCTAGAGTTCCCACATGGAACAGGATGTGCACTCCATGGGTCCAAGCTCTTCCAAGTCTCTACTTTTAAGACTATTAAACTTATACTTAAATAAAAAAGACTCACCCATCAGCTGCTTCTCCCGTGGTAGCATCACTATCCGAAATGATTTTACTTAACTATTATCTAAAAACCATAGATTTTAATTTCATGGGAAGTTCAGACTTCTTGCATACAAATGTACGAATTAGGAGCAGAAGTAGGCCTCACGGCCCTTCAAGCCTGCTCCACCATTCAATATTATGGCTGATCTGATTTTAACCTCAACTCCACATTCTTGCCTACCCCCAATAACCTTTCACACCCCTTGCTTATCAAGAATCTGCCTACCTCTGCCTTAAGGCAGAGAGACTCATGACCCTCAGAAAAAATTTTTCATCTCTGTCCTAAATGGGTGACCCCTTACTTTTAAACAGTGACCACTAGCTCTAGATTCTCCCACAAGAGAAAGCATCCTTTCCACATCCACCCTGTCAAGTCCCCTCAGGATCTTGTATGTTTCAATCAAGTCGCCTTTTACTCTTCCAAACTCCAGCAGATACAAGTTTAGTCTGTCCAGCCTTTCCTTATAAGACAACACACCCATTCCTGGTATTAGTCTAATAAACCTCCTCTGAACTGCTTCTAACGCATTTACATCCTTCCTTAAATGAGACCAGTACGGTACACAGTATGCCAGATGCAGTCTCACCAATGGTCACATAGTTCTTTAGTTTTACTATCCCCTAATAATCTTTAGCTCTATTCTCTAGGTCCAATTGACTAACTGACCATTGATTTTAATAGGATAATTATCAAATTGGCTTTAGTTTTTACACAAGTTGTTTAATCAAATCTAAAACAAAAAGCCTTTATTTTCTCTTTTACAATCTAGATAATATCTTGCTCAAACTGTTAATTTGAATTAATGCCTCTAGACCTGCTCTGCGTGTGAGAGAGAAAAGGAGGTAGTTATGGTATTGCAGTGGTCATGATACTGGACTATCAACACAAAGGTCATGAGTTCAAATCCCACCAATAGCAAACTGTTACCACAAAAGGACAAAGGACATCATCTGGGGTGTTTGGTCAGGTTCTGGTGGATACACAGGTGACTGCTACAGCTGTTCTGTTTCCAGAAGGTTCTGTTCCAAATAGGACAAGATACCGCAGGCCGTTGACTTTGGGACAGGCTGCTGGTTCAGGATTCCCTCTCCTTGCAGTTTTTCTCTGTCTCTGACATGCGCTTGCTTTCAAAGTAGGCAGTAACAGTTTTTTTAATTAGTTGCACAAGTTAGTGATCCTGGGCAAGCTAAATAGCGAAGTTGATATCAAAACTCTAAGTGAAGCCTTCAGAGTGTCGTCCCTTTAGTGCTTTCTTTGACCACCATGAGACAGCACCCCACACTCAAGCTCCCTACAGAAGATTCACTTTGGTAAGCAAGTGTCAGGCATTCTTGCTACATGACCAGCCCAACTCAGTTGCGACTGTCTCAATATGGTGTGGATGGTTGACATGCCAGCTTGAGCGAGCACCTCAGTGTTTGGTATTTTGTCCTGCCATCTGATCTTCAAGAGCTTCCAAAGGCAGCTCAAGTAAATTATAATATTCCAAAGCTTCCAAAAGAATAGTAAGCCTGAGGACTGGGGGATTTTAGAATTCAGCAAAGGAGGATAAAGAAATTGATGAGGTAACAGAAAAGGTAATATGAGAGTAGACTGGCAAGAAACAAAAGGAATTGTAAACATTTCTATAGGTATGTAAATAGGAAGAGATCAGTGAAAGTAAATCTGGGCCCCTTAAAGACAGAGAGACAGGTGGAATTATAAAATGCAGCGACATTAAACAAATATTTTGTATCTGTCTTCATAAGACACAAAATCATTCCAGAAATAACGGGGAGCCAAAGATCTAGTAAGAATGAGGAATGTAAAGAAATCAATATAAGTAAAGAAATGGTACTGGGGAAATTAATGAGACTAAGTGGTGACGAGTCCCCAGGCCTCTTGGCCTGTACAGTAGGGTTTTCAAAGAGGTAGCTGTGAAGTTAGTGGATACTTTGGTTTTGATCTTCCAGAATTCCTTGGGTTCTAGAGCAGTTCCCAAGGACTGGAAGGTGGCAAACATAACCTGCAATATAAGAAAGGACGAAGAGAGAAAACAGGAAACAATAGGCCAGTTAGACTAATATCAGAAGTAGACAAAATGCTAGAACCCATTATTAGGGACGTTGTAACAGGACACTTAGAAAAATCATAGTAATTAAGCAGAGTTAACAGATTTAAGAATGGGAAATAGAGTGTGACAAATCTGTTAGAGTTTTTTTGAGCATATAACTAGTAAGATGGATAAGGGGTTTTGGTTTCCTTGCCTAAGGAAGGACATACTTGCTCTGGAGGGAGTGCGACAAAGGTTCACCAGATTAGCTCCTGGGATAAAGGGACCGTCCTGAGGAGAGATTGTGTCGATTAGGCCTATATTCCTTAAAGGTTAGAAGTACAACAGGTGAACTAATTGGAACATATAAAATTCTTGAGGGGCTTGACAGGGTTGATACTGAGAAAATGTTTTCCCCAGCTGGGAAGCCTAGAACACAGGGTCACGGTTTCAGAATAAGAGGTCAGCCATTTAGAACTGAGATGAGCAGAAAATCCTTCACTCAAAGGAATTCTCTACCCCAGAGTGCTGTGACGCTCAGTCGTTGAGTATATCCAAGACAGAGTTCGATAGAATTTTTGAGTACTCTGCGAATTAAATATGATATGGGAACAATGCAGGAAGGCGGAGTTGAAGATCATCACCCATGGTCTTATTGAATGGAGGAAGCCTAAAGAAACAAATGGCCTCCTTCTGCTTTTATTTCTTATATTCCTATGTTCTTATATTCTCACCACTCTTGCTAAAGAAAATTTTCAATTTCCTACTGGATTTATTAGTGGCTATCTTATATCTATGACCATGTATATTTCCACCCCTACCTCACCTTCACATAATCCATCTCCAACTCTTCCCTTGATTTCTCTATCTCCATTTTTGGAGATAGGCTGTTGACCAATATAAACTGATACAGACCAAGACAGGAGGAGTGCACATTTAATATCTAGCCCCACTTCTCCACAGGCCTAACAATATTTTAAATGTTTAATTCACACACAAAACTGGCCAATTCCTGCCCTTTTATACTGATATTCCCAGCATAAAAAGACTCTAACCAGGCTTCTTACAGTAAACACAAAAAACATTGATTATTATAAAACAAACTACATTTTAAAAAACAAGTTAATAAACTGGTTAACATATAAGTTGTGTCTAGAAGGGTGACAATTTTCCCCTTTTAAAAAAAAGGTATTTGAACCCCCATACACTCAAACAGGACAAAACAAATACAGTCCCCTGCAGAGGCTGGAGGATGGGAATGTTTCTTTAAAAAGGTTAAAATTCGAAGAGATCTCGACGCTGTTGATCTAACAGAATTTTGGTCACAATAGGTCTGGAAGTTCTT
Source organism: Cetorhinus maximus (assembly GCF_964194155.1). Taxonomy (NCBI): domain Eukaryota; kingdom Metazoa; phylum Chordata; class Chondrichthyes; order Lamniformes; family Cetorhinidae; genus Cetorhinus; species Cetorhinus maximus. The sequence goes on along the minus strand of NC_135879.1, from coordinate 211,885,205 downwards.
TCAGACGGATTTTTTGCTGAAACTGTCCTTGGTGACTCTTACTTATCACAACTTTGCAGACTTTCAAAAAAAAGATGAGTTATCCTGATGAGACATTTCTGAGGAAAGTTTAACTCACTCTAGGCTGCATGTAATACAAATGTAGGGCAGAGAGAGGGAAAGAGAGTCTTTTACTTGCAGCTTACTTCTAAGGCACCCACCATACACACTCTCCGCCCAAGAGTTTTAAACACTTAGATGTTCAAACAATACTTTTCTTAGGCCAGGTGTTTTTAACCAATCAGCAAAAGTTTTTAGCCTTGCAACAGCAGTTTTTTGTTAACTTAGATATACAAAGTATCTTTTCCCTCTCCAGGTGTTCACCGCTGGACATCTATCTTGGTCCATGGTTTCCTGATGAATGGCATATTCACAGCACCAAATTAATATTGAAAATATTGAAAAATAATTCTGAAGGAAGAATGCTCAAAATTCAATGTCCTTCAAACTTTTCCAAAAATAGGTTACTCACACTACTACAAGTCCAATGACTTCCACAGCTACCTTAATTATACTTGAGTATTGGTGAAAAAAAAGACATTTCTTGTCAAATCTTTTCACCTTGCACACATCAGGACAATTCACAAGAAAATGCCACTGTCAGGGAAACAACAAATTTATACTATGTGAGAAAAGAGTGCTGATTGGTTGGCAAATGCATTCTGATTGGTAAAGGCATTATGGTGAATGCACCAGTTGATGATGACTGCCAGTTAACTGCCAAGTATTGGTTGCAATTTAAACCAGGCAGCTTGACTCTGATTGGTCAAGACATTGCCCTGGGGAATGAACCAGCAAATGGCTGTCACTTATTTTGTTTAGCTGAAACAGAAGCAATTTGTGTACATGTTCTTTCTGTCTGCAAAGAACAGGGCCCTGTGTACTAATATATGTAGCTTCCAGTACACGCAAATGTGCCTCACTGTGAGCCTGACTGACAATCTTAAATTGGTTGTCAGCATAATTCTTAGCAAATGTTGTGCAATTGCATAATCACATGTAATGTTAGGCACTGTGTTTTGAGTTTTGCAATCACAGGCTGGTTGGTTACAGTCTGTACCCTACCCATTGAGAACAGCAGAAGTGACATACTGTTTGATATGATCCGCCAGTCTTTGGGACATAAGGCCTACATACCTAGCATCACACTGGCACTGAAATTCATATGCCGCACCACTCATTTGTGCTAGAGGCAGAACGTCTTTTTGGCTTGATGGCAGCATCCTGTTAGTGGCGAATACCACTCGTGTTGCTAGTGCCTAGTAGCAGCATGAAATAGCTAGCTTCAATGATGCTCAAATTTTTCAGATACCTTTCCCTTCGACGTACTAATTGAGAAATCTGCCAGGGGATTCTCTATCACGGTCTGCTGCAAGCCTACCTTCACTGGTCAATATATGCATTGAGCTTCTTACAGTTCCACACGCTATATGCTTGGTCTCATCAGCAACATCGTAAATAGGGCCTAAGCCATTTGCTCACCATGTCAGTTTGATGCTGAAATAGGGCGCATCAAAGGCATCCTGCAGGATAATGGCTACCCTGGTCAGGTCATTCTGTACTGTATATCACGCAAACTCAAACGGGCCCAAGGCCATCTCTTTCGGTCCTAAAAAGTGCCCAGTCTACCTCAGATTACCCTGGAAGGGCAAGGTATCTCAAAAATTTGAGCAACAGGTGAAGCTAGCTGTTTCACGCTGCTACTATGCAGTAGCAACATGAGTGGTATTCACCACTAACAGGATGCTGCCGTCAAGCCAAAAAGACATTCTGCCTATTACAAAAATGAATAATGTGGTATGAGTTTCAGTGCCAGTGTGATGCTAGGTATGTAGGCTGTACATCCCAAAGACTGGCGGATCATATAAAACAGCATGTCCCTTCCGCTTTTCGCAACAGCCAAGGTACAGACCGGACCCAACCAGCCCATGCTTGCAAAATTCAAATCACATCTAATGTTGGACACTGTGTTTCCGCGCTTGGGCAACATTTGCTAAATAATCTTCAGTATGCTAAGAATTACACTGGCAACCAAACTTAAGATTGTCAGTCAGGCTTGCAGTATGGCACATTTTCATGTGCTGGAAGCTAGATAGATTTATACACAGGGCCCTGTTCTTTGTAGACAGAAAGAACATGAACACACATTGCACCTGTTTCAGCTAAGCAAAATAAGTAATAGCCATTCGTTCCCCTGGGCAATGTTTTGACCAGAGTCAAGCTGCCTGGTTTAAATTTCAATGTTTGGCAGTTAACTGTCAGTCACCATCAACTGGTGCATTCTCCATGGCACCGCCTCTACCAATCAATCAGCACCCTCTTCTCATACAGTATAAATTTGCTGTTTCCCCCGACATTGACATTTTCTTGTGAATTGTCCTGATGAGTGCAAGACGAAAAGCTTTGACAAAAAATCTCTATTTTTCAGCAATACTCATGTTCTGTACTATCAAATGACAATTTAATTAAGACCATAAGACATAGGAGCAGAAATTAGGCCATTCGGCCCATCGAGTCTGCTCCGCCATTCAATCATGGCTGATAAGTTTCTCAACCCCACTCTCCCTCCTTCTCCCCGTAACCTTTGATCCCCTTACCAATCAAGAACGTATCTATCTCGGTCTTAAATACACTCAATGACCTGGCTGCCACAGCCTTCTGTGGCAATGAATTCCATAGATTCACCACTCTCTGGCTAAAGAAGTTTCTCCTCATCTCTGTTCTAAAAGGTCTTCCCTTTACTCTGAGGCTGTGCCCTCGGGTCCTAGTCTCTCCTACTAATGGAAACATCTTCCCCGCGTCCACTCTTTCCAGGCCTTTCAGTATTCTGTAAGTTTCAATCAGATCCCCCCCTCATCCTTCTAAACTCCATCGAGTATAGACCCAGAGTCCTCAAACGTTCCTCATATGTTAAGCCTTTCATTCCTGGGATCGTTCTTGTGAACCTCCTCTGGACCCTCTCCAGGGCCAGAACATCCTTCCTGAGGTACAGGGCTCAAAATTGCTCACAATATTCTAAATGTGGTCTGACCAGAGCCTTATAAAGCCTCAGCAGCACATCCCTGCTTTTATATTCTAGTCCTCTCAAAAAAAAATGCCAACATTACATTTGCCTTCCTAACTACCAACCTGCAAGTTACCCTTAAGAGAATCCTGGACTAGGACTCCCAAGTCCCTTTGCACTCCAGATTTCTGAATTCTCTCCCCATTTAGAAAATAGTCTATGCCTTTATTCTTCCTACCAAAGTGCATGACCTCACACTTCCCCACGTTGTATTCCATCTGCCACTTCTTTGCCCATTCTCCTAACCTGTCCAAATCCTTCTGTAGCCTCCCCGCCTCCTCAATACTACCTGTCCCTCCACCTATCTTCCTCTCACTAGCTTTGTGCAAGGACTCGATTTCATTCCCCTAGTTTCTCCACCTCTGTGGCATCTGTCCTGGCAATGCCATCCCCCCTTACCTTAATTAGACAGTTCATTTTAAATATTTGTATTTGCTGTTGCTGCAATCACATCTGGAGTATAATGTATAGTTTTGGTATCCCTTTTTCAAAAAGGGTATTCAGTCCCAGAGGATACACCATAAGACCATAAGACATAGGAGCAGAAATTAGGCCATTCGGCCCATCAAGTCTGCTCCGCCATTCAATCATGGCTGATACGTTTCTCAACCCCATTCTCCCGCCTTCTCCCCATAACATTTGATCCCTTTACCAATCAAAAACCTATCTATCTCGGTCTTAAATACACTCAGAAGGGCTAACACAGTTGATTCCAGAACTTAAGGGAATGACATATGAGGGACCATTACTACCTTGTCTCTTTTCTCTCTCAAACAAAAAAGGGAAGGCTGAAAGGGGACATGATAGCACTGTGAAACGATTGGAAAAATTGAATCAAAGTTTATCCTGCCGTGTATAGAACCTAAGCACTAGAGGCAAATTTACTGATTGAGGATAACAAAAGAAAAAAACAGTAAAATGCAGGAAGAACTTCTTTTTGATAAAAAGGCGATGAGTATGAACATATGCTGCAAGTGATGGAACTAGCAACATTACCTCACCTAAATTGCCAAGATTGAGCAGACTGGAGCTTTGAAAGGAAAAGGCTTAGAGGAGCTCTGACAGAGGTCTCAAAAATTATGACTGAATTGGACAGGTAGATGTGGAGAGAATGTTTCAGCTTGAGGGAGAATTCCAAGTTAGAAGCCATAAATACAAGATAGTTATGCATAAATCCCATGGGGAAATAGGGAGAAATTTCTTTACTCGAGTGGTTGGAATGTAGAACTCGCTACCACAGGATGTAGTTGAACCAAATGTCATACATATTTTCAAAACCAGAGGAGTACACGAGGAAAAGGAATATAGAAAGATTTGCCGGAAGGTTGAGATGAGGTAGTTGGAATGAGAAGAGATACATGTGGAGTATAAACGCTAGGACAGACAAGTTGAGGTTAACAGCTTAAAAGCAAAATACTGGATGCTGGAAATCTGAAACAAAAACAAAACTAGCTGGAAAAACTCAGCAGGACTGACAGCATCTGCGGAGAGGAACACAGTTGACGTTTCGAGTCCGTATGACTCTTCATCAGAACTAAGGAAATAGAGAAATGAAGTGAAATATAAGCTGGTAGAGGGGGATGGGACAGGTAGAGCTGGATAGAGGGCCAGTGATAGGTGGAGGCAAAGAGATTGCCAAAGATGTCATAGACAAAAGAACAAAGGGGTGTTGATGGTGGGGATATTATCTAAGGAATGTGCTAATGGGGACATTAAGGGTAGCAAGCAGGACAAGCAAGTGGCAGATGGCCCTAGTGGGGGTGGGGTGGGGGGGAAGGGATCAAAATGAGCTAAAAGGTGGAGATAAAACAATAGATCGAAATAAATTTTAAAATAGGTGGGAAAAGAAAAATATATTTTTTTTAAATTATAAATTATTGGAAAAAGGGGTATCGGAAAGGAGGTGGGGATGGAGGAGAGAGTTCATGATCTGAAGCTGTTGAACTCAATATTAAAGTCCAGAAGGCTGTAAAGTGCCTAGTCAGAAGATGAAGTGCTGTTCCTCCAGTTTGTGTTGAGCTTCACTGGAACATTGCAGCAGGCCAAGGACGGGCATGTGGGCATGAGAGCAGGGTGGTGTGTTGAAATGGCAAGCGACAGGGAGGTCTGGGTCATGCCTGCGGACAGACCAAAGGTGTTCCGCAAAGCGGTCACCCAGTCTGCGTTTAGTCTCTCCAACGTAGAGGAGACCGTATTGGGAGCAGCGAATGCAGCAGACTAAATTGAGGGAAGTGCAAGTGAAACGCTGCTTCACTTGAAAGGAGTGTTTGGGCCCTTGGACGGTGAGGAGGAGGGAAGTAAAGGGGCAGGTGTTACACCTTCTGCGATTGCATGGGAAGGTGCCATGGGTGGGGTTTGAGGTGTAGGGGGTGATGGAGGAGTGGATCAGGGTGTCCCGGAAGGAACGATCACTGCGGAAAGCCACCGGGGGTGGGGGGGTGGGTGTTGTGTGTGTGTGTGTGTGTGTGTATGTGTGTTTGGTGGTGGCATCATGCTGGAGTTGGCGGAATTGGCGGAGGATGATCCTTTGAACGCGGAGGCTGGTGGGGTGATAAGTGAGGACAAGGGGGACCCTATCATGGTTCTGGGAGGGAGAGGAAGGTGTGAGGGCGGATGCGCAGGAGATGGGCCGGACACGGTTGAGGGCCCTGTCAACCACCGTGAGTGGAAAACCTCGGTTAAGGAAGAAGGAAGACATGTCAGAGGAACATGGCGGAGCAGACTCAATGGGCCGAATGGCCTGATTTCTGCTCCTATGTCTTATGGTCTAACTGTTTTGGAAAGGTTAACAGCTTGTTTTGTGCTAGTGAATTGCAAGAAGGAATTTGACAGGATCTTGTCAATAAATTAGATTCAGGGTTATTAGAAATGTGCCAAGATATCACTGAGGATAGATAGAACAAAGAGCTTTTCCTGCCCAAAACTATGCATATACAGTAAAGACTCCAGTAGCAGATTTGTACTCAGTTTTCCATTTAGCTACCAGTTTACTGCCCAGAAAAAGAAATCAGATGTAGCAGCATGAATGCCAGGGGCCAGTTCATGGATCCTGGCTTCCCAGAATCCAAACTAAACGGTACTACACAAAGAACAGCCTTAGCCAACCTTTCTCCCTTCTCTCTCCACTACCCCACTCCCCCCACCCCCACCCCCCAACTCCTTTGTTCCTATACTCCATAGTGTAATTAATTCTTGTTATCTGCATGTAATGCCATGAAACGGCTCATAATTTCTAAAAATAAACCAATCTCACTCCAACATAATTTCACATACCTCCTTTTGCACAGCACATGAAGAGCACATGACAGCAGGGATGTCAATATAAAGTAAGAGGCAAGATCCTGTATTAAAGAGTATTGGTGTAATTGGTTTAGATCACTCGGCAATACACTTAGCTTTGGAAACTCTGGAATAAAACAACCTTCTTTAGAGAAGTGCTTATTTTACTAAATCGTTTGCAAAGGTTAAAGAAATGAAATATTCCATTAAGTACAATTGCAATTACATGTACTTAAATGCAACCTTGGGGAGAGGTTCATACTGGCATCAATGGTGAAAATGTACTGCTGACTTGTACCGACAAATAAAAAAGTCATCCTGCCCATAACTAAATTGAAGGTCATTTATTCAATGCAAGCTCCATCACAAGTAGCCATTTGTCTTTCCCAACCTGGTAGTGGCCAGATACTCCCTGAGTCATCCTCTTGAAAATCTTGCTGCACCTAACAGATCCGGCACCAGGTTATTTACTTTGTGGGCTCACCTTGGCAAGTGCTATTGTTATTGGATGCAACATAATAAAATAAATGCAGTGTCCCAAGGTATAAGTACAGATGATGGCGATCATTTGCTAAAGTAGAGAAAACCCTCCAAACCCTCTATTACAGCCTCAGAACCCTTTAAAATAACTGAAGGCTACTGCTTCCACCAACCTCCCTGGGAAATAATAATCATTCTAGGAAGTGCTTCTTAGCATCAGTCGTAAACTCATTTTTTAGCTATTCGCCTCTACATACACTTTGTCTGCAGTCATAGCTCAATTTGAAATTGCACTCAAAATTAGCCCTTTCGCTTCTATTTAGTATCTCTTTTCAAGATTGAACAGAAAAGTTTTTAGAACTTTTCCTCAACTCATTTGTCTGATCGTATGGATTAATCTAGTTTTTCCACCCTCACAGAACCTCATATCCCAGAATTATACAATACCGCACAGGAGGAGGCCATTCCACTCATATACCTGTACTAGCTTTTTGAAAGAACCATTCAATTAGTGCCACTCCCTCTTCTTTCTCCATAACCCTGCAAATTTTTCACCTTGAAGTATTTATCCAATTCCCTTTCAAAGCCATTAATTAATTTGCTTCCACCACCCTTTCAGGCAGCATATCCCAGATCATAACAACTCGATGTATAAAATGTCTTTTTCCTTCAAATCACCTCTGGTTCTTTTGCCAACTAACTTAAAAATTCCAGGACTTCAATGTTCTGTTGCACCTCAGCAATGAGAATTAAATGCAATATTCAAGGTGCAGCCTGAGCAGAGCACTATACAAATTTGTACTTTGGTCTGACAATAAAATACATTGTTGAGTTTGTTTTGTAATTTCCACTTTCAACGAATGAAAAATAGCCAACGGTGCCTATTTTCTCAAATTCTGGCTCCACAAAAAAATACTCTCATCACCTATCATTTATTTCTGCAACCTGTCACAATTAAGCTTTACCAAGATCAAAGGCAGCCTGTATGCAACTACAACACAATTATACAGGCAGAGACTCACAGAATACATTATGATTTATAAATGTTAATATTTGAGAGCTGAGTGTAATGTTTCTGAACATGTAAGTCAGTCATTTCATAAATATCAAAGTATCATGGCCATGTCATGTTACTGTGAAATTAAAGTTTAACAATTAAATGTTTTAATTGATTCTTTTCAAGAGAGGAAAGAGGTGGTGAATCATGCAGAGTACACTTCCATGGTAACCAGATTACTGTGTTCTGCCACAACTGCTGCCAGCTACCTGTAGCTATGAAGAAGAATGAAATAGTAGCATCAAGATATTACCCTCGCGACACACAGACATATAAAGAATAAAGAGTCAGTAAGAGGAGGGGTGAGACCAATTAGGAATCAAAAAGGAGGCCAATACAGGGACCAGCACTAAATGAGCACTTTACAAATGTCTTTACTAGAGGATGCTACCAAAATCAGTGAAAGAGAAGGCAGTTAAGATACAAGATGGGCTACAAATTGATAAAGCGGAGGTAAAAGAAACGTTGGCTGTACTTAAAGTTAATAAGTCACCAGGACTGGATGGGATACATCTGGAAATATTGAGGGAATTATGGGTGGAAATTGCAGAGGTGCTGTCTACAATTTCCCAATCATCCTTAGGTACAGAAGGTGGTTCCAGACAAGTGGAGAATATATGTTACACCCTTGTTCAAAAAAAAAGTTGCAAGGATAAAAGCAGCAACAACAGGGCAGCCAGTTTAACCTCATTGCTGGGAAAGCTTTTAGAAACAATATCATGTTGGCATCATTTGGTCTTGTGAGGCGATGGTTTATGTCTAGATGGTCAACTTTGTTTTAAACGTCACCTGATGTGGCCCAAGACACAGACAACTATGGCTCAGGAGCTGCACTCATGGCAGTCTCTGCTGCACTTTCTGTAACTGAAGGCATTGAGCTGACAAGGTGTAGCATTCACTGGTCTCAGTTTTCTCTGGATCCTCTATGCAGCCAGCTGAGTTGTTTCTCCTTGTCCCTTCCAATGCCCTTCCAAACAGTCAGCCTCTTGAGGTCACAGCCATCAGTCTTCCAGTTGTCTGTGTCGATGCTTGCCATCTTTGTATCTCACTTGCAGGTGTCCTTGTAGTGGAGGTATGGACATCCAGCAGGTTGTGATTCAGCAGGTCATGACCCAGCAGCCAGTTCACCATGCACAAGGTCTGGGGTATATGGCCATCATCCACAGATGAACATGACCAAGCCATTGCAGACATAATCAGCTTAGAAATGAGTGCATGTTGATGGAATTAGTATGCTCCAGGACCTCAGACTTGGCGACCTTATCCCATCAAGAGATGTCAAGGATATGTCTGACACAGCAAAGTGGAAACTATTCAGCCTTTTCTCATGAATAGCATACGTTGTCCATGTCTCATACTATACAAGTGCCAGGCAATGATCATTTCCAACAAGAGAATCTAACCATTTCCCCTTGACGTTCAAAGGCATTATCATTGCTGAATCCCCCACCATCAACATCCTGGGGGGTTATCATTGACAAGAAATTGAACTGAACCAGCCATATAAATACAATGGCTACAAGAGCAGGTCAGAGCTGGGAATTCTGCAGCAAGTAAGTTGTTGCATGATTGCCCAAAGCCTATCCACCATCTACAACGTCTAAGTCAGGGTGGTGATGGAATACTCTCCCTCTTGCCTAGATGAGGGTAGTTCCAACAACACTCAAGCAGCTCGACGCCATCCAGGATAAAGCCGCCCACTTGATTGCTATCCCATCAACCGCTTGATTCTTATCTGAGTAGGCAGCATGACTGAGATTGATGAGGGTGGCCTTTCTGCTTTGAATCCAAAAGCTTTGAAAGTGGCATCCTGTCCCTGGTGCACAGCAGGCAGTGATCTGTATTGCAGTCAGCACTGTGGTAAATGCATGTGTTGAGAATGCTGTTGGGAGTCATAGCTGCTGATAATCAGGTCCAGTGATGCGAATGCCCTGACTGTGGATATCTCCAGGACACCTTGTGGCATGGCTTGTTCTGGAAAAAATATTTGTTACACAAAACTCACAGGAGCAAAGCTCAAGGAGTATTTATTTACATTTATCTCTACTGTGCCATGATGTCCGAGGCAAGTGGGCTATGTCTCATGGTCAACGTCCACTCTTGCATTGAAATCGCCCAGTAGGTAAGGATGTTCTGTTTTAGGGATTCTGCTCATAGCAGTGTCAAGATCTTCTGGTCAAAAACTGGTCCTTCATCTCTGTCGTGGAGCAGCATTGGAGTATAGATACCAATGATGTTAAACGGCCCTGTTTTCTCTATCTAGCTCTCAACTCAAACATGTTTTGAGCCATTTGTTGCAAGTTTTGACATCGAAGGTAGGGTGTTCCCTACATCCTGCTCACATTTCTTCTGAACTCTTCCCCTTCCAGATGAACATGTAATGATTTTCTTCCAGGGATCCAGTCTCAGCTTTCCTACAAGAGGCAAGGCTCACTAAGTCAATGTTCAACCTATCAAGTTCCATGTCGATCACAGCTGGCTTCCAGGTATTCTTGACCAGTTTCAAGTCGTCTCAGTCCTGGGCACAAGGTCCTGATATTCCAGCTTGCTAACTGAAGAGCTAGTATTTTCATTTGATAGCCTGGTGCGGCGGATTTGGTCCATTGAGTAGATTCTCGAAGCTCATTGAAGCAGGTGGATTGTACCGGGTCAGTACCTTACTAGTTTAGGGTTGCATAGCTTGACATGGGCAGTAGTTGGTCAATGGGACACAAAAGATGCTCGCATTATAGGAGACAGCCTGTAGCACCTGTGTTCTCCACACCAATTGAATTGGGCTCATCACTTTTAACTGCTCCCTGTGTTGTGTTAACGTTCTGTAACAAAACTGCAATGTCTTCTCCAAATTGCAAGCCTGGAGAAAATTTACAGAGACCCTGGGCTGCCCAAATATCAGAGTCCCTATCTCGATATGCCTGGTTGGGTTCAAAGGAATGCAGAGTACTACGTTTGCTTGGTTGCCGGAGTTGATGGAAAGATGACATATTGAAACATCAGTCAACTCCAGATTTTTTTGTCAAGGTTTACTCCCTTAGCCTTCAGCCCTCCTGACGTACCCACAAGGCTTTGGGGCTCTATGTTCATACCTGAGAGTTTGGATCGTGTCCATATGCCAGACACCAGTGGGCCTGCACACTGCATGCCTGGGGGCCAAACATTCTCAGAGTTCCTCAGAAGCTTTAGCCTGGGGCCAGAAGGGGCCCAGTTTCCATGTATCACCATGATGAGGCACTGCTGAGGGCCTGCCTATAAAGGGGCTGTACACTGACAAGGATAGACTTGCACATTTGGCTCTTCTTCCGTTGCTGCTAGCCAGAGGTGTAGGCTGAAATGAGAAGCAAACTGGCATAGAAAAAGTACTAAGCACACCAATTCTCTTCAGCTACACATTAGACATATCACATCAACCTGATGGACACAGAAGGTAAACTGGGGCAAAAATAACAGTCACTTGGACACATGTGAATTAATTAAGGAAGGCCAGCGAGGATTTGTTAAAGGCAAATTGCAATTAACTACCTTGATTGAGTTTTTTGATTCTCAAGAAACTATCATATTTTTCCTAACATTATTGTGGGATATTTTAGAGCAGGCCTATGTGTGTGCGTGTATGGTTGCGTGTGTGTGGCTAATTTAATTAAACTAGAGACAATTAGACTGCAAGGCTTAAATTATCAAAGAAGTGAGGTGTAAAGCAGGTGTAAGAAATGGATACGAGTAAAGCTAAGGTGAGGTCAACAGATACGGTGTGAATGAAATTTGCATTTTTAGATACGTGGGTAGGCGTTTGATTTTCAAAGGGGCATGATAAGATTTTTTAAACTGGTAAGATACATAAGGCAAGGTTATTACGTTGATTTTTCCCAAAAATGCTGGCCATAATGATAACATGAAAGATTGTTATATTCTGAAAAAAGTAACTTCTAAAGACAAGGGGAAACAATGGGATTTCAGATCAAAAAGGGAGAAATATATTTAAACAAGTGTGGAAGGCTGTGAGAGGTGTGGCCATGTAAGATTTTGAAAGGGGGCTGTGTGGAACAGACTTGGGGAAAAAAGCCTCTAGCCACCCTGCAGAAGTTTGCTGTTCCTGTAACCAAAGTTGTGTTAAAAGCCTTTGGAAGTCCACTGTCCAGTGGGTGCTTGTGGTAAAACTGCTGGATGATTTACAAATTTTGAATCTATTTGGACTGTTGCCTTAAAGGGGGTGTGTAGATGGGAGTTTGCTTAAGTAGAAATTTTGGAAACTGTTATAACTGTAATCTTGTGTTTGTGTTTAAGCTTTTTCTTCTTTTGTTAATAAATGCTTTAATTTAATCTTTAAAATCTCTAAAGGTGGTAGTGGATTCATTACTTCTGACTTCAGTGCACAAGCCTTCTTGTAATAAATACAAATTGCAAAATCGTTGTGATAGCATGGTCAAGTTTCCCTTGTGAATTGGTCAGCCTGGCAAATACCACCTGCCATATCATAACATGATGAGGTAAAGCAGAGGCTTGGTGAGGGCAATGCAGCTGATGTGGTTACACTGACTTACAAAAGGCATTTGAAAAGTGCCACATAATGCACAAAGAGTTTAAATAAGGTAAACCATGGCAACTTGCTTAATCTTTCTAGAAAAGTATAACAAGAAGATGTGCCTGCACTGGCAAAGATATTCAAATCTAATCAGCGGAAACACTATTTCAGTGAACATGTGGTGAATCTATGAAAATGCTCCCAAGAGACAGTAAAGGCAGGAAGTCGTGGTTCATTCTAATGCAAAATCGATAAAGGTGTCTTCAGAAAATATATTCAGATAAATGAATAATTGAAGTCAAAATGTGCTAAATGCTTGAGAGGAACAGATGACTTAGAATCTATGGATCCCAAAGCTTATCACCACAAGGGTATTTTCCACACCCATGGCTGAGTCAGTTATAGATCAATTAACTAGCATGATTTGTCATCAACTTCATTATTGTTGTAACATGAAAAGAACATGATGGAACAGGTGAAGTGAGAATGACTGCCCTTGACATCAAGGCAACATTTGACTGAGTGCGGCATCAAGGAGCCCTAGCAAAACTGGAGTCAATGGGAATCAAGGTAAAGCTCTCCAATGGTTGGAGTGATGCCTAGCACAAAGGAAGACGGTTATTGTTGTCAGAGGTCAATCATATCAGTTCCAGGACATCTCTGCAGGAATTCCTCAGGGTAGTGTCCTAGGCCCAACTATTTTCAGCTGCTTCATCAATGACCTTCCCTCCAACATAAGGTCAGAGGTGGGGATTTTCACGGAAGATTGCACAATGCTCAGTACCATTCACAACTCCTCAGATGCTGAAACAGTCTGTGTCCATAAGCAGTAAGATCTGGACAACATTGAGGCTTGGGCTGTGTGGCACAGATGTTACTTGCCTCATAAGTGCCAGGCAATGACCATCTCCAACAAGAGAGAATCTAACCATCTCCCCTTGACATTCAATGGCTCTACCATTGCTGAATCCCCCACTGTTAGGAGGAGGCAGTGGCATAGCGGTATTGTCACTGGGCTAGTGATCCAGAGACCCAGGATAATGCTCTGGGGACCTGGATTCAAATCCCACCACGGCAGATGGTAGAATTTGAATTCAATACAATATCTGGAATTAAAAGTCTAATGATGACCATGAAACCATGTCGATTGTCGTAAAAGCCCATCTGGTTCACTATTGTCCTTGAGAGAAGGAAATCTGCCATCCTTACCCAGTCTGGCCTACATGTCGACTCTTAAATGCCCTGTGAAATGGCCTAGCAAGCCACTCAGTTGTATCAAACCACTAAAAGCAAGTCAATAGGAATGAAATCGGACAGATCACCTAGCATCAACCTAGGCACCAGAAGCGACAATGGCAAACTGAGCCCTGTCGCCCCTGCAAAGTCCTCCTTAATAACAGCCTGATATAGTCATACTTATGGAATCAACCTTAGTTCAATGAAGAGTGCAGGAGGGCATGCCAGGAGCAGCACCAGGCAAACCTAAAAGTGAGGTGTCAACCTGGTGAAGCCATAACACAGGACTACTTGCGTGCCAAACAGCACACGCAGCAAGTGATAGAGCTAAGCGATCCTACAACCAATGGGTCAGATCTAAGCTCTGCAGTCCTCACCAATCGTGAATAGTGGTGGTGGACAATTAAACAATTCACTGGAGGAGGAGGCTCCACAAATATACCTAGCCTCAATGATGGGGGAGCCCAGCACATCAGTACAAAACATAATGCTGAACAATTTGCATTTGCAACAATCTTCAGCCAGAAGTGCCAAGTGGATGATCCATCCTGGCCTCCTCTGGAGATCCCCAGCATCACAGATCTCTAGCCTATTTGATTCATTCCACGTGATATCAACAAACAGCTGAAGGCACTGGAAACTGCAAAGGCTATGGGTCCTGACAATATTCCAGAAATAATACTGAAGACTTGTGCTCCAGAACTTGCCACTCCACATCCCTAGCCAAGCTGTTTTAGTACAGCTACAACACTGGCATCTACCCTGCAATGTGGAAAATTGCCCAGGTATATCTTACACACAAAAAAGCAAGACAAATCCAACCCAGCCAATTACCGCCCTATCAGTCTGCTCTCCATCAGCAGTAAAGTGATGGATGGGGGGAATCAACAGTGCTATCAAGCAGCACTTGCTTAGCAATAACCTGCTCGCTGAAGCTCAGTTTGGGTTTCGCCAGGGTCACAACTCCTGACCTCCTTACAGCCTTGGTTCAAACATGGACAAAACAGCTTAACTCCAGACAGTGACTGGCCTTAATATCAAAGCAGCATTTGATCGAGTGTGGCATCAAGGAGCCCTAGAAAATCTGGAGTTAATGGGAATCAGGGGGAAAAACTCTCCCCTGGTTGAAGTCAGACCTAGCACAAGTTGCAGTTGTTGGGGGTCAATCATCTCAGTTGCAGGACTTCACTGCAAGGGTTCCTCAGGGTAGTGTCCAATGAGCCATACCATCTTCAGCTGCTTCATCAATGACCTTCCTTCCATCATAAAGGTCAAAAGTAGGGATATTCACTGCTGGTTGCACCATGTTCAGCAACAATTGCGACTCCTCAGATACTGAAGCAGTCTATGTCCAAATGCAGCATAACCTGGACAATGTTCAGGCTTCTACTGACAAGTGGCAAATAACATTCGCGCCACAAAAGTGCCAGGCAATGACCGTCTCCAACAAGAGATAATCTAACCATCATCCCTTGACTTTCAATGGCATTACCATCGCTGAATCCCCCACAATCAACATCCTGGAGGTTACCATTGGCCAGAACCTGAACTAGACTAGCCATATAAATACTATGGCTATAAGAGCAGGTCAGAGGCTAGGAAACTTACAACGAGTAACTCACCTCCTGATTCTCCAAAGCCTGTCCACCATCTACAAGGTAAGAAGTCAGGGGTGTGATGGCATACTCTCTACTTGCCTGGATGAGTGCTGCTCCAACAACGCTCAAGAAGCTTGACACCATCCAGGGCAAAGCAGTTCACTTGATTGGCACCCCATTCACAAACATTCACTCCCTCCACCACTGTGCAGTGTAAGCAGTGTGTACCATCTAAAAGATGCACTGCAGGAACTCACCAAGGCTCCACAAACAGCACTTTCCAAACCCAAAGCTGCTACTATCTAGAAGGACAAGGGCAGCGGATACACGGACCATCACCCAGAAGTCCTCCTCCAAGCCACTCACCATCCTGACTTGGAAATATATCACTATTCCTTCACTTGTCACTGGGTCAAAAACATGGAACTCCTTTCCTAACAATGCTTGGGTGCACCTACACCGCAGGGCCTGCATCATTTCAAGAAGGGAGCTCACAACCCCTTCTCAAGTGCAATTAGGGATGGGCAACACATGCTGGCCTAGCCAACGATGCCCACATCCTGCAAAATAAAAACACATGAACCTAGCTGTCATTATTCGTCTGTAAGGCCTCTCTGACTATCACCAGGTACTTTAATCACAGAAAGCATCAGTCAAATGCAATTCCAATTCTGTCTTGTACATTACGTAGAGGTTACTAAACAGCGATCAGGAACAAAACCCTCACAACCCTCAAACCTGTTTCTAAACAGAAATTCATACACCATTTTTCCAAGCGATATGAAACTAGCCAGAAAATAACTGTCTGACTTGAAAAAATTATTCCATTTATCTACAACTTCAAGGGAGGAGCAGATGGACAACTCATTCAAATAAGTCATGTTGAGGCTTTTTATTTGCATAATATCGTTGTTAGTGCCACACAGTGCAATTTTTTTTTTAAAAATCTGAGGAGCTACATATAATATAGGAATATAGTAGGCCATTCAGTCCTTTGAGCCTGCTCCACCATTCAATTCGTGGCTGATCTGATTGTGGTCTCAACTCCACATTCCTTTCTTAACAGAACCCTTAACTCCTGTGTCTATTAAAAAATCCAGTACCTTATATGTTTCAATAAGATCACATCTCATTCTTCTGAACTCCAATGGGTAAATTAAATTCAATGGGTAAAGGCTCAACCTGTTCAACCTTTCCCAAAGCATGTATAATTTCCTAGCTGAGGAGTCATGTTGACTACCTGTTCGTAAAATTCCAATGGCTCTAAAGTTATGATTTACTCTCCAGATTCCCAAAATTACACATCAACCTTTTATTTGGGGGAGCGGTGTTTTGGAAAATACGCTCCTACACTTTATTTATGACGCATTTCCAGGTTAAAGGTGTGACAGAAATCCAGTTTGCTGTTTAAATATCTTACCACACTACATTACATCAACTATAATCCACACCTGTCAACATTTTAAAGACTAGATAGTACAAATACCCCGATCTCTGCTGAGTTCGCTATTAAGAGGCCCTTGTGGACACAGCTTGACAGCCTCAGCGAGTGAGAGTGCGCTCAAACCACCCTCAGCTCAGCGTAAAAGCCGCACACGCACATCCCTGACCGTCTTACTCACTTGCTGCCCGCTTTCCCGTTGGGTTCCGCGGCCTGTCTGCACGAGCCCAGCTGATCCCAACACTAACACCAACACGGTAACTGCTCGCGCTCCAACTGCCCGCCCACTCTCCCCATCCACGTCGCATCAACTGCGTCACCAGCTCCGGGTCGCAGGTCACGCGCATGCTTCCCAAAGGGAGGGTGGCGGTGCATTCTGGGGGCTGTAGTTTTAGTTTCAACGACTTTTATCTCTCCCTCAATCCCATTCTCTCAGTTTCTTCGCCTCCGTCGCATCTGTTCTGATGATGCCACTTTCAAAAACAGTTCCTCTGACATGTCCGCCTTCTTCCTTAACCGAGGTTTTCCACCCACGGTGGTTGACAGGGCCCTCAACCGTGTCCGGCCCATCTCCCGCGCATCCGCCCTCACACCTTCCTCTCCCTCCCAGAAACATGATAGGGTCCCCCTTGTCCTCACTTATCACCCCACCAGCCTCCGCATTCAAATGATCATCCTCCGCCATTTCCGCCAACTCCAGCATGATGCCACCACCAAACACATCTTCCCTTCAACCCCCGGCAGCATTCCGCAGCGATCGTTCCCTCCGGGACACCCTGGTCCACTCCTCCATCACCCCCTACACCTCAACCCCTCCCACGGCACCTTCCCATGCAACCGCAGAAGGTGCAACACCTGCCCCTTTACTTCCCCTCTCCTCACCATCCAAGGGCCCAAACACTCCTTTCAGGTGAAGCAGCATTTCACTTGCACTTTCCTCAATTTAGTCTACTGAATTCGCTGCTCCCAATGTGGTTTCCTCTACATTGGAGAGACCAAACGCAGACTGGGTGACCGCTTTGCGGAACACCTTTGGTCTGTCCGCAAGCATGACCCAGACCTCCCTGTCGCTTGCCATTTCAACACTCCACCCTGCTCTCTTGCCCACATGTCTGTCTTTGGCCTGCTGCATTGTTCCAGTGAAGCTCAACGCAAACTGGAGGAACAGCACCTCATCTTCCGACTAGGCACTTTACAGCCTTCCAGACTGAATATTGAGTTCAACAATTGTAGATCATGAACTCTCTCCTCCATCCCCACCCCCTTTCTGATCCCCCTTTTTTCCAATAATTTATATAGATTTTTCTTTTCCTACCTATTTCCATTATTTTTAAATGTATTTCCATCCATTGTTTTATCTTTGCCTTTTAGCCTATTTCGATCCCTTCCCCCCACCCCACCCCCACTAAGGTTATCTGTACCTTTATTATCACATTGCTTAGATAATATCACCAGCTTCAACACCTCTTTGTCCTTTTGTCTATGATATCTTTTGGTTATCTCCACCTATCACTGGCCCTCTATCAAGCTCTACTTGTCCCAACCCCCTTAAACCAGCTTATATTTCACCTCTCTTCTATTTTTTCTTAGTTCTGTTGAAGAGTCATACGGACTCGAAACGTTAACTGTGTTCCTCTCCGCAGATGCTGTCAGACCTGCTGAGTTTTTCCAGGTATTTTTGTCTTTGTTTTTAACTCTCTCGCTCTCACCGGAGCTTCAGTTTGTCCTTTCAGTTACCACGACCCCCACGCTTTTGTGTGTTTATTTATGAGACTGGAAGAAAGACTTGCATTCATACTGCGCCTTTCACGACCACAAGCCGTCCCAAAGTGCTTTACAGCCAATGGTATAGATTTAAAGAAAAATACTGCGGATGCTAGAAATCGGAAACAATTCCTGGGCTGAGGGGTTGCCTTATGAGGAAACATTCAGCAAGTCAGGCAGCATCTGTAGAGAGAGAAACAGAGTTAACATTTCAGGTCTGTGACCTGATCGGTTCATACTTGATCAAAGAATATTGACTCTGTATCTCTCTCTCCACAGATGGTCTCTGACTTCCTCACTTTTTCCAGCATTTTCTGTTTTGATTTAAGTGCTTTTGAAGTGCTGTTAATGTAGGAAAGAGAATAGCCAATTTGCACACAACAAGCTCTCACAAAGAGCAACAGAACAGTGACCAGATAGTGTTTTTTAATGGTGCTTGAGGGATAAATATTGGTCAACACAATAGGGATAACTCCCCTTCAAAATAGTGTCATGGGATCTTTTACATCTACATGATGATCAATAGATCATAAGAAATAGGAGTAGGACTATGCCATTCAGCACATCAAGCCTTCTCCGCCATTCAACAGGATCATAGCTGATCTGATTGTAGCCTAATCCCCACTTTCTTGCCTATCCCCAAAAAACTTGACTCCTTTGTCGACCAAAAATCTGTCTAGTTCCACCTTGAATATATTCAGTGACCCAACCTCCTCTACTCTCAGTGGAAGAGAATTCCAAAGATTAATAATCCTTGGAGAGAAGAAATTCCACATCTCCTTTAATAACTTCTTTGAGCTGTCCATCAAACTGTGAACTTACAGCCCCTCACTGTGATGGTGATAAGTTGTGGAAAGCAGACGAGCATTAATAATGCTATAATGATAGCATATGGGGTTATGTGAACAAAAAGCTATTGAAACTGCTAGAATAGATTTTATGTCAATTCTCACAGACACAGCCAGGCAGTTTTTCTCAATTTTTAAAGGGCTGGACATTTAAATAACTTGACAGTTCTACATGCCTTATCTATACTTCAAGAGCACTTATGTCTAGCCTAAACATTCTTAATTTACACATGGCAGGATAAGGCCCTTCCTCCAGTGAAATGGGGTACGTTTGAACTCAACACAGTTCAAATGGTCTCCTGAGTTCAGGTTTCCCACATGTGGGAGACACTTCCTGCCCCCAATGCCACCTCCCTGATGAAAATGACTTCTGTTGGATCTGGGGGCAGGATTTCTGGATCCGCAGTCCATCCACCATTTTGGATACATTGCAGACTCTCCACGACCCCGCAGAAATCTAGGCCTAAAACTCTAGTTTCAGACCCACATTTCTCACCCTCAAACTGAATATGAAATTCTACCATGCTATGCTCACTCTTGCCAAGAGGATCCTTTACTATGCGGTCATTAATTAGTCCTGTCTCATTACATTTAATTAGGTCGAAAATAGCCTCTGGTTCCAGAATGTATTGTTCTAAGAAACTGTCCTGAATACACTCCATGAACTCATCCTCCAGGCTACCTTTGCCAAATTGATTTGTCCAATCTATATGAAGATTAAATTCTCCCATGGTTATTGTAGTACCTTTCTTACAAGCCCCCATTAGGTCTTGATTTCTCTGTCCTACAGTGTAGTTTGGGTTCCGCCAGGGCCACTCAGCTCCTGACCTCATTATACCTTGGTTCAAAGATGGATAAAAGAGCTGAACTCCAGAGATGAAGTGAGAGTGACAGTACTTGACATCAAGGCTGCATTTAACCGAATGTGGCATCAAGGAGGCCTAGCAAAACTCGAGTCAATGGGTATCGGAGGAAATCTCTCCACTGGTTGGAGTCATACCTAGCACAAAGAAAGGTGGTTGTGGTTGTTGGAGGTCAGTCACCTCAGCTCCAGGATATCACTGCAGGGGTTCCTCAGGGGAGTGTCCTCGGCCCAACCATCTTCAGCTGCTTCATCAATGACCTTCCTTCCATTTGAAGGTCAGAAATAGGGATGTTTGCTGATGGGTGCACAATGTTCAGCACCATTCACAACTCCTCAGGTACTGAAGCAGTTCATGTCCAAATGCAACCTAGACAATATCCAGGCTTCGGCTGACAAGAAAAACTTAAAACTCATCAATCACCTACATCCTCACCTAATTAATGCCTCCGGACTTCAACTCTCGGGTCTTGTTACCTCTAAGTGCCCCTCATAGACCACTTGTTTTTCGTAAAAGACCACACGGCACCTCCTCCCTCACTGCACTGAGTTCCCTCACCTACCAAATGCCCAGAGTTAAGCACTTGGCCATGCTACACTTAGTCAAAGCTGTGCCTTTGAGCTACTTACTTAATGCATCTGCTAAACATTCTGTATTTAAACCAGTTAAGATTCCAGTAACCGGAGTCAGCGAATGCGGGCTATGGAACCAGTTCTAGCTAACTACCTAATTAACTAACTCTGCAGCTGCCTCTCAGCAAGGGGCCTTGTTTTTCATTGACTAAAGCTGAAAGAAACTACATGCTACTATTACAGTTAAGTTAAATGCTAAATGCAAACTTGTCTAGATTTGACAAAAAAGATCAAACCTTAAAATTCCTTCGGTTACCAAATTCCCAGAATTAAGCACTCGACTCGCTGCACACAAAGCTGCAAGGTTGTGATAATATGCTAATATGATAATTGAAAATTAATCAGTAGATTTCCCAGAACAATGTTTTGTGTGTGTGTGTATATATATATTATATACACACACATGTACATAAACGTAGAGTGTTTTTAAGATGCAACAATTGTTTTATTGTACAAAAGTTTAGGTTTAATAGTTACTTTGCTGAAAAAAGATACATTTTGAAGGTTTTCATCTTGCACTTTGCAAAAATACCAGTATAAGGGGAAAACAACAATTTATACTGTATATGAAGAGAGTGCTGACGAGCCCAACTGACAATCTTAAATTGGTTGACAGTGTAAGTCTTGGCATACTGATGATTATTTAGCAAATTGTCTAATCGCAGAATCAGATCTAATGTTGGACACTGTTTGAGTTTGAGTTTTGCAAGCATGAGCTGGTTGGGTATAGTCTGTACCTTGCCCATTGCAAACAGTGGCTGTAACATGGTGTTTGATACTATCCACCAGTCTTTGGGGTGTATGGCCTACATACCTAGCATCACACTATCACTGAAATTTATATACCACATTACTCATTTGTGTGATAGGCAGAACGTCTTTTTGGCCAGCATCCTGTTAGTGGCGAATACCTCGCATGTTGCTGCTGCATAGTAGCAATGTGAAACAGCTAGGTTAACCTGTTGCCCAAATTTTTGAAATACCTTACTCTTCCAGGGTAATTGGAGGCAGACTGGGTACTTTTCAGGACCGAAAGTGATGGCCTTAGGCCTGTTGATTTGTTTGCGTAATGTACAGCACAAAATGGTCTGATCAGGGTAGCCATTATCCTGCAGGATGCCTTTGATATGCCCTATTTCAGCATCAAGCTTGCATTGTGAGCAAATGGCTCAGGCCCTATTTACAGGCCGACCCCTCTAGGCCCAGCGCTCACAAACATGTTTGTCGGGATCTAAGAGAAATGCGTCTTCGATAGAATGACACCAAACCTCCTCCCCCTCGCATATTTCTGATATGTGGATGATACATTTGCTATACTTAAATACACAGCTGCATGTAATAATTTCCTTACATGTCTTAATGGACTCCATCCTGCACTCAAATTCACCTTTGAAGTGGAGTAGTCAAATGAACTCCCTTTCCTTGACATACTAATTGAGAAATCTGCCAGGCAGTTCTCTACCATGGTCTACCACAAGCCTACCTTCATTGGTCAATATACGTGTTGGGATTCTTACAGTTCCACACACTACAAAATTGGTCTTATCGGCAACCTTGTAAATAAGACCCAAGCCATTTGCTCACGAAAAGCTTCAACGTGTCTCTTTTTTCAGCAATACTAATTATTAAACCTCAAGTTCTGTACTACCAAATGACTATTTAATAATTAGCTTGTAGGTTAGTTATGTGTAATGATCAACCAATCAAAGTATATTAATCAATTAACCCAACATGATATTTTGCTGAATTGTAATCAATGCAGGACATGAGCACAGCACATGACTGGGCCCTTGTTAAAAGTCAAATCCGCACTTGACAAGGGAGAGACACCACACAGTCCCAAGTCAGTGCTGTGAAGTCAGTCAAGGTTGATTAAAATAAAAAGTAAAGCCATTGTACTTCTTAGCGCAATTGAAATGTATCAGTTTGTATTCCCTGAGATTCAAAAGGCTAATGTGTGAAGTAAAACAGCTTTAAGGTTCCAAAAAGTTAGTGAGAACTAGCTTAGTCTTTTTAATTTGCAGTATTGTAACTATGTAACCATCTTTGGCTTTGTAAGTTAGAGCTAAGTTCTATCATCAGTTTTCGTAGCTATATAGTTCTTGTGACTTTTATTCTTTATGAACTTGTAATGTATTAGTATAATGTCTTGTATCTGTATCTTGTTATCTTAAGTTTAACACTGATTTTTATATGTGTTTATGGAGACTTTATGTAACCTCTGCAACTTTGTAATTTCTGGAAGACCATGAACCACTCTGTACTTCTTTACAATATTTTAATTAATTTGTACAAAGCACAGGCAGGTAAGAATTGTACAAGACACCTAGATATCAATTAAACATAGGGTTACTGTGCCTAAATGTTAATCAGTAGTGCTGGACATTATCTCGAAAAAGCAAACACCGAAACTAAAAGCAGATACTGAAACTACCATAAGGCCCATTATCTCAGTGGGAAGCCACAGAACTTAAACAAGACAACAGGAAAGACTATAATGAGAGAAGGTCGTATGAGTAATTAACACATTAGATGATCATCCACCACCTAAACTAATCAGAAACTCATCATGCACTACCCAAATGAATCAGAGATTGATCATGTACTGACCGAGCCAATAAGAATCTAAAAACAAGACTGTAGTAATTATGTTTTTATTTAGTGTGTGATGTACCTTTAAGAATAATACTTGTTAGGAAAGATCACATGATCTGTAGTAACCAAAAGGAGAGTAGCACAGGCTCCCTCAGCAGAGTTGGAGTTGAAAGCTCACATGTAGTTGCTGCTGAGTATATTGCAAATAAACTTAATGTTTCCACTTAATTTTTTTTTGTAAAAATATACTTTATTCATAAAATATCTTCAATCACATTCCAAACCATTTCAAAAACACCATTACAAGGATACAATCCAGGTTAAACTTTTACAAAATGTATCACCAGGTGCATCAGTACAAACAATATTACAATCATTTACAGCCTTTCATTTTGAGCTGTACAGCCCGAGGGACTCTAAACAGTTCCCAGTCTCTCGGTGCGCTGTGGCAGAAAGGTCTTAGACAGCGACCCTTCCCCATTGCGCCTTTGCGGCAGCTGCCCCAAGCTTTAGTGCGTCCCTCAGCACGTAGTCCTGGACTTTGGATTGTGCCAGTCCGCAACAATCGGTCGGGGACAACTCTTTGCGCAGGAAGACCAACACGTTTCGGGCAGACCAAAGCGCGTCTTTCACCGAGTTGATGATCCTCCAGCTGCAGTTGATGTTTGTCTCGGTGTGTGTCCCTGGGAACAGCCCGTAGAGCACAGAGTCCTGTGTCACAGAACTGCTCGGGATGAACCTCGACAGCAACCACTGCATCTCTCTCCAGACTTTCTTTGCAAAGGCACAATCCACAAGGAGGTGAACAACGGTCTCTTCCCCACCACAGCCACCTCGAGGGCAACGTGCAGAGGGGGTGAGACTCCTGGCGTGTAGGAAGGATCTGACGGGGAGGGCCTTTCTCACCACCAGCCAAGCTACGTCTTGGTGCTTGTTGGAAAGTTCTGGCGATGAGGCATTCTGCCAAATGACTTTGACAGTCTGCTCGGGGAACCATCCCACAGGGTCCACCCTCTCCTTTTCCCTCAGGGCCTCTAGGACGTTACGTGCTGACCACTGCCTGATGGACTTGTGGTCAAAGGTGTTTTTCTGCATAAATTTTTCCACCAGGGACAGGTGGTACGGCACGGTCCAACTACTTGGAGCGTTCCGCGGCAGCGTGGCCAGACCCATCCTTCGCAACACCGGGGACAGGTAGAACCTCAGCACGTAGTGACACTTGGTGTTTGCGTACTGAGGGTCTACGCACCGCTTGATGCAGCCACACACAAAGGTGGCCATCAGTATGAGGGCGATGTTGGGCACGTTTTTTCCCCCTTTATCTAGAGGCTTGTACATCGCATCCCTGCGGACACGATCCATTTTTGACCTCCAGATAAAGCGGAAGATGGCTCGAGTGATCGCCATCGCGCAGGAGTCTGGAATGGGCCAGACCTGCGCCACGTACAGCAACAGCGAGAGTGCCTCACACCTGATGACCAGGTTCTTACCCGCAATGGAGAGGGAGCGTCGCTCCCACATGCCCAGTTTCCTTTTCACCATAGCCACTCGCTCCTTCCAGTTTCTAACGCATGCCCCGGTCCCTCCGAACCATATCCCCAGCACCTTCAGGCCGTCAGCCCTGACAGTGAAGGGGACAAAGGATCGGTCAGCCCAGTTCCCAAAGAACATGGCCTCGCTCTTCCCACGATTTACCTTGGCTCCCGAGGCCAGTTCGAACTGGTCGCAGATGTGCATCAGTCTGCGCACCGACAGCGGATCCGAGCAGAAGACGGCGACGTCGTCCATGTACAGGGAGGCTTTTACCTGAGTGCCTCCACTGCCTGGGATCGTCACTCCTCTTATGCCCGGATCCTTCCTGATGGACTCAGCAAAGGGTTCTATGCAACACACGAAAAGGACAGGCGAGAGAGGACAGCCCTGCCTGACTCCAGATTTAATCGGAAAGCTATCTGTTTCCCACCCATTGATTGAGACTGCGCTACTGATGTTAGTGTAGAGCAGTTGGATCCAATTTCGAATTCCCTCCCCAAACCCCATTTTGGAGAGCACATCCCCCATGTAGGTGTGCGATATTCTGTCAAAGGCCTTCTCCTGATCCAAGCTGATGAGGCAGGTATCCACACCCCTGTCCTGTACATAGGCAATCGTATCCCTGAGCAGCGCGAGGCTGTCAGAGATCTTCCTGCCTGGCACAGAGCAGGTCTGGTCAGGGTGAATCACCAATTCCAGAGCGGATTTGACCCGATTGGCGATGACCTTGGACAGAATCTTATAGTCCACATTCAACAGTGAAATGGGTCGCCAATTTCTAATTTCCTCCCTTTCCCCCTTGAGCTTGTAGATGAGGGTGATGATGCCTTTCCTCATGGATTCTGACATACTACCGGCCAGGAGCATACTCTCGTACACTCCTAGCAGGTCTGGGCCGATCAAGTCCCACAGAGCCGAATACAACTCCGCCGGCAAGCCGTCGCTTCCGGGAGTTTTACTCTTCTCGAAGGACTCAAGGGCCTTAGTCAGTTCATCAGGAGTTAGCGGTTTGTCCAGGCTCTCCCGCGTACTGTCGTCTAAGACCTCCGTGATAGAGGACAGGAAGGACTGGGAGGCCGTGCTGTCCGTGGGCTTCACGTCATACAATCCGGCATAAAAGGATTTGCTGATCCTCAGAATGTCGGACCGTGATGACTTTACTGAGCCGTCTTCTTCCTTCAGGCTGCTGATCACAGAGCTCTCTCTGTGTACCTTTTGGAAGAAGAAACGTGAGCACGTCTCATCCTGCTCCACGGAGCGGACTCTGGAACGGAAGATGATCTTGGAGGCCTCCGAGGCAAAGTGCGAGGCTTGCTGGCTCTTCACCTCTTGGAGCTCCTCCTTGACATCGACCCCCATCGACTGCAGCCGGAGCAGATTCTGCATCTTTTTCTGGAGTCGGGACATTTCCCTCTGTTCCTTTCTAGCTTTCTGGGTGCCTTTGAGGATGAAAAACCTCTTGATGCTTCCCTTGATCGCTTCCCACCAGTGCGTCAGGGACTCAAAGAGGGGTTTCACGGTTCTCCAACCTTTGTAATCCCTCTTGAGCTCCTCAATGTTCTCTGGGGTCAGCAGTTGCACATTTAGCTTCCATGCCCCCCTGCCCACCCTCAGGTCCTTCTCCAAGTGGCAGTCCGCCAGTAGGAGGCAGTGGTCAGAGAAGAACACCGGCTTGACGTCGGTGGATCTGACTGTGAATGCACGGGACACAAACAGGAAGTCTATCCTGGAACGAATGGACCCGTCTGGCCGCGACCAGGTGTATCTACGCTGCGCTCCGTCTGCAGGGTTGCTGAAGACGTCGTGCAGCTTGGCATCCTTAACTGTTTCCATCAGGGATCTGGACGTAGCGTCCAATCTGCTGCCGGCCCTGCTGGATCGTCCAGCCGCATCGATGATGCAGTTGAAGTCACCGCCCAGAATGACCGGCCTGGAGGTCGCCAGCAGCAGTGGGAGCTGCTTAATGTTGCGAACTTGGACTACCTTGCCAAGGTCAAAGCTGACCTGCTGTTTCTGCAGGAGTGTATGATACCGCACCTCAGCTCCTACAGGCAATGGTCACAATGGTGGTCCCATGGGCCATCGATCTGGTCAGGAGGAAATGACTCTCGTTCCTCTGGCCTGGGTATTCTGCTGCGGGGAGGCAACTTCACCATCTCCGAGGTTAAGGAGGTGGTGGGCGGGCGCCTCCTCGTAGCAGATGTAATGTACAAGAATGCTCCACTCCGGTTAATTAACGTGTCCGCCCCGGCACAAAAGGGCGAGCGGCTGGCGGTCTTTCAGCACTGCTGCTGGCGACCTCCAGGACGGTCATTCTGGGCCGTGACTTCAACTGCATCATCGATGCGGCTGGACGATCCGGCAGGGCCGACAGCAGATTGGACGCTACGTCCAGATCCCTGATGGAAACAGTAAAGGATGCCAAGCTGCACGATGTCTTCAGCAACCCTGCAGACGGAGCGCAGGGTACATACACATGGTCGGTGCTAGAAGGGTCGATCAGTTCCAGGATAGACTTCCTGTTTGTGTCACATGCGTTCACAGTCAGATCTACCGACGTCAAGCCGGTGTTCTTCTCTGACCACTGCCTGCTTCTGGCTGACTGGAGGAAGACCAGACGGTTGGCAGGGGAGCATGGAAGCTAAATGTGCAACTGCTGACCCCAGAGAACATTGAGGAGCTCAAGAGGGATTACAAAGGTTGGAGAACCGTGAAACCCCTCTTTGAGTGTTTGACACACTGGTGGGAAGCGATCAAGGGAAACATCAGGAGGTTTTTCATCCTCAAAGGCGTCCAGAAAGCTAGAAAGGAACAGAGGGAAATGTCCTGACTCCAGAAAAACATGCAGAACCTGCTCCGGCTGCAGTCGATGGGGGTCGATGTCAAGGAGGAACTCCAAGAGGTGAAGAGCCAGCAAGCCTCGCTCTTTGCCTCGGAGGCCTCCAGGATCATCTTCCGTTCCAGAGTCCGCTCCGTGGAGCCGGATGAGACGTGCTCACATTTCTTCTTCCAAAAGGTACACAGAGAGAGCTCTGTGAACAGCAGCCTGAAGGAAGAAGACGGCTCAGTAAAGTCATCACAGCCTGACATTTTCAGGATCAGCAAACCTTTTTATGCCGGATTGTATGACGTGAAGCCCACAGACAGCACAGCCTCCCAGTCCTTCCTGTCCTCTATCACGGAGGTCTTAGATGACAGTAGATGGGAGAGCCTGGACAAACTGCTAACTCCTGACGAACTGACTAAGGCCCTTGAGTCCTTGGAGAAGAGTAAAACTCCTGAAAGCGACGGCTTGCCGGCGGAGTTGTATTCGGCTCTGTGGGACTGGATCGGCCCAGACCTCTAGAAGTGTACGAAAGTATGCTTCTGGCCAGCAGCATGTCAGAATCCATGAGGAAAGGCATCATCACCCTCATCTACAAGCACAAGGGGGAAAAGGAGGAAATTAGAAATTGGCGACCCATTTCACTGTTGAACGTAGACAAAAGATTCTGTCCAAGGTCATCACCAATCGGGTCAAGTCCGCTCTGGAATTGGTGATCCACCCTGACCAGACCTGCGCTGTGCCTGGCAGGAAGATTTCTGACAGACTCGCACTACTCAGGGATACGATTGCCAATGTGCAGGACAGGGGTGTGGACACCTGCCTCATCAGCCTGGATCAGGAGAAGGCCTTTGACAGAATATCGCACACAAACATGGTGGTTGTGCTGTCCAAAATGGGGTTTGGGGAGGGAATTTCATAATTGGATCCAACTACTCTACACTAACATCAGTAGCGCAGTCTCAATCAATGGGTGGGAATCAGACAGCTTTCCTATTAAATCTGGAATCAGGCAGGGCTGCCCTCTCTCCCCTGTCCTGTTTGTGTGTTGCATAGAACCCTTTGCTGAGTCCATCAGGAAGGATCCGGGCATAAGAGGAGTGACGATCCCAGGCAGTGGAGGCACTCAGGTCAAAGCCTCCCTATACAGGGACGATGTCACCGTCTTCTCCTCGGATCTGTGACCAGTTCAAACTGGCCTTGGGAGCCAAGGTAAGTCATGGGAAGAGCGAGGCCATGTTCTTTGGGAGCTGGGCTGACCGATCCTTTGTCCCCTTCACCGTCATGGCTGATGGCCTGAAGGTGCTGGGGATATGGTTCGGAGGGACCGGGGCATGTGTTAGAAACTGGAAGGAGTGTGTGTCTATGGTGCAAAGAAAACTGGGCACGTGGGAGCGACGGTCCCTTTCCATTGAGGGTAAGAATCTGGTCATCAGGTGTGAGGCACTCTCGCTGTTGCTGTACGTGGCGCAGGTCTGGCCCATTCAAGGCTCCTGCACGATGGTGATCACCCGAGCCATCTTTCGCTTTATCTAGAGGTCGAAAATGGATCGTGTCCACAGGGACGCGATGTACAAGCCTCTAGATAAGGGGGGAAAAACTGTGCCCAACATCGCCCTCATACTGTTGGCTACCTTTGTGTGCGGCTACATCAAGCTGTGCGTAGACCCTCGGTACGCAAACACCAAGTGTTACTACGTGCTGAGGTTCTACCTGTCCCCGGTGTTGCGAAGGATGGGTCTGGCCACGCTGCCACGGAACGCTCCAAGTAGTTGGACCGTGCCGTACCACCTGTCCCTGGTGGAAAAATTTATGCAGAGAAACACTTTTGACCACAAGTCCATCAGGCAGTGGTCGGCACGTAACGTCTTAGAGGCCCTGCGGGAAAAGGAGAGGGTGGATCCTGTGGGATGGTTCCCCGAGCAGACTGTCAAAGTCATTTGGCAGAATGCCTCATTGCCAGAACTTTCCAACAAGCACCAAGATGTAGCTTGGCTGGTGTTAAGAAATGCCCTCCCCGTCAGATCCTTCCAACACGCCAGGAGTCTCACCCCCTCTGCAAGTTGCCCTCAAGGTGGTTGTGGTGAGGATAAAACTGTTGTTCACCTCCTTGTGGATTGTGCCTTTGCAAAGAAAGTCTGGAGAGAGATGCAGTGGTTTCTGTCGAGGTTCATCCCGGGCAGTTCTGTGACGCAGGACTCTGTGCTCTATGGGCTGTTCCCAGGGACACACACCGAGATAAACATCAACTGCAGCTAGAGGATCATCAACTCGGTGAAAGACGCTCTTTGATCTGCCCGAAACTTGTTGGTCTTCCAGCGCAAAGAGTTGTCCCCGACCAAGTGTTGCAGACTGGCACATTCCAAAGTCCAGGACCACGTGCTGAGGGACGCACTAAAGCTTGGGGCAGCCACCGCAAAGGCACAATGGGGAAAGGTCGCTGTCTAAGACTTTTCTGTCAAAGGGCACCGAGGGGCTGGGAACTGTTTAGAGCCCCTCGGGCTGTACAGCTCACAATGAACGTATGCATTG
The DNA here is from genome assembly GCF_964194155.1 of Cetorhinus maximus. Classification (NCBI taxonomy): domain Eukaryota; kingdom Metazoa; phylum Chordata; class Chondrichthyes; order Lamniformes; family Cetorhinidae; genus Cetorhinus; species Cetorhinus maximus. Next base: position 211,854,901 of record NC_135879.1, on the reverse strand, counting down.
AATACTAATTGTATTATAATTGTATTGAAGCACCTCATGGTGCAACATGATGTATGTTGATAACTCCAATACCATTGTCTGATTGTCTGTAATGACCATATTGAAATGATTGTAATATTCACTGATTGTATTGATGCACCCCATGATCCATGTGTAAAAGTTGAATCTGATTGTACTTTTTGTGATGGCGATTTTGGAATGTTTCGTAATGTTCTTCCAGATATTTTATGAATAAAGTATATTTTTCAAAAAAAAAAAGTTTCTACTTAAGAAGTGTCTACAGATCAAATCCATTACTAACTGCACAACTTGGCCACCCTTACAACAAACTGGCGATGAGGATAAAACAGGATTGAACAGAAGCAATCAAGTTAGGAAGAAATCAGTACTGTATCTCACCTACTGATTGTAAGCAGCAAGCTCCGTGAGAATTGAAGAACTTATCCCCTCTCAAAATGCCACAATTTGGGAGAATTAATCCTTTTGAACCAGCCTCTATGTCTCAACACATAGAGCGCCTCACGATTTTTGTTCAAGCGAGTGAGATTACAGGGGAAGAGAAGAGGCGAGTGGTCCTCTTAAATACATGTGGGAGCAAAACCTATGGTTTGATCTGAAGTTTGATGGCACCCAGTGCCCCAGATTTGAAAAATTTTGATAAATTGGTGGACCTTGTGAAGGGTTATTTACAACCAAAGCCCTCAGTCATGATGCAGAGGTTCATGTTTAATTTGAGAAATAAAGTCCTGGGCGAGACAATTGCAAGCTATGTGGCAAATTTGAAGCAGCTAATGGAATATTGTGAGTTTGGTACATCTCTAAACGACATTAAAGAGCTCAGAGAGAGAGTTTTTAAAAATTCATTCACAGGATGTAGGCTTCGCTGGCTGGGCCATTATTTATTGCCCAACCCTAGTTGCCCTTGAGAAGGTGGTGGTGAGCTGCCTTCTTGAACCCCTGCAGTCCATGTGGTGTTAGGAAGGGAGTTCCAGGATTTTGACCCAGCGACAGTGAAGGAACGACGATATATTTGCAAATCAGGATGGTGAGTGACTTGGGGAGGAATTTCTAAGTATTGGTACTCCCATCTAGCTGCTTCCCTTGTCCTTCTAGGTGCTAGTGGTTATGGGTTTGGAAGGTGCTGGTGAAGGAGCCTTGGTAAATTCCTGCAGTCTGTCTTGTAGATGGTACACACTGCTGCTACTGTGCGTCGGTGGTGGAAGGAGTGAATGTTTGTGGATGTGGTGCCAATCAAGTGGGCTGCTTTGTCCTGGATGGTGTCAAGCTTCTTGAGTGTTATAGGAGCTGCACTCACCCAGGCAAGTGGGGAATATTCCATCACACTCCTGACTTGTGCCTTGTAGATGGTGGACAGGTTTTGGGGAGTCAGGAGGTGAGTTACTCGTCACACGATTCCAGGCCTCTGACCTGCTCTTGTAGCCACAGTTTTTATAGTCCAGTTCAGTTTCTGGTCAATGGTAATCCCCAGGATGTTAATAATAGGGGATTCAAAGAACAAAGAACAAAGAAAAGTACAGCACAGGAACAGGCCCTTCAGCCCTCCAAGCCTGTGCCGATCATATTGCCCGTCAACTAAAACATTTTGCACTTCCAGGGTCCGTATCCCTCTATTCCCATCCTATTCATGTGTTTGTCAAGCTGCCTGTTAAACCCCACTATCGTACCTGCTTCCACCACCTCCTCTGGCAGCGAATTCCAGACACTCACTACCCTCTGCGTAAAAAACTTGCCCCGCACATCACCTTTATAGTTTTCTCCTCTCACCTTAAATCTATGTCCCCTAGTAATTGACTCTTCCACCCTGGGAAAAAGCTTCTGACTATCTACTCTGTCCATGCCACTCATAATTTTGTAAACTTCTATCAAGTCGCCCCTCAATCTCCGTCGCTCTAGTGAGAACAATCCAAGTTTCTCCAACCTCTCCTCATAGCTAATAACCTCCAGACCAGGCAGCATCCTGGTAAACCTCCTCTGCACACTCTCCAATGCCTCCATATCCTTCTGGTAATGTGGTGACCAGAATTGCACGCAATATTCCAAGTGTGGCCTAACCAAGGTTCTATACAGCTGCAGCATGACTTCCCAGCTTTTATACTCAATACCCCTGCCAATGAAGGCAAGCATGCCATATGCCTTCCTGACTACCTTATCCACCTGCATTGCCACTTTCAGTGACCTGTGGACCTGTACACCCAGATCCCTCTGCCCGTCGGATTCAGCGATGGTAATGCTATTGAACGTCAAGGAGCGATGGTTGGATTCTCTCTTGTTGGAGATGGTCATTGCCTGACACTTATGTGGCGCGAATGTTACTTGCCACTTGTCAGCCCAAGCCTGGATATTGTCCAGGTCTTGCTGCACTTGGACATGGACTACTTCATTATCTGAGGAGTCGCGAATGATGCTGAACATTGTGCAATCATCAGCGAACATCCCCACTTTTGACCTTCTGATGGAAGGAGGGTCATTGATGAAGCAGCTGAAGATGGTTGGGCCAAGGACACTACCCTGAGGAACTCCTGCAGTGATGTCCTGGAACTGAGATGACTGACGTCCAACAACCACAACTATCTTCCTTTGTGCTAGGTATGGCTCCAACCAGCGGAGAAGTTTCCACCGATTCCCATTGACTCCAGTTTTGCTAGGGCTCCTTGATGCCGCATTCTATCAAACGCGGCCAGAGGCCATTAAAGAGTGCGAGAGGAAAAGAGTGCGGTGAGCAGCTGATTGATGAATAGGATTGGTGAGTATTTCTATGCTTTAAAGTAAAAGTAAGGTCTTTAGTTTGTGTTTAGGTCTCTAGTCTTTTTTTCTCTTTCTCTTAAAAATAGCTTAAGATGTATACTGGTATAAAAAAATAATTACAATAAAGTGTAAAGAGTGGGGGATTCTTCAAGTGTAAAGAGCAGAGATACTACTGTAATTAATTCATAAATTAAATGATATAATATAGCGATGGCAGGACGGGTGATGTGTTGTTGCTGCAGCATATGGGCACTGCTGGACACCAAGGTGATCCAGAGTGAACACATCTGTAGTAAGTGTTTGTAGCTCGAGGAACTTCAGATCCAAGTTGATGAGCTGGAGCCCGAGCTGCAGATATTGTGCCACACTGGGGAGGAGGAAAGTTACCTGGACACTTTGCACCAGCACGCGGTCACACTCCTCAGGTTAGGTCATTCGAATTTGGTCAGTGATCAGAGACAAGAGGGTGTGACTACAGGTAAAGCAGGTATGGGTACCCAGAGGGTTGCATTCGAGGAGCCTTGGCCCCTGCAACTATCCAACAGTTAAGAGGTTCTTGCCAGCTGTGTGGATGAGAGCAGGGACTGCAGGGAGAATGAGCGAATTAACCGCGGCACCATGGTACAGAGAGCCATTTAAGTAGGGGGAGGAAATAGGAAAGTAGTAGTGGTGGTAGTGGACAGTATAATTAGGGGGATAGATACTGTTCTCTGCAGCCATAAGCGTGAATCCCGAAGGCTGTGTTGCCTGGCCAGTGCCAGGGTTAAGGATATCTCCTCAGGGCTGGAGAGGAACTTGGAGTGGGAGGCAAGGGATCCAGTTGTCATCATCCATTTTGGTACCAATGCCATTGACAGGGCTAGAAAGGAGGTTCTTCTGAAAGAATTTGAACAGTTAGGAACTAAATTAAAAAGCAGAACCTCCAAGGTAATAATCTCAGATTTGCTACCTGAACCACAGGCAAACCGGCATAAAGTCAAGAAGTTAAATGCTTGTCTCAAAGATTGGTGTGGGAAGAATGGATGTCAGTTGATGGGGCACTGGCACCAGTACTGGGGTAGAAGGGAGTTGTTCCAGTGGGATGGGCTTCAATTGAACCCTGTTGGAACCAATGTCCTGGCTAATGGAATAATTAGGGCTGTAGACAGGGCTTGAAACTAAATAGAGCAGGGGAGGGTTCTGCAGAGGGGATACATAGGCTTACAAAGCAAAAGGAAATGGCAGCCTTGCAGGGCAGGTATTTAGGTAATGATAAAAACAAAAAACTGCGGATGCTGGGAATCCAAAAAAAAAACAGAAATACCTGGAAAAACTCAGCAGGTCTGGCAGCATCGGCGGAGAAGAACAAAGTTGACATTTCGAGTCCTCATGACCCTTCAACAGAACTAAGTAAAAATAGGAGAGGGGTGAAATATAAGCTGGTTTAAGGTGGGGGGGGTGGGGGGAGAAGTAGGGGGGGCGGTGGTTGTAGGGACAAGCAAGCAGTGATAGGAGCAGATAACCAAAAGATGTCACAGACAAAAGAACAAAGAGGTGTTGAAGGTGGTGATATTATCTAAAAGAATGTGCTAATTAAGAATGAATAGCAGGACACGCAAGGTACAGATAGCTCTAGTGGGGGTGGGGTGAAATAAGACTAAAAGGGCATAAAAGGTATAGATTTAAAAATAATGGAAATAGGTGGGAAAAGAAAAATCTATATAAATTATTGGAAAAAACAAAAGGGAGGGGGAAGAAACGGAAAGGGGGTGGGGACGGAGGAGGGAGTTCAAGATCTAAAGTTGTTGAACTCAATATTCAGTCCGGAAGACTGTAAAGTGCCTAGTCGGAAGATGAGGTGCTGTTTCTCCAGTTTGCGTTGAGCTTCACTGGAACAATGCAGCAAGCCAAGGACAGACATGTGGGCAAGAAAGCAGGGTGGAGTGTTAAAATGGCAAGCGACAGGGAGGTCTGGGTCATTCTTGCGGACAGACCAAAGGTGTTCTGCAAAGCGGTCGCCCAGTCTGCGTTTGGTCTCTCCAACATAGAGGAAACCGCATTGGGAGCAACAAATGCAGTGGACTAAGTTGGGGGAAATGCAAGTGAAATGCTGCTTCACTTGAAAGGAGTGTTTGGGCCCTTGGACAGTGAGGAGAGAGGAAGTGAAGGGGCAGGTGTTGCATATTTTGCGTATGCATGGGGAGGTGCCGTAGGTGGGGGTTGAGGAGCAGGGGGTGATGGAGGAGTGGACCAGGGTGTCACGGAGGGAACGATCCCTACGGAATGCCGCCAGGGCTGGTGAAGGGAAGATGTGTTTGGTGGTGGCATCATGCTGGAGTTGGCGGAAATGCCGGAGGATGATCCTTTGAATGCGGAGGCTGGTGGGGTGATAAGTGAGGACAAGGGGGACCCTATCATGTTTCTGGGAGGGAGCAGAAGGCGAGAGGGCGGATGCGCGGGAGATGGGCCGGACACGGTTGAGGGCCCTGTCAACTACCGTGGGTGGAAAACCTCGGTTAAGGAAGAAGGAGGACATGTCAGAGGAACTGTTTTTGAAGGTAGCATCATCAGAACAGATGCGACGGAGGCCAAGGAACTGAGAGAATGGGATGGAGTCCTTACAGGAAGCGGGGTGTGAGGAGCTGTAGTCGAGGTAGCTGTGGGAGTCGGTAGGCTTGTAATGGATATTGGTGTACAGTCTATCACCAGAAATTGAGACCGAGAGGTCAAGGAAGGGAAGGGAAGTGTCAGAGATTGACCTCCACATTCAAAGGATCATCCTCCGCCATTTCCGCCAACTCCAGCATGATGCCACCACCAAACACATCTTCCCTTCGCCCCCCCTGGCGGCATTCCGTAGGGATCGTTCCCTCCGTGACACCCTGGTCCACTCCTCCATCACCCCCTGCTCCTCAACCCCCACCTACGGCACCTCCCCATGCATACGCAAAATATGCAACACCTGCCCCTTCACTTCCTCTCTCCTCACTGTCCAAGGGCCCAAACACTCCTTTCAAGTGAAGCAGCATTTCACTTGCATTTCCCCCAACTTAGTCTACTGCATTCGTTGCTCCCAATGCGGTTTCCTCTACATTGGAGAGTCCAAACGCAGACTGGGCGACCGCTTTGCAGAACACCTTCGGTCTGTCCGCCAGACCTCCCTGTCGCTTGCCGTTTTAACACTCCACTCTGTTCTCTTGCCCACATGTCTGTCCTTGGCTTGCTGCATTGTTCCAGTGAAGCTCAACGCAAACTGGAGAAACAGCACCTCATCTTCCGACTAGGCACTTTACAGTCTTCCGGACTGAATATTGAGTTCAACAACTTTAGATCTTGAACTCCCTCCTCCGTCCCCACCCCCTTTCCGTTTCTTCCCCCTCCCTTTTGTTTTTTCCAATAATTTATATAGATTTTTCTTTTCCCACCTATTTCCATTATTTTTAAATCTATACCTTTTATGCCCTTTTAGTCTTATTTCACCCCACCCCCACTAGAGCTATCTGTACCTTGCGTGTCCTGCTATTCATTCTTAATTAGCACATTCTTTTAGATAATATCACCACCTTCAACACCTCTTTGTTCTTTTGTCTGTGACATCTTTTGGTTATCTGCTCCTATCACTGCTTGCTTGTCCCTACAACCACCGCCCCCCCTACTTCTCCCCCCACCCCCCCCCACCTTAAACCAGCTTATATTTCACCCCTCTCCTATTTTTACTTAGTTCTGTTGAAGGGTCATGAGGACTCAAAACGTCAACTTTGTTCTTCTCCATCCATTTAGGTAATGATACCGAGAGTGTGACAGGAAGGGCAGAGTGTACAAACATTAAAAAACAGCATCAAATAGGGTCAAAGGGGGGGAAAATGGTAAAAAGGCAGAATGAATGGCTCTTTACTTAAATGCACGTAGTATTCGGAACAAAATAAATGAATTAACAGCACAAATAGAGGTTAATGGGTATGATCTTGTAATCATTTCGGAGACACGGGGCTCATCTTCTGGTCAGCGAGTGGGGGGCGGGCCCCACTCGCCGACACGTAAAGTGACGCAGGGTGACGTCGGGTGTGCATCGCAATGTCTCCCCACGTCATTTAGATTTTCAGTTCAGCAGGCACACAGCCGAATTGGCTGCACGCCCGCAGAACTGTCAAAGGCCTATTAAGGCCATTAAAAAAGTAATTAACATGATTAATGGACCTGCTCATCCAACCTTAAGGTTGGCGGCCAGGCCGGGAGCCCAGGCAGGCTTCTGAGTAAACATGAAACCTTATCCACGGGCGGGATGAGGTTTCATGAGTGTATTAAAATTTTTATAAAATGGTTAAATAAAAGAAATTGACATGTTCCAGCTCATGTGACAGTGGCACATGAGTGGACATGTCAGTAATTTTTTTCCCCTTCTTTATTGAAACTTTCAAACCTGAGCCGATCTCCCTGAGGCAGCACTTTGCCTCAGGGAGATCTGTGCGCTCTGTCGTGTGCATGCACGAAAGAGCGCACTCCCAGCTCTGGAAATCCCCTCCTGCCCGCACAGGGAGCGCATAGCGCTTCCTGGCAGACGTCACGCCTTAATTGGCCCGCCCACGTAAAATGGCATCGCGCCCCCGACCGGGGGTGCCAATTGGGAATCCACTCCCTAACGGGGGGAAGATCCTGCCCATATTTACAAGGAGATCAAAGCTGGGAACTAAATATTCAGGGGTATGTGACTTTTCAAAAGGACAGGCAGGAAGGAAAGGGTGGTGGGGTAGCTTTGTTAGTGTGAGATGGAATAAGATAGCATGAAATGATCTTGGATCGGAAGATGTAGAATCCATATAGGTGAAGATAAGTAATAACAAGGGGAAGACACTAGTGGGAGTAGTCTATAGGCCAACTAACAATAGGTATACTGTAGGACAGAATAAATCAGGAGATAATGAGGGCATGTAAAAAAGGCAGTACATTAATCATGGGTGACTTTATTCTTCATGTAGATTGGGAAAATCAAATTGGCAGAGGTAGCCGCGAGCAAGAACTCATAGAGTATATTCGGGGGTTTCCTAGAACAATATGTTGTGGATACAACCAGGGATCAGGCTATTTTGGATCTGGCAATGTGTAATGGGGCAAGTTTAATAAATGATCTCAAGTTTTATTTTATTCATTCCGGGATGTGGGCTTCGCTGGCTGGGCCAGCATTTGTTGCCCATCCCTAATTGGCTTTGAGAAGGTGGTGGTGAGCTGTCTTCTTGAAACACTGCAGTCCATGTGGTGTGGGTACACCCACAGTGCGGTTAGGAAGGAAGTTCCAGGATTTTGACCCAGCGGCAGTAAAGGAACGATATATTTCCAAGTCAGGATGGTGAGTGACTTGGAGGGGAACTTCCAGGTGCTGGTGTTCCCATCTATCTGCTGCCCTTGTCCATCTAGATGGTAGTGGCCGCAGGTTTGGAAGGTGCTGTCAAAGGAGCCTTGGTGAATTCCTGCAGTGCATCTTGTAGATGGTACACACTGCTGTTACTGCGCGTCGATAGTGGAGGGAGTGAACGTTTGTGGATGTGGTGCCAATCAAGTGGGCTGCTTTATCCCGGACGGTGTCAAGCTGCTTGAGTATTGTGGGATTGGCAATCGATGCTGGCCCAGCCAGTGAAGCTCACATCGCATGAATGAAAATGTTTTAAAACTGCATAATTTTAATTAGAAGGCAGGTTATATAAATGTTGAGTAGGAGGAACACAGAATGTGATATCTATCATAGAAATGTATCCCTTAATTTTGAAAAAATATATTTTAGCAAGGTCACCCTTTACATGGAAAAATTGAAAAGCTTTAGCTATGAAACGAACCTTTTTTTGGTTTGTTCTTGGGATGTGGGCACTGTATGCAAGGCCAGCATTTATTGCCCCATTCCCAATTGCCCTTGGGTGGTGTTTGTGTTATTTTTTATTTGTATGGCTGGGGAAACTCTTTCGAGTTATCAACAGTCACAGATTGCAACCCTTTCGAGTACAATCACAGTTCTTGGTTTCCGGGAGTGGGACATGAACCCACAACCCTCTGATTCAAAGGCGAGAGTGCTAGGAACTGAGCATGGCTGGGGAAGCAGTTCTAGCTCAATATCAAGGTTAACAATCCATTAAATGGCTTCAGCTGACGCAGTGTGAATGGTTATGACGTCACCAGAAATGGATCTCTCAGGGTAGAAGATCAGTATGTGGCAAGTGGTCTGACTTGGATGGCCACAGTCACAATTTGAGCCTTATGTTCCCTTTGTGAAACAAGTTAGCCAAGTCTTACCTGGCCTGTCCTCAAGTGTTAAGGGTTATTCAGATTTGCCACTTGTTCATCCTGTTAAATCAAATTTTCCAAATTGAAAACATGCAAACTAATGCTATCAAGAAGACCACCAGGCTCCGGGTCCAAGCAGTAAAAACCCAATGGAAAGTTGGTGGTGTGCCACCTTCTTGAACAGCTTGTGGTGCAAGTACACCCACGGTGCTATTAGGGAGAGTGTTCCAGGATTTCGACCTAGTGATATTGAAGGAACGGCGATATAGTTCCAAGTAAGGATGATGCGCAGCTTGGAGAGGAACTTGTATGTGGTGGTGCTCTCATGTGGCTGCTACCCTTGGTGGTGGGGGTCATGGGCTTGGCTGTCAAAGGGGTTTTGGTGAGTTGCTGCAGTGCATCTTGTAGATGGTACACACTGCTGCTACTGTGCATCGGTGACAGAGGTAGTGAATGTTTAAAGATGGTGGATGGGGTACCAATCAAGCTTTGTCTTGGATGTTCTTGATCTGAATGATGCTGTTGCTGCACACATGCAGGCAAATGGAGAGTATTCCACCACATTCCTGACTTCTGCTTTGTGGATGGTGGACAGGCTTTAAGGAGTCAGGAGGCAAGTTACTCACTGCAAAATTCCCAACATTTGACCTGCTCTTGTAGCCACAGTTTCATGTGGCTGGTCCAGTTCAGTTTCTGGTCAATGGTAATGCCTAGGATCTTGACAGTGGGGGATTTAGCGATGGTAATGCTGTTGAACATCAAGCGGAGATGGTTAGATTCTCTCTTATTGAAGACGGTCATTGCCTGGCACTTGTGTGGTGAGAATATTACTTGCTTCCTAACAGTCCAAGCCTGAATGTTGTCTCGGTTTTGTTGCATGTGAGCACAGCTTCAATACCTGAGGAGTTACAAATGAACCTTGAGTAACCATCAGCGAACATCCCTGCTTCTGACCTTATGATAAAGGGAAGGTCATTGGTGAAGCAGCTGAAGATGGCTGGGCCTTGGATACTGCCCTGAGGAACTCCTGCAGTGATGATCTGGGACTGAAATGATTGACCTCCATACACCCCTTATCTGTGGACCATATATTAAATTGATTTTTTGAGCAGGGAGATGGAATAGGGGCTTGCTAAAAAAAAAACAACTGCAGCCATCTTCCTTTGTGCTAGGTATGACTCCAGCCAGTGCACAACCACTTGATTTCTACGGAAGAAGTTCAAGATCTTTTCATTTTCTTCACACTTCCTGAAATCTACCTTTCCATTCCAATTAGCCCCCTGTCTTAAGGACAGATGGGTGCTCTACTCTCAAATTTGCATAAGCCTTCTTTTAATACGGATGCAAAAAGTTACCCTGGAATGAGGACAGCCAAAGTCCACCCCACCGGTCTCCGCATTCAAAGGATCATCCTCCGCCATTTCTGCCAACTCCAGCATGATGCCACCACCAAACACATCTTCCCCTCACCGCCCCGTTGGTATTCCATAGGGACCATTCCCTCCGGCACACCCTGATCCACTCCTCCATGACCCCCAACACATCATCCCCTTCCCACGGCACCTTCCAATGCATTCGCAGAAGATGCAACACCTGCCCCTTCACCTCCTCCCTTCCCACCGTCCAAGGGCCTATACACTCTTCTCAGGTGAAGTAGCACTTCACTTGCTCCTCCTTCAATTTGGTCTCCTGCATTCGCTGCTTCCAATGCGGTGTCCTCTACACAGGGCAGACCAAATGCAGACTGGGTGACTGCTTTGAGGAACTCTTTCACTCTGTTCGCAAGCGTGACCCAGACCTCCCTGTCGCTTGCTATTTCAACACACCATCCTGCTCTCATGCCCACATGTCTGTCCTTGGCCTGCTGCAATGTTCCATTGAAGCCCAATGTAAACTGGAGGAACAGCACCTCATCTTCCGATTAGGCACTTTGCAGCCTTCCAGACTCAACATTGAGTTCAACAGCTTCAGACCATGAGCTCTCTCCTCCATCTTCACCCCTTTTTTAATCTTTTTTTTCAAAATTCATTTTTATTTTTTATCCAATCATTTCTATTTTTATTTATGTTTATTTTTATTCATTTATTCATTGCTTTATCCCCTTTTTATCCCCCTTTTTATCCCATTTTTATCCCAGACACACCTCCTCATGTTAAGCCGGTTCGAGCAGGAGGCCCTTGAGCTGGAGAAGCGGCATGCACCCAGGTCACTTGGTGTTAGTGAGGCTGGGGTGGAACGGCCAGGTATTTGAGGCCGACAGTGAGATCCACAATGTCCTCCCAACATCCATAGCACTGATGATTGTTAAATTTGTTATTTAGCAACATTGCTCGGTCATAGAGTGATAGAGTCAGAGATGTGGATCACAGAGAAAGACCCTTTGGCCTTTCGAGGGCGTGCGGGTCACAAACCTAAATATTCTAATCCCATTTTCCAACACTAGGTCCATAGCCTTGTATGCCATGATATCGCAAGTTCACATCCAAATAGTTATTAAATGTTATGAGGGTTTCTGTGTCTACTTTCAGGCAGTGCGTTTCAGATTCCCACCACCCTCTGTGTGCAAAAGTTGCTCATCACATCCCCTGTAAACCTCATGCCCCTTACCTTAAATCTATGCCACCTGGTTACTGATCCCTCTGCCAAGGGGAAAATTTCCTTTCTGTCTACCCTATCTATGCCCCTCATAAGTTTATACACCTCAATTATGTCCCCCCTCAATCTCCTCTGCTCCAGGGGAAATAACCCCAGTCTATGCAATCTCTCCTCATAAGTGAAACTCTCCAGGCCAGTCAACATCCTGGTAAATGTCCTCTGTGCTCTCTCCGCTGCAATCACATCCCTCGCATTATATGCATTTCAGAACTGCACGCAGTACTGTAGCTGTGGCCTAAGCAGCGTTTTCTGCAGTTTTAACATTACCTCCCTGCTCCTATATTCTATGCCTTGGCTAATAAAGGCAAGTATGCCATATGCCTTCTTAATCACCTTATGTACATGTCCCGCTACCTTAAGGGACCAGTTGACATGCACACCAAGGTTCCTCTGATCCTCACTACTTCCCACGATCCTACCATTCGTCATGTATACCAGTGCCTTGTTTGTCCTGCCCAAGTGCATCACTGCACACTTATCCACATTAAATTCCATTTGGCACTCATCAGCCCATCTGACCAGCCCATCTATATCCTCCTGTAATGTAAGACTATCCTCCTCACTACCTACCACTCTACCAATGTTCATGTCCATTGGTTCTGGAAGGTTGAGCGCATAATGAGGCAGGGGGAAAGGGATGAAGTTTGTCACTGTGTGCATGCTAACTGATCCACTGTCCTTGTTGTTAATTTCAGCATCATCAGAGCATGGCCAGCATGAGGAGCTGCAGATGCCCCTTCTCACACCTGAGGGCTCTCAAATCTCACCCGCATCACACCATTTCTGCGAGGCCGGCACCAGCGCAGATACTAGCACCTCAGTGGGCATTGGAACATCGGCTAGTGTCCTGGGGCACAGCAATGAGGGCACTTCACAGTTGCTGGAGGAGCTGGCAGAGACAGAGTGCCGATGGTGCCAGCAGTCGGAGGACTGCAGGGGACCAGGCACATGCTCAGTCGGTGCCTGATAATGTGCCTCTGGAGTCGTCCGCGATGCAGCAGCTGCAGGAAATGCGGCCAGGTGTGCGGGAGCATCTGGGAGTGAGAAATGAGGCTGTGCTTCGCTTGGTGTCCGTGGTGGAGGAGTCCACTCGGAGCATCAATGATGCAATGAGCTTCATTGCAGAGCATCATGCTTCCTACATGGAGAGAGTGGCGACTCTTGTGGAGAGGCGCCACCAGGAGAACAATCAAGTCCTCCTGGGATTGCGCTTGGACCAGCAAGCTCTCCCAGCAGCATTGGCCACAGCTGGTCAGTGCCAGGGTGGGAGATGGTTTGGGCTTCAAGCTTCCCAGCTCGTTGCCCATCCATCCACGTTGAGCAGGGAGGTCTGAGGCAACCTCACGTTGGCGCAGCAGCTGTTTGTCGTCTCTGCGGGCACCTCTCATGGTGCTCCGGATGAGGGCACCAGCTCCTCTGCCCCTCTCTCAGTGCCCGTATCATCCGGTGAGGCTGTGACAACTGGGGAGATGGCAGCTGTGGAACTGGCAGATCCCTCCCAGGCGGGCCCAGCACAAGCTCCACGGGCCAGAGGGCGACCACCAAGGTCATCGAGGCCAAAAGGACAGCAGAGTCAACAGGTTGTCTCAGATGCCACTCCAAGCGATGGGGCAGCACCAAGACGTAGCACCCGGAAACGGAAATGTAAGGCACATTAGGCACATCACAGGTTTCTCACTGGTGCTTTTGTGTTGGCCCAAGATTAGGACCTTAGAATTTATCTTTGCTTGCTTACAGTATTGGTTAATAATTGGGAGAACTTCTGATTTGAAAATTAAAATTCAGATGTGCCTCCATGGCTGAGGGTGGCTCGTTTGTTCTGCAAGTGTATGTTTAAGAAAACTGTCATGACTGTTTGTTTGAACATTCAAATTTATGTACAAGGCCTTTAGTTCCTGCTGATGACCTGGCAGATTTTGCACTTAGGTGCAGAGTATGGATGTGCCAGGCAAGGCTGGTCCTGCTGATCCATTTGTGTTGTGCTAGCTGAAGGTTCATTGGATTAAAGCCCCCCGGGTGTCCCTGCCTCCTTGGTGTAGTCCCAGGTTAGCATCTGCCCCCTCAGCATTCCCCTGTGCATGCTCATCCTCAGAATCAGTGCTGGACTCATCGTGTGCAGCCGCAGACACCGCGACGACGTCTTCATTGTCCACTGCATCCCCCCTTTCCAGCGCAAGATTGTGGAGAGTGCAGCATGCAACCACTATCACCGACATACAATCTGGGGGATACTGGAGTGCACCCCCTGAGCAGTCCAGGCATCGGAAGCGCACCTTGAGAAGACTGATGGCTCTCTCCACCACAGCCCTTGTGGAGGCGTGGCTCCTATTGTACCACTGCTCAGCTTCTGATCTTGGATGGTGGAGAGGCGTCATGAGCCACCTTCAGAGGGGATAGCCCTTGTCACCCAGCAGCCAGCCATCAAGCTGAGCCGGAGCACAGAATTACAGAATCACTGTGCAGAAGAGGCCCTTCGGCCCATCGAGTCTGCACCGACACGTGGGAAACACCTAACCTACCTACCTAATCCCATTTACCAGCACTTGGGCCATAGCCTTGAATGTTATGATGTGCCAAGTGCTCATCCAGGTACTTTTTAAAGGATGTGAGGCAACCCGCCTCCACCACCCTCCCAGGCAGCGCGTTCCAGACTGTCACCACCCTCTGGGTAAAAAAGTTTTTCCTCACATCCCCCCTAAACCTCCTGCCCCTCACCTTGAACTTATGCCCCCTTGTGACTGACCCTTCAACTAAGGGAAACAGCTGCTCCCTATCCACCCAGTCCATGCCCTCATAATCTTGTACACCTCGATCAGGTCGTCCCTCAGTCTTCTCTGCTCCAATGAAAACAACCCAAGTCTATCCAATCTCTCTTCATAATTTAAATGTTTCATCCCAGGCAACATCCTGGTGAATCTCCTCTGCACCCCCTCCAGTGCAATCACATCCTTCCTATAATGTGGCGACCAGAACTGCACACAGTACTCCAGCTGTGGCCTCACTAAGGTTCTACACAACTCCAACATGCCCTCCCTACTTTTGTAATCTATGCCTCGATTGATAAAGGCAAGAGTCCCATATGCCTTTTTCACCACCCCACTAATATGCCCCTCTGCCTTCAGAGATCTATGGACACGCACGCCAAGGTCCCTTTGTTCCTCAGAACTTCCTAGTGTCATGCCATTCATTGAATACTTCCTTGTCAGATTACTCCTTCCAAAGTGTATCACCTCACACTTTTCAGGGTTAAATTCTATCTGCCACTTATCTGCCCATTTGACCATCTCGTCTATATCTTCCTGTAGCTCAAGACGCTCAACCTCACTGTTAATCACCCGGCCAATCTTTGTGTCATCCACACTGAAGTGACCCGGCACCTAGGAGTATCTGAGGATGTAGGTGTCGTGGGAGCTGCCTGGATACCTGGCACAGACTTGTAAAATCAGCATCCTGTGATCACACACTATCTGCACGTCCATGGAGTGGAAGCCCTTCCTGTTGATGAAGGCATTGGGCTCGCCTGCTGGTGCCTTGATGGCCACATGTGTGCAGTCTATAGCACCCTGGACACAGGGGAAGCCAGCAATGGCCGCAAAGCCTCTGGCTTGTTGTGTCTGGCTTGCCTGGTCCCAGCGGAAGTGGATGAAGGTCAATGCATGCTTGAAGAGAGCGTCTGTGACCTGCTTGATGCAAGCGTGGACAGCTGATTGAGAGACACTGCAAAGATCACCCACCGAGCCCTGGAAGGAGCCAGAGACATAGAAGTTGAGGGCAGCTGTGACCTTTAGTGCCAGTGGCATGGGGTGTCCGCCCACACAATTAGGGGAGATCTCAGGGCCAATTATCTGACAGAAGTAGTTGACTGTCTCCCTTGACAGTCAGAGCCTCCTTCGACACTGCACCTCAGACATATTGAGGTAACTACTTCACCACCTGTATACCCTGGCAGCAGGATAGTGGCGTCTTCTGCAGCCCTTTCCATCTTGGTCTACCTCTTGCCCCTGTGCCCCTTGTGCCTGCGCCTGTCCTCCCAAAGGTGGCTCCCCTGGAGGCAGAATGTGCACTCCTGGCATCCTCCCCCTTCTAGCCCTCCCTTCCTCCTCAGAGGAGCTGCCTCCAGTGGACATGTCAGATCCCATACACAGGACAAGGGGAGGCTTCCAGAAAGCTACAGCCTCACAAAAGATTCCTGACTTCAGAGTGCTGACCTGAAGGTTCAAAGTACACAGAAAGCTGCTGGAATACATTGTGAACTACTGCAGATCACACAGGCAAGTTTGAAATACTTTCTCCAAGAAATACTCCACAAAGCAGCCTGATGACCCCACTGAGCCCTCTTATCCCGCCCATGGATGGGGTTCATAGAAAAGTCTCTTATCCACTTGCCTGTAGCGCCCGTGCGCCGACCCGAAGATCGCATGGGCGCCTAAAAATCGGCGTCAATTGAAAACTAAAGGGCCTTAACTGGCCTGTTAATTAATGGTGGGCATGCGTCTGACTTCATCGCACGCCCGCCCAGCGAAATATTGCGATGGCGCGCTGTGATGTTGGGACGCCCGCCTGACGTCACCACGTGACATTTTACGTGCGGACATGTGGGACCCGCCCCCCGCACGTCAAACTGAAAATTCTGCCCTAAGAGTCAGGAGCAACTGGACATTTAACAAAATGTCTTGAGGATCAAAAGTTTACATCACTATTTACAAATGATTGCAAAATTGGCAATTACTGTGAAAAATAGGACAATAAATAAGAATATTCCAAAGGTTGTAGAAACTAACACAAAAGGTGGAAGCATGCATGTCCACAGGGCACCTATGTCTCTCAGCATATTAACATAGTGATGTAATTTGTGGATTTAGACTAATTCAAAATTACCAAAAGAAAGTAAACACTTGCACATATATTTGCACTTGTCGTGCCTTATCATGATCACTATCTCAACACATTTTACACAGTAAATTAGTTTTGTAGTTCAGTGAAAGTGCAAAAAACTATCTCCATACTACAGAAGAGCACAATTTGCGGAATGGCTGGTTGAACTCTTTGCTATAGATCAGGCACTAAAATAGTTTCAATGGAGGGAAATCATAACCCTAAAAATCAAATTAAACAAGAACTACTTGCACCTCGCAGGCTCCTCCCTGTTCTGTGGAACATGTAAGGCAAAGGCGGCTCAATTCAGCTGGCTGGCTGTAAAAACAATGTAAACTTCAGGAAGTCCTCTCTCCCAATTATAACATAAGAATATAAGAAATAGGAGCAGCAGTAGACCATTCGGCCCCTCAAGCCTGCCCTGTGATTCAATAAGATCATGTCTAATCTGCCCCAGGCCTCAACTCCTCTTTTGTGCCAGCTCCTCACAGCCCTCAACTCCCCGATATTTTAAAAATCTATCTACCTCATCTTTAAATACTTTCAGTGGTCTAGCCTCCACAACTTTCTGATGTAGAGAATTCCAGCCATTCACTACCCTCTGAGAGAAGAAATTCCTTCAAATTTCAGTTTTAAATGAGTGTCCCATTATTCTGTAACTATGTCCCCTAGTTTGAGATTCCCCCGCTAATGGAAACATCATCTCAATATCCAGTCTGTCAAGCCCCCTCAGAATCTTGTACGTTTCAATAAGATCACCCCTCATTCTTCTAAGCTCTAATGAATAAAGGCCTAACCTGTTTAACCATTCTTGATAAGTCAACCCTTTCATCCCAAGAATCAGCTGAGTGAATCTCTTTTGAACTGCCTCCTATGCTAGTATATCCTTTCTGAAACACGGGGGCCAAAGCTGTACACAGTATTCCAGGTGTGGCCTTACAAACACGCTGTACAGCTGTAACAAGACTTGCCTATTTTTAAATTTCAACCCCCTCGCAATACAAGCCAACATTCCATTTGCCTTCTTAATTACCTGTTGCATCTGCATGCTAACTTTTTGTGTTTCATGCACAAGATCACCCAGATCCCTTTGTGCTGCACTTTTTTGGAGTCTCTCTCTATTTAAATAATAGTCTACCTTTTGATTCTCCCTACCAAGGTGCATGACCTCACACTTTCCTACATTAAACTCCATCTGCCAAGCTTTTGCCCATTCACTCAACCTATCTATATTGCATATTCCTCATGTCCTCATCACAATATGCCCTCCCACCTATTTTTGTATTGTCAGCAAATTTGTTTACATTATACTCTGCCCCCTGCTCCAAGTCGTTAATATAAATAGTAAATAACTGAGGCCCTAGGACTGATCCTTGTGGCACTCCACTAGTTTTGTCTATCCAACCTGAGAAAGACCCATTAATGCCGACTCTGTCTTCTGTGTGTTAGCCAATCCTCAATCCATGCTAATGCATTACCCCTAATACTGTGAGCTCCTATCTTGTGCAATAACCTTTTATGTAGCACCTTATTGAATGCCTTCTGGAAATCCAAATACACTACATCTACCGGTTCCTCTTTATCAACTCTGCTTGTTATACACTCAAAGATTTCTAACAAATTTGTCAAACATGATTTCCCTTTCACAAAACCATGTTGACTCTGTTTGATTGCGTTAAGCTTTTCTAAATGTCCTATTTCTTCCTCAATAATGGACTCTAACATTTTCCCAACGACAGATTTTAGGCTGACTGGCCTATAGTTTCTTACTTTTTGTCTCCCTCCCTTCTTGAACAGGGGCATCACATCAGTGGTTTTCCAATCCGCTGGGACCCTCCTGGAACCCAGTAAGTTCTGAAATATTTCGACCAATACCTCCACTATCTCTGCAGCCACTTTCTTTAAAACCCTTGGATGCAGGCCATCAGGTTCTGGTGACTTGTCTGCCTTTAGTCCCATTAGCTTCTCAGATACTTTGTCCCTCATGATAGAGAGTTTTACAAGATCTTTCCCCCCATTAGCTCCTTGCTTACCTGATATCTTTGGGATGTTTCTAGTGTCCTCCACCTTGAACACCAATGCAAAATATTGGTTTAAATTATCTTCCATTTCCCTGTTCACCTTAATCAATTCTCCAGTCACATCCTCCAAGGGTATCACACTCACTTTAGCCACTGTCTTTCTTTTTATATACCTGTAGAAGCTCTTTCTGATTGTTTTTATATTTCTTGCCAATTTACTTTCATAATCAAAATTTTCCCTCTTTATTAGCTTTTTAGTCATCCGCTGCTGGTTCCTAAAAAATTCCCAATCCTCTGGCCTACCACTAGTTTTCACCACTTTGTATGCCTTAGTTTTTGATTGGATACTCTCCTTGACCACTTTTGTTAACCATGGGTGGTTCATCCTTCTCATCACGTCCTTCTTTCTGACCGGGATAAATTTTTGTTGAGCATTATGAAATATCTGCTTGAATGTCTGCCACTGCTCATCCACTGACTTTCCCCTTAGTCTATTTTCCCAGCATGCCTTAGAGAACTGTTTCTTCATACCTCTGTAATTGCCCTTATTTAAGTTGAAGACACTGGTTTGAGACCCGAGTTGCTCGCCCTCAAACTGAATTTGAAATTCTACCATGTTGTTATCGCTACCTCCTAGAGGATCCTCAACTATGAAATCTCTTATTAATCCCACCTCATTACACATTACTAGATCTAAAATAGCCTGTTCCCAGGTAGGTTCTGCAATGTATTGCTGTAAGAAACAATTCCTGATGCACTCTTCAAAATCCGTCTTCCATGTTACACTTGCAAATCTGATTTGTCCAGTCAATATGCAGATTAAAATCACCCTTGACAACTGTAGCACCCTCTTACACGCCTCCATTATTTCCCGATTTATACTTTATCCTACAGTGAGGCAACTCTTCGGGGGCCTATAGACAACTCCCACCTGTGACTTCTTCCCCTTGCTATTCCATATTTCCACCCAAACTGATTGCACATCTCAATCTATTACACCTATATCACTATTCACTACCTCACTGATACCTTCCTTTATTAATAAAGCTGTACCACCTTCTTTTCTTTTCTGCCTATTTTTCTGGAATGTCGAACACCCTTGAATACTGAGTTCCCAGTCTGTAGGTCACCCTACAACCATGTCTCTGTAATAGCTATCAAGTCATATTCATTTATTTCTATTGTGCCATCAACTCATCTATCTTGTTACAAATCCTGTGTGCATTCAGATTAAGAGCCTTAAGCTTTGACTTTTTACCTTTATTGTTCATTCTGGTTCTGATTTCTGTTGCAATCTTCTGCTTATATTTTCTGCCCCTTCCTGTCATATTTTATCATTCGCCTCTTCACTACGCCGCACCTCTGCTCTCTCGTTTCTTTTTGATTTTTTAAACTTCCCTTCAATTGAACCAACACCCTCCCCCCTCCCACCACTAATTAGTTTAAAGTGCTATCTTCGACCCTAGTTATATGATTCACCAGGACACTTGTCCCAGCATAGTTCAAATGAAGCCCGTCCCAACAGAACAGCTCTCTCCTTCCCCAGTACTGGCACCAGTGCCTCATGAATCAGAACCCATTTCTCCCACACCAATCTTTGAGCCACGCATTTACCTCTTATTTACCCTAAACCAATTTGCACGTGGCTCAGATAGTAATCCGGAGATTATTACCCCTGTTGCACTGCTTTTTAATTTAGCCCTGAGGTGTTCATAGTCCCTCAGCAGAACCTCTTTCCCAGTCCTACCCATATCATTGGTATCTATGTGGACCACAACAACTGAATCCTTCCCCTCCCACTCCAAGTTCCTCTCCAGCCCAGAAGAGATGTCCTTAAACTTGGCACCAGGTAGGCAACACAGCCTTTAAGACTCTCTGTCTTTATTTTATTTTTGGGGCTGGTTTTCTCTTTTCCAATTTTCTCTCCCCCTCCTGAAGATATTAACTCGTGCTTGGCCAGTTCCATAAGCACTGCATGGCCAGCCTCAAATACCTTACTGAAGTGGCCATTCTTTACATGTGATTTCAGACAGTGATTGTCAAGACTATCTACCCACGGGACTATTTATGATTCTGATTACAACAAATATGATGGATGCACTTCTATCCAAAACTGACAGCATCTGTATTGTTGCCTCTTCCTTCTGACTACTTCCCTCTTCTAAGCCGACCCTTTAACCCTCATTTCATACAGTTGGATTTTACAGCACCACTCCCCACACCCCCACCTGCTGGCTGTGTTTTTGGCACAGAGGGTGAAGGATGCCGTCAAATCAGAGGGGAGGTGCATAGAATAGGAGGAGTGGCAAGCCCACCTGCCTCCCGCCCGCCCCCAACACAGTCTGAGGGTGGTGTGATTGTCCTATGAGGAGAGATTGAGGAGACCGGGCCTGCATTCTCTTGAGTTCAGAAGAATTCAATTGAAGCATACAAAATTCTTACAGAGTTCGACAGGGTAGATGCAGGAAGAATGTTTCCCCTGGTTGGGGAATCTAGAACCAGCGGGGACACAGTCTCAGAATAAGAGGTAGACCATTTAGGACTTAGATGAGGAGGAATTTCTTCACTCAGAGGCTGGTGAATCTTTGGAATTCTCTACCCCAGAGGGCTGTGGACGCTCAGTCATTGAGTACATTCAAGACAGAGATGTATAGATTTCTAGATATTACAAGTATCAAGGGAAAATGGCATGGGAAAATGGCATTGAGGTAGAAGATCAGCCATGATCTAGTTGATTGATGGAGCAGGCTCAAGGGGCCGAATGGCCTACTCCTGCTCCATAATAAGGTGGGTGAGTAGGCGCCGAAATCGGCAGCCTGTCTACCTTTTTTAAACAATAATTTATTGGCAATTGAGCTTGTATTTCACGCTGGTGTGGATAGGCTGGCAAGATTGGGTGGGTCACTTTTAAAAAATTTTTGGAAAGGCAGGAAGGAAGAGGGGCATAGCATTCAAGGAGAGCTGCCCTTTGCACCAATCAGATTGGCTGCCAGCTCTTGAGGGTAGGACTTTCTGCCACAAAGGGTCTGAAGTCCCACTCTCTGCCTGTTTAGCATTATTTATCTATTTTGCACATTATCGCTGCAGAGTGGGCTTTTCTTTTCATCCATCAGCTGCCAACCAACTCTTGCAACGCTGGGAAGGTGGGGTGGGAACGTGCAATGCGCATCCCCCCCATGAAATTCAGCCTATAGTCTATTTCCACAATCCCCCCATCGCTAAGCTTATCTTGTTCATGAAGATTATCCTCTGCTCCCCTATATTCTTCCCATTGCAGCCCTTGCCTACCCAAATTCCCTCCTAAATCTGAAGGACAATAATTAGTTAACTTTTGGTACGAAACTTTGCTTGCTGAGAGCCAAATTGCAGCATGAAATGTGGTATAAACTGTTTAAAGTGACAGTTAATACCTGAGTAGGAAAACAGGTATGGTGTCTGCTAAGCTTATTATCAAACAATGGGGCAAGGTATGGGTCAGCCATCAGCAGGAAATAGATGGCCTTTATGGCTCTTGATTAAAGATCAAAAACTGTTTAAAGTGAATGAGAGCTTAAGTTAACAAGAACAGCCAAGTCTGCCACCAGTCAAAGAGTAATCAAAATTGTGTGCAGAACTGGACAATATTCAGGCTTGGGTTGACAAGTGGCCAATAACATTTGCGCCACACAGGTGCCAGGCAATGACCATCTCCAACAAGAGTGAATCTAATCATCTTGATGTTCAATGGCATTACCATCACTGAATCCCGCACTATCAACTTCCTGGGGGTTACCATTGACCAGAAACTGAACTGGACTAGCCATATAAATACTGTGGCTACAAGAGCAGGTCAGAGGCTAGGAATCCTGTGATGAGTAACTCACCTCCTGATTCCCCAAAGCATGTTCACCATCTATAAGGCACAAGTCAGGAGTGTGATGGAATACTCCCCACTTGCTTGGATGAGTTCAGCTCCTGCAACACTCAAGAAGCTTGACATCATCCAGGACAAAGCAACCCGTTTGACAGGCACCACATCCATAAACATTCATTCCCTCCACCACCGACACACGGTAGCAGCAGTGTGTGCCATCTACAAGATACACTGCAGGAATTCACCAAGATACCTTCGACAGCACCTTGCAAACCCACGACCACTGCCATCTAGAAAGATAAGGGCAGCAGATAGATGGGAGCACCATCATCTGGAACTTCCCCTCCCAAGTCACTCACCATCCTGACTTGGAAATATATCACCATTCCTTCACTATCACTGGGTCAAAATCCTGGAACTCCCTTCCTAACAGCACTGTGGGTGTACCTACACCACGTGGACTGCAGCGGTTCAAGAAGGCAGCTCACCAGCACCTTCTCAAGGGCGACTAGGGATGGGCAATAAATACCTGCCCAGCCAGTGAAGCCCACATCCCATGAATGAATTTTTAAAAACAAACACGCCATTACGAGCCACAGGAAGCAGGAAAAGTCCAGTCAGCTCGACTGGGAACCCATGTTGTCAATGGGAGACCAACTGAGGGGTGATTGTTAGTATTAGACTAGGAACTTGGGAAATAACTAGCTAACAGAAGGTTAGTATAGGGGCTTGATGTCTCATATGGATCATGCATGCAGCTAAATGGAAGCTTATTGTAATTTAAAGTAAAGTGGGAACTGTTCAATAAGTTCTAGGGTCATGATCTCAAAGGGATAATTTCCCTGCAGGTTATTTCTCATGTTCTTATTGTCATACAACTGATTATTGTGCTCTACTTACATTGTGCACTGCAGTGTCAGAGAAAGGCTGGACATTTGGCTATGATAGCACAAGAATGGAGAAAACAGTGGCAGGTGACAGATTTTGTGAAATTGTATGTGTAATGCTATACTTTAGGGTTAGGTAGACAGTGTGTGCTCCCAACCAGTCTTGGGTAGCTGAAGACTATGGACTGTGTATGATAACGTGAGCTGAGTACTATCAGGATATCAAAGGGGGATCATGAAGAAAAACAGAAAGATAAAAGCAAAAAACTACGGATGCTGGAAATCCAAAACAAAAACAAAAATACCTGGAAAAACTCAGCAGGTCCGGCAGCATCTGCGGAGGGGAGCACAGTTAACGTTTCGAGTCCGAATGACCCTTCAACAGAACCAAGTAAAAATAGAAAAGAGGTGAAATATAAGCTGGTTTAAGGTGGCGGGGGGAGGAGGTTTAGAGCTGGATAGAGGGCCAGTGATAGGTGGAGATAACCAAAAGATGTCACAGACAAAAGGACAAAGAGGTGTTGAAGGTGGTGATATTATCTGAGGAATGTGCTAATTAAGGGTAGAAAGCAGGACAAGCAAGGCACAGATAGCCCTAGTGGATGTGGGGTGGGGTGAAGGAATCGAAATAGGCTAAAAGGTAGAGATAAAACAATGGATGGAAATACATTTAAAAATAATGGAAATAAGTGGGAAAAGAAAAATCTATATAAATTATTGGAAATAAAAGGGGGGGAATCGGAAAGTGGGTGGGGATGGAGGAGAGAGTTCATGATCTAAAATTGTTGAACTCAATATTCAGTCCGGAAGGCTGTAAAGTGCCTAGTCAGAAGAGGAGGTGCTGTTCCTCCAGTTTGCGTTGAGCTTCACTGGAACAATGCAGCAGGCCAAGGACGGACATGTGGGTATGAGAGCAGGGTGGAGTGTTGAAATGGCAAGCAACAGGGAGGTCTGGGTAATGCTTGCAGACAGACCGAAGGTGTTCTGCAAAGCGGTCACCCAGTCTGCGTTTGGTCTTTCCAATGTAGAGGAAACCGGATTGGGAGCAATGAATGCAGTAGCCTAAATTGAGGGAAGTGCAAGTGAAATGCTGCTTCACTTGAAAGGAGTGTTTGGGCCCTTGGACGGTGAGGAGAGGGAAAGTAAAGGGGTGGGTGTTGCAGCTTCTGCGGTTGCATGGGAAGGTGCCATGGGAGGGGGTTGAGGTGTAGGGGGTGATGGAGGAGTGGACCAGGGTGTCCCGGAGGGAACGATCCCTGCGGAATGCCGCCGGGGGGGTGAAGGGAAGATGTGTTTGGTGGTGGCATCATGCTGGAGTTGGCGGAAATGGCGGAGGATGATCCTTTGAATGCGGAGGCTGGCGGGGTGGTAAGTGAGGACAAGGGGGACCCTATCATGTTTCTGGGAGGGAGAGGAATGTGTGAGGGTGGATGTGGCATTGGGATTGTCCCAATACCACCTCATTAATCGTACCTGGAAAACACGCCATTTCAATGGGGGGGCGGGCTCTCATTCACCTGCCACATGTCACCTCACCGCTTCATCACGCCAGGCGCCATATTTAAAGCGCAGCCGCGCACACACCTCTCAGTGCTTCCAGCCCATCCTGCTGCAAAGAAGACATGGCCCCAAAAGGCAAGAAGACTGCAGCCCCCGGTTTAATGACTTGTCCCTCGAGTGCCTTTTGGATGTAGTGGAGGCTCACTGTGATGTCCTGTACTCCCGCTCTGGCCACAGGAGGGGCAGCAGCATCACTAATCCAGCATGGGAGACGGTAGCAGCAGTGGTCAGCACCAATGCCCTGCAAAAGAGGACAGTCACCCAATGCCGCAAGAGGATGAATGGTCTCATCTGTTCTGCCAGGGTAACTCACTTTTCTCATCACTCTCAACTCACACATTCACAAACCCATCACACATTCACAGGGCTCTCGCACCTCAAGGGACAACACCCCTAACTCTCACACACCCTCACAGCTCCATCAGGCTCATATCCTCTGGAACTCGCATCCTCATCCTGTCCATGTCTCCGCTCACCACACAAAACATTCCACGCAGTGCCATGCGTCCTGCTCACACTCTCTCCAACTGTTTTCATGTCGGAGAAGCTGGCTCACATCAGCAGGGAGAGGTCCCAGACCGGAGGTGGAGCGGCCCACATTCGGCCCCTCACTCACTTTGAGGAGTGTGCCATCACACTGACTGGTGAGGGTGTGGACCATGTTTGTGGCGATGGTGAGATCGGCAGCAAACACCTATGTAAGGATCCTGCACCACATCATCCCTCCCTCAACGCAACTGTTGCTCTCTCCTGCTTTTGACTCTGCTGCCATGCACTAATTATCTCTACTTTGGTTCACAGGGAGTTCTGACAAGCGACTGACACCCTCAGCCAGCCAGTCCCTCTGTTCCATCCACATCCTCACCTCCAGCCAAGAGGACTCCTCCTCCATTGAAGAGCTGGGGATAAGCAGCCTGGAAGACCCATCACAGCGCTTACCCACACCTTCCACCAGCACAGATACACAGATCTTGGTAGGACCCAGATGTACAGCAGGCTGAGGTGGTCACCGCACAGACACGTCTCCGCAGCAGGAGGAGGTAGGTTCAGCCAAGCTCCCCGGCACTCAGAGGACTGCTGGGGATGAGGCGTCTGTGAGGTCCGAGTCAGATGATGACCTTCTGGATTTGGCCTTCCAACTCATCCTGGAGAGACAGCGGAAGGCAGGGGAACATTACGCAGAGCTGTCGGAAACCCTCAACAGAGAGGTACGCAAGTCAGAGGAATGCGTCCGCCTGCTCTCTAATGAAGTGGTGCCGCCGACATGTGCGCGAATGGAGGTCTCCATGGGGAGGATGGCGGACGCGATGACAACATAGAAACATAGAAAATAGGAGCGGGAGTAGGCCATTTGGCCCTTCGAGCCTGCTCTGCCATTCATTATTATCTTGGCTAATCATTCAACTCAATAGCCTGCTGCTGCTTTCTCCCCATATCCTTTGATCCCTTTCACCCCAAGAGCTATATCTAAGTCCTTCTTGAAAGCATACAATGTTTTGGCCTCAACTACTTTCTGTGGTAGCGAATTCCACAAGCTTCTTCACTCTCTGGGTGAAGAAATTTCTCCTCATCTCAGTCCTAAATGGTCTACCCCGTATCCTCAGACTGTGGCCCCTGGTTCTGGACTCCCCCACCATCAGGAACATCCTTCCTGCATCTACCTTGTCTAGTCCTGTTAGAATTTTATACGTTTTATAGCCTCTGGTCCAGCAGAACGTGGAGATGCGTGCAGACCTGTGCTCGATTATGGGAACCATGGGTGAGTTCATGCAGTGGCTATGTGAGAGGGAAATGGGGCACCTTGACATCCCTCCAAGTGCTCCTTCTCCTCAAGGACTCAGGCCGGGGCCCTTGGGCACCCGAAAGGAGGAGGAGAAGCGGCAGCTGGACGCCCCTGAGACATCCACTCAGGTGTCACAGAGGCTGTCCTCTCCCTCCGAGTCCCCTTTGCCTGTGACCCCCCTCAACCTCATTCTCTGTCACCGCAGAGGGAGCAGCCGGCCCACAGGAGGATGGTCAAAGCAAGCCGGGGCCCCCAAGGCCTCCGCTGTCTAGAGGACCCACACCGAAGGCATCAGAGGCAAAAGGGCCAACCATTGCACAGGCTGTCTCCAACCCTGCTGTAGATGTCAGGGCAGCACCTAGACGTCTAAGGTGTTCAAAAGTTAAGAAATTCTGATCACAGTCAGTTGCATAGGTGAACACATTTTGTCACTTTATAATCTGAAAATACATTCATTTTCATTAAATAATGTGTAATAGTGTCTTTCAGCTTCATTGACAGTTTCATGAGTCCTCCTACTGCGTCCCCCCCACTAGCAGTGCAGCAGCACGTAGCCGGCCCACGAGTGATTCTAGAGGGAAAAGTGTGTGCGTGGCAGGGCCTTTTGGGGCCTCGTGCAAGCACTCTCACATACACGTGTATCCTTCCTGCATCACACTAATCTCACTGTCCTAAGCATTTTCAGTGCCTGCTGGGGTTCACTTTCAGTTGTCCATCTGAGCTGACCTGCATCTCCGTCCACCCACTGATCACACTCCCATGCAGCACTTGATCTCACTCACCATGACTCTTGTTTCACTTTTGATTTAGCCAGCATGGTAGTTTTTCTTTCGATTCCCCATTCTTTCCCCTTGCCCATTCACCCATTTCCTTTCCCCCATCACTGTTGAACCATCCCCCACCACCCCACCACACCCCCTGGCATCACCTCCCACCTCTCCTCTGTGACCTACCAGCCACAACACTTTTCTTTCAGGGATGTCCGGGTGAACGTGCGAGGGAAGGCTCTAATGAGTCCATGACTGCCTCCTGGAGAGAGAACTGAGGGTGGGCGTGGTACAAGGGAATGGTGAAAATAACTGGTGGCAGAGCGAGGCGGTAGGGTCGGAGGTGAGGGTTCAGTGGAATCGGTAGAAGGAACACAAGGGTGGTTGGTGGGGACCTGGGGGTGGGAAGGAGCAGATCGGGGAGGTGAATTGGATGGGGGTGGGATTTTCAGGAAGGAAGGGAATGTGCACATTTACCTGGATACCCCCCACCAGACTCCTTCCCCCCACCAGTCTCCTTCCCCTCTCCAGACTCCTTCCCCCAACCAAACTCCTTCCCCCCACCAGTCTCCTTCCCCCCACCAGTCTCCTTCCCCCCACCAGTCTCCTTCCCCTCTCCAGACTCCTTCCCCCCTCCAGACTCCTTCCCCTCTCCAGACTCCTTACCCCCACCAGACTCCTTCCCCCCTCCAGACTCCTTCCACCCTCCAGACTCCTTCCCCCCTCCAGACTCCTTCCCCCGACCAGACTCCTTCCCCCATCCAGACTCCTTCCCCCCACCAGACTCCTTCCCCCCTCCAGACTCCTTCCCCCCACCAGACTCCTTCCCCCCTCCAGACTCCCTACCCCCTCCAGACTCCCTACCCCCTCCAGACTCCTTCTCCCCTCCAGACTCCTTCCCCCCTCCAGACTCCCTACCCCCCTCCAGACTCCTTCCCCCCACCAGACTCCTTCCCCCCTCCAGACTCCCTACCCCCTCCAGACTCCTTCCCCCCTCCAGACTCCTTCCCCCGACCAGACTCCTTCCCCCCTCCAGACTCCTTCCCCCCTTGGATCTCCTTCCTGCCTTGGAACCCCTTCCCCTCCACCCCACCCCTCCAACCCAGACTCCTCTCCCCCGAACTCCATCCCTCCCCACCCCCGGACTCCCCCCAAATTAGCCCTTCCCCCCTGCGCTACCCACCCACACCCCCTGGATTCTTCCCCTCCCCCCGCCCCTTAGTTCTTCCCACTTCCTGACTCTTTCAGGCACCCTTACTTCTTCCGCCAACCTTACTCCTTCCCCTCTCCAGACTCCTTCCTCCACCCTTCTTCTTTTAGGGAAAACGCAGGTTAGCATTCAGATCGTGCCACCTCCTTCCATTTTGTAAAAGAAAACTTCAGTCTAGAGGGATATGATTCTAACACCGGTGGGGGAGTCATAAGTTCACCTTGGAACTGTCACCAAGTAGGCCTTTTCCAAGAAATCACCTGACCTATATGGTACTTGAGAAGTTGTTGTTTGTGTTGAATTAATTAATGAAAAGCTGGGAGACAAAAAGACAATCACAGAGAGAGGAAAAAAACTTAAGTTGTGAACCTGCTTTTTTTGAAGACAGTCTTGTTGAAGAACAAACTGAGGAAGGAAGGCTACCTTGACTGGCTCTTTCTCTCTACCTTGTCTAAAATTATGTGTGGCTATTAACCTGTAGCCAGAGAACCCTCACCTGAGTGTAACTAGTCTGCATTTGGAGTATTATTGCTAATTTGGTTTGCCCAGTCTATAGGTAGATTAAAATCACCCATGATTACAGTAACACCTTGTTACATGCATCTCTAATTTCCTGTTTAATGCCGTCCCTACCTTATCACTTCTGTTTGGAGGCCTCTCACTAATGTTTTCTGCCCCTGGTTGCTTCTTAACTCCACCCAGACTGATTCTACATCTAGATTTTCTAAGTCAATATCCTCTCTCACTATCACACTGATTTCATCTTAACTAGCAATGCCGCCTCCTTTTCCTTTTTGCCTGTCCACCCTAAAAATTGAGTACCCTTGGATATTCAGCTCCCAGCCTTGGTCACCCTGTAACCATGTCTCTGTAATCGCACCCGTTTACATCTATTTGTGCTATTAATACATCTACCTTATCGTGAATGCTCCATGCATTCAGATACAGTGCCTTCAGACTTGTCTTTTTAACATTTTTACACATCTTTTTTCTGTACTATGGCTCTATTGGCTGCTAGCCCTTGTTTCCTCTGCCTTCCACTTTTGCTTTCTACTTTTCTGTCTTTCATTCATATCTTTGTTTCCTTCTCTTGTGTCTCCCCGCTCAGGCTCCCATCCCCCTGCCACTCTAGTTTAAACCCTCCCCCACAGTACTAGCAAATACCCCTGTGAGGATATTGGTCCCAGTCCTGCTGGGGTGCAACCCATCCGGTTTGTACAAGTCCCATCTTCCTTGGAATCGGTCCTAATTCCTCAGGAATCTAAATTCCTCCCGCCTGCATCATCTCTCCAGCCACGCATTCATCTGGTCTATTCTCCCATTCCTGATCTTGCTAGCATGTGGCACTGGGAGTAATCCTGAGATTACTAACTTTGAGGTCCTGCTTTTTAATTTATTTAATTAATTTATTTCCTTGCTCCCTATATTCTGCTTTCATGCCTCTTTTTACCTGTGTCGTTGGTACCGATCACGACCTCTGGCTGTCCACCATCCCCCTTCAGAATGTCCTGCAGCCACTCAGAGACATCCTTGACCCTGGCACTAGGGAGGCAATATACCATCCTGTGTCACATCTGCAGAAACATCTACCTGTTCCTCTTATGATAGAATCCACTATCATTATTGCTCTCCCACTCTTCCCCCAACCCCCCACCCTGTGCAGCTAAGCCAATTGTGGTGCCATGGACTTGGCTGTTACTGCATTCCCACTAGAAACCATCAATCCCAGCGGTATCGAAAACAGAAAATCTGTTAGAGAGCGAGATGAACCCAGGGGACTCCTGCACTACCTGCCTAGTGCTTTTACTCTGTCTGGTGGTCAGCCATTCCCTTTCTGCCTGTGCACTCTTCACCTGTGGTGTGACTACCTCACTATAAGTGCTATCCATGAAGATCTCATCATTTTGAATGCTCCACAGTGACTCCAATCACAGTTCCAGCTCTGAAACATGGATTTTGAGTAGCTACAGCTGGAGACACTTCCTGCACACATGGTTGCCCTGGACACTGGAAGTGTCCTTGACTTCCCACATTGCACAGGAGGAGCATTCCACTTGGCCGAGCTGCCCTATCATGACTTACCCTTACCTTTGCTTTTACTTCCTCTAGTTTAGAAAATATTAAGTACAGAAGAAATACTTACCAGGTCCTTCTTACTGAGGAAAGGTAGAAAATGAAAGGATCCCTCCTTCCCTCTTCGCCGAATTCCCTCTCTCACCAAACTCTAACTGAAGCACTCTAATGCAGCCCAAAGCAGCACTCCAGCACAGATTTCCCTCTTGCCCATAGCAGGGAAAATCCTGATATGCATTCCCCTGAATCGCCTACTTCCTGTGGCTGAGGAAATCCTCCCGGAGACACAGCGTGGCTTTACACTTCCAAAGAAACCCCTAATGTAGCCTGTGTTGCCAGACAAATCCAAGAAAAATGTTGAGAACAACAGCAGAAACTCTTCATTGTATTCATCGACCTGACCAAGGCATTTAACTCAGGAAATCGCGAGGCTCTGTGGATTGTGCTTTAAAGGTCTGGATGCCTGAGAAACTTCATCACAATCTTGCAATTGCTTCATGATAATATGTCTCAAGTTGGAGATCTGAAATAGACATCTTCAAAATCCAGACTGAGGTCAAGAAAAGGTGTGTGATAGTTGATCTACCTGACAGTGGCTATTCACATCAAAGGTCAACTGCTCTCTGGTGTCAGTATTAAATACTGGCTAGATAGAAAACTCTTTAACCTCAGTTGCCTCTGTGCCAAAACTCAGCTGACCACCATAGATATACCTGATCTACAGTTTGTGGATGAATGCAGTAGCATTTCTCACTCTGCACCAGATTCGTACGCTACTTTTGATCTCTTCAATTCTGCCTACAAGAAATCCGGCCTGTCCTTGAATGTTACCAAATCAAAACTCATATCAACCCATACCTGGTGAGCCAAATATTCCACCTGCCATTATATTGAAGGGGAAATTCTGGAATATGTTCAGCACTTCCTATACCTTGGCAGTCACCTCTCCCAAAAAGCTACCATTGACAAGGAGAAACACCAGATCAGCTGCGCCAGCTCAACCTTCTACAAACTGTGGCAGCAAGTGTTATAGACTTCTGCAAGTCAGTGAAAGTCCTAGTGTACACAGCAGTTGTTGTCACCACACTCCTGTACTGCAGTGAAACCTGGGCAGTATATCAGTGACACATAAGAGCACTAGGGAAATTCCGTCAGCAATGCCTCCTCTGCATCCTCAAGGTCTAATGCAAGGACTGTCAAACAAATGCTAGTGTCCTTCTTAAATCCAGCTCCACAAGCATTCAGGTTAAATTACAAAATCAACTTCAATGACCCGAGCACTGTGTTCAGATGGCCAATAACGGTCTCCCTCTCCAGCAACTCACCAAGGCTCCTTCGATAGCGCCCTCCCAACCCACGACCTCTATCACGTAGAAGGACAAGGGCAGCAGATACATGGGAACATTACCACCTGCAAGCTGCCCTCCAAGACACACACCATCCTGACTTGGAAATATATCGCCGTTCCTTCACTGTCGCTGGGTCAAAGTACTGGAACTCCCTTGCTAACAGCACTGTGGGTGTACCTGCACCACATGGACTGCAGCAGTTCAAGAAGATGGCTCACCACCACCTTCTTAAAGGATATTAGGGATGATTTTTTTTCTTTGTTGATGGAATGGGGGCATCGCTGGCTAGGCCAGCATGTATTGCCCATCTCTAATTGCTCTTGAGAACTGAGTGGCTTGCTAGACCATTTCAGAGGGCATCTAAGAATCAACCAGATTGCTGTAGGTGTGGAGGCACGTGTAGGCCAGACCAGGTGAGGACAGCAGATTTCCTTCCCTTAAGGGCATTAATGAACCAGATGGGCTTTTACAACAATCGACAATGGTTTCACAGTCATCATTATACTTTTAATTCATGATTTTTTTTTATTGAATTCAAATTTCGCCATCTGCTGTGGTGGGATTCGAACCCGGGTCCCCAGAACATTACCCTGGGTCTCTGGATTACTAGTCCAGTGACACTACCACTGCGCCACTGCCTGTCAATAAGCAATAAATGCTGGCCTAGCCAGCGACGCCCACATTCTGTGAAAGTATAAAAAAAGGTCGTCCTCTCACAGATCTCAACTGTTCCAGGGAAAACAAAGAAAACATTTAAAACATTCTGAAGCTCTCTTTGAAGCACAGCAGCATTGACATTAATGACTGGGAAGTGTCTGCTACCAACTGTTCAGAATGGCGACAATTCGTCCCTCAAAGTGCATCATGCTTTTAGTCCCAACACCTTAATGGTGAGGCAGAAAGGCAGCAGAGAAAGAAAGAAAAGGAAGCAACGCTGCACTGTGAATCCTAATACCTCATGAGACATCTTGCCCATTTGCCCAAAGGTCTGTGGGTTGAGAATTGGCCTGTTCAGATGTATTAACTATTTCAAAACTTTGTGTGTAAGCTCAGTGTAATGTAACAAGTTAAATTTTCAGATGATACCAAATGGTGAGAACACACCTAGAGTACTGTGTACAGCTTTGGTCTCCTTACTTAAGAAGGGATATACTTGTATTGGAGGCAGTTCAGAGAAGTTCACTAGGTTAACTCCTGGGATGAAGGGGTTGTCTTATGAGGAAAGGATGAGCAGGTTGGGCCTATACTCATTGGAGTTTAGAAGAATGGGAGGTGATCTTATTTGAACATACCAGATTCTGACAGGACTTGACAGGGTAGATGCTGAATGTTTCCCCTTGTGGGGAATCTAGAACTAGTGGCACAGTTTCAAATTAAGGGATCTCCTATTTAAGACAGAGATTAGGAAGGATTTCTTCTCTTAGAGAGTCATTAATCTTTGGAATTCTATTCTACAGAGAGCAGTGGAGGCTGGGTCATTGAAAATATTCAAGGCTGAGTTAGACAGGTTTTTAATTGACAAGGGAGCCAAGGGTTTTGGGAGGCAGACAGGAAAGTGGAGTTAAGGCCACAATCAGATCAGCCATGATCTTATAGAATGGCAGAGCAGGCTCAAAGGGCCAAATGGCCTCCTCCTGCTCCCATTTCTTAAGTTATATTCAAAAGAAACTGGATAAGTTTCAGAGAGTTGAGGATTCCAATTATAGAAGTTGGGTGAGGGTAGCCCTAATTATTGATCTCAGTTACTGCAGGCTCCTGGATCGCCTGGGAGTTGAAGAATAATTTCCAACAACTTATCCCTAAATTGGCGCAATATGTTTTTTCTGTCTCAGATTGCAGGATTGGGGGTGGACCAATGGGACAAGCTGAGTGGCCCAGTAGGCTTTTTCCTGTCTCTTTTCACATTCATATTTTGTACAAAACTGGGGCAGAAGAACTAAAAAATATGGTTACAAACTGAGGAAGGCACAGTCTCAGTTTAACTGAAGGAAATATGTTCTCCAACTGCATTCATTGAGTTGTAGAACAAACTGTTCACTGGTGTAGTGGATGCTTCACAGTTGAGGGAATTTTAAAAAAATCATTATTTCTTGATTCGAGTGGATGGGTTGAGTGTTGGATAGGGTGGAGGAAAAAGATGGAATACAATAACTGAATGAGTTGATTAGGTTCTAAGAGGTTACTTGACTTTTTGCACAAGCTGATGTCTTTGCAGCCACAATAAGCTCTTAAACAATTTCCCACAGTCAGTGCACAACTGCAGTCTCCTCCTATCATGAGTGCATTGATGCTTCACCAGAGAAGAGACTTGGTGGAATCTCTTTCCGCTCACACATAAGGGGCACCTGTATGGTCTTTCCAGTGTGTGGAACAGGTTGGATGAGGGGCTGAAGGTTTACTCACAGGTTGGGCACTGATATGGCTTCTCTCCTGTCTGTGTGCACTGCTGCATCAGGTTGGAAGGATGGTGGAACTCCTTCCTGAAATCAAGGCATTTGAATGGCTTCACTTCCATACGTATGTTGGCGGAGGTTGGATGAATCACCAAAACTCTTTCCACAGGTTGGGCACTAAAAAGGTTTTGTTGCCATAAGTGGCTTTTTTAGTGTACATGAGCGCTGGTGGACCACCAGAGTGGATGACTGGCTAAACTCCTTCCTGCAGATTGGGCACCAGAAAGGCTTTTCTCCCGAATGTGTGCGTTCATGTCTGCAGAGATTAGACTCTTGGTTAAAGTCCTTTCCACAGAAAAGGTATTTAAACGGCTTCTCTCCCGTGTGAGTGCGCTGGTGTATCAGTAGGGTGGGTTGTCAATGTATAAATAATCACACTGCATGGCAATCACCTTGTTAAAGGCAATTGCTAGTTAAACAGGTATTGGGCATTGATTATCCATCTAAACAGAATAAGAAGACACAGACACACTTTGTGTGGAGGCTACTTGGAAGTCAGTAGCATTGAGGAGTTGTCTTGAAAATAAACCAGCTTGAACCAAAAGACCAGCCTGGATTAATTCTTCCACCATAACCTCTTATTGTGAGTAACATGGTAGCAGAGGATGAACTTTAAGCTTTGCTGATTGATTGTTGTATATGAAGCTTTCTGTCTCAGTCCTCTGAGGGAAAAGAAGTGTACCATTGCTGACAATTTAAGTTACAGAATGGCGGAAGGACGGTGCAAAATCTCAAGATTTGACTATCCACAAATTTTTTTCTGACTCTGAACCTTATCAGCAATGGAAGGCTGAAGTTGAAATGTGGACCCGGGTTACTTCTATACCCCAGGGGAAGCAAGGTATGGCTTTGGCATTACCATTACCAGCCAGAAGTAAGGTAAAGAATAAAGTATTTTCAGAGTAGAAAGTGGATGATTTGGATCATGAAGAGGGATTGAACCTCCTGTTACAATTTTTGGATAAGTCTTACAAAAAGGATGAGTTATTGGAAGTGTATGAAGCTTGGATGATTTTTGATAGGTTTAGGAAATCAGATGATTAATACATGGAAGAATATATCATGGATTTTGATAAATGGTACAGGAAACCGCGGGGGTTTGAACTTGAAATTCCGGAATCGGTATTGGCATTTAAATTACTGGACTGTGCTCACATTTCCCACGTTGATAGTCTTTTATTACCAACAGGGGTTCAATTCTGGGGGAAAGAATCTCTCCTCGGTCAAATGGCTGCTGCCCTAAAAGAATTTCTGGAGAAACAGTCGTTCCCTGCCACTTTCTTAGCAAATGGGAACAACTATGCTGTAAAACAAAGGACAGAGGCTTCCATGGTGGCCGGATTTCGAGGTCGACCAAATATTAGATGAAGATTCCAATACAAAGACGGGGTTAATGACAAGAGGTCTGAAAATGGTCGTAACCCTAGCCAATTTGAGGGTCGAGACAAAAAGTGTGTCTGGGACAGTGACTGTAGGCGTTTAAACCCAGAAAATGCAAGGGGAATGGTTAGTCGGTATTTTCAGTGTGATTCCCAGTATCATTATGCAATGAATTGGCCACAGCGAAGGAATCACGTTTTTGAAGTGACACATGAGACGGATTCATCTGAAACTGATGATGGTGACTGCCATGATGGAATTGTATTGATCACTGAGATTCCTTCAACTGTGCAGGTCTGGACAGTGGTCGCACTTCTACGGTGTGCAGCATGGACTGGCTTGACTGATATCTGGAGTCTCTCGATGAGGCAGACCGGCGGAAGGTCAAGGAGTATGAAAGCTCTACATGCTTTAGGTTCGGAGATGACAATACATTAACGTCCTCTGAATAGGTGCTCCTCCCTTGTAAGATAGCAGAGATCAATCTGTTTATCAGTATTAGTGTGGTTCCTAGCGAGATACTGCTATTGTTGAGTCGATCTGCAATGAAGAAGGTTCAGATGATGTTAGATATGAAGAATGATAGAGCAGTCGTGTTTGGAAAAAATGTGGATCTACATTTTACTCACTTACTGCTTGCCACTAAGGGAACCAGAGATTTCTCATCAAAAAGTTTGTGAAGTTTTGTTAACTGCTGAGAGTAAGAATTTGCTGGACAAAAAGAAGATCATTTGGAAATTACACAGACAGTTTGCACATCCGGCGCCACAGAAACCGAAGACTCTACTTCAAGATGCAGGAGTGGTCGATAAAGGATTCGATGACTTTATTGAACGAGTCACTGCTCAGTGTGAAATTTGTCTTAAATATCACAAGATACCACCGTGACCTGTTGTGAGCTTGCCACTAGCCAGGGAGTTTAACGATGCAGTGGCAATGGACTTGAAAGTTTGGGACAAGGATAGGGGTATTTTTTATTACACTTCATAGGTATGGCAACCAAATTTAGCCTATCCACTGTAATGCATATAAAGACAAAAGGACTATTGTCGATAAGGTCATGGAGAAACGGGTAGGAACAGGATTAGGAACACCAACAAAGTTCCTCACAGATAATGTGGGGAATTCGCCAATGAGGAATTTCGAGATATGTGCGAAAATTTAAACATCATAGTGATGCACACTGCAGCTGAGAGCCCATTTAGTAATGGTCTTTGCAAAAGAAACCATGTGCTAATAGATGACATGTTACATAAAATATTAGCTGATCAACCAGATTGTAAACTGCAAACGGCGCTAGCATAGGCAATGCACGCAAAGAAATCTCTGCAAATGTTTGGGGGGGTACAGTCCGTACATCTGAGTGTACGGAAGAAATCCGAAGTTGCCTTCGGTGTTGTCAGATGAGCATTAGCTCCACCTTTTCTGCTCATCTGGACGCTTTGCATGCGGGCAGAAAAGCTTTCACTAAAGCTGAGGTTGCAGAGAAAATTCAGCGAGCCCTACAGCACCACATGAGATCATCGGGGATACAGTTTAGACAAGGAGACATGGTACATTATAAAAGGGAAGGTTGAAAAGAGTGAAAAGGACCTGGCAAGGTGATAGGGAGTGATGGGAAAGTAGTAATTGTGCAACACGGCAATCAAACTGTTAGTGTACATTCTTCGCGGTTAATTGGTACTGACTATACCGTTACAGGTTCTGAACAGGACATAGAACGCAAGGAGGCACCATGCACTTCACATACACACAGACACACACACACACACACAAACTGGGTAGTTATGAGGAGCAGACCACGACAGATACAGGGTTGACTGACTATGAACAAAGTAACACTGAGGTACAGGATAACGCTATTCATCCAAAAGGGCAACTACCCAAAGTAGGAACAAAGGTAACATACATGCCAGAAGGGACCAGTGTGTGGAGGGTTGCCACTATCATAGAGAGAGCAGGAAAGGTCACTCATAAGTACAAACATTGGCTAAATGTGCAGGATGATGGACAGGAGACAAGACCTATTGATTGGCAAACCAAGGTAAAGATATGGAAACACAGAAAGCGCAGTATGAGTTCTGACAGTGGACCAGAAAGTGGTCGTGACTGTAGAAAAAATTATGGACTTGCGAACGGATTCTGCTCACATGGGAGAAAGATCATATAGTAGTAGTCTAGAAAAGGAGAGGAATGAGAGTAGAAGCTGTAGCTTAACAAGAATGAGGATTAGAGAGCAAGCTAGCAATCTCAATAGAAGTAGAAGTCCTTATGATTGAGAGATTCTAGTAGCTGCTAATAAATTGGAAAATAAGCTGATAAAGGAAGCCAAACGGAAAGAGTTAGAAAGTTAGAAGGAATTTGGGGTATAATCTGAAATACCTGACGGTTTTACCTCACAGATGGATCTGTACAGAAAAGGTATTCCCAGACGGCACTTGTAAGGCCAAAGTGTAGCCCGAGGCTTTGAAGAGAGACTAGGTGATCAGGATGTCAGAGTGGCCTCGCCTACTGCGGGAAAAGTGAGTTTTAAGATTTTTTTTAGCTATTTTGGCATCCTATTCTTGGGAGTGCAAATCGATTGATATAAAGGCTGCATTTTTACAGGGGGAGAAGTTTCAAAGGGCAGGCTTTTTTGAAACTGCCCAAAGAAGTCGGGGATGTAGAAGGAAAGCTATGGAAATTGAACAAGTTTATGGATTGGATGATGCATCAAGAGTATGGTATTTTTCCGTGAGGTTTGTCTTGTTGAAAACAGGTTGCCTTCAGTTAAAGGCAGACCATGCATTGTTCTACTGGTACCATAATGAGAAACTAGCTGAAATCTTTATCATGCATGTTGATGATTTCCTGTGGGGAGGGTCTGTAGAATTTGAACAATGGAAGATGAAGAAAGAATTCCAGGTCGGAAGTCAGGCTTCAGGGGCCTTTAAATACATAGGTTTAGACATTAAGCAGAGCAAGTTAGGAGTGACATTGAATCAACAATCTTATCTAAAAAATGTTAATCATATCCCAATCTTCACAAAAAGAGGATCCTGC
The DNA here is from genome assembly GCF_964194155.1 of Cetorhinus maximus. NCBI lineage: Eukaryota > Metazoa > Chordata > Chondrichthyes > Lamniformes > Cetorhinidae > Cetorhinus > Cetorhinus maximus. The sequence goes on along the minus strand of NC_135879.1, from coordinate 211,815,978 downwards.
TACCAAGGAAGAAACGGAACAGTTGAGAAGTTTGTTGCGCAGTTGAACTGGTTGTGCACTCAGACTAGGCCTGAAGCTAGTTATGATGTGTTGGAGCTGAATACCATGATGAAAAATGCTACAGTTAAGGAAGTTCTGAGCAAATAAAACACTAAAAAAATTAAATTCTGAGAGATCTGTGCTCAAGTTTCCAGCCTTGGGTGATCCAGAAGATATGAGGTTGGTCATTTTTAGCAATGCTTCACATACCAATCTTCTAGCTGGGTTCTCTAGCACAGCAGGGTTTATCATATTCTTGGTGGGAAAGAATGATAAATGTTCCCACTGGCTTGGGAGGCTAAGAAAATAAAAAGGGTAGTGAAAAGCACCTTAGCTGCTGAAACGCTGGCCTTAGTGGAAGCATTAGATACGGGAGTTTACTTATCCAATGTACTGACAGAAATATTATATAAGGGGCAATGTGAGAAAACTTTGCCCATAGAATGTTATGTTGATAACCAGTCTCTTTGGGATAATGTTCATTCCACGAAAAGTGTTGCTGAAAAAAGGCTAAGAATAGACCTAGTCAGCTTAAAATAAATGTTAGAGAGGAGAGAGATCTCTAAGATACAATGGCTTGACACAAGTCACCAACTATCAGACTGTTTTATGAAAATAAGTGCCCGTTCTAAGAAATTATTAAATGTTTTGAAAGGGGGGTGTCTTATGTCATAATGATGAAATGAAAAAAAAACTATTTTTTTGTTTTATAATTGTTTATGCATATATATATATTTGGTAAAGGAAATAAGGGAACTATTGATGTGGAAATACGTGACATTATTTCCTTGTTTGTTTCAAAGTTCTTTAATTTTTTTCAAAGCTTTAATTTAAAAAGAGGGGAATCTGTCAATGTATAAATAATCACACTGCGTGATAATCACTTTGTTAAAGACAATTGCTATTTAAACAAGTGATGAGCATTGATGATCCCATCTAACAGAATAGAAAGATACAGCTGGAACACTTTGTGTGGAAGCTACTTGGAAGTCAGTAGCACTGAGGAGTTGTCTTGAAAATAAACCAGCTTGAACCAAAAGACCAGCCTGGATTAATTCTTCCATCACAACCTCTTATCGTGAATAACATGGATGACACCTTAGCACAGTCAGTGCATTTGAACTGCTTCTCCCCAGGTGTGTTCGCTCATCGCTGCAGAGACTGGAGAGATATTTGAAGTCTTTGCCGCAAATGGAGCACTTTAAGGACTCTTCCCCTGTGTGGACCAGTAGGTGCAATTTCACATGCGAATATTTGGTAAAGTTCTTGCTGCACTGGGAACACATGATGAAGCACTTCTGTTTGTCATTTGAATGCTGATTATTTTCTGATTCCCTTAGGATTTACCAAAGTGATTCCATCGTAGAGTATCTCTGTGGACTGATGGTTAGAGTCTCATTGAGTAGTGTCCTCCATTGAGGCCATTGGTCTTTCCTAGAACAGAGAAATCACAGTTATTGTCTGTTATAGCTCTCTTATTCTCGCTGACCATTTTCATCTTCAGTGGGGAGCCAAGATGAGGCAAGAATATTGGAAAATGGCTAAATCCAGAGGATAGAAATGAATATAATACTGAAGGGAACAGCATATTTTCCTTGGCTCATTTGCAGTCTGAGAAGTACTTCAAGATTCATTGAACACAATATATTTTTTCTGTCTTTTTGCCTGTCTCAGATTGCAAGATTGGGGGTGGACTAATGGGACAGGCTGAGTGGCCCAGTAGACTTTTTCATGTCTCTTTTCACATTCATATTTTGTACAAAACTGGGGCAGAAGAACTAGAAAATATGGTTACAAACTGAGGAATTGAGTAGAATCTGTTGATTACTCTCAGTTCTCCATCTGAGAGGAAGTAATTGTTAAAAATATGCTTGATTATGAAAACTTGCATTAATACAGTGCCTTTCACAACCTCAGGACATTCTGTGTGTGAGGGGCCATATGGGCGACTCCTGCTCCTATTTTTGATGTACTTATCCCAAAATGCTAAGTTCCCAAAAGAACTAATGAAGAGACATAATTACTTTTGGAAATGTAGGAAATGCAGACAGTTTGCAGACACAAAGGTCCAACAAGCAGCAATGAAATGATAACACAAAAATAGGTGTAGAAACAGGCCTTCACCATTCAATAAGATCACTATTTACCTCGACTGCACTTTCCCACCCTACTCCATATCCTTTGATTCCCTTAGTAACTAAAGCTCTATCTAAGCCTTGAACACTCAACAATTGAGCATCCACAGCCCACTAAAGTGGAAAATTTCAAAGATTCACAATCTTTCAAGTGAAGGACATTTTACTCATCTCTGTACTAAATGATTGACTCCTTATCCTGAGACCATGACCCTAGTTCTAGAAATGACTAGATCATCTATTTTAGTGATAGTGGTTCATGGTTAAATATTGGCCAAGATGTATTTAAGTTATGGATTTAAAAATAGGGTTATAAAATTAATAAAAGATGCCCGAGAGAATGTGCTTGCTCCAAGGAGAACGCACCAGTTTCTCCAACCCAGCCTTGTAACTAAAATCCCCAATCCTTCGAACCAAGCTGGTAAATCTGCTCTGCAGCCTCTGAATGACTTTCGCATCTTTCCTAAAGTGTGGTGACCAGAACTAGACACAGTGCTCTAGTTGTGGCCTAACCAGAGCAACATCATGCTTTGGCGGTCAATACCTCTATTTGTGAAGCCCAAGATCCCAATTGCTCTCTCCGCATGTCCTCTCACTTTCAAAGATCAATGCACATGAACCCCAGGTCCCTCTGTCACTGCACACCCTTTAGAACTGTGCTATCGAATCTATATTGCCTGTTCCTATATCTTCTACCAAAGCAAATCACCTCACAACTCTCTATATTAAATTCCATCTGCCACTTGTCTGCCCAATCTGCTCTCTTATCTATGTTCTGAACTGTCCTGTTGTAGTTTAAGAAAAATCTGGTACTGCAGGAAAATGTAGAGATTCACTGTAACTAAAGCAGGATGACTAGAACTGGAAATGTTAGTTGACTATATGGAAAATGAGGCTTTCATAAGGATGCAATCAGCAGAGCATTAAATGCTTTTCCTGAGAATCTGTACCCATGTTCACTGTTCTGGAGTAAAATCTGGAGCTAATCTACTCAAATACTGTAATTCCCCACACAAGTAATTCCACCCCCTCATGTGACATTTTACAGTGAATGTAGAGTTGACTGTAAGTGCATCGAGATAATCTTAAAGATGCTCAGCGTTTTTAATCACAAGGCAAGTCACAGATACTTCAAAATGACCACTATCAGCACAGAGTGTATGGGATTGGTATAAAATGTCCCACAAAAATTTTTGGTGACGTAACAGAGAAGACTGATGAAGGGAATGCATTGGATGTTATCTATATGGATTTTTAAAAAGTGTTCAACAAAGTATCACATAAAAAGCAGGTTAACAAAATTGAGGTTCATGGAATAGGAAGGTCAGGGTCCAACTGGATTAAAAAAATGACTTAAGGACAGAAAACAGTGAGTCATGGTAAATAGTTATTTTGCAGATTGCATAATAGACATTGGTGTTCCCCAAAGATCAGTGCTAGAACCACTGCTTTTTTTTGCTATACGTAAATAGTTTGGATTTTGGAATACAGATTGGAATTTCAAAATTTACCGATGACACCAAACTTGGAGGAATGTCAAACAGTGAGGATGATATAAATTACTTGCAACGTGACAGGCTAGCAGAATTGGCAGACAAGTAGCAGATGCAATTTAATATAGAGAAGTGTGAAGTGATCTATTTTAGGCTTCACAGTTGGAGGTATTGACCACAAAAGCAGGGAAGTTATGCTAATCCTTTATAAAGCTCTGGTTATGCCACAGTGAGAGTATTGTGTCCAGTTCTGATCACCATACTTTAGGTAGGATGTAAGAGTCCTTGAGAGGCTGCAGGGGGGATTTACCAGAATGGTTCCAAGGATGAGGGATTTTTAGTTACAAGGTTAGATTGGGGTTGTTCTCCTTGGAGAAAAAGGAGATGGAGGGGAGATTTGATAGAGGTGTACAAAGTTATGACAGGTTTTCTATGGGTAGGCTAGGAAAAACTGTTACCAATCGCTGATGATAAAAGACTAGGGAACACAGATTTAAAGTTTTTGGCAAGAGATGCTGGGCAAATGGGAGGAGGAACTCTTTTACACAGCGAGTGGTAATGACCTGGAACTTGCTGCTTATTGGCTAATGGAAGTGGAAAATCAATGATTTCAAAAGGAAATTGGATGGGCACTTTAAGGAAATGAACCTGCAGGGCTATGGGGATCAAGCGGGGGAGTGGGGCTGACTTGATTGCTCAGCAGAGAGCCAGCAAGGACTTGATGGGCTGACTGGCCTCCTTCTGTGCCATAAATGACTGACTCTAAGAGTAACAACTGAGGTTCCATTACACTGCTAGATATATCCTATAGGCCACCAGCTAGTGTGAAAGATATAGAGAAACAAATATGCAAGGAAATTACAGAAAGGTGCAAAAGCTATAGAGCAGTGTTATTGGGGAGAACTTTAATCATCCTCATATAGACTGGAATAGTAACAGTATAAAGGTCAGAGAGGGGGAAGAGTTTCTTAAGCATGTTCAGGAGAATTTTCTGGGTCTGTATATTTCCAGCCTGGTGAGGAAGGAGACATTGCTGGATCTAAGGAATGAGAAGGATCAAGTGGATCAGGTGTCATTAGGGGAACTTTTAGGGAAAAGTGATCTAAGTGTTATAAGGTTTAGATGAGATATGGAGAAGGACAAGGAGCAAGTAAAGATACTTAATTGGAGGAGGGTCAATTTCAATAGAATGGGGAAGCGGTGGCATAGTGGTATTGTCACTGGACTAGTATTCTAGAAACCCAGGGTAATGCTCTGGGACCCTGTGTTTGAATCCCACCATGGCAGATGGTGAAATTTGAATTCAGTAAAAATCTGGAATTAAAAGTCTGGTGATAGCCATGAAACCATTGCTGATTGTCATAAAAACCCATCTGGTTCACTAATGTCCTTTAGGGAAGGAATCTACTGCCCTTACCTGGCTTGGTCTACATGTGACTCCAGACCCACAGCAATCTTAAATGCCTGCTGAACAAAGGCAATTAGGGATGGGCAATAAATACTAGCCTAGCCTGTGATGCCCACATCCCATGAATGAATAATTTAAAAAGAGATCCATCCCAGGGACACTGGAATCAAAGATTGGCAGGCAAACTGTAAAGGAACAATGGGCCTTTGAAGAGGAGATGGTTCAGGTACAGCTGACGTACACTCCCAGGTAGAAAGATAGGATAAACAAGCCAAACTCCCCGAATGACAAAAGAAATAAAGAGTAAAATGGAGTAGAAAAAGGGTGTGTATTTTCAGATAATACAAGTGGGAAGCAGACTGAATATAGAAAGTTTAGAGGGGAAGTGAAAAAGGACATAAGAGAGGCAAAGAAAGAGTATGAGAAGTGGGGCTAATTAGGGACTAAAAAGAGGATCCAAGGATGGAGGCAGGTGACATGGCTGAGATATTAAATGAGTACCTTACATCTGTCTTTACCAAGAAAGATTATGCTGAAGTCATAATGACAAAGGAAGTAATTGAAATACTGGATGGGTTAATAATTGAAAAAGGAGGTATTAGAAAGGCTGCCTGTACTTATAAGTCACCAGGACCAAATGGAATGCATCTAAGGGAAGTAACAATATAAATTATGGAGCTACTAGTCATACTGATCTTCCAATCCTTCTTAGATATAGGAGTTGTGTCAGAGGACTGGAGAATTGCAAATGTTATACCCTAGTTCAGAAAAGGGTGTAAGGATAAACCCAGCAACTACAGACCAGTCAGTTTAACCTTAATGGTGGGAAAGCTATTAGAAACAATAATCTGAGACAAAATTAACAGTCACTGAGGCAAGTGAGAATTAAATAAGGAAAGCCAATATGGATTTGTTAAAAGCAAATCCTATTTAACTAAACTGATCGAGTTTTTTTGATGAAAGAACAGAGAGGGTCGATGAGGGTACCACTATTGACATGGTGTATGTGGACTTCCAAAAGGCATTTGATAAAGTGCCATGTAATATGTTTGCCAGCAAAGTTGAAGCTCATAGAATAAAAAAAGCAGTAACAGCATGGATATGAAGTTGGTTGAGTGACAGGAAACAGTAGTCAACAGTTATTTTTCAGACTGGAAGATATATAGTGGGGTTCATCAGGGGTTAGTGCTGGGACCATTGTTTTTCTTGATCTATATTAATGACCTAGACTCTGGCATACAGGGCACAATTTCAAAATTTGCAGTTGGCAGAAGTACTGTGAACTGTGAGGAAGATAGTGATAGACTTCAAGAGGCTGGAGGAAGGGGCGGCCAAGTGGCAGATGAAAGTTAATGCAGAGAAGTGTGAGGTGATATATTTTGGTAGGAGAAGCCAGGAAAGGCAATATAAGATTAAGGATACAATTCTAAAGGGGATGCAGGAACAGAAACAGAAACCTAGGAGAATACGTGTACAAATCATTGAAGGTGGGAAGGTAGGTTGAGAAAGCTGTTAAAAGCCACACCGGTTCCTGGGCTTTATAAATAGAGGCATTCATTACAAAAGCAAGGAAGTTGTGATGAGCCTTTATAAAACAGGGCTGGGCCTCATCTGGAGTATTATGCCCAATTCTAGTACCACACTATAGGATGGAAGTGAAATCTTTAAAGGGTGTGCAGAAAGCATTTACAAGAATGGTTCAAGGGATGAGGGATTTCAGTCACATGGATAAATTAGAGAAGCTGGGATTGTCCACCTTAGAGAAGAGAATGTTGAGCGGAGAGTTAGAGAGTTGGGAGGAGTGTTAATTCAAAATCATGAGGGGTCTGGACACAGTAGAGAGAAACTGTTCCCATTGGTGGAAGGGTCAAGAACCAGAGGACACTGATTTCAGGTGATTGGCAAAAGAAACAACAGTGACATGAGGAAGAATTTGTTATGCAGTGAGTGATTAGGATCTGGAATGCACTGCCTGAGTGTAATGGAGGCAAATTCAATCGTGGCTTTCAAAATGGAATTAGATAGCCACCTGAAAATAATTGGCAGGGCTAAGGGGAAAAGGAAGAGGAGTGTGACTAGCAGAAAGCTAGCATAGACACAATGGGCTGAATGGCCTCTTTCTGTGCAGTAACCATTTTATTTACATTCATTTATTCATTGTTTTATCCCCACCTTTTACCCTATTTTCAATCTTTTTTCCCACCACCATCCCCTCCCCCCACCCCACAAGGGCCATCTGTTACTTGTTCATGTTGTTCTTTTCAGAGTGCTTAGTGTCCTGCTATTTTCACATTCTGCTTTCTTATCTTAATGCCACTATCAGCACCACTTTTAATCCTCACCACTGCCATTAACACCCCTTTGTTCTTTTGCTCACAACATCTTTGTCAACTTCTTCTTTGCCTCCGCCTATCGCTGGCCTTCTATCCAGCTCCACCTTCTCCCCCCTCCCCCCCCCCCCCACTTACACAGTACACATTTCATCACATTTTTTCTTCTCTTCAGCTCTGAAGAAGTCATACAGACTCGAAACATTAACTCTGTTATTCTCTCCACAGATGCTGATAGATCTGCTGAGTTTTTCCAGAATTTTCTGTTTTTGTTTCAGATTTCCAGTATCTGCAGTATTCTACTTTTATCTTAGTGCGCCGCATCCTGTCCTGATTCAGCTTCTGCACATGCGCAGCACCATCCGCCAGCTCCCTCTCATAGAGGACTTTCTGTCACGCCGGAATGCTGGGTAATGTAGGTAGCCATGAAGAGTTGAAAGAAAAAAGATCCACCACTGATTTGTATTATTTAAAACTATTAATTTTCCAGGCGGATGTTTTACTTACTGGGTTCGGGAAATTAGCTTAATTCTATTATAAGGTTATTGAATTCCTGCAATATTAATTTAAGTGTATTTAATTACAAAGATCTTATGTTGAAGATAACGGACAATTTTCTTACGAAGGGTCGTCGACCTGAAATGTTAACTCTTTCTGTCTTCACAGACCTCTGAGTTTCCCAGCATTTTCTGTTTCTTTATTCCAGATTTCCAGCGTACTCAGTATTTTGCATTTGGACAATTGCCTTACATTGTTACACCTGTTGATGACACAATGGGAATGGAGGTTATCATCGTCAAAAGGCAGCGCGCTCCCGAAAGTCCACCATCCCCAAAAGCGCGTGTTGCATTCCGATGCCCACAATAACCGGTTTCCAAACCTCCTCTTCTCCCTTCGGTTTGGGAATAAAATTAAATTTAATTTCCAGACAGATCACTCTATTTTCAGTGTAAGGTACTGTTTCAGTGCCATGTGATTACAAATTAAAAAGACCAAGCCGAGGGAGGAGCTTACAGAAACTTACTGTTACTGAGCTCGTCCCCCAGGGAGGGTGGGGTATGAAAGAAAGGCAAGAACATGGGGAGCGTGATAAAGGCGCAAAAGGGCATGAAATGGGCGGCTGCAACTCGGATGTGTTGTCTGCGTTCAACTTGAGGAAGTGGTTTGGGATGTATTTAATCAGTGGCGAGAAAATGGAGTTTATGCCTTGGTCATCTCAATCTTCATTTAATATGAGGAAGTTTTGACACATCCATGATATTATCAAACAGGCAGCATGCAGATCGTCGTAGTCATAGGCCCAGCCAGGCGAAGCCCACATCCCGTGAATGAATTTTAAAAAGTGCTAGAGTTGGGTGTTCTCGCTATACATGTGATAAGTGACTTCGTGCCAATGAATTATGTTATCACGGGCAATGGTGGAGCTGAGTAAGAGGAAGGCTAGAGGAAAAATAATACAAGAAGTTAAAATCTTTATTAGATGCTGTGTACACCCAGCATTTTATGTTTTTGTTTCAACCTTTCAGCGTTTGGAGGTTTCTTTCTCTATCTCACAATGTAAAACAGATGTAATTCCTATGACAGATAAAATTATTACAATCACAATTAACTACTGGAATACATCCAGGCCCGGGACACACCACATACCAAGCGCGTTTAGTCAAATAGTATAAGCTTGAAGCAGGATGTTTTTGTCTCACAGACGAAAATAATTTTGCAATGTGAAATAATACATAAAAACGTTACCGTACTGTGGGTGAAAAAAACAGGTGATGCCATTCTCCTGCTGACAGAGATGGGCAACCTACTTCCAGACTCCTGCAATGCTGTCAGCACGATGGCCTCCCCTCAATGTCAGGGAGAGGTAGCTTTGCCTTCCATGGGAAAACCACCAGTTGCACCCGGATTAGCACCGGCATTTTGCAGCGTTGGAAAAGGCAGAAGACTGTATTCGCGTTTTCCACTTCCTAAAAAAGAACTTGAAACGGCAGTGAAAGGGGATTTTATGTCCTGGTCAGCTGTGAGTGTGAAAATTTGGTTACATAAATTTCTTTCCATTTCTTCGTTGGAACAAAACAACATATCGTCCTGGTTTGTGCAGCTGAACAATAAATAAATAAATATCTGGTCGAAACCTGATTTTTCCGTTTCGCATCACAGCAGAAAACAAGTTAGCATTAAGAATGCACTAAACACAGAAGTCTTTAACTGTACAGTGCTCGTTTGCTCTACGTGTTTTAAGTATTGGCAATTTCCGCTTTATACTGGCGTTCATTTATTTGCATATGACATGATGGCCGATCTGACCCTTTATTTTCTCTGCAACCAAAATAGGCAGTAAATACACCCAGTTATTTAAAAAAATAAATGCGTACTACAATATTGCTGGTAAAGTAAAACATTATCAATGCCAGCATAATGCATAAGTTCTTCTGATTTCCAGAAAAGGAAATAATGGAATAAAGAAAGTACTGCCGCTCTGCGGTTTGTATAGAACGGCTAGAAGGCAGTAAAATATTATGGTCAATATAATCCTGAAGTTCTTCCTATTTCCAAAAGGGGAAGGAAGAATCCTCAATGATGAAAAGAAAAAAATAAAAGTGGGGATGGGGGGTGGGGTGATGGTGGTTTAGTGGTAACGTCCCGGGACTAGCAATCCGGAGGCCCAGGCTAATGCCCAAATTTAATTAATAAATTTTGAATTGAAAGCTAGTCTCAGCAATGGTGACCATGACAACTATCATCAATTGTCCTAAAAACCCATCTGGTTCACCAACCTGCCATGTAAGGAAATTTGACATCCTTGACCGGCCAGGCCGAGATGTCACTCCAGACCCACAGCAATGTGGTTGACATTTAACTGTCCATCAAGCCACCCAGTTCAAGGACAATTAGGGATGGGCAACAAATGCTGGCCTTGCCAATGACGCCCACATCCCATGAAAGAATAAAGAAAAAAAAGCAAAGTGGCCGCACCTGCTTCCTGAAAAGCTCAAATCACTATCCTGTCAATTTAAATAGCACAGGACCCTATACTATAGTGACCAATTAAGCTCTGTTTTCATTGCATCTGTTTCGGTCAGGAGGGGGTGTAATTTAAACAGCCCTGATTTCTCCTCTCACTGCCCATTCATAAACAGAAAGGTGGTTTTGATTTCCCCCCTTTGTAAGCAATGGTATATTTCCCAACTCCTCAGTTTTGGTGTGATCTAATTTCTATAAATCACCCCACAGCAAATTTGAGATAGGGCGAATTAAAAGGTTTAGTTTATTTACACATTCAAACCACAGGGTGGGGAGGCAGGGGGTGTCACTTGCCCCTGGTACATTCATATAATAAAAAAGGGGAAGAGGTACAAAGCAAAGACCACTGAGAAGATAAGAATTTTTGTTTCATGTGAGTCCAGAGTCAAAGTCCAATGGTGCATCCCTTCAGAGTCAGCAGGCTGATGACGGATGCTGGATGATCCACTTTTCCAGCAGAGATGACTTCCCCGATGGGATAGGCACATGGAGATGGTTTAGCCTTGTCGACACTGGTACAGAAGTTCAGAAGTTCCAGTGGAAACTTTGTAGGTGAGGAGCCAGGTATGCAAAAACCTGGACAGAGCCCTTTTTCTGCTGCTGCCCACCAGATGGAAAATGTCAATCTGCCCTTTTCAGCTCCACAAGGCAATATTACAGGTTCTAGCAACTTGGGGCATGGGGGGCGGGGGATGCAGTGCAGTTGGGGGTCCGGTTATGTGACGACTCCCACTTCTCCACCTTAGTTTGAACACATGATGTATATCCCTTGTCTGGATTCTTGGGTGGGTTAATGTTTCACCAATTAATAAGTTCAACAGAGGTTTTTTTTTCTTCTCAGACTGATTGTCTCCATTAGCCAGGGCCTTGCCTTAGAAATGTAATGGACCTTTGTACATTTCTATGGGATTTGATCTCTGCAGGCACAGGGGCATTAATGCCTCTTTAGGTTGCTGTGTTCTGAAGGCTAAAATTACCTTTTGTGTGAGTCATAGCCAGTCATGGCTTAAGTCAGTTTAAAGGCTTTGTCCAGCTTTAAGAAAAATAATTTTATACATTAGTCAGGATGATATGTATATATATATATATATATTATAGAGAGCAAGAGAGGTCTTAGCCTCCTGACATATGATTTCTAGATTTTTAGCTTTGTCTTGGGTATCTCATCAGTGATTACCGTACACTCACTTGATCCCATGAAAATGTCAATCAGCACCTTTACACATCATTCGTTTCTTTTAAAAAGAATCCTTGCTTTGTTCTTCCATGTAAAGGTGCAACTAATTTTCCATCTAAAATGCAATTAGTTCGAAACACCTATTACTTTTTAAATTTAAAGTGTACACTAAATCAACTATTCTCCAAAGTTGTTCAAAAAGAAGTGCACCAATTATGATAAAGGCTCCACAATATTAGCCTTAGTGGGTTTGGCTAGGTACTGGAAAATAACTGTATTTTCTCTCCAGATCATAAGAACTATAAGGACTAGGAGCAGGAGTAGGCAACTCAGCCCCTCGAGCCTGCCCCCCCATTCAATACGATCATGGCTGATCTCATTTTGGCCTCAACTCCAATTTCCCGCCCTCTCCCCATAACCTCTCAACCCGTTACTAATTAAAAACCTGTCTTTCTCCTTCTTAAATTTGTTCAGCGTCCCGGCATCCACTGCACTCTGAGGTAGTGAATTCCACAGATTCACCACCCTTTGAGAAAAGTAATTCCTCCTCATCTCTGATTTAAATCTACCACCCCTTAGCCTAAAACTATGGCCTCTCTTTCTAGAATGCCCCACAAGGGGAAACATTCACTCCACGTCTACTTTGTCTATCCCCTTTAGCATCTTATATACCTCAGTTAGATCTCCTCTCATCTTTTAAACTCGAGCGAGTATAGACTTAAAATGCTCAATCTCTCCTCATAAGACAAGCCCTGCATCTCTGGAATCAATCTAGTGAACCGCCTCCAATGCAACTACATCCTTCCTCAAGTAAGGGGACCAAAGCTGAGCACAGTACTCCAGGTGCGGTCTCACCAATGCCTTGTACAGTTGCAACAACACTTCCCTATTTTTATACTCTATTCCTTTAGCAATAAATGCCAATTAAATCCTTATTACCTGCTGTACCTGCATATTAGCTTTCAGCGATTCATGCACGAGGACACCCAGATCCCTCTGCACTGAAGCATTCTGAAGTTTCTCTCCATTTAAATAATAAGTCGCCTTTTTATTCTTCCAACCAAAATGGATAAACTCACACTCATCCTCGTTAAACTCCATCTGCCAAATTTTGGCCCATTCACCTAACCTATCCATATCCATTAGTAAATTTCTTATTTCTTCATTGCAACTTACTTTTCCACCTATTTTGGTGTCATCTGCAAATTTAGTTATAGTACCTTCTATCCCTGAATCCAAGTAATTAATATAGATCGTAAATAGTTGGGGCCCAAGGACCGAACCCTGTGGCACCCCACTAGTTACAGCTTGCCATCCAGAAAATGACCCATTTATCCTGACTCTCTGCTTTCTGTTGGTTAGCGAATCCTCTATCCAAGCTAATATATTACCCCTAACTCCGTGTGATCTTATCTTGTGTATTAATCTTTTGTGCGGCACCTTATCAAAGGCTTTCTGGAAGTCCAGATATACTACATCTACAGGATCCCCATTATCTGCTTTTCTTGTCACTTCTTCAAAGAACTCTAGCAAATTAGTCAAACACAATTTACTCTTCATAAAATCATGCTGACTCTGATGGATTGCATTTTGACTTTCCAAATGCCCCATTAGTACTTCCTTAATAATGGATTCCATTATTAACTGCTAATTTCCCAACTACAGATGTTAAACTGGTCTATAGTTTCCTACTCTCCTGCCTCCCCCCCTTTTTGAATAAGGGCATTATATTAGCATTTTTCCAATCCACTGGAACCTTTCCAGAATCCAGGGAATTTTGGAATATTATACCCAATGCATCCACTATCTCTGCTGTCACTTCCTTTAAGACCCTGGGATGTAGGCCATCAGATCCTGGGCACTTGTCACCCTTTAATCCCAATAGTTTGCTCAGTACTTTTTCTCTAAAGATGGTGATTGTTCTAAGTTCCTCCTTCTCTATACACTCTGCACTACCTGTTACTATTGGGGTGGTATTAGTGTCCTCCACCATGAAAACTGAGGCAAAATATTGATTAAGCGTCTCTGCCATTTCAGCATTCCCCACTATTAACTCCCCAGTCTCATCCTCCAAGGGACCAACATTCACTTTAGCTACTCTCTTTCCTTTTATATACTTGTTGAAGCTTTTGCTATCAGTGCTTACATTTTGCGCCAGTTTTTTTTCATAATTTACCTTTGTTCTTTTTATTATTTTTTCAGTAACCCTTTGTTGATCTTTAAATTTTTCCCAATCTTCCAGCCTGCCACTGACCTTTGCAATTTGGTATGCCTTAGTTTTTGCCTTTATCTTATCTTTAACTTCCTTGCTTAGCCATGGATGCTTTTTCCCCCTCTTACCATCTTTCTTTCTCTTTGGAATATATTTTACTTGGGGGGAATTGAATATCTCCTTAAATATGTGCCACTGTTCATCAACTGTCCTACCTTGTAGTCTTCCTGTCCAGTCCACTAGGGCCAAATCTGCCCTCATGCCTATGTAGTTACCTTTGTTTAACTCCAGAACACTCAGGTGGGACTCAAATTTCTCACTCTCAAACTGAACTTGAAATCCTAGCATGCTATAATCACTCGTCCCTGGAGGATCCTTTACTATGAGCTCATTAATTAATCCCATCTCATTACACAAAACCAAATCCAGAATAGCCTGCTCCCTGGTTGGTTCCACAACATATTGCTCCAAGAAACAATCTCTAATACACTCTATGAACTCTCCCTCAAGGCTGCCCTTGCCAATTTGATTAGTCCAGTCTATATGCATATTAAAATCACCCATGATTATTGCCGTGCCTTTCTTACACGCTCCTAGTATTTCTTGGTTTATACTGTGCCTTACTGCTGAACTACTGTTTGGGGACCTATAGATTATTCCCACCAGGGACTTCTTTCCCTTGCTATTTCTTATTTCTACCCAGACTGACTCTATGTCTTGCTCTCCAGTGCCTATATCATTCCTCATTATAGCACTGATCTCTTACTTTACTAACAAAGCTACACCACCCCCTTTTCCTTCCTGCCTATCCTTCTGAAACACTGAGTACCCTTGGATATTATCTCGCAAGCCTGTTCTCCCTGTAACCACGTCTCAGTAATTGCCACCAAATCGTAACTATTCATCTCTATTTGCGCTGTTAACTCATTAGTTTTATTCCGAATGCTACCCGCATTCAGATACAAAGCCTTTCAGTGTGCCCTGTTGTCAATTTTCCCAACTCTTATATGATTCTTTGGTGCAATTTTTTCTTTGCGATCCAACTTCTTAAATCTTCAGAGAGTGGTCTTGCCCTGCTGCAGCAGTAGAGGCTACAAGGGAAAGGAATGACTGGTAAGTAGTGGGTAAGGTCAGGTAAGTATTGACTACTTTTATCGCTTATAGTTCAAGGTCTTTTTGTGGTTTATAGTTTATATATTTTGCAGTAACAAGGATCAGGAAAGAAGGGCCCTAGAGTAATTGATTTAAAAGGTTTAATTTAAAGGGATGTCATGGAAGGAGAGCTCAAAGCCGTGGTGTGGTCCTCGTGCTCCATGTGGGAAGCCAGGAACATTTCCAGTGCCCGGGACCAGCATGTGTGCAGGAAGCGTGTCCAGCTGCAGCTCCTGGAAGCTCGGGTTTCAGAGCTGGAATGGCGGCTGCGGACACTGTGGAGCATCTGCGAGTCTGAGACCATTGTGGATAGCACGTCTAGAGGGGTGGTCACACCGCAGCTGAAGGGACTTGAGGAAGAAAGGGAATGGGTGACCACCAGGCAGTCCAAGAGAAATAGGCAGGTAGTTCAGGAGTTCCCCGGGGTCCCACTCGAAAATCGGTATTCCATTTTGGAGGCTGATGAGGGCACTGGTTCCTCCAGGGACTGCAGACAGAACCAGGCTTCTGGCACCACAAGCAGCCTGTCTGTACAGGAGGGGAGGAAGAGCAATAGTAATAGGGGATTTGATAGTCAGGAGAACAGATAGGCACTACTGTGGCTGTCAACCTGACTCCAGGATGGTGTGTTGCCTCCCTGGTGCCAGGGTCCGGGATGTCACTGAATGGCTGCAGGACATCCTGAAGGGGGAGGGTGATAAGGCAGAGGTCATGGTACATGTTGGTACCAATGAAATAGGTAGAAAGAGGGATGAGGTCTTGCATTAAGAATTCAGGAAGTTAGGTAATAGACTAAAAAGCAAGACCTCTCGGGTTGTAATCTCTGGATTACTCCCAGTGCCACGTGCTAGCGAGCTCAGAAATAGGAGAATAGCGCAGATGAATACATTGGCTTAAGAGTTGGTGCAGGGGGGAGGGTTTTAGATTCCTGGATCACTGGGACCGTTTCTGGGGAAGGTGGGACCCGTACAAGTGGGACGGTCTACATCCTTGCGGGCAGGTTTGCTAGTGCTGTTGGGATGAGTTTAAACTAATTTGGCATGGGGAGGGGGCACAAAATGTTAGCAGAATAGGGACACATCATAATATAGTAAAACAATCAAGTCAGAGGGAGTACAGCTGCGTTAAGTTTCAAGGAAGGCAAGGCTGGATGGCCTCTACTTTAATGCCAGGAGTATTACAGGTAAAACGGATGAGTTAAGGGGGAGGATTGACACGTGGAACTGTGATATAGTAGCCATCACTGAGATGTGGTTGAGGGAGGGGCAGAATTGGCAGCTCAACATTCCGGGATATAGAATCTTCAGGCGAGACAGGGGAGGGGGTAAAAGAGGAGGAGGCAGCGCATTATTAGTTAAGGAGTCAGTTACGGCAGAAAGGAGAGATGATAGCTTGGAGGGGGCATCGAATGAAGCTTTGTGGGTAGAGCTTATGAATAAAAAAGGGGCAGCCACATTGTTAGGTGTTTATTATAGACCCCCAGATAGTCAGCTGGAAATTGAGGAGCAAATATGTGCATAATTTGCAGAGGTGTGTAAAAACAATAACAATAGGGTAATTATATTAGGTGATTTCAACTTTCCCAACATTAATTGGGATAGACATAGTGTTAAGGGCTTGGATGGAGTGGATTTCTTGAAATGTGTACAGAAGAACTTTTTAGGTCAATATATAGAGGCTCCAACAAGGGACGTAGCAGTCCTGGACCTAATTCTGGGGAATGAAGCCAGACAGGTGGCTGAGGTGGTGGTAGGGGAGCATTTTAGTGATAGCGACCACAACATGGTACAATTTAAGCTTGTTATGGACAAAGAAATAGACAAGTTGCAAAAAAATGTTTTGGATTGGGGGGGGAGCAGATTTTAGTAAAATAAGGCAGGATCTGGCCAAGGTAGACTGGGAACAGCTACTTGTGGGGAAATCTACAGAGGAGCAGTGGGGTGGTGGGGGGGGTGGGGGTGGGGGGGGGGGCATTCAAAAAAGAAATTGGGAGGGTACAGGCTCAACATGTTCCCTCTAGGTTGATAGGAAGGAGTAACAAGCCCAGAGAACCATGGATGACCCGAGATATTCAGGATACGATGAGAAGGAAAAAAGAGGCTTTTATCTGGTACAAGGGAAGCAAATCAGCGGAGGCATTAGTGGAGTACAGAAAGTGCAGGGTGGAGGTTAAGAAAGCAATTAGAAGAGCAAAGAAGGGATATGAGAAAGCTCCGGCTGGTAAAAGTAGGGAAAATCCCAAGATATTCTGTAAGTATATCAATGGGAAGAGGATAACCAGGGAAAGAGTAGGGCCCATTAGGGACCAAGAGGGCAATCTATGGGTGGAACCAGAGGACATCGCTAGAGTGTTGAATGAATACTTCACATCCGTTTTCGCCCAAGAGATTGAGGATGAAGGTATGGAACTCTGGGAGAAAGACTGCGAGGTTCTTGAGCAAATTGATATAGGGAGTGACAAGGTATTGGAGGTGTTGGCAGGCTTAAAAGTGGACAAATTTCCAGGTCAGGATGATTTGTGTCCCAGGCTGCTGAGGGAGGCAAGGGAGATCACAGGGGCTCTGACCCAAATTTTTAATTCCTCTCTGGCCACGGGGGAGGTGCCAGAGGACTGGAGAACAGCTAATGTGGTTCCACTATTTAAGAAGGGTTGTAGAGATAAGCCAGGGAACTAGAGGCCAGTGAGTCTCACGTCAGTGTTAGGGAAACTATTGGAGAAAATTCTGAAGGAGAGAATCTATCTCCACTTGGAGAGGCAAGGTTTGATCAGGGATAGTCAGCATGGCTTTATCAGGGGGAGGTCATGCCGAACAAATTTGATTGGATTTTTTGAGGAGGTGACCAAGTGTGTAGATGAGGGTAGTGCAGTTGATGTAGTTTATATAGATTTCAGCAAAGCCTTTGATAAGGTCCCACATAGGAGACATATAAAGAAGGCAAATGCACATGCGATACAGGGTAATTTGATGAGGTGGATTCAAAATCGGCTTAGTTGTAGGAGACAGGGGGTGATGACAGAAGGCTGCTTTAGTGACTGGAAGCCAGTGTCCAGTGGCGTACCACACGGATCTGTGCTGGGTCCCCTATTATTCGTCATTTATATAAACAGCATAGATGACCATGTGGGGGGTAGGATTAGTAAGTTTGCGGATGACACAAAGATTGGCCGGGTGATTAACAGTGAGGTTGAGTGTCTTGGGCTACAGGAAGATATAGACGGGATGGTCAAATGGGCAGATAAGTGGCAGATGGAATTTAACCCTGAAAAGTGAGAGGTGATACACTTTGGAAGGAGTAATTTGACAAGGAAGCATTCAATGAACGGCATGACACTAGGAAGTTCTGAGGAACAAAGGGACCTTGGCGTGAGTGTTCATCGATCTCTGAAGGCGGAGGGGCATGTTAGTGGGGTGGTGAAAAAGGCATATGGGACACTTGCCTTTATCAATTGAGGCATAGATTACAAAAGTAGGGAGGTCATGTTGGAGTTGTATAGAACCTTGGTGAGGCCACAACTGGAGTACTGTGTGCAGTTCTGGTCGCCACATTTTAGTAAGGATGTGATTGCACTGGAGACGGTGCAGAGGATATCACCAGGATGTTGCCTGGGATGAAACATTTAAGTTATGAAGAGAGGTTGGATAGACTTGGGTTGTTTTCGTTGGAGCAGAGAAGACTGAGGGGCGACCTGATCGAGGTGTACAAGATTATGAGGGGCATGGACAGGGTGGACAGGAAGCAGCTGTCACGAGGGGACACAAGTCCAAGGTGAGGGGCAGGAGGTTTAGGGGGGATGTGAGGAAAACCTTTTTACCCAGAGGGTGGTGACGGTCTGGAATGCACTGCCTGGGAGGGTGGTGGATGCGGGTTGCTTCACATCCTTTAAAAAGTACCTGGATGAGCACTTGGCACGTCATAACATTCAGGGCGATGGGCCAAGTGCTGGTAAATGGGATCAGATAGATAGGTCAGGTGTTTCTCACATGTCGGTGCAGACTCGATGGGCCGAAGGGCTTCTTCTGTACTGTGATATTCTGTGATTCTGCAATGTGGTGTCCACACACTATGTCACTTCGTTTCATTTTTTGGTAACAATCAGCCTCGTCTCTATCCTGCACTCTTACCCTCTCCTTAAGCTTTGATTTTTTATATTTCCATGCAACTGAACCCTCCCCCCCACTATTTATTTTAAACTGAGTCAACTAGAATAGTATTGGAAGGTACCTGGTGTTTGTGGAATTGAAATCTAGCAAGCAGCCAATGGGGGAAATTTTCAACTGGACAGTAATTTGGCAGAGCAAATCGCTCAGCCTAATATTGAACCATCACAATATTTAATTATTTAAATTGGTCTACAATAAAAAGTTATTTTTCAAAAAATATACTCTATTCTGAAAACAATATTCAAACACTGTGTTCAGTTATTGTGCATCGTTGGAAGGTCCTCTGAGAAGTAGTCGGTGTACATCTACATTCAGCATCCATGTAATACAGATGTATAGTTTAGTCTCAGAATGCGCTTTCAGTCATAGATATACAATCATACTTTTTGGGTTATTGTACAGATGCTATAGAAATTTATAAGTTATTCTGCCTCTGCCTCTTGATTTCATACAACACACATTTTAATTGTACATTGAGGTTGAGAGCAGATTATTTTTCAGTTTAGTTCTCTCTCAATTTAACTTTCACCAGTTTGAACATGTCCTATTCTCACAATTTAGTTTGAGGTATTGTTTTACAGATTTACCTTTTCAATGTGCTCTGAAAGTCCATGTATACACGACACTCTAATTTATTCCAGACCTGCCCTTTACAAATTCATCTGATTATCCCTACTTAGTCTACATATTTGTGTTTACTAATCATTACTGTATAACAAACTGTATAAAAGTTTGCTCACAACAAAGGTTGAGACTTTTTAAAATATTCGTTCATGGAATGCTAGGCCAGCATTTATTGCCCATTCCTAATTGCCCGTGTTCCGAGGGCATTTAAGAGTCAATCACATTGCTGTTGGTCTGGAGTCACATGTAGGCCAGACCAGGTAAGGACATTAGTGAACCAGATAGGATTTTATGACAATCAGCAATAGTTCCGTGGTCATCATCAGACTTTTAACTCCAGGCTATACTGATTGGTCAGTATAAAGCCTGCATAATACCTTTCCCTCTTTTTGAACTGGAGGTTTATTATTGCTGCCTTCCAATAATTTGGAATCATTTCATGTTTCCAGACATTTTCAAAAAATCATTGTGCCCTTACTATTTCTTCCTCAACCTCCTTGAACATTTTGGGATGCATGTGATCTGAGCCGAGTGACTTTTCTACTGTTAGCGCAGTTAACTTTTTAATAGTGTCCTTTTGAATATTTATTTCCAATGGTAACTACTGCACATCTGCAGCAAGTACTTCTAAAGTTTCCTAGTACACATCCTCCAGTGTGCAACATTCTTACAAAATAAGATCGATAGCCCTAGTTCAAGATTGCAGGCAGCATATCGTGCTCATGGGACTGGAAAACCATAATATTTTTCTGTCCAAGTTCAATGCAACATTTCAGGCTTATAATGTCATAACAGCTTTTCCCAGAACCAAACATATGGGGTTTTGACAAAGAAAGATTCTCAGCATGAGGCTGAGTCTTCGCTCTCTTTATTGCTACAAATCCATCTCATATCTGGCCTGAAGAGAACTCTTCACAGAATCACAGTGCAGAAGAGGCCCTTCAGCCCATCAAGTCTGCACCGACACGTGAGAAACACCTGACCTACCTACCTAATCCCATTTATCAGGACTTGGCCCATAGCCTTGAATGACCTTCCTAATAATTCCAAACCAGGAAAGAGAATCTTTGGATTTACATAGCACAAACTTAACTTGCATTGGAACTCTGTTCTCATTGAAGAGAGGCCAAGGCCAAATCACCCTTTGTTATTTCAAACTCAGTCACAAAAAACTATTTTCAAGCTAAAATTGACACCTACCAGAAATTCCCAGCACCATGAATCAAACATTGGGACAATCTACCTTCCTATCAATTTCATTTATCTCCTCTTTTAGACTGTACAAAGCCACAAAAAAATATTGGGATACCTTGGAGAGTCAGAACTTGATGAGGAGACATGCTACCTGGGAAGAGATAGTGAGAGGGAATGAGAATAAAAGGCTGTGTTGCCCAGACTATTTAGTATAAAACTAATAATATGGGTATATAAGGCTTTGATGAGACCAACATGGAGCATTATGCATCATTTTCAGTCTCCTCGCCTGAAGAACAACATTTTGGCTGTGGGTAAGAGTTCAGAGAAGAGAAACAAGATTTTCTCTGACCTAAGTGCACTGAGCTATGAAGATAGATTTCATGCCTTGGGTTTGAATTTGCTGGAAAGGTGTAGATTTAGGGGAGATCTTATTCAGGACTTTGAAACTAAGGGCATTGATAACATGCAAGTAGACAAAGGTAAAAACAGAAAATACTGGAAATTTTCAGCAGATCTGACAGCATCTGTGGAGAGGACAAATTAACATTTAAAGTCAATGATCGTTCATCAGAACAATTGGAGGTGATGGTTTGTGAGTTAGCCTGGAGCACAGTTGTGCAGAGCCAGAAGTAAGGGCTGATGTCTTCCAGTCCTCCGAGAAGGCATCAGATGCATTTTGAGATCACAGCAAAAAGCAACATTTGAGTAATAAAAAAGTCAGAGCAGAATTTTTAACAGTGGTTTCTTGAATTGGCCATGGATAATGTGGGGGGTGGGGGGGTGATGGGAGATCAAACAGGGGCAAATACAGTAATTGCTCCAGTAAAAAAAAAAGGGTAAGCATGTGATCTGTTAGTCTTTTCTCGTCTTGAGTGCGTAGCGTAACATCATTCATTGTCCAAGCACAGCGGCACAAGATCCCCAACTAAGTTTGGCAATATCATGGGAGAGAAGTGGCATAATTCTTTCGGAAATGACTGGAGTAGACATTCTGGGAATATGCTTAAAATTAATGAAGACGTTGCTGCAGTCGTTCCTCAGGGTAGTGTCCTAGGCCAAACCTTCTTCAACTGTTTCATCAATCACCTTCCATAAGGTCAGAAGAGGGGCTATTCACTGATGATTGCAGTGTTCAGTACCATTCAGAATTTCTGATATTGAAGCAGTCTGTGCCCACATGTAAGGGAAAATCTAACCATCCCCCTTGACATTCAATGGCATTACCTTCGCTGAATTCCCCACTTATCAACATTCTGAGGGCTCCATTGATCAGAATCTGAATTGCATCAACCGTATATATATCGTGGCTACAAGAAGCTGGGAATTCTGCGATGAGTATCTCATCTCCGGACTTCCCAAAGCCTGTCCAGCATCTACAAGGCTTAAGTCAGGAGTGCGATTGAATACTCCCCACTTGGCTGGATGAGGGCAGCTCCAAAAACATTCAAGGAGCACAACACCATCTAGGAAAATGTAGACTTCTGGATCAGCAGCCCATCCGCTACCTTCAACGTTCACTCCCTCCATCACCGGTGTACAACGGCAATAGTATGCACCATCTACAAGATGCACATCAGCAACTCTGACTCCTTTGACAGCACCTTCCAAACCCGCCACCTCTCCTACCTAGGACAAGGGCAGCAGGCACATGGGTACACCACCACCTCCAAGCTCCTCTTTAAGTCACTCAACATCCTTACTTTGAACAATATTGCCGATCCTTCACTGTTGTTGTGTCAAAATCCTGAAACCCAATTCCCAACAGCACTGCAGGTGTACCTACACCATCAGGGCTCAAGATGGCAACTCACCACCAGTTCTCATGGGCAATAAATGCTGGCTTTGCCATTAACACACACAATTTAAAATTAATAAAAAACAAGGATGGGTGCCAATGAATAAACTTGCCTCAGTACCTTACAAATCCAAAATTTGACTGTACATTTCACTCTGATGACAAAAGGTGTATTAAAAATATGAAAGAAATGTATATTTGTTTCCCCTAGGATATCCTACAAATATCAATAAGCTTTACATATTCTTGTTCATTTTCATTTACACCATAGGCCTAATGATGTCGACATACGTGCTCAATGATCTGGAGAGCCAAGTTATAAACTATCAGTGAGATAAGGAGAGGCTGTCAGATGGTGATTAACTAGATGACAGGTTGAAGGTGATTGGCAAAAAGGCTAGAAGCAACTCACAGAAATCTTTTTTTATGCATAAGTTATGATTTCGAACGCATTACTTGCAAGGGTGGTGGACTGTCACCTTCACAAGGGAATTGAGGGGGAAAAGTTACAGGGCGATGGGAAAAGAGCAGAGGAGTGGAATTCTCTTCATACCTCTACCGAGGAGCCAGCAGAGGCATGGTGGACAGACTGCCCCTTTTGGGGCTGTATCATACTTGAAATAATGAATTAGAATTTAGCAAGATCCCATCTCAGGACAAATTGGAGTATGGCCCTAAAACCTTCATGAGCTGGACATTTTAAAACTGAGTAATTTGCATGGCTTCTCTTCTGGATGTTATAAACTTGGGTTAAACGTCCCTCCTGGACTGTCCTAATGAGAAATAAGCAACACAAGATGTTTACAAGAGTGGATGCACACACTGTGTTTATTTCCTAAATTTTACATATACACGTCACTGAAAATTTTTTTTATTTTCAATGTATCTTCGGACAGGAAACTCTCCATGCCCATCCTACACACAACCATAAAGTAAGTGTACATTTTGTTTACTGCAGATGAATAGACTATTTGATCATCTTTTCACAATACCAACCCATCAAGGTTTTACTGTCCGTGTGACCAGACAGACAACACCTTGATTTGAAGTCTCTTCCAAGGATTGGCATATGTTATAATGCGGCATTTGAGTGTCAGCCTAATTAATATGGCCAGGTCCTGGTGCTGGTTAAAACCAATGACCTTCTGAATGTTACCAAGTGAGCCACGCTGATAAAGGTATCTCCCTTAAAACGTTTCAGATTACGGGGCCACTTCAGTAGAATAAAATCCCTGCAATATTTAAGTGATTTTTCTTCCACAGTCTACATGTTAGAAAAACAAGTTTTTTTATAGGAGCCATTAAGCTTTATTGCTTCAAACTATCAAAACATTGAAGAAAAGTTTTGACACACATGCATCTGACTTATCGGCACATTTATAGGCTCTGATTACATTTAAAATGTTTCCAAAATGGGAGGTGCAGTTTTGCTGAGATTTAGTGCACTCAAAAGTGTAAAGGCGTTTGGCTGGGGAAAAAGCTGGATCTATTAAAGAACCAAAGGGAAATCTACATGTAGACACAGGATATGGCTAAAAAGTGTTAAATGAGTACTTGCACCTGCCTTCAGCAAGGAAGCTGATGATGTGAAGATTACATATTACATAGGCTATATGGCACAGAAACAGGTCTTTCGGCCAGTCTATGCTGACATTTATGCTCCACTTGAGCCTCCTCCAATCTTTCTCCATCTAAATCTATGATCATAACCCTCTATCCCT
This sequence comes from Cetorhinus maximus, assembly GCF_964194155.1. Lineage (NCBI taxonomy): Eukaryota > Metazoa > Chordata > Chondrichthyes > Lamniformes > Cetorhinidae > Cetorhinus > Cetorhinus maximus. The sequence continues at coordinate 211,791,508 of NC_135879.1, read as the reverse complement.
TTATCCCTCATATGCTTACCTAGCCTCCCCTTAAATGCATTTACCTGTATACTATTCGCTTCAAACGTTTACTGTGGTAGAGATTCTCAGCACTCTTTGGGTAATTAAGTTTCTTCTGAATTTCCTATTGGATTTCTTTGTGACTAACTTACATTGATGACCTCCAGTAATGCTCTTCTCCACAAGAGGAAACATTTTCTCTATATTCTGCTCTATCAACATTCCACTTTATCAAAATCTTTCATAATTTTAAAGACTTCTACTAGGCCACCCTTCAGCCTTTCTTCAAGAAGAAAAAAAAGAGGCCAAGAAGTCAATCCTTTCTTGATATATACCCATGCATTTCTGGCATCGTCTTTGTAAATCTTCTCTACACTCTCCAATGTATTTAGATCCCTTTTATAAAATGGTGACCAGAACTGCACACAGTACACTTAAGTGTGGTCTAACCAAGGCTTAATACGGGTTTAGCATAACTACCCTACTTTTCGATTCTATCCATCTAGAAACAAAGCCCAGTGCTTGATTTGCTTTATGGCCTTGCTAACCTGTGGTGTAACTTTTAGTGATTGATATATTTGTAGTTCAAGATCCCTTTTTCTTCTAATTCGACACCCACATTCTAACTAAGTGACCTACCTATTCTTTTTATAGTTTACACCAAAAGAGGGGAGATTTTATGGATTGTAATAGAAGAGAAGACGTACTAAAAAGATTGAAAGTTGGTAAGTCACTTGGTCCGGTTGGAATGTATCCTAGATTGCTAAAAGAAACGAAGATAGAACTTTCAGAGGCATTGGTCACAGTCTTTTAATTGTCACTGGATATAGTAACTGGAAGGTTGCTTACTTAAGGCCACTATCCAAAAGAGGGGAGGGTTAAACCAGTAACAATACACCATTCAGCTTAACATTTGCAGTGGGGAAGTTATTGGAAACCATTATCATGCATAAAACAAATTTTCATTGGGTTAATCAGAGGGCCAGCATGGATTTGTTAATGACAAATTCTGTCTGACTACCTTGGTTGAGGTTGAATTCTTTGATAAGGAAACAGAGAAGGTTAAAGGTGGCAGATGGTTAAAAAAACACATGGGTTTCTTGGGTTTATGTATAGAGGCATAGAATATAAAAGTAAAGAAATCCGTGCTCGAACTTTATAAATCACTGGTATACCCTCAGCCACAGCACTGTGGAGAATTGTCGGGAGCCTTAGAAAGGGCACAGAGGGGGTTTACCAGGATATTACCAGCGATGAAGGACTTCAGTTATGGTCAAAGATTGGAAAAGTTAAGACTGTTCGCCTTGAGACAAAATTGTTTTTCCCACTCAACTGTTGTCAGGATCTGGAACTTTTTACCTGAAAAGGTGATGGAAGCTGATTCCATAAATAATTTTTCAATGGAGTTGGCCATGTATTTGAGGGTGAGGAACATGCAAAGTTACAGACAAAAATCAGAAATAAGGGATTAAACACAACTGCTCTTTTAAAGGGTCAACAGGGGCATGATATGCTGAATGGTCTCCTATGCTGAAAGATTCTATGATTTATGTTCAGTACCTCAAAGCAGGGATTTCTAATCTGAAACAAAAGCAAAATACATCAGACACAGAAAAACTGAAATAAAAACAAAATGCTGGAACTACAGTAAACTTGGTCCCAATTGTTTCCTTTTCTCTTTCTTGATTTTGGACTTACTCATTTTTGACCCGTTCATCATTCTACCATTCACACTTCCTCTGGACATGTTTTGTTTCTTTGCTTGTCCATCTACATTGTCCCTTTGGCCTTGTACCACCAACTCTTTTGTTATTTAATCTCCACTGTCTTGCATCCTATCACAGACCTTCCCTTTTGCTCTTTTTCCCACCCGGCCCCCCACCCCTTTACATGCTTAAAAGCTATTTCTAGCTTTTCCCAGTTCTGCTAAAAGATCATTGATCTGAAACGTTAACTATTTCTCTCTCCACAGATGCTGCCAGGCCCAGAGTATTTCAGTATTTTCTGTTTTGACTTCTAATCTGAGCTGTTGGGCATGGTGATGCCAAAGGCGGTGCCAAAGACACTGTGGAAGAACGGCCCCTCTTCTGCCCCAGGCATGCATAAAGCTCCTGCCATCCTTGTGTGTGTTTATCTATAGAAGAAGCTAATCCAACATATGTGGGGCAAATTCAATGAATCATTACAGAAACACCATCTTCCAAATATTCACTATTGAATGTTTTCTTCACTCTGATCACTCAGGCAAATGAGAAGGAAAAAAATTAAATTGTTCTCAATGTTATTTTTAGGATCTCAGCAATTTGTGACTGAGTGTGTGAAACATTCATACTGAACAGCACAGTTAGAGAGATTGGCCTTCTAAACTTGCATCATTCCATGGGAAAGCACTGAGTTTCATAAAACTAGAAGAAGTCATTAGTGGTTCCTGGTCTGGTGTCACATTAGGTTTATCACACCAGAAACATACTATGCTGCCTTAATTTTTCCTATTGCATATTGGTAACAGGATGTGAAGTCCATCTGGCAACACTTCTTTATGAAGATTCTGCCAAGACTAACTAACTTTTCCGTCATTTTCCCACGTCCTTTCCTGCAGTTCTCAACAGTATTCTTGAAAACAGAATAAACAATTTGAAGAAAATGATACTGGCAGACTTGAGGAGATTTTGGGGATCTATTCATATCTCCAGCTGCTTTTCCAATATAAATCGACTCACGCTGTTATATGGAAACAAAATGTTCAAAACAAAGGCGCTGAAGTTCCTTGGCCCGCCTAGGATGGTCCAGCAGCCCAATTGTGTCTGGGAAGGAAATATGACAGGACTTGCTAATGCCAGGTCTCTGAAGGTCTAGCAGCAAAATTTCTGCCCGTCTCTGAAGTCTTGGCAATGAAAAAGGCAGGTCCACTCAGATAACATCATTTGCTGGATTTCTGACAGCTCTCACCTCCTGAGGTCCAAGTATAGTTGACTCCATACCATGGAGCAACAAATTGGGTCCCCTTAGTGTTCCTAGCTTGGGCCACGACTTGGAAGACACCAGAAAATTACAGGGTGCCAAATTTCAATTTACCCTCTGATGCAAGGGGTCGATTCAACATTTGACAGAATTTTTGAAGTGGTTCCACAGATTTTGCTCTCAAATGTCACATTGAAAGTGAGTTCCAAAAAGGCGCTGATACTGGTGTGGACACCTGCTTAACTCACTCAAAATTGTTTTAGCCCACAAATTGGGGTGCGTCGGTACCTCCTTCAAGTGGCACAATGCAATACCCATTCCATCTAGATTATGGTAGAGGAAAGGTGATTTGGGATATTAAGGGACAATGTCTTATCCAAATGCTGAAGTTGATCTTGTGTGTAACAGGGAAGCAGGGGGAGATGGAAGGGAAGATGACAAGATCTCATGTACTGTGGCTGTGCTGGTGATGTAACAGATGGAGGAGTTTTACAGCCTTTCCTGCATCTTGTGCATTTGAATGGAATCTTTCCTGTGTGGTCGTCCTGATGGCTCAATAAGTTGCGCGCATGACTTGTGCGTACGCTTGAAGCCCTTCTCACACCCAGCACGTTTATGCGGCCACTCTTCTGTGTGTAAAGTCTGGTGCTGGATGAGATTTGATGAGTTTTTGAAAACCTTTCCACATCCAATGCAATGACAGGGGCTGTCACCTGTGTTGACATGATGTGTCACCAGCATGCTGGAGCCCTTGAACCTCTTTTCGCACACAGAACATAAGTATGGCCTCTCTCCTTTGTGTGTTTGCTGATGCTTCAGCAGGGACGAATGCTGGTTGAACTCCTGCCTGCGCGTGGAGCACTTCTTCACATTGTGTATACGCTTGTGGATCATTAGGTTGTGAGACTGACGGAACATCTTGCTGCAGAAGGTACATTTATACGGCAGCTCTCCTGTATCAATCCGCTGGTGTTTCACCAAATTGGAGTCCTGCTTGAACTCCTTCCCATGTTCGATTGGTTTCTCTCCAGTGTGCGTGCGGCGGTGAGTCACCAAGTGGCGTGACAGCTGGAACCCCTTCCCACATGTGCCACACTTATAGGGCCTCTTGTCAGCATGTGTTCGCTTGTGCATCACGAGTGTGGATGACTGGCTGAACTCTTTCCCACACGTTGAGCATTGAAATGGCTTCTCTCCTGTGTGAGTACGCTGGTGCGATACTAGATGGTGAGAGTAAGTAAACCCTTTGTCACACATGTTGCACTTAAATGGCTTCTCACCACTGTGAATGCGCTTGTGCCGGGACAGATTAGACGAGTCATTGAAACTCTTTCCACAGTCGGAGCATTTGAATGGCTTCTCTCCTGTGTGTGTGATCTCATGTTTACGAAGGCTGGATGGGTGATTGAATTCTTTCTCACAGACACGGCATTTGAAAGGTTTCTCTCCTGTGTGGACCAACAGGTGCAATTTGAGGTGTGAGTATTTGTTGAAGCTCTTACCGCATTCAGAACAGATAAAGAGCTTCAGTTTATCTTGGGAACGCTGCCGATGATCTGGCCCTTTGGAAAAGTTCAATTTGTTCCCCTTTTGGCAGATCTCAGTTGACTGAAGAACAGAGTCTGATTCCTGTGTGTTCTCCATCAGTATTGTCAGAATCTCCTAAAACAAGATGGATAACAATTACTGTCTTTCAAAAGTTACAGTAATTTCTAATTATTACGATTACAGTGTAGGGTGATTTAATGCATGTTAAGAGTTCTGCCCAATTAGAGTGATAAGTACAGGGGGACTGTCTCACTCATCAATTGTTTTCTTTTGTCAACCTTTTCTTTTCTCTCCAACCCCCCAAACCCCATCAAGACACTGACTCCTGGCGTATGTTCTTTGGGCACCAGCCATCCTCCGTTACCTTGACAAACCAAGTATCCATTCTTCATGTATGTTTTGAATGAATAGCCTTTGGACACTATCACAGAAGAAATCACAGCCATGCTCAATTAGGAATTAGCACATGACAAAGCCCAGTTGACTCTGTAAAGCCCTCTTTACTAACATCTGGCGACTAGTGCAAAATTGAGAGAGCTACCCAACAGGCAACCTGATATAGTATACCTTAGAACCAATGTTCCAGACTCCTTCATCACCACCCCTGAGACATGTCCAGTCTCACCAGTAGACCAGACTTACCAGAGTAGGGTCACAGTCATATAGTCAGGCAAGGGTGGCCCTGGGAATCCTCAACATCAACTCCATAAAGTTTCATGACTTCAGATCAAATATGGGCATGGAAACTTCCTGATTAGCACCAGTGCCATAACTCAGCTGATATATCGGTACTCCTTCTTCTAGCAAACACCACTAGTAGAAAGCACTGAGGAAAGCAAGGGCACAGAATGCACTCTAGTTTGGGGCCTTCAACATCCATCACCAAGAATGTCCTGATACTGACTGATCTGAGAGTCCTGAAGGACAAAGCAGCCATTCTGGACTTGCAGCAAGTGGTTGGAATGGAATAACCTACTTGACCACATCTTCACCAATTTACATGCAGGACATATGTCTATCTATGATAGTATTGGTAGGAGTGACCATTGCAGAGTCCTTGTGGAGACAGAACCCCATTTTCACATGGAGAACATTTTTCAAAATGAACTGAAAGGCTAAACACCAGTATAAACTAGCTAGGTCAATTCTCTGCTGTATATTCTATGTGCAGGATTAGCTGTAGCTACAACACAGGACTTCATACATGCTAAACAGTTGAAGCAGCATGGTAAGCAATCCTAAATCAGGACCAAACAAAAGCAAAATACTGCGAATGCTGGAAATCTGAAATAAAAACAGAAAATGCTGGAAAAGCTCAGGTCTGGCAGCATCTGTGAAGAAACAGAATTAACGTTTCGAGTCCGTATGGCCCTTCTTCAGAGCTAAACAGAAGTAGAAATGCGATGATATTTATACTGTGTAAAGGGGGTGGAGCAGGTGAAGCTGGATAGGAGGTTAGCGATAGGTAGGAGCTAAGAGGAGATTGACAAAGATGCCATGGACACAAGACAAAGGGAGTGTTAATGGTAGTGCTAAGGGCTGAAGGTGGTGCTGATAGTGGCATAAAGGTGAAAAAACAGAATGTGTGAATAGCAGAACAAGGGTCAGCACTGTGTGAAAGAACAATATGGAACAAGTAACAGATGGCCCTATTAGGAGTGGGGTGGGGGGAGGGGGCAGTGGTTGGGGATAAAGGATAATAAAAAGGGAATAAAAAAGGAATAAAACAATGAATGAATAAATAAATAAGCGGATAAAAAATAAAAATAAATTTTAAAAAAGGGATTTGAAAGGGGCGAAGATAGAGGAGAGTGTTTGTGGTCTGAAGCTGTTGAACTCAATGATAAGCCCAGAAGGCTGTAAAGTGCCTAATCGGAAGATGAGGTGCTGTTCCTCCAGTTTGCATTGGGCTTCACTGGAACATTGCAGCAGGCCAAAGACGGACATGTGGGCATGAGAGCAGGATGGTGAGTTGAAATGGCAAGTGACAAGAAAGTCTGGGTCATACTAGCGGACAGACCAAAGGTGTTCCGCAAAGCAGTCACCCAGTCTGCGTTTGGTCTCCCCAACATAGAGAAGACCGCATTGGTCCACTGTATTCACTGCTCCCAAACTGAAGGAGGTGCAAGCGAAGCACTGCTTCACTTGAAAGGAGTGTTTGGGCCCTTGAACGGTGAGGAGGGAGGAGGTAAAGGGGCAAATGTTGTAACTTCTGCGATTGCATGGGAACGTGCCATGGGAAGGGGGTGAGGTGATGGAGGAGTGGACCAGGGTGTTCCGGAGGGAATGGTCCCTACAAAATGCTGACCGGGGGCAGGGTGAGGGGAAGATGTGCTTGGTGGCGGCATCATGCTGGAGTTGACGGAAATGGCGGAGGATGATCCTTTGAATGCGGAGGATGGTGAGGTAAAAAGTGAGGACAAGGGGGACCCTATCATGGTTCTGGGAGGGAGGGGAAGGTGTGAGGGCAGAGGCACAGGAGATGGGATGGACATGGTTGATGCCCTGTCAATCACAGTGGGTGGAAAACCTCGGTTAAGGGAGAAGAAAGACATGTCAGAAGCACAGTTTTGGAAAGTGGCATCATCAGAACAGATGAGATGGGGGCAAAGAAATTGAGAGAATGGGGTGGAGTCCTTACAGGAATGTAGTCGAGGTAGCTGTCGGAGTCGGTGGGCTTGTAATGGATATTGGTGGACAGTCTATCAACAGTAATGGAGACAGAGAGGTCAAGGAAGGGAAGGGAAGTGTCGGAGATGGTCCATGTGAAGGTGATAGAGGGGTGGAAATTGGAAGCAAAATTGATACATTTTTCCAGGTCCGGACAAGAGCATGAAGCGGCACCGAAACAGTCACCAATGTACTGAAAAAAGAGTTGTGGGAAGGGGCCTGAGTAGGACTGGAACAAGGAACGTTCCACATACCCCATAAGGAGACAGGCATAACTGGGACCCATGTGGGTACGCATAGCCACATCTTTTATTTGGTGGAAGTGAGACAAACTTAAGGAGAAATTGTTCAGTGAGAGAACAAGTTCAGCCAGATGGAGGAGAGTGGTGGTGGATGGGGATTGTTTGGGCCTCTGTTCAAGGAAGAAGTGGAGAGCCCTCAGGCCATCCTGGTGGGGGATGGAGGTGTAGAGGGATTGGACATTCAAGGTGAAGAGAAGGAGGTTAGGGCCAGGGAACCAGAAATTGTTGATATGACGTGGGGCATCAGATGAATCATGGATGTAGGTGCGAAGATACTGGACAAGGGGAGAGGGAATGTAGTCAAGATAGAAAGAAACGAGTTCCGTGGGGCAGGGACAGGCTGACACAATCGGTCTACCGAGACAGTCCTTTTTGTGGATTTTGTGAAGGGCTAAAGCTCTGCACTCTTGCTTCATCCAGTTGTGAATGGTGATGGATAATGGGAGGGGGCGATTCCACAAACATTCCCACCCTCTCTCTGATCAGTTCATATTTTTCTAAGTGTTCAGTTACTCTGTCCCTAATAACAGATTCTAGTAACTTCCCCATAATAGACCTATTATTTATTCTTTCTTGGGATGTGGGCGTCACTGACAAGGCCAGCATTTGTTCCCCTTCCCTAACTGCCCTTGAACTGATTGGCTTGCTAGGCCATTGCAGGGGGCAGTTAAGAGTCAACCACATTTCTGTGGTCTGGAGTCACATGTAGGCCAGACCAGGTAAGGACAGCAGATTTCCTTTCTAAAGGACATTAGTGAACCAGATGGGTTTTTACGACAATCAATGGCAGTTTCATGGTCACCATTACTGAGACTAGCTTTCAATTCCAGATTTTTATTAATTGAATTTAAATTCCACCAGCTGCCATAGTGGGATTTGAACCCAGGGCATTAGTCCAGTGACATTACTACTACGCCACCATCTCACTCTAGATGTAAATATTAACAGCTCTATAACTTTCTGGTGTCTCTCTCCCACCCTTCTTAAATAATGGAGTGTTAGTGGTAATTTTCCAATTCAATGGGACAATTCCAAAATCAAGAGTGTTTTGGAAGGTCATGGCTATATCAGACTAAGTAGACCAACCATATAACAGGAATCTGGCAGAGGCTGAGTGTTCTGTGTGACCACTAGCTTACCTCCTGATTCTTCAGTGTCTTCACCATCTATAATGCTCATCAAGAATGTGAATGGGTGCTTACACAACAAAATTTATCAAGTATGATATCAGCTAAGATGAAGCCTGGTTGATTGACAATGATCTCTATAACCACCACTGTGGCTGCTGTTGGTACAATCCACAGGATGCACTGTAACAGCTTTCCAAAATTACCTCAACAGCACCTTCCAGCCCAATGCCACTACCACCAAGGGCATCAAGAACAGCAGGATGATGGGAACACAATCACCTCCAAGTTACAATCTATCCGGACATCAATATATATTGCTGTTCCTTCATAAGAACATAAGAAATAGGAGCAGATAGTAGGTCCCTTGAGCCTGCTCCAGCATTCAATATGATCATGGCTGATCTTCTGCCTCAACTCTACTTTTCCACCTGCTCCCCATACCCCTTGATTCCCTGAGGCTCAAAAAATGTGCCTATTGCAGCATTAAATTTACTCAACAATGGAGCACCCACGACTCTCTGGGGTAAAGTGTGCCAAGATTAGCAACTGAAGAAATTTCTCATGTCTATTGACCATGTTCTGGATTCTCCAGCCAGAGGAAACAACGTCTCAGTGTCAACCCTGTCAAGTCCCTTCAGAATCTTGTATGTTTCAATGAGGACACCTTTCATTCTTCCAAACTCCAGAGAATACAGATCCAATTTTCCCATCAGAATCTTGCATGTTTCAATGAGGACACCTTTCATTCTTCCAAACTCCAGAGAGTACAGATCCAATTTTTTCAGCCTCTCACTATAGGACAACTCTCTCACCCCAGGAGCTAATTTAGTGTACCTTAGCTGTACCGCCTCCAAAAGGCAACTTTATATTTCTTTCGATAGAGACCAAAACTGCGCATTGTGCACCAGGTGTGGCCTCATTAAGGCTGCAAACAATTGTCATATTCCTTGTTTTTTACTCCAGTCCCCTTGCAATAAAGGTCAACATGCCATTTGCCTTTCTAATTGTTAGCTGTTATCTGCATGTTGTGTTCTTTGTAAGAGTACCCAAGTCCTTCTGAACATCAACAGTTAAAAGTTTCATTCCTTTTATAAAACATTTTATTTTTACTACCAAAGTGAACTTCTCCACATTATCCAATATCTGCCACTCTGCTTCCTGTCCATTAACCAAATCTCCATCCATGTTTCCTCGCGACTATGTCTGGCTAACTGGCCTGTAGTTCCCAGTTTCCTCTCTTTCTCCCTTCATATTACATTTGCTAACTTCCAATCTACTGGGGCCATTCCAGAATCTAGGGAAATTTTGGAAAATCAGCTAACTCAGCACAGAAAAGTGAATTAGACTTTGAGAGTTCTTCCCAAAATTAAAGTAACTGTGGTTGGCAAGTTAAAGCTAAAATAGCAAAAATGTTTAGGCCCACCAAACAATTTAAACATCCTTCCTGTATTAAGTAGCAATGACAGTAGAAACACTCCTTTCTTGAACAGTGGTGTCACATTTGCTCACTTCCAATTCCAATCCACTGGGGCCAGGGCAATTTTGGAAAATCATTACCAGTAAACCAGCTATCTCTGTAGCTCCCTTTTTTGGAACCCTAGGATGCAGGTCATCAGGTCATGGGATTTGACAGCTTTTGGATCTAAAACTTTGTCCCATAAGTTTCTCCAATAATTTTTATCTGCTGATACTAATTACTTTAATTTCCTCCCTCTTATTAGCCCCTTACTAGTCCATTTCATATTAAGATGTGCCCTGCCCAGACTCTCCATCTTCTCCTAAGTACATTCAGCAAATTTCTTTGTTTACTCTCCTCTGCACATTATCATTTGTTACGATTTCTGTCCAGCAGGTCATTTCCATTCTCCTCATCCACATTTTAAAGCTATTTAACAAGTTCAATGCCTTTTCAATGAGGTCCATGTCTCACATCCATACAAAACAACACTGAAAATCAAGCTCTTAACAAGTCGCTTCTTGAGTTACTAACTCAGCCTTCTGGTTAGCAAAAGTCTCCTCTTACGAAATACAACCTTTCCCATTGTTACCCTTGCTCTTATTTCTTTGTTGCACCTTCCATCTGCAGATATTAAGCTTCATAAATACTTGAATTCTTGCACCTTTTCTAGTTCTCTTCCTTCTATGAATATTTCTTGGTGATTTGGAGATAGGCATTATGATTAAGATTAAGATGTTATGGAGGGAAAAGTTCAAGTAAAAAGAGGAAGATGAAGGAAGAGAATATCAAATTTGGTAGTACAGAACTTGAGTACTGCTAAAAAAACATGAGATACATGTCTAAGCTTTTCGTCCTGCACTCATCAGGACACTCGCAAGATATAGGGGGAATATAAGGGGAAAGGCAGCAGTTTATACTGTATGTGACGAGACTGGCGTTGCCATGGAGAATGCACCATTGGCTGACTAATAGTTAACTGCCAAGCATTGTTTGAAATTTAAACCAGGCAGCTGGAGCCTGATTCGTCAAGGCATTGCCCTGAGGAATGAGTCAGCGAATGGCTGTGACTTATTTAGTTTAGCTGAAACAGGCGCAATGTATGTGCATGTTCTTTCTGTCTGCAAGGAACAGGGCCCTGTGTATTAATATTTGTAGCTTCCAGTACATGCAAATACACCACACTGCCAGCCCGACTGACAATTTTAAATTGATTGTCAGCGTAATTCTTATTACACTGAGGATTATTTAGCAAATGTTGTCCAAACGCGGAATCATGTCTAATATTGGACACCGTGTTTTGAGTTTTGCAAGCACGGGGTAGTTAGGTACGGTCTGTACACTGCTCGTTGCAAACAGTGGCTGGGACATGCTGATATGATCCGCCAGTCTTCGGATTGTAAAGCCTACATACCTAGCATCAAATTGGCACTGAAGTTCATACACCATAACCTCTGATAGGCACAACCTCTTTTGGCTTGATGGCAGCATCTTGTTAGTGGCAAATACCACTTGTGCTCCATAGTAGCAGCATGAAACAGCTAACTTCAGTTGTTGCTCAACTTTTAAGATACCTTGCCCTTCCAGGGAAATCTGAGGTAGACTGGGCACTTCAGGGCCGAAAATGACGGTCTTAGGCCCGTTCATGAGCTTGCATGATACACAGCGCAAAATGATCTGATCAGGGTAACCATTATCCTGCAGGATGCTGTTGACGTGCCCTGTTTCAGCATCAATCTTGATAGTGAGCAAATGGCTCAGGCCCTATTTAAAGGTTGCCGAAAAGACCAATCTTATCGTGCATGGTACAGTAAGAATCCCAACACATATATTGACCAGTGAAAGTAGGCTTGCGTTAGACCATGGTAGAGAATCCCCTGGCAGATTTCTCAACAACTGTGTCAAGGAAGGGGAGTTCATTCCACATACACGGTGAAGGACTCCTTCACATTTGCAAAGACCATACACGACTTGCATATCGATAGCAATGTTGTGTCCATGTGCTCACTTGACATTGCTAGCCTATTCACCAATATTCCACTTAAGGAAGCCATAGGTATTTGCACTGCAGCACTGTATCATGGCAATCTAGACCTGCCACCATTGCGTGAATCGGTATTCAATGAACTTATGAACTCGGCAACTTGCGCAGTTGAGTTCAGTTTTAATGACACCATGAATGCCCAAATAGATGGTATTGCCATGGGATCCCCTTTAGGCCCAGCTCTCACAAACATCTTTGTTAGGTTCCATGAGAAACGTGTCTTTGATGGAATGACACCAAGCCTTCTACCCTTCGCATATTTTTGATTTGTGGATGATACATTTGCTATATTTAAATCTGCAGCTGCATGTAACAATTTCCTTACACGTCTTAATGGGCTCCATCCTGCGCTCACCTATGAAATGGAGCAGACAAGTAAACTCCCCTTTCCTGACATATCAAAAATTGGTATCTCAAAAAGTTGAGCAACTGCTGAAGCTAGCTGTTTCACACTGCTACTATGCAGTAGCGACACTGTCACGACTCACTGGGGATAGTGCACTGTAATATCAAGACCCACTGTTCCCCAAGCCGTAACAAATGTGAAAAGTTTGACCAAATCACCAGATTGCCCCAATTCTACCTAACTGTTTAATTTAGGTTAACAGAATACGAGCACCAGGTTTGTAACCTTAATAAGTAAATAACTGTTTATTGATCAAGCTGTCGTTAACCAGCGGCAAAGTACAGAAATCTACAAACTGCTAACTTCTAACATTATAACTTAAACTCTACCCTTTCTTAAATCCCCATACACATACACAAAACATGAATTTTAAGAGTGGGATAAAACAGTTCAATAGCATCAATCCGGAGTACAGGATTCGATCGGTTGATATTGATCGATGTCTTTCAAATTCCTTTCAGCTCTTGTTGATGACAGGAAGTGGTCTTCCAGCACTTTCAGAATTTAGCTCACTGGTTGTGCACTTGCCTTTCAATGTATCTAAGTGATTTTTCCCTTTGCCTCTTGACAGGGGTTTTCAGAAAGAGAGCAGGTTTTAGAGATATGAGGAAAAGAGATTTTAGATGTTTTCTCTTTGCAGGCCAGGAGCTTTCTGCTCACTGCTACCACAGAAAACTTGGTCACCTGGTCAGGCACCAATTAAAATGCTGTTGGACATGTCTTTCAAACTGCAGCCATTGTACTTCTAATTCACAGTCCAACTAAAAATAAAAAGATATGTTCTTTACAACACAAATGGTATTTGCCACTAACAGGATGCTGCCATCAAGCCAAAAAGACGTTCTGCCTATCAGACAAATGAGTAATGTGGTATACGAATTTTAGTACCAGTTCGATGCTAGGTGTGTAGGCCTTACATCCCAAAGACTGGCAGATCCTATCAAACAGCATGTCCCTACTGCTGTTCGCAACGGGCAAGATACAGACCTTATCTAAACAGCCCATGCTTGCAAAACTCAAAACACAGTGTCTCTCACATTAGGTGTGAACCCATGATTAGACAACATTTGCTAAATAATCCTCAATGTGTTAAGAATTACGCTGACAACCAATTCAAAATTGTCAGTCGGGCTCGCAGTGTGGTGCATTTGCATGTACTGGAAGCTACATATATTAGTACACAGGGCCCTGTTCCTTGCAGACAAAAATATGTATACACATTGTGCCTGTTTCAGCTAAACAAAATAAGTGACAGCTATTCCTGACTCATTCCTCAGGGCAATGCCTTGATTGCCTGGGACAATCTGCCTGGTTTAAATTTCAAACAGTTAATGCTTAGCAATTAACTGTCAGTCAACATCAGTGGTGCATTCTCCATGGCAACGCCACATGCCAACCTATCAGCACTCTCTTCACATACAGTATAATTGTTGTCTTTTCCATATATTGAGTGTCCTGATGAATGCAAGATGAAAAGCTTAGTCATGTCTCTTTTTTCAGCAATACCAAAGGGAATATCAATGTTGGATGGCATGAAAATTGAAGGTTATTGGAAAATGAAAAGACTGGCATAGGACAGAGAGGCACAGAGAAGACTGAGCCAAGGGCCTGTTATCGGACAAAGCACACATGGGTTAAACTCTATTTCTGGTATTTAATTTTTGTCTTGTACTGTGAAGACAGCTATTAAATACTTGTTCAACATCTCTGATATTTCCTCATTCCCCATGGTAATTTCTCCTGTCTCTGCCTCTACGGGACGAACGTTTACTTTAGCTTTAAAAATACTTGTAAAAGCTTTTACAATCCGCTTTTATATTCCTGGCTAGTTCACTCTCCTATTTTAATTTCCTTTTTTTAAATATCTTTTTGGTCATCCTTTGCTGGTTTCTAGAGCTCTCCCAATCTTCAGGGTTATTAGTATTGTTTGCAACATTATGGCCTGTAATTTCTGGTGAAGTGGCAATTGGGTCAGATTGCCACTCTGTTCCTAGTTTCTTACCTTAAAATGAAGCAATTCCTACCGCGCCCGACCTTCCGGTTCAGGCTGGGTGAGATCACTGCAGCACAGCGGGCTTCCATAGCCAACTGTCGAGTCCAGGAAAGTCAAAGGCAAGTAAGCCATGTCCTCTTTTTTAATGGCACTAGCTGCCATAAATCAGATTAATATAAAGGTCCAGCCATTTTTGACAACTTATGCACTTCCCTTCTCCTTGTTCTAAGTGGGTAGGATTTTGGCAGGGGGGGGGGGGGGGGGGGTGCTAGAGGTCAGGTGAGGCCTGGGGAGGGGGAGTGGGGGTTGCTGGGTCAGGTCAGGTAGGGCCAGCGGGTGAAAGTTCTTGGGGGGGGGAGGGTGGGGAGTGTCGTCCCATGGGTGGTTTGGGGAGTCCTGTGGCAGCGTCAGGGAAGTCAGTCCAATAGTTACCCAGAAGCTACTAGTGGCTTTAATTCTTCTAACTTTTTCTGTCTGGCAGTCAGAACCATCCGAAGTTTGCAATTTAAATTGTATTTTCGGATAGTTCCCAGTGCAGGGCAATTGCCCAAACAAAGTTTGAATTTCCCATGCATTTGCCATGCAATCCTTACCTGGGAACTTCCAGGGAGTGGGGAATCCCCAGCACATCTTTGGGTTAATCCCCGGATACACTGCCCTGGAGCTTGGCAGTTACGGGCCTTAAAGTCTCATCCTTTAATCTCATACTAACTCTCTAGTAAGCCACAGGTGGATCTTTCCCCAATGGGATGTATTTTTGTTGAAAATTTTTAATAACTTCTTTAAATGTTTCCCACTGTTTATGTACTGCCATTTCTTGTGGTCTATTTATCCAATTAACCTTAGCCAGCTTTCCCCTCATACCTACATAATTGGCTATTTTGAAGTTTGAAATTTTTAGTTTTGAACTCAAGTATGTCGCTCTCAAATTTAATGCGGAATTCAATTGTATTATGATCACTTTTTCCCCACAGGACCTTTTACTGTGAAATTACTAATAAAGCCACCCCTCATTACATAATACTAGATCTAAAACTGCTTCTTTCCTACTTGGTTCCACAATGTATTCTTCTGGGAAGCTATTGTGAAAGCATTCCACAAATTCATTTCCCAGTTTACTTTTGTCAATTTGATTTGTCCAATCTATAAGATTAAAACCCCACAATTATTACATTGTCTTTGATACAAGCTCCAATTATTTGTTACTTAATGTCTATCCTATTCTGAGACACGATCCTTTCTTACTACTGCCCTTATGTCATCCTTTATCAGGGCAACCTTGGCCTTTTCCATGCTACCTGGCTTTTTGAAATGTTGTGCACCCTGGAATATTTGTTTGCTGACCCTTGGTCACCTCACAACCATATCTCTGCGATGGCGATCATATCAAACCAATTTATCTCTATTTGTGCCGCTAGTACATCTATCTTGTTACAAATGCTATGTGCATTCAAATAAAGAGTCTTTTTTTTAACCACTATTCTTTGGTTGGACCTTATTTGCTGGTGCACTGTTACCATTAAACTCTGACCCTTCTTGTTCCACTATGCCTGTCTTTACCCAAATTACTGCACTGCTCCTCAATTTTTCTTTTTGATTTCCAAATTTCCCTTCACCTGACTCCTCAAACCCTGCTTTTAGATTAGTTACATGATTCACCAGCACACTGCTCCCAGTCTGGTTTAAGTGAAGCCCCTCCCACTGGAATTGCTCCCTCTTTCCCCAGTACTGGTGCCAGTGCTCCACGAGTCAAAATCCCTACTCACGCCACTTTTTGAATCAGGTGCTTAAGTCTCTAATCTGCTTGACCCTGTACCAATTGCAAGTGGCTCAGATAACAATCTAGAGATTATAACCTTTGAAGTTCTGAGTTTTTATTTGGACCCTACTCTTCAAACTCTCTCAGCAGGACATCATTCCTGCTTCTACCTATGTAGCTGATTCCTACATGGGCCAAGACAATTTGATCGTCCACTCCCCCAAGCTCATCTGCAGCTCTGAGATGTCTTTAAAACAGGCAGCAGACAGGCAACGCAACCTGTGGAACACCTAGTCATGACTGCAAAGAACTCTAAAGCTTTACTTAACCCACGGGGTGAGACTGCCTCCTGGGATGTGACCAGGTAACTTTCCCCCTCCCTGATGCTCCACAACGTCTGCACTTGGACTCCAGCTCAACAATTCTGAGCCGAAGTTTCTGGAGTTGCAGAATATAATTGCAGATATGGTTGCCCAGGGTCACAACGCTTTCCACAAACTCGCACGCGCTTCTGTTATATAGCACATCACCTGCCCTGCCATGGTATCCACCCTTATTCATCTGATTAGTTAAATAGCTACTGTTTTGATAAAGTTGCTGGACCAATATCCTGGAATTTCCTACGCTGCAGCATCACCAGAAGGACTCGCTCAGCTCAAGAAAGCTCACAATCAGCTTCTCAGGGCAAATGAAGTTCAGCCTTGTCAACACCAGTCACATCCCAAGAGTAAATTAATAGAAAAAAGACTAATATCCTTTCTGTACAACATCCCAGGAACAGTAATGTGATGAACGTCCAGCCACACTTTTTTTTTGGGGGGGTGGGGGGAGGGGAGAATATTTGTTGGCACGGAAATATTCAGCTACATTAGCAGAACTCCCTAACCATTGCTCTGAGAGCTGTAAAGCTGCCCCTGGGAAATCATAAAGGGCCTAGTCTGAAGGTCTCAATGCGGGGAAAGGTGAGGATCGCTGATGGGGCCGCAATCCCACTTTGTGTTGCACTGAGGCCTCAGCCACGAGTTCGAGTCCGGCAAAGTTAGACTGACAAGACCAGACCGAATTGTTAATGAACCCCTCCCCTCCCCTCCGCTCCGCTCCCCTCCGGCCGATGCGATTTAATTTCCCGGCCAAAGTCACCGGAAAGCGGTTAAAATGGCGGAGCCAGCAAACTGCCAGATGGTGGAGTGGGAAGGAGGGATCCTGCGTCCCCGTCCGAAATTAAAACTATCTTATAACGCCCGTCCCCTAACTTAAACTGTTCCTCCTCCTCCTCCCCCAGCTTGTACAGAGGCCTCACTTACCCGGGGACGCAGTCTTACCGATTTAACATCGACCTCCAATCCCTTTCTCGCCGCCTCGCCTCAAAGCGCAGGAGCTGGGAGAGCTCGTTCAGGCTGCGCGCGCACTCGGCCGCCTGCGCTCCGGAGATAGGGGACTTTCAGGAGCGCGGGGTACTCTGGGTGTTGTGCACCGCCATTTCTTCACTGCCCGGCGTCAGGATTACTCTCCATCAATATTTTTTAAAGATGTGTTAATTTCCTCCCCCCTCAAGTTAAGTGTAAATAAATTGGTTTTTAGTGCCCATAGTATGCTATATGTATGCTATAGCATTTCAAGTGCTCATCTAAATACTTCTTAAATGTTGTGAGGTGCCAGGGTCAAGGATGTCACTGAGCGGCTGCAGGACATTCTGAAGGGGGAGGATGAACAGTCAGAGGTTGAGGTCCATATCGGTACCAAAGACATAGGTAAAAAGAGGGATGAGGTCCCGAGAGCAGAATATAGGAAGCTAGGAAATGAATTAAAAAGCAGGACCTCAAAGGTACTAATCTCAGATTACTCCCAGTGCCATGTGCTAGCGAGATCAGGAAGAGGAGAATAGACCGGATGAATGCATGGCTGGAGAGAAGGTGTAGGAGGAAGGAATTTAGCTTACTGAGGCATTGGGACTGATTCGGGGGAAGGTGGGACCTGTACAGGCAGGACGGGTTGAACCCCAGCAGGAGGGGGGCCAATATCCTTGCAGGGGTATTTGCTAGTACTGTAGGGCAGGGTTTAAACTAGATTGGTAGGGGGGTGGGAACCTGAGTGGGGAGACACAAGAAAGGGAAACCAAGTTAGTAATGAAAGAGAGAAAAGTAGGAAACAAAAGCAGAAGGCAGAGGAAACAAGGGCTGGAAGCAAATAGGGCCATAATACAAAACAAAATGTGCAAAAATGTTAAAAAGACACATCTAAAGGCACTGTATCTGAATGCTTAGAGCATTCACAATAAAGTAGATGAATTAACAGTGTAAATAGATGTAAATGGTACAATATGATTGCGATTACGGAAACATGACTGCAGAGTGACCAAGGCTGGGAACTGAATATCCAAGGGTATTCGATGTTTAGGAAGGACAGGCAAAAAGGAAAAGGAAATGGCGTGGTGTTGTTAGTTAAAGCTGAAGTTCATGCAATAGTGAGAGAAAATCTAAATGTAGAATCAGTCTGGGTGGAGCTAAGAAGCAACAAGGGGCAGAAAACATTAGTGGGAGTTGTCTATAGGGCTTCAAACAGTAGTGATAAGGTAGGGGATGGCATTAAACAGGAAATTAGAGATGCATGTAACAAGGGTGCTACAGTAATCATGGGTGACTTTAATCTGCATATGGCAAACCAAATTAGCAGTAATACTGCGGTGGCTAAATTCCTAGTTTGTACAAGATTTTTTAGACCAGTACCTGGTTTTTTAAACCAGTACATCGAGGAACCAACTAGGGAACAGGCTATCCTAGATTAGGTATTGTGCAAAGGGAAGGGGTTAATTAATAATCTTGTTGTGAGGGGTCCTTTAGGGAACAGTGACCATAACATGATAGAATTCTTCAAAAGGATGGAAGTGAAATATTCCAATCTGAAACTAGGGTCCTAAATCTAAACAAAGGAAACTATGAAGGCATAAGTGGTGAGCTGGCTATGATAGATTGGGGGACTTAATTAAAAGTTCCATGATAGTGGATAGGCAATGGCTCATATTTAAGGAACCAATGCATGCATTGCAACAGTTATACATTCCTTTCTGGTGCAAAAAACACAACAGGAAAAGCGGTCCAATCATGGCTAACAAAAGAAATTAAGGATAGTATTAGATCCAAAGAGGAGTCATGTAAAGTTACTAGAAAAAGTAGCAAGTCTGAGGATTGGAAGCAGTTTAGAATTCAGCAAAAGAGGACCAAGAGATTGATTAAGAGCAGAAAAATAGAGTATGAGAGCAAACTTTCAAGGAATATAAAGGCGGACTGTAAAAGCTTCTATAAGTATGCAAAAGGAAAAAGATTAGTGAAGATAAATGTAGGTCCCTTACAGTCTGAAACAGGAGAATTTATAATAGAGGACAAGGAAATGGCAGGGCAATTAAACAACTACTTTAGTTCTGTTTCCATGGAGAAAGACACAAATAACTTCTCAGAAATTCTAGGGAACCAAGGGTCTAGTGAGAAGGAGGAATTTAAGAAAATAGGTATTACTAAAAAATAGTGCTGGAAAAATTAATGGGACTGAAAGCAAATAAACCCCCGGGGCCTGATAATCTACATTCCAGGGTACTAAAGGAGGTGGTCATGGGAATAGTTGGTGCATTGGTGGTCATCTTCCAAATTCTACAGATTCTGGAACTCCCAGCAGATTGGAGGATGGAAAATGTAACCCCACCATTTAAAAAAGGAGAGAGGGAGAAAATGGAATTACAGACTGGTTAGCCTAACATCAGTGGTCGGGAAAATGCTAGGGTCTATTATAAAGGGTGTGACAACAGGACATTTAGAAAATATCAGTAGGATTAGACAAAGTTAACATGGATTTATAAAAGGGAAATCACGTTTGACAAACCTACTGGAGTTTTTTGAGGACGTAACTAACAGAAGAGATAAGGGAGAACCAGTGGACGAGGTGTATTTGGATTTTCAGAAAACTTTTGATAAAGTTACACATAAGAGATTAGTGTGCAAAATTAAAGCACATGGGATTGGGGGCATGGATTAAGAATTGGTTAGCAGCCAGGAACCAAGGGTAGGAATAAATAGGTCTTTTTTGGAGTGGCAGGTGGTGACTAGTGAGGTACCGTGGGAATCGATGCTTGAGGCCCCAGCTATTCACAATATATATCAATCATTTGGATGATAGAACCAAATGTAATATTTCCAAGTTTGCTGACAACACAGAACTTGGTGGGAATTTTTTTTTAATTCACTCATGGGATGTGGGTATCACTGGCTAGCATTTATCTGGGTCTGGAGTGATATGTAGGCCAGACCAGGATGGCAGATTTCCTTCCCTAAAGAGCATTAGTGAACCAGATGGGTTTTTACAACAATCAATTCATGGTCATCATCAGATTTTTAATTCCAGATAATTATTGAATTCAAATTCTGTCATGGTGACATTCTGAACCCAGGTCCCCAAAGCATTAACCTGAGTTCTAAATTACTAGTCCAGCAACGATACCACTACACCACCGCTCTATACTTGCCATACAATGAGAGCAGCGAAGGTTTACCAGACTGATTCCTGAGATGGCAGATTTGTCAAATGAGGAGTGATTGGGTCGACTAGGCCTGTATTCATTACAATTTAGAAGAATGAGAGGGGATCTCATTGGACATAAATTCTGACAGGTCGGGACGGACTGGATGCAGGGACAGGGTCTGGCTGGGGTGGGGTCTAGAACAAGGGGCCACAATCTCAGGATATGGCTTAGGCCATTTAGGACTGAGATGAAGAGTAATGTCTTCACTCGGAGCATGGTGAACCTGTGGAATTCTCTACCACAGAAGGCTGTGGAGGCCAAGTCACTGAATATATTTAAGAAGGAAATAGATTTTTAGACTCTAAAGGCATCAAGGGGCATGGCAAGAGGAGTATAGCATTGAGATGGAGGATCAGCCACGATCATATTGAATGGCACAGCAGGCTCGAAGGGCTGAATGACCTACTCCTGCTCTTATTTTCTATGTTCCTATGTTCTATGACTGCTGGGAATATGAACATATGAAGTAGGAACAGCAGTAGGCCACTTGGCCCCTTGAGCCTGCTCCGCAATTCAATAAAATCATGGCTGGTCTGATTGTTACCTCAACTCCGCATTCCTGCCTACCCCAGATAACCTTTCACCCCCTTGTTTATCAACAATCTATCTAGCTCTGCCTTAAAAATGTTCAAAGACTCTGCTTCCACTGCTTTTTGAGGAAGAGAGTTCCAAAGACTCACGACCCATGAGAGAAAATATTTTTCCTCATTTCTGTCTTAAATAAGCGACCCCTTATTTTTAAGCCATGACCCCTAGTTCTCGATTCTCCCACAAGAGGAAACATCCTCTGCATATTTAGCCTGTCAAGACCCCTCAGGATCTTAAAGATTTCAATCAAGTCGCCTCTTACTCTTCTAAACTCCTGTCTAACCTGTCCAGTATTTCCTCATAAGACAATCTGCCCATCCCTGGTATTAGTCTAGTAAACCTTCCCTGAACTGCTTCCAACACATTTACATCCTTCCTTAAATAAGGCGATAAATACTGTACACAATACTCCAGATGTGATCTCGCCCTGTATAGCTGAAGCATAACCTCCCTACTTTTGTAATCAATTCCCCTCACAATAAATGATAACATTCTATTAGCTTTCCTAATTACCTGCTGAACCTGCATATTAGCCTTTTGTGATTCATACACTCAGACACCCAGAACCTTCTGAATCTCAGAGCTCTGCAACCTCTCACCATTTAGATAATATGCTTCAGTTTTTATTCTTCCTGCCAAAATGGACAATTTCACATTTGCCCACATTATACTCCATTTGTCAGATCTTTGCCCACTCACTTAACCAGTCTATGTCCCTTTGTAGCCTCCTTACGCCTTCTTCACAACTTACTTCCTTCCCTATCTTAGTGTCATCAGCAAATTTAGCAACCACACCCTCGGTTCCTTCATCCAAATTATTTATATAAATTGTAAAAAGTTGAGGCCCCAGCGATGACCCCTGGGGTGCACATCTGAAATAAGGAGACAAGAAGCCGGAAATGTTCAGCAGGTCAGGCAGCATATGAGGAAAGAGAAACATGAGCTCTGCCTCTCTCTCCACAGATGCTTCCATCTCTATTCAGTATTACCAACATTTTCTGTCATTATATATAAATGTTTATCAATATGTAAAATTTAAATAAAAACAACAGGTGTTGGAAAACTCAGCAGGTCTGGCACATCTGTGGAGGAAGAAACAGAGTTAACACTTTGAGTTGTATGTGACTCTTCGTCGTAACTGTCGGGAGGTAGAAATGTGATGGGTTTTGTACCACTGCAAGGGGGAGGAGAAGGTAGAACAAAGGGGAGACAGAAAAAGCAGCGAGACTACAGAGAATGAGGAGTCAGGAAAAGCGGTGAGATTTCAGGGAGTGGGGAGCCAGAAAAAGTAGCGAGACTTTGGGGAGTTAGGAGCAGCCTCTCCAGTCTGTGGATTATGAACCCCAGTTTGGAAACAATAATCGGGGTGTAACATTGGCATTTTTTGATTTTATTTCAGATTTCCAGCATCCACAGTATTTTGCTTTCATCACATGTCATTAGGACAGTGGTGAGCGATGACTTTGGCTCAAAAGAGCAAGATGCAGAATCAGTTTGGGTAGAGATGAGAAATAGTAAAGGTAAAAGGTCACTTGAGGAAGTAGTTTATGGGCCCCCTAACAGTAGTTACATGGTGGCATCGGGTATACAGGATTAAATAAGTGGGGTTGTAAGAAATGTACCACACTAATCATGAGTGACTGTAATCGATATGTGGATTGGATGAATCAGATTGACAAAGGTAGCCTGGAATGTGGGTTCATAGAGGGTAGAAGAGCAGTATGTTCTAGAGTCAACCAGAGGTTAGGCTATCCTGGACTGGGTAATAAGTAATGAGACAAGATTAATCAATCACCTCATGGGAAAGGAGCCTCTAGGTGACAGCATGATAGAACTTCATGTTCAATTTGGAGGTGTTTTTTTCATTCATTCACAGGATGTGGGCTTCGCTGGCTGGCCCAGCATGTATTGCCCATCCCTAGTTGCCCTTGAGAAGGTGGTGGTGAACTGCCTTCTTGAACCGCTGCAATCCATGTGGTGTAGGTACACCCACAATGCTATTAGGAAGGGAGTTCCAGGATTTTGACCCAGCGACAGTGAAGGAACGGCGATATATTTCCAAGTCAGGATGGTGAGTGACTTGGAGGGGAACTTCCAGTTGGTAGTGTTCTCATCTATCTGCTGCCCTTGTCCTTTCTAGATGGTAGTGGTTGTGGGTTTGGAAGATGCTGTCTAAGGAGCCTTGGTGAGTTCCTGCAGTACATCTTATAGATGGTACACACTGCTGCTACTGTGTGTCAGTGGCGGAGAGAGTGAATGTTTGTAGATGTGGTGCCAACCAATTCGGCTCCTTTGCCCTGGATGGTGTCAAGCTTCTTGAGCGTTGTGGGAGCTGCACTCATCCAGGCAAGTGGGGAGTATTCCATCACATTCCTGATTTGTGCCTTGTAGATGGTGGGCAGGGAGTCAGGATGTGAGTTACTTGTCGCAGGATTCCTAGCCTCTGACCTGCTCTTGTAGCCACAGTATTTATATGGCTAGTGCAGTTCAGTTTCTGGTCAATGGTAACCCCAGGATGTTGACAGTGTGGGGATTCAGTGATGGTAATGTGATTGGACGTCAAAGGGCGATGGTTAGATTCTGTCGTTAGACATTGTCATTGCCTGACACTTGTGTGACGTGAATGTTACTTGCCTCTTGTTAGCCCAAGCCAGGATATTGTCCAGGTGTTGCTGCATTTGGACATGGATTGCTTCAGTATCTGAGGAGTCGCGAATGGTGCTGAACATTGTACAATCATCAGTGAACAGCCCCACTTCTGACTTTATGATAGAAGGAAGGTCATTGCTGAAGCAGCTGAAGATGGTTGGACCGAGGACACTACCCTGAGGAACTCCTGCAGTGATGTTCTGCAGCTGAGATGACTGACCTCCAACAACCATCTTCCTTTGTGCTAGGTATGACTCCAACCAGCGGAGAGCTTTGCCACTCATTCCCATTGACTCCAATTTTGCTAGGGCTCCTTGATACCACACTTGGTCAAACGCGGCCTTGATGTCAAGGACAGTCACTCTCACCTCACCTCAGGAGTTCAGCTCTTTTGTGCATGTTTGAACCAAGACTGAGCGGCGGAGACACAGGATAAAAGAGCGCGAGGAGAGCGGCGGAGACATGGGATAAAAGAGCACGAGGAGAGCGGCGGAGACATGGGATAAAAGAGCATGAGGAGAGCGGCAGAGACACGGGATAAAAGAGCGCGAGGAGAGCGGCGGAGACACGGGATATAAGAGCGCGAGGAGAGTGGCGGAGACACGGGATTGAAGAGCGCGAGGAGAGCGGCAGAGACACGGGATAAAAGAGTGCGAGGAGAGCGGAGACACAGGATAAAAGAGTGCGAGGAGAGCGGAGACACAGGATAAAAGAGTGCGAGGAGAGCGGAGACACGGGATAAAAGAGCGTGAGGAGAGCAGCGGAGACACGGGATAAAAGAGTGCGAGGAGAGCGGCGGAGACACTGGATAAAGGAGCGCGAGGAGAGCGGTGGAGACACAGGATAAAGGAATGCGAGGAGAGCGGAGACACAGGATAAAGGAGCGCAAGGAGAGCGGCGGAGACACAGGATAAAGGAGCGCAAGGAGAGCGGCGGAGACACAGGGTAAAAGAGCGCGAGGAGAGCGGCGGAGACATAGGATAAAGGAGCGCAAGGAGAGCGGCGGAGACACAGGGTAAAAGAGCGCTAGGAGAGTTCCAGGGAGCAGAGTCGGAGGGCGGAGTTCCAGAGAGGTGAGTATAAAAACCTTACCTCGGGGATTCGCGGACCTCGGGTCTTAAAAAAAAATAATTAAAAGTGGCGTCACAGTAAATCTGTGACCTGATTGGCTGGTAGAGAATCTACACTGAATTTGAAACTAAAACATTGTTAAACTAATTAAACCAAATAAATTAATCACTTAATTAATAAGTAGAGGATATCTAGACCAGAATCAGGGGATTACTGTTCTCAGAATTTAGTATTTATAGTAGAAATCTAGCCCTAGGGAATGTATAGTTAATAAGGAGTCAATAAGCAGTTATTGGATTTAAATTAATTTATTAAATAGTTCTAGAAATGGCAGTTGCTGGGGTGAAGTTCTTCACCTGTGGGATGTGGGAAATCTGTGACGCTTCAAGTGTCCCGGACAACTACATCTGCAGGAAGTGTACCCAATTGCAGCTCCTCACAGACCGCATGGATCGGTTGGAGCAGCAGTTGGATACACTTAGGAGCATTCAGGTGGCGGAAAGCGTCATTGACAGGAGTTTTGGAGACGTGGTCACACCCAAGGTACAGACAGATAGATGGGTGACCGCTAGAAGGGGCAGGCAGTCAGTGCAGAAATCCCCTGTGGCTGTCCCCCTCTCTAACAGGTATACTGTTTTGGATACTGTTGGGGGGGATGGCCTATTAGGGGAAAACAACAGCATTAGCCAGAGCAGTGGCACCACGGCTGTCTCTGTTGTTCAGCAGGGGGGGGTCAAAGCACAGAAAAGCAATTGTCAGGGGCTCAGATAGGCGCTTCTGTGGTCATGAAAGAGACACCAGGTTGGTATGTTGTCTGCCTGGTGCCAGGGTCCAGGATGTCTCTGATCGGGTACGGGACATTCTGAAGGGGGAGGAAGAACAGCCAGAGGTCATGGTACACATTGGTACTAACGACATAGGCAGGAAGAGTGATGAGGTCCTGCAGCGGGAGTTCAGGGAGTTAGGCAGAAAGTTAAAAAACAGGATCTCTAGGGTTGTAATCTCAGAATTACTCCCTGTGCCACGTGCCAGTGAGGCTAGAAATAGGAAGATAGTGCAGCTGAACACGAGGCTGAACAGATGGTGTAGTAGAGATGGTTTCCGATATCTGGATCAGTGGGATCTCTTCCGGGGCAGGTGGGACCTGTACAGGAAGGACAGGTTGCATCTAAACTGGAAGGGCACTAATATCCTGGCTGCGAGGTTTGCTAGTGTCACTCAGGAGGGTTTAAACTAGTATGGCAGGGGGTTGGGAACCAGAGCAATAGGTCAGCAGGTGAAATAAATGACTGGGAACCAGTGAATATGGCCAGTAGGACTAAGAGGAAGGGCAGGCGGGGAGAAATTACTGAACACAGTGGGACTGGTGGTCTGAAATGCATTTGTTTCAATGCGAGAAGTATGACAGGCAAGGCAGATGAGCTTAGAGCTTGGATTAGTACTTGGGACTATGATGTTATTGCTTTTACAGAGACTTGGTTGAAGGATGGACAGGATTGGCAGATAAACGTTCCAGGATTTAGATTTTTCAGGCAGGATAGAGAGGAATGTAGAAGAGGTGGGAGAGTTGCACTGCTGGTTAAGGAGAATATCACAGCTGTATGACAGGAGGACACCTCGGAGGGCTCATGCACTGAGGCAATATGGGTAGAGCTCCGGAATAGGAAGGGTGCAGTCACAATGTTAGGGGTTTACTATAGACCTCCCAATTGCCGGTGGGAGATTGAGGAACAGTTATGTAGGCAGATTTTGGAAAGGTGTAAAAGCAATAGGGTTGTTGTGGTGGGTGATTTTAACTTTCCCTATATTGACTGGGAATCACTTAGTGCTAGGGGTTTGGATGGTGCAGAATTTGTAAGGTGCATCCAGGAGGGCTTCCTGAGACAATATGTAGATAGTCCAACTAGGGAAGGGGCAATACTGGACCTGGTATTAGGGAATGAACCCGGCCAGGTGGTCGAAGTTTCAGTAGGAGAGCATTTCAGGAAAAGTGACCATAATTCAGTAAGTTTCAAGGTGCTGGTGGATAAGGATAACAGGAGTCCTCGGGTTAAGGTGCTTAACTGGGGGAAGGTTAATTATAACAATATTAGGCAGGAACTGAGGAATCTAGACTGGAGGCAGATGTTTGAGGGCAAATCAACAACTGACATGTGGGGGGCTTTCAAACGTCAGTTGATAAGAATTCAGGACCGGCATGTTCCTGCTAGGATGAAGGATAAGTATGGCGAGTTTCAGGAACCTTGGATAACGAAGGATATTGTGAGATTAGTCAAAAAGAAAAGGGAAGCATTCGTAAAGGCTAGAAGGCTGGGAACAGATGAAGCCCGTGGAGAATATAAAAAAAGTAGGAAGAAACTTAAGCAAAGAGTCAGGAGGGCTAGAAGGGGGTCATGAAAAGTCACTGGCAACCAGGATTAAGGAAAATCCCAAGGCCTTTTATACATATGTAAAAAGCAAGAGGGAGCCAGGGAAAGGGTAGGCCCACTCAGGGACAGAGGTGGGAATCTGTATGTGGAGCCAGAAGAAATGGGAGAGATACTAAATGAATACTTCTCATCAGTATTTGCCAAAGAGAAGGACTTAGCGGTCGATTTGTCTAGGGAAGAGTGTGTAGATAGCCTGGATCATGTTGAGGTCAAAAAAGAGGTATTAGGCGTCTTGAAGAATATTAAGGTGGTTAAGTCCCCAGGGCCAGATGGGATCTAACCCAGACTACTGAGGGAGGCAAGGGAGGAGATTGCTGGGGCCTTGACAGAAATCTTTGTATCCTCACTGGCTACAGGTGAGGTCCCAGAGGACTGGAGAATGGCCAATGTTGTTCCATTGTTTAAGAAGGGTAGCAGGGATAATCCAGGAAATTACAGGCCGGTGAGCCTTACGTCAGTGGTAGGGAAATTATTGGAGAAGATTCTTCGTGACAGGATTTACTACCATTTGGAAGCAAATGGGTGTATTAGTGAGAGGCAGCATGGTTTTGTGAAGGGGAGATCGTGTCTCACCAACTTGATCGAGTTTTTAGAGGAAGTGACAAAGATGATCGACGATGGAAGGGCAGTGGATGTTATATACATGGATTTCAGTAAGGCCTTTGACAAGGTCCCTCATGGCAGACTGGTACAGAAGGTAAAGTCGCACGGGATCAGAGGTGAGCTGGCAAGATGGATACAGAATTGGCTTGGTCACAGAAGACCGAGGGTAGCAGTGGAAGGGTGCTTTTCTGAATGGAGAGCTGTGACTAGTGGAGTTCCGCAGGGATCAATGCTGGGACCTTTGCTGTTTGTAGTATACATAAATGATTTGGAGGAAAATGTAACTGGGCTAATTCGTAAGTTTGCAGACGACACTAAGGTTAGAGGAGTTGCAGATAGTGAAGAGGATTGTCAAAGGATACAACGGGATATAGATCGGTTGGAGACTTGGGCGGAGAAATGGCAGATGGAGTTTAATCCGGACAAATATGAGGTAATGCATTTTGGAAGGTCTAATACAGGCAGGAATTATACAGTAAATGGCAGAACCCTTAAGTGCATTGACGGGCAGAGGGATCTGGGTGTACAGGTCCACAGGTCACTGAAAGTGGCAACGCAGGTGGATAAGTAGTCAGGAAGGCATATGGCATACTTGCCTTCATTGGCAGGGGTATTGAGTATAAAAGCTGGGAAGTCATGCTGCAGCTGTATAGAACCTTGGTCAGGCCACACTTGGAATATTGCGTGCAATTCTGGTCGCCACATTACCAGAAGGACATGGAGGCATTGGAGAGGGTGCAGAGGAGGTTTACCAGGATGCTGCCTGGTCTGGAGGTTATTAGCTATGAGGAGAGGTTGGAGAAACTCGGATTGTTCTCACTAGAGTGACGGAGATTGAGGGGCGACTTGATAGACCTTTATAAAATTATGAGTGGCATGGACAGAGTAGATAGTCAGAAGCTTTTTCCCAGGGTGGAAGAGTCAATTACTAGGGGACATAGGTTTAAGGTGAGAGGAGAAAACTATAGAGGAGATGTGCGGGGCAAGTTTTTTACGCAGAGGGTAGTGAGTGTCTGGAATTCACTGCCAGAGAAGGTGGTGGAAGCAGGTACGATAGTGGGGTTTAAGAGGCAGCTTAACAAATACATGAATAGGATGGGAATAGAGGGATAAGGACCCTGAAAGTGCAAAATGTTTTAGTTAATGGGCAATGTGATTGGCGCAGGCTTGGAGGGCCGAAGGGCCTGTTCCTGTGCTGTACTTTTCTTTGTTCTGTCATGTGGTCAGGAGCTGAGTGGCCCTGGCGGAACCCAAACTGGGCATCAGTGAGCAGGTTATTGCTAAGCAAGTGCTGCTTGATAGCAATGTTAATGACCCCTTCCATTACTTTACTGATAATCGAGGGTTGGTTGATGGGGATGTAATTGGCTGGGTTGGATTTGTCCTGTTTTTGAGCACAGGACATACCTGCGCAATTTTCCACATAGATGCCAGTGCTGTAGCTGTACTGGAACAGCTTGACTAGGGGCATGGCAAGTTATGGAGCACAAGTCTTCAGTACAATTGCTGGAATGTTGTCAGGGCCCATAGCCTTTGCAGTACCCAGTGCCTTCAGCCGCTTCTTGATATCACATGGGGTGAAACGGGTTGGCAGAAGATTGGCATCTGAGATGCTGGGCACCTCCGGAGTGGGCCGAGATGGATCATCCACTCAGCATTTTTGGCTGAAGATTGTAGCAAATGCTTCAGCCTTATCTTTTGCACTGATGTGCTGGATTCCATCATTGAGGATGGGGATATTTGTGGAGCCTCCTCCTCCTCTAGTGAGTTGTTTAATTGTCCACCCCCATTCACGACTGGATGTGGCAGGACTGCAGAGCTCAGATCTGATCCGTTGGTTGTAGGATCGCTTAGCCCTGTCTATCACTTGCTGCTTATGCTGTTTGGCATGCAAGTAGTTCTGTGTTATAGCTTCACCAGGTTGACACCTCATGACTGGTGCTGCTCCTGGCATGCTCCCCTGCACTCTTCATTGACCAAGGGTTGATCCTCTGGCTTGATGGTAATGGTAGAGTGGGGGATATGCCAGGCCATAAAGTTACAGATTGCCGCTGATGGCTAATAGTGCTTCATGGATGCGCAATCTTGAGTTGCTAGATCTGTTTGAAATCTATCCCATTTGGTATGGTGGTACTGCCTCACAGCACGATGGAGGTATCCTCAATGTGAAGGTGAGACTTCATCTCCACAACGACTCTACGGTGGTCAATCCTACTGATACTGTCATGGACAGATGCATCTGCGGCCGGCAGGTTGGTGAGAATGAGGTCAAGTATGTTTTTCCCTCTTGTTGGTTCTCTCACCACCCGCCGCAGATCCAGTCTAACAATTATGTCATTTAGGACTCGGCCAGTAGTAGTGCTACCAAGCCACTCTTTGTGGTGAACATTGACGTCCCCCACCCAGAGTACATTCTGCACCCTTGCCACCCTCAGTGCTTCCTCCAAGTGGTGTTCAACTTGAAGGAGCACTGTTTCATCAGCTGAGGGAGGGCAGTATGTGGTAATCGGCAGGAGGTTTCCTTGCCCAAGATTGACCTGCTGCCATGAGACTTCATGGGGTCCAGAGTCTGTGTTGAGACTCCCAGGGCAACTCTCTCCTTACTGTATACCACTGTGCCGCCACCTCTGCTGGGTCTGTCCTGTCGGTGGGACAAGACATACCCAGGGATGGTGATGTCTGGGATATTTTCTGTAAGATATGATTCTGTAAGGATGACTATGTCAGGCTGTTGCTTGACTAGTCTGTGAGACAACTTTCCCAATTTTGGCACTAGCCCCCTGATGTTAGAAAGGAGGATTTTAATGGTCGACAGGGCTGATTTTGCCATTTTCATTTCCGGTACCTAGGTCGTTACCAGGTGGTCTGTCCAGTTTCAATCCTTTTTGAGGCTTTGTAGCTGTTTGATACAACTGAGTGTGTTGCTAGGCCGTTTCAGAGGGCATTTAAGAGTCAGCCATATTGCTGTGGCTCTGGAGTCATGTGACTCCCATCAGCCAGACTATAGTCAATGTTCACAGATGCAATGTAAGAATCTATGGTGTCTCCTCACTGCATATCGTCATCATTCTCCACGAGTGTAGCAGCTATGAGGGCCTCATGAGCGCATCCACCTCATCTGGCCAGCGCGATGGCCTCAATACCATCATCCTTGTCTTTGAGGACTTCCTCACCCTTACTCCCGTCGACGTCCTCATCGGATGATACGTGCAGCTCCTCTCCTGGTTGCGGTTGTGAAGGGCGCAGCAGGTGACAACTGTGCATGACACTCTGTGGACTATATTGCAGGGCTCCACCAGACCGGTCCAGGCACCAGAACCTAATTTTCAGCATCCTGATGGTTTTCCCCACCAAGGTACGAGTGATAAAATTCTCAAGTATGAACTTGGATAGGTAGTAGACAACAATGATTCTGAATGAGAGGTGAAAGGGGTGGAAACAAGACAAGATGCTCAAAGGAGGAAAACATACCAGGTCAGGCCAGTGTGATCTCGGGTTAAGTGGCACACCCACATCAAGCTTTGATAGGCTAAGTGATGGAAGATACAACCAAATGAGAAAGGGGCAAGTTGTCATCACCCCCTCAGACTTCTGTTATGGCCATCATACATTCATAGATGGAAAAATAATGGTTAACTTTCAGTGTCGGAGAGGATGACCAGAAGTAATCCGCATTTACCATATCATTAAAAGGGTATTTAGACTGAAATGGGCAAGACTTAAACTGAACTTGTCACAGAAAATTATCTCCTGCGCCAGAGTGGAGGAACAGAGAGTGTCACCTTCACAAAGAAACTTCAAAGTGGCAAGTTGATGAGGCTAAAAAGCATCAAGGATAAAAATACCTGCAAAAACTCAGCTGGTCTGGCAGCATTTGCGGAGAGTTAACGTTTCGAGTCCGTCTGACTCTTCAACAGAACTAAGTAAAAATAGAAGAGGTGAAATATAAGCTGGTTAAAGGGGGCGGGGTGGTAGAGATGGATAGAGGGCCAGTGATAACCAAAAGATGTCATAGACAAAAGGTCAAAGAGGTGTTGAAGGTGGTGATATTATCTAAGGAATGTGCTAATTAAGGGTAGAAAGTAGGACAAGCAAGGTACAGATAGCCCTAGTGGGGGTGGGGTGAGGTGAAGGGAAGGGATCAAAATAGGTTAAAAGGTAGAGATAAAACAATGGATGGAAATACATTTAAAAATAATGGAAATAGGTGGGAAAAGAAAAATCTATATAGATTACTGGAAAAGGGGGGGGGTCGGAAAGGGGGTGGGGATGGAGGAGAGAGCTCATGATCTAAAATTATTGAACTCAATATTCAGTCAGGAAGGCTGTAAAGTGCCTAGTGGGAAGATGAGGTGCTGTTCCTCCAGTTTGCGTTGAGCTTCACTGGAACAATGCAGCAGGCCAAGGACGGACATGTGGGCATGAGAGCAGGGTGGTGTTGAAATGGCAAGCGACAGGGAGGTCTGGGTCATGCTTACAGACAGACCGAAGGTGTTCTGCAAAGCAGTCACCCAGTCTGCGTTTGGTCTCTCCAATGTGGAGGAAACCGCATTGGGAGCAACGAATGCAGTAGACTAAATTGAGGGAAGAGCAAGTGAAATGCTGCTTCACTTGAAAGGAGTGTTTGGGCCCTTGGATGGTAAGGAAGGGGAAGTAAAGGGGCAGGTGTTGCACCTTCTGCGGTTGCATGGGAAGGTGCCATGGGAGGGGGTTGATGGAGGCGTGGACCAGGGAGTCCCGGAGGGAATGATCCCTGCGGAATGCCGCCGGTGGGGTGTGTGTGTGAAGGGAAGATGTGTTTGTGGTGGCATCATGCTGGAGTTGGTGGAAATGGCAGATCCTTTGAATGCAGAGGCTGGTGGGGTGATAAGTGAGGACAAGGGGGCCCCTATCATAGTTCTGGGAGGGAGAGGAAGGTGTGAGGGCGGATGTGCGGGAGATGGACCGGACACTGTCGAGGGCCCTGTGAACCACCATGGGTGGAAAACCTCGGTTAAGGGAGAAGGAAGACATGTCAGAGGAACTGTTTTTGAAAGTGGCATCATCAGAACAGATGCAACAGAGGCGAAGGAACTGAGATAATGGGATGGAGTCCTTACAGGAAAAGGGGTTTGAGGAGCTGTAGTCGAGGTAGCTGTGGGAGTCAGTAGGCTTGTAATGAATATTGGTGGACAGTCTATCACCAGAAATTGAGATAGAGAGGTCAAGGAAGGGAAGTGTCAAAAGATGGACCACGTGAAAATGATGGAGGGGTGGAAATTGGAAGCAAAATTAATGAATTTTTCCAGGTCCAGACGAGAGCATGAAGCAGCACCGAAGCAATCATTGATGCACTGGAGAGAGTTGTGGGAGGGGGCCGAAGTAGGACTGGAACAAGGAATGTTCCACATACCCCATAGAGACAGGCATAATTGGGGCCCATGCGGGTACCCATAGCCACACCTTTTATTTGGAGGAAGAGAGGAGTTTAAGGAGAAATTGTTCAGTGTGAGAACAAGTTCAGCCAGATGGAGGAGAGTAGTGGTGGATGGGGATTGTTCGGGCCTCTGTTTGAGGAAGAAGCGGAGAGCCATCAGACCATCCCGGTGGGGGATGGAAGTGTAGAGGGATTGGACGTCCATGGTGAAGAGGCGGCGGTTGAGGCCAGGGAACTGGAAATTGTTGACATGATGTAGGGTGTCAGAGGAATCACGGATGTAGGTGGGAAAGGACTGGACAATGGGAGAGAGAATGGAGTCAAGATAGCAAGAAATGAGTTCCGTGGGGCAGGAACAGGCTGACATGATCGGTCTGCCGGGACAGTCCTGTTTGTGGATTTTGGGTAGGAGGTAGAAGCGGGCCGTCCGAGGTTGGGAGACTATCAGGTTGGAAGCTGTGGAGGAAGATCTCCAGAGGAGATGAGGTCAGTGACAGTCCTGGAAACAATGGCTTGATGTTCAGTGGTGGGGTCATGGTCTAGGGGGAAGTAGGAGGAAGTGTCTGCAAGTTGATGCTCAGCCTCTGCGAGGTAGAGGTCAGTGAGCCAGAAAACATCAAGGATCTTTGGTTTTAGAGGCATAGAGCACGCAAGCAACTGAATTTTAAAAGAGAAAATACTCAACTATCATTGTGAATTTATTTTCAA
The DNA here is from genome assembly GCF_964194155.1 of Cetorhinus maximus. Classification (NCBI taxonomy): domain Eukaryota; kingdom Metazoa; phylum Chordata; class Chondrichthyes; order Lamniformes; family Cetorhinidae; genus Cetorhinus; species Cetorhinus maximus. The sequence goes on along the minus strand of NC_135879.1, from coordinate 211,757,205 downwards.
AGCATTTTTGCATCATTTCCTAGCAATTATCCTCTGCCAAATGATATTTAAAATACAAATCATATGTAATAAAATTAATTTTCTTCCCTTCCTCTTTCAGTCTCCTGCATCATCCCTGGGCAAGTAGCCATTTAATTCCAGGGTTTTTCCGATAGTGCTTCACAACTGGTCCATGAGGATGGCAAGCGCATCTGACTTTTGGACCATCACCCCATAGAAGTTTAGCCCTGACAATGCCAGTGACAAAACATGGGGAAGTCCTATTTGCACGTTCTAGTGAAGTCACACTTCAATCGTGTTTCAATGGTCCCTGAAAATGCTGAAGGACAGCCACTCATATGCCTCAAAAGGGCAGGAGCACACTACATACTCCACATGCGATATTAAACTCAACTATGCTGCACAGCAAAAGGGGCATCTTCAGGCCACTGGCGTAGCTCTTAGCAGCTGCAGGAAGCGTAATGACGGAAATGATCTAGCAGAGGGTGTTATAGGACATTGGTCAAAAATAACTTTTCAAAAAAGAAACAAGACTAACCTCACTTGAACTTCCCTACCTCTAGTTTTAGCTAGGAATGATACTTGCTGTTCACTCAACACTCCAATTCTACAGTGAATGTTAGTCTGACAATTCTGGCTGGCAGTTTTACAGCAAAGTCTAATCATTCCTTCCTGCCAATTTTGTCTTGCTTCTCCTGAAGGTACTGTCTCTTGTTTGGTATCTGGGTGGCTACATCCATTAGCCCTGTACATGTACAAGTCTAGATAGCGTCAAATCTAATTGCATGTGAAGGATATCACTATCGATAATATAAAACATATTTGGTCCAGGATGAAAATCTCACCTCACATTTCTCCCAGCTCAAGAGTTTGAGGTTATCTGTACCAGTTTAATTTCTGTTTCAGCTAAGACCAGCACAGTGCAGACTAGGTATTAAATATGGAAATTCACTGTCAACTTAGTTTAATGCTACTATATAGGTAACAAGAAATCTCAAATAGTTTAAGTCTCCTTGTATGATATAGGCCCCTCCTAAAGTTACAAGCATCACACTGCACTTTTCCTCTTCTTTTAGAAGTGAAGTGCCCAACCTCTGAATCATCCCCTTGGGGCTATAAATATAATCCATCTACTACTACAATTCAAGCCAACCATGTTACCCTTCACTCACTTGATAAAATACATCAATCTGCTACCTCAAACTCTTTGCACTATCCACGTATTTACTAGCAGGTGGTTTCATAGTGGTTCAACATCACTGAAACCTATCACTGTCATTCATATATCAGACAAATGGGATACAAATAAGAAGCAGGTGGGTATTCTGGTGATTTTTCCTCTCCCTCTGTCAATTTACCAGATTACACTCATTAACATAGAAAAACATCCCAAGTTAATCAAGGATGCTATATTATTACAAGAGCCACCAAGGTCAATTACATTTCCTTAAATCAACAATACCAGGGGATTAAGCAGAAATCTACTGGTTCACTTGTCTTATGATACCAACCTGTGGCCAAAAGATGGTGTTTTCTCCCCCCCTCAGATTTAACCAGGACATTTCCCTTCAATCAATTACAATACACCTCTAACATTGTAGACTGTGATCTCAGCTAAGGAGTACACATCAACACAACAATAACACCTCTAGATCATCAAATGCACATAGGATAATTGTCCATCAAAGAAATAGGAACTATATTACAGCATTAAAGAAAGCCATTAAATAACATGGTAAAGTGCAATACAACAGAGTGACAAGACATCATTGACCACTATAAATTTCAAATGATTAATAAATCTACTTCAATTTTTTAAATATTGCTATCAAATACATTATGCAAGGTTATTTCTTGATGGAAGTCTTAATCAGTCTTTTTGGCCAAATCATCTGGTGGTCCTTCTGTGGTGATGCCGTCTGTAGCTTTGTCAATGCAATTCCGTTCTCCATTCATTGATGGATATTCAGACTAAAGGAAAAGACACACCATCAGTTACACGACTTCTTGGGGGAGCAAAAGGAAAATAATAAAGGCATATCTACATGTTATTTTTCCTCTTTAATAATTTTCTCTCCAGAAGACACCTACTGTCTTGACTTAATGGCTGTCAGCCAACATGAGGGTTCATGACTCTGCAGGCAGAGTTGTAACTCCAAACCACTGAGGTCAGTTAACTGTGTCTAGACTGCCAAAACTGGCTACAATTACCATGGTTAACTTTTAAAGTCCCATTCGACTTGCTGTTTTGAGTGATGCAAACAGCAACAAAGCATACGGATTTGGTATCATAGTTGTGCAGTGCCAAGTCAACCAAATTTCAAGACTGGCCATCAAACTACCACCTCCCCCTACTCGGTCCCCTGGTGGTCATTCTCCATGTGAGTTTGCTCGGTTGGGTATTTTGACTAAAGATGGGAAACTCTTGAGTTATCAACAGTCACAGATTGCAACTCTTTCGAGTACAATCACAGTTCTTGGTTTCCGGGAGTGGGACATGAACCCACAACAAAGGTGGACATCATAGATAAAAACAAAAAACTACTGCGGATGCTGGAAATCCAAAACAAGAACAGAATTACCTGGAAAAACTCAGCAGGTCTGGCAGCATCGGTGGAGAAGAAAAGAGTCGACGTTTCGAGTCCACATGACCCTTCAACAGAACTGAGTGTAGTTAGGAGAGGGGTGAAATATAAGCTGGTTTAAGGTGGGGGGCGGGGGGAGAGAAGTTGAGGGTGGGGTGGTTGTAGGACAAGCAACAACCACCCCACCCTCAACTTCTCTCCCCCCGCCCCCCACCTTAAACCAGCTTATATTTCACCCCTCTCCTAACTACACTCAGTTCTGTTGAAGGGTCATGTGGACTCGAAACGTCGACTCTTTTCTTCTCCACCGATGCTGCCAGACCTGCTGAGTTTTTCCAGGTAATTCTGTTAAGGTGGACATCATAGTTGAGCTCAATCCTATCATAAATTCAGGAGTCATTAGAAACAAACACACTGACCAGCTTCTGACCAGATAAGCAAGCCTAAAACAAATATTGAACAAAATACCTTGATATGTATCACCCACTTCAAGGGTTAAATAAGGGGACGTTATCAGCCACCACTCTTACAGCATATTCATTATTAGAGATGAGTTGGTGGGAAATAATGCAGATCCACAGGCAAACAAGACAAAATTATAAAGTGGAACTGTAGCAAAACCCCATAAAGTAAAACACATGAACAGACAAAATTCTTGGCTACAAAAGATATAGGCTACATAAAGATAGGTTATGTGAGTGGGCAAAGATCTGGCAAATGGATTATGTGGGAAAATGTGAAATTGTCCATTTTGGCTGGAAAAATAAAAGAGAAGCATATTATCTAAATGGAGAGATTGCAGAGCTCTGAGGTGCAGAGAATTCTGGGTGTCCTAGTGCATGAATCACAAAAGGCTAGTATGCAAGTACAGCAAGTAATTAGGAAAGCTAATAGAATGTTATCATTTATTGCGAAGGGAATTGAATACAAAAGTAGGGAGGTTATGCTTCAGTTGTACAGGGCACTAGTGAGACCACATTTGGAGTACTGTGTACAGCATTGGTCATTTTATTTAAGGAAGGATGTAAATGCTTTGGAAGCAGTTCAGAGAAGGTTTACCAGACTAATATCTTGAATGGGCAGGTTGTCTTATGGGGAAAGGTTGGACAGACTAGGCTTGTATGTGCTGGCTTTAGAAGAATAAGAAGCGACTTGATTCAAACATACAAGATCCTAAGGAATCTTGACAGGGTATACGTGGAGAGAATGTTTTCTCCTGTGGGAGAGTCTAGAACTAGGGGTCACTGTTTAAAAATAAGGGGTCGCCCATTTAAAACAAGGACGAGGTGAAAATTTTTCACTCAGAGGGTCGTGAATCTTTGGAACTCTGTTCTTGAAAAGGTGGTGGAAGCAGAGTTTTTGAATATTTTTAAGGCAGAGGTGGATAGCTTCTTGGTAAGCAGGGGCGGGGTGATAGGTTAATTGGGGTAGGTGGGATGCAGATTTCAGGTTACAATCAGATCAGCCATGATCTTATTAAATGGTGGAGCAGGCTTGAGGGGCTAAATGGCCTAGCCCTGCTCCTTGTTCGCATTCATGTAAAAATCCCAGCTAGCAGTAGGAACTATTGAGAAAATCCACAAAGAGAAAGACAGCACAAGTTAGAACATTCTCCTTGCAGTGGTCCTAAGTCCAGCCCAGAGGGAACAGATAAAAGTCTTCTCCCTTCTCTACATTCAAAACCAATTATGTTCACTGTGGCTTCAAGTGGGTATAAATTTTCAACACAAGCTACCTACCACGCATGCACACAGGACTCCAGGTCTGCAACTGTGGCTGGGAAGGAATAATAAACTAAAACACAAACATGGCAGAGATTGAATAAAATATTATGAAGCACAGCGAGTCAGATACAAGAGGCTTTGTTAACAGTAGAAACAAAGAAAAATTGGTGGCCCTGCATCTCTTAGATTTCAGCAGCCAGTGCCTGCAGAGTCACCTGCCCAACAAAGACCTCGTGTGGCAACCTTAAGAGGAAGAGGGGATTATAGTAGGGCCAAAACACAAAGAACAGTATTACCTAGCTTCCCATAACATTGAGGATGTACAGATCAATAAAAGAAATAGGTTGAAAATTACTATTGCCAAAAATAGCTACATTTGATGGCCACCACCAATGCACTAGCTATGTTTGAAACTCTCATCAATGGACTGCACCATCTGATCGTTGACTGTTTTTAAAAGGCAGTTATCAAGCTGTCTTGTCAAAGTTTGTACTGCATTACTAGTAGAATCTTATGCTGCTGTGGCTGAGGGAGTCCCACTGACTGTTCTTGTAATGCTCTGGAGTCATGAACTAGGCATTTTTGATGGTGATGGGGCCTGAAACACTTTCCATTAAGATAGTTCATTTGAGAAAACATAAAAAGACCAAAAATACATTTTTCTTTATATTCATTGGTGGGATGTGGGTGTTGCTGGCTAGGCCAGCATTTGTTGCCCATCCCTAATTGCCCTTGTTCAGACGGCATTTTTAAGAGTCAACCACATTTTAACCAACTGCATGAAGAAGCAGGCATGAAGACGACTGATGAAGTGTTCTCAAATTATTTTAGCTAGTATACCAGGAGAGTAAGCTGGTACCTCAGAAGGAGGCAGAAAACATACAAACAACTCCAGATGCTCTCACATTCAGAAACAGGTCTACAGTGCCACTGCTAGAGTAGCTAAGCCTGTATGTCTGCCTTCTCAGGTTAGGTGACAGTATGCACCAACTGTAATATTTAAAACAAAAAGCTAAGGTTGGAAAGAGTTTGAATTCAGGTCTTGCTCCCAGTTCATCAAGCATTTCAACCTTCCCAAAACTTTTTCCACATTATGTTCAGTCAAGCACTGGGTGACTTTGTACTGGTTTTAGAATCTCAGATCAATATTGCAGATGTTATCTGGAAGAGGAGAATGGATGGAGTTTGTGGAATTTGAAGGATAAGGTGAAATCTCTGTTGGAACGATCAATGAATAATTTCACTTTGCTCAGATCTAGGAGAGTTTAACTGTTTGAACATATACATCCTTCCAGTCCTGGGCTATAAAGAACCACTACGGACACTACAGCAGAGAAGTACTTTGTTCCTTTATTAGTGCCATCTGGTTAATGAATTCATTCAGTGGTCAGTGCAGCACTGTAGATATTATCTGTGCTAAAACTCTACTGTTAGCAGTTTCTGAACTTTGATCTCACATGCCTTCATTTTCTTACGTTTGTTCTTTCTCTCCTGTAACAACTATAACAGAAAAGTGAGTAATGAAAAAAAAAGTGAGGAGTTAGCATGTGATGACATGAAGTAGGACAACAATGAATTGGACAATTATTAGAACGTAGACACTCAATATCTGGTCAATTGTTACTGAATTCTGATCCAAAGCATAATTCTATTGTATGCCAGCTTGGTTACTTCTAAAAAAGACATCTTATCCCTAACTCTCAGCCTAATCAGCTGAGCCAAATGGACCAGGGAGCTCTCAGTGTGTACTGAGTTAAACAATTGCCTTCTGCATGCTTGGTTCAGAGACTAAGTTGACAAAACATGCTGGAAACACATTGGCAATGGTGCCCTTTACAATAGAGCAGTCTACAGCATCCATGAAGAACTGCATCCCTAGCAATGAGTCAACACTATTAAAGATCAGAAAGGAGGGAGAAACTAGTTGAAAGAGAATGAAAAGAAGCAAGCCCTTTCAAAAATTAAAAGTTCCTATTTGAAACAGTTTGAAAAATTATCCTGTGTTAACAGCTTAAAAATAGAACAGGTGGAATTTTGCCCTATTGTTTTAACTTGTTCCCCACGATACAAATATAGGAAATAGGAGTAGGCCATTCAGGCCATAGCCCTTGATTTCTTTATTAATTAGAAATCTATCCATCTGTCTTGAACATACTCAATGACAGAGTCTCCACAGCCCTCTGGGGTAGAGAATTCCAAAGATTCACCACACTGAGAGAAGAAATTCCTCATCTCAATCCTAAATGGCTTACCTCTTATTCTAAGACTGTCTCTCCTCGTTCTAGAACCCAAAGCCAGGGAAAAACATCCTTCCTATATCTATCCTGTTGAGCCCAGGCTCCTCAATCTTTCCTCATAGGACAATCCTGCCATCCAAGGCATCAGTACAAGACTGTTTAAAATCTTCTTCAAACTAAATGCAGCTAGGCTACCACTTAAATCACGTGAAACTACTCCCAGCTAATTGTCAGTGTTTACATGGGGTGCTATTAATTTCAACCATCCCCATCATCTCTTTTCACTGGTTTCTACTAAATGGATGGGCTGGGAATCTGTTCCCAAGCCTTTGACAATTACCAGAATATGTCCCAGAACAACTAAGGTTTGATAAGAAGTAGAGCTTTCTCTGATTTTCCGTCAAACGTCTGGCTTCTGCTCAGAACCATTGTTTGGTGGCACAACTGAAACATGTGTGGAATCATGGCTGCAAATCCACTTCTCATGAATCCATGGCAACAGAAACTGCAGTCCCCCAGAATCACCTTCAACATCAACCCAATTAAAATTCTCCACACTTAATCCAACCACGCTAAATTCCGGAATGCAAAAGAAACGTAGTGCCGACAATAAGTTAGAACTGCAGTTGTATTACCTTAATTGTTCCATTACATGCTTCTGTTTTTGGTGTAGCAATTTCCTCTTTCACTGCTTGCTTAGGCCATAGGCGGGAAATAAAGGGAGAGATGAAAGGATACAAGATAGGCTCCAAGAACTTCTTGTAAACCCACAATAGAACCGGAATGACTATGCAAGGAATGCAGACCATTGCTGTGGGTCAGAACAGGGAGAAAAGAATCAATTTATATTATAAATGAACAAGATGTTCTGCAGTTCAAATAGTAATTTTCTCAACATCCTCATCATTCCCAAGACAGCAGGCATGCAATCAATTGTCTATGCCAAAAGATTGAAAGAGCTGCTTGAGTCAAATTCACACTGATATTGAAAAATTGCTTTATTTTTCTGCATTTTCACTAATAGCATTTTACTGGATTTCAGGTCAATAGGCACTGCAAAGCCTCATACTTTTGCTCACGCTTTATTTTCATATAATTCTAAACAAGAATCACAGCAGGCTATTTGACTAAGTGAAGCATCACAGCTGAAATCAATCTTGTCCTCACTTGTACAATATGTTGTGTAAAAAACGTCACAAGATTTAAAAAAAAATTAGTTTTGGCAATCATGGCCTAGGGAACAGTGATCAATAACTGCCTAGATCCAGCTGAGAGCAAACCAGCAAGACTGAGGTCTTCTGGTCTTGATTAGCTCAATACCACCCTAAACATCAGAACAACTCTGCTAGTGACAGACCTATACAACTGAATAACATGTTTTTAACTGAAATGCCGACTACATTCAGATTAAGGAGTGACATTTTACAGGGGAGCGGTCTGCTTCGGGACAGTGTGTTGCAATGGACCTATACATATCAAAATCTTATTATACCTTACATACTATAAATTGTAAAATCACAACAAACATTGCAGTTCAAGAAAACAGCCCTAAACCATTGCAGCGCAACTATGCATAGCCAGTGATGTCTCAGGAATATTTCTTTAAAATTAGTTCAAATTATGTGTGAATTAACAATTGTACAATAAGTTATGTAGTGGGTACATAAATATCAGCCAAAATTGCACTTCATTTTTACACTAATTTAACCTGAATTGTATATTTAAAATTAAAAGCAGTTTGTAAAGTATAATTCTGTAAGTGTATTTCATATAGAAATATTTTAACAATGTCCTCTTGTACATGAGAACACTGGCTGAAGTAGCCTGTGGTGTTAACAACTCTACGAACTTCTTCCCATTACAATTACCTCATCTCAGCTTTTCAACAATATCTCTATTTCTTTTTCTCACATGTATTTTCCTTTTGAAAGTAACTAAGCTACTTGCCTCAACCTTTGCCTGTGGCATCAAGTTCCAGATTCTAATTGCTAAGAAATTTCTCCTTACACCCCTAATGGATTTATTAACTTTTTTTTTATTTATCTGCCTCTAGTTTTGGATTCTTCCACAAATGCAAACATTCTCTCCCTGCCCAACCCATTCATAGTTTTAAAGACATCTGTCAGCTCTCCTCCAAGACTTCTCTTTTCTAAAAAAAAAACCCTAACCTGCTCATTCATTCTCAACAGCTCTAATCTCAGTTCTGGTACCATCCTAGTCAATATTTTGCACTCTAGTGTTTGCTTGTTCTTCTTATAGAATGGATACCAGAACTCTGCACAGTACTACACATGCAGGCTGACCAAGGTCCTATCTTGAATTCTATACTTTTATTAATAAATCCCAGGCCTTTTTCGCATTTTTAATTGTTTTGCTGACCTGAAATGTTGTTTTTAATGATTTGTTCACCTGTATCCTAGATCCATTTGCTCTTCTACCCCATTCATTATCGTAAAGCACAGGCGATGATTTTACTTACTGTACCTCAAATTTATCTGTGAAAGTTCATTAGCCACAACTGCCAATTCTGCAAACTTTCTAATGATTTCTTCTATTATGTTGCATTCTTCCTCAGTGTTAGCTATAACTCCTTCCTCCAGTTTGGTATCATCTACAAATTTTGATATTGGGTTATTTGTACCTAGCTCCAAATCATTATTGGTCCCTGCACCGATCCTTGTGGAACATCACTTTCAGTTTTTCTCCAAACTTAATCACAACTGTCTTATCTCTACACTTTGATTTCTAGTTTTTAGTTCATTTGCTACTTGTTCCCTGACTCCAAAGATCCTTAATCTTTGTCACCCTTCACCCCTGTGCTCATTACACTGGCTCCCAGTTAAGCAACATCTTGATTTGAGAATCCCAACATGGCCCCACCACTCCCTATCTCTGCAATCTGCTGCAGCCCCACAACTCTCCCAGGTGGCTGCGCTCACCTGACCTCTTTAGTATTCCCATTTAAATCGCTCCACCATTGGTGCCTGTGACTTTAGCTTCCTGGTACCAACGTCTGGAAATCCCTCCCAAAACCTCCTCACTTCTCTCTCTTTGTTGCTCTTTAAGGAACACTCTAAAACATACCGCATGACCAAGTTTTTAGCTATCTACCCTAATATGATCCCATGTAGCTTGGTGTCAAGTTTTCTTGGATAACGCCCCGGCTAGCGCCTTGGGACGTTTTATTACTTTAAATAAGCTGTAAAAATGCGAGCCCTTGTTGCTGAGCCTCCATGGTTCTAGCAAATGTGGCCCTCAAAGACGCAGCAAGACTTTCCTTTGCGGTGGAGCCCCTAACTGCTTGATTAGCGTCTCCTGGGCCTGTGAGTGACAGCGCCGCGGGTTAACTTACAAGCAGCAGCCAGCTCCTCACCCTTTGCTGGGCTACAGTGTTTATAACTACCCCAACTCACCGACAACAGCTCAAAGGCCTCGCTCAGACAAGAAGCCTCCCAAAGGCAAGCGAGCTTCCTCTCCTACTCCCCCCCCTCCCGCCGTTGACGTCAGTTACACGAGAGCAGATTCTCCTCCCTGACTGGCTGTTTATGACTCAATCTGCTTCGTTGCTGTCGCTCATTGGTTCCTCAACAGCCTCAGCTTCAAGCGCTATGCTGGTTGGATGCTGTGTGAGGGCTACGCGTCCCGATTGGCGAGGTGCAATTGAATGACGTCACAAGCGTACAACGTCACAGAGGCTGCATACCAAATACCCAATCAGGAGGCATCTGAGCAAAAGAAGGGGGAGTAAGAAAGTTGGTGGTGTAAGTGTGTGTGTGTTTGTGTGGTGGAGGGAGGGACGGACACAGTGAACTAGTTGGGTTGGGTTTCACACGAGCAACTGTTCACGAATTTCAAGAACCAGGAGGCCTCAGTGAGTAGTCAAGGAACGAAGTTTCAGGGCAACGAAGAGGAAGCCATTCTCGCCATCTCTCATCACTCACAACTTCGTTGCTTCCTCCAGGCCCAATTCCTCATCTCACCTGAGCCTCAATCTCACCTTTCATTCCCCAAAATCCATCTCTCTCCACCATTTATATTCTCCAAAGTTTTCTTCACCATAGCAGCTGGAGGTTAATGGTGGGGCAATGAAAACCAGGAATTCGTAAAAGGCCAGAACTGGAGGAGCACAGAGATCTCAGAGGGGTAGAGAGTTGCAGGCTACAGAGATACAGTGGACAAGGCCAATAATGAAGGATTTGAAAACAAGAATGATGCTGGACTTGTGATACTTGCTAAAAACTGACCTTAGTGGTGGGAAAATTGAGAATCTAGAACAAAATTATCAGTCACTTGGACAAGCGTGGCTTAATTAAGGAAAGCCAGTGTCATTGTTGGTTTCCTCATTATTAAAGAGCCTACGTGCATTGAGCTATCTGTTGTGTGTTCCAATGTGGCTGTGGAGCCCAATGGTCAGAATTTGGCAGTGGTTTGTAGAGTATCTCCTCTGTCTTCCTTAAGCTGATGATTAGTGCATTATCATCAGCCACTTTTGAAAAACAGTCCATGATCTTTGGCCATGCTCAAAGTGTGACACAAGGGCACAGTCATCGGCAAACAGCAATTGCAGTATATCATCTCGGATACATTATTTGAGGATTTCAATCGTCAGGTTGAAGAGATTGCCATCTGTCCTGAATTGATGTATATTTGATCAAAATTTCCATCACATGCCCTAGAAAGCATAGCAGCAAAGAATATAGTGAAGAGCACAGGGGTCATGACACACTCTTCACACTGCTTGTTACATCGAAGGAGTCAGTATATTCACTGCAGTCAGCAACTCTAGTCGTCATTTCATCTTAAAACTGCTATATCAGATTTACTGCTGTATCAGATTTACAGTATCAGGACATCTAAGTTTGGCTAAGACTCTCCACAAGGCTTCTCTTATTTTCTGTGTCAAAGGCCATCGTCAAGTCAATAAAGACAGAGTAGAGTCCCATCTGTTGTTTCAGCATTTCTCTTTAACATTTGTGATAGGGTGAAGATCATGAAATGCCTCTCCCTTTCCTGAACCCATTTTGACTTTCTCAGAGTTCACATTCTGCTGTGTGGCTTACTTTTGCTGGTAGAACTTTTGCTAGAACCTTACCAGCTACATCACAAGCAGCGAGATTACTCTGTGTCAGTCAGACCAAATCCACAAGGGAAACTTGGTCACGCTATCACAATGTTTTTGCAATTTGTATTTATCATGAGAAGATGTGTGCACTGAATTCAGAAGTAATGAGTCCACCAAGACCTTTAAAGATTTTAAAAATTAAATTAAAATATTTATTAACAAAGTAAAAGATTTCACACATACATAAGACTACAATTACTTGCGACTATAACAAAACCTAAAATTCCTAATTAGCCTGATTCCCACCTTTAAGGCAACAGTCCAAAATAGATTTTAGATTTAAAACAGAACCAACAAGTTAACACAATACCCATTTGACAATAGAAATCCAAATGGTTTCCCAAACTTCAAAAAGAACAGAAAATACTGGAAAAATTCAGCAGGTCTAGCAGCATCTGTGGAGAAAAACAGTCAACATTTCGAGTCCGTATGACCCTTCTTCAGAACTATTGATTTGAAAATTGATCGTGCCACTTCAACAACATCATTTGGGTTTTCTTCAGAGGACAGCTGTCCCTCAAGTCTGAGCCTGAATTGTTTGTAGCACTCTGGATGCCAGTTTCTACACATCTATCCTTCTTGAGGGTCTAGTGCATGTTGGTCTTATTTTCAGTGAGATAGTAAATTTCATCTTGGAGTGTAGCACCCTGTGGTCCATAGAGCTCTTTGCTCCTCTCATAACCCTGGTGATCATAACACATTTATATTGCTCTGCCATGTGATGATGAGGTCAACCTGATGCCAGTTTAGACCCTGGGTGCAACTAAGTGTTTTGTAATTTGCCTTCGGTCTAAAGATGGTGTTGGTGATTGACATATTCCAGCTAGTGCAAAGACTCAAGGGGCTGAAGAACAAATTTCGGAATGATAAGGTTTGGCACAACATTGAACATGAATTTTTAAAAAAACCCACTGATGTATGAAAAGAAACAACTTGCTAAGCAAAAAAAAGTCAAAATAAGAAATTGATTTTTAAAAAAAGAGTAATAAATAAGATGACCATTCGAGTGTGAAAGGGTAAGAGTGTGTGTGTGTCCAGCTCACTCCCAGGCTCGGGTGCTCACTCACTCACCCACTGTAAGAGTGGGTGAAAGAGAGTGATGATATGTGCGGTTGAGGTTGAATGACAGCCCTGAGACAGAGTGAGCCAGGCACACACTCTCCCCTCCCTCTCACACACTCACCCCTTCCTCTCACACAATCACCCACCACTCTCATACCCACACACTCTTCTCACATGCACACTCACCACTCTTAAGGACACATAATTAACATTATAAGAATGGTCAGTCCTGTATTTGGATGGGTAATAAGAGTAGACAGGTCAGTCAGGTATCTGGATTGGATGTTTACAGTAAAAGTGATGTCAATAATCCATATGGATGGGTGTTCAACGCTCCAGTTTTGCTAAAACAAATTGGATTGTGCTGTAATCTTAGTTAAAAATCTACCTATTGTATGGTTCAGGGACATTATGTGCAAAGCACACACCTTCTCACACCCACTCACCCTCACTCGCTAATTCGGCAGGGAGGGGGTGCAATGATAGGGGGCGGGGAATGTGGCAAGAGCCGGGGAAGTGGGAGAGATCAAGGGGAAAGCGGCGAGAGCCTAAGGAAATTGCAGAGAGCCGCTGGGAAATGGGGAGAGAGCAGGGGAAATGCGATGGGAGCTGGCGGAAGTGGGAGAGAATGGGGGGAAATACGATGGGAGCTAGGGGATTGTTGTGAGAGCCAGTTGGGGAAACAGTGAGAAAGCTGGTGGGGGGGAAGCAGGGTGAGAGCCAGGGGGAAGTGGGGCGAGAGTTGGGGGGCAAGTGGGTGAGAGCTGGAGAAGCGGGGAGAGAAAATGGGTGGAATATGCGAGTGGGGGGGGGAATGGGGAGAGAGCTGGAGGAGAAAAAATGGTGGGAATGTGCAAACAGTGGGGGAGGGGATTTGTGGAGAGAGCGTTAGGAGCAGGGGCGTGCAGGGAGAGAGCTCTTTAGCCTGCCTATTGAGAAGAATGTGTAGTCTACTGATAGATACGTTAGCTGGCTCTCCTCCTTCAAGCAGCAATGTCAATATTGTGTTACGATAGCTACCTGTCAACCAGAACAATTCTGCATTGGGGTTGGGAGCTGTTGTCTTTATCAAGTAGAGTTCATATGTTTCAAGAAGCTAAATAGTTTCCTTTTCTTCTTTTTATCTCGCCTGCAATTTACTATATCGTACGGGTGCATACTAAAGGAGTGCACTTCAGGAAATAACTGGATGTGTGTGAAGAAGTCGGTAAGGTGTACACACAAGACACACCTGCGCATGAGTAGATTACATTGGAGATGGATTGGCCAGCCCCACCTTCTCGGTCTTGCACATCTGTTCTTAATGGCTTGACAAGGAGATGCGGTCAACTGCAGTGGATGATCAGCGCCTTCTGCGCCCAAGCTAATGAACTTTGCAGCTGTCCATAGAGCTGTGCTGCAATGCTTTCAATTCCAGTAAGGGAATACCATTTCCTCTGCTACATCCGTCAAAGCACTTTTTTCTTGTGCACTTGAGAGGGTGGTTTGAGATGGGCGTTCTCCCTCATGTAGACACCAGCCCATATGCTACCCTCACACGGCCTGACCCGCAAACTGACAGTTACCAAGGTGTGGCCACTGTTGTGCACAAGTAGCTACATGGAGCCACTGGTGAGAGCTGGGTATCGAGCACCAGGTGTAGTTATCCATCCAGCTATGAAGTAGGATATGGCTGACTCCTGCAAAAGGGATTACCTCTAACAGACATTCCACACATCCCTTTCCAGCATAGACATGTTAAATGCATCATGTTTAACTTGATTGGATTTTTTGATGAGGTAACAGAGAGGGTTGATGAGGGTAATGTGGTGTACATGGACTTCCAAAAGGTATTTGATAAAGTGCCACATAATAGGTTTTGCAGAAAAGTTGAAGCCAATGGAATAAAAGGAACAATGAGAGCACAGATACGAAATTGGTTGAGTATCAAGAAACAGTAGTGACGAATGGTTGCTTTTCAGATTGGGGGAAGAAGGTACATTATGGGGTTCTCCTGGTGTCGGTACTGGAACCCTGTTTTTCTTGATATATATAAATGACCCAGACTTGGGTAGGGTGGTGGTCTGTTAAGTTTACTCGGAGTCCGACTTGCTGAGTCAATATGCACTTTTTAACATGCATGCTGTAGTCTGAGTTCATGAATATTATGATGAGGCTCCAACGTTCTTTCCATGGCTGACCAGCAATCTCTCCTGCCTGCCATTGGTGTGTGTCGGAAGGATTTGCAAATTGATACTTAACCTGTTTGGCTGTGTTATGCATGCACCTTCCTTGGCCATTAAGACCTGGAGTTGGACTTGAACCTGGAGCTTCTGGCTCAGAGGCAGGGACGCTATCCACTGCACCACAAGACACCCCAGACTCGTGTAGAGGGCACGATTTCAAAATTTGCATATGACAAAAAACTTGGAAGTACTGAGAGTTGTGAGGATAGTGATAAACTTTAACACAGTAAATTGTGAAGTGATACATTTTGGTAGAAAGAGCGACAGACCTTATAGAAAGGGGTACAATTATAAAGTGCTGCAGGAGCAGAGGTTCTGGGGGTGGAGGTGCACAAATCATTGAAGGCAGCAGGGCAGGTTGAACAAGTGGTTATAAAGGAATACAGGATCCTGGACTTTGTAAATAGAAACAGAGTACAAAGACAAGGAAATTATGAAGAACCTTTATAAAACAGGAAGGATGTAAAAGCTTTAGAGGACGCAGAAAAGATTTGAGAATTATTCCAGGGTTGAGGGACTTTGGAGTGCATGGATGATTTATTTAAGTACATAGTTCCTCGTTTTTTTGTGCAGCCATGCTTGTGTTGTAACTTAAAGGGGCTGACTTATGTGCAGCCGGTGCTGTGAATTTCAGGTAACTGTGCAGCTTACATTTATATAGTACCATCAGTGTAATAAAATATCCCAAATATACATTATAAAACATGACACCAAACCACATAAGGAGATATGTCAGATAGCCAAAAGCTTGGTTCAAAGGAATGTCTTAAATTGGGATGTTCAAGGTGTTAGAATTAGATGAGTACAGATATGAAGGTTATAGGGCTGGAGATTAGAGATAGGGACTGCAAGCCATGGAGGGATTTGAAAACAAGGATGAGAATTTTAAAATCAACACGTTGCTTGACCAGGCCAATGTATGTCAGTGAGCACTGGGGTGATAGGTGAACAGAACTTGATGTGGGTTAAGACATGGGCAGCAGAGCTTTGGATGACTTCAAGTTAGGAGGGTAGAATGTGGGAGACCAGCGAAGAGTATGTCAGAATAATGAAGTCCAGAGGTATAAAAAGGCATGAATGAGGGAACATTTAGGTCCACTAGCCGAAAAAAAAGTATCTGGCCTCATCCCACCTTCCAGCTCTTGGTTTGTAGTCTAGGAAGGCACATCCAAGTGCTTTTTAAATGCAATAAGGGTTTCTACCTCTATCATCTTTCAGACTAGAGTTTCAGAATCCCAATACCCGCTGGGTGGAAAACAAATGACTAGACTTCCCTCCAATCCTTCCAAGATAATTAGTCATAGGCATCTGTCTGTTAGAGAGACAAGTGGTTATTTAGTTTAACAGGCACCACTGTGGATCAGGCATGGCAAGGCAAGGAAGCAGGCCTCTATGAACTAACACAACCTATTACTTGAAAGCTATACCCTTTGATGATTGATCTCTGCTAACAAAGAGTGGACAGGAAGAACCTATCTAGCCCCTCAATTTTATTCAACTGCTAAATTGCTCTCAGCCTCTGCACCAAAGAAAATAAGCCCAGTCTAATTGTTCTCAAGCTAAAATTCTTCATTCCAGGTAATATCATCTCTTCCATACCTTCTCTGTGATCACATCCTTATAATGCAGTTTCTACACTGTAGATGGTATTCTAGCTGTAGTTTTAGTGTTAACCAGGGTTGTGAGTAGCAAAAGACAAAGGTCTGAAGCTTAGTGGCCAAAGCTAAAAAGTCAATATTTTCTGACAAGGAACCATGTAATTACAACTTTTTATGATTCTGTAGTGAAATGCAAATGCTTCTAGGCCACTTCAAATAGGTGGAATTATGAAACTTCAAGTGTTCTTTTAGTTATCCTTTTGTTTACCTTCTGTGGGTCAATGTATTTGTATAAAACCTGCAGTGACCTCAGTATGTCAGCATTCAATGCACGTAATGCAGAACATGACCATGCTGGATTATGTACCCAGAGTAGCTCATCAAAATCCACTCAGACAAGAATGGCCACTTGGTAAATACAGCAGTAATAGGCCATTTGAGCCTGCTGCACCATTCAATAAGATCATGGCTGATTTGGTTGTGGTCTCAGCTCCACTTTCCTGTCTGGCCCACATACCCTTGGCTTCCATGCCCAACAAAAATCTGTAACTCTGCCTTGAATAAATTCAATGATCCAAGCTCCACTGTTCTGGGGAAGAGAATACTACACACTGATGATGCTTTGGGTGGAAAAATTCTCATCTTTGTACTAAAAGGGTGTTGTCCTCTTGTTTTTAAACCATGTCCCTGAGTTTTTGGCCCCCTCCCCACAAGAGGAAACATCTGGGTATCCAGGTAAGATACTTTAATAAACCAGAGTTCATCAACAAAACACCTTTGTCCCTCTGCAACATAGCCGGTCTTTCACCCATTATTGCTAAAACTCAATCTGGCTCCATTTGCTTCCAGCTTGGAAATTGGTTTCCATCATAAACTCCACCCTACAAAATCCTAAAATAAAAGCAAAATACCGTGGATGCTGGAAATACTCGGGTCTGGAAGCATCGTGGAGAGAAGCCGAGTTGCTGTTTCAAATCGAACATGACACTTCTTCAGAATATTTTGAGCACATTGTTTTTATTCCACCATCTACTGTTTGCAGCCTGGGCCCTTTGGGAAAGACTGGTCTACCTTTTTTCCCACCAATATAAAACTGATTAGTCTACCTATTGGAAGCCTCCAAACTTATTAGAATCCCATCTCATGCTATTTTCTTCCGTACCAGGGGCAGATTGGAAGTCTGTTTCTGAAGTCAGCTGACAGAGGCTGAACAAAAACCAGTCAAGTTCCAAAAGTGGTTTCAAATAGTTTACTGTATGTACAGAAATTGCTGCAAAACGAGTAAAATTTAATCTCGTGCCATAAGCTTTTGCTTCTTCAGCTTCTTCTGGGAAACCTAAAAAAAAAAGAAAATTGGAAAAAGAAATCACTCCAGTGTTACCATGCAAAAATTAAAAATAGCTACTCAAAACAACTCAACGTAAAGGTGATCAACAAAAAAGTGATTATTTTGTTCTAGAGCAGTACATTGAGTTGTACACTCTGAACGCCCAGATGTTAAATTTATGAAGTGCAAAACTGCAGAGTAGAAAGTGGAGCTGAATGCAATTGCTCAGATCATAAATTAGTTTGTTTTCATGGTTAATATCCAAAGGTGTCCTAAGTTGGTCATCACTGCAACTACACATTTCAGCAACCACAGTACGGGACATATTAAGTCTTGTACCATTACTCAAATAATTAATTCAGAGAATTAACATCTAGCTTGGAACCAACAAGAAGCAGGTGGCCACTTTAATGTTGTTAGATAAGGCAAAAACTCCATACCAGTTCTTAAAAAATAAGTAATTTTGTTGTGAAATGAGAGAATGCAGGAAATACTCAGCTGTTCCAACACAGGGTTATTGACCAGAAACACTGTTTCCATTGACAAATGCTACCTGACCTGCTGAGTATTTCCAAACATTTTCTGTTCTTACTTCAGAATTTCAGCATTTGCATACAAAGAACCCAGTCATTTGATATCTCATAATTCAGGAGGAGGAAATAAGAAATCACCTTTTTCTTCTGAACAACCTCCTCCTCTGGTTTCGGAACAATCTGCTCCTTCTCAGTGAGGATCATCTCTATGTGGCATGGTGAGCTCATGTATGGGTTGATACGACCATGGGCACGGTAGGTCCGTCGGCGCATCTTAGGTGCCTTGTTCACTTGAATGTGCTCAATCACTAAGGAATCCACATCCAGACCCTTAAAAAGTAATTACTCTAAATAAATAGAATATTTCTTTATCCACAATCAAAACGATCATTCCAGTGGTCACATTCTCCTAATACTTAGTCCAAACTGATCACTCGCTACAGCACATGGCTCACTTGTTTGAAATCTACAGCAGTGGTAGTATTAGAATACCTACCACATTTTTACCGCATCAATATTTTACTACGAACAAGCACATGATAAACATCACAGTACACTCAGCAACTTTATAATAGGGCTATATTGAATGATCAGCATCTATTCAAAGTGCACGCATGATACGAAAGTTGGAAGCATTGTGAACTGTGGAGGATAGCACAGAACTTCAAGAGGACATAGACAAGTTGGTGGAATGGGCAAACAAGTGGCAGATGTGGTTCAATGTGGAGAAATGTAACACGATTCAATTTGCCAGGAAGAACATGGAGTCAATATAAAGGGCACAAGTCTAAAACAGGTGTGGGAGCTGAGGGACCTTGGTGTATATCTGCATAAGTCATCGAGAGTGGCTGGACAGGTTGAGAATGGTCAATAAAACACACAGTATTCTGGATTTTATCAATAGGCATGGAGTACAAGATCAAGGAGGCTATGTTGAACTTGTTCAAGTCACTGGTTTGGCCTCAGCAAGAAGTTTTGACTTCAGTTCTGGGCGCCGCACTTAAGGATGTGAAGGCATTAGAGAGGGTGCAGAAAAGATTCATGGGAATGGTTGCAGGAATGAGGCACTTAGGTTATGAAGATAGATTGGAGATGTTAGGGCCGTTTTCCTTAGAGAAAAAAAAGACATATCTAATAGAGGTATTCAAAATCATGATGGTCTGAACAGGCTCTCATTCAGAGCCAGTAAAGACACAATGGGCCAAATGGCCTCCTTCTGCACCACAATAATTCTCTGATTCCATGATCTCGTCTGATGTGGATGTCAAAACGCAAACCTTTTTACTTTCTCATTACACCGTTACCACATACAAAAAATCAGCCTTTTTGAAAAAAAAAGCTGAACTAGTGGCAAGGGGAAGGTTCATACAACAACTTTCTCCAAGCAGCGCTAAAATGACAACCCACGCCAGTGCCAATTTTTAAACTGACACCACACATGAGCAAGATCTGTCAGATGGGTGCAGCTACAATAACACTCAAGGTCCTCAACACTATCCAGGAGAAAGCAGTGTGCTTTATCAGCAACGTATTCACTAGCCTAAGCATGTACCTCTTCCATAACGGATGTATCTTGGCTGCAGTGCAGACTATCCACATAATGCACCATCCACGTAAATACAGCAGATATTGTAAGACCTACTGTACCTTCTCAAAACAATAAATGCCGACAATGCAAGTGACAGCAAGAGTGCATGTAAACATGAGATGGGAACTTTTTATGGTGCAATGGCAAAAATGTGAGGCTGATTCAAGACATAGAAGTAAAGATGTGGTCACTGAGAAAAATATATTGTTTTCATGTAGTCAAAGGAGTCCTGAGCTGGTCACCATCAAAACTACAATGCATTTCAAAATTAAGTCACACTGAAATAAAGTGCTCCCCAGAAAACTTCATTCAATCACAACTCAACCGATTCCACTTCTAAAGTTTCAGCAACGATGAATGCAAACATATACACTGATCAGTATCACATACCTTGAGTTCTGCATTGCTCTCTGCATTCTTTAGCATGTGCAGCAGAAATTCTGCGCTCTTTTTAGGCCAACGACCTTGTGTCCATCGCCAGGCCTTAGCCTTTACAACAAAAGCAAAAGTTAATTTATTCCACATATCATACCTCAAGTAAATTAAAAAAATATCTACTCCTGATGGGGCACCCAAATCTCCACTATTCAGCATGATTCTCGGTCTAAAAACTAACAAGGACTTCAATGGAAAACTTAGGAACGCAAGCTTGGCCTCAGGAACTCCCAATGCCTGTGCCCTAACACCCAACTTTATTTGATTTCTGGCAATGTATTTGAAGACCCTTCAAATCTAAAAACATATTCTCTTCAGAACTACTGCTGCACCCAGCTGCTAGATTATACCCTCACCAGCAGATTGTTTTCCCCCCATAAAGCCCAAAATGTGGCAGCTCAGATATTTAATTGTTTTCACGATTATTCCAAAGGTGTCCTAAGATGGTCATCACCGCAACCACATTCTGGGAAGTCAGAATTACAAAATATTCTGTTTTAAGCAAGATTCCCCAGTTGCTGACAGCAAATTACAATATAGGCAGATCAATTCTGCTCTTTATTCATGCAGTTTTCACTTTAAACTGAAGTAAGCTTACTGAAATTTACACCAATAGGAGTGTCCCTAATGCAGAAGCCAGGAACATTTCCTTATGTTTAAATAGCACAATACAAATTACTGCAAAAGGTTACTTTAGGTGATATACATAGCAACTTATATGCACGATTTACTTTCTCTTAAACTTCAAACTCACTTGTGCACACCTGCCAACTCCACCGTTGTAACGTCGGAAAGGGACACACTGCCTCTTAATCACAACATCCTTCAGGAACTTGGTCGCTTTGCGGATGTGCATGCCTTTGATTGTCTGGGCAGTCTCGCGAGTATTCTAGAAAAACAACATTTTCGGTTACAGATTAAGCTAGTCACATTCACCGCGCCAGTTAGTACAGTCTATCTGAATGTGGTCGCTCAGGACATTTAATTATTTTTCATGATTATTCCAAAGGTGTCCTAAGATGGTCATCACCGCAACCACATTCTGGGAAGTCAGAAATACAAAACTATTTACTATCTTTTCCAGTTGACCAAAGGACAATAAAGGCCAATCATGTAATGTGTAGTAGGCCAGACTGAGTATGGGTGAAAGGTCCCTTTCCTTGAATACAGCAAAACCTGTAAATCACACAACATGGACAGCATATTCTTTCATGGGAAAGAAGTGTTCCTGGCAAGGCCAGCATTTACTGCTCACACCTAACTGCCCTTAAGGTTGTTGGAAGGGGAAAGGTGTCGAGACAATGCCTCCAATTTTAGTTTTTACTGTATTAACAGATGTGTTCAATTCAATTTCACCATAGTGCGACTTCAAATCACGAACTCTGGGTTGGAAGTACAGTACATCAACCAAGCCACTAGGGTACCGCAACCAAGTCAAGGTCAACTACTTCAGCAAAGACGAGCAGTCTTCCTGGTCTGTACATTACATTAATACAGCCCCTTTACGTTTCTTGGCACTTTATTACATTGAGCCACTCAAGGTAATATTAGGGGAGATAGCCAAACATTTAATCAAAGCCCTAAGTTTTAAGGAATGCCTTAAACAGGGGGAGAAAAAAAAGAGGTAGAGGGGTTTAGGAAGGGAACTCCATAGCATGGGTCTTTGGGAGCCGAAGGCACAATTGCCAATGGTGGAGCGATTACAGTCAAGGATGAAGTGGCCAGAATTAGAAGAGTGCAGCTTTCTCGAGGTTTGTGTAGCTGCAAGATTGTAGGGATAGGTATGAGAGGCACCAGGGAGGGACTTGAAAACAAGAACAAGAATTTTAAAGTGATGAGACAATGCAATAAACCACACGAATATTTTGTTTTAAAACCTAGTCCACCCATCCCTAAATTAAGTTACGAATAACATTGTATCATTGATCTTTTGTAGGTCAAATTCATTCTGATCATTCCTGCTTATATCTTACTAGCAAGAAAGAACTTTCATAGAACAACACTGAGGTAAGACTTACCTTGAAGTGCACTCGCAAGTTGGAGCCCCTTGCCTTGCATGCTGTGAAAAAATACAAAGGCAGGTAAACCAGCTGCAATACCCACTCACTACAAGTTAAGACTTTACAAAAAGTAAATTACTTACATTTGGTGGGGTTCTCTGGGTCTAATGAATAGCGGACCATTTTCAGAGAACTAGGAAGAAAGGCAAGGTAAATTTAAGTTCATTAAATATTATTCCACACTGGAAACATAAAATTCTAAAATCTTATAGACTAACCCTAGATTTTAGTTCCACTTCTAACATAGGACTTATCTTCATAATGCTTCAGAATTACTAATGTACCCATCGACTGTAAAAGCCTTAGCAGGGCATGTGATAAGTACTTCTGCAAAGACTCACAAGTGGAAGCTCAGAATTAGAAGTGTTTTCATGATTATTCCAAAGGTGTCCTAAGAATGTCATCATTGCAACCACATTACGGAGCCCTATTCCAAGGGTGCCCCTTTTGTTTAAAAAAAAGGCAAAGTATTTAATTGTCAAACATACACCCCCAGAAGCGTATCACACTAGATAATCGATAATCAAGAATACTCAAACCGGATGGACAACTAAAGCACATGTGAACCACGATTAAAAATCAGTTCACAATAGGCGATTCGCAACTCGCCAAGATAAAGACCGAAACAAAAAATTAAGTACGGAATAAGAAAAGCCGCCCAACCGAGTCTTTTCATTCGGCAGCTGCTGTGTGGGTTAAAGCCGAAACCTGGCAGCTTCGGGCCCACCTAGAAGGCGATTCCGCAGCTGTTGCAGACGAATATCCAAGATCGTCCAACATAAACCCTGTAGCCCCAACATGTAAAAAAACTCAAAATCAAAAGGGAAAAACTCCCAACATGAAGGCTTTTCACTCAGTCCGGGGCCCATCCAGGCAGCCATTTTGTTGCGCGCTCGGCCTCTGCAGCTTTCAAACCAGTTTTGAACTTTTATATTAAAAACTGATTCGAAAGGCAACATCGAGCGGTTAAAGTTGTTTATCGAGCTGTGGCACCATTGCTCGTGAGGATGTGGTATCTGGGGTTCGGATGGCTGAGATTGGGAGTGGATTGTTTATCTGTCTTAACCCCCCATACTGTCCCTGCCTTACACTCACCTTCGGCCGCCAACAGGGAAAGAGGGAGCAGAGGCTCACGGGACCACAAATCGCAGGGCTCCTCTCGCGAGACTTCCCCCCTCTTCCTGACGCACGGCCTCTCGCGAGACCTCCCCATCATGACGCCTCTGGTTTGCTGCCAACGCCGGGCATGCGCAGTACAAAAGCAAAATAATGAGGATGCTGGAAAACTGGAACAAAAGCAGGAAATGCTGGAACAACTCAGCAGGTCTGATAGCATCTGTGGATGAAGGGTCATACGGGCTCGAAACATTAACCCTGTTTCTCTCTCCACAGATGCTGCTGAGCCGTTCCAGCATTTCCGGTTTTTATTCCAGGCATGCGCACTTGTACTGTTTTACTCAGTGATGTCATTGCCAGCAGCCAGGAGTAGGGATGCTTTTCAACAGCTTATAAAGACAGTGATTAAAAAAGCCTCACCTTCACCCTGGTGCACTCCTCCATCACTCCCTACACCTCAACCCTCTCCCACGGCACCTTCCCATGCAACCGCAGAGACACCCGTCCCTTTACTTCCCCCCTCCTCAACGTTCAAGGGCCCAAACACTCCTTTCAAGTGAAGCAGCATTTCACTTGCACTTCCCTCAATTTAGTCTACTGCATTCGCTGCTCCCAATGCGGTTTCCTCTACATTGGAGAGACCAAATGCAGACTGAGTGACCGCTTTGCGGAACACCTTCGGTCTGTCCGCAAGCATGACCCAGACCTCCCTGTCACTTGCCATTTCAACACACCACCCTGCTCTCATGCCCACATGTCCGTCCTTGGCCTGCTGCAATGTTCCAGTGAAGCTCAATGCAAACTGGAGGAACAGCACCTCATCTTCCGACTAGGCACTTTACAGCCTTCTGGACTGAATATTGAGTTCAACAATTTCAGATCATGAACTCTCTCCTCCATCCCCACCCCCTTTCCGATCCCCCATTTTCCAATAATTTATCATTTTTTTACAAATATATTTTTCTTTTCCCTCCTATTTTTAAATTTATTTCAATCTATTGTTTCATCTCCACCTTTTAGCCCATTTCGATCCCTCCCCCCCACCCCACCCCCACTAGAGCCATCTGTCACTTGCTCATCCTGCTTTCTACCCTTAATGTCCCCATTAGCACATCCTTTAGATAATATCACCACCATCAACATCCCTTTGTCCTTTTGTCTATGACATCTTTGGCAGTCTCTTCTTGGTCTCCACCTATCACTGGCCCCCTATCGAGCTCTACCTGTCCTACCCACCCCCCTCTACCAGCTTATATTTCATCTCATTTCTATATGTCTTAGTTCTGATGAAGTATCATACGGACTCGAAACGTCAACTGTATCCTTCTCCACAGATGCTATCAGACCTGCTGAGTTTTTCCAGGTATTTTTGTTTTTGTTCTAGATTTCCAGCATCCGCAGTATTTTGCTTTCACCCAGTTTCTGAGCAGGTGGGCTTCTTCTTAGACTGTCCCTCGGGGTCGAGGATGACTTGCTTCCACACTAAGAATGTGTTCTCAGGTGATTGAAAAGTCCAACGTGTGACCTACTGTCACAGGTGGGGCAGAGGTGGTAAGGGGGAACGGCTGGGTGAGATGCCTGGATTGCCACGCGCTCCTTTTGCTGTCGACGCTTGGCTTCAGCTAGCCCTTGGCGATGAGGCTCGAGATGTTCAATTCCTTCCTGGATGCTTTCCTCCCACTGCAGGCGGTCTTGGGCCATGGATTCCCAGATGTTGGTGGGGATGTTGCACTTTTTCAAGGAGGCTTTGAGGGTGCCCTTAAAGCGTTTCCTCTGCCCTCCTGGGGCTCGCTTGCCGTGTCGAAGCTCTGAGTAGACCGCTTGTTTCAGGTGTCTCGTGTCAGGCATTTGGACGATGTGGCCTGCCCAGCAAAGCTGATAGAGCATGATCAATGCTTCGATGCTGGGGATGTTGGCCTGTTGATCCCAAATCCCTGGAAACCACTTGCAATGATGTCACGGAGTAAAACAATAGAACTGCACAGACACGACATTGGCAGCAAACGCAGCCAGGATTTCCTGTTCCTGGCACACCGCCTGTTTTGAGATTTCCCGTTCCTGGCACACCGCCTGTCGTGAGATTTCCTGTTCCTGGCACACCGCCTGTCGCAAGATTTCCCGTTCCTGGCACACCGCCTGTCGCAAGATTTCCCGTTCCTGGCACATTGCCTGTCGCGAGATTTCCCGTTCCTGGCACACCACCTCTTTTGAGATCTCATGTTAGGGACTGTCTGTATTTATCTATTAGCTCTTCATTTCTAAAATAACCCAGAGACGTAAAATGATTACAGCCGAGAAGGAGGCCATTCGGCCCATGGTGTTCGCACCCTCCAATCCCTTTTCCCCATAGCCCTGCAAATTTTTTCTCTTCAGCTTTTTTTGAAAGCCTCAATGAATCTGCCTCCACCACACTCAGGTAGCTCATTCCAAAAACTACTTGCTGCAAAAAATGTTTCCTCATGTTGCTGTTGGTTCTTTTGCCATTTACTTTTAATTTATATCCTCTGTTGCTCGGCCCTCTGCCAGTGAGAACTGTTTCTCTCTGTTTACTCTGTCCAGAGCCCTCATGATTTTGAACACTCCTATCAATTCTCCTTGAACGTCTCCATCCTTAAAGAGGGCAGAGTCCAGTATTTAAGTGCCAAAGAAATGGCTGACCATTTGCAACACCTTTGGCCACATCTTAAAGTCTCCACTATTATAGATTAGGGTGACCAGATGTCCTGGTTTTGCCGAGACTGACTCAGTTTTTCATTCAATGTCCAGTGTTCTGATAATTGCTTCAAAATAGTTCAAATTTCCTGGTTTTTGCCTTTTTACTTTGTGACAAATGGAAACTGGGCCTGGGGCGAGAAAAACTGTGTGAAATTTCATCCTTCCTGTAAACACCCATCACATTGCATTGCATTGCATGCTGCAGACCTGATTCCTCCCCCCACCGCTCGACCTTGATGATTTCAAGGCAGTTGTCACTATATTTTTTGCCCTGAAGGCTCCATTGCTGTAGAATAGGGTTGCCAACTCTGGCTGGACATATTCCGGGAGATGTCATTACATGACCTCACCTTCAACTGCCCCAACCTCCAGACACCTGCTGTTGGTTGCCCAACATGTCAATCACCATGCAGCAAAAACAGAAAATGCTGGAAAAACTCAGCAGGTCTAAAATCATCTGTGGAGAGAAAAACAGAGATAACGTTTCAAGTCCCTATGATTCTTCTTCAAAGATCATCATGATCATCAGAGATCATCATCATGGAGCCCTGCCTTCCCAATGTGTCCTTGTTTTGACTTTTGAAAATCTGGTCACCCTGTCATAGCTGCCAGTCTTCAGCCAATTCAATTGTCTCCATGTGACATCAAGAAATGGCCAAGTACACTGAACACATCAAAGGTGACAGGTTCCAACAGCATGCCAAGTGTGTCGTTGAGGACCTGTGCTCTTGAGCGAGCTGCACCACTAGCCAAGGTTTTTCCAGTACAGCTAAAACACTGTTATCAACTCGGCAATGTGAAATGCTGCCCAACTATCTCCTGTCCACAAAAATCAGGACATTTTCAACATGGTCAATCACCAACTTATTATCCTTTCCCCAAAGTGATGGAAGGTGTTGTCAACACATACCACTTGCCAATAACCTCCTCACTGATTGCTCAGTTTGGATGCTGCCAGGATCACTTATCTCCAGACCACATCAGAGATGACGGTTAATTATCAGTGATAATTAGAAACCATGCTAATCATTAACATAGCATAGGTGATAATCATGTCATAATTAGAGGCTGTTTTAATACCGAGGAATATCACAGGCTTTAAATTTTTCCTTATTTGTGTTCCTTTAAAAAAAGGGCTTCAAACTAAGATGAAGAAAGATGTGCTGTCTCTGTGTTTATTTAATGTTTTTTTTCTGAAGATCATGGAACAGAAACAAAAGCTACAGCCAGTTTCTAATCAGCAGTCTGTCTTTTCCCTCACACATAGTCTGTGTTTAATAAAAATTCAATATAAACTTCACCTGAAAGCATTTTTGAAATTTGTCCTGTAGATTTTGTTTCAAAAGCTTTAGCTAATGGTTAAGGAAGAATTGGTACTGATGGATCATAGGAAATCAGGTGCATTGCATTAAGTCAGACTACACCAGCTGCATTCTACTCACACCCCAGAGCTCTAGATTGAAATATCAAGTTCAAATCCAAGTTTTCGGGGAAAGCTGAGGCCTTCAAATCAAAACTTTTCTGAAGATATTAAAAGGCGCAGGTCTTAAAATTGGATAATGCTATTAATTGGACATGGGGGTTGCAGTTTGTGTCCTGACTGTGTTTGTTCCAGTAAAGATGGGTGGCACACAAATTTTGTGCTGCTACCTCATTCACCTGATAGCAGCATTGGGCTGAGTGTCTCTTGTGCTGTTGGCTGCCCCTGCACTCAGCAGGGGGGCCTTTTAATGTTGTGCTGATATCACATGGTGCACCCAGCCTTCTCTTCTTAAAGGCAATCTGTCCTTCATAAAGGGAAGCTGCACTGAATGACAGGAGGCTGTTGCCAAATACTGTTGCTGTAATTCTAAACAAGGAGAAAAGAACACCAAGGCAGAGTGGGGGGTGTTCCAGGGTCATGGATGTGGCACTGGAGGTCTTAGTGGTGGAGGTGGATGGCAGGAGGAGAGATGCCATAGTTCCACAGTCTGACCAGGAGACCCTCGAGGACAACCCTCAGAAAGAATTGGAGTAACTGGCCAGGGAGGTCAGTTTCCAGCATGTGGACCCAAAGACCTGGTAGCAGTGCCACAAGAAGTCAAATGACCATGCTGGTGGTCAAGGTCAGTGAATAGCTCTTCACATGACATCTCCTACCTTCTGCTCCACCAGCCTCTCATGCTGCTCAATGCACCACACTAACATTGATAACCCATTAACAGCCCTTCAACAGCTTCAACATCAACAGCTTAGGACTCAGGCCTAACATTCAGATACTCCACCTACCCTCATCAATCTATCAATGCTGACAGCCTCACACCCAACTTTGACTGCCCTCACATGCCTCCAGCTATTCAACTATGGCAGGCACATCACCCAAACACAGTACAACACAATCACTGACATTCTTCCCTCTCTCTTGGAAGGCAAGGTGGCACACAATAGAAAGGAGCTGACAGGAGCAAGGCTGCCTGCATTTCCTGAGCCCCACGTAGAGAGGGCTGTCTGAATCATGAGGCCAGCTATGACAGAGCTTATGGCACTCAATGCCACTGGGAACATTGAGGATGACAGTAAGTTCCTGTCATATGCTGCTTCTCAGCTCCTACTTCATCCTCAGCCTGCTATGTGGAACAATGATCAAGTTGGACCCCTCGTTTTCGCCCCAATGCTTTTCCTCACCCCCAAACTTTTCCTTCTAATTTTTGACTTTCAGACCACTCAAGAACTGTCCCCTGTCCAGCCACAGGAGCTGTAGGAGGAGAGAGAGCAACAGTGTACAAACTGATGAAGAGGCCCCACCACTTGATCTGACACTTGCAGCCACCAGTTCAGATACTGGCACTGCACACACCTTAGAGGGTAATATAGGCAAAACAAAAACAGAAATACCTGGAAAAACTCAGCAGGTCTGGCAGCATCGGCGGAGAAGAACAAAGTTGACGTTTCAAGTCCTCATGACCCTTCAACAGAAATAAGTAAAAATAGGAGAGGGGTGAAATATAAGCTGGTTTAAAGTGGGGAGGTGGGGGGAGAAGTGGGGGCCGGTGTGGTTGTAGGGACAAGCAAGCAGTGATAGGAGCAGATAACTAAAAGATGTCACAGACAAAAGACAAAGAGGTGTTGAAGGTGGTGATATTATCTAAAAGAATGTGCTAATTAAGAATGGATAGCAGGACACGCAAGGTACAGATAGCTCTAGTGGGGGTGGGGTGAAATAAGACTAAAAGGGAATTAAAGGTATAGATTTAAAAATAATGGAAATAGGTGGGAAAAGAAAAATCTATATAAATTATTGGAAAAAACAAAAGGGAGGGGAAAGAAACGGAAATGGGGTGGGGATGGAGGAGGGAGTTCAAGATCTAAAGTTGTTGAACTCAATATTCAGTCCGGAAGGCTGTAAAGTGCCTAGTCGGAAGATGAGGTGCTGTTCCTCCAGTTTGCGTTGAGCTTCACTGGAACAATGCAGCAAGCCAAGGACAGACATGTGGGCAAGAGAGCAGGATGGAGTGTTTAAATGGCAAGCGACAGGGAGGTCTGGGTCATTCTTGCGGACAGACCGAAGGTGTTCTGCAAAGCGGTCACCCAGTCTGTGTTTGGCCTCTCCAATGTAGGGAAACCGCATTGAGAGCAACGAATGCAGTAGACTAAGTTGGGGGAAATGCAAGTGAAATGCTGCTTCACTTGAAAGGAGTGTTTGGGCCCTTGGACGCTGAGGAGAGAGGAAGTGAAGGGGCAGGTGTTGCATATTTTGCGTATGCATGGGGAGGTGCCGTAGGTGGGGGTGGAGGAGTAGGGGGTGATGGAAGAGTGGACCAGGGTGTCACGGAGGGAACGGTCCCTACGGAATGCCGCCAGGGGGGGTGAAGGGAAGATGTGTTTGGCGGTGGCATCATGCTGGAGTTGGCGGAAATAGTGGAGGATGATCCTTTGAATGTGGAGGCTGGTGGGGTGATAAGTGAGGACAAGGGGGACCCTATCATGTTTCTGGGAGGGAGGAGAAGGCATGAGGGCGGATGCGCGGAAGATGGGCCGGACACGGTTGAGGGCCCTGTGAACTACCGTGGGTGGAAAACCTCGGTTAAAGAAGAAGGAGGACATGTCAGAGGAACTGTTTTTGAAGGTAGCATCATCAGAACAGATGTGACAGAGGCGAAGGAACTGAGAGAATTGGATGGAGTCCTTACAGGAAGCGAGGTGTGAGGAGCTGTAGTCGAGGTAGCTGTGGGAGTCGGTAGGCTTGCAATGGATATTGGTGGACAGTCTATCACCAGAAATTGAGACAGAGAGGTCAAGGAAGGGAAGGGAAGTGTCAGAGATGGACCACGTGAAAATGATGGAGGGGTGGAAATTGGAAGCAAAATTAATGAATTTTTCAGGTCCCGACGAGAGCATGAAGCAGCACCGAAGCATTCATCGATGTATCGGAGAAAGAGCTGTGGGAGGGGGCCGGAGTAGGACTGGAACAAGGAATGTTCCACATACCCCATAAAGAGACAGGCATAGCTGGGGCCCATGCGGGTGCCCATAGCCACACCTTTTATTTGGAGGAAGTGAGAGGAGTTAAAGGAGAAATTGTATATAGAGTTTTGATCAGCAGATGCTGAGTCACCAGGCACGAGTGGGCTGCAGCCAGGCCAGGGTTAAAAGATGGTCACCTTCCAGCTCACTGGGGTGTGGTCACAGATCAGTCCTGCTACAGGAGGATTCAGATGAGGGCTTTAATAGGATGAGAAGGCATGGGCATGCACATTGAGATGTTGGCTGTATTTCCTTACCCTGCCAGACAACTTCATGTAAAGGAGAATGGAGGAGTCTGGCTCCAACATGCATTGAGCATCGCACAGAACTTGCTCTCACCACATCTTCTGATGCAATTCCCCGTCATGCTGCAGGCCCATACAGTACCTTTTTGCAGCCTCTGTGGACAGATCACCAAATCTTCTGCCCTCCCTGTGAACATGCATTTACATTCCCATCCAAATCCAGGAACACACCACAACACTTCTAACAACACTCCAGAGTATATCTAGACATTTTAATTCATTTACAGGATGTGGGTGTCACTGGCTGGGCCAGCATTTATTTCCCATCCCTAATTGCCCTTGAGAAGGTGGTGGTGAGCTACCTTCTTGAACCGCTTGAGTCCCTATGGTGTAGGTACACCCACAATGCTGTTAGGGAGGGAGTTCCAGGGTTTTGACCCAGTGACAGTGAAGGAACGGCAATATATTTCCAAGTCAGGATGAGTGGCTTAGGAGAGATCATCCAGTGGTGGTGTTCCCATGTATCTGCTGCCCTTGTCCTTCTAGATGGTAGTGGTTGTAGATTTGGAAGATGCTGTCAAAGGAGCCTTGAGTTTCTGCAGTGCATCTGATGTTACACATTGCTGCCACTATTCGTTTATGGTGGAGGGAGTGAATGTTTGTGGATGTGGTGCCAATCAAGTGTGCTTTGTCCTGGATGGTGTCAATTGGAGTTGCACTCATCCAGGCAAGTGGACAGTATTCCATCACCCTCCTGACTTGTGCCTTGTAGATGGTGGACTGGCTTTGGGGAGTTAGGAGGTGAGTTACTCGCTGCACGATTCCTAGCCTCTGATCTGCTCTTGTAGCCACAGTATTTATGTGGCTAGTCCAGTTCAGTTTTGGTCAATGGTAACCCCCAGGATATTGATAATGGCGGATTCAACGATGATAATGTCATTGAATGTCAAGGGGTGATGGTTATATTCTCTCATGTTGGAGATGGTCATTGTTTGGCACTTGTGTGGCACGAATGTTACTTGCCACTTGTCAGCCCAAATTTAGATATTGTCCAGGTCTTGCTGCATTTGAAAATGGACTGCTTCAGTATCTGAGGAGTCGTGAATGGTGCTGAACATTGTGCAATCATCAGGGAACATCCCCACTTCTGAACTTATAATGGAAGGAAGGTCATTGATAAAGCAGCTGAAGATGGATGGGCCTAGGACACTACCCTGAGGAACATCCTGCAGCGATGTCCTGGAACTGAGACTATTGACTTCCAACAATCACAACCATCTTCCTTTGTACTAGGTATGACTCCAACCAGTGGAGAGTTTTCCCCCGATTTCCATTGAATCCAGTTTTGCTAGGGTCCTTGATGCCACACTATGTCAAATGCTGCCTTGATGTCAAGGGAGGTCACTCTCACCTCAACTCTGGAGTTCAGCTCTTTTGCTCATGTTTGAACCAAGGCTGTAACGTGGTCAGAAGTTGAGTAACTCTAACTGAACCCAAACTGAGCGTCAATGAGCAGGTTATTGCAAAGCAAGTGCCGCTTGATAGCACTGTTGATGACTCCTTCCATCACTTTACTGATGATTGAGAGTAGACTGATGGGGCAGTAATTGGCCAGGTTGGATTTGTCCTGGTTCTTTTTGAGCACAGGACATACCTGGGCAATTTTCCCAGTAGATGCCAGTGTTGCAGTTGTACTGGAATAGCTTGGCTAGGGGCGCAGCAAGTTCTGGGGCACAAGTCCTCAGTACTATTGCTGGAATTTTGTCAGGACCCATAGTCTTTGCAGTATCCAGATATCATTTCTTGATATCACGTGGAGTGAATCGAATTGGCTGAAGACTGGCATCTGTGATGCCAGGGACATCTGGAAGAGGCCGAGAAGGATCATCAACTCGGCACTTGTATTCTGTTGCCAATGCTGCAGCCCTATCTTTTACACTGATGTGCTAGGCTACTCCATTATTGAGGATGGGGATATATGTGGAGCCTCCTCCTGCAGTGAGTTGTTTAATTGTCCACCACCATTCACGAGTGGATGTGCCAGGACTGCAGAGCTTAGATCTGATCTGTTGGTTGTGGAATGCTTAGCTTGGTCTATTGCTTGCTGCTCATGCTGTTTGGCTCACAAGTAGTCCCGTGTTGTAGCTTCCCCAGGTTGACACTTTAGTTTTAGGAATGCCTGGTGCTGCTCCTGGCATGCCCTCCTGCATGCTTCATTGAACCAGGGTTGATCCCCTGTCTTGGTGGTAATGGTCGAGTGCGGATATGCTGGGCCATGAGGTTACAGATTGTGGTTGAGTACAATTTTGCTGCTGCTGATGGTCCACAGTGCCTCATGGATGCCCAGTCTTGAGTTGCTAAATCTATCCCATTTAGCACGGTGGTAGTGCCACACAACACAATGGAGGAGGGTATCCTCAATGTGAAGATGGGACTTTCTCTCCACAAGACCTGTGTGGTGGTTACTCCAACCGATACTGTCATGGACAGATGGCAGCAAGCAGGTTGGTGAGGATGAGATCAACTATTTTTTCCCCTCTTGTTGGTTCCTTCACCATCTGCCGCAGTCCCAGTAAGCAGCTATGTCCTTTAGGACTTCACCAGCTCAGTTAATAGTGGTGCTACTGAGCCACTCTTGGCAATGGACATTGAAGTCTCCCACCTAGAGTATATTTTGCGCCCTTGCCACCCTCAGTGCTTCCTCCAAGTGGTTTCAACATGGAGGAGCACAGATTCATCAGCTGAAGGAGGTGGGGGTGGGGGGGGGAATGTTGGTGGTGGGGGCAGTATGCAGTTAACAGCAGGAAGTTTCCTTGCCCATGTTTGACCTGATGCCATGAGACTTCATGGGGGTCAGCGTCAATGTTGAGGACTCCCAGCGCAGCTTCCTCCCGGCTGTATCCCACTATGCCGCCACTTCCTCTGGGCTGGTGGGACAGGGCATACCCAAGGATGGTGATGGTGGTGTTTGGGACATGATCTGTAAGGTATGATTCCATGAGGATGAATATGTCAGGCTGTTGCTTGACTAGTCTGTGAGACAGCTCTCCCAATTTTGGCACAAGCCCCCGGATGTTAGTAAGGAGGATTTGCAGGGTCGACAGGTCTGGGTTTGCTGTTGCTTTTTCCAATGCCTAGATCAATGCCTGGTGGTCCGTTCGGCTTCATTCTGTTTTATTGACTTTTTAGTGGTTTAATACAACTGAATGGCTTGCTAGGCCATTTCAGGGGGCATTTTAAGAATCAACCCCATTCTTGCGGATCTGGAGCCACATGTAGGCCAGGCCAGGTGAGGCCAGCAGATTTCCTTCCCTAAGGGACATTAGCAAACCAGATGGGTTTTTAATCACAATTGACAATGGTTTCATGGTCATCATTAGAATTTTAATTCCGGATTACCATTGGTCAGCCCAAGCCTGGATATTGTCCAAGTCTTGCTGCATTTGGACATGGACTGCTTTAGTATCTGAGGAGTCACGAATGGTGCTGAACATTGTGCAATCATCAACAAACATCCCCACTTCTGACCTTATGATGGAAGGAAGGTCATTGATGAAGCAGCTGGAGATGGTTGGGCCTAGGACATTTCCCTGGGGAACTCCTGCAGTGATGTCCTGGAACTGAGGTGATTGACCTCAAACAACCACAACCATCTTCCCTTGTCACTGGGTCCAAATTCTGGAACCCCCTCCCTTTCAGCGCTGTGGATGTATCTATACCACATGGACTGCAACAGTTCAGGAAGGCAGCTCACCACCACCTTCTCAAGAGCAATTAGGGATGGGCAATAAATGCTGGCCCAGTCAGTGACGTTCACATCCCATGAATGAATGAAAAAAAAGCTGCCTCGAAACCTGGAGGAAATGATTTTGGTGAGACAAACTAGTTGAACGTTGTCAGAATGAAATCCCTTCCTGTTCATCAATGCCCTTGGCTGTTCTGCCATTGATTTAATGGTTACAAGTGTGCTTTTGGCAATCCACAGCACCTGAGGGAGGCAAATCCCACTGTTTATGGAGCCAGATCTTTCTAAGCACTATATAAATATAAGTTTTTGTTTTTGTTGTTTTGCAATGTTATATAGAACACAGCAAGCAAGAATTAGTCTTGAGATTGTCAGTGGAATTTATTGCTGACTTATCCAGATTCCTAAAAGCAGATAACATTTCCTATAGTTTGCTCTGTGACACTTCTCTTAGTGTAATAAGCATCTGCATTATACCTGCTTCTTCCCTCTGACTGTGCAAACCTTACTGCAGTCATCAGCCATGTTTGCTCTGAGTCATGGGTGTTGACATGGTGGACTGTTGCACGATGAAGACTTCAGGGCAGTTTCATGGCAATCTGGCAATGATATGCTAGATGTTATGATCCCCAGCTGAGGTTACCCCTAGACAAGCCTGATCCCAGAATGGAACCCAGCCTGATGGATCCTAACTTTTAATTTGTTTGTTTAGATACATGGAGAGGGGCTACTGAACAGAGTCACTGGAGTCAGCTAATGAACATTTAACAAAAGCATAAAACATTTATTAAACAAGAAAAGATGAACTATATTATAATACTCCTTCACCCACAATGATATATACCCACAGATATATACAGATTTGTAAGGATAACACAAGTTATAAAAGCTACTTTATACTCTATTGTCCACAGTAAGTACACAGTCCATATAAACCAATTGTGATCTGTGGTCAGATGCACTACACTCTGAAACCAAGCGACAGATGTCAACTCAACCAGATGCTATGGACCTCTCCTCAACTTCCCCGATATTTGTCACACCGTGAGCCAACCAGTCTCATTGACCTCCATCCTTCAAAAGAGGGTTTTCAATCTTCACTCTCCAAGGGCTCACTTTGGAATCTTCTCGCAAACCAATGCTTTCTCTCAGGCGCCTTCCGCAAGGGCTCACCTCCAAGGTTTCGACTTTGCTTCCAAATTTCCTCTCCCCCGGGTCACAACATGCATTCAAGCTGTCTTCTATGCACTCTCTCGCTGACTTAGTGTTAACAGTACATCACTGCATCACATGCCCGTAGCAAAGAGTTACAGACTTCAACCATCTCTTTGGATCTTCTTGCCTCTTAGGGATGTGATTGCACTGGAGGGGGTGCAGAGGAGATTCACCAGGATGTTGCCTGTGATGAGACATTTAAGTTATGAAGAGAGGTTGGATAGACTTGGGTTGTTTTCGTTGGAGCAGAGAAGACTGAGGGGCGACCTGATCGAGGTGTTCAAGGTTATGTGGGGCATGGACAAGGCGGATAGGGAGCAGCTGTTCCCCTTAATTGAAGGGTCAGTCACGAGGGGACATAAGTTCAAGGTGAGGGGCAGGGGGTTTAGGGGGGATATGAGGAAAACTTTTTTTACCCAGAGGGTGGTGACGGTCTGGAATGCGCTGCCTGGGAGGGTGGTGGAGGCGGGTTGCCTCGCATCCTTTAAAAAGTACCTGGATGAGCACTTGGCACGTTATAACATTCAAGGCTATGGGCCAAGTGCTGGTAAATGGGATTATGTAGGTAGGCCAGGTGTTTTTCACGTGTCGTTGCAGATTCGATGGGCCGAAGGGCCTCTTCTGCGTTGTGTGATTCTGTGATTCTTGCAAGTTGTTCTCGCTTTAAATTTGCTTTCTGCAGCTTTTGTCTCTTTAAATCTGAAGCTTGGTACCTTTCTGCCCCTCACTTTTAACTTCACCCAACGTCTTTTCCAGGTTCCTGTCCTTCCTTTGATTAGAAGGTCTTCTTGGGACTTTCCTCTGTTCCACTCCCCTGGATTCTTGGGGTTTTTCTTTAGCTTGGCATTTGTTATCTGTCCCCTTTGCTCCAGTCTCTCCTAGCAGCTACTTTCAACCAACTTTAGCTTGGGGCTGGCTATTTGCCTCTTCTAGGTTGCTTCTGCTTGACAGCTGTCTTCAAACCAACTGAACTGAAAACTACTATTACTTTAGTTTTCTGTGTGTGTGTGTCTATGGGAGGGACCTGCCTCTCTGGACCCCTGTTGCTAGGCCACAGCACTGTTTTTTTCTACTCTTGTTTTTGCTTAACTTCTTAAGTCATAAAACTCTCATTAGAAATGCAAGCACCTTTTAAAGGTGAAACTAAAACTCAATTTGACCTTTGTTAACACACAGAAACAGAAATACAAATCAAACTTAAACTTAAAAGCTAAAACTCATTCCTATTATCCACAAATACAAATGTACTTAAACTATTTCCTAACACCTTCCCTTTAGAAAAAAGAACACTTCACAACAGTGAAGATCTTTTTTCAATGGCCTTACATCTGCCTCACACAAACTTAACATAAACCTCAAAACCAGCTTATTATCTATTATACAAACAAATTTGCCATTATGTTTCACAACATATTGTACAATTAAACAAAGTCAATAAGGGGGAGTTAGGAGGACGAGGTGGCGTAGTGATATTTTTACTAGACTGGTAATCTGGAAACCCAGGTGTAATACTCTGGGGATTCGGGTTTGAATCCCACCATGGCAAATGGTGGAATTTGAATCCAATATAAATCTGGAACTAAATGTCTAATGACAACTGTGAAACTATTGTCAATTGTCATAAAACCCATCTGCCCTTTTCCTCTTCCCTAATGTCTTTTAGGGATGATGAATAATAAAAAAAGTAATGAGATTAGTAGAATTTGCACATCATAGTATTATCATAACTCAATTTTTATGTTTCTTTTTCCTCTTATTCCCAGTCTTTAACTCAGCAAAGAATGTTTCATTTAAGTCTACAGCCCAATTGTCCTTTTCGGTCGCTGTAGGCATAATTCCATCCTTAAGCTCATTTTCTGAACTCAGATGAGGTAAATTCTCATTTCAACTTCGCAAAGTAAAAATGGCATTTTGTGCATTAACTTCTAATTTCTTCTTTGGTCAAAATCTCTTTTTGCAATTTCAAGAGTGTTATTGTTCACACAAGAGGGTTTTGTACTCTGCTTGGTTTGATCTTTAAACTTTTTATGATATTGTTGTTTCTCCAGATCCTATTTCGAACAGGTCTTTCCCACTTCTCTTTGAGCAGTGTCAATATATTCTCCCTGTGGAGTTTCATAGTTTGTTCCAACATTTCATATTCTTTTACATAATCCATGAATTATATCATTTACTGGTCTTTTGCAACCTGTCCACTTGCCTGGATTCCAACTGCTGTATATAGTGTATTAGGACTGGCAAGCACTTGCAAATCAGTGTCTCTGGTCATTGACTTTTCCAGGCCATTTTGCGCTTTCAGTCCTTTTTGATGGCAATTCTTGATTTCCAATTCTGCAGGCACTTTAGTTGTTTTCATATTATCCATTATTGAGGTCAATACATCAGTAATTTTACTTGGGTCAGTTCTTTGCTCAACTGGACCACAATTCAGCAGAGATTTTATTCACAGGAACAAATGACTGAAGGCACTGGATACTGCAAAGGCTATGAGCCCTGACAATATTCTGGCAATAGTACTGAAGACTTGTGCTCCAGAGTTTGCCTCGCCCCTAGCCAAGCTGTTCTGGTACAGCTACAACACTGGCATCTACCCGGCTATGTGGAAATGTTTTTTCAAAATTCATTCACGGGATGTGGGCTTCGCTGGCTGGGCCAGCATTTATTGCCCATTCCTAGTTGCCCTTGAGAAGGTGGTGGTGAGCAGCCTTCTTGAACCGCTGAGGTCCATGTGGTGTAGGTACACCCACAGTGCGGTGTTCCCATGTATCTGCTGCCCTTGTCCTTCTAGGTGGTAGTGGTCGTGGGTTTGGAAGATGCTGTCTAAGGAACCTTGATGAATTCCTGCAGTGCATCTTGGAGATGGTACACACTGCTGCTACTGTGCATCGGTGGTGGAGGGAGTAAATGTTTTTGGATGTGGTGCCAATCAACCGGGCTGCTTTGTCCTGGATGGTGTCAAGCTTCTTGAGTGTTGTGAGAGCTGCCCTCATCCGGGCAAGTGGGGAGTATTCCATCACACTCCTGAGGATGGTTGGGCTGAGGACACTACAATGTGGAGCAGGCAAAGATATTAAAATTTTAAGGAATACAGGGACTAGTCAATCCTTAATGTTATGGAATAGTGCTATTTGTTGTTGAGAGGAAGTATTGCAGGAAAGAGTAATAATACGTAGAATTCATGGAGATGCTAAAGCTATTCCATTCACAGAATCACACAGTGCAGAAGAAGCCCTTTGGCCCATCGAGTCTGCACTGACACGTGAGAAACACCTGACCTACCTACCTAATCCCATTTACCAGCACTTGGCCAGTAGCCTTGAATATCATGACGTGCCAAGTGCTCATTCAGGTACTTTTTAAAGGATGTGAGGCAA
This sequence comes from Cetorhinus maximus, assembly GCF_964194155.1. Classification (NCBI taxonomy): domain Eukaryota; kingdom Metazoa; phylum Chordata; class Chondrichthyes; order Lamniformes; family Cetorhinidae; genus Cetorhinus; species Cetorhinus maximus. Next base: position 211,717,796 of record NC_135879.1, on the reverse strand, counting down.
CCCGCCTCCACCACCCTCCCAGGCAGCACATTCCAGACTGTCACCACCCTCTGGGTAAAAAAGTTTTTCCTCACGTCCCCCCTAAACCTCCTGCCCCTCACCTTGAACTTGTGTCCCCTCGTGACTGACCCTTCAACTAAGGGGAACAGCTGCTCCCTATCCACCCTGTCCATGCCCCTCATAATCTTGTACACCTTGATCAGGTCACCCCTGTCTTCTCTGCTCCAACGTAAACAACCCAAGTCTATCCAACCTTTCTTCATAACTTAAATGTTTCATCCCAGGCAACATCCTGGTGAATCTCCTCTGCACCCCCTCCAGTGCAATCACATCCCTCCTATAATGTGGCGACCAGAGCTGCACACAGTACTCCAGCTGTGGCCTCACCATTGCTGGAGGTAAATTTAAAAAATAAGTTGAAAACAGGTGAGGTTCCAGGGGTTCAATTTATTTTAGGTAATGATATAGCTGGGTCACAGATGTTGGCGATGCCTACTGTTGCTGAGATGCCTGTGGAGGTGCATTCAACAGAGGTGTTGCAGAAAGAGCTTCCTGGATTGTTTCCAGATTGTGTAGCAATGAGACCACAAACTCACAGATTGAAACAGGAAGAGCAGGAGTTTAAAAGGCAGGGAAAAGATGCTGCTATTCAATTAGCTGGATCTACCTTTGAAACAGGAAGAGAAGGTTGAAGGGAACGAAGTGGAAGTGTTTAGTTCAGTTAAATTGGTAGAGTTACAGCAGAAGGATCCATGAATAAAGAAGTTATATCAGACAGCTTATTCGGAGGCAGAGTCAGAATGTATTCCTTAAAGGTAATGTGTTAATGAGAAAGTGGAGCCCGTCTCATGTTTCAGCAGATGAGAAATGGGAGGTAGTACATCAAATAATCATACCAACTGGATTCTAATAGCAGGATATTTAGGAGTTAGGAAAACACAGGTGAAAATACAAAAACATTTTTTTGGCCTGGATTGCATAAAGATGCAGTCAAATTCTGTAGGTCATGTCACACGTCAGGTGACAGGAAAACCTCAAGCAGTTATTAAACCAGCACCTTTAATTCTGATTCAAGCGTTTGAGGAGCCTTTTACTAGGGTCCTGATTTATTGTGTAGGGGCCCTCCCTAAGATTAAAGTGAAATCAGTACTTGCTGACAATTATGGATGTGTCTACAAGGCTTCTGGAAGCGATAGCTTTATGAAATATTACAGCAAAGAGAATTGTAGAGGAGTTGACTAAATCTTTTACAAGATATGGGCTAACAAACGAACTACAGTTGGATCAGGGTTCGAATCACAGCTGTTTAAGGAAGTAATGAACAGCCTGGGGATAAAGCAGTTTTAAGTCATCAGCTTATCATCCTGAATCACAAGGTGCTTTAGGGAGATGGCATCAAACTTTGAGGGCTTATAATCAAGATCATCCACAGGATTGGGATTCGGGGATTCCATTCTTGTTACTTGCTATTAGGGATGCTCCTAATGAATCAACAGGATTTAGTCCTTTTGAATTAGCCTATGGTCATGAAGTAAGGGGACCACTTAAATTGATTCAGGAGAAGCTAGTGGTTCAGAATTTGGAAACTACTCTCCTGGATTATGTGACAAAGATTGAACAGGGCATGTGAGTTAGCTAAAGAACATTTAAAGATATCACAGCAGATGGTGAAGGCAAAGGCAGATAAGAGAGCCAAAGCTTGTATTTTGGTTGCTGGGGAAGAGGTGTTAGTTTTGTTACCAGTGTTGGGTGAACCATTAAAGGCAAGGTTTAGTGGGCCTTACAGGATTGAAAAGAAACTGAGTGTAGTAAATTATTTAATAAACACTCCAGATAGAAGAAAGAAGCAGAGGGTGTGTCATGTAAATATGCTTAAAAAGTACTTTGACAGGGAGGATAACCAAAAGGAGTGTTAGTGGTGGTAGATAAGGAGGAAGATATAGAAATGAAACATTCTGAAATTGATCTTCCTCTAATCAAATTGGACAATGAGGGTGTACTTAAAAATGTAAATGTAATCTTGAGTTACCTTCCAGACAAGAGTCAAAGTGACTTGGAAAAGCTGTTACAGTCATACAAAGCTATTTGTGGGAATAAGCTGTGAAGTGTTATGACATGGCTGATGGTAAATGCCAAGCTGTCCAAATCCCAGAGGGAAACTTGAAACAGCTGCCAAGACAGTTTTTGCTATTTGTAGAGTATGAGGAGAGGTTCTGGAATCAGGAAATAATGTCTCTGACTACTTGTGATGATTTTATAGTAAACATTTATCAAAAGAATAAAGCAAAAAAAAAAACCCTCAATTACGCTTCAACACAAGAATGGCTGCACACAGTAACCAGTATTTTAAAACAGTTCCACAAGATCTTAATTTAACTACCCTCAGAGCTAACTGTCCCCTTTTCTGTCCAGCAATTATCCTTATAGATTTCAAAATCTACAGAATTCCAGTAATTTTTACCACGCAGTCCCTTTATTTCCTTGGGGTGTCCTCTGAGGCTGACAGCACCTGGTTCTCCCGGTCTGGCCTTGTTCACACTGTCTTCTGGGAGTTCTGGCCAGCTATCCTGCTGTCTTCTGGGAGATCTAAGCAGCTACCTCCACCTAGGCTTCAGTATTTCCTTAAATTCATTCCTTTCCCTTGATCTCTCTATTGTTTCAACCAGTCTCTTCAGAAATGCTTTCTTCCCAGAATTTATTAAACTTGTTTCTTTACCTTAGCTCTTAGACTTAAAAAAAATAAACTTACCCTATCTTTACCTTACTTACATCTTTTGACAACCTGCATATATCCCACTTCAAACTTAAACAACTCAATTCGAAACCACTCCTATTATTGCTTTATGTAAAACTCTGAATGAAGTTCCTTTTGGTTCACTAACATATCAAAACCGCTTCTTACTTGTAGTCACTCTGCCTTTTACTCCAATTACCATATTTACAAATCCCCAACAGCCTGTCTTCCAATACATAAGAAATATGACAGACATATTACCAGACAAAAAATATTACAATTTCTTGTTTTCTTGACAGAAGGACAAATTTAGTTACACATGATGTGCATGATTCAGTTTCAATAAGGCAACATAGATTAAATCCAGTAAAACACAAAGAAATCAAAATCATGCTTCAGAATAATGTCATAGAACATAGTTGCAGTAACTGGAGTTCACCTACTCTGATGGTACCAAAGCCAAATGGAACACAAAAACTGTGTGGATTATCAAAAATTAAATGCAGTGACAAAATCGGATTCATATCCTATTCCATGGTTGGAAGATTTTATTGAGAATGTGGAACAATCAGAGTTCATCACAAAGATTAACTTGCTATGAGAATATTGGCAAGTACCGCTATTGGAGAGAGCAAAAGAGGTATCAGCTTTTCTGATGCCAGCTGGACTATATCAGTTGAAAGTTGTGCCATTTGGTATGAAGAATGGACTGGCAACATTTCAAAGACTGACAAACAAAGTAATTGCAGGGCTGAGCAGTTGTGCTGTTTATATTGATGACTTTGTCGTGTTCTGCCAAACATGGGAGGGGCATTTACTACACCTGGAAGAACTGTTTGATTGACTGCAAGAAGCTAATTTGGTGGTGAACTTGGCTAAGAGTGAATTTGCAAAAGCACAAGTTACATATCTACGCCATACAATTGGACATGGTAAGGTGGCTCTGAGAGATGTGAAAGTAAAAGCCATCATGAATTTTTCAGTGCCTACAACAAAATGGGAAGTTTTGAGATTTCTGGGCATGAGTGGATTTTACCGGATGTTTGCACTAAATTTTTAGCAGTGTAGTTGCTCCATTGACTGAACTACTAAAAAAGAACAAGAAGTTTCAATGGACACAGGAGTGTCGGAATACATTTGACAGTAAAAAACTGTGTTGACTACTACTCCAGTTTTGGCAGTACCTAATGATGCCAAACAGTTTAAGCTGGCGTTGGATGAGAGTAATTTGGGTATTGGTGCTGTATTGTAACAAGAAGATAAAACTGGAATTGAGAAGCCAATGGAATATTTTTCATGGAAACTGAATGTACATCAGAGAAAATACTCAACCATCGAAAAGGAGATGTTAGGTCTGATGTTAGCATTGCAATAGCAAGGTATGAAGGTTCATTTTTCTATAAGGATAGAGGTGTCATGAAATTACCATATTTTTCATAATATTATTGTGGGGTATTGTAAAGTAGGCTTATTTTTGTGTGTGTGTGGATGGTTTTGTCTTTGTGGCTATTAGAGTCAGATAGACTGCAAGGTTGAAATTATCAAGAGTTAGGTGTAGAAAGGGTATTTGAAATGTTAATGAGTGAGCTAGGGTAAAGTCAGTAGACAGGATGTGAATGAAATTTGCATTTTAAGATAAGTGGAGAGGTGTTTGGTTTTCAAAGAAACATGATAAAGTTGTACAACTGACAGGATAAATAGGGCAAGGTTATAAAGTTTATTTTTCCCAAAAGGAAAAGACCATATTGACAACATGAAAGATTTTTATACCATGAGAAAAGTAAATTCAAAGGCATATAGGAATAATGGGATTTACAGATTAAAGAGGAAGAAATATATTTAGAGAAGGATGGAAGGTTGTATCAGGGGTGGCTGTGTAAGATCTAAAAGATACACCATGTGATACAGACTTGGGGAAACAGCCTCTAGCCATGGTGATATATTTCCAAGTCAGGATGGTGAGTAACTTGGAGGTGAACTTCCAGATGTTGGGGTTCCTATCTATCTGTTGCCCTTGTTCTTCTAGGTGGTAGTGGTTGTGGGTTTGGAAGGAGCTGTCAAATGAGCCATGGCAAATTCCTGCAGTGCATCTTGTAGATGGTACACATTGCTGCTACTGTGCATCAGTGGTGGAGGGAGCGAATGTTTGTGGATATGGTGCCAATCAAGTGGGCTGCTTTGTCCTGGACGGTGTCAAGCTTCTTTGGTGTTGTAGGAGCTGCACTCATCCAGGCAAATGGGGAGTATCCTTTCACACTCCTGACTTGTGCCTTGTTGATGGTGGACAGGTTTTAGGGAGTCAGGAGGTGAGTTACTCATCAAAGGATTCCTAGCCTCTGACCTGCTCTTGTAGCCACAGTATTTATATGGCTAGTCCAGTTCAGTTTTTGGTCAATGGTAACCCCCAGGATGTTGATAGTGGGGGATTCAGTGATGGTAATGCCATTGAACATTAAGGGGCGATGGTTAGATTCTCTCCCTGTTGGAGATGGTCATTGCCTGACACTTGTGTGGCATGAATGTTACTTGCCACTTGTCAGGCCAAGCCTGGATATTATCCAGGTCTTGCTGCATTTGGACATGGATTGCTTAAGTATCTGAGGAGTTGTGAATGGTGCTGAACATCCCCACTTCTGACCTTATGATGGAAGGAAGGTCATTGATGAAGCAGCTGAGGATGGTTGGGCCGAGGGCACTACCCTGAGGAACTCCTGCAGTGATGTCCTGGAGCTGAGATGAGATGAGATGACCTCCAACAACCACAACCATCTTCCTTTGTGCTAGGTATGACTCCAGCCAATGGAGAGCTTTCCCCCTGCTTCCCATTGACTCCAGTTTTGCGAGGGCTCCATGATGCCACACTCGGTCAAATGCTGCCTTGATGTAAAGGGCAGTCACTCTCACCTCAACTCGGGAGTTCAGCTCTTTTGTCCATGTTTGAACCAAGGCTGCAATGAGATCAGGAGCTGAGTGGCCCTGGTGGAACCCAAACTGGGCGTCAGTGAGCAGGTTATTGCTAAGCAAGCGCCACTTGATAGCACTTTTGATGACCCCTTCCATTACTTTACTGATGATCGAGAGTAGACTGATGGGGCGGTAATTGGTCGGGTTGGATTTGTCCTGCTTTTTGTGTACAAGACATACCCGGGCAATTTTCCACATAGCCGGGGAGATGTCAGTGTTGTAGCTGGACGGGAACAGCTTGGCTAGGGGCATGGCATGTGCTGGAGCTCAAGTCTTCAGTACTATTGCAGGAATATTGTCAGGACCCATAGCCTTTGCAGTATCCAGTGCCTTCAGCTGTTTCCTGATATCATGTGGAGTCAATTGAATTGGCTGAAGACCGGTATCTGTGATGCTGGGGACCTCGGCACTTCTGGCTGAAGATTGTTGTGAATGCTTCAGCCTTTTTTTTGCAATTCTGTGCTGGGCTCCTCCATCACTGAGGATGGTGATATTTGTAGAGTCTCCTCCTGTAGTGAGTTGTTTAATTGTTCACCACCATTCACGATTGGATGTGGCAGGACTGCAGAGCTTAGATTTGATCTGCTCATTATGGGATTGCTTAGCTCTTGCCTATCACTTGCTGCTTATGCTTTTTGTCATGCAAGTAGTCCTGTTTTATAGCTTCACCAGGTTGACACTTCATCTTTAGGTATGCCTGGTGCTGCTCCTGGCATGCCCTCCTGCACTTATTATTGAACCAGGGTTGATCGCCTAGCTTGATGGTAATGGTAGAGTGGGGGATATGCCGGGCCATGAGGTTACAGATTGTGTTCAATTACAATTCTGCTGCTGCTGATGGCCCACAGCGCCTCATGGATGCCCAGTCTTGAGTTGCTAGATCTGTTCGAAATTTATCCAATTTAGCACGGTGGTAGTGCCACATAACACGATGGAGGGTATCCTCAATGTGAAGGTGGGACTTCGTCGCCACAATGACAGTGCGGTGGTCACTCCTACCGATACTGTCATGGACAGGTGCATCTATGGCAGGCAGGTTGGTAAGGATGAGTTTTTCCCTCTTGTTGGTTCTCTCACCACCTGCTGCAGACCCAGTCTAGCAGTTATGTCATCTAGGACTCAGCCAGCTCGGTCAGTCGTGGTGCTACTGAGCCACTGTTGGTGATGAACATTGAAGTCCCCCACCCAGAGTACATTCTGCGTCCTTGCAACCCTTAGTGCTTCCTCCAAGTGATGTTCAACATGGAGGAGCACTGATTCATCAGCTGAGGGAGGGCGATACACGGTAATCAGCAGGAGGTTTCCTTGCCCATGTTTGACCTGATGCTATGAGACTTCATGGGGTCCGGAGTCATATTGAAGGCTCCCAGGGCAACTCCCTCCAGACTGTATAGCACTGTACCTCTACCTCTGCTGGGTCTGCCCTGCTTGTGGGACAGGACATATCGAGGGATGGTGATGGTGGAGTCTGGGACATTATCTGTAAGGGATAATTCTGTGAGGATGACTATGTCAGACTGTTGCTTGACTAGTCTGTGAGACAGCTCTCCCAATTTTGGCACTAGCCCCCAGATGTTAGTAAAGAGGACTTTGCATGGTCAACAGGGCTGAGATTGCCGTTGTCGTTTCCGGTGCATAGATCGATGCCGGGTGGTCCATCCGGTTTCATTCCTTTTTTGTATCTTTGTTGCAGTTTGTTACAACTGCCCCATTTCAGAGGGCATTTAAGAGTCAATCACATTGCTGTGGGTCTGGAGTCACATGTAGGCCAGACCAGGTAAGGACGACAGATTTCCTTCCCTAAAGGACATTAGTGAACCAGATGGATTTTTACAACAATCAACAATGGTTTCATGGTCATCGTTGGACTTTTAATTCCAGAGTTTTGTTTTTTTATATTGAATTCAAATTCCACCATCTGCCGTGGTGGGATTCGAACCCCAGTCCCCAGAGCGTTACCCTGGGTCTCTGGATTACCATGCGCACATGGAAGACCCTGGACCGTGACAAAATGTGAGCAGAGATGGAAATGGGTTCAACCCTAGAAAGCACCCCTAAATAAATGCTAGTATGTTTGAATTATGCTGCAACTCGTAATTTGTGCCTACACTTACATGAGCACACTGGCCAGCAGAGGGCATATTCATATCATGCAAAGGCAGGTGCATGACAGAACCAAGTTCACTAGGCTTTTCTCAAGGACAGTAACTTGCATATTCACACCTTTAATGTAGTAAACATTAGAGAGTAATATGGGACCAGGGCTAGGATGAATGAAAGCTTGGAAAGCGTCTGGGATTGGGGAGTCAAGGTAATGGCTAAGGCAACAAAAACAAAAATTGCTGGAAAAACTTAGCAGGTCTGACAGCATCTGTGGAGAGGAAGACAGAGTTAATGTTTCGAGTCTGTATGACTCTTCATCAGAACTGAGGCAATTTCTTGAATAGTCCTGCATTGTAACAGTGAATAGACTTCAAACATACTCAATTGGCTGTAAATCACTTTGTGATGTCCTGAGGGTGTGAAAGATGCTATAAAAATGCAAGTTATTATTCTTTCTTTAGTTACATTCTTTGAGGCAAAGAATTCTGTAAATTCAAATTGCTGGAAATATCAAGCAGGTCAGCCAGCATCTGCGGAGACAGAAGCAGTTAAAACTAAGTCATCAAAACCCTCTTTAAAAAGTTGTGATTCAGCTTCCCAGTGGCTCACCTCATTTAACTATTGTATAGTTGAGTGATACAGACCAGGAAGGTCCAAGATGGTGCTGCTTGTTGAGTCATCTGATCTCAGTTGAAGTGGTGGAAGGAATATTACAACTGGCCTCAAAGGCCCTGAATGTGCTCTGGTGAAGATCAAGTGAGGACGGGATTGGATTCAGCTGGTAATGCTCTCCTGTAGTCAAACAACTTGTTGATGTTGCTGAAAAAAGAGACATGCTATCTAAGCTTCTTGCCTTGCATTCATCAGAACAGATCACAAGATTACCAACAGTAAGGGAACAATAATTTATGCTGCATGAGAAGAGACTGCTGATTGGTTGGCAAGTGGTCTCTGATTGATAGAGGTATTGCCATGGAGAAATGCAGCAGGCAACAAAATTAACTGTCAAGTTTTTATTCAAATTCAAACCAGGCAGGTCAACTCTGATTGGTTAAGGCGTTGTCATGGTGAATAAAACCAGGTAATGGCTATTCCCAAGCTTTTGTTTAGTTGAAAAAGATGCAATGCATAGACATAATACTCAATGTTCACACATGAATAAATGTGAGTAAATAATAATATTGTGGAGGAGCAGCAGCTGTGGAAATTTACCACAGGAGGAGTCAACATCTGCAGATGGGGAGGGAAGATAATTGTTGGAGAACTGTAGAAGAAGAAAAGATTGGGCTTTGTAATAAATCTGCACAGTAACCCTTTGGAGTTCCAACTGCTGGCAAACTTTGATTAACATTGGCTACAAGAGCAAGTCAGAGGCTAGGAATTCTGCAGGGAGTAACTCCCCTCTTGACTCCCCAAAGCCTGTGCGCCATCTACAAGGCACAAGTCAGGAGTGTGATGGAATACTCTCCAATTGCCTGGATGAGTGCAGCTTCCACAACACTCAAAAGGTTCGACACCATCAGGACAAAGCAGCCCACTTGATTGGCATATCGCCAGCACCAGCTTAAACATTCACTCCCTCCACCACCAGCGCACTGTGACAGCGGTATGTACCATCTACAAGATGCACTGCAACTCACCAAGGTTCCTTCGACAGCACCTACCGAACCTGTGCCTCTACCACCTAGAAGGACAAGGGCAGCAGATGCATGGGAACAGCACCATCTGCAAGTTCCCCTCCAAGCCACTTACCATTCTGACTTGGAAATATATCGCCATTCCTTCACTGACACTGGGTCAAAATCCTGGAACTCCCTCCCTAACAGCACTGTGGGTGTACCTACACCACATGGACTGCAGTGGTTCAAGAAGGTGGCTCACCACCACATTCTCAAGGGCACCTAGGGATGGGCAATAAATGCTGGCCTAGTCAGCGATGCCCACATCCCGTGAAAAATTTTAAAAAACCTTTCAATAGAGTTGGTGCTAATTATATGTTCAACTATAATAGATGCTTAATATTTCAATTAGATCTCATGCAGACAATGTGTTTGTTGTATTATCATCATAAATTGAAAAGCTGCTGTAGCACTGTAATCCTGCCACTAGGTGTCACCAGACTATGTAGTAAAAGCTACATGAATGAACATATTTACAAAGTATGAAAGATGAATGGACTAGAGCAGATTTTCTACAGCCGCCTTACCTACTTCTTCACCTCTTGAAAATTGTGCACTAGCATCTGAATGGATTCTGAGTCTGAAAAACCTACACTCTGCTTTCCATATCTTAAGCAACTTGGGGTAATTTTCAATGTTAAAGGTGCCATATAAATGCAAATTGTTGTTATTGGTGTTTTAGAAATTAACTTTAGGAGAGTGAGGTGCTGGGTTTAGAGAGCGTACCCGACTCAGTGTTGAGGCGAGCAGGAGTGCAGAAACCAAATTGGAATCAAGAGGTGTGTCACCCAGAGATATGAGCTCAGATTAATGACGGCACTGAGGAAAATGTGACGTTTACCCTTCACAAGCTTCAGAGGTTGGAGATGTTGTCACAAGACGCAAAGCTTCAGCAGAGGTTTGGAGAGGTTTGAAGTAGCTGACAAGTATGAGAGTGAAGCTGCCAACTTACGCAAATATTACTGTACATCAACATGCTGAATAAGCCCACAAGTCCTCTGTCACAGCCTGAAACTGTCTCTTAGACGATTCAGGAATTTTTGTATCTCACTAGCTTGTCTCAATGCCCATTGCAGAGGGCTGAAGTTCAAGTTGGGAAGTTCAAAATGGCCTGTAAAATGAAATGACATTTTGCTAGCCTACCTTTTGCCATAGCACCCAAAATGAATTTCACCACTCATTCGTTGAGTGCTCATTGTTTGACAATTAGCTTCCTGCATCAGTCATAAATTTGCTTTGAACGTAAATTATTCTTGTTGAGCGAAATTGGACATAGCATTCAAGGTACAGACTGACTTGAACAGTGAAATTTCAGCATGACTTGTATTCTGATGGTTTGGCATTACATTTGCTTTGTTTTATTGATTCCCCAGACAGAGTGACTAGACAAGCTAACACTTCTAAATGATTTTTAACGTTACGTTTGGTTACTTAAGAGATTACACATCAGTTCTCATATGACTTGGTCTCAGGTGGGATAGCTAGGGACAATACAATTAGCCAGATTTAGGGAGGTGAAAAATGAGCTCCTGATCTCTATCTACAAATCCCCCACTATAAAAATATAGGCTATCACATTTCACACATGTTTGATGAAGGGTGCCCACTTGAAATGTCATACCCTTCATGTGACAGTGTGAATCAGGTGTTCGCAAATCAACAGTCTGTTTTAAATCAACGGAAAGTACAGTTGAGAGAGACTTGTAAAATGGGCAGTTGTCTCGGTACTATCTATTTAACACTACCACACAATCAATATCTAGCCCCCTCCCATCCTTTCTCTTTACAAATGCTGACTAGCTTGATGTGTATTTCCAATGTTATGTTTATATAACACACATTGATCATCTGGAAGGCGCTTGCAACTGAATTCTACGGTGGAGGGGGGAGGCAGGCAGATTACACTCGGGAGGGATTATTATCCCCTGCTCCATTTGGCAGAGTGAACTGCTCACTTCTTACAGAATCCACCCGATTATATGAACATACAAACTAGGAGCAGGGATAGGCCACTCGGCCCCTCGAGCCTGCTCTGCCATTCAATAAGATCATGGCTGATCTGATTTTAACCTCGGCTTCACATTCCTGCCTACCCCCGATTATAATTTGCATTGATTCTAATGGGATAAAACCAGGCAGGTACAATAACGGGAAGACAACCCACTCTGCCAGTTCCCTGCCAAGCGGTAAAGGTAAAAAGTAAGAAAGTCCAATAACACTGAAAGCTGGTTTCCCGTAAACACCTAAATGTGTGACTGCCTGTATGCTCGTTGTAAACCGTAAAGTACCAAAGTTTGTAGATTATGAGTTGCTAATTTGAAGAACCCATGATGTCAAAGGTTAGGCTCTACTAGCACAAGGTCTTTTTGTTAGTGATATATTTTTGGATGGGAAATTGAAAATCTTCAGCAACTTACAAAAAGGGGGAAAGAGTATTTTCAAAGTCATCACCAGTAGATTTATCAACCCAGCTAGAATCAGAATGATTGTGAATCTCCATGAGGTACGCATAATGGAAATACAGTTAGCTTTATCCAAAAATGACTCCCAGGAAAACTAAATCGTTCACCCAGCACATTTCTTATTCAGCATTTCTGTCTTTCTACAACTGCACTCACAGTCTGTGCAGTTTCAGGAGGGATGGAGCAGAAGGGGAGCAGTCTGTTGTGGGAGATATTGGGTGGAGGCTACTTCTAAGAGCAGCTGAACAAATTGACTCAAGCTTGAAGCCATTGGATACAAGACTGCTACAGGTGATAATTTAACTGCCAAGGTGATAACTACCTTCCACTTATGTCTAGTGAGGGTGGATGAGTATGCAATTTTTGGGATAATTAATCCATTTTTTGAATGAGCTGTTTTGCAATTTCTAAATTGCACGTCAATGTTTGATTCTGAAAATGAGTTGATTGTTTCACTTTGCTTTAGCATCTAATTTTTATTATCAGTGAAAAAAACAGCAGAACTTGAACCATAACCCTATTGTATTAATTTGGACTTGGTAAAAGTTAGTTACATCACTAATGAGTACAGATGGAATGATTCATTAAAGAATCTAGAAAATATATTCCTCGGAAAGTTCGTCACATCCTGGCTGGAGTAAAGCTGGAACTTTTAGGAAAAGCTTACATCATACTGTTTGGCTACAGATGTGAATTCTCCTCTGGCAGGTCAAAATGTTCTTTTTTTGGCCTTGTGGCTTCCTGCTCTTGATGGACCCACTCTGGTTATTTATCTCAAGTTAACTTTGGTAATCTCTCTAAAGCCATATAGTGTGATGGAGTGCCAATGAATGATGCAATGATGTCTTGCTCCTTTAGACCCAGCAGTCCATTGTGATGCCAATGGTTTTCAAATTCAGCAGCTCCCCAACCCCCACCCCTCGTGTTTTACTTAAGAGAAGTAGTCAAGTGAAGAAGATTTAAGGTAATTAGCTAAAGAAACAATGGAGTCATGAGGAGAAACTTTTTCACGCAACAAATAGTTAAGATCTGGAATGCACTGCCTGAGAGCGTGGGGGAGGCAGGTTCAATCGAGGCATTCAAGAGGGAATTGGATTATTACCTGACAAGGAAGAATATGCAGGTTTACGGGGAGAAGGCAGAGTAATGGTGCGAGGTGAATTTCTCACTTGGAGAGCTGGTGCAGACACATTGGGCTGAATGGCCTCCTGTGCTGTAACAATTCTATGATTCTATGATTCTGATGGTACATACAGAGGCGATTATCTCACCTTTTTCATTCTTGACCAATATTTCACAACTGTTACCTAAACTTTCGAGTTTATTCAAAGGACACTTGTTATGGCACAGCTGATGGTAAATGCTGAATTGTCCAAATCCCAAAGGGAAACTTGAAACAACTGCCACAACTTGTTTTGCAGTTTGGATACATTTTGAGATGCATGCCTTGAAGTCAGTCGTAATAAGACCACCAAGTCTTATAGGTTTTTACGAAACTCGATTAAACGTTTATTAATAGAAGAAATAACTTTAAATACATGCATAAATCTACAAATTACTACGATAACTTCTAAATCCCCTAATCAATCTAACTCCCAGTTACACATTCATTAAGGCAACAGTAAGACACATAGGTTTTTAAAAAAACCCAGGCAAAGAAACATGATACCCTGAACAAGTCGAATTCAATGTGAGTTTTCTTAACTTCAGTCCTTTGAAGACAGCAGCTTGAAGCACAGATGCTGAAGGCTTTTCGCACTTGTTAGATCTCAAAAAATGGCTCCCTTACAAATAGCCATCTCTACTTTATACATATTTTCTTCTTTGAATGCAAACTCCCATTGTTTTGTTATGTCTTTGGACTTTATCTTCCTGATAATAAAAACCTCTCATAGCACTAAGTTTTACCAGTAACCTTTGGGAAAAATAAACACACTGTTTCTAAACTTCACCTTGCTAGGTGACACATATCCCCCTCCTTTGAAAACAATCTAGTCTGGTTTATTTAAAAATGCAAACGTCCTTTTACACCTTACATTCTAAACTTCCCCATGCTTACCTAATTAACATTTCAAACCTAACTTCTCTTCTTACAGCAAAGCATCCAGACTAGCTGCCTCTAATTCAATTAAGCCTCACACGCAAACACACACACACACACACACACAGACATACACATAGACACATCCCACTATTACTCTATTTTACAATAAATTCCAATAACATTTTGGAAATTATTATATCTTCCTGACACTACTACATAAAATGAGACCTCTTGGGATTGGGGGTAATGTATTAGCGTGGACTGAGGCATTGTTAATGGTCAAGCGAACACAGTAGGAATAAATGGGTCATTTTCAGGATGTGATTTGTGGACTGTACAAAGGATCACTGGTTTGGCCTCAACTTTTTTCAGCCTATATCAATGAATTAGATGAAGGGACAGAGAGTAACGTATCCAAGTTTGCTGACAATACAAAGCTGGTAGGTCAGTAAGCTATGAGGTGAGCACAAAGAGAGAAAGGAATATAGATGGGTTAAGTAGATAGTAGATGGAAAATAATATGGCCTAGTGTGAAATTATCCACTTTGGGAAGAAGAATGGTGAAGGAGAATATTTTTTTTTAAAACAAGAAAGCAGTAAATGTTGGTATGCAGAAGGATTTGGGAGTTGAATTAAGATTCAGCTACAACAAACGATTAACCACAGCAACACTAACATTAAGAAGGCAAATGATATGTTAGCTTTTATTGCAAAGCAGTTGTAGTATAAGAGTAAGGAAGCTTGCTGCAATTATATAGGATATTGATGAGACCACACTTGGAGTGTACAGTTTTTGTCTCCTTCCTTGAGATAGGATATACTTGTCTTGTAGATGCTCCAATGAATGTTGACCAGGTTGATTCCTAGAGTGAGGGGGCTGTTGTATAAGCAGAGATTGACTCGAATAGGCTTGTGTTCTCTCTATTTTTGAAGAATGAGAGGTGATCTCATTGGAACATAGAAATTCATGACAGGGTAGATTCTGTGAGGCTGTTTTCCTTAGCTGGTGATTCTAGAACTCGCAGTCATCAGGCGGAATTTTATTTCAACTGATCCACTCATAACTGGAGGAGTTGTCAGGAATCCATTTGTTTTACAGTGTCAATGAACTTTGCAGTGGCTCCTTAACTCAGTCATGGCATTAATATCCTTCTTCTGATTAATCATAGTGTGGGTGTGTGGTGATGACTGTCAAAGAAGGATTTCTACTAAAGGGACCCCAGTAGGGGTCAGAATTGAAGAGGACGTTGCTTGTGTGAGTGAAGAAATGGAAGGAAGATGAAGGAAGGCTGCACCATCGTTCCCTGATTCTTCCCTGGAGGTCATACTGGAGGCAGTGAGGGCCCATAGGGATGTGCTGTCTCCTCAGGAGGTGAGGAAGAGGCCAGCCAGGTTGATGCAACAGGTATAGCTGGAAGTAGCTAAGGCCGTCAGCAGCCGGAAGGTGGTGCCCATGTCCTGGATAGTGTCAAAAAGGGCTTAATGACCTCATCAGGTCAGGAAAGGTGAGCGGCATGTCACTATCAGGTGTCAGCCACAAATCTCTGACTTCCCCAGTGTTCTCCTGCACAGCACTCCTCTGACCAACATACCTTGCAGTTCCACACATTCCTTTCTCTCCATGCGTCTCCTCAAATCTCCATTTGAACAGATAACACTCAACAGTCACCCACATTCTAATCCCTTATGCACTCATCCCTCACAGTCACCCTTCCCAAATGTTCTCATTCTTTCCTGTCCACAAATTGCACTTCTCACCCCTCCTAGCTCTCCTTTCTCTCCTTGCGGGGGAAGAGAATGCACAAATCCAGAGAGAGGCAGAGAGTCAGGGTTGG
This sequence comes from Cetorhinus maximus, assembly GCF_964194155.1. NCBI lineage: Eukaryota > Metazoa > Chordata > Chondrichthyes > Lamniformes > Cetorhinidae > Cetorhinus > Cetorhinus maximus. Next base: position 211,701,975 of record NC_135879.1, on the reverse strand, counting down.
ACCTGCAGCCATATCCAGCCTGGCTACAGCAGAGGAGAAGCCTGGAGATTGATAAGGTGGCACAGACATTAGGGTCAGTCATGGAGAGATGGGAGCGGCCCACAGACCAGGTGACAACATTAGATATAACTTTGATACTTGCCACTTAACAGTCACTCATGTTGAATTGATGTCTCCACGAAATGAAATGTTGTGATGTGTGAGTTTGAACTCTTTCCCCATATCAGCATTAAATCATGTCTTTACCCTCACAGGTTCTTCAAGGGTGATGGTGAAACTCTGTGGGGGGAGACCAACGAATCCTCAGAGGAGGGTGAGTACTCTAAGGATGCACTGTCATATGAACATACGAACAAGTAGGCCATTCAGCCCCTTGAACCTGCTCTGCCATTTAATAAGATCATGGCTGATCAGATAGTAACCTGAAATCTGTATCGCACCTGCCCCCGATAACCTTTCACTCCCTTGCTTACCAAGAATCTATCCACCTCTGCCTTAAAAATACTCAAAGACTCTGCTTCCACCACCCTTCCAGGAGGAGAGTTCCAAAGACTCATGACCCTCTGAGTGAAAAAAAATCACTTCATCTCTGTTTTAAATGGGCAACCCTTTATTTTTAAACAGTGATCTCTAGTTCTAGATTCTCCCACAAGGGGAAACATCCTCTCCACATCCACACTGTCAAGACTCCTCAGGAACTTATATGTTTCAATCAAGTCACCTCTTACTCTTTAAACTCCAATGGATACAAGCCTAGTCTGTCCAACCTTTCCTCATAAGACAACCTACACATTGCAGGTATCAGTCTGGTAAACCTTCTCTGATCTGCTTCCAATGCATTTACATCCTTCCTTAAATAAGGTGACCAATACTGTACACAGTACAGTCACTAGTGCCCTGTACAACTGAAGTATAACCTCCCTACTTTTGTATTCAATTCCCCTTGCAGTAAATTATAACATTCTATTAGCTTTCCTAATTACTTGCTGTACTTGCATCCTGGCCTTTTGTGATTCCTGCACTGGGATGCCCAGATCCCTCTGCATTTCAGAGCTCTGCAATCTCTCATCATTTAGATAATTTGCTTCTCTTTTATTCTTCCAGGCAAAATGGACAGTTTCACATTTTCCCACATTATACTCCATTTGCCAAATCTTTGACTACTCACTTAACCTATCTATATCTGTTTGTAGCCTCCTTATGTCCTCTTCACAACTTACTTTCCTACCTATCTCATCATTCTCCAGGCCTCTGCTTTGTTGCATCCTGACTTCCAGCTGGACAGTAGCAGCAGGTTGGTAGAGGAGGAAAGGGTATGAATGCAATAGTTGGATTTGTTAGAATGAACTGTGTTGGGGGAGGGACCACAGAATTTATGATTGTACTGCCAGATGGTCTCATATGTTCAGATTAGCTGAAGCTTGCCCATATGAGACAGTCACAGGCTTCTTTGGCAGCCAGGTGAGTGGCAGAGGGCATTGGAGTCACACCTGGCTCCTCAGAGGAGGGGGAGGATGCAAATCTGCCTGCACTTTCCAATTCCTGCAGCTCCACCCCTCTCTGAAGCACAACGTTGTGCAATGCACTGCAGACCACAACCATTCTGGAGACTCTTGGTCGGGTTTATGGAAGGGCTACCCGAGGTTTGCCAAGGCAACTGAATCACATCATCAGCAGCTCAATGACTTGCTGAATGGTTGCTCTTGTGGTCATGTAGTTCCTGTTATATCTCTCCTCTGCATCAACAGCCAGGTCCTCAGAGGGGAGCCTGTGCTCCAAGGAACCAACCACTACTGAAAACCCCAGGAAGATATGAATGGCGCAGAATGAATAAATCATGGCAACTTCCAGGATATCTTGTGCAGACATGCGTCACAAATAAACTGAACATTGAGGGAGTGGAATCCCCTCCGGTTGATAAACACTCCAGGCTACCCTGAGGATGCCTTGATAGTCATGTGTGTGCAGTCAATAATTCATCTCTACCTGAATCCAGCTACTGCAGCAAATCTGACAGCCCTCTGTGGGCAAAAGTGATGACCTTGGCAAAGATGGTGTCAGCTACCTGCCCACTTGTGGCCAGCAGATTGTGAGATCCTGGGATGTCATCTAACGATCCCTGAAAGGAGCGGGTGAAGAAATTCTGGATTGTGGTGACCTTGACGACCATTGGCAATGTGTGTCCACCTGGTCCTCTTGGGACGTGGTTTTGCTTCAGGAGGTTGCAGATTTCAACAATGACCTGTCAAGGAAGCCTGATGCTCCTGAGGCATTCTTGCTCTGTCATGTCCAGAAAGCTGATCCTCTAGTCTCAGGATCAGCCTGGGACCATCGCCTCCTTCGAGCTGGACCTCTATGCCCATCCTCTCTGTCCAGTGGAGCAGGAGTTGCTGCTCCTGCTGCTGCCACAGCTGTTGGTGCTGCTCCTGATGCTGCTTTTGTTGGTTTACCTGTCCCTCTTGTTCCTCATCAGAGGTCCATGCTGCGGTTGCTCCCATGCTGCCCATGCTGACATCAGGGAAGTTCAGATCATGGTGAGTAAAGCCCAAGGTAGATCAAATGACTTCCAAAGAGTTAGAAAACACCTGCCTAGCAGTGAAAGCACATTCTCAGAACAAGTGCTGACAGCACAAGTCTTTCCCATGGGGAGGTCAGCTCCTATGAAATTTCACTCAGTAAAGGCTTTCCAGCCTTCCAATTTCATCAGTCGATGGCTTCCCATTTGTGCTCTCACCTTGTTGACCCAGGTGAGTTCCACACAGCTCATGAAACCTGTGCGCTGGCTGTTAAAGCCAGAATGCTGCCTTGCTTATTTCCATAATGAAATTATTTACCTGACAGATGCACAAGGATTTTTTGCTCAGCTGCAAATATGCCCTGGATCAAGGCTGATGAGACTGAAGCATTCGCAACAATCTTCAGCCAGAAGTGCCGAGTGAATGATCCATCTCGGCCTCCAACAGAGGTCCCTAGCATCACAGATGCCAGTCTTCAGCCAATGCAATTAACTCCACATAAAGGCTATGGGCTCTGACAATACTCCAGCAATAGTACTGAAGACTGGTGATCCAGAACTTGCCGCGCCTCTAGCCAAGCTGTTCCATTACAGCTACAACAACGGCATCTACCTGGCAAAGTGGAAAATTTTCCAGGTATGTCCTGTACACAAAAAGCAGGACAAATTCAACCCGACCAATTACCGCCCCATCAGTCTACTCTTGATCATCAGTAAAGTAATGGAAGGAGTCACCAACAGTGCTATCAAGTGGCATTTGCTTAGCAATAACCTGCTCACTGACACTCAGTCTAGGTTCCACCAGGGCCACTCAGCTCCTGACCTCATTACAGCCTTGGTTCAAACATGGACAAAAGAGCTGAACTCCAGAGGTGAGGTGAGAGTGACTGCCCTTCACATCAAGGCCACATTTGACTGAGTGTAGTATCACGGAGTCCTAGCAAAACTGGAGTCAATGGGAATCGGGGAGAAAACTCTCCGCTGGTTGGAGTCATACCTAGCACAAAGGAAGACGGTTGTGGTTGTAGGAGGTCGGTCATCTCAGCTCCAGGTCATCACTGCAGAAGTTCCTCAGGGTAGTGTCCTAGGCCCAACTATCTACAGCTGCTTCATCAATGATCTTACTTCCATCATAAGGTCAGAAGTGGGGATGTTCGCTGATGATTGCAGAATGTTCAGCACCATTTGCAACTCCTCAGATACTGAAGCAGTCCCTTTCCAAATGCAGCAAGACCCGGACAATATCCAAGCTTGGGCTGACAAGTGGCAAGTAACATTCGCAACTCACAAGTGTCAGGCAATGACCATCGCCAATAACAGAGAATCCAACCATTGCCCCTTGATGTTCAATGGCATTACCATCACTGAATCCCCCACTACAACATCCTGGGGTTACCATTGACCAGAAACTGAACTGGACTAGCCATAGAAATACTATGGCTACAAGAGAAGGTCAGAGGCTAGGAATCCTGTGGTGAGTAACTCACCTCCCCAAAGCCTGTCCACCATCTACAAGGCACAGGTCAGGAGTGTGATGGAATACTCCCCATTTGCCTGGATGAGTGCAGCTCCCATAATACTCAAGAAGCTTGACACCATCCAGGACAAAGCAGCCCACTTGATTGGCACCATGTCCATAAACATTCACTCCCTCCGCCACTGACGCACAGTAGCAGCAGTGTGTACCATCTACAAGATGCACTGCAGGAACTCACCAAACCTCCTTAGACAGCACCCTCCAAACCGATCACCGCTGCCATCTAGAAGGACAAGGGCAGCAGACACATGAGAACACCAACACCTGGAAGTTTCCCTTCAAGCCACTCACCATCCTGACTTGGAAGTATATTGTCGTTCCTTCGCTGTCACTTGGTCAAAATCCTGGAACTCCCTCCCTAATAGAACTATGGGTATACCTACACCACAGGGACTGCAGCAGTACAAGACAGCTTACCACCATCTTCTCTCAAGGGCAATTAGCGATAGGCAAAATGCTGGCTCAGCCAGTGAAGCTCACATCCCATGAATAAAAAAAACCTGTTGACCTGTACCAAGGACTCTACGAACGCTTGACAGAAGCATTATCAAACAAACTTTGATGCCAAGCCACATAAACTTGGTCAAAGAGGTAGGTTTTAATTTAAGGAGTGCTGTAAAGGAAGAATGAAGTAGAGATGGGAAGAGGTTTATGGAGGGAATTTCAGAGCTAAGGGCTGAGGGTGCTGAAGGAACAGCCACCAATGGCAGAGCGATTAAAATCAAAGATGCTCATAAGGCCAAAATTCTAGGTGTTCAGATTTCTTAGAGGGCTGCGGGGCTGGAGGAGTTAACACAGATAGGGACAAGGCCATGGAAGGGTTTGAAAACAAGGATGAGAATGTTAAAACTGAGGCTTTGCTTCATAAGGAGCCAGTGTCGGTCAGTGAGCACAGGGATGATGGATGAATGTGATACTGACAGCAGACTTCTGGATGGCCTCAATCTTTGCAGGATAAAACATGTGAGGCCAGCCAGGAGTGTATTGCAATAGTCAAGTCTGGAGGTAACAAAGGCATGGATAAGAGTTTCAGCAGCAAATGAGCTGGGACAAGGGTGGAATCAAATGACATTTACGGAAGTGGACATAGTTGGTCTTGGTGTTGGCGTATATATATATGTGGTCGGAGTTCAACGTGAGCTCAACTATAACACTCAGGGCAGAATCGTCTGGTCCCGGTGGTGGCAGGCGTCATGGTGGACAGGGGGAGACAATTAAGCGTGAGGGGAAGAAATTGGTTTCACGCTGGCGTGAAAGCACAGCAGGATCATCCGATAGTGACCGCAAGGGGGTAAGGTGTAAAGGAGGGAGTTCGGAGTGGGGAGGGTGTCTGGGTGGAGGAGGATGGCAGGTGAATGTTCAAGGGAGGGGTCTGTGGAGTCATTGACTGCCTCCTGGGGCACTGAGGGTGGGTCTGGTAGGTGGGAATGGTGAGTGTGAGAGGGGGCAGATGGAGCTGGTAGGATGGGAGGAAAGGACATGGGTGACTGGGGGAGGGGAAAGGACGGGGGAGCTGAAAATATTCTTGACCACGACCATGGTTTTTTTTAATATTTGTTCATGGGATGTGGGCATCGCTGGCCAGGTCAGCATTTATTACCCATCCCTAATTGTCCTTGTTCATAGGGCATTTAAGAGTCAATCACATTGTTGTGGGTCTGGACCAGGTAAGTATAGTAGATTTCTCTCCCTAAAGGACACTCGTGAACCAGATAGGTTTTACGACAATCGACAATGGTTTCGGGGCCATCACCAGACTTTTAATTCCAGAATTTTTATTGAATTCCAATTTCACCGTCTGCCATGGTGGAATTCGAACCCAGGTTCCCAGAGCATTACCCTGAGTCTCTGGATTACTAGTCCAGTGACAATACCACTACGCCACCAAATCAAAAGTGAGAGGAGCCTCATGTTGGACAGGCACAGGTGCTGCATGGGAGTGCAATCAGTGGATGGACGGAGATGCGGGTCAGCTCAGATGGACAACTGAAAGAGAAGCAGGCAGCAGTGAAAATGTTCGGGACATTGAGATGAGTGTGATGGGTGAAGGCACTGCATGCATGGGAGAGTGTTTGCACGAGGCTCCGAAAGGCCTTGCCACACACAAGCTTCTCCCTCCAGAATCACTGGTGGTTTGACTGCATGTAGCTGAACTGCAATGGTTGGGGGGGAAGCAGTGAAAGGCCTCACGAAGCCTGTCAATGAAGCTGAAAGACAACATTACTCATTATTCAGTGAAAGTGAATATATTTTCATATTATAAAATGAAAAAAATGTGTTCACCCATGCAACCACTTGTGATAGGAATTTCTTCACTTTTCCAGGCCAACCACTAGGTGCTGCCCTGACATCCGCAGCAGGGGTGGCGACAGCCTGTGCAATGGTTGTCCCTGTTGCCTCTGAGGTTGGTCCCATTGAGGTGTGTGTCTCTGCGCTGGTGGAGGGTGTGGGTAAGCGCTGTGATATGTCTTCCAGGCTGCTTATTTCTAGCTCTTCAATGGAGGAGGTGTCCTCTTCGTTGGAGGTGAGGACCTGGATGGAACTGAGGGACTGGCTGGCTTAGGGCGTCGGTCACTTGACAGAGCTCCCTGTGAATCAAAGTAGAGATAATTAGTGCATGGCAACAGAGTCAAAGCAGGAGAGAGAGCACTCACATTTGCATTGAGTGTGCGTCCCCTGGAAAGCCGAGGCCCTTAAGGTCTTGGCTTGCTTTGGCTGTCCTCCTGTGGGCCGGCTGCTCCCTCTGTGATGACAGATGATGAGGTTGAGGGGGTCACAGGCAAAGGGGACTCGGAGAGAATGGACAGCCTCTGTGGTTCCTGAGTGAATGACCCAGGGGTGTCCAGCTGCTGCTCCTCCTCCCTTCGGGTGCCCAATGGCCCCGGCCTGACTCCTTGAGGGGAAGGAGCATCTGGAGGGGTGTTGAGGTTCCTCACTTCCCTCTCACGCTGCCACTGCAGGAACTTACCCATGGTTACCGCGATGGAGTGTAGATCTGCGTGCATCTATACGTTCTGATCGGCCAGGGTCTCCATCCTCCCCATGGAGACCTCCATAAACACACATGTGGGCACCACCTCATCAGAGAGCAGGCAGACGCACTCCTCCAACTCGCCTGCCACTCTGTTGAGGGCTTCCAACAGCTCTGTGTAATGTTCCCCCGCCTTTTGCTGACTCTCCAGGATGAGTTGGAAGGCCATATCTGGAGGCTTGTCACCTGACTCGGACCTCACAGATGTCTCTTCCCCAGCAGTCCTCTGAATGTTGGGGAGCTTGGCTGAACTTATCTTCTCCTGCTTCGGGCACGCATCCATGCGGTGACCACCAGATTGTGAAACCGAGCCTGCTCCAGATGGTCCCATCGAGGTGTGTGTCTCTGTGCTGGTGGAGGGTGTGGGTAAGCACTGTGATAGGTCTTCCAGGCTGCTTATTTTCAGCTCTTCAATGGAGGACGTGTCCTCTTCATCGGAGGTGAGGACCTGGATGGAACGGAGGGACTGGCTGGCTTAGGGCGTCGGTCACTTGACAGAGCTCCCTGTGAATCAAAGTAGAGATAATTAGTGCATGGAAGCAGAGTCAAAGCAGGAGAGAGAGCACTCACATTTGCGTTGAGCGAGGGATGATGTGGTCAGGATCCTCACATGGATGTTCGCTACCAACCTCACCATCGCTGCTGGCACGGTCCACACCTCCACCAGTCAGCACAATGGCACACTCCTCAAAGTGAGTGAGGGCCCTAAAATATGGGCCACTCCATCCCGGTCTGGGACCTCATAGGTTCATAGATGCTTACAGCACAGAAGGAGGCCATTTGGCCCATTGTGTCCCCTCCGGTAAACAAAGATCTAACTACACTAATCCCATTTTCCAGCGCTTGGCCCATAGCCCTGGAAGCTATGGCAATGCAAGTGAATATCTAAATACTTCTTGAATGTTATGAGAGCTTCTGACTAAACCACCCTTTAAGGCAGTGAGTTCCAGACTCCCACCACCCTCTGGGTGAAAGAATTTCCCCTCAACTCCCCTCTTAGCCTTCTACCTCTTACCTTAAATCTATGCCACCTGGTTATTGACCCCTCTACTAATGGAAAAAATGTCTTCCTATCCACCATATCTATGCCCCTCATAATCGTATACACCTCTGTCAGGTCCTCTCCCAACCTTCGCTGCTCCAAGGAAAACAACCCCAGCCTATCCAATCGCTCCTCATAGCTCAGACCCTCCAGCCCAGGCAGCATCCTGGTAAATCTCTTCTGCACCCTCTCCAGTGAAATCACATCCTTCTTATAATGTGGTGACCAGAACTGAACGCAGTACTCCAGCTGAGGCTTAACCAGCATTTTATACAGTTCCAGCATAACCTCCCTGCTTCTGTATTCTATGCAACAAAAACAGAAAATGTTGGAAAAACTCAGCAGGTCTGACAGCATCTGTGGAGAGAGACACAGAGTAGATGTTTCGAGTCCGTATGGCCATACAGACTCGAAACATCAACTCTGTTTCTCTCTCCACAGATGCTGTCAGACCTGCTGGTTTTTCCAGCATTTTCTGTTTTTGTTTTAGATTTCCAGCATCCGCGGTATTTTGCTTCCCCCCACCCTGAGCAGCGGGACCACCCACAGTGCCATGGCCTTGGCTCTGGTTGCACCCCACAGAGGAACTGTCACTCTCACTGTTTTCCAAGGCTGATAAACGGTTTGCGAGCATGATGCACTTGGGGGATTCCCCCACGACCTGCCTGGTCCCCTTCTTCTGACTGGCAGTCGCCCATTCCCTCTCTGCTTGCATTTCCTTAAGCTGTGGGGTGACCATTTCCTGAAGCGTGCTATCCACAAACCTCTCAGCCTCATGAATGCACCGTAGTGCCCCCAGCTGCTGCTCAAGCTCCAAAACCCAGAGCCCGCGTTGCTCCAGTTGGAGGCACCGTCTGCACACATGGTCATCCAGACTGCCAGGAGCGTCTAGGATTTCCCACATTGTGCAGGATGTGCAAATCACGGGCCAGACATATCTTTACTAAATAGAATGTGGACTCTTGCTTTTCTTTTACCCTTACTCCTACTTGAGTCTCACTGATTTAACTTCTCTGTCCTGAAGACTGGCTGTTTTAAACTCTCGCTCCCGAACTTGCACAGTTTTAGCCACTCTCTCCCAAAGTCTCACTGTTTTAGCCTCTTTCTCCCGAAGTCTCTCTGTTTTAACCTCTCTCTCACAAAGTTAAACTGAAGTTAACTTGAAGTTTCTCCTGCTCTCTGCGTCCTTTTTAAACTGAGGTCTCTGTTGTTTTCCGCACCCTTTTCAAACTGAAGTTCCTGCCGCTCTCCACATCCTTTTTAAACTGAAGTCTCTCCCGCTCTCTGCATCCTTTTCAAACTGAAGTCTCTCCCGGTCTCTGCATCCTTTTTAAACTGAAGTCTCTCCCGCTCTCTGCATCCTTTTCAAACTGAAGTCTCTCCCGCTCTCTGCATCTTTTTTAAACTGAAGTCTCTCCCGCTCTCCACGTCCTTTCCAAACTGAAGTCTCTCCCGCTCTCTGCATCCTTTTCAAACTGAAGTCTCTCCCGCTTTCCACGCCCTTTCCAAACTGAAGTCCCGCCACTCACCATGTCCTTTCCAAACTGAAGTCCCTGCCGCTCTCTGCATCCCATTCAAACTGAAGTCCCTGCCACTCTCTGCATCCCATTCAAACTGAAGTCTCCGTCGCTCTCTGCATCCTTTTAAAACTCAAGTCTCTCCCGCTCTCTGTGCCCTTTTCAAACTGAAAACCTTCCCTGCTGTTGTAAGCCAGCATCTCCTGCATGAAAACAGATGGAGAGAGTGAGCAGGACACACGGCACTGCGTGGAATGTTTGTGGTGAGCGGAGCCATGGACCGGATGAGGACGCGAGCTCCAGAAGATATGAACTGGAGATGTGAGGGGGTGTGAAAGTTAGTGATGTTGTCCCTTGAGGTGTGAGATCCTTGTGGATGTGTGATGGGTTTGTGAGTGTGTGTTGAGAGTGATGAGGTGGTTGACTTACCTGGCGGATCAGATGAGAGCATTCATCCTCTTCCTGCACTGGATGGCCGACATCCTCTGTGGTGCTGACCTCCACTGCCACCACCCCCAGGCTGGATTGGTGACTCTGGTGGACCTCCTGTGGCTAGAGGGGTGGGTAGAGGACATCACGGATGCCTTCCACTGCATAGAGCAGGCACCCTAGAGAGGCATCACTAAATTTTGCGGCTGCTGTCTCCTTTGTTTTCGGGGCTATCTGTCGCCTGGAGCAGTCCTGGTCCGTAGACTTGAAGTAGGCTGTGCTCTGATGTGCCTTAAATATGGCGCCCAGAGCAAGGAAACGTTGAGATCATGGCATGGCGGGCAAATCCGAGCCCAACTGCCAGTGATCTGACGTATTTGCCGTGAATGCATCATTATTAAAGATGCAGGACGCACCGGGAAGAGGACAATACAGCACGAAAACCCACTTGTGTGGCCGGCAGATGAAATGACTCTCTTCATGCTCGCTACCGCACTAATGCAAATCTGGGACGATTTCACCCTCAGGTTGCAAAGCCTGGTTCAGCCTCAGACAGAGATGGATGGAGTTGGAACCAAGGAATATGGGGATACGGTGGGAAGATTGAGTTGACATAGAAGTTCAGAAATGATCTTGTTCAATGGCAGAACAGACTTGAGTGGCCATGTTGCCTTTTCCTGCTTCTATTTTTTATAACCTTATGCTCATTATCTGCTTCTGTGTTAAATTTTTAGTGGATTTGAACTGCAACCTGATCTCACCTCTCCTGCCTGTGCTTTGATCCAGGACTCTCACTCCTAATCATCATTTCTAATAACAATAACAAAACAACAACTTGCATTTATATAATGCCTTTAACATAGCAAAATATTCTGGGTGCTTTATAAGAGACAACATTGGATGTTGAGGCACATAAAGAGAAAATAAGGCATGTGACCAAAAGCTTGGTCAGAAAGCTGGGTTTGAAAGAGTGACTTAAAGGACAAGAGAAAGGGGAAGAGGTTTAGGGAGGGAATTTCAGAATTTAGGGCCTAAGCAGCTGAATATTGGAATGAAGGATATCGGGGATATGCAAGAGGCCACAGTTGGAAGAGTGCAAAGATCTCAGAGGTTTGTAGGGTTGAATTAGATAGCACAGGTAGGGAAGGGTGAAGCCATGGAAGAATCCGAATCATATGATAAGAATTTTAATAATGAAACATTGCTGGACAAGGAGTCAATGTGGGTCAGTGAGTGCAAGGATGATGGGCAATGCTCCTGCTAAGCTGCTCACAAATACTTGATCTTGGTGCAGAGGTACTGTGCAGGCCATGGTAAATACCCGATGTATGCAGCTATATAAAAATAATAAAGATACCACGATCTCAAAACACTGGCTGCGCACAATGACAAAATTTTAAAGGGAACATTGGTGATGAATGAGTGGGTCATGGTATGAGTTAAGATATAGGCAGCAAAGTTTTGGACAAGGTGAAGTTTATGGAGGGTGATAGGTGGGAAGTCAGCCAGGAAAATATTGGAATTGCTGAGTCTGGAGCTAATAAGCGCATGAATGAGGTTTTCAGCAGCAGGTGAGGTAAGGCGGGGGGGATGCAGGTGATGTTGCTGAGGTGCAAGTAGGTGGTCTTGGCGATGGAGAGCATATGATCAGAAGCTCAACTCAGGGTCAAAGACAATGACAAGATTGCGAACAGTCTGGTTCAACCACTGACAGTGGGCTGGGACAGGATCGACCCAGTAACTAGGGAATGACGTTTACGGTGAGCACTGAATTCAATGGCTTTAGTCTTCTCAATATTTAATCGAAGGAAATTTCTGCTCAGTCAATACTGGATGTCAGACAAGCAGTGTGACAAGTCAGGTACAGTGGAGGGGTCAAGAGAGGTGGTGGTGCGTTAGAGTTGGGATTCATCAGTGTACACGTGGAATCTGAAATGTTTTTGGATGATGTCACTACAGGGCAGCATACTGATGAGAAATAAGAGGGGTCTAGGAATAAATCCTTGAGGAACTCCAAAGGTGATAGTGTGGTAATGAAGAGTCTCACCTGATTCTTTAGTCTGCCCACAGAAAAATTTGAACACAAGGATGGAAATTTTGAAATTAACTCACTGGGGATTGAGAAACCAGTGGAGATTGGAAAGCATTGTGTAGGTGTGAGAACAATACCTGTGGATTTGACTAGAGGAAGTTTTCACTTATCTAATTAAATCTTGATATCAGGTAGACAATTTGGAATTGCGCCAGCAACATTTTTATCATTAGAGGAGTCAGGGGAGTGAATGAGGGGAAGGAGTCAGGGGAGGTGATGGCGTAGTGGTAGTGTCGCTGGACTAGTAATCCAGAGACCCAGGGTAATGCTCTGGGGACCTGGGTTTGAATCCTGCCATGGCAGATGACAGAATTTGAATTCAATAAAAATCTGGAATTAAAAGTCTGATGATTACCATGAAATGATTGTTGTAAAAACCCATCCGGCTCACTAATGTCTTTTAGGGAAGGAAATCTGCTGTCCTTACCTGATCCAGCCTACATGTGACTCCAGACCCAAAGCAATGTGGTTGACTCCTAAATGCCCTATGATCACAGGCAATTAGGGACAGGCAATAAATGCTGGCCTAGCCAGCGATGCCCACATCCTGTAAATGAATGAAAAAAGGAATCCACTTTACATTTTTGAATTACCTACATAACCAGTGCACCCAGATTCTGGATTGTGATGCATGTTCTATTTTGCAATCTGCAGGTTCAGCCTCACTGTTGTGCTGCTTAGTTCTCTTAACTTTTATTGTTACTAGAAATCCGAGAGTGAACCTCCCTCACATGTTGCAAAAGACTATACTGGTGATTAGAAACATTACAAAAGCCAGCTGAGCAACTCAAATCAGTCGTGAAGCACAAACCTCCTCGTTGTGACTGCGGGCTGTATCATTTCTCTTTTAATTTCTTTTGTTCCCTGCCCTTCCCTCCTGAAGTTGGTGACTTTTGTTGAGCTACTGTTGCCAACAGACTTCTGGTATCTCACCCAATTTATATTCTTTACATTGTAGTGGACAATGAATTTTGCTAGCGTATTTACCTATGGAGGCATCAGGCTGCACAGACAAACCTGCTCCACTGCGTGTTAGCACCTTCAGGAAAGGATGGGGGAAAAGAAAGTTTAAAAAAAAATGGAACTTCAAAGGAGCACATCTTTCATGAACAAGTGCTTATTAATTCTTTTTAGGAATGGAGAGAAAACAAAAGAGGAGTGCTTAAATTTTGTTATGGATGACATCAGGAACAACAGATGCGAAAAGCTGTTTCAATTTATATCATTTTGTTACATTCCTCCAAACGAAGAACAATTTTTTCATGAAGGCAGTGACCCTTTAAAGTATTTTGTTACCAGATGTATTGTGACAACTCTGCGTAAAAATGTTTCATAAATAAACCACCAGATACAGTAGCAGTGTTGTGTGCAGCATTTTGGTAAATAGGAGGAGACGCATAAAATTGAACACAAAAGCCACATTGACCTGTGTTTTCCCCAGATCTGCTGATATCTTGTCCTTATCAGGATTTTATGTTTGCTGTGTATTACTTCACTCTAGTAGAGAACAATAGTTGACATTAAATGGTTCAAATTTTTATTTTGTTTATGTTTCACAGGTGGGAAGGTATCGCCCTCAGCCTATAGTGGGTGGAAACAGAATTCTAACCTCTCTATTTACTCACAGTGTAGTCTCATATAATAATAATGGTTTATAGAAAGCCTAACTGTACTTATAAAAAATTTTCATCAAATTTCTTACATTTGCCTTTCCTTAAGATGAAGAAGCAGGCTGGGGTACAGTTCTGCAGGTGCTGGCCAGGTTCTGGTATCTTGGCTAGGTGGACATTCGTATATTCTAAGCTGGCAGACTATTCAATTCATATTGGTCATTGAACGTACTCACTGTACCGCTGGCGAAGCAATATGTTCATCTTTAAATTGCCTCGCACATTATGTGCTGTGGATTCTAAGTAATAAAAGATGTGCCTGTCTGTCACTACAGACAGTGGACTTCTGCAGCTTGCCTGTCTAATTTAAAAAGGTCTGAGCTTCATTTTTGATTGGGCCATGGGTTTACCTGTTCTGGGACAGGGATCATACAATGATACTGCCTGGTTCCCACTAGCAGGCTGGCATGATGGAATATCCAGCCCATTGAGCCTTGAGGCGCCAAGCAGCATGGATATGGGTTTTGATGATGGTGGGAGTGAAGTGGGGTGAAGTCAGGCATTGCTGCAGAGATGGATTCAGGCATTCTTGTTAATAGATAGACTTAGGGGTTTAAACCTTAACTGTGATTTGACAGGACCCTGATATTGTCCATGGCTGGATTGAGCTTGAACAATATACTGGAGAGGAATCAATGGTAAGGCACTGGAATTTAAACAGAGTTTGCAAACAATGGCTTTGGGCTTTCTGATGATTAGTTGCCAGGGTTTTGGTTCATTTTACATTTAATAAAGGACAGGCATTAAGGGAATTGGTGGAAAGGTACAGTTAAGTACAGTGAGCAAATGTGTGGAAGTGGACATCATCTTTACCAAATATGCGATTCAGGGGAAGAAGGTTGATGTGGAAATGAAGTGACCAAGAGGAATCCTTGGCCAACTTCAGTGGTAACCGCAATTCTGAAGAAGCCATTGGAGAAATGTTGGTAGCAGCGGGACAGACAGGAACAATGCGACACCAATCCCACAATGCAGGCCAGCAAATAGCAACAGTGGAGGAGGATGATGTGGATGATAACATTAAATGCCACAGTGACCAAGAGAACAGGGAGAGATATTACACCATTATCAACAATGATTAGTATGTGTAGCCAATGAGCGTTTGGGGAAACTGCAACAATGATTTTAATTTATGAATGAGAAAGATCTGTAACTCACGTATGTTTGCTGATCTATCTCCTGCTGATTTTGATCTCACACTAATCCTTTAAACTGCAGCTTTTAATTAACCTGTGGTCAAATAAATAGGAAGTGAATTGTGCTATTGAAGTATACATATTGTGGTTTTTATTAAACTATGTCTAAGAGGTTATACTGAGAATGAAGCTAAATTATGTGTGTGTGAAATTAAGTGAGTGAGAAGGAAATGAGAGAAACAGAAGGGAGCCATAAGCCTAGCCGCTAACCTACTGGAGTAAATCATCATGGGAAGAACTTTACGCTTGGCGTGAGGGCGCGCACCCAACATGCCCAAGGGCAAAATGACACGCGATGACGTCGGGCGTGCATCCCAACGTTATCGCACGATATTTCGTTCGGTGGGTGCGTGCTGGAGTCAGCTGCCTGCCTGTCGATTATTAAAAGGCCTATTAAGCCCATTAACAAGCTAATTAAATTCAAATTGACGCTGCCCGCCCAGCCTTATGGTTGGCGGGTAGGTGAACGGGCCAAGTGGCCTTCACATTTTTTAGGAAACCTCATCCATGAGCGGGATAAGGTTTCCTAAAGCAAATAAAAATTAAATCAAAACTTTATTTTGGAATTAAAAACATGTCCCAGCTCATGTGACAGAGTCACATGAGGGGACATGTTTTATTAAATTTTTACTGTCTTTATTAATAATTTAAAAAAGCGCTTCAGTCTCCCTGAGGCAGCTCTGTGCCTCAGGGAGATTGAAGTGCTCTTTCGCTCGCATGTGCGAACTAGGCCTGGCTCTCCCTCCTCCCCCCGCCCGCACAGGCAGCGTTGAGCGCTGCTGCTTGTGATCCACGCAGGGCGGGCCTTAATTGGCCCGCCCGTGTGAAATTGTGGTGCGGAGCTGATCTCGGACAGCGTTGGCTTCCCAACCTCCCCCGCCCACCCCCACCAAGCACCCCCGCCAAGGGCAAAATCCTGCCCCATGTGTTTTTCCACCATGTTGAAGTTATACCAATAAATAATAATTGAAGTTATTTTTCTTCCCTACCCACCACATTGATACGCCTCCATTAATTATTTCAGCTATAAAAATCAATAGTAGCTGACTGGTCATTGTAATATCAATTTGTTCGACTATTATGATTGTGCATAGTCTAAAAGGAAAGTTACAGTTAATATGTAATCACAGCTCATACCTCATAGGGGCATGAGTCTTTAAAGACATCTCAGGGCATATACTTGTTGGAGGAAAACTTTTCCAATTTCAAAATAAACACAAGAAATTAAAAAGTGAAATTGTGATTTCTGGAAGTC
Source organism: Cetorhinus maximus (assembly GCF_964194155.1). NCBI lineage: Eukaryota > Metazoa > Chordata > Chondrichthyes > Lamniformes > Cetorhinidae > Cetorhinus > Cetorhinus maximus. The sequence continues at coordinate 211,685,691 of NC_135879.1, read as the reverse complement.
TGAAATAAAAATTTAGAATATCATTCATTGTTTAAAACTGAGGGATGTCTTTCCTATACTACAACAGTAATTACACTTCAAAAGTACTTCATTGATTGCAGAGTGTTTTGGGATATCCGAAGGCCATGAAAGGTGCTATAAATGCAAGTCCTGTCTTTTCTGAATTTTCTGATGAGTCACTTCTTCAGAATTTACATGGAATGATTGGATACTAACTCACTGATACAGTTCCCTGTGGGTTTCAATTCATGTGGTAGTGTCACTACCTCTGAGCCAGAAGCTCTGGGTTCGAGTCCCACTTCAGGACTTGATGGTCATTGAGGATGTGTTCATAACATGGCCAATAGGCTGATTATCAGCCTGGGAAAAACCTTTCAAATACGCCTGATGGCAGGTGGTAAGAGCAAGAGAGTTTCCTGGTCAGCCATACTGCAGAAGGCAATGACAAACCATTGCAGCACTTTGCCAAGCATAATCATGGACCAATTGAATGTAAGTCCATGGTCGCCAATGCCCTCTTAGTGCATGGTACCTGAAGGAGGAGGAAGATAGATAGGGACAATCAAATTGGCAAGAGTGGTCTGGAAGATGAATCCGTAGAATGCTTTTGTAACAATTTCTCAGAGCAACACTTTGTGGAACTGACAAGAGATAAGGCTATCTTAGATTTGTATGGTGTAATGAAGAATGTTTAATTAGTAATGATATAGCAAAAGATCCACCGGGAAATAGTGATCAAAATACCATTGAATTCCATGTTAAGTTTGAAAATGACATATTCCAATCACAAACAAAGGTCTTAAACTTAAACAAAGCTAATCACATAGGTATGAGCTGAGAACTGGCTAAGATTAATTGGGTAAATAGACTAAAAGGTATGGAGGTAAATGAACAGTGGGAAACATTTAAAGAAACAATTCAAAATATTCAACAAAAATACCTTCCATTAGAAAACAAAAACTCAGCAAGGAAGACCCATCCATGGTTCACTCAGGAAGTTAAGGATAGTATAAGATTGAAAGAAGAGGCTCACAATGTTGCAAAAAACAGTAGCAGGTCTGAAGATTGGGAGTGTTTTAGAAACCAGCGAAAGGCCACCAAAAAGTTGATAAAAAGGGATAGGCATAGAATATGAGAGTAAACTAGCCAGGAATGTAAAAACAAATTGTAAGAGCTTTTATAAGTATATAAAGTAGCTAAAGTAAACATTGTTCACTTAGAAGCAGAGACAGGAGAAATTATCATGGGGAATGTGGAAATGGCAGAGGCATTGAACAAATATTTGTGACTGCCTTCACAGTAGAAGACACAAGTTTCATACCAGAAATAGACAGTAACCCAGGGGTTAAAAAGAATGAAGAAATTAAGGAAATTAATATCAGCAGAGGAAAAGTATCGGAGAAACTTAAGGGATTAAAATTCAACAAATCCCTGGGTCACAGAATCACTTAATTTTAACGGCACAGAAGGAGGCCATTCGGCCCATCGAGTCTGCAACGCTCACCAAATGAGTATTATGACCTAGTGCCATTATCATGACTTTTCCCTGTACCCCTGCATGTTGTTTCTATTCAAATAATCATCTAATGCTCAAGAGAGTGCCTTGATTGAACCTGCCTCCACCACACTTCCAGTCAGTGCATTCCAGACCTGAACCGCTCGTTGTGTGAAAAAGTTTTTCCTCACGTCACATTTGCTTCTTTTGCAAATCACTTTAAATCTGTGCCCTCTTGTTCTTGATCTTTTTACGAGCTGGAACAGCTTCTATCTGCTCTGTCCAGCTCATGATTTTGAACGTCTCTATCAAATCTCCTCTTAGCTGCCTTCCCTCCAAGGAGAACAGTCCCAACCTCTCCAATCTATCTTCGTTACTGAAGTTTCTCATCCCTGGAACCATTCTTGTAAACCTCTTCTGCACTCTCTCCAATGTGGCACCCAGAACTGTGCACAATACTCCAGTTGAGGTCTAATGAGTGTCTTACATAAATTCAGCATAACCTTGTACCCTATGTCCCTATTAATAAAGCCTAGGATACTATGTGTTTTATTAACTGTTCTCTCCACCTGTCCTGCCACCTTCAATGATTTATGCACATATACAGCCAAGTTTTTCTGCTCCTGCACCCACTTCAAAATTTCACCCCTTATTTTATATTGTCTGTCCATGTTCTTCCTGCCAAAATATATCACCTCACACTTCTCTGCATTGAACTTTATCTACCACTTACCTGCCCACTCCACCAACTTGCCTATGTCCTTTTGAAGTTCTACACTATCCTCCTCGCAGTTTACAATGCTCCCAAGCTTCATATTGTCTGCAACCTTTGAAATTGTTCCCTGCACACCAAGATCTAGATCATTAATATATATCAAGAAAAGCAAGGGTCCCAATACCGACCCCCGGGGAACTCCACTACAAACCTTCCTCCAGCCCGAAAAATATCCATTGACCATTACTCTCTGCCTCCTATTTTTCAGCCAATTTTGTATCCATGTTGTTACTGTCCCTTTCATTCCATGAGCAATAACTTTTCTCATAAGTCTGCTGTGTGACACTGTATCAAATGCCTTTTGAATGTCCATGTACACCACATCAACACACCCCTGCTGAGTCAGTTTTAAGCCCTCGCAACAGCACTAGCAAAACGCCCCGCAAGGAACTCAGTCCCAGCTCTGTTCAGGTGCAACCCGTCCGGCTTGTACAGGTGCCATTTCCCCCAGAGCCAGTCCCAGTGTCCCAGTGTCCCAGGAATCTAAAGCTCTCCCTCCTGCACCAACTTTCCAGCTATGCATTCATCTGCCTTATCCTCCTATTTCTGTACTCACTGGCATGTGGCCTGGGAGTAATCCGGAGATTACTGCATCTGAGGTCCTGCCTGCCAATTTTCTACCTAGCTCCCTAAATTCTGATTGCTGGGCCACATCCCCCTTCCTACCTAAATCATTGGTACCAATGTGGACCATGACCTCTGGCTGCTCACCCTCCCCCAGAAGAATGTCCTGCAGCTGCTCTGTGCCTGTTAGCCTACACCCTAGTGTTCTAAAAGAGATAACAGATGCACTAGCTATAAAATTCCTTAATTTTAAGCCTTAACAATGCGCTTTGAAAAGCATGGTATGATTAGAATAAGTCAACGTGGTTTTACGAAAGGGGAATTGTGCTTGACAAATTTATTAGAGTATTTTGAAGATGTAACTAGTAGGGTGACAAAGGGGAACCAGTAGATGTAGTATACCTGGATTTCCAAAAGGCATTTGATAAGGTGCCACACAAAAGATTAATAAGCAAGACAAGGACTCATGGAGTTGGGGGTAATATATTAGCATGGATAGAGGATTGGTTAACAGATAGAAAGCAGAGAGTAGGCATAAATGGTACTCTTTCAAGCTGGCAGACAGTAAATGGGGCTTTTTCAAGTTGTTAGGAGTGCTGCAAGGATCAGTGCTGGAGCATCAGCTATTTACATTCTATATCAATGACTTAGATGAAGAGACAGAGTAATATATCTAAGTTTGCTGATGATGCCAAGCTAGGTGGGATGGTAAGCTGTGGGGAGGACACAGGGAGGCTGCAAAGTTATATAGTCAGGTTAAGTAAATAGGCAACAAGATGGCAGATGGAGTGTAATGTTGGGAAGTGTGACATTATTCACTTTATTCATAAGAATAGAAAAGCAGAATGTTTTTTAAAAGGTGTGAAACTTGTAAGTGTTGATGTTCAAAGAGACTTGGAACGCAGAAAGTCAGCAAGCAGGTGCAGCAAGCAGTTAGGAAGGCAAATGGCACATTGGCCCTTATTGGAAGGCGATTGGAGTACAGGAATAAAGAAGCCTTGTTACAGTTGTACAGGGTTTTGGTAAGACCATGGGCGGGATTTTCCACACACGTCCCGCCGCAAGTCAATGGACTTCTGGCTGAGGTGCCACCTTGCCCGTGGCGGGTCCCGCCTGCGACAGGGCCAGTAAATCCCAGCCCATATCTGGAATAGTGTGTGCAGTTTTGGTCTCCACATATAAGAAGTGATATACTTGTTTTGGAGACAGTACAGCGAAGGTTCACTAAATTGGTCCCTGGGATAGGAAGGTTGTCCTGTGATGACAGGCTGAGTAAATTGGGCTTATATTCTCTGGGATTTAGAAGAATGAGAGGCGATCTTATTGAAACCTACAAAATTCTGAAGGGGCTTGATAGGGTAGACGCTGAGAGATTGTTTCTGTTGTTTGGGGAGTCTAAAATGCCAGGATACAGTCTCAGGATAAGGGGCCAATCATTTAGGACTGAGATGACGAGAAATTACTTCAGTCAAAGCGTGGATAATTTTTGGAATTCTCTCCCCAGGGAGTTGTGGATGCTCCATCATTGAATATACTTAAGGCTGGGATAGACAGATTTTTGGTCTCTCAGGGAATTAAGGGATATGGGGAGTGGGCAGGAAAATGGATTTGAAGCCCAAGATCAGCCATGAAAGTATTGAGTGGTGGAGCAGATTCGATGGGCCATATGGTCTGCTCCTGCTCCCATTTCTTGTGTTCTTGTGTGCTGATTTATTGATCTTGATCCATTTACTGGAGTGATCCAGAGAGCAGGAAGGATATGCATCCCCAAGGGGAGGGAAAGTAAACAACTAGGCTCTGTGCTACTGACCTATTTGTTTTTAAAATTGTGGTCCTGGCAATTTGCACTATTTTCACTTGATCTCTTGTCAATCTAATGAATTTATATATTTTTTTAAATTCACATTTCTAGAACCCTAGTTAAAGAGACTGTATAGTTCAGAGATCTCTGCTGTTTATAATAACCAGATACATTTAAAGGCGCTGCAATAAGCCCTAAGCTCAGATACTATCTCACTGTAATTTATATATTTTAAAAGGAATGTTTGTTTTGAAGGTACATTGCTTTTCAAAATACATCTATTGTGATTGTATGCCTGCCATTCTCTGTAATTTATAATTTCCATATATCCTGCTCTTAATAGGAATCAGATGAAGGGAATTTATGTTTATGACTCAGTTCCCTCTCTGACAACAAATCCAGTGTATCTCTCTTCTAATTCTTAAGCAATATTAGATGTTTCATAATTTTTGACTGACCTGTTTCTTAAGAATGTATTTACTATTCAAAAATACTGTTAACTATATGCTTTTGTAATTTTAAACATTTCTTTTTAGCTCACTGAAGATTTGTCATTTCAGCTCCCCTTGCAGGTTGATCCAACGATATCCTTGTTAAGAAGGGGCCCTGCGTGCTGCAAAGGGGCTCTAAGGCTTTCAGTGGAGATCACAAGACTGGACCCTTGGAGCCTGAGAATGAACCCAGGTCACTGCGTTTACAGGAAAGAACCCAGTTTCAGCCCCTGCTGAATGGCTATCTCTCTCTTTCCTTTAAGATTCTCCTTCAAACCTTCCTGATTGACCAAGCTTTGAGCCACCCTTTCTAATATCTCCTTCTTTGGCTCTATGTTCATTTTTGTTTGATTACATGCCTGTGAAGCTCCTTGGGACATTTTCCTAAATGCTATTCAATATAAATACATGTTGTTTAACGCTTCTCCCCAGTTTCCTCCTGTCCTCTACTGAAGGTACTGTCTTGTCCAGTCTGTATGATTCCACAAGTAATGACAATCATAAGTGGCCATTTTATTTATTTAACAGAGAGCAACTGTTGGCAAACTATTATACCAGGCAAGGCATCACAGTTTATTAATTCATTCTTGGGATGCAGATGCTGCAATAGCATTTATTGCCCATCCCTAGTTGCCATTGAGAAGGTGGTGGTGAGCTGCCTTCTTGATCCACTGTAGTCCATCTGGTGTAGGTATACCCACAGTGCTGATAGGGAGTCCCAGGATTTTGACCCAGTGACAGTGAAGGGACAGCAATATCATTCCAAGATGTTGTGTGGCTTGAAGTGGAACGTGCAGATGGTGACGTTCCAATGTGCCTGCTGCCCTTGTTCTTCTAGGTGGCAGAGGTCACTTGTTTAGAAGGTGCTGTTGGAGAAGGATCGTGAGCTGCTGCAGTGCATCTTGTTGCCACTGTGTGTCGGTGGTGAAGGGAGTGAATGTTTGTGGATGTGGTGCCAATCAAGTGGACTGCTTTGTCCTGAATGGTGTACAGCTTCTTGAGTGTTGTGGGAGGCAAGTGGGGAGTATTCCATCACACTCCTGACTTGTGCCTTGTGGATGGTGGACAGGTTTTGGGGAGTCAGGAGATGAGTTAGTCACTGCAGGATTCCCAGCCTCTCACCTGCTGAGCCTCATCTGATTCCATAAGTGTATTTTCCAGCAGGGATCATTGGATAATGGTGAGAAGTGGGAAGCCTGTCTGATTTATCTCCTCCCTAGCGAGGGACCTTGTGACCAATTTCAGACCTTTAATGCCCCCTCATTTGTTGGTTAACTCAGCAGAGATCAGAGTTGAAAAGTGGGACATTCCTGATGTGTGTGGAAGTTATCCCCTCAGTGAGTTTAAAAAAAAATCACCGCGTCATCGGTCTAACCTTGCACCTCACTTAGAGAATTCCACCACATTGTAACGTTTGAAGGTCAAACAACACCGACTGACCTAAATGATACTGCAAACGGCGAACTATAACTCATTTCAGATAAATGCTCCCTTTCTTCCCCGAAGCAAGACTAATTGTATTGGAGTGTTCACTTTCCCACATTACCTGCTACACAGGAAAGGAACCTGTTTCGGCACCTGTTAACAGGTTAGGTGGCTTATGGCGGGTATGCACACAGCGTGCCTACTCTGAATTTACTTAAATTCGGAATCACAGGAACTGCACAAAGCAGCTTCTCGCCTCATTTAATTCATCTTTTTCCACCTCTATGTTATAACCTATTGTTGCATTAGTCACAAAGGTTGATTCTTTTTGAAGACCTTCAGTCACCTTAACGTAAGGCGTGTGGGACAGGAAAGGTTACTGTTGGGGACATCAGATTGTTATTCGCTTTTTTGTTAGAAATTAACGAAGCGCAACTGTGGTCCTTTGTCTGTCTATGATACATAGACTGTAACGTAATGGGAAAATACCATCATACAATTTTCAACGAATTTCACTTATCCCAGCGGAAACGATCTAAATATGACGTGTTCATGATTCAAGCGGATTATGACATTGTGAATATGCCGTTTTTTAAAATCCAATTTCTCACCCTCCTATTGAGTTTGGAATATTTGGCAGTATTTCGTTACTGAAAGCCATTCATCGCTTCAATATGCAGACTCCACCTCCCGGGCTCGACCAATGGTAAAAACCAAAAGTTGAATAAATTAGCCAAATATCCATCTGCCGATTAGTCGGATGACTGAAAATATCTACTTAAAAAGCCAATTGCGGGACGTGGGCATGCAAAACAATTGTAACAAGGTGCCTGGGGAAGTTTGAACTAAGTAGCAGGCACTGAAGTAACTTATTGAGATCAGCGGGGTCGGGGCTACAGGAATACCATTGATCAAACAGTACAAAAAAAAAATATTCTTAAAATCCACCTTTGCAAAGCACGCCCGGACATCAGTGCGGTATCTGAATGGGAGCGATGAATAGCTTCACCTTGTGTATCAGTCTGCTATCTCTGTTATCTACCGGCTTCTCAGAGAGAGATTCCAAGGACGCAGTTGCTGCTGGTAAGAATACATTTTAAAGTTATTATTAAGTACTCTGTGCGGATTTTTAAGCCTCAGGGTTAAACAGTAACAGCTTTGCTTGAGGAGTCGTTCTCAAGACCCTGAAATTGACATTTCTGCCCCCTCCCCCCAGTGTTCCATTGTGTTCTGTCTATCATTTGTTCACTTGATGAATCTTACTGCATACCTTTTTCAATCTCAGGACTGTCCTGCTCTATTTTATTATTATTTAAAAAAAAAACTCAGTTCTAAATAAGATAATAAAGCGGGTGAATACTCTCCCACCCCCCCCCGGAACTGGTCCGTGCTCTCTTGGAGGGTAGTGGGTGTCTGGAATTCGCTGCCTAAGTTGGTTGCAGAGGCAGAAACTCTAAACTCTTTTAAAAAGTACCTGGATCTGCACCTAAAGTGCTGTAAACTGCAGGGCTATGGGCCGGGTGCAGGAAGGTGGGATTAGAAAGGGCACCCCGGGTGTCCTCGGGCTGGCATGGACAAGATGGGCCGAATGGCCTCCTTCTGTGTTGTAACTTTTCTATAGGTTCCATGGTTCTATGGATGGGGGTGGGGGTGCTCAAATGCTCGGAAGGTACAACTTTAAAAAACATGTTCTTGAAATGAGCACCGCAGAGGTCCCTGGTGCACAGGTAACGTTTGAAACAAATGATCCCAACACTTTCTGAAGACGAGGTGCCTCAGAAGATGTTCCCTCGCCTTGATCAAAGAGGAAGACGTACTGCAATGTTTAACTTGCACTGCCACCTCATTTATGGCTCCTTTTGCCCAGAAAGATTTATTTCACCCCCTTGCCAGCATCTCACGAGTCCCTTGCCCCTCAGTTGCTAATTGCTAAGCTCTGCCCTAATGACTGAGCGGCCGGGGTGCGGGGGGGCGGTCATCAGATTTAAATTGAAGTTTGAAAATTACACACCAAGATTAAGGTTATAAAAAGAGACAGGATGGTCAGCAAATGAAGCAAACCCGAGATCGTTTTAAAAGCAAATGCGCAGACAGAATCCAAATTAAAATAGAACAATTTAAAATAGAAAAGCCAGGAAGAACAGCAGTTTAGTTTACAAAGAAAAACGGCGCGGGGGAGAAGGGAGAAAAAAATGAGAAAACTGGGAAAAAGAGAGCAGGGGCAAGAAAGGTTGAGTTTCACAGTTGGGGAAGAGATAGTCAGGCAGGCAGTTTGAAACATTGTCTGAAAATCTGAAAATGTTGTCCACTGGAAATGCTTAGGAACCGTTAGGAAGTATCAGCAGTGGATAAACCAAGGTTATTTCAAATTTACCCCGGGAGCGAGTTTGAACAGTCTTACAACAGTGAGTCAACTTCAAAAAGTACTTCATTGGCTGTAACGCGCTTTGGGATGTTCTGAAATTGTGCAAGGACAAATCTTTCTTCCCTTAATACAGCTGTATTCAGTGTTAAACGCCGGAGATCATTTTAAACAACACCCCCATGATGGCCGGATGAAGGTTTGGCGGGGGTTGAGAGGAGTGAGCAGGTTGCGAGGTACAAGTATCAGTGCCCCGCTCTTGAGACGCAGGACAGTTCAGCTCGCTATTGAGAGCAGACTTCCATTGCGCATTTGGGTATCTGACGTTAATTTAATGCTGGTGGGCTGGGTTTCCCAAGGCCCCCTCCAAACTTGGCCAACCCCTCCCCACCCCTTGCCCCACTATCTTTACTTCCCCACAAAGTGCTGAACCTCCAACCGCTCCCTCCCCACCATGTCCCGAACTTTCCCCCCCTCACTCCCTCCTCGCTGCCACCCCTCCCCTTACCATGGTTAATCATCTCCGATTGCCAGGGGCTGTCCCCCAATAGTTTTACAAACTTGGGGCTTAGTGGAGAGGTCTTCTCATAGTGCATCAGAGACTGGGACAGAGGTCTCTAACGTCACATGCCAACTTGGTTAGAGCGGAATTGCTTGCCAATTCTGCTGCAGGGGACTCACACGCAGACTTCAAGGTCTCAGGCTGCCAAGGAAATCTGATGGGTATAAATCAGGAAGCTGGATAGTATGTGAGTAAGCTTGCACACAATGGGGATCAGAGCATGGAGGAACTCACCCCAACTTGTACCAAAGCTTGGCCAATGTGGGCCATGTGCTCAGCTCCATGAAGCAACAGTGGTGCCCAGCATGATGGTGCCCGTGCTGAAAGCTGTGACCACTCCCATGCTAGCTAATGTTGCTGCCATGGAAGTGCAGACAGCTGCCATCTTGGCTTTGAAGTGTTGATAAGGGCTTCCAGAGTTTCGAATCACTCCTGCACTCTAGAACTGAGAATGGCAATAGCTTCACGAAAGAGGCACCTGCTATTTCCTCTCGGGAAGACCACATTTGTGATTCCCACCACTCAATCTACCCTTGTTAGTGCCACACAGTCAGCTGGATCAGACATGCCCTGACTCCTCCTTAGATGCTGCAGTCAGGCCTTCAAGGTTGGCAATTGCTGAAAGTCACAGCCATCTGAGGTCATGGCCATCTGAAGTGGCCCCAATGGAAGCTCAGAAAACTTCCAACTCTCAGACTGTAGCCGCTGGGGAAACACTTCATAAGAATACTAGGATAATTAAACAAGCTTGCCCCACGGCCTTGCACTGGAATAATGTGTAATTATTTCTATTAACTGTTAGATACAGATAGAATTCAGTTGTTAGATAGATTAACTTTATGTTTTGGATTTGGTGTTGAGATTTCTATTTGTAGTGAATTGAGGGAAGACCAAACAGGCAGGGCAGAAGAAAGGCAAAGGATGGGAATAAGGATGGTGGATAAGGGCTGTGGGACTGTTGGGGGTAGGAGGCATGGTTCATGTGAAGCACTCTTCGACCAGCTGCTCTTTGAGAGCTCTAGAAGCTGGGGTGACCAGTCACCCATACTCTTAATGCTGCTCCTCCTCCTCCTACACTGCCTACTCTTGCTCCATCTCCTGCTCCGCTACTTGCTGCCCAGTTAGTATTAAGTGCAGGGCCCTCACGATGGGGAAGCTGTGGCGCCTGTAACAGAGGTTGATAAATCTGGATACACACTCAGGGATGTACTACAATGCTCCCCCTGAATTGTCCAGGCAGCGAAGCATTGCTTCAGCATGCCAACTCTATGCTTGATGACCTTTCTGGTGGCAGCTTAGTTCTTATTGTAGGTCTGCGCTGTAGCTCTGTGCAGACTCCTAACAGGAGGTAGTAACCAAATCAGGAGGTGATAGCTGTTGTCACCCTGTAACCAGCCGGTGACCTGATGACCTGGTTAGAACAAAGGCAGCACGGAAGATTGGAGCGTGATGCACTGCCCGTGGCTGCAAATAGGATGGACATTGAAGTAGTGGAATCTGTCTCTATCAATATAATAGATAATAGAAATCACACAAGGCAATGTGCATCCTTGGTAAACCTGTAATGCATATAAAATCTAATGCTCGTTCAACCTGCCATGGGAAAGGGATGTAGGTATTCCTCTTGATGTAGAGAGCTTCTGTCACTCCCTGGTACACTGGTGGCTTGCAAACTGTGAGAGATCACTGACGTCATCTGCTGCAACCTGAAAGGAGCCCCTGGTACAAAAGTTAAGAGCCACGGTGACCTCGCCAGCCACAGGCAGGGCAGTCAGTGCCCTGGTATAAGGTTTGAGTTGTTATTGCAGGAGGTGACATAGCTCAGTGACCACTTTCTGTGTGAGGCAAAGGTGTCTTGAGACATTGCTGCTCACTGAAGTTTATGTAAGAGAAGTTATCTTTGTAGATATAGGAATGCTGCTTTTTGAGAGCTCTCGGATCTAGGGGCACTGGTGATCTATATTCTTCACGCTGCTCCTTGTTCTCCCACACTGCCTACTCTTGCTCCACCTCCAGCTGCACTTCTTGCTGCCCGGGTGATGGTGCACAGTGCCCTTCTCCTCCCCCCTCTATGAGCTGCTCCTGCTCTTTCCCATTTTTCCTGCCCCTCCTCCTCCAGCCGGAAGTTCCACACATAACTGCAGTAAAACTGTTTAGAAGGCAGACAAAAATGTTGAAGCATTCGTAGAATCATCGTCCCTGGGGTCAGAATAAAGATTGCATAGTCAGCAAATAATCCAAAAGCGTCTAGATGTTGGCCTCAGCCTAACTTGGAAGTGGTAGATTAATTCGTACTGTTCATGTGGCCAGTCTGATGCTGGGGCAGACCAATATCAGAGAAAGCCCAACAACAAGTTTGAGGACCCTAATTTAATTGTTTCAGTCATAATTTTACATTTTTCTGGCAAGCCCCTGAATACGTATGGAGCAGCCCAATCCAATATCTGAGGCGGTTCATTTTCGGTGCGTGCGTGTGCTCCGACCACCATATTGGATGCTTATCTGTCGCATACCAGAAAAACTGATTCAGGCGTAATGATTTTCCAGGTACTGAGTTTAATGCTAAACCATTCTACAAGCATGATCAGCTGTAAAGTTTAAAACTTAAGCATCCATAACACTTTTATGACTTTAAAATTCTGCTTTTAACCAACATGACCTCCTCAATAAAGAAGATGACCTCCTTTAGTCTCAATGAAACTTCTACAGCTTAAAGTCCAAGCCTAGCTCATCTTCAGAGCTGGAGCCATTGCTCCCCACACTTTAATGTTTAACTAGCATGTGATATTCTCGAAGCTGAGTAGGTTTCAACAGACTGCTCCGTGTCCTGGACAGCGAGACCTCAAATCCCTCTGAAAAATTACCCTGATTTCTGCTGATGCACAGTTCTAAGGTACAGTCCTGCAATATTTAGCTCTACAAATTTTAGTTGCAAACCTCTTCAAGCCATGCATAGGGATCTAGCCAGGGTAAAATGGAACGAAGACTAACAGGAAAAGCTATAGCAGAAGAATGGGGAGTCTTTAAGGAAGAGATGCTTCAGATACAGGCGAGGTACATTCCAACAAGGGTGAAAGTAGGGGGACAGAAAACAGGGCTCCTTGGATTGCAGGGGAGATAGAGATTATGACAAAACAAAAAAAGGAGGGTGTATGAAACATATCAGATGAGTATTTAGGTGAGAACCAGGTCAAATACAATAGATTGAGGTGGGAGGTGAAGAGAAAAATAAAACTGGCAAAGAGAGAATATGAGAATAGAATTTTTTTAAAATTCAATTTTGGGATGTGGGCGTTACTGGCTAGGCCAGCATTTATTGCCCATCCCTAATTGCCCTTCAGAAGGTGGTGATAAGCTACCTTCTTGAACCGCTGCAGTCCACGGTGGCATTCAGCATAAAAGGGAACCCAAAAATCTTCCATCAGCTTATAAGTAGCAAGTAGTAAGAGATAGGGTGGGTCCTATTAGATACAAAGGCAATGATAAATGCTTAGAGATGCAGGGTCAAGCTAGAATACTTCACAAGTACTTTGCATCAGTGTTTACTAAGGAAGAGGAATTTGACAAAATATTGGTAGAAGTGGAGATAGCAGAGGCAATGGATAGTGCGAAAATTAAGAGAGAGTAGATACGTCACCTGGTCTGGATGGCTTACATCCCAGGTTGCTAAAGGAATTGGGGGTGGGGATAACAGACGAGCTTGCCATAATTGTCCAACATTTCCGAGATATAGGGGAGGTGCTAGAGGACTGGAGAGTGGCAAATGTGATACCCTTATTCAAGAACAGCCAAATGGCCTACTCCTACTCCTGCTCCTAAGTCCTATGTTCCTATGAAAGGAGGCAAGCACAGTCCTAGCAACTATAGGCCAGGCAGTAGTGGGTAAGATTTCAGAAACAATGTTCAGGGGAAAAAAATCAACAGGCTCTTGGAGAGGTTTGAGTTAGTTAAGGAGAACCTGCAAAGATTTGGAAAAGGCAGATCGTGTTTTATCAATCTAATTGAATTTTTGCTGAAGTAACAGAGAAGGTTGATGAAGGGAATATGATAGATGGTGCTTATATCGATATTAAGAAAAATTTTGACAAGGTATCTTGTAGAAGGCTGGTTAACAAAATTGAGGCCAATGGAATTGGACGGTCAGTGTCCAATTGGATAAAAATATTGACTTAAAGACAGAAAACAGTGAGTCGTGGTAAATGGTTATTTTTCAGACTGAAGGATGGTGGTTAGTGAGTCAGTGCTAGCACCGCTTTTGTTTTGCTATATATAAATGACTTGGATCTTGGAATAGGGAGTAAAGTTACAAAATCTGCCGATGATACCAAATTTGGAGGGGTGGCAACAGTGAGGATGATAAGAATTGACTGCAATAGGACATAGATAGGCTAGCAGAATGGGCAGACAAGTGGCAGATGGAATTTAATACAGAGAAGTGTGAGGTGATGTGTTTAGGCAGAAGGAGTAAGGAGAGGCAATATCAACTTGATAGCACATTTTAAAGGGTGTTCAGCAACAGAGGGACCTGGGGTACATGTGCATCGATCTATGAAGGTGGCAGGAAATGTTGAGAGAGTGGTTAATGAAGCATATGGGATCTTGGGCTTCATAAATAGAGATATTGGGCAGAATTTTCTGCCTGTCGGGCGGGCTGGTCGGGAGCGGGCGTGGAGCTGATTGCCCACAATTGGCTACGCGATGCCATTTTACGTGGCCGGGCCAATTAAGGCCTGCCCAGTGTGACGCACGGCAGTAGTGCTGAGCGCTACCTATGTGGGCGGGGGGAGGAGGGGGAGTCTGCACTCTGTGTGCAAAAATCTCCCTGAGGCACGGAGCTGCATCAGGGAGATTAAGTTCATATTAAAATATTTAAATAAAGAAAGGTAAAATTTATTTCGCTATGTCCCCTCATGTCACAGTATCACATGAGCTGGGACATGTTTATGAATTGTGACAAAAATATTTATTCATTTAATAAAGCCTTCAGGAAACCTCATCCCTCCTGTGGATGAGGTTTCCTGAAAAATGCAAGGCCGCTTGGGCTCTTCACCTGCCCGCCAACCTTAAGGGTAGATGCGCAGCGTTGATAATTACTTTAATTGGTTTTTCAATGGCCTTAACAGGCTTTTCAGAGTTCGGTGCGCGCCCGCTGAATAAAAGATCTGAATGACACGCGGTGATGTCGGGACATACGCCCGACTTCACCGCGTGTCATTTAACACGTCAGCGTGCCGGGCCCACCCCCGCACGCCAACGTGAAAATTCTGGCCATTGAGTGAAAGAACAGGAAAGTTATGTTGAACCTTTATAAAACTGTGGTTAGGCCCCAACTAGAGTATTATGTTCAGTTCTGGTCACCACACTTTAGGAAAGACATGAAAATCCTTGAGAGGGTGCAGAGTAGAATTACCAGAATGGTTCCAAGGATGGGGGATTTTATGTACACGGTTACGTTGGGAAAGCTTGCGTTGTTCTCTTTGAGACAGTGGAGATTGAGGGGAGATTTGATAGAGCTGTACAAGATTATGACAGGCTTAGATAAGGTAGACAGGAATAATTTCTCATTAGCTGATGGTACAAGGATTAGGGATCACAGATTTAAGAGATGCAGGGGGAATATGAGGAAGAATTTAAGTCACCTGGACCTGATGGGTTGCATCCTAGGATATTAAAGGAAGTAGCTGCAGAGATAGTGGATGCACTGGTAGTAATCTTCCAAGAATCCTTAAATTCTAGAGAAGTTCCAGAGGATTGGAAAACTGCCAATGTAACACCCTTATTCAAAAAGGGAGGGAGACAAAAAACAGGTAGCTAGAGGCCAGTTCGCTTAACATCTGCCATCGGGAAAATGTTGGAGTCTATTATAAAGGATATAATAGCAGAGCATTTAGAAATGCATAATATAATCGAGCAGAGTCAGCATGGCTTCATGAAGGGGAAATCATGCCTGACAAATTTATTAGAATTCTTTGAGGAGGTAACAAGAAGGATAGATAAAGGGGAACCAGTGGATATAATATGTTTGGATTTCCAAAAGGCATTCGATAAGGTACCGCACATAAGGCTACTTAATAAGATAAGGGTAATATATTAGCATGGATAGAGGACTGGTGAACTAATAGAAGACAGAGGACTGAATTTTGCTGCCAGTGAGCTGGGGGCGGGGCCCGCTCGCCGACACGCAAAATGACACGGAATGTTGTCGGGTGGAACCCCCGACATCATCCCGCCCCATTTGAATTTTCAGAAAGGCGGGGGCACAGCCAAATCAGCTGTGTGCCCGCCAACTTGTCAATGGCCAATTGAGGCCATTGACAGGATCATTAAAACAATTAAAGGACCTGCCCGTCCAACCTTAAGGTTGGCAGGCTGGCCAGGAGCCCCGGCGGGCTTCTGATAATACATGAAACCTCATCCAGTGGCGGGATGAGGTTTCTTGTAGGGTTTAAAAAAGTGTAATAAAGTTTTTGTGAAATTTATTGATATGTCCCATCTCGTGTGACATTGTCACATGAGGGGGACATGTTAAGGATTTTTTTTTCTATTTTTAATGTGTATACAGCTGTCAGCGATCTCCCTGAGGCAGCACTTAGCCTCAGGGAGATGTGAGCTCTTTCGTGCGCATGCGTGAAAGAGCACACTCTCACTTTTGGGGAATCCACCCCCCCCCCGCCCGCACAGGAAGCGCATAGTGCTTCCCGCTGGACGTCACGCTGGGCGGGCCTTAATTGGCCCACCCACGTAAAATGGCGGTGGGGCCTGCTTCTCTGGCAGGGATCGGCTCCCCGCCCGCCGGAGATTGGGTTGGGCCCATCCGCCTGGTAGGCAGAAAGTTCTGCCCAGAGAGTTTGGATACGGTTGTTGGGGTGGGGGGGGGGGGGGTGGGAGGGGGCGGGGGGGCAGTGGGGCACAATTTCGGGATGGCAACCTGTAACTAGTGGAGTGCCACAGGGATCAGTGCTGGGGCCACAATTATTTACAATATATATTAATGACTTGGATGAGGGAAATTAATGTACTATTGTCAAGTTTGTGGATGACACAAAAATAGGTGGGAAGGCACAAAGAGTCTACAGAGGGATATCGACACGTTAAGTGAGTGGGCAAAAACATGGCAGATGGAATATAATGTGGGGAAACTGAGGTTATGCACTTTGGCAGGAAGAATAGAGGAGCTGAATATTATTTAAATGGAGAAAGACTGCAGAAAGCTGCAGCACAGAGGGATTTGGGGGTCCTCATGCATGAATCCCAAAAAGCTAACATACAAGTTCAGCAGGTAATAGGGAAGGCAAATGGAATGTTGGTCTTTATTTCAAGGGGAATGGAATATAAAAATAGGGAAGTCTTGCTAAAACTATACAAGGCACTAGTTAAACCACAGCTAGAATACTGTGAACAGTTTTGATCCCCTTATCTAAGGAAAGATATACTGGCGTTGGAGGCAGTCCAAAGAAGGTTCACCAGGTTGATCCCAGGTATGGAGGGATTTTCTTATGAGAGGTTGTGTAGGTTGAAGGGGCACCCACTTAAAACAGAGATGAGGAGGAATTTCTTCTCTCAGAGGGTAGTGAATCTGTGGAATTCTTTACCGCAGAGGGATGTAGAAGCTGGGTCCTTAAGTATATTCAAGGCTGAGATATACAGACTTTTAATCAGTAAGGGAACTGAGGTTTATGGGGAAAAGGCAGGAAAGTGGAGTTGAGGGTTATCAGATCAGCCATGATCTCATTGAATGGTGGAGCAGGCTTGATGGGCCAAATGGCCTACTTCTGCTCCTACATCTTATGGTCTTATACACAGCAAGCAGTAGTGACCTGGAACTTGCTGCCCATGAGGCAAACAATCAATGATTTCAAAATGAAATTGGATGGGCACTTGTAGGAAATAAACTTGCAGGGCTATGGGGAATGAGCAGAGGAGTGGGACTGAATGGATTGCTCCACATTGGCATAGACACAATGGACCGAATAGCCTCCTTCTGTGCTGTAAATGACTCTATGACTCTATCTCACCTCCCTCTTCTTCTTTAAGACACTCCCTAAAATCTACCTCTTAGTCTAAGCTTTTGTTCCAATGTCTCCTTCTCTAGTTTGGTGTCATTTTTTGTCTGACTGCACTCCTGTGAAGTGTCTTGGGATTTTTTTCTATTTCAATGGTGCAGTTTAAGTTAAAGTTGTTGTTGTTGTAATATTTATCCCAAGTGGCCATTTTCTGAATGTGGGCCTTCACCAGGTGTGATAATTGATTGTTGCTAACTATGTGAACTTTCAGAGCAGAGCCTGACTAACCTGATGGCTACATAGAGACCTAGAGGTCTGCAGCACAGAAAAAGGCCCTTCAGCTCATTGAGTCTGCGCCGGTCAAACAAGTACCTAACTATTCTAATCCCATTTTCCAGCACTAAGCCCATAGCCTTGTATGCCATGGCATCGCAAGTGCACATCCAAATAGTACATGTATAAGAGTACTAGTGTAGGAATCAGTCCTAGTGGTCAGTCACGGAATCCAGGTTATTTCTTCTTCCCTAGTCTAGGGAGAGACTAACTGTACACGTTTAATGCTCACTCGCTGATATCAACTATAACAACTCAGCACAACCTGAGATCTCATTGCAGTGTAAAGCTATGTTCCACAGTGGGCAGAGGCATCAGGATGCTCCCAGGAAGTCAAAATTCTAAATAGCCCTTTCTCATCAAGGTATTAGTTGCCTCTGTTTGCACCAGGTAGTTAGTAAAATTAAATTAAGAGAAATAATGGCCAGCATTTATTGCCCATCCCTAGTTGCCCTTGAGAAGGTGGTGGTGAGCTGCCTTCTTGAACCGCTGCAGCCCATGTAGTGTTGGTACGCCCACAGGGCTGTTAGGGAGAGAGTTCCAGGATTTTGACCCATCGACAATGAAGGAACAGCAATGTATTTCCAAGTCAGGATGATGAGTGGCTTGAGAGGAACTTCCAGGTCATGGTGTTCCCATGTGTCTGCTGCCCTTGTCCTTCTAGATGGTAGTGGTCGTGGGCTTGGAAGGTGCTGTCTAAGGAGCCTTGGTGAGTCCCTGCAATGCATCTTGTAGATGGTACACACTGCTGCCACTGTGTGTCAGTGGTGGAAGCAGTGAATGTCTGTGGATGGGGCGCTTTGTCCTGGATAGTGTCAAGCTTCTTGAGTGTTGTTGGAGCTGCCCTCATCCAGGCAAGTGGGGGGTAATCCATCACACTCTTGACTTGTGCCTTGTAGATGGTGGACAGGCTTTGGGGAGTCAGGAGTGACCCAAATCATACATTCAGCTTGCAAGATACTTTACCAGATGATAATGCCACTTTAAGTGATACATTCTGGAGCTGAATTGGCTGCCAGTTTAAACATGTGCTAGTTCCTGCTCTGACATCTACACGTGGGAATCAAAACAGGTGCTTCTTGCCACAGTAATGCAGCAGCAAGTTTCTGAGTAGTAACCATGAACTCCACGTTCAGGCTGGCTGTATGCACAGACTGTCCCTGGTTTCCCAGAAGAGCATAGTTCTAATTGCAGCCTATCTATGATCTATCTTTCTCTCCCCAAGACACTGGCTCTTGCTACAGTTTCCTGTGGGAGTGGCTGCCCTCGAATATTGACTCAAGTGGAAATTCTTGCTATATGAGTTTGGAGAGTGTCAGAATGCCATTCATCCTTGGGAGGAATCACAGTCATGCTGGATTCTGTCTTTTCCCAATATCCTCATATGTGAACTTTCCAGCAAAGGTTGCTGAATAGCAATCAGGAGTGAGAATCCTGGTTTAATTTTCCCTACTCAAGCCTCAGGAATGAGCAATTAACTTGTACAGCACACCAACTTTCCCCAGGCTGTGATTAATTAATTTGAATTTGAATCTGGAACTGTATTGGTCAGTTCCATATTAGGCAATGCATTCCAACCTTGATATCCTTATGACAAAAGTAAAACATTTTTTTCCATATACTGCATCATGGTATTGGCTTCTTTCTTTCTGTGATAGTACTTACAGTATTCAGAACCAGATTCATTTGCAGTAACAATGGTCCATCAATACAATCATTTCAAAGTACTGACACTGAGGTTAATTCTGGCTATGGGCAATAGCACGAAATGGGGAATAGCGAACTGACAGCCTGTTTCAGGAGGGATGTAAAATGGACTCTGGACTCTTTATCAGTTGTTTTACATCACACTAAGCCAAATTTACCTCATTGAGTCTGGTTAGGTATGTGAAGGAAGAGGCCAAGCCATTAGCCAAGTTAAACTGCGACTGTTTCCTGTACCACCTTTTCCAATCAAATGGCACGGGATATAACCAGTCGCTGAAAAGTAGTAACAAAGATTTTCAGTTCAATCAGCTTGGCTTGTTACCAGTTACCTAGATATTGGATAGCTTTATTCACACTCTAGGTGATAGGAAATGAAACCTCACCTCTAGGACTGGTCTGAGGTGTTGAACCTGGGAAAAATTTGCCGAGGAATAATCCAAAAATATAACAGTTACTACCTGCCCTCCTGCTCCCACATACAGTTTTAAAGTGCTGACAAGTGATTGCACCTTAGTTTATTTTTCTTTGTTCCTTCCTGCCCAACCTCCTTCCCTAGGTGAAACACTCCTTTGTAAGGCATTCAGCTCAGTAGCTCAGTTTGGGCCTGACTAGCTAATTAAAAATAGAATGGATTAATGTGACAGGAGCAGCAAAGTAGAAATATTTCTGATGAGTCAGCTTTATACTGTATGTGTTGTGTAATGTAGTGGTGGTTGGTGGTCAGTAATATTAATATGATGTGCCAATTCTGGATTCAACCGCTCTTTCCTGATTAAAAACTCTCTGCTTCCCGTCCTGTGTTTCTTCTTCCACTGCTTAAGTTTATGGTCAATTTTTTTCACCACTCACTTCTTCCCCTAAAGGTGCTGACTCTTTGTGGTTCTATGAGAACCAGCTTCACTCTCTTACATTGCAAAAGTGGTTATTTTTCCTATCTGAGCCTATTCAGTGAGAATTGGTTTGCTATTTGACTGAAACACTGCCGCTGCCCTCAGCCAATGTTTGTGCACACACACACGCACACACACACATGCACATTATTCACCGAGGTCACTGGATATCACTCTATTTAGATTATCTCCCCCACCTCTCTAATCCAGGAATATGGGATTTTATTTTGGTATCCCAACATTTGTTTACACAGCACTTTATGTGATCTAGAGTACACTGCACTGGCTGGTGGAATACTCTTTTTAAATTCTTTCATGGGATGTGGGCATCTCTGGCTGGGGCAGAAGTTAATGCCCATCCCTAATTGTCCTTGAGAAGGTAATGGTGAGTGGTGATGGTAGTGGATGTGTATGCAAAGGGCAAAAATTACAGGGCTATGAGGAAAGAACAGTGGGTTGGAGCTAATTGCAAAGACCTAGCACAGGTATTGCAGGTCAAGTTGTCTTCTTCTGTGCTGATTGATTCTATGACTCTATGAACTGCTCCTTATCTGAGATTGACCAAAGATTGCATTTGGGACCTTCCCATGCTCAGTGTGGATTTTATCATGAGATAACATGACATGTTAGGAAGTACACACTGAAGGATAAATGATTATGATCTGATCACTAGAGGTTTATCGATGAATAACAGCCAATTATTAGGGAATAATAAGCCCAATATTACTGGCTGCCCAAAATGCAAAAGCGCTCTTTTCTTTAACACTAACACTCTTCATATAAGTTCACCAAAAATGTTGAAAGTAATTGGTATGTGTTCTTCTATTCACTACTGTTAAACTGAATATAAACTTGACCACCTTTTTTCTACCAGTGGTGAATGGAGGAACTTATATTCAGAAGTGATTTTATGTTCCCCCTAGGGGGTGGGTTGGCAGTGGGTGGGTGGTGAGGAGTGCAAAATCAGGTGCCATGGCACTGCTGCATGCCCACCATCTACCCAGCCATCCTGCCCCTGCAAGTATTTTAACTGCGGTGGGGGATGCCAGTGCCAAGTGTCCAGGCTGCGCAGCAAAACTTGTCGAGCCTTGTGGCTGGGCTGGGGGTGGGGCTGGCTGGGGGGACGGTGGCCGTCGGGGCAGGCATCCTGTGCCAATTGGAGGCATGTCCTCAAGTTATTTCAAATCCCCCATATTCCCCCCATCAAAATCCCTGTCGATCCTGGCCCCCCCAACCCCCTCTCCAGGCCTGCCAACTTGGCCCCAGCAAGTTCCCAGACTTACTTGTAAGTCCAGGTTCCATACTGCTCATCCTGGAGACTGCTTGCAGTCCCAGCAGTGGCCACCATTCCCATTTAAAGGCCCAATGACCGTAAAATGTCTGGGGGTCAAGCTGCCCAAGTGCAGCTGGGCTTGCCATCGACTTTTATACTGGGTGTGGTGAGGGGGGTGTGGAGACCCTGTCCTCAGTGTAAAAGTCAGCCCTATTTTGACCGCATTCTCCTATGAAGAATAGTTCGTTGTTTCTGGTGCACCATTCATCAAAACCCAAGAAATGGAGAATTCGATTTACGTTAAGCTGTCCTTTATCTGATGTTGATGAATTTGTGCACTTCCAGAAATTTTTGTTTTGTTTATACTTCTGCTTTCCAGTTCAATTGAAAGTTACACATGTTCCGCATCATGCCTCCATGTGTAGTGAATTTGTGTTGGAAGACTGAACTTTTGGAACATTGCTCCTTACCACACAACTTGAATGAAGGATTCTCTTATTTAAAATAGTGGATAATGATATGCACATCCTACATGGTGTGAAGAATATCTTCAGCTCAAATTCTCAGGCAAATTCCAAATTTATGCAGGCTGGTTTCTAGTTGCAAAGGGGAAAATCAATGGAGTTTACAAAGCCTGAATGCAGTGTTAACTGATAACAGACACAATACCTTCATTTTCATGCTAATGTATATAATATAATATATGTATGTATATAATATCAGATCATTTTCACAACCTCTGGGTCCAATATTGCTCTACTGTACCATTTTAATTATACTCTGCATGAAAGTTGCTTTAGTCCTAGGGGACCATAGGCTGCTCTCTCATTAGAGAGAGGACAACTGGTGGTGAGTTTAACCTAAGGGTCACCACACCTCAGGCAAGGGGCAAGTTTGAGAAGGCAGGACCTTCATAGATGACATCTGAGTACAGGAATTGAACCCATGCTATTAGCAGCACTCTACATCACAAACTAGCCATCCAGCCAACTGAGCTAACCGACATAACAACTAAACACAATCTGATCCAATCCCATCGAGCAGTCAAAAGTCTTTTTTTTCTCTTTGTCTCCTTTTGTGTCTCTAGACTATACATAGCCTTGGGGAATAAGACCAGATATCAAAGGTTGTGCATGTTGGATTACAATTTCATTATTATTTCATTTTGAGTTTAACTGCAACCTTGCACTTAACAGCAATTCCTCAATCTGACCTTTTGCCGCTTTCTTTACAGGCAAATCGGCTCAGGATGTGATGCATAAAGAGAATATAGGTTGGGATTACAGCAATATTCAGACAAAGTTTAACCTTCAGAGCTCAAAAAATACTGAGGAGAAAGACTGTGGCATTATTGCAGGTGTGGGTGAGAGCCTGGTGAAATGTAATTTCAACATGACTGCTAAGACATTCATTATCATCCATGGGTGGACGGTGAGTTGCACAGTCTGCTAACCTAATCTAATTTCCTCAAAACTGGAGTACTGACTATCTCAGATATATCATTTCTATCGTAATGCAAATATTCAGAGTACAGCTAGCAAATGTTAACAAACAATTCCTTTCAGCGATCGTGACTAAACCCCTTAAAAATTTAGTTGCTCGATGGACTGAACAAACAGTTGTAACATGTTTTCTTCACTTACAATAAGTCTTTTCAAAAATCTGGTTTTATTGACCCATTGTCCTCTAACTCTGGGGAGCAGCCATTTTAAAACAAGGTCCTTGATGTAGTGTGTCTCAATAACTTAATGTTTTTATCAAAAATAAAAACATGATTCATAAAGTTATGGGAAGCCTTTCTACAACTTCTGTTGTGGAGATTTACAGTCTTAAAAAATTTACGGTTTTAAAAAATTGTTTAGGATGACCATTCTAGTGACATAATTTTATTGTAAAAATTTTGGCTCTATCAAAATTATAAGATATAAAAACCCAACATTGACATGTATGTTTAAAACCAGGGTCACTGTTTCACAATTAGGAGTGGGTGTTTGCCGCCAGCCACCCTCACCCTAAACCAAATTTAGCCCAGGGACTTTGTGGTTAATTGTGTGATCCCAATCCCAACACCTGCCCAAATCATTTAATTTAAATGTAGGCAAATTTGGGATCTTCCTTTATATAGCATCTTTCGCAAGCTCGGAATATCCCAAACGTTGGTAAGGAGAACAGGAAAACCCTCTGCTCTTTTTTGAATGGTGCCATGGGATCTTTTGCATCGACATGAGACCCAGACAGGCCTCAATTTAACAAGAAGGCACATACAACAATGTAGCGCTCCCTTGTCTCACCCCATCCTATCTCTGCCACCTGCCCCATCCCTACAACCCTTTGAGATCCCTGCACTCTTCTAATTCTGGCCTCGTTTAGCATCCCTGGTTTTAATCACTTCACCATTGGTGGCTCTGCCTTCAGCTGCCTGGCCCCCAGCTCTGGAATTTCCTCCTTCAACCTCTCCGTCTCGCTATCTTTTTCTCTTCCTTGAAGGCACTCCTTGAAACGAACCTCTGACTAAGCTTTTGATCACCTGTTCCAATATTTCCTTATGTGGCTCATTCTCAGATTTTATTTGATAACCCTCCTGCAAAGCACCTTGGGACATTTTACTATGCTAAAGGCATGGTTAAAATGCAAGTTACTGCTGTGCTTCAACAAAGTCACTAGTTCTTGGCTTCTGAATTTATGAATGTGATATACTTATTACAGAAAATCAGAAAGTAAGTTGTGAAGAGGACTTTAGGAGTCTGAAAAGGGATATAGATACGTTAAGTGGGTGGGCAAATATTTGGCAGTATAATGTGGGAAAATGTGAACTTATCCACTTTGGCAGGAAGAAATGAAAAGCAGCATATTATTTAAATGGAGCGTGATTGCAGAACTCTGAGGTACAGAGGGATCTGGGTGTCCTGGTACGTGAATCACAAAAAGTTAGCATGTAGGTACAGCAAGTGATTAGAAAGGCAAATGGAATATTGTTGTCTATTGCAAGGGGAATGGAATATAAAAGTAGGGATGTTTTGCTACAATTGTACAGGGCATTGGTGAGACCACATCTAGAGTACCATGTATAGTTTTGTTCTCCTTAATTAAGAAAAGACATAATTGCATTGGCAGCAGTTCAGAGAAAGTTGACTCGACTGATTCCTGGGTTGAGGAAAGAATGGACATGCTAGGACTGTATCCATTGGAGTTTAGAAGAATGAGAGGTGACCTTATTGAGACATATAAGATCCTGAGGGAACTTGACAGATCGGATGCTGAAAATATGTTTCCCCTTTATAGAGTAGGGGGACACAGTTTAAAAAAAGGGGTCTCCCATTTATCATGGAGATGAGAGAAATTTTTTCTCTCAAAGGGTCGTGAGCCTGTGGAATTCTCTTCCCTAGAAAGCAATGGTGGCAGGGTCATTGAATATTTTAAAGTCCGAGTTAGATAGATTCTTGAATAACAAAGGGAGACAAAAGGTAGGTGTGAATGTGGAGTTGAGGCCACACTCAGTTCAGCCATGACTTTATCAAATGGCAAAGCAGGCTCCAGGAGCCAAATGGCCTACTCCTGCTCCTAATTTGTATTTTTGCATGTTTGTAGATCAGCTGAAAGACAATTATAGATACACTATGGTGCGGTGTTGGTTTAAGAAAGTGTCTTTAACAGTTAAAGTCACAATGCTTGCATTTTGAAGTTAGGTCTGAGAGGGAGAGCTTGAGGGAGAATCTAATCTCCTTGTGGGGAATACTGTAAACTTGAAGTCATCCTAAACTCCGCTGCCTACGTCCTAACTCACACCAAGTTCCATTCACCCATCACCCCAGTACTCACTGACTGACATGACTTAAGCAATGTTTTGATTTTTAAAATTCTCATCCTTGGTTTCAAATCCATCCATAACCTTGACCCCTCCCTTTCTCTGTAATCCCCTCCAGCCCTACAACCATCTGAGACTCTGGCATCTTGAAAATCCCGTATTTAAATTGCTCAGGCATTGATGGCTGTGCATTCAGCTGCCAAGCTCCAAGTTCTGGAATTCCTTCATTAAACCTTTCTACCTCTCTGTCTCTCTTTCCTCCTTTAAGACAAACCTTAAAACTTACCTCTTTGACCAAGCTTTTGGCATGTGCCCCAATATCTTCTTATGTGACTCGATGTCAAATTTTGTTTTGTAACATTCCTGTGAAGCACCTTGGAGCATTTTATTATGTTACAGGCATTTTATAATACAAATTGTTGCTGTTATTTGCCAGCATTAAACAGTTTGTTGGCCTGATGCTGGCTATACTGTATGAGCTTATACTATAGATCACCTCAAGAGCTGATGTATTTCAGTTTCTTGTAATATGTATTCTTTTGTACTTATTTGAAATGCCTATGATAAATGAAAACAAAACAGCGCGGTTTTGAGGAGCATCTTAAAGGGAGAGAGAAAATGATTGAGATGGGGAGGCTTAGAGAGGAAATTCCAGAGTTTAGGGCCCAGGCAGCAGAAGGCACAGCCATCAAATGTGGATACGCAAGAGGCCAGAATTGGAGGAACGCAGAGACATCAGAGGGTTGGAGGGCTGAAGGAGGTTACAGAGATGGGGAGCAGAGAAGCCATGGAGGGATTTGAAAACAATGTTCAGATATAAAAACGAAACAGATAAGTTAAGTTTTCCGGGGTAACTTGTTTTTAAAAGATGTGCAGAGGTGTGAAAAAGTGGAAATGCATGATTGATCCCCTAATTTTGTTCGTGTGCACAGATTTCTTTCCTTTTGAAAGTCCTCTCCACAGGCTGAACTGGACTGGACTGGACTGGTCAAAAGATAACCATCCTTATTATTGGGGAGTTCAGGGGAAGCTTCACCATGCAGGACATCTGCATGTACTCATACTTGGTTGCCCAAAATAGGAAAGCATACATTAAGATTAATACAAAAATTCAAAAAGAACGAGTCCAATAACATTTTGAACCTATTGAGACTTCACAGTAAAATGGCGCCTATCACTGAAAGTGAAGGAGTGACTTTTTTTAAAATCATTGCCTTTCCTTGCAGACGACGGGACTGATGGAATCTTGGATCAGTGGTATGGTTAAAGCCCTCCAAACACAAGAAATATATGCAAACATCATTGTGGTCAACTGGCTTGATCGTGCGCATCAGCTTTACACAGTTGCTGTCAACAACTCAGAGGTGGTTGGAAGAGAAATTGCTGTGTTAGTCGACTGGCTACAGGTAAATGATACTATACAAAATCCAGCACAACCCTGCTGTACATCCTAGAACACATTTATCTTTTTAAGATTGATCATCAATGATCTTGCTTGCATGGCTAGCATAGATACAGTTTCCAACGTGCTGATGTTAACTAGGTGCACACGTGCTGTAACACGTATTGGGAAGGGTACTGTTCCACAAAAGATGTCCAAATCAAACCCTAGAATGCATTGCAGAACTTGAGGAGTGACATGGGAAACAGGAAAGATGCTAATCTATACTGTAGTATGGTTCCTTGGACCCTGTTTTCCTGAGCCCTGGCAGTTCTATGCACTTTGTTTAAGTGTGACTCTCTGGGCGGGATTTTCCGCTCCCACCCGCCACCTGGATTGTCCGTCTGGTCCCGCCGAAGGTCAATGGACTTTTGGCTGGGCCGCCGCATCCCCCACAGTGGGTCCCCCCAAGACTGGGTTGGAAAATCCCTGCCTCTGTATTGAGAAATGGCAGGCTAATAAATTATGGATGAGCCATCACAGATTAGTGAGATTTTCTTTATAACCTGATGTGCACATCTGCATGTCAACAGGAACTGAAACCATGGCTGACTTTTTGTTTTGTATTTTTGACCTCCCTAACCCAGGTTACTGAGGTCGACCAGAAATTGAACCTGAGATTTTCTGTTCTCTATGGCTGTGCTGCACCAGGGATAAGAGGCTTAAGTGATGAGGAGGCCCTAGAAAATCTAGAATAGTTTTATTCAAGCAGAGAAGGCTAAGGCGAAGCCTGATCGAGATGAGTTTTGATAAGGTCCATAAATAAAGAACATGCATTTAAAAAGCACCTTTCCTGACCTTAGGATGTCTCAAAATGTTCTTTAGCCAATGAAGTAATCTTGATGTGTAATGTTGTAATGTAGGAAATGATGAAAATCTATTTTCACTGCTCAGTGAATCCATAATTAGAGGGCATTAATTTAAGATGATTATCAAAATAATGAAAGGAGAGGTTAAGAGATTTATTTTTATGTGGAAAGTTGTTAGGGTATGCAATGCCCCATCAGAAACAATGAGAGAAACAGGATCCATAATAGCTTTTAAAGGAAAGTAGATGAATATTTGGAGAAGAAAAACTTAAAAGGGCAAATGGTAGAGGAATGAGCTAGTTGGCTATTCCTTTACGCCACTGGCATAGGCAATTGTCCAAATGCCCGTCCTTGTTTCGTAAAGTTTATATAGTGCCACAGAATTAATTTCTACCTGAACAGGGCTTTGGTGAAACATCTCATCTGAAGCATGGCACATCTGATAGCGCATCAGTCTCTAAACACTGCTGGATTATTGGCCTAGATCAATGGATCTCAAACTTGAATCTGAATCTCAAACTGCAGATCCCTGGTGTTTGGCAGAGACCTTGCAGGGGGCCTGTGATGCAGGGCTGGGCTGCAGGTGGATGACCACCCAGGATACTGCAGTTAAGCATAAGCTGGTGAGTGGTAGCCAGAGACATACTTTGCTCTCCATCTTCCCCTGCTTTCTGCAGGCTCCCTTCTTTGGCAGTAACTCACTCGTTAGTTGGATTTTGGCCAGTTCGAGTCCATGACACTAAACTGGTAGCTGTACTTAGAAAGGCTGCAAGAATGACTGGTGCAGAAAATGGAAATATACTTTTGCAGCGATATTCTGTTCTGAAGCAAATGAGGCAGAGTGGAATTAAAACAGAAAATGCTGGAAAAACTCAGCAGGTCTGGCAGCACCTGCGGAGAGAGAAACAGTTAACGTTTCCAGCCCAATATGACTCTTCTTTGGAACCCATTGAGTTTCGAAGAAGAGTTATATTGGACACAAAACGTTAACTCTGTTTCTCTCTCCACAGATGCTGCCGGAACTGCTGAGTTTTTCCAGCATTTTTCTGTTTTTTATTTCATATTTCCAGCATCTGCAGTACTTTGCTTTTATTTTAGAGGCAGAATGGAAAGCTTGCTGCTGAAGCAAGAACTGGGAATGTTCTTCAGTGGTGGTGCTTCACACCAATGAATAGAAAAACTCTGCATTCAAAATATCTATTATGTTAGTGAAGGAATAATTGTTTTTAATGTCGCATGTTAAAATTTTGATTCTTAAACAAATTGCATTTATACAGTACCTTTCATTTCCTTGGGATATCCCAAAGTACTTTACAGTACTTATTTTTGAACTGTAGTCACTGTAGTTTCATAGGAAAATGCATCAGTCAATATGTGCATAGCAAGGACCCACAAACAGCAATGTTTTTGTGGTGATAGTTGAAGAATAAAAGTTGGCCAAAGGACTAGGTAAACACAAAGTCCCATGGAATCTTATATTCACACGAACAGGGAGACACTAGCTAAACATCTCTCACCTGGAACAACACAGCCCTTCCTCGGTGTTGAATTGTACTGTCAGCCTAGATTATGAGCTCAAGTCTTGGAGTGGAACTTGAACCCACTAACTTATGACTCTAAGGAGTGCTACCATTGAGCCAAGTTGATATTTAACAGCCACTAACCTCTTGTGTAATTTCTATAAGATTGAAGGCCAGATAATCAGGGATATGGACTTCTATCCTTGAAACCTGTGAAGGCTACCCTGTTAACAACTGACAGTTGGGGAACTTGCATCAGATTCAAATGATTATTACAGCAGGGTGAATGGATTAGTTTGGTCCATCCTGACCCAGAGAAATAGATTGTCCCCTTGTAGTGGTCCATCTAGCATACAGACCCCTAATTGCCAACCCCAAGTTTCAAATAGGCTGAATGCTCTAGAATGGCATCCTGCTTCATAATGAAAAGCAGCATTGTAGTTAGCTACATAAGGCTAAGAACTGAAATATCCTGGCCCATTGTGACCACTGGACATCAGTGACAGTCAGTCTAAAGACACTTCTTAAGCTCCTTCTGAATAAGGGCCTTTTGGTCATGTCATTCAATGGAACAGTGCATTAATTCAGCAACAGAGCTCGCTGTCCTACCAGGCTAGATATTTCTTTTCATTTTTAGGAACATAACAAATAGTACTAAACAAGCTGCTTATTTTTGTCCATTACTATGAAAAGAAGATTGTCCAATTAAATATTTAAAAAACTTCTCCATCTGCAGCATGTGACAGACATACCACTTTATAAGATGCATATGATTGGCTACAGCTTGGGAGCTCATGTTGCGGGATTTGCAGGAAAAGCTGCACAAAATAAAATTGGACGAATAACAGGTATGAATTAACGAAGATAGGTTGAACTTTCTGATAATGTTTATTAAATATATAAGTATCGGAAATGCATTTGGCGAAGGAATGGTACAATGTTGACTTCACTGTGGTGAGTTCATAGTAGTCTGCCAGTTCATCCCACAGGAGGTACCGGTTGGGAGTGAAGCCCTTCTTCTGAGGATGGGATGGAGTGAAAATTGTGGTTGTGTGCCTCCTGGCCCTCATTGCAAAAATTCATTGTATGAAGTAGTATTTTGGGTATGCCTGAGCTATATTAATTGATGGAGCTTTAATCTATTGAATTGGGAAAAGCTATTTTCTCTGTGATGATGAGGGTCCAGCAATTTAATATAATCGTCAATTTCTTTATGTAGAGAATTGTTGTGGATGGATTATTGGGGCAAGGACCTTATGTTAATGTTAAAGTGGATAATATTTGAAGCAGAAGAAAATACAAGGCTATAGGGAGAGTCTGGGGAAGAGGGATCAGTTAGACTAGAAAGCAAGACTTAATAGACTGAATGGCTACCTTCTGTGCTGTAAATTTTAATAGTTTAATGGATCCATCTCAGCCAGAGCATGCATTCAAGCATTACATTTGTCTTCAGCTGAATAGGCAAGAGGGTAACTTAGCCAGTGTTCCAATTCTTGCTTGCTACTAAGAGACACTTGGAGAGTAACATGTGGATTTTAGATGGGAATACGCTCAGGCCTAGCTGTGATAACTGCCATTGTTGAATAATGTGCCTTCATCCACTGTTCAGGCTCAGACAGCTTCAGCCGCTTGAGAGAGGTCAAGGTTGGTGCCCCAAATGAGTCCCCTTTTGCAGGACAGGAAGTGAGGAAAATCATTACCACTATTTAGTAACAAAAGTGGACTACCTCCATACAGGACAGGAGGGCCAGAAAACAGTGAGTGCAGAGGAGGCAGTTATGCATTGAATAAAACCATTTTTTTCCCCAGGTTTAGATCCAGCTGGTCCATTGTTTGAAGGTGTTAACCCTGATAAGCGACTTTCCCCTGATGATGCAGACTTTGTAGATGTGCTACACACTTTTGTGTATGGTACTCTGGGAGTTAGCATTGGCATTAAACAGCCGGTTGGCCATATTGATGTGTACCCAAATGGTGGCAGTTTCCAGCCTGGATGTGGCCTTCATGATGTCTTGAATGCCTTAGCCTACGGAAGTAAGTAGTTATTTCATTACTTTGACCCCTCCATCCTCAAATTGCTTGTAAATTGCAATTTGTGTCCATTAAGAATATGGTTGTCACTCTGATGGGTCAGTTAGTAAAATCATTGTCTGTTTGTTTTATCCTTGATCGGTAGAGAGCTCTATTAATTTTTACTGAGACACCTTATTGTTAATATTTTACCTGCCCACATTTGAAACTAGACAATGAGCTGACTTAACTGTGAGTAGTGGCGCAGGTGTCTACAAGAAAGGTCCATGGTTTGATTTCCAGTCTGTGCTGCATTGGCTGATCTCAAATTATATGACAGTTAGGATACAGTGGAACTTTTCGCAGCAGGGAAAGGCCCCTAAGCCAAGGAAACATGTCCCATTTTCCAACGCCAATTCCTTCCTTCTCCTACCGACTGTCTTCTCACAATATCCTGTACTTCTTTCTTTCTATAAAGTCCAATCACTTTTTTCTTGAATCCATTTATATTTCACATCAGTTGACTTTACTTTTAATTTATTACACAAAACTATTGGTCTATGCAAGAAAATCATTCTGCCAAATTTTAATTTACTCGAAACGTTCAAACTATTTATTTTTTCAGTTCTGTGCCTTGATATCTGGGCCCACCAGCTGTCCTGGTCAATTTTGCCAGCTCCCTTCAAAATCCTGAAAATTCAGTTAGACTTGAGTGGGGCCCCAATATTTGTTTGTTCTGTTACAGGGACATCAATCTTAATTGTAAGAACTCGTTCAGGTTTGATTGAAGTTTCCAAGACCCTGAAGTGAACTGATACCCATACAACTTCTATTCTCAATTGTTATCCCCTGACTTTTAAAGATTATTTCTGAGGGTGTGGGTGTCGCAAATGGGCATAATTTATTGTCCATTCCTAGTTGCTTGTAGAAACTGTGCCTAAACCTTAAGTATGAATATTATTAGCTTAGCTGTGATGCCCTCCACATTTAAATAGGCTGCTGACACCCACTTCCTAGGCCACTGTTGAAGAATTGATGAGCTACAGGAAGGCAGCCAACACCTGTGGAACCGTAGCTTAACTCTTTGTCATTCAGTTCCTTCAGGAGGGGTGAGGAGATCGTGTTGAGATTGTTGAATGTTAGAATCGTTTCCTTGTTTCTATTGGCAGCTTTCAGTGATGTTGTTTACTGTGAACATGAGCGTTCAGTGCACCTCTTCGTCGACTCCATCCTGAACCAGGATAAACAGAGCCTCATGTATCGATGCCCCGACACTAAGACATTCGAGAAAGGGATGTGCCTCAGCTGTCGGAAGAATCGTTGCAACAATCTGGGCTATAATGTCAAGAAAGTCAGAAGTAAACGTAGCAACAGGATGTACCTGAAGACAAGAGCAGATATGCCCTTTAAAGGTGAGTAGCTGAATAGCCTGGCATAATGGTGGATTCAATATCTGTCTAAATTACCTAAACAAACATTTAAAAGAGCTACTTCTAGAAGGAGTGGTAAGAAAACAGTTTCTACTTGGAAGTGTCTCACATGTGAGATTTATATGCGCATATGCTACATTTGCTACAATCTTCAGCCAGAAATACCAACTGGATGATCCATCTCAACCTCCTCCGGAGGTCCCCAGTATCACAGATGCCAGTTTTCATCCAATTCGATTCACTCCGCATGATATCAAGAAACAGCTGAAGGCATTGGATACTGCAAAGGCTATGGGCCCTGACAACATTCCAGCAATAGTACTGAAGACTTGTGCTCTAGAACTTGCTGTGCCCCTGGCCAAGCTGTTCCAGTACAGCTACAACACTGGCATCCACCTGGCTATGTGGAAAATTGCCCAGGTGTGTCCTGCACACAAAAAGCAGGACAAATCCAACCTGCCTAATTACAGCCCCATCAGCCTACTCTCCATCATTAGTAAAGTAATGGTAGGGGTCATCAACAGTGCTATCAAGCAGCACTTGCTTAGCAATAACCTGTTCACTGACGCCCAGTTTGGGTTCTGCCAGGGCCACTCAGCTCCTGACCTCATTACAGCCTTGGTTCAAACATGGACAAAAGAGCTGAACTCCCGAGGTGAGGTGAGAGTGACTGCCCTTGACATCAAGGCAGCATTTGATGGAGTGTGGCATCAAGGAGCCCTAGCAAAACTGGAGTCAATGGGAAGCAGGGGGAAAACTCTCTGCTAGCTGGAGTCATACCTAGCACAAAGGAAGATGGCTGTGGTTGTTGGAGGTCAGTCATCTCAGCTCCAGGACATCAATGCAGGAGTTCCTCAGGGTAGTGTCCTCAGCCCAACCATCTTCAGCTGCTTCAACAATGACCTTCCTTCCATCATAAGGTCAGAAGTGGGAGTGTTTGCTGATGATTGCACAATGTTCAGCACCATTCGTGACTCCTCAGATAATGAAGCAGTCCATGTCCAAATGCAGGAACACCTGGACAATATCCAGGCTTGGGCTGACAAGTGGCAAGTAACATTTGCATCACACAAGTGCCAGGCAATGACCATCTCCAACAAGAGAGAATCCAACCATCGCCCCTTGATGTTCAATGGCATTACCATTGCTGAATCCCCCATTATTAACACCCTGGGGGTTACCATTAACCAGAAACTGAACTGGACTAGCCATATAAATACTACAATGGCTACAAGAGCAGCTCAGAGGCTAGGAATTGTGTGACAAGTAACTCACCTCCTGACTCTCCAAAGCCTGGCCACCATCTACAAGGCACACGTCAGGAGTGTAATGGAATACTCCCCACTTGCCTGGATGTGTGCAGCTCCCAAAACACTTAAGAAACTTGACACAATCTAGGACAAAGCAGCCTGCTCGATTGGCACCACATCCACAAACATTCACTCCCTCCATCACCAACACACAGTAGCAGCAGTGTGTACCATCTACAAGATGCACTGCAGGAATTCACCAAGGCTCCTTCGACAGCACCTTCCAAACCCACGGCCACCACCATCTAGAAGGACAAGGGCAGCAGATAGATGGGAACACTGCCACCAGGAAGTTCCCCTCCAAGTCACTCACCATCCTGACTTGGAAACATATTGCCGTTCCTTCACTGTTGCTGGGTCAAAATCCTGGACCTCCCTCCCTAACAGCACTGTGGGTGTACCTACACCACATGGGCTGCAGCGGTTCAAGGAGGCAGCTCACCACCACCTTCTCAAGGGCAACTAGGAATGGGCAATAAATGCTGGCCCAGCCAGCGAAGCCCACATCCGGTGGATGAATATAAAAAAAAATCTAAAAAATTTCAAGGCACCTCCTTCGAAAAACAAACTATTTAGTCCAAAACTGAACAGCAGGTAATTCTATGAAACACCCAAATGCTTCTTGCCCCGTCCCCACAATACAAGTCAGAAGTTCACCCTGTGTTAAAAGAGGCACAACCCAAGACCTACCAGTCCACTTACGCATGTAACAACCCAAGCATTCAAACTTGTTGACTTTGAACAACTGGGATACGTGCTGCAAAGAGAAAAACAATCACAAAATAACCACAAAGATTTTTAGCACCTTTGTTCCTGGCTCCCAGAACTGAATCGGATAGGGACTTTGAAAATGTATCTATATATCTCTATGTGTTAAAGTACTTTTTATACTTTTTTTCCAGTTTTTCATTACCAGCTAAAAATGCACTTGTTCAGTGCAGAGGAAATACAAGATTCAAACCCCAAGTTGTACATTAACTTGTACGGGACCAGTGCAGACAGCAAGAAGACCAGTATCGAAATGTATGTAGTGCAAATCGCATGTGTTTGAAAGATCATAGAGAGGTGATGAGTGGACATTTCTGGAATGTGTGTTTGTAATGTGAGTTGGAAGTAAGGGCAATTTTTGTGTGTTTAGTCGGGGTGGAGAAGTGAGAGCAGGTTGAAATTGCATCCCACGGGAATAAGGCAGTGAAACTAGTTGCGGAGAGGGGTGCAGGGTGACAATTTGTTGAGGTATTTTTAACTGTCCATCCACCTGACTTCTGCCGGGCTGGCAGTGTTAAAATCCACTCTAATATGTCTGTTGCTACATTTCTCAATAATAGATCCTTCCAACAATTCTTATTTAAATTTGTTTTTTTTTCGCTTTTGTGGAAACATTCAAAGCCAGCTGAATGGTGGAGCTTTAACTTAGAAAGTGACTGTTTTCCCTGCTGTATATCAAACACCATCAATTAACTGGAGCATGATTGTTTTCAGGAAACAGCTTGGGCCTTGTGAATGAAAGAACTTGTATTTATATATACATTCTTCCATGAACTCAGTGGGGGTCACAAAGCACTTTACAACCAATACTACATTTGAAGTGTAGTTACTGTTGGAAATACATCAGAAATGTGTACACAGCAAATAGATAACAATCAGATAATCTGTTTTAGTGATGTTGATTGAGGGATAAATATTGGTCAGGACACCTTCTTTTCAAAGTAGTGGCATGGGATCTTTTACATCCACCTGAGAGGGCAGACAGGATCTCAGTTTAACATCCTTTCTGAAGGGCAGCACCTCTGACAGTCCAGGACTCCCTCAGTACTGCACTGCAATGCCAACCTAGATTTTATGCTCAAGTCTCAGGAGTGGGTCTGGAACCCACAACCTTCTGATTCAGAGGTGAGAGTGCTACCAACTGAGCCAAGGCTGAAGGTGGTGGTGTAGTGGTATTGTCACTGGACTGGTAATCCAGAGATGCAGGGTAATTCTCTGGGGAACCTGGGTTCAAATCTCACCATGGTGGAACTTGAATTTAATAATTTAAAAAAAACCTGAAATTAAATGTCTGATGATGACCATGAAACCATTGCTGATTGTTGTAAAATTCCATCTGGTTCACTAATCCCCTTTAGGGAAGGAAATCTGCTGTCCTTACCTGGTCTGGCCTGCATGTGACTCCAGACCCACCACAATGTGGTTGACTCTTAAATGCCCTTTGAGTAAATATTGGCTAATAAATGCTAGCCCACATCCCATGAACAAAAAAAAAAATTCTGTTTAGAGTTTTATACAACTATATTCCAGGAGTCCGACTAGTCTTACAAATTAGAACAATCTACTTCTATGGTAGTAAAAGCCCAGGAAATGACTACAAGATCTTAGATCTTAAAACTTGCATTACGTAGCCTGGTGTTTCTCAGGGTATCACTGAAATAGAGCCAGTATAATAGAGCCTTGATGCTCAGTGGGTAAAATGCTTTAAGTAAAGTAATACAGAACCTTAAAATAAAAGCAAAATACCGCAGATGCTGGAAATCTGAAATAAAAACTGCTGGAAAAATTTGGCAGCATCTATGGAGAGAGAAAGAGTTAATGTTTCGACTCCGTATGACTCAGCCCTGAAGAAGAGACATACGAATTTTAAACATTAACTCTGTTTCTCTCTCCACAGATGCTGCCAGACCAGCTGAGTTTTTCTAGCATTTTCTGTATTTATTTATTACAGAACCTTGCCGGGTTCAATCCCTTTTCTTGTTGGACATAGTGTCTCATAGCAACAGAGGTGGTCCACTGGGCACCTCTGGCACTAAACCTGTATCTCATGCCGAGTAAGGTTCCCTAATTTAAAAAGAAACTGATGGGTATTGATGGGCACAACTCGACCCACAGTTGAGCAAGAGGTACAGGAGAAGTGGCAATGGTTAGTTGCTCAGTGGGTCAGTCTGTTCTCTAGTTTTGGAAGGATCTATCAAGCCCATCATAAAGGAGGCCCGTCAGGCTGGATAGCAGGTTGAAATCTCTGTGGACCCAAGTCAAGATCCAGGCCTGGGCCCCCCAGGTGCCAAGCACCCTGCTTTCTCTCCATCTACCAGCTACCCAGCAGAACCCAGGCTCCATTCAGGAAGTGCCTCATCTGAGAGTTCCCTTCCCTGGCTGCTACCCTACTGAATGAGTTGGGTGAACGTTTAACCTCCTTCTCTGGTAACCTGGCAGCAGAGTCCAGGTCCCAGATTAATTTTGAGACCTTTTGCCACACACTCCATAGAAGGCATCAGATTTTTGGGGCTTTCACTATCAAAGATTGTGATGAGCAGCAGTATGATGATCAGTGAAGTTTGGAAATGTGCTTTGTGTGTCTAATTTTAGTTCTCTCACAGGCCCGAGCAAGTTGCTGCAAACAGGACAAATTCCTTCCTTGTCTACTTGGAGGAAGACATTGGAGACTTGCTTAGGATCAAACTGATGTGGGAAGGGTCCTCAGCATCCTGGTCACTGTGGGCACAGTTAAAAAGCCTGTGGTATGGGTCAAGTTCTAATGAAACAGAAGACTTGAAAGAGCTGGAAATAAGGAAGATTCGAGTGAGGTCTGGGGAAATGCAGAAGAAGTAAGTATGGACATACTTGGGGTAATTTTAACCTTTGGTGCTAATGTGAATGGGGATGTTACTGAATTGGCTGCCAGTTATGCCCCTCCTATGATTTTTATTACCATTAAAGTTAATGAAAACCAACATAAGGATTTGAGTGTAATGGGCTGTCATTCTTTTATTAGCCCAATTATACTATCGCCAAAAGATTATCGCCACCGTATATTTAGAATTATGATTAAGGTCAAGTGTCTAGCCTAATGAGAATCATCCACTGATTAACTTCAGGCCAGTTGCACAAGCAGTGAATTTCCACAGAGGTTTTTTTCAGTACTCCCTGTGGGCCATGAGGAGCAGGGAAACTCTCCCGCAACCACTCAAAGGAGATTTCAACCTTTCCCAGGCCTTGCCTGGTCTCCAACCTACCGCACCACCCATCCCCCAACCAGTAACCCTGAACACTTACCCTCCCTCCACCCCACATAGCCTTGATTGGCAGTCTTCCCCTCTCAGCCCTGGCGATCTTACAGGCCTCCCAAATCCCACCAGTCCCGATTGCTGATCTCATCCTCCAACCCTCCTAATCGTGGGCCTCCCCAGATTACCTGGGACTACCGTGTGCGGCTTCCTGCTGCTGGTATTTCCAACCCCCCAGCCAGGCTGTTCAATTCACCAGTCAGCAGGCGGGAATGGAGTGAACAATTGTTAATGGGGTCCAGCTGTTGAGTTTGGCAGAACCTCCCGAGTGTCTAACCTTGCCAGGTTCTTCAACTGTTTTCATCCACAGCCATACCTTCCAGCAAGTATTGGAGCCAATCTTTCAATGATCAAGTGTTCAATCCATTGAACTGGCATTCTAGGAAGTTGGTGGAAGCAGTTAGTATTGACTCATTTAAATACAAATTAGTTAAGTTTCTTTCAGAAGAGTTTCGGTTACGGTGCTTAAATTACTTGGATATGACATATGGTAAGCATAGCATGCTTGGGAGGAACATGCAACATTGGACCTCTGGCTCCCAAAGGTTTTCACCACTGGAGTTTTCCTCAGCTTCTGGTTGCTCTGCTGTAGTTCAGTTGATAGATATTGATTGCTATGATTAATCAACAACTCCATTATTGCAGCATCATGCAACCACCAGGATAGTGGAATGTGAAGCAGGTAGACTGTGGCCTGTTTGTCATCTAGCCATTACCATTGTCCCTATTTTGCACTGTGAGTACCCCTCAAAGGGCTCTCAGATCAAAGTACTACGACCCAACTTTCTGGGATATGCTCCCTGCAAGCTCTGCCCCCTATTGGGAGTGCTAGATTGCAGAATCAGCTCTTGTATTGTAACCTCCACAGTGGAGGGATCAATCCAAGGATGAGCACCAACCCAGGATCACCATGACTGACACTGCCAAAGGTTTTCAGGTCAGGAGAAGGTCCCTATCAATGTAAAAGCAAAAAACTGCGGATGCTGGAAATCCAAAACAAAAATAAAAATATCTGGAAAAACTCAGCAAGTCTGGCAGCATCTGCGGAGAGGAACACAGTTAATGTTTTGAGTCCGTATGACTCTTCAACAGAACTAAGTAAAAATAGAAAAGAGGTGAAATATAAGCTGGTTTAAGGGGGCAGGTGGGGGGGGTGGTTGTGGGGGGGCGACAGGTAGAGCTGGATAGAGGGCCAGTGATAGGTGGAGATAGCCAAAAGATGTCATAGACAAAAGGACAAAGAGGTGTTGAAGGTGGTGATATTATCTAAGGAATGTGCTAATTAAGGGTAGAAAGTAGGACGAGCAAGGTACAGATAGCCCTATTGGGGGTGGAGTGGGGTGAAGGGAAGGGATCGAAATAGGCTAAAAGGTAGAGATAAAACAATGGATGGAAATACATTTAAAATAATGGAAATAGGTGGGAAAAGAAAAACCTATATAAAATATTGGGGGAAAAAAAAGGGGGATCAGAAAGGGGGTGGGGATGGAGGAGAGTGTTCATGATCTAAAATTGTTGAACTCAATATTCAGTCCGGAAGGCTGTAAAGTGCCTAGTCTGAAGATGAGGTACTGTTCCTCCAACGTCCCTATCAATGTTCCTGCTAAGCCATGTGGCTGCACAGTAGCCTGATGGGTAATGCGCAGACCTTGTCTGGGAGAAATAATGCATGGACAGGCTGCACTAAACCACTTAAAGGAACACATGCTGAAAAAAGCAGGCCACGCCCAGCAATTAAATTTTAAAGGGAACATTGGTCCCTATGTACTAGTGGGTGCCTGTACCACGAAGGGGCAGTCTGGGGCACCCGCCATTTCCAAGAAGTTGAAAAGTCTGGCCCAACTTGATGGTTATGAGGTATTTAACTTATTTTAGCGGAGGGATAAAGATGACCTTTTCCCATTTGTCTGGGCATGATCCTGACTAGATGCCCAGGTGGGGCCCACTTCTGTCACTTGGTTGGTCAGTATCCTCACCAGGTGTACCACTGCTGACCAAGTGTCATACCCTTCTGAGGAATGAAAATATGGGAATCCCTGTTGTAGGGAATCCTCTACACTGTCCCAGCTCTGTCCTGAATTGATGGTCTTGTTTGGAACAGGTGCACACTAAGAAGCCATCCAGGAAACTTCCACATAAAGCTGGGATCTGGGTTTAAATTTGGAGCCTTTCTGCCATGCTCTTATCGGAGTTATGAAGGGAGTCTGCTGGAAGGGCTACTGTTTTTCTTTGGCTCCATGGTGCTTGGGAAACAGCTCACATAATAGGCGGAACTTTCATGGAGTAGCTCTTTCTGGATTTAGACGGCCATTTCTGCCTATTAAATACGCTTGCACGTGAAGAAACAGAATTATTTATGTATTTGCTTGGTGCTGCTTTCCCAACTCAAATTGATGAATGGCGCTGTGTGTACGGGAGGCTTGGCCTGATTGTAATACACTGTGATCCCACCTATTGTCACCATGACCTTGGAGCTCCTGTAACTATACAAGGCCTTGGCTTCATTCACATTCTGCCAGTTGTGGTACATAGTGTACTTAATTACAAGAAGGCAGATAAAAACGTTACTGTAACACCTTTTTGTTTTTTGCAATTCGAATCCTCGCTGCCACAATTTTGTAAGTCATTTTGCTATGCTGTTTTCCTTGATTGAGTGGATTTGTTCCCAGTCCTTTCTAACCTCTTATTTTTTTTATTTATAATCTCAGTGCACCTCTGTTGATCTCTCTCATGTTCCTCTTGAGTTATAGATATGCTTTCCTACTTGGGTTGCTCCCTTCTACATCCTCACTGAGTTGAAATCAGCACTTGGCACCAGTGCTTGATGCTGTGCTGGTAATACACATCTGTTTGAAAGTCTGGTTTTAGCATAGTTTTGGGCTGAATTGCTAATTATCATAATTAGATCTTGCCTAGTGTCCTAAGGTGGACACCATAGGTGGGGAGGAGGAGAAATCCACATTGTCTTTGTCTGCCTTTTTTTCTGCAGCAAATGGTGCTGCACAGCCTTACCTCATGTCCTCCTCCCTCCCTCCTGCAGAGCAAGAGGTCACCTAGAAAGATGCTGATGACAAAACACTTCTTTTCACCAGGTGACTCCTATAAGGTAGAGTAGCACAGCACTTGCTGTTTTTAGGTGAAGATTGCAGAGCATTTCCAGAATAAAAGTTGATAAGAGTGCTGGTGAAGTCTTGACCAAGTGTCCCAGAAAGTTTCCCAACATATGTCAAAGATCCTCTTCAAACTTCTGGCAGCAAGTGAACAGTAAAGGGTGATATACCTTTAAGTTGTGCTCAAAATCCTCAGCAACCAATCAGCTGGTCGCTATTAGGGGAGGGTCTTTGGTCAAACACTATCCAGCAAAATGCTGTGTAGCCTCATTAGTGAGTGTGCAAGCAGGAAATTTAAGCTTCAATCAGCTGCTTAACAATCCGGTTGCATTGCAAACTTCAACTCCTTTATCAAGATGGTGTCTTGTGCTAAACACGAGCAAATCTGGCGTTTCAGTTTAAGATGCCACCTTGGCCACGCCGAGGCTCTTTATTGTCACAAGTCTCTGGGGAAAATCACCCCCTTGATTTTCCACCTTGGATTTTCTTAATGCATAGAAAATCCTTTGCTGATGCTGCTTTTGTGAGAACTGGACAGAATGGGTTAATTTACAACATGACATTTCCACTTCTTTAAGGACACATTCTCAATTCTGTTCTGTTCTGTCTTAATTCTGTGACTGGAAGTCTGTTTCCAGTGGGGTTCTGCAGGGCTCAGTGCTGGGGCCCTTGCTGTTTGTGGTGTACATAAATGATTTGGACTTAAATGTAGGGGGCATGATCAAGAAGTTCGCGGATGACATGAAAATTGGTAGGGTGGTAAATAGTGAGGAGGATAGCCGTAAATTGCAGGAGGATATCAATAGAATGGTCAGGTATGCAGAGCATTGGCAAATGGAATTCAACCCAGAAAGGCGTGAGTTAATGCACTTGGGAAGGGCTAACAAGATAAGGGATTACACTATGAATGATATGACCCTGGAAAGTACTGAAGATCAGGGGTTCTTGAAGGCACCTGAAGGTAGCAGGGCAGGTAGACAAGGTGGTTAAGAAGGCATATGGGATACTTGCCTTTATTAGCCGAGGCATAGAATACAAGAGCAGGGAGGTTATGCTGGAACTGCATAAAATGTTGGTTAGGCCACAACTGGAGTACTGCATGCAGTTCTGGTAACCACTTTATAGGAAGGATGTGAATGCACTGGAGAGGGTACAGAGGAGAGTTACCAAGATGCTGCCTGGGCTGGAGGGCATGAGCTATGAAGAAAGTTTGGATAGCCTGGGATTGTTTTCCTTGGAGCAGCGAAGGTTGAGAGGGGACCTGATAGAGGTGTATAAGATTATGAGGGGCATAGGTAGGGTGAATAGGAAGGCACTTTTTCCATTAGTAGAGGGGTTCAACCAGGGGGCATAGATTTAAGGTAAGAGGTAGAAGGCTAAGAGGGGAGTTGAGGAGAAATTTTTTCACCCAGAGGCTGGTGGGAGTCTGGAACTCACTGCCTGAAAGGGAGGTTGAGTCAGAAGCTCTCGTAACATACAAGAAGTATTTAGATATTCACTTGCGTTGCCATAGCCTCCAGGGCTATGGCCCAAGTGCTGGAAAATGGGATTAGTGTAGTCAGATCTTTGTTGGCCAGCTCGGATACGATGGGCCAAATGGCCTCCTTCTGTGCTGTAAACGTCTATGAGTCATTCTTCATTTGACAGCTTAGCTGAACTCACTCTGCATGAAACTCTGGGGATAGGAATGGGAGGATTGCATCCTTACCATTTACATTAATAGATTACAAACTTCCAAGTTTTACACAAGTTTTTCCTCCAATCAAATTCAGCCTATGAAAATCCTCCTGTGCAGACTTACTGCTTTATTTTCTTGATTCCTGCTTGCTGCATGTGCTGACCCTGAGAATTTGTAAGGCCCGATCAGCCTGCACACCAACTTTTTTAATAGGTAGTTCTATCTTTTGTAATAATTGTTTCAAGCACCTACTTACTGCCTTATAATCACAGTCATGGATTCACAATCAGGGTAAACTTTGTTTTCAATGCATTCACTGGATTAGACACTTGATAATAATTTGGAACACGAATACTACTTAAAAAAACCCCATCTCAACCCCTCAGTCCTTACTAATTATCATCCATCTCCAATCTGATTCCTCTCCAAAGTCCTTGAACATGTTTTCTTCACCCAGATCTGAGATTATCTCTCCTATAACTCTGTTTGAATCCCTCC
The DNA here is from genome assembly GCF_964194155.1 of Cetorhinus maximus. Lineage (NCBI taxonomy): Eukaryota > Metazoa > Chordata > Chondrichthyes > Lamniformes > Cetorhinidae > Cetorhinus > Cetorhinus maximus. The sequence continues at coordinate 211,642,341 of NC_135879.1, read as the reverse complement.
AATTATGTTTCTGCCCCTCCCACAGCAATAATGCAGCCTTGACTAAAGTTATGACTGAGATTCTCTTTGATTATGATTGTGTTGCAATATTCCCCCAGATCCTCTCGAATTCTCTGCTTCTGCAAGTCGGATCTTGCCATCCTCCTCCAAAGCTGTTCCCCTATTGTTCAGCTTGGTGGAACTGCCCTCACTTGCTTTTACTCTTATCTGTCCGATTGTAACCATCCAATTGTAAAGCATCTTTGGTGATGCTTTCTCTTCCCATCCATAACACGTCATCATGGTAATTCTCTAAGGATTTATCTACATGCTGCCCCTTGTCAACATGATCCACAGGCATAAAGTCAGCTTCCAAATGTATACTTATGACTCCCAGCTCTACCACACTGCCAACTTTATCATTTCATGTGTGCTGTCAGACTACTTGCCTGGTATTTAGTCTTGGTTGAGTTGTAAATTCCTCCAACTAAACATTGGAAAGACTAAAGCCTCAATGTCTGTTCCCTGCCACCAACTGTATTCCCTGTCCGGAAGAGGTTCCAGAAATAGGGAGGGGAAAGGTTTAAATTTGTAAATGAGAACATCAAACTTGAGGTGCTAGGAAGCCAGGAGCCAATGTAGGTCAAGCACAGGAGTGAGTGGGATTTGGTATGGGATAGAATGTGGACAGTATTGTTTTGGATGAATTGAAGTTTACAGAGTGTAGAGGATGAGAAGCTGTTAGAGGAGCATTGGATTAGCTGAGTTGACCGGTGACAAAAGCATGAATGGGGATTTCAGCATCAGATGGACTGGGTCAGGGGCTGAAATAGGCTAATTCATGGAGGTAGAAATCTGCAGTCTTTATGATGAAGAGGATTGGAGGATCAGTTCTGGGTCAAATAAGAAGCTAGAGGTAGTGAACAGTTTAGTTCAATCTGGGACATTCAAAGGCATTTTTCTTTACACTCTCAAGGGAGACAACAGTATGTTTTAAAAGTTTTAACAGTATCTGGCACACTTTACACCTCATAATGTGAAGTGTCAAAAACAAATGAAAAAGAGAAAAAAAGGCAGTCATTACATTTATTTCCTGACCTAAAGCCAGAAATGCACAAGTTTCTTCTAATCTGCAGACCTTTACCGAATAACAATTAAACTCTGACCTCGGGGTCTTTTGGTGATTGGATTTTGTGGCTTTAAGGCACAGGTCAACTAAAACACAGTCCCAACAGAATAATAAATTGTGGGCTACATGATCTGATGCTTCTGTTAGTATGAAATAATCTGACTCTCAGTGAACAACGCTGGGAGACACCTGCTAGATTCTATACAGAATTGCATTTGTGATGTTGAAGGGTTTACAATGAATTATTGGGTTTTTGATATAAATAATCACAGTAAACCAGTTAAAAATAGTGAAAAGAGGTGGAAGATGTGTCTGCATTGCATCAAAATTTTCAGTTCCTGCTGCATGCCTGCATCAAAATCTTGTTTATGTCTTTTGGGCTCATAGCCAACCTGGCAGAATGAGATGAAATGTTCCCCTGTCTTCTGGCTGTCAGGATCCTATGTAAAGAGGGTTCGGGAAATCTCAACCTCATCCCTCAGAAGGCTCTTTGTCTGGCACTAAGAACAAAAGATAACTGGTGCATAAAATATAAATAACATCGTGGTGCGATAGAGAAGCTCTCCTAAGATTAAGCTGAGTTGCGTTGTTGGGGCCCAGCTGAGTACCTGACCTGAGAGTGCTTGATGCTGACACCATGTAGCCGAAATGATGAGCATTTAATTCATCCAATAAAAAGAGCCCACAGTGTCATTCAGTTGTGCACTTGTTGGTCTGTTGACAGATTGACACTGACTTCATGGACAGGGCCTTGAAATATTCACCTACTCTTCCTGCTGGGGAAACAATGCAGTTTTTAGTTAGAGGGAAGGAAGGATGAGAGAGGGAATCAGCTAATAAAAATAAAAGGCAGGACAGAGGAAAAAGTTCTTTGAAATTAAATTCAAGCTGCTTTTATTTGCAGGTATACTTTTTGTGCGACCAATCCCTCAGCCATGAAAATTTCACCGGGAAATGAAATATTATTCACCAAATGTCTGGATGGCTGGCCAGTTAAAAACAAGACAAGGTACTGGGCACCACTTCACTTTTAACATTTTTGTTCACAATTAATGCCCCCTACAGGAATTGTTTGTAGGGTAAAGCAAGTTGTAAAGATGCCCTGCATCTTAATAATGTAAAACACGATATGCAAATCTATTACCTCAGTATGCATGACTGTAAGCATTTTGAATACACTTTACCCTTGATGCAAGTGCAGAGATGATTGGCGTGCATTAACCCCAAAATGGTGCTGGCAAGCATTATCAGTACTCTATCATGGGCACAACATGTAAGGGTCGTTAAGGCTCATGTTTTATTTATGTTCAGGGTGCTGCCCATAATGTTAGTGGAGTAAGTGAGCAGAACTCTAGTTGGTCACCATCTATTGCAAACAGGCACCGTGAGCTTTGGATGTGGTGCTCCAGAACTGTTGTCCGTGGATGAACTTCACCATCCAGTCTGCTTACCTGATGCTGTTAGACATTTCCTCAAAAGCAAAAGTAAAATACTGCAGATGCTGGAGATCTGAAATAAAAACAAACTGCAGGAAATACTTAGCAGGTCAGGCAGTATCTGTGGAAGAAACAGAGTTAATGTATCAAGTTGGTGAATAGCTCTGATGGAGGGTCATCGACCTGAAACACTGTTAACTCTGTTTCTCTCCACAGTTACTGTCCGACCTGCTGAGAATCCCCAGCAGTTTTTACTGTCCCCAAAAGGCCAGTTTGATGCTGGCACCATCCATCATAACGTCATCCCCTCTCAAGGGCCGGCAGCTCTCTAGGCAAGAATTCCATCTCTGGGGTCTTGGATCCCAGGAAAGGCCCACCGCTGGCTACTTAAGTACCTGTGTGGCATTTAATATTGACGGGCCTTCCCAGAGGAGGCAACACGTACCTCTTGCCAGCTGTCCAGGCAGCTGGCGAGATCCCGGATGCCTCCATAAAATCCAGCCCATAGGAACAGGATAGGCTATTCAGTCCCTCGACCCTGTTTTGGCATTCACTTAGACAAGGACTGATCTGTATACCTCAACTCCAGTTTATCACCTTTGATCTTTCCTGATGGCTGTAAAAGCCTGTCAATCACAATCTTGAAAATGTCAATTTTCCTAGCTTCCACAGCCTTTTATGGAAGTGAATTCCACATTTCTGCTAGAAAAATTGTGAAAAATTCCTTTCTGATTTCATTCTTAAATGGTCTAGCTCTAATTTTAAGATTTTGCTCTCTTATCCTGGATTCCCTACTTGAGGAAAACATTTGTGTACATACCCTATCAAATTCCTTTATTTTAAACACCTTGATTAGATCACCCTGAACCTACTCAACTCTAGGGAATGCGAACTAAGGTTATGCACAAGCGAAATACTGCAAATACTGGAAACCTGACTTCATGATTTAATCCTTTACATGCCGGTATCATATTGGTAAATTTGCCCTGCACCCTCTCCAAGGTCAATATTTCCTTCCTGAGATGTGATGTCCAGAACTAAGCTCAAGAACAGAAGAAACAGTTTTCATCCTCCACTTGACTGGGGGATATTATGGTGCCTAGTGGGAGAGATAAGAGATGTAACACAACTTGAAAAACAAACCTCTTCACAGCAACAACTCCCTATAATGTGCAGTTTCAAAGGCAGTATTATAACACTCTGGAGAAGGATTAAATACCAGGATATACAATTAAAATTGGGAATCAGGAATTGGAAGAAGGAATAGATGGAATTATTTTAAAACAAAATGTAAAGACTTGCCAAATAAGTTATCACGAACGCCAAGAGGCAATTAACATAAATGGGTTGAAGAAATAATTGCTTTTGGAGACTGAAGGGACAGAGGGGTAAAGTGAGAGGACTAGTAGATAGAGTTGATTTCAATTTAGGTTGGTTTATTGGATCTAGTAGTTTTTGCTTGTTATCAAATTGTTTTTGTGAGCTTGACTCGATTTCATATTGCCCATTAAACATTTTTTTCCCTGTTCATTGTTTTCAGTTTGCACTCTTAACATTGTCGCAGTGATCTTTGGAGATATGCTACAGCATGTTCAAGGGACTTTGAAGTCTAACCTTCCTGGTCCCGTAGTTGATTTTTTGCTGGAAGACATCTTGGAAGAGTTGCGGCAGCCGTATCTCAAGAAAGATTATTCCTGCTGTCCGGTTACTTTGTTTACTCTACTGGCCTTGTTGAGTGCGCTGTATTTCATAATAAGAAGAGGCATCTTGAGCTTTGACTGTGATGTTCATGGACTAAGAGTTCCCAAGTTACATTTGTACTTTTTTCCTTTTGCGAAGCCAACAAACATTCTGCACCAGCCGTAGCTTCAACTGCAATGACACTCTAATGCTATAAGCCACATTGATTTTTATACTGCTGATAATTTAAACAAAAAAGTCAGTTTCATAGCCCTATTTGTATATATTGTACTGCTACATTTTTGTACATGATGGACTTACATTTGTTAAATGCTATTTATATATCAAAGTGCTGTATATTTGAAAATAAAATTATTTTTCTGTAATAATTGGAAAGAATAGAATGAATGAATGAAAATGTGTGCTAAGTTCGACACCTTCTGTCCCGCAGAATCTGACTCTTCCTGGTTCTACGAGCATCAATAGTACTTCAATATCTTCCCCAAGCAGCAGTTCATTGGCCCAACTCATAACAGTTAGAAGCTTATTTGACTGGGCAGGGCTAACAGTGGAGCCCGATACACTTCTTAATGAGCATGTTACATATACTGTCAGCAGGGGTAGCTACTTAGGAGAAGCGCTGGCTAATGGGCTGAGGCCAGTTTTAATAGTGCCAGGATGCAGCAGGCTCTGGTCTCCTTTGCAGACCCAGCTGAAAATCACAAAATCAGGTAGTGGGCTTTTAGTGGTTTGGCGATGTGTCTAAGGGAAAACAGGAGAAAGACTTGCATTTATATGATGCCTTTCCCTTAGGACATCCCAAAGTGTTTACAGTCAATTAAATGCTTTAGAAGTTTAGTCTCTATTGTGTTATAGGCATCCCCAAGAAAGACTTTTGCACCCTCCATCTTTAGCACTCTAGGTCCTAATCCCTATCTGGATTCCAAACAATCCCCACCTTCACCCCTGTCAGTGAGATTCATCTGCATTGATCCAATACTGGGCCTAAATTAAAGCAATCCCAGGAATTTCACCCTGTTGCTGGAACTCAGGATATCAGGTCCTGGCAGAACTTGTGGCCACTTAGGGAGATCATTAAAATGAGTATTTTTGGCCTCATAAAGTGCAATTTATTAACTGTGTAGCATTCCTTCCTTTGAACCTTAGATTCCTAGAGTTGTTATGGCACTGAAAGAGGCCTCTCAGCCCATTGAGTCCATGTCAGCTGTCTATAGAGCAAACAACAATCCCTTGCCCCTTTTCCCTAGCTCTATCCTGTGGTCCTGTAAGTTTATTTTCCTCAAGTACCCATCCAATTTCCTTTTGAAATCTTCTTCACCTCTGCTTCCACCACTCTTGTAGTAAGTGAGGGGAGTATGATCCCCCCATCGGGGGTGTTGTGCGGGGGTAGGCGCCCTCGATCGGGTCCGTGCTGCCATTTTACGTGGCCAATTAAGGCCCGCCAGTGTGACGTGCGCCCGGAAGTGCTGAGCCTTCCTGTGTGGGTGGCGGGGGTGGGGGTTCCCTGAGTCGGGGCCTGCGCTTTTTTGTGCATGTGCGTGAAAGAGCACAGAAATCTAGTTTAAGTTCCCAAAATTTTAATAAAGAAAATAAAAAATTTTAAGACGTGTCTCCTCATGTGACATTGTCACATGAGCTGGGACATGTTAATGAATTTTTATAAAAATTTTTATTCAGTTTATAAACACTTCATGAAACTTCATCCCCCCCGTGGATGAGGTTCCATGAAAAATGCGAAGGCCACCTGGGCTCTTTGCCTGCCCGTCAACCTTAAGGTTGGATGGGCAGCTTAGTTTATGGTCAGTCCGCAAGCATGACCCAGACCTCCCTGTCGCTTGCCATTTTAACACTCCACCCTGCTCTGATGCCCACATGTCTGTCCTTGGCCTGTTGCATTGTTCCAGTGAAGCTCAACGCAAACTGGAGGAACAGCACCTCATCTTCCGACTAGGCACTTTACAGCCTTCCGGACTGAATATTGAGTTCAACAATTTTAGATCATGAACTTTTTCCTCCATCTCCACCCCCTTTCCAATCCCCCTTTTTTCCAATAATTTATATAATTTATCTTTTCCCACCTATTTCCATTATTTTTAAATGTATTTCCATCCATTGTTTTATCTCTAACTTTTAACCTATTTCGATCCCTTCCCCCCACCCCACCCCCACTAGGGCTATCTGTACCTTGCTCGTCCTGCTTTCTACCCTTAATGTCACCTATTATCACATTCCTTAGATAATATCACCACCTTCAACACCTCTTTGTCCTTTTGTCTATGACATCTTTTGGCTATCTCCACCTATCACTGGCCCTCTATCCAGCTCTACCTGTCCCACCCACCCCCCTTAAACCAGCTTATATTTCACCTCTTTTCTATTTTTCCTTGGTTCTGTTGAAGAGTCATACTGACTCGAAACGTTAACTGTGTTCCTCTCCGCAGATGCTGCCAGACCTGCTGAGTGTTTCCAGGTTTTTTTTTGGATTTCCAGCATCTACAGTTTTTTGCTTTTAGCTCAGTTTATTAGTTTAATTGATATTTAAATAGCCTTACTAGGCGTTTGACAGTTCGGCGGGCACGCAGCTGAACTGAAAATCTAAATGATGCACGGTGACGTCAGGACGCCAGCCCAACTTCACTGCGCGTCATTTTACGCCTCGGCGAGCAGGCCGCACCCCCGCTCGCTGGGCCGAAGATTCAGGCCTAAGTTGCAGCATTATCACTTGTTGTGTAAAAAAAGTTCCTCCTCACATTCCCCCTGCATCTCTTGCCCAAAACGCTATGTCCCCTAGTCCTCGTACTATCAGCTAATGAGGACAGCGTTTCCTTGTCTACCTTAGCTAAACCTGTCATAATCGTGTACACAGCTATCAAATCTCACCTCAATTTTCTTTGCTCCAAAACAGCCCCAGCTTCTCCAAACTTGTAGCTAAGATCCCTCATCCCTGGAACCAATCTGGTAAATCTTCTGACATTCTCATCCTTCCTTAAGTGTGGTGACCAGAACTAGACACAATACTCTAGTTGTGACCTAATCAGAGCTTTATAAAGGTTCAGTAAACTCCCCTGCTTTTGTACTCAATGCAAATATTTTTGAAGCCCAAGATCCCATACCCTTTGCTAATTATGCTTTCAATATGTCCTGCCACCTTAAAAGGCCGATGCGCATGAACTCCCAAGTCCCTCTGTCTCTGCACAATTTTTAGAACTGTTCCATTCAGTCTATAATGCCTCTTCCTATCCCTTCTGCCAAAAAAGATCAGCTGACACTCCTCTATATTAAATTCCACCTTCCACTTGTACGCATATTCTGCTAACCTAACTATATCCTTTTATAGGCAATTTGTATCATCCTTAATGTCACGCCTCCAAGCATCATCTGCAAATTTTGAAATTTTACTCTGTATTCCAATATCCAAGTCATTTATATATATCAAAAAAAGTAGTGGTATTAGCGCTGACCCTTTGGGAACACCTACCATTCTCTCGAATCCTCTGACACCTCTCCTGTATTGACTGGAAGATTGCAAGATTATGGCAAGTCCTTCCACTACCTCCACTTTCTTTAGCAAGCCATCCAGACCAGGCAACTAATCCACTCTGAGCATAGCTAACCTTTCCAGAGTATCCTGCATATCAATTTTCACCCCATCCATTACCTTTGCAATCAAGTGTTGGGTAGGAGTGATCAGAAGATTATAGATTCAAAATATACCTCAGAGATTTGGAAACACAATCCAGGCTGACATTACAGAGCAGTAATGAAGCCATTTTGTACATTTGGATGTCATCTTTTGAACGAGATGTTAAACTAATCTATTCTCTCACATTGACATAAACATCCTATGTCACTATTCAGAGAAAAGCAGGACAATGTCCATTTATTCCTAAATCAGAACCGCTGCAATAAAGAAACAAGATTCTCTGGTCATTTATCTCAATGCTACTTGTGGGGCCTTGCTGTGCACAAATTGGCTGCCATGTTTGACTGCAGTACGACAGTGATTTCATTTCAAAAATACTTCAGTAGCTGTGATTGAGATGTTCTGAGAACATTAAATGAGTGCTGTAACTGAAATTATTTTCTCTCTATTAGCTTATTGGGAAACCTGGCTGAAGGGCCAAAGCTCACGGTGCAGTATTACAACAAGGATTAAATAAGAGATGATGGACAAAGTCAGAAACTACTGATTAGGTGACACAAAGCTTGGCTTTTAAAAGCTTGTACATTTCAGGAGAAAGTGTGGGGAGATGATGGAGGGTTGGGTGGCACAAACCTTTTCTATAGAGTATGATTATGCTCTTTAGATTTGTTTCTTTAAAATGCCTAAATTTACCTGGCTAGACTAGAAAAGCATGAACATAATTGCTTTCCTGCCCCAACTATGTGTTTTGTATGTAGGTTTTAGTCAGAAGCCTCCAGGGCACTATCAACCTATATTTAGTTTGCAGTTATATTTTCCACTCTTGTATAATCCATAGCATTTGACATCTGTTACATCCATTATGTGCTGTAATGTCATTAAGAAAATATTCATTAAGGAGCAAGATGTCTTAGATTGGGCACAGGAGAAAAGATATTTGCATATATATTGTGCTTTATCATGTCCTCAGGATATCCCAACATACTTCACAGCCAAGGAGTTAGTTTTGACGTTCAATAGCTGTTTTGCAGCACAACATACTGCAGCAGTCTGGCACTTACTCTTTTCTTGCCATGGATTCCAATGACCTGTTTCAGTAGGATTTGCAAAGAAGAAAAATCAGGGGTGTGAAAAGGCCATGGAGGTCATCTTTCTCAATGGCGCCTAATCTAAAATAGTTACAATGTTTTAGCCCTTTCTTTCAGTAAATAAGATTTTCCTGTTGTAAATTCACATTGCTGTGAATGATTTCTGGCTCTTCTTTATCGACATCCTTTAAAGTAATATCCTAAGTTTCCATTTCTAGGCTATTTAATGTTTTATACTTTGGTGGTATCCCTGAATTATCTTCATTCCAGGCTGTAAAGTTTAAGCTTCTCTAATTTCTCCATAGCATATTCATTCCCTTTACATATTTTAAATTCATTTACGGGATGTGGGCTTCACTGGCTGGGGCAGCATTTATTGCCCATCCCTAATTGCCCTTGAGAAGGTGGTGGTGAGCTGCCTTCTTGAACCGCTGCAATCCATGTGGTGTAGGTACACCCACAGTGCTGTTAGGGAGCGAGTTCCAGGATTTTGACCCAGCGACAGTGAAGGAACGGCGATATATTTCCAACTCAGGATGGTGAGTGGCTTGGAGGAGAACTTCCAGGTGGTGGTGTTACCACGTATCTGCTGCCCTTGTCCTTTCTAGATGGTAATGGTTGTGGGTTTGGAAGGCGCTGCCTAAGGAGTCTGGGTGAGCTTGGGATCAATGATTTTTGTGCTGAGTTGAGCAAAAGTAAACACATTGTAACTGATCTGCTTATTATAAAACTTAAGTATACTCTGTATGTGTCAAGTTCTACTGTAGTAGTTATTTATAATTTAACATTCTATTAGCTTTCTTCTAATTGCTTCGTCACATTGGACATTGAGAGTGACATTTACATTATTGTACTTAGGTTCTTTTCTAAGTGTTAAATTATATATTCATGTTATGGGCATGTGCCCACTAAGATTTGGATTTAAAAGGACCTAAATTCCCTGGAGGTGTCCTTCACCACTGACCACACTGGAGAATGCAGAATCAGTGGGAAATCATTTAATTTACATGGAGTTGTAAGCTTTTGATGTTACTACTAATTTTTAGGGTTCTACGTTGGTTTGATGTAAGATTATAGGATTTTGCCTTAGCCAAATTTTGTCAATAGTTCAGTTTCAATTTCTTCTAGTGAGACAATTAACAGTTAAGGCAACCTGGTAACAGGAAACCAGATGCTGAAAATTGCGGAAAACTGTTCTGGATGAACTAAATGATTTTAAAGGTGCCAAAAGGTCTGTGTTCAAGCAGTTATATTTGTCTTAATTGCACAATGTGCAATTGAGAGCCTCTTTGTCAGCTTTAAAGAAATAAGCAAAAGCTTTTAGCTCAGCAGATTGAACTTAATATGGCACCTTATCTTTAAATGAGAACAATCATCTTTGAATGAGACTTAGATTTACTAATGCCTTGATCTATTGATTGTATCTGCAGGACAGAACACATATATTTCATGAAGATATTCTGCTAGGAATTTTTACTAAGATCTATTCTTAATTGTTTTAGTGTAAGTGGGAATAGGTTGACATATTTACGTGAATTGTCTACAATAGTTTGTACTATTGATACGAGGATGTAACTTGTTTGTTGAGCTACAATCTGTATCTACAAGAATGTGTTATTGTTCAGAATAGAATGTAGTCCCAGGGACCTAAGGAAATAAGAGATGGACATTTGTCTTCAGCCAACATGACTCTAGTTACAGATGTGGGGTGTCCTTTACACCACCAGGTGACCTTTACACTTAGCCAATAAAAAATGTTAATTCAGACTATTTCCTAATAAGGGAAGAGGAACAGTCAGAATTAGGGATAGAAGTTGAAAACTCAGAGTCTTCTTTGGCACAGTTTCAGTAATGCTTCTATGGTGTAATTTTTTTATGACACAGTTCAACGTAATCTCACTTCAGAGAAGAAGAAAGGCATCATTTGTGCTGGCAGCACTCAAGGAAGCCTTGAGGGATAAGAAACTTACATGCTGTCTTCACTGCTTTTGTTAAGTATATAGAACATCTTGCTTAATAAATTCTATTTGATACATAAATGCTGGATGTTCATACTTTGTCAGATCAGGCACAACTGTGGACCTCAATGTTATAAATTGAGAATTCGGAACCCAGGTATTTGAATTAAAAGGGCTTTATATCTCAAAACTTCTAAAACTTACAGGGTCAATGGGCACCTGTACCACTCAGGGCACATATAAAGAGCCTGATTGCTGCCAGACTTATGCTGGGAGTTGGTGGACTGCCAAGCAATTTTGGCACCAGATGGCCTCAAACTCGTTTCACGTGGGCACTTTACAGCAGAGTGGAGACTCTATCCATTTGGCGGTGACTTGATTTGAACTTAATTTCCAGAGATGAAAGAAATACTGTATGTTGTAACTCAGTTTATTACAATCCCTGTCAGTCAACACAAGATGTGCTAACATAATATGATATCACGGACCAAGGTGGCAATCTATGGGTGGAGTCAGGGGACATCGCTAGAGTGTTGAACGAAAACTTCACATCTGTCTTTACCCAAGAGAATGAGGATAAAGGTATCGAACTTGAGGAGAGAGACTGCAAGGCTCTTGAGCAAATTGATACAGGGAGTGACAAGATATTGGAGGTGTTGGCAGACTTAAAAGTGGACAAATCTCCAGGTCCAGATGATTTGTGTCCCAGACTGCTGAGGGAGGCAAGGGAGGAGATTGCAGAGGCTCTGACCCAAATTTTTAATTCCTCTCTGGCCACGGGGGAGGTGCCAGAGGACTGGAGAACAGCTAATGTGGTTCCACTATTTAAGAAGGGTTGTAGAGATAAGCCAGGGAACTACAGGCCAGTGAATCTCACGTCAGTGGTAGGGAAACTATTGGAGAAAATTCTGAAGGAGAGAATCTATCTCCACTTGAAGAGGCAAGATTTGATCAGGGATAGTCAGCATGACTTTGTCAGAGGGAGGTCATGCTTAACAAATTTGATTGAATTTTTTGAGGAGGTGACCAGGTGTGTAGATGAGGGAGTGCAGTTGATGTAGTTTTAATGGATTTCAGCAAAGCCTTTGACAAGGTCCCACATGGGAGACTTATAAAGAAGGCAAATGCACATGAGATACAGGGTAAATTGATAAGGTGGATTCAAAATTAGCTTAATTGTAGGAGACAGAGGGTGATGACAGAAGGCTGCTTTAGTGACTGGAAGCCAGTGTCCAGTGGCGTACCACAGGGATCTGTGCTGGATCCCCTATTATTTGTCATTTATATAAACAACATAGATGACTATGTGGGGGTAGGATTAGTAAGTTTGCGGATGACACAAAGATTGGCTGGGTGGTTAACAGTGAGGTTGAGTGTCTTGGGCTACCAGAGGATATAGACGGGATGGTCAAATTGGCAGATAAGTGGCAGATGGAATTTAAATCTGAAAAGTGTGAGATGATACACTTTGGAAGGAGTAATTTGATAAGGAAGTATTCAATGAACGGCATGACACTAGGAAGTTCTGAGGAACAAAGGGACATTGGCGTGTGTGTCCATAGATCTCAAAGGCAGAGGGGCATGTTAGTGGGGTGGTGAAAAAGGCATATGGGACACTTGCCTTTATCAATCGAGGCATAGATTACAAAAGTAGGGAGGTCATGTTGGAGTTGTATAGAACCTTGGTGAGGCCACAACTGGAGTAGTGTGTGCAGTTCTGGTCGCCACATTATAGGAAGGATGTGATTGCACTGGATGGGGTGCAGAGGAGATTTGCTAGGATGTTGCCTGGGATGAAACATTTAAGTTATGAAAAGAGGTTGGATAGACTTGGGTTGTTTTCTTTGGAGCAGAGAAGACTGAGGAGCGACCTGATCAAGGTATACAAGATTATGAAGGGCATGGACAGGGTGGATAGGGAGCAGCTGTTCCCCTTAGTTGAAGGGTCAGTCACAAGGGGACATAAGTTCAAGGTGAGGGGCAGGAGGTTTAGGGGGGATGTGAGGAAAAACTTTTTTACCCAGAGGGTGGTGACGATCTGGAATGCGCTGGTGGAGGCGGGTTGCCTCACATCCTTTAAAAAGTACCTGGATGAGCACTTGGCATGTCATAACATTCAAGGCTATGGGCCAAGTGCTGGTAAATGGGATTAGGTAGGTAGGTCAGGTGTTTCTCATGTGTCGGTGCAGACTCGATTGGCCAAAGGGCCTCTTCTGCACTGTTTGATTCTGTGATTCTGTGATCATAGTTTCCTTTTAACAGTATTGTAAAGGAGTATCTTTCTGTATATGCCTGGGCTGTAGTGGTACATTATGTCTGGTTTTCCATACTCGACATTGATGTAACCAGCAGGTTAAATATAGATGGATGAAAACCAGTCTTATCTCTGCCACTGCTGAAAAAACTGCACTTGTTGGAGCCTCCAGTCATTCCTCATGGGAAATATGATAGTAGAAACTCTACTCCAAAAATAAACAAACTGTTGCCCCTCTAAATCTTCAGCACAGAAGTAGAGTTAAGGTTTCGGGTAGATTACCTTTTTGCCAGAAATTGGATGGTAGCGTAGTGGTAGTGTCACTGGACTTGGAATTCAGAAGCCCAGGCTAATGCTCTAAATTGAATTTAAATTCAATTAATAATACCTGGAATTGAAAGCTAGTCTCATTAATGGTGCCGATCATCTGGTTCACTAATGTCCTTTAGGGAAGGAAATCTGCCATCCTTACCTGGTCTGGCCTACATGTGGCTCCAGATCCACTGTAATGTGGTTGACTCTTAACTGCCCTCTGAAATGTCTAGCAAGCTACTCAGTTCAAGGGCAATTAGGGATGGGCAGCAGATGCTGGCCTTGCCAGCGACGGCCACATCCCATGAAAGAATAATAAAAAAAGTTTCTCACTCTGCAGAAGCTTCCAGGCCTGCTGAGTTTTCTAGAATTTTCTGTTTTTATTACAACTTTACTGCGAACTGAAGCTTGTGTGGCATTTGTCTGGCCATAGAGGCCACAAGCTTTAACCATCAGGTGCCCTTCATTGCCAAGCTCTAAAGCTGTCTGCTTTTGCAGCTGGTTGTCTCAACTTTGGGTTTCTATGAAGTATTTTTCCAGTTAGTATTGATTTTGTCACCCACTAAGGGCACCAATCGTACACATGGTCTGCCTATCGCCATCTTCTCATCATTACATACTTGGTCGCTGCAAATAAGCCACTTATTTTCATTTTGTCCACAGTGTTATTAGACTTAAGGGAGAGCATTAATCCCCAGCAAAAGAGAAATTTTTGGTTTAGTAAAACAGAGTGCCTCCTCACAATGAAATAAAATAACAAAAACGAATGACAAATATCGCTGCGCTAACGCATTCAGGGTTCCTGAGGATTCAACAGGCTGTGTAAGTAATTTGCATTTCTGAGTTTGTTCTCCCTCATTATCACAGCTTATGCAAGGTCAGAGTATGTTCTTTTTGTCTCGTCTTGTTTTAATTTCTCTCCTCTAGGAGGTTACTAATCAGCTTCTTATCTTTTTTTGTCTGTGTGCATTGACATATTTTCCTATTATTTGATTGGGAGCTGCGCCAGTAAAGCATTGAAATTCAGTTATGGTTACTGATTTCTTGCAAGGTTATAACAGGAAGCCTGTGCTCCCCGGAAAAAAGAAGTGGCAGTATGGAAATATATCATAAGGATGAACCTCTGGCAATAAATACAGAGCTTGCTAACATAAAATGTAAAATTATGAATGTTTGGGAGTGGGTAGTAGGTTGAAAATCTAATATTTCCTGTAAATTGAGAATCTAAAAATGAAAGGGTCAAGTCAATATTGCAGGGCTTCACCAAGAATTGAAAAGATGGGGCAAATCACAAAGTAGTAGATTGGTCACAATAACAATAACAACCAATTGCATTTATATAAACCTACAGCATAGTAAGACTCCCCGAGGCACTTCAAAGGAATTCTATCATATGCAAATTGACACTTTTCCACTCAAGGAGACATTAGGACATGTGTCCTAAAACTTATCCAAAGAGACATGTTTTAAAGAGTCTCTTAAAGGTGGAGAGGTAGAGAGGCAGAGAGATTTAGGGAGGGAATTCTTGAGCTTAAGACTTAGGAAACTGTAGGATGGTGGAAGCAGATACAATAATAATTTTCAGAAGAGAATTGGATAAATACTTGATGGGGAAAAATTTGCAATCCTATGGGGAATGAGTAAGGCAATGGGATTAATTGGATCGCTCTTTCAAAGACCTGGCAGAGGAACAATAGGCCTAGCAGTTTCCTTCTTTGCTGTAACACTTCATGATCCTGTGATTCTAATAGACACTATCACAAAATCATAGCACATGCGGAATTTTTCCTTACTGGTTATGATATTTACAAGCCTAATATGGTTCTCTTCATTATACGTTACAGTTTGCTGCCCCAAAGATTTTAATATCCATCTGAGGCTTGGTTCCCATTGACTAAAAAAGAGTTTAATGTGCTGATGTCTAATGATGCAAAGTTGTTGGTGTCAATCTGTCAAGTAATCTCCTTGATAGCTTGTGGACGATGCATCCATTTGTAATCTTCACAAATCTGGAGTGAAGACATGGGTCAGACCTATTAGTGAGACAGGGCCAATGTTTTGATGCAGTCTCTTTAACTGGCAGCTTTATGACCAGCAGCTTCTAATTGTAGTCTTATGTTTAGTTAGTTGTTTGGTTCAGAAGTTGGTATGAAGCAGCAGAGGGACTGAGCTAGTCAGAGACATTATGATAGTGAGATCAATTTTACGTAAAGAGTTAATGGAGAAGAATGGCTTTTCTTGTTTTGGTAACTTGAAGAGATTAGTAAAGCTTGCAACTATGGTAAATGTCCTATTGGCACTGAGGGCAATTCACTTATCTCTTCAATGTTAAATAAATTTGGTTGACACCATGATCCCCTTGTCTGCTAACCACATCCATCTCCCATGATAAGACATTGGCTGGGATTTTTCATGCCCACCTGCATCGGGCGTGAGCGGACAATATGGTGCGATTGGTTTCATGATGGCGTGAAACCAATTTGCGATTGTCCGCTCAGCCCACCAATGGCGGGCCGCGTTCTCTGCCATCAGACATTGGGAACCTCATTGTAATACATCTGCATATCATTATTAGGCTCCCCCGCTGGAATGTCCACCCACGTCGGCGGGAAAACACACCAATGTGTTTCACAGCAGCACATATGCGACATCACTTTTAGAAGGGCACATAGCAGGTCTCTACCTACTAGGTCAGCCATGTGTGGGTGGTTTTTCAATGGCTCAGGGCAAGATTTTGCTTGGCGAAGTGGGGAAGTGGCCTCAGGCAAGGGAAGAGGCTGCAGGACAAGGGCTGTACTGGGGAAGGGGGTTATCCCAGGGTGTGGGTGGGGGCACATGTTGATCTGTGCAAGTGGCCTCAAGATGGTGAGGGCTGAGGAGGCAGTCTCCAGAGGAGATGAGGCCAGATGGACATGTGAGAATATGTGTGTGAGAATGGGTGGTAATATTCCTTGAGCTGGCAGTTAGTGAGATACCAGGGAATGTGTGATGTGCTTGAGTCTGTGAGTTTAGAATGATGAGATGGTTGCGTTACCCTGGTTGTGCAGATGAGATCATTCATCCTCTATCTGCATTGGATGGCCAACCTCTTCTGTGCAGCATTGGCACTGATCACCACTGCCACTGCCTCCCAAGCCTAGATGGTCAAGCTGCTGCCTGTCCTGTGGCCAGAGCAGGCGCAGAGGACATTGCGGCGGGCCTCCATGGAGTCCAAAAGGCATTCCAGTGACATGTCACTAAATCTGGGGGCCGCAGTCTTTTTTCCTTTTGTGGACATTTTCCCTGCAGTAGTCATGGGCTGGAAGCACTGAAAGGTGTGTGCACGACTGGACTTTAAACATGGCGCCCAGTGTGATTAAGTGGCAAGGTGATGGCGTGGTGGGCGAATGAGAGCCCGCCCGCCATTGAAATGACGTGTTTCCTGGGAATGCATAACTAATGCAGCAGGTTTGGGACGATATGGCGTGGAAACCCACTGTTTTAAAACACGCCATTTTACCCGCTCGCTACTGCACTTAGTGCAAATCTGGGACGATTCTGTCCATTATGTGAACATGCACGATATTCCAATAAACTGGAAATGAAATTCAGGACGTGTCAATAGCTCTGAAAAGGTTGATTGTTGCCTTTATAAAGTAAATGGCGAAAATTTGAATAACTGCTAGTAGCCAAGTACAGAAACGGACTGCCCCATTTCGCGGGACCAGCTTTGGAAATGGTTCTGCAGAAGGTTCTGCACAGCAGAAATGAGGTCCACCCTCCAGGCCAGTGTGCTGCTTGGTGACAGTTATTGCTATCTCCATCCTTGGAGGAACAGAGGAAGAAATTTGCAAAGCTGCACAAGATTACCAAGTCTATGTGATCTCACTGGCACCTATGGAATCTGGGCCTCATGGGTTCTGTATTTATAGGGTGAATGTTTCCTGAACATTGAAAGTTGATGCAATTATTGAGAACTGTACCAAGCAAGGTTGCTGCAGATGGTGACACGGTTGGAAGAGTCCACTAATTGCAAGTGCACAGCCTTATATGCTGGTTTTGCAAGAGCACAGATCTCTATTTAGTGTGTGGAAATTCCAGGGACATACTTCTACAAAGGGCCCTGAGATCAACCAGTGTATCTCTCCTAGATGCTCAGACTGCTGTCACTGAAGTCTGGAATTCCTAAATAGAATGGGCTATCACTTCAAGCATTGATAACTTGGGGATTGGTTAGACAAACTCATGAGGTAGACTTTAATGATGTCATTGTTGCTATCAGCTTTGTGGAAACCCAGATTAGTGGCCATGTGAGAGACTGTCCAGGAACAGGCATTGCTACAATGGACATGAAGGATGATGCAAACTTTCAAGACTGAAGAACTTCCGGCTCCCTCCTGCCAGCTTTCTCCAATCCCTCATGCCAGCTTTCTCCAATGCCTACTGGTTGTTTAGAAAACTGTATATATCATGGCCCAGCTGTCATAGTTGAGAGTTAACCCCAACAACAAAGTAACCAACTCCTGTTTCTGAGGCAGCACCTCAACAAAGAACCAGAATAGGTTTAATAGGCAATTAGAGATGGCTAGTGTATAGAAAGGGTGCTTGGAAACAGAAAGCAAAGAGTAGCGGTAAAAGGATTGATGAATCTCTTTTGATTACCATTTTTAGAAATGATTTGGGCATGGAATAATATGAGCTTTACTCATAGCAAATAAGGAGGCATCACAAACTGCAAACAATGAAAGAGATCAAACATACAAACTAGGAGAAGGAGTAGGCCACCCGGCCCCTTGAGCCTGCTCCGCCATTCAATAAGATCATGGTTGATCTGACTGTGACCTCAACTCCACATTCCTGTCTACCCCCGATAACCTTTCTCAAGGGGACACGTGATGGGATGTTGTCATTTGACACATTTCCTGTCACTGTAGTTGTGCAATGCTGGGCACAAGGGTCAGCTATCTACCCCCAGAGCTGTTCTTGCTTGGAGAATAAGATGATAAAAATATAAATGGCCATTTGTTTAGTCCAACTGATCACAGAGTAATCAAATGCATGACACAAAGCAGCAAATTAAATAGTTTTTTAAAATTCATTCATGGGATGTGAACATCACTGGCTGGGCCAGCATTTATTGCCCATCCCTAATTGCCCTTGAGAAAGTGGCGATGAACCGCCTTTTTGAATTGCTGCATTCCACAGTGCTATTAGGTTGGGAGTTCCAGGATTTTGACCTAGTGACAGTGAAGGCGATACATTTCCAAGACAGGATGATGAGTGACTTGGTGGGGAACTTGCAGGTAGAGGTGTTCCCACACATCTGCTGCCCTTGTACTTCTAGGTGGTAGGGGTGATGTGTTTGAAAGATGTTGGCGAAGGAACCTTGGTGAGTTGCATAAATATGGTACACTCTGCTGCCACTGTGTGTCGGTGGTGGAGGGAGTGAAATTTAAGGTGGTAGGTTGGGTGGCCAATGAATTGGGCTCCTTTGTCCTGGATGGGGTCGAGCTTCTTAAGTGTTGTGGGAGCTACGCTCATCCAGGCAAGTGTAGAATAATCCACCACACTCCTGACTTGTGCCTTGAGGATGTTGGACAGGCTTTAGGAAGACAGGAGGTGAGTTGCTCATTGCAGAATTCCCAGCCTCTGATCTGTTCTTATAGCCAGAGTGCTTATATGGCTGGTCCAGTTCAGTTTCTGGTCAATGGTAACCCCCAGGATGTTGATGCTGGGGGATTCAGTGAATGTCCGTTAAATGTCAAGGGGCAGGGTTAGATTCTTTCTTGCTGCAAATGGTCATTGCCTGGCACTTATGTGGCACAAATGGCACTTGTCATTTATCAGCCTAACCCTGAATGTTGTCCAGGTCTTACTGCATGTGGGCACGGACTGCTTCAGTACAGCAAGTCCCTGTTTTAAGCTGTCCCATTTTAAGTCATTCTGCTTTAATGTCAGTCAGTTAAATGTTCATGTTTAGCATCGAGAGCTTCGTTTTAACATTGTTTTGCACCAGAAATGACGTAGGGTCATGTGGCCTGATTGGCACCACTTTGGGGTTGTGTCTGCAGTACCCTGACCCCCTGGTTGTTGCCCTCTCGCTGACCTTTCCTCTTGCCGACTTTCCCAGTTACTGCCAAGCTCCCCTCTCACCAACCTTCCCTCCCACTGACCCTACCTCTTGATGACCCTTCCTTCTTGCTAACCTTCCTGATCGCTGTTGACCCTCCCTCTTGCTGAACCTTCTGGTTGCTGCCAACCTTCCCTCTCATCAACCCTCCCTCTCGCTGACTTTCCGAGTCGCCACCGATCTTCCCTCTCACTGACCCTCTTTCTCGCTAACCACCCTCTCACCAAACCTCCTGATCACCACCTCTCCAGCTTGCGGCTTACCTCTGCAGTCCCACAACTTGAAGCTGCTCTTCCTGCCTCTCGCCACTCATCATGTGAACCCACGCTCACAGTGAGGGTTCAGAAGTGGGAGAGGCGGCGAGCATGACAGGCAGCGAGAGGGAGGTTCAGCGAGAGCGAGGTTCAGCGAGAGGGAGGTTGGGTGGGAGGGAGGATCGGTGAAAGGGAGGGCCGGCGAGAGGTAGGGTTGGCAAGCACGATCGATGGCGACTGGGAGGGTTCAGTAGTGGGAGACGCACTGAGGCAGAGTTAGCAAGTGGAGACAGGCAGCGAGAGGAGGTAAGTAGAAACAGCACATTTCTTTTATATTTTTCAATTTATTTTATTTTAAAAGTTATTTCATTTGCAAATATAGGAATTTAGCAATGTAAGGTACAGGATATAATGTTTCAAAGTTTTTTCTGATGAGAAATGTCCTATAGAACCTAACTACAACCTTTACATTGATTGTAATGGGAAATACTGATTCGCTTATTGTTGTCTCATTTAAAGCTGCACTTTTCAGGAACACAGCCACAACCTTAAGTGAGGACTTACTGTATCTGAGGAATTGTGAATGGTGCTGAACACTGTGCAATCATCAGCGAACATTCCCACTTCTGACCTCATGATGGAGGGAAGGTCATTGATGAAGCAGCTGAAAATGATTGGGCCTAGGACACGAGCAAACTCTTGAAAATTATTGCTTTGAATCTTCCGTCATGCCCCTGACCCTTGGAAAGAGGCTGGACTGAGGGCAGAGGCAAGGGCCAAGGGGAAGGCTACCCTGACCTGCCAAACTGCCATTGCAGTAAAGAGGAAATTGAGGCCCAGTGACACTCCTATTCCTAGCACCAATAGGTGGAATTTAATGCCCTCCCCAGTGGTGAGTTTGGTGGTGTGGGGGGCATTCAATCAGGCAGGTGTGTGGTGGGTGGAGGTCACTGCCGTCTTTTTGCCTTTCCCCTGATTAAATCCAGGGCAGGAAGGCTCATGGATGGCATTCCTGCCTCATCACCTCAGCCAGAGGCCGTGGTCCATGTTGGTACCAATGACTTAGGTAAGAAAGGGAATGAGCCCCTGAAAACAGATTTCAGAGAGCTAGGAAGGAGATTGAAAAGTAGGACCTCTAAAGCAGTAATTTCAGGATTACTCCCAGCCCCACGTCCAAGGGAGTATAGATATAAGAGAATTGAGCGACTGAACACATGGCTGGAAAGCTGGTGTAGGAGGGAGGGCATCAGGTTTCTGAGGCATTGGGACTGTTTCTGGGGGTGGTGAGTCCTGTACAAGCCAAACGTTCTACACCTGATCGAATATCCTCACAGGGAGATTTGCTAGTGCTGTTGGTAGGGCAGTGGGGGGCAGGTTTAAACTAGATTGGCAGGGGGATAGGAACTTGAGGGCAAATTTAGAGCAGGGAATGGGAGGAGGAGAATTTAGGCAGGATAGGGAAGGGGATGAGAAAGGTGGGGGCGTAGCATTATTGGTTAAAGAAACAATTACAGCTGTGAGAAGGGATGATATACTAAATGAAACACCAAATGAGACCATATGGGTTGAGCTCAGAAATAAAAAAGGGACAGCCACATTGCTAGGAGTGTACTATAGATTCCCAAATAGTGGAAGGGAGTTAGAAGAGCAAATATGTAGGCAAATTTCTGAGTGCAAGAACAATAGGGCAGTAATAGTTGGAAACTTCAACTACCCTAATATCAATTGGGATACGAACAGTATGAAGGGCACAGAGGGCACAAAATTCTTGAACTGTATTCAAGAGAACTTTTTCAGCCAGCGTGTAACAAACCCAATGAGGGGGTGCACAATTCTAGATTTGGTCTTGGGAAATGAAGCTGGGCAAGTGAGTGAAGTAACAGTGGGGGACCACTTTGGAGATAGTGACCATAACATAGTTAGATTTAGCATCATTATGGAAAAGGACAAAGGCAGAACAGGAGTAAAAGTTCTAAGTTGGGGGGAGACAGGTTTTACAAAACTGAGAGGTGAACTGGCGAAAGTGGACTGTATACTGCTACTAGAAGGGAAAACAGTGTCAAATCAATGGGAGGTATTCAAAAGCGAGGTTCTACGGACACAGTGTAGACATGTCCCCATAAAGAAAAAGGGTGCTACTGCCAAATCTAGAGCGCCCTGGTTATCCAGAAGCATACAGGGTAAGGTAAAGCAGAAAAAGAGAGACTATGACACACAGAAAGCTTAATACTGTAGAAAGCCTAGAGGAGTGCAGAAAATATAGGGGTGAAGTAAAAAAGGGCAATTAGGAAAGCAAAGGGAGGATACAATAAAATCAAAGAAAACCCAAAGATATTTTACCAGCACATTAAGAGCAAGAGAATAACTAAGGAAAGGGTAGGGCCTATCAAAAATGTACATGGTAAATTGTGTGTTGATGCTGAAGATGTGAGCAGGGTTTTCAATGAGTACTTTGTGTCTGTTTTCACTAAGGAGAGGGATGATGCAGACATTCTGGTTAAAGAGGGGGAAGCACAAAATATTAGATACAATAAACATGATGAAAGAGGAAGTACTGGAGGGACTGGCAACCTTGAAGGTGGATAAATCACCAAGGCTGGATGGATTGTATCCCATGTTGTTAGAGGAAGCCACGGAGGAAATAATGGATACTCTGAAGATCATTTTCCAATCCTGATTAGGGATAGTCGGCATGGTTTTGTTAGAAGGTCATGTCTTTTTAACTTAATAGAATCTTTTGAGGAAGCTAAAAGGAGGATTGATGAAGGTAGTGTGGTGGATGTTGTTTACATGGATTTTAGTAAATCATTTTACAAGGTTCCACTTGGCAGACTGGTCAGAAAAGTGAGATCCCATGGGATACAGGAGGAGGTGGCAAGTTGGATCCAAAATTGGCTCAATGAAAGGAAACAAAGGGTAATGGTCAATGGATGTTTTTCCAGTGGCGTTCCACAGGGCTTATTGTTGGAGCCCCTGCTGTTTGTCATATATATTAATGATTGAGATGTAAATATGGGAGGTATGATTGGGAAATTTGCAGATGACACAAACATTGGCCATGTAGTTGATAGTGAAGAGGGTAGCTGTTGTCTCCAGAATGATATCAATGGTTTGGTTGAGTGAGCAGAAAAGTGGCAAATGGAATTCAATCCAGAGAAGTGTGAGGTAATGCATTTGGGGAGGGCAAACAAAGCAAGGGAATACTTAATAAACAGGAGTATATTGAGAGGGGTTGAGGAAGTGAGAGACCTTGGAGTGCATGTCCACATATCCCTGAAGATGGCAGGACAGGTAAAGAGGTAAAGAAAACATATGAAGTGTCTTCAATTATCAGATGAGGTATTGAATGTAAAAGCAGGGATGTAATGCTGGATGCTGGTTAGGCCACAGCTGGAATTTTTTGTACAGCTCTGGCCACCACATTAAAAGAAGAGCATAATTGCTCTGGAGAGTGTATAGAGGAGATTTACATAAATGTTACCAGGGCTGGAAAATTGCAGCAATGAGGAAAGATTGGATAGGCTAGGGTTGTTTTCCTTAGAACAGAGGAGGCTAAGGGGTGACCTAATTGAGGTGTACAAAATTATGAGGGGGCATAGATAGGGTAGACAGGAAAGACCTGTTTCCCCTAGCTGAGGGGTTAATTACCAAGGGGCATAGATTTAAGGTGACTGGTAGAAGGATTAGAGGGAACCTGAGGAAAAACTTTATCACCCAGAGGCTGGTGGGCATCTGGAATTCACTGCCTAAGTTGGTGGTTGAGGCTGAAATGTACAACACATTCAAGAGGTACCTGGATAATCATCTGAAGTGCTGTAGCCTGTAAGGCTACGGACCAGGTGCTGGAAAGTGGGATTAGAAATGAGCGGCTAGTTTCTTTTTTTCTCTTTTTATGGCCGCGCAGATACAAAGGGCTGAATGGCCTCTTTCTGTGCCGTAACTTTTCTATGGTTCTTTGGTCACCAATTAAGGTTCTTCAGTGGACAACTAATGTCCACCTAAGGTATTTACCCAGCAGCAGGTGAGGGGCTCGCAATGTGGGGAACCCGAAAGGCAAACCCTGTCTGTGTACCTTGTGGGCTTCTGGGGAGAACCCATGTTGTAAAGCACTCAGTGCCTGATCGAGGAACCTGGCACCAGGAAGAACCACAGCCTGCCGCCCTCGCTGTCAACCCCCTCCCCGTCCCCTCCATGGTCCCCACTCCACAGCCCCCCAACCACTATCAGTCACCTGTGGCCTGAGTTCCTCAACCATCCTGGGAGCTCTGGTGGGTGCATTACCGGTAACATCCACCACCCCTTCGGTGGCGCTGCTGAGCAATGAAGAGCTGCTGGCCTCTGATTGGTCAGCAACTCTTGTTTTTTTATTCGTTCATGGGATGGGGGCGCCGCTGCCTTGATCAGCATTTATTGCCCATTCCTAATTGTCCTTGCTTAGATGGCATTTAAGAGTCAACCACATTGCTGTGGGCCTGGAATCACATGTAGGCTAGACCAGGTAAGGACGGCAACTTTCCTCCCCTGAACCATATGGGCTTTTACAACACTCGACAATGGTTTCATGGTCGTCATTAGATTTTTTCTTGTGGGGCAGGATGTCTGTCCAGGAGACAGGAAAGGTCTATCATTTCCCACTGACGTGCCAGATTCGGTGGGCCCTTCCGAAAAGACGTGACACAGGGCTCTTGCCGGCTCTCCAGAGACCTACATCAAACTCTGCCAACGTCTTTCACCTTGAAAAGCTAGAGGTCATGCACAAAAAAAATCTGAATGTACATTATAATAAAAGATGGTGAAAATCCTTTTATAATTCATTTTGAAAATGATTGCTGTGATGATTGTGGCTGTCAGAGGCTGCCTTGGAGACTGGAGGGTCACTTGCTTTCAGTTTTGTCGTATGGGTGAGCCTCTTTCCAGGAACACTTGGCCAGCCTAAGAGGAACAAGAAACATGCTTTTCTTGAATATTACAAGAATTCCCAAAATTCACAAAAAAGCAACAGATAAATTTTATGATTCATTCATTAAAATTTAAGGGATTTTTAATGACCCAGCCAGAGAGAAATCTTTGGTTATGCCTCCACATGTTCAGATGATAAAATACTGAGACTATAAGATATATAAATATATTATATATATTTATATATATAAAAATGAAAGCATTCAAAAATATTTAATCATGTCTTGGCAAGATTGCCCCATATGTAGTACATAAAAATCTAAATAGTTATGTGCATTTTCAGCCAGAGACAATGGATGCAATCATACCACTTCGAAAGTTTTCTGCCATCGGGACCAAAAGTGGTTCCCGACCCAGCCTGGTGGGCTGCGTGGCGTTGTGATCTTACAGGAGGCAGCCAATTAAGAGGCCACCTTCGTGTTTGCCATCCAAATAAGGATGGGGGGTGGGGGGGTGGCTACCCAAGGCAGGAGGCCCCAGCGGAGGGCTCAAAGGTCTGGATGGTTGGTTGCAATCTCACCAGGAGAGGTGGGTCCTGCAGCTAGGACCCTGTGAGGGTGCCTCGAAATGGAGGAACTCTCTGAAAACTAATGAAGGTTTAAGAATGAATAATGGCCAGGCCTGGCAGGCCTCCACAGGATGGTTTATGGTCATGCCTATGGCACTCTCATCCCTACAGCTCTGTGATGGGGGTTTTAGAGGAGATATCAATGGCCCCTTGGTCTGTTGCTGGTAGGTCGCCTCCAGTACATATTGGGCTCTGGCCTCAGCAGGGGCCTGTCTGACATTGGGAAGGTCCAGGTAGCACGGGCATCTTGCTCCCAATTAGTCTCTAAAGCGGCCCTATTCGGTTACCTGCTGCTTCTGGGCAGCTAGCCCCTGCCACACTAATCCCATCTCTGGCAAGAACGCATGGAGGCAGGAACATCCTGGGGAGCTGACTGCCACACTCTCTTCAGATTTTGCTTGATCCCACCTCCAAATCCATCTCTTCGGGATTGGGAAGGTTCTGGTCAATATCTTTTCTTTTCAGTTTCAATTTTAAGTAAGTCCTTGCATTTATATAGCGCATTATCAGAGTCAGAAAACATCCCAAAAAAACCCATAATCACTTTGTGCAGTCACTGTATTAGGGATCTTTTATGCCCACCTAAAACCTCAACACCTAGAACAGACAGAGTCTTCGAGTTCAGATTGTCATCTGATAGTGGTAGCACTCGGGGGAGTGGAAACTGCTAACAGGAAGGTTAGCTTTAAAAAGAGCAATGTGATAATCTTGTCTTTACTGGTGTCGATTGAGGGGTAAACATTTCTTTCTTTCTTTTAGGCCATATTCTATATGTTTTAAATGTTCTGTGATTGTTATTAAATTCTTAATTCTTAATTCTTTAATATGGTTTAAAATACATGAGGAGAAACTTTCCTATATAAATCTCTGACAGAAGTTTCTATGATTGAATGTTCACAAGACACGAGCCGCTTATTTGTACATGTCAACATCCTGGGGGTTACCATTGACCAGAAACTGAACTGGACTAGACTTATAAATACTGTGGCTACAAGAGCAGGTCAGAGGCTAGGAATCCTGCAACAAGTGCCTCACCTCCTGACCCCAAAGCCTGTCCACCATCTACAAGGCACAAATCAGAAGTTTGTTGGAATTCTCTCCACTTGCTTGGATGAATGCAATTACAACAATACTCAAGAAGCTCGACATCATCCAGGACAAAGCAGCCCATTTGATTAACACCCCATCCACCACCTCAAATATATGTTTCCTCCATCATTGAAGCACAGTGGCAGCAGAGTGTACCCAGAACGAGGTCACAGCCAGTTATTTAAAGGGCCACTTGGCACAGGGCAGAGTCTGGTGACCCAGCAAATATGTTCCAGCTGCACAGGACTTCAGGTTTGTGACCTGGAGATATTTGCAGGCCTTTAAGGTAATTATGCATCTGTTTAAGCTTTCTAAAATGGCCACGATTTGACACTGGTCACAGCATTCAACTTGAACACTGACAAATTTTCCTGATCTTAGCACAGAGGAGTTGTCCAGTTATTGCATGTTTCCCTCCAGGGATGACTGAGGCAAGGGAGTGAGGAGAGAGATAGGGGAGAAGGGTCAAAGCAGCCCCTAGGTTTCATGAGGACTCACTGCATGCCATCCTCCGGGCTGTGTCCAGCTGATGCAAGCAGATGGGAAGAAGAGGTCACCGCCTATAAGATGTGCTGCCTGGGAGGAGGTTGCAGTGGAGGTCAGCAACACTGGGCTGGTGAGGATGCAATGCCAGAAGAGGCTCAATGACCTCCTGAGGTTGGCCAGGGTGAGTAAGTCCTCAGTTTGTATATTCTTGTGCCAGGAAGCTTCAGGGTAGTCTATGCGAATGCTGGAGGCATGTATGTTTGTCTGGAGGTCCAAGACATCATGATGCAGCTGCCCTGGCCAGAAGACAGGAAGGATAAAATAAATATATATATCCACGTCAACCTGGATACTCTATAAAATTATTATTCTTATTTTAAAATTAAACAAGGCTTTATTCTGACTAGCCATGACTCATACCAGAGGAATTGCTGACCTTCAGAAAGCAGCAGGGAACTTGTTAACTTTGAAGCGATGCTAGTGCCCTCTGTGACTGCTGACAATCAAATTCCAGAGGAATGCACCAACCTCATGACCTTTCTAAGGCAGAGCTCTGGCCAATGGAGACGCTATGTCTGCAAAGGACAACAGGGACCCTGACTCCTCTATTAAACACCTCAGGATCCCAGACCTGGGAAAATACGTTCTTTGTTCAACACCAGGACAAGAGGTGGGAGGTATGTCACATGACCTCCCCCAAGCTGCTAGAACCTGTATTATTGCTGTGTGTAACTGAACCCAGGTAGTCTACCATTTTACCATCTAACAGGTAGCAGCAGAAAGAGCTCTGTCCAGGTAAAGTGCCTGGCCCTCATCTACACTGTGAACTACTGGAACATTGGAACTTCCATTTCAGTGCCTATAAGACTCATTCATCTCTATGTGCTTTCTTCCATCGTCTAAGTCCTCGCTTTAGGAAAGTTGGATCGCCCTGCAGTAGTTTCAGCCTGCTAACCCTGGAGGAATTCCCTACTGGATTTTTGATTCCAGACTCTGGATTCATGTGAAACCATAATTTTTATTTTTATCATGGTCTTGCACTGTACCCCTTTTTTCCCTTATCCCTCTTCTATTGTATGAGTGCAAAAAGGGCGGACATTGCGAAAGCCCCTTTCCTCATTTTGTGTGTGTGTAAAATAAACCAACCCTCTCATTTTACCTTATCTGGAGTTTGCTGTGGGGTTATTCATAGAGGATTGGATCACTCCAAACTGAAGGGTTGGGGAAACTACATCACCGCTTATAAAGGGGGAAATCAGAAATCAAAGACAGCTTTTTGTTTACATACGGGTTGTGAGAGGAGAAGTCAGGGCTGTTTAAATTATTCCCCTTCCCGTAAAGCAGCAAATGCATTGTGCACTTATCACTTTAGTTCAGGTGGACAGTGCGGGGTTCAGAGCCTGTGCAGATAAGGAAGGTGGACAGCATCTTGGCTGCCAAGCATGTTGCTGATCATGCATGGGTGGGGAAACATGAAATAACCTAACACTGTTAGCGATTGCATTGTAACACCAATTTTCAGGAGAAGCATGCCCATAATGCTCGGGAGAGGCCGAATTGGAGGGGGAGTTCCAGACCTGGTGATTCTGATGCTGTTCGAGAAGTAGGTTCTTGAACGCTCTACGTTAGAGGCCTCTAGGTTGATTGGCAGAGGTAAGATTGGAGGAAGGCGTGGGTCTGGTGAAATGGAAGAAAGGGGGATAGGGAAAGTAGGAGGTGGATTGATGCCTGGCATCACAGTATCACAGTATCTTTACAGTGCAGAAGGAGGCCTTTCGGCCCAACGAGTCTGAACTGGCTCTCTGAAAGAGCATTCCACCTAGTCTCACTCCCCTGCCTTATCCCCGTAATGTTGCACATTCTCTCTTTCCAGGTAGCAATCCAATTCCCTTTTGAATACCTTGATCAAACCTGTCTCTAGCACCCTTCAGGAAGTTTGTTCCAGACTCCAACCACCCTCTGGGTGAAAAAACTTTTCCTCACATCACATTTACTACTTTTGCCAATGATTTTGAATCTGTGCCCTCTAGTTCTTGATGTTCTCTTGAGTGGGAATAGTTTCTCACTATTTACCCTGTCCATATCCCTCAGGATCTTGAATACCTCGATCAAGTCTCCTCTCAGCCTTCTTTTCTCCAAGGAAAACAGAATCTATCCTCATAGCTACAGCTCTTTATCCCTGGAATCATACTTGTGAATCTCCTCTATACTCCCTCCAATGCCTTCACATCGTTCCTCAGGTATGGCTCCCAGAACTGGACGCAGTACTCCAGATGAGGCCTAACTAGTATCTCCTAGTAGCTTCCAATCTCCTCCCCTCCATCATTTTCACATGGTCCATCTCTGACACTTCCCTTCCCTTCCTTGACCTCTCTGTCTCAATTTCTGGTGATAGACTGTCCACCAATATCCATTACAAGCCTACTGACTCCCACAGCTACCTCGACTACAGCTCCTCACACCCCGCTTCTTGTAAGGACTCCATCCCATTCTCTCAGTTCCTTTGCCTCCATCGCATCTGTTCTGATGATGCCACTTTCAAAAATAGTTCCTCTGACATGTCCTCCTTCTTCCTTAACCGAGGTTTTCCACCCAGGTGGTTGACAGGGCCCTCAACCATGTCCGGCCCATCTCCCGTGCATCCACCCTCACGCCTTCTCCTCCCTCCCAGAAACATGACAGGGCCCCTCTTGTCCTCACTTATCACCCCACCAGCCTCCGCATTCAAAGGATCATCCTCCGCCATTTCCGCCAACTCCAGCATGATGCCACCACCAAACACATCTTCCCTTCACCCCCGCTGGCGGCATTCCGTAGGGATCGTTCCCTCTGGGACACCCTGGTCCATTCCTCCATCACCCCCTACTCCTCAACCCTCTCCCACAACACCTTCCCATGCAACCGCAGAAGATGCAACACCTGCCCCTTCACTTCCTCTCTCCTCATCGTCCAAGGGCCCAAACACTCCTTTCAAGTGAAGCAGCATTTCACTTGCGCTTCCCTCAACTTCGTCTACTGCATTCATTGCTCCCAATGCGTTTTCCTCTACATTGGAGAGACCAAATGCAGACTGGGTGACCGCTTTGCAGTACACCGTCGGTCTGTCCGCAAGATTACCCAGACCTCCCTGCCGCTTGCCATTTCAACACTCCACCCTGCTCTCATGCCCACATGTCTGTCCTTGGCTTGCTGCATTGTTCCAGTGAAGCTCAACGCAAACTGGAGGAACAGCACCTCATCTTCCGACTAGGCACTTTACAGCCTTCCGGACTAAATGCTGAGTTCAACAATTTTAGATCTTGAACTCCCTCCTCCATCCCCACCCTCTTTCCATTTCTTCCCCCTCCTTTTTGTTTTTTCCAATAATTTATATAGGTTTTTCTTTTCCCACCTATTTCCATTATTTTTAAATGTATTTCCATCCATTGTTTATCTCTACCTTTTAGCCCTTTTAGTAATCCCCCACCCCCACTAGAGCTATCTGTACCTTGTCTGTCCTGCTTTCTACTCTTAATTAGCACATTCCTTTAGATAATATCACCACCTTCAACACCTCTTTGACCTTTTGTCTGTGACATCTTTTGGTCATCTCCACCTATTACTAGCTGCTTGTCCCAACAACCCCGCCCCCCCCCCCCCTTTAAACCAGCTTATATTTCACCCCTTTCCTATTTTTACTTAGTTCTGTTGAAGGGTCATGAGGACTCGAAACGTCAACTGTGCTCTCCTCCGCCGATGCTGCCAGACCTGCTGAGTTTTTCCAGGTATTTCTGTTTCTGTTTTTATTTTTATCTTATACAAGTTCAACATGAACTCCTTACTCTTGTATTCAATGCCCCTATTAATAAAGCCTAAGATACTGTATGCTTTATTAACTGCTCTCTCAACATGCCCTGCCACCTTCAATGACCTATGTACATATACACCGAGGTCCCTTTGTTCCTGTACCTCCTTTAGAGGCTCTCCCTTTATTTTATACTGTCTTACCATATCTTTCCTGCCAAAGCAAATCACCTCACACTTCTCTGCATTGAACTTCATCTGCTACTTGTCTGCCCAATCCACCAACATGCCTTTGTCCTTTTGAAGTTGAAGACTATCCCCATCACAGTTGACAACATTTCCAATCTTCATATCAACTACAAATTTTGAAATCATGCCCTGCACACCACAGTCTAGGTCATTAATATATATCAGGAAGAGCAAGGGTCCCAACGCTGACTCCTGGGGAACTCCACCACAGACCTTCCTCCAATTTGAAAAACAATCATTTATCACTACTCTCTGTTTCTTATCCAATTTAAGCCAATTTCTTATCCAAGTACCTGCTTTCCCTTTTACTCTATGACCTAGAATTTTGCTCACAAGTCTGTTGTGTGGCACTGTATCAAATGCCTTTTTATTGAATTGAAAGACATAAATCTTGGCCCGAGGTGAAAACCCAGGGAAGCTTCATAGTCAAAAGCTTTGGACGTTGCTGCAAGCGTGTATAGTGTTTGCATCGTCTCATATCTGATGGTACACATGACTGTTAAATTGCTGAGCATTGTGACCTTGCAAAGCATTGGAAAAGTTTTTGAAAACTACCAGCACTCTTTCTCCTGTTTCTCAGGCGCAGGTGAAGCCTCTTTCACTGACCCAACTGTCATTGCAGGGCCGTCATTCCCCTCTGATGATGAGGAAGATCCTTCAGAGGGAGCACCGTCACATCCTCTCTCTGGCCCAAGCATCAGCATAGATACTGTCACACTGACAGGGATTAGTGCGTTGGGACAAGGGCAGGCACAACCTGGTAAGGATACTGCACATTTGCACGAGCATTCACAGCTGCCGGACAGTGTGGTGGAACAGACCTCAGGCAGTCACAGCAGTGTCCGAGGTGATCCAGAGACTGATTCCGCTTCGGATGATGAGCCTTTGGAGTTGTCTGTGAGGTGGTAGATGCTGGATGTCCAGTGAGAGGCCTATGGAGATTTGACGGATGTACCAAAGGGGTTGTGTGCTTTGGCCCGGGCTGTGGAGGTGTCGATCCAGGCCATGTGTGCTGCAATCACCCACTCTTCAGAGCGTCAAGCTTCCTCCATGGACAGACTGACAACTGTCCTGGAGGGACAAACCGAGCATATTGAAGGCGCAATTGTGGGTATGCGCTCTGACCTGCACACCATTGCACTGGCTCTGAGCTCAGGGGCCCAGAGCCAGGGTGACAGGGGGACTGGGAGCCTAGACACTGCGCCAGCTTCTGGGACCTTATGGAAAGGCAGGGAGGACAAAATGGACCTAGTGATGGAGGATGAGCACCAGCTGCCACAATCTGGAAGCACTTCTCAGGGTACTTCTGATGGGGGCAGCATCACCTCCATTCATCAGCCATTGACACAGTCCTCATGCAGTGCTGCGGCATCGGAAGATCCTCATGCCACTCAGCAGCAGTCTCCTAACGTGGCGGGCCGCTCAATGCCTCAGCTGCACAGAAGACACCTGCCGAAGTTATCCAGGGCAAGGGAGTTAGCAGATCAGCAGCTTCTCTCCTGTGCAGCCGCAAACAAGGAGGAAACACTGCACCGGAGCAGTAAGAAATGCATCAAAAAAACTCCACAGTACTCACCAAGTGTGTCACATGGATGCATTTCTTATGCCTGTTAATGTTAAGTCTGATAATTATTATGAGTTAATTGTCCCTCGTGCAGAGGATTTTTCAATATGTTATGGCTGTTGAACTTCTTCAGGGAAGTAGACAATAGCTTTAACAGTTTGAGGCAGGGCAGGATGTATTCTGTGTCAATAACTGGGCAGGGTAAACCTGTTGACATAAGGGTGACATGAGTCTCACATCCCACATGGAATAAGGTTTGGACACGTTTCTGATGCCGGGACTTCAGAAACTATTGAAACCTCTGCCTTATCAGGGCATCCCTGGTGACCACCTCCAGGGCCTTCCATCTGAACGTTGCCTTGTTTCCTCACCTCGCCCTCATTCTCAGATGAATGGCCCCTATCTGCCATCCCCTCTTCCTCAAGGGCATCCCCTCTCTGATTGGGAGGTAATGGAGGACGCAGCACATTACAACCGTGAAGAACACAAGTGAAGAAGAGTACTGCAATGCCCCTCCTGATCTGCCAAGGCATCTGAGCCTCATTTTCAACAGCCCTATGGTCTGTTCGATGATGGCCCTGGCGCTTCCATGGCTGTCATCATATCTCCTCTCCGCACCTGTTCTGGGTGCCCTCACAGGCATCATGAGCCATCTCTTGAATGGGTAACCGTTCTCACCCAGGAACCATCTGCCCAGGGCATCGGGGCTGCTGTGGCCTGGCACCTGTTGAGTTATACAGAATGAAGGAGTTGCGGCTGCTGCCCGGGTCCCTGGCACATGCCTGCATTATCCATCGATGATGATCACAGAGCAGCTGGGTGTTCAATGAGTGGAGGCCCTTCCTGTTAATAAAGCCGCAGGGCTGTCCAGCAGGAGCCTTTATGATGACCTGCATGCAGTCAATGGCTCCCTGTACCCTGGGGAAACCTGCAATCGCCATAAACCCTGTGGCTCTTTCCAGTGGCCCCTGGTCGTCCACTGTGAGAAATGTAATTCTCTGCCCTTTGAAACATAGCATCAGTGAAATCTTTGATACAGTGGTGTGCCACTGAGGTCTCCACATGCTGCCTGAAAGGACCCTGTGGTGAAGATGCTGAGCATGACAGTGACTACAGGCATTGGGTGACCCCCCAACACAGTCAGACGAGATCTCCTCTGCCAACATGCCACAAGGAGATGTGACTGTAGCTCTTGAGAGCCTCAGCCTCCTCTTGCTTTATATTTTAAACATCTGCAGATAGTTCAGTCTCTGCCTATATCCTCACGGGGCTGCATAAGTCTTTCTGCACCTCCACTGGGGATGCATGATGCCTTCATCACCCTCTGGGTCTGGCACAGCCCTGGCACCCTCATGCACCACCAGTGCATTCTGGACCTCCTGATCTGCCCTTCTTCCCCTCACTCTCCTCCTCCTCCTCCTCCCCACCCTCCTCTGCTCCTCACTGGAGGTCGTGTCTTCCGCAGAGACCACAATCCCCATGTTTGGCTTAGTTTCAAGGCTAGGGTGATGTTCAAGGTCTAAATGGACCTGTCAGCAAGAAGAGTAAGGCCTCTAAATTAGGAGAGTTTGAAATGCAAACTCTGCTCCTTGCCTGAAGCACTCCCAGCAGTTTGAACTGCTAAGCTGAAACTCAGCTGAACCCTTTCAACCAACCCTAACAAGCTGCCTCATAAAAAAAACGGGAAAACCACCTGGAGTGAAACACAATCTGCAAGTGTTTTTATTGCACACACTATGTATTATTCCCGTCAGTTGGCTGATTAATGAGCTTGAATACCTCCTTTAATTAAATTTGAATAATGCAGGCAGGCTGCTGATTTTTAGTCCTGCCCACCAGCCGTATTATCCAGACCCGACGTCACCACGCCCGATAATTCATCGGTGTGGGTGCGTAACGCTCCCATTTTCGGAACTCATTATTCAACCCGTTGAATGACAATTAGAACAGTGGGGTGAGGGCTGTTGAGCACAACTCAAAGAACTGCAACCACAGGGAGGTTCCTGCTTCCTATGAATTGAACTATGATCTTATCTGCAAAGTAACAGGAATGTGGAGGTTCATTAAGTTTTGAATCATAAAGAGTTAATGGCCCTAAGACTGCACCAAAAATAGTGGCAAATTAATGGTTCCCATCATTGTTATTCTGGAAACATTCAATAATTTGTGGCAAAGAAGAATATGCCAGGAGTTCCGAATCTCCATTCATTTCTGGGCCATTTATGCTTTTCCATCCTTAAACTCAACAAAACTGGAAAGGTGACAGCCTTGCCATGAACCACTCTATTGAAATCAAATGCATGTCATGAGATTGCTGGATTCATACTGTCATTACGAATTGTTGCTGTCAGTTAGGACTGAAAACACCTTTATATTAGAAAATATTTTTGAAATACCGCAAATGAGTAAGAATGTTTGTACGTTACACACACCTTAACTGCCATTCGCTCATTATTAACTTCGTAAGTGCCAATACACTAATTCCCAAACACAACTGGGTTATAATGTCCTTTTTTTTTGCTTGTTTTTATTTTTGTTTTTACTTTTACTTTTTGTCTTTTTTTTTTAGCTCTTTCTCTTAATTTAGTCTCTTCTCTCTTTATTTCTCTTTCTGTTTCTGATTCACTCTATATTTTTCCCTGTCAATCACTCTGTTTTTCTCTCTCTATCCTTTAGCTTCATTGATTAAAAGACCATTGGGCTCGATGTTCATGAGGTTCCAGATGCGAGGTTGATGTTGTTGCTCTGTTATCTAAAATGCTTTGCATTTCCAGCAATTTGCAGCAGGATTATGTGGTGATCTGAAGGGTGAGGAATAAAGTCCAATTCACGTAACTCATCATGAGATGCTTCATTCCAGCAAATTCTGGGCTAATACTCTTTTAAATATGTCTGTATGAGAAAATGTATTTGAGTGCATCTGCTAGGATTTCTGAACATTCAAATTCAGCAGGAAGTCCAGAAACCAGTATGATAACAGTATGGGAAAATTTTACACTCTATACATTCTCATTTTAGAATGCTTCTTACATTAATCGGCTCATTCGAACCTCCTTGATTTCTTCCATGCATGCCAAGATAAATCTGGTGTCTAGACAATGTTAACATGTTAATATCTTTTAATTACTAAATCCATTAGAATGTTTCTCAGAAGAAGGGCTTCTCAATAATTATTGACAGACTCTTTTCAAGTTGCACAATTGGCAGCCTGTTACCTCATTTGGCTGGAAACAAAGATCTGGAAAATATGTGTCTTTGAACCTGATTACTCTCTATTTTTGTAAACACCATTTTGATTCCCATTGTCTTGGAAATGGAAGAAATACTTGAATCAGTTTTTATGAGACACAGAGATGTCTTATGGTAAAAGGGTGAGTGGCAGTTTCAGGTCAGGTGGAAGAATATCTTGGGACATCTCTCTCAGTTTCTTGGCTGTCTCCTCTATCACCACATTATAATTCATGTGGAAGTGTTCCATGGCCCAATATGAATACCTGTATATAAATGTTACATTATGACCAGTAGGCCAGGTGTGCTATTACCACTAGTACCACAATTTGGCAGGATTGAGCTTTTCGAATCATCCATATAGGATTGGTGACAATATGTAGGGTTCTATTTCAAGGCAAACAAAATAATGGGGGAGGAATAGAGGAGCGAAATTCTTCTAAGCATTTGTGTGAGTAAAACCTATAATTTACTCTGAAGTTTGACCTGAACACCCCTGATTCGAAGACTTTCGGTGAATTGGTAGACCTCATTAAAGGACACTTTAAACCCAACCCCTCAGTCACCATGCAGAGGTTCAGGTTTAATTCAAGTGTTGAAGCCCTGGGGGAGACCATTGCTAAATACGTGGTGAAATTGAAACAACTGACTGAACACTGTGATTTTGGGGAGACCTTAAAGGATATGCTCAAGGGTCATTTAGTCTGCAATGTGCAAGATGATGCCATTCAATGACGATTATTAGCTGAAGTAAAACTTGATTTTAAAAAAAGCATTGGAAATAGTGCTCACGATGGAAAGCGCTGAACAGGATGGGCAGTCTATACAAGGTGCACAAGATGGCGCCGTTTTCCAGTTGGAGTGGGAACGGAGAGCCGGGTGTGGTGCAAAAAACCAGGAACTCCGCCATGACGTGGGAGGCAGTCCCCATTACCTGAAAAATTAAAATAAATACAAGAAGCAGCTCAGCAGCAAATCTGAAAATGAATTGCTACCGATATGGAAGCAATCGTACTCCTGAAACTTGTCGCTTTAAAGAGGCGGAGGGCTATTTTTCCATAAAAAGGGCACATACTGAAGCATTGTAAAGCAAGATTGAGACAGACTCCCAGGCAGAAAACTAAGTTAATCAAAGTACATAATGTGGAAGGACCAGAAATCACCAATTCTGATATTTACTCCCTATTTAATGTAAAAGTAGGGAAGACAGAGCCAATCATTATTACTCTGCAGGTAAATGGGAAACCTTTAATAACGGAAGTGGACACTGGTTCTTCAACCACTATGGTGGGAGAGAACACCTTCAAACAAGGGTACTCAACAATTGAATTTGGAGGAGGCTTCAGCCAAATTGAAAACTTATATTGGCAAAGCTATCCAAGTGAAGGGTATTACCACTGTACCTGTTTATTATAAGCACCAACAGCACAACTCCCAGTGATGGTAGTAGAAGGCAAAGAACCAAGCCTTCTAGGTCGGGATTGGTTGAAAGAGATTCAACTAAATTGGTTGTGAATTGTCAGCCATATACATATTGAGGGAATTTTTTAACTCTGAAAATAATCAGTGCAGAAGGTGCAACACCTGCCCCTTTACCTCCTCCCTCCCCACTGTCCAAGGGCCCAAACGTTCCTTCAGTTTAGTCTACTGCATTCACTGCTCTCAATGCAGTCTCCTCTACATTGGAGAGGCCACATGCAGGTTGGGTGACCGTTTTGTGAACACCTTCCGTCTGTCCTCAAGCATGGCCCAGGCCTTCCTGTCACTTGCCATTTCAACACCCCATCCTGCTCACATGCCCACATGTCCGTCCTTGGCCTGCTGCAATGTTCCAGTGAAGCCCAACGCAAACTGGAGGAACAGCACCTCATCTACCGATTAGGCACTTTACAGCCTTCCGGACTTAACATTGAGTTCAACAACTTCAGACCACGAACTCTCTCCTCCATCCCCACCCCCTTTTTTATCCACTTTTTTCGATATTTTTTGATATTGCTTTTTATTTTTTGTCCACTTATTTTTATTTATTTTCATTTTTATTCATTGCTTTATCCCCACCTTTTATCTTATTTTCGATCTTTTTTCCCACCACTGTCCCCTCCCCCCACACCACCCCCACTGGGGCCATCTTGTTCATGTTGTTCTTTCCAGAGTGCTTACCCTTGTCCTGCTATTACCACATTCTGCTTTCTGACCTTAATGCCACCATCAGCACCTCCTTTAGCCAGTAACGCCACCATTAATACCCCTTTGTCCTTATGTGCATGACATCTTTGCCAATCTCTCCTTTGCCTCCGCCTATCGATGGCCCTCTATCCGGCTTCACCTGCTCCACCGCCTTAAACAGTAAAAATTTCATCACATATTTACTTCTCTTTAGCTCTGAAGAAGAGTCATACGGATTCGAAATGTTAACTCTGTCTTTTTCTCCACAGATGCTTTTAGACCTGCTGAGTTTTTCCAGCATTTTCTGCTTTTTTTTTCAGATTTCCAGTATCCACAGTATTTTACTTATATGCACATAGCCAATGCTGATGCCCTAAGTCGCCTGCCTTTGCAAGGAAGGAAAGAACATGCCCCAATTCCCAAAGAGATCATATTAGCGATGAATTTCCTGGATTCCTCGTCAGTCTGCGCAGGAAGATAAGAAACTGGATGAACCGTGATCCAGTCCTATCTAGAGTGAGAGACCAAGTGTTGAAAAGATGGTCCCAGGAACTAATCCCTGACAAATCGAAGCCATTCTTCACTCGAAGGAATGAATTGAGCAGTCAAGATGGTATCCTGCTATGGGATGCGCGAGTAGTTGTTCCTTCACAAGGAAAGGAACCACCCTTAGCAGAGTTGCACAGCGCACATCCGGGAATCTCAAGAATGAAGATGATCACACGAAGCTACACTTGGTGGCTGGGCATGGATGGTGATATTGAGAAGGTGGTTAAACACAGTATACAATGCCAACAACTACAGAAGTTACCTGCTGTGACCCCACTATACCCGTGGGAGTGGCCTGGTAGGCCCTGGGTGAGACTGCACATAGATTACATTGGTCCTTTTCTAGGCACCATGTTCCTGCTAATAATTGACGCACATTCCAGGTGGCTAGACATGTACGAGGTTAGGTCGCTAACATCAGGTGTGACAATAGAAAAGTTACACCAAAGATTTTCTAAACATGGACTGCTAGCAATAATCGTCTCAGACAATGGTACTGCATTTACTAGGGCTGAATTTGTGAGCCTAAATGATATCAAACACGTAAAGACGGCACCATATCACCCGTCATCGAATAGATTAGCTGAGAGAGCAGTACAGGCTTTTACAGCTGAGATGAAAAAATTATTAGGAGGATCATTGGAGTCTACCTTTCAAGTTTCCCGTTTCACCATAGAAACCCGCAGCACACTGCTGCAGGTTCAACACCTTCAAAATTACTTATGAAGCGAGGCCTTCTTCCCAATTTGATGGGGAAGGTGGAGAAAAGTTGAGGGAATCAAAAAGTGACTCATGATTTGCATAGTCGTGAGCAAGAATTTATTGTCGGTGAAGCAGTGTACATATGAAACTTCGGTGGTGGATTGAGTTGTTTACTTGGTGTAATAGTTTCTGTGACCGCACCCTTGTCATACCACGTAGAAGTGGAGGGCTGGATCACCCACAAATATGGGGATCATTTGAGAAAAAGGGAGATACCCCAACAAAATGATGTTCCACCTGTAACCATTGTAGAACCCATGGCCCCTGTTGAAATTGTTCAACCAAGGATAGACATACTAGAAGTCTCTGTTGGGGTAGATAGCACTGAACTGCCTGTGCCTAAAGAGGTGCCTGATGTTGCTGAAATTCCAGATAATATGGATCCTGTAAGAGATCCGAAAGCCGTGGAGCTACAATGTTCCACCTGGATCAGGAAATCACCTGAGAGACTGAACTTATAATTCCATGACCAGCGTATATATTTGTTATGTCATGAAGGTAGGTGTTCTTGTAAATAGAAACGGTACAAAAAATTTAAAGGGCGAGGATGTAGTAATTCTAGCTTTAAGAAATGTAGTGACTGTAGCTTTAAGACTTATTGTGTTGTATAGTATCATATGACTGTGTGAACGAATCTGCTCTCAGTGTGGGGAACCTTAGTGGGGGTTCTACTTCTAGTTGTGGAGCTTGATGGAAGCACGTAACTGCTGCTGCAGCCTGTAAATAAGGTTTGATGTTTCTAATGATAAACCTGTTTGGAAAATCAAGTCCAAAGCAGACTGTGAGATAAAAATTTCATTAAAATTGTGCAACTGCTATAATGGGCTGGATTGAGACATCACGATGTAGGGCAAACCAATGTTGGATGGAGAGGAAGAGGCAAGGAAACAGAATTCCAGAAATTGCCACCTGATCCCATTGGCCACCATTTTGATCAATGTGGGAAATGTGATGGGTCGTGGACCTGTTGTACATGAAAATGGGCATTGGGACTTCCATCTTGCGGCCTACTTCAATTTTGCAATTCCAGGAGTTTGAAATTTTTAGCAAGGTGGGTGGGTTCCTGAAGCCTGTGTGAACTATGTTAGGTCAGAGGGTCAGTGAACATGGGGAAAGCCTGTTTTGGAGTTGGGCACCTTTTGACAGATAAGTTTAAAAGTTGTTAGCAACTTCGCATGTCATAATTAGATGTATGATAATTTAAGCATTTTTTAATGCAATGATTGATAGTAGGGTTTTGTTCTTGAAAACTAAGTGACTATTAAATTTACTAGCATTGTAAAAGTGTTCAGATGCATTAGAGCACATTATCCATGGATAAATTGCTCTTCTGTATGCAACATGTAGTAACTGTAGCCTTAAGGAATGTAGTGACTGTAGCTTTAAGACTTATTATACCGTGGAGTATCACGTGACAGTGTGAATGAATCAACCCTAAGTGCAGGGAGCCTTGGGGTGGAATTCTGTGTCTAGTTGGGGTTCTTGATGGAAGCATGTAACTGCTGCTGAAGCCCTGTAAATAAAGTTCACGGTTTCTTATGAGGAACCTGTCTGGAAAATCAAGTCTATCATACAACAGCATTGAAATTCAGATTATTTGGAAAATGTGCTTTAACCTTTACATTGATTCACAGTTCAGCCATCTGTTCAGCCTTTAAAACAGTGCAACAGATGGCCATCTGTTCAGGCTACTTCAAAAGGTTTTGATGTACTTATTCCAGTCATCTGTTCAGCCTTTGAAACAGTGCAACAGATGACTTTCTGTTCCATTTCATCAAAGGTTTTAATATACTTAACTCTGCAGGGTTGGTTATTCAACAATGAAATGGAATCCCATTATGAATGCTTGGCTGAGCTCCACACCACACTGATGGATTCAGCTCAGCAGGTGTTGTCGACACAGCTGTCAAGGGAACTGTGAGCTTTATGGCAATTTTATGAGCAATTAATAGGATCATGTTCTTTTGAAGAGATTTTTGAATGGCTTCTGGTCTCAAAGGCTGCCCAATGTTAATATAGGGCTCATGGGTTCTGTCCATAGTTATTTTCTTTCCTTCTTAGGCAGTCCCTTGGAATAAAGGATGACTTTCTTCCACTCTGGTTCGACGGGTTCTGAGATGGCTGATAGATCCATTGTGTGATTTGTAGACAAAAAAAAACGTGGGGCAATGGTGCTAGAAGGGTCAAGCAGGTGAGGTGTTTAGAGATTTATGCACTTCCTCCAATGCTTCAACTTTGCTCCTGCCTGTTCTTAACGAAGTTTCTCAATGTGCTCAATGCCTTCCTGAATTAACCATCTCCATTTTTGTTGGCCACAAGCCAAGGACTCCCATGAGTGAGGAGGGGTGTTTGATCTCTTCGGGGATGGATTGAGGACATCCCTAAAGCATTCCTGCTGTCCTGAGTGGTGAAGGCAAGGGTGCCTAACACTCAGGTTCAGAGCTGGGCCAATGCCCCAGTGGACAGAAACAGACCTTCTAACTTTCCCGCCTCGGCACTCACCTGCTTCTGTTCCCACCTCGGGCCTGCTTCAGGAGGTGGCGGCTCTGACTATAGCCTGTCCTACTAACCCACCATAAAGATAGCATGGGTGGGCACAGCCACTTGGGAGGCGGGATCGCGATGTCAGGAAATGGCCCGAATCATGATACTTGCCTGAAGGGAAAATCTGGCCCGTTGTCTCTCGCTACTTCTTATCTGATACTTTTAATAAAACCATTTCCTGGTTATAAGACAACATAGTGGTCAGATAGAGAGTTTATTCTTCTAATTTAAGAAGTCTTTGAGATTATAAAAGAGTTCATGGCCATAACCAGGAAGCTGAATACAGCAGTTAAAGTTTTTGTTGGACCCATGAGTGACAGTACGCCAGATATTGCCCATACAAGAATACACCTTGATTCTTAAGAGATGCTTATGGGACAGTTGTTTAATTCTGACCATGAACAAAATATCTGAATAAAGCTTAAAGGTAACAGGAGGCAGTGTGAGGCAGTGTCCTCTGAATGATTGACACTGTGCTAATACAGTCAATATGTACACTGAAAGCAGCCATAGAATCTCTCTTAGCCTTTGTAACCAATTTACGATAGTCACAATACCAGCAAATCTGTAACCACCTAAAAAAGAAACATACTGCAGAAGTTCTTATAAAATTACTCAGCATAGATCTCCAATCTGTCACAACACACTCCGCACTCTATCACTAATATACCTCCCACTATAACATTAACCACAATACTAAGACACTTTCTGGTATATCAGACATCACATGGTAAGTCTCTCTACTAACTACTATGTCGCACTCCTCACAATAAAAGGGTAGAGCATTGACAGAATGGGTTCAAGGGGCTGATTGGCCTAATTTTGTTCCTATGTTGATATGACATGGTTAAAGTCCTGAGTTCAGATCCCACCATGACAAGTTGTGTAACTGAATTCAATAAAACTGGTAACTTGTGAGGCTAGCACCAGAAAACTACAATGAAAGCTGTTAGATTGTTGTAAAGACCTACTTATTTCTCTAGTTTCCTTCAGGAAAGGAAACCTGACACTCAATCCTAGTCTGCCTTCCATGTGACTCAGGAATATGCAGTTGACTTCTACTGCCTGTTGAAGTGGCATAGCAAGCTACTCAGTCCTAATACAATAACTTCAAGGAGAAGGCTCACCACCTGCTTGTGGGGTCACTTGGGGATGAACAATAAGTACAGCTTTACCAGCCTCACCAACATCTTGTAAACATTCTTCTTCCTTCCTATAATGCTAACTTTACTGATGTCTGTACATGGCCTAAATCCCTTTGCTCCTCCACAGCTCACAGTTTTTCATCATTAAGAAAATATTTAGATTTGTCTTTTCTGGATTCAAAATGGACTACATTCCACTTATCCACTTTGAGTTCCACCTGTCAGAGCTTTGTTCACTCACTCACTCACTCACTCATTTTGTCCCACCTGCAAATTTACCGTCCCTCATAATTCCATATCGTGAGCGAACTTTGATTACACAACTCCCTATTCCTTCATCCAAGTTATTAATATATATGGTGAAATGATGAGGCCTCAGTACAGATCCCTGGGAAATGCCACATTTTGCATTTTACCTATCAGAACATTCCCTTTATCCCTACTCTGTCACCCACCCCATATCCAATTACCAACCTCCAACTTTAAAGCCCAGTGTCTCAGCAGTTCACGAGGAAAGGTTATAATACCCATAAAATATAGTATTGTAGAAATCAAGGTCATTAACGTTCACAATTATTTTAGCACTGGATGGTTTCCTTTTGACCTTGACTGACTGTGTAAAATGGGTGAAATTGAATTGGAAGCCCTCTTTATATCTCTCTGGATTTTTATTTCCATTGGTTTGCTGTCACTTATCTTACACTATCTCACAAAGTCAAAACAACGCCCCTTGATTTTGCACTATTTTTCTTCCTCTCTCTTTCATTTCTGTGAATCGTTTGCATTAAAATAATGGAGCAAAATCAATAAATTGTTATTGAAATTGCAAGTGTTGGCAATGCTGAAAGCTGGCTCAAAATAACTCTGTGTTTAACATTCTTTTATTCTTGTAACTTGTTGCTACATAAGTTTCTCCAGATGCCTATCTGTCTGCTGTTTCTGATTAAACCAAAGTTGTATGAAAGATACACTGCTGTTATGTGAGAACACTCCAGTGTCATTCCACCCAGTTTTACGGCTTTGCCAATAGATCATGTTCCATCTTTGCAAACTAACCAGAAGAATTAAAAATAATATTTCCTTGAAAATGCTGTTCAAAAAAAAGCCAATTCCGTTGTGAAAAGAATTGAAATTGCCATATGACACATAGCATTTGTGGCATAACTATGTCTGTGCTGACACATTCATTAAAAACCTGCTATTACAGATCTTTCTATAATAAGCACACGCTTACATTAAAATGACTCCTTATTAATATTGCTGATACAATACACTATCTAAAATCTTTTACTTCATCGTAAAAAGCATTGTGATGTATCTGAAGAACAAAACACTTTAGGAAATGTCAGCTTAAACAGGTTGCTTTACATTTACAAGTGTATT
The DNA here is from genome assembly GCF_964194155.1 of Cetorhinus maximus. Classification (NCBI taxonomy): domain Eukaryota; kingdom Metazoa; phylum Chordata; class Chondrichthyes; order Lamniformes; family Cetorhinidae; genus Cetorhinus; species Cetorhinus maximus. The sequence goes on along the minus strand of NC_135879.1, from coordinate 211,598,003 downwards.
TCATTTACCTTGCCCTTCCTATTGTATTTACTTGCTTGCTTAGAGGGAGTCTTGAGATATAAAACTTTACCTAACAACCAAGTTGTATTTTCATCAGAATAATTCCAAGCACAGCTGCTCAATATAATTTAAAAAATTTACATGATGAACTTGTACATGAGAGAAGGGTCGTCAAATTTTTTTTTGAAGATTGTAATCTTTCAATGCTGGTTCATTAAGATACCCTATAACAAATTGCCAAGACAATCAGCAGATAAAGTCATTTCTAGCTCTCAAGTTCACTTTCACTCTTCTTTTACTCTACAGCGTCCATTCCTTACTGTCACATTCAACTTGAATTTCATTTTCAGTTTGTCTTCTTCCACACTTTGCTCATTAGGTCTTGCCAGCACCTATAAGAGTTGATTTACCTGAAAACACAGTTCAATAGATACCAGTTGCAAGTACCAGATACCAGTTCACGTGGTCCTTTCTCAAGTCTGAGCCTAGATAGTGAAATCATCTGGCTAATAAACATTAGAGGGCACTTCAGCGTAGCTTATCCCTGCTCTTGCTCGATATCCACACGTATGTATAATACAGCCAGGGCCAGTGGATAATAGTTAAAGCTGGAGAGTTGAGTTAATTTTTACCTTCCCGAAGAATATTGTAGCCATTTAGTCATTTATTTTTTCATGGATATGGGTGTCACTGGCAAGGCCACCATTTGTTGCTCATCCCTAATTTCCCTTGAACTGAGTGGCTTGATAGGCCATTTTAGAGGGCAGCTAAGAGTCAACCACACTGCTGTGTGGGTCTGGGGCCACATGTAGGCCAGCAGATTTCCTTCCCTAAAGGGCATTACTGAATTAGCTGGATTATTGTAACACTTGATGATGGTTATCAAGGCCACCATTACTGAGGCTAGCTTTATATTCCAGATTCATTAATTGAATTTAAATTGGGATTTGACCCCAGAGCATTAGACTGGGCCTTTAGATTATTCTAGTGACATTACCATTACGCCATCATCTCCCCCTATTATAATGCCCAACTGTTCCCCCAGTTAAGATCAGCTATCAATGATAATGGTCACAGGAACTCCTGAGCGATGATTTTGGGCTGAGATCATTGGCCCCCAACAAACCCGATCATTTTTATTTGTGCCGGTATGACTCTAGACAATGGAAAGCTTTCCCCTTGATTTCCATTGACTTCAGTTTTTACTAGGGTTCCTTGGTGCCACCCTGGTAAAGTGCTGTCTTAATGTCAATGATGGCCATCCTCACCTCTCCTTTGGAGTTCAGCTCTATTATAGAAGGGCAAGGAATTAAAAAAAAAATCGAAGGAGGAAACCAAGGAAAAGGCATAGAGAGGGAGAAACTGTTTCCACTACGAGGTGGGTCAGTAACCAGAGCCCCCAGATTTAAGGTAACTGGCAAAAGAACAGACAGGAGTTGAGGAGATTTGATTTCACGGAATGAGTTGCCCTGCTAATTTTTCCTTTTAATCTACATATCCAATTTTCTTCTGAAAGTTGCTATTGAATCTGCTTCTTTCACCCATTTGCTCAACTAGATTCAGCAATTCCAGGAATCAACATTCCAGAAAGGCTGGTATCATTCAATAAAACCATAAGTCATGTGTTGCATGCAGGCTGAAAGAATTATAGTGAGGAAACTCATGGAAATGCTTCTAAGAACTGAGGGAAGCTTCTGTGGTTTTGTTCTGTCTCAGATACCAATTCACAGCAGAGGTATTTATACAGTCATCTTGCAAGTGTGAATTACCAAGGAGAACAGTTTGATTCATTGCCTTGCTATATTGTTCTTCATGGTTTAGCACGATAAGAGTACAAGTGAAAACTGTTTGCAAGCAGATTCCGCAAGTCTGTGCAAGGTACCCAGGCAGCTCCCATGATGCCTACATCCTCAGACACTCCCAGGTGCCGAGGCTCTTCAGTGCTCTAGCCCGGCTGGATGGATTGCTGCCGGGTGACAAGGGTTATCTGCCACCCAAGAACAGAGACCGAGCAGCAGTACAACAGGAGCCATACCTCCACAAGGGCGATGGTAGAGAGAACCATCGGTCTTCTCAAGGTGCGCTTCCGATGCCTGGACCGTTCAGCGGGCGCACTGCAATACCCCCCAGATCATGTGTCACTGATAGTGGTTGCATGCTGCGCTCTCCACAATCTGGCGCTGCAAGGGGGGGACCCAGTGGAGGAAGAAGATCTTGATGCAGCTACACAGGCAACAGATGTTGAGTCCAGTAGTGAGTCCAAGGACGAGCACGGTGAGGAGAACGCTGAGGGCATAGGTGCTGACCTGGGTAACCTCCAGGGAGGCAGGGACACCCGGGATGCTTTTATACAATGATCCTTCATCTAGCCTACTAAATAAGAGCAACCACATGCCAGGGCTGCAGGCTCCGTACTCGATCCTTGACAGGACCAGTTCCCTAGTCAACAACATACACTATGTGCCAGTGCAAGGGTTTAAGGAATCACACGTCCATCATAACATCTTGGTTTAGGATTATATTCACTGGAGTTCAGATGAATGTGGGGGGATCTCATAGAAACCAAAAAATTCTAACAGGACGAGACAGGGTAGATGTAGGAAGGATGCTCCCAATGGTGAGGGGAGTCCAGAACCAGGGGTCACAGTCTGAGGATACGGGGTAGACCATTTAGGACAGAGATGAGGAGAAATTTCTTCACCCAGAGAGTGGTGAGCCTATGGAATTTGCTACCACAGAAAGCAGTTGAGGTCAAAACATTGTATGTTTTCAACGAGTTAGATATAGCTCTTGGGGCGAAAGGGATCAAAGGGTACAGGGAGAAAGCGGGAGCAGGCTATTGAGTTGGATGATCAGCCATGATCATAATGAATGGCGGAGCAGGCTCAAAGGGCCGAATGGCCTACTCCTGCTCCTATTTTCTACGTTTCTATGTTTCTTACCCTGCACCTACAGAACAAATGAAGCATCCAGTTGCAAAAAAAAACATCTCATTACCGACGACTGACAAACATTGCAGAAATTAACATTGACCAGTGTTCTACATCACACCATTAAAAAAGAACTGAAAAATTGGGGAAACAAATATCCCCCATGATTAGGCTGTGTTGTGTTTAAGGTGCTTTAAGTTTTTGTTTGCGAGTGATATGTCTAGATGCTCCCCCCTCGCTGGCACTGGCATTGGAGACAGCCTACTCACTCTGCTGTCTTGTTGGCCTTGTTGACCTTGGCAGCGTCCTCTGGCTTTTGGAGCCCGTGCTGGCCCCACCTGGGAGGGAGCGGCCAGTGCTATGACTGGCATCTCCCTAGTCGCCGCAACCTCATCAGATGCCATGGTCACTGGCAGAGGGGTGGAGGAACTGCTGCCGGCATCAGGAGTGCCCTGAGAGGAGTCCGCAGAGATAACAGGCATCTCATGCGCCAACGTAAGGTGGCTTTACGTGTCCCTGCTCACCATTGATGGATGGGCACCTAGCTGAGATACTGGGTGCCCAATCCATCTCCCACACTGACACTGACCACCTGAGGTCATTGCCGGTGTGAGGGCTTGCAGGTCCAAGCACATCCCCAAGAAGCCCTGATTGAGTTCCTGGAGGCCTCTCCATGAGAGTTGCCACTCTCTCCATGGAAGCATTGCGCTCTGCCATGGGGTCAACGCAGTGCTTATGCTCCACATGGACTCCTCCACAACGGTCTCATGTACCTCCACCAGATCCTCCCGCACAGCCTGCTGGACATCCAGATGACTGACAAACTGACTATGATGCCTCATAGACTACTCCAGAGGCCTATCATCAGCCCTTAACTGAGCATCGTCCTGGTCACCAGCAGCCCTCCAACTGCTGGCACCCTGAGCACTCTCTGCCTCCGTATGCACATCAAGTGAGTGTCAAGTGCCCTCACTAGTGTGCACCGAGATACTAGGCACCAATTTTATGCCCACCAAGTTGATGGTATCTGTGCTGGTGCCTGCTTGACAGAGAGGGCGTGACGCTGGTGCATGCTCAGCATGCTGGTCCTCAGGGGTTATGGGTGGGCCTACAGGCTCCTCACAACGAGGGGCTGCTGGTGAGCCCAAAAGGGAGGAGAAGGACATGTCATTAGCTTAACTCATTAGACTGTCAGTGTGAATGCCTGGCACCCTGATGAGGCAGGGATATGCATCATGGTGGCTCGTCTTTCCATTTTCAATGGGGATTCCAGGTTCGAGGCTAACATCAATATAGAGATTACACTGGAATGGTTGCAAAAAGCCACATTCTCACCTCAGTGCGCTGCGCTGTTAGCTTCCTCCTGCACCACAACCTCACCGCGGCCACTTGACCGAGGTGCATGGCGCCTCTCCAGCTCTAGGGCCTCCTGCTCGTATTGACTGAAGATGAGGAGTTGTAGGGGTCCCCTGCCAGTCCGCGGCCTCCTGGAAGGATAGAGGAGCATTGATTAGTCCACTCTTTACCTGCAGCGCCATTGCAGCCTGGCCAATCCCACTGAGGAACACCTGGCAGGGCTCAGCCGATTTGTGACCCTGAGGCCACAAGGCACTCAGTCCAAGCAGCCAAGGCTCACCCCCTTGGTCAGCTCCTGCCTCATTGACATTTGCCACTCACACTCTAACACCTCTGAGGTCCATGGGGGGGATGGGCAGTTCTTATCTGTTCTGCAAAGTGACCCACGCCAACATGGTACTCATCCTTCCCGATCACAGGAGATCGTTAAAGCGCTGCGGGCACTGGACCCATGTGCGCCTCACCACATCGTGGCTGCTGACCCTGGATGCCACCTCCTCACAGGCCTTTTGGGTAAGCGCGGGATCCTCCTCCTCCTCCCGTCCCCGGGAACAAGTGTTTCTCTCCTCGTGGCCACCTCCTCCAGCAGGGCTGTGAGGCACTTGTCCGAGAAATGCGGGGCCAACTGCCCCGCTGACCTGCCCTCCCGCCTTCCGTGTCCACCGCTACGGTCACCATGCACAGGACTTCCGTGTCCTTCGGTGGCAGCCTTCCAGGGGCTGCAGAGGCCACATTTGTATTGGCCGCGGGGTCGCTATTGGGCGTGGCGGACATTAAGCCCCAGCCCTCACTCGCCCCTTTGCGCTCATTCACAGGCTCACGCTGGGTAGACCTTAATTGGCCCACCCTTGTAAAATCGTGGTGCGCTGCTGATCGGCTTCCTGACCACCCCCGTCGAGCACCCCCGCCAAGGGTTAAGTTTTGCTCCAAAAGCACAAGACAGAAGCACCAATCTCAGAACAAGGACAACAGATTTCCTACACTAAAGCACATTAACAAACCAGCTGGGTTTTTAATCACAATCCAGTAGCCATTACCAATACTAGCATTTTATTCCAGATGCGGGGGACAGTGGCAGGGGGTTAGTGGTTGAACTCCTGTCTCTGGATTGCTAATCTAGGCCTCTGGATTACTAAACTAGTAACATAACCACCATTCCACTGAATGCTGCTGTTCTATACTCCATTTCCTAGCTACCAACTCCATTCCTTTCCTTGGCAATGGTCTGTTCAAAACCTTGGTGTCACATTTGACCCTGAGATGAGTTTCTAATTAGATATTTACACTAACACTAAGGCCACGATATCCACCTCTGTAACATTGTGCAACTTCCTGACTGTCTCAGATGCTCCCATCTGCTGCTGAAGCAGTCATTTATGTCTTTGTTACCTCTAGGCTTGATTATTCCAACACACTCCTGACTGGTCTCCCACATTCTACTCTCCCTAAACTTGAGGGCATCTAAAATACCGTTGCTTGGGTCTTAAGCCGCACCAAGACCAGTTCACCTATCAGCCCTGCCCTCACTGATTCAGATTGTCTCATGGTGAAGAAACATCTTGATTTCAAAATCCTTAATTTCCTTGTTTACAAATAAAAAAAAATTCACAGGATGTGTGCTAGGCCAACATTTACTGCTCATCCATAATTAACATAAGAACATAAGGACTAGGAGCAGGAGTAGGCAATTCAGCCCCTCGAGCCTGCCCCGCCATTCAATACGATCATGGCTGATCTCATTTTGGCCTCAACTCCAATTTCCCATCCTCTCCCCATAACCTTTCAACCCATTACTAATTAAAAATCTGTCTATCTCCTCCTTAAATTTATTCAGTGTCCCGGCATGCACTGCACTCTTGAGGTAGTGAATTCAATGGATTCACGACCCTTTTAGAAAAGTAATTCCTCCTCATCTCTGATTTAAATCTACCACCTCTTAGCCTAAAACTATGGCCTTCTCGTTCCAGAATGCCCCAGAAGGGGAAACATCTGCTCCACATCTACTTTGTCTATCCCCTTCGCATCTTATATACTTCAGTTAGATCTCCTCTCATCCTCCAAAACTCTAGCGAGTATAGGCCTAAACTGCTCAATCTCTCCTCATAAAACAAGCCCCGCATCTCTGGAATCAATCTAGTGAACCTCGTCTGAACCACCTCCAGTGCAACTACATCCTTCCTCAAGTAAGGAGACCAAAACTGTGGACAGTACTCCAGGTGCGGTCTCACCAATGCCTTGTACAGTTGCAACAACACTTCCCTGTTTTTATACTCAATTCCTTTAGCAATAAATGCCAAAATTCCATTTGCCTTCCTTATTATCTGCTGTACCTGCATACTAGCATTCAGCGATTCATGCACGAGGACACCGAGATCCCTCTGCGCTGAAGCATTCTGAAGTTTCTCTCCATTTAAATAATAAGTCGCCTTTTCATTCTTCCAACCAAAATGGATAACCTCACACTTATCCACGTTAAACTCCATCTGCCAAATATTGGCCCATTCACCTAACCTGACCATATCCATTTGTAAATTTCTTATTTCTTTATTGCAACTTACTTTCCCACCTATTTTGTTGTCATCTGCAAATTTAGCTATAGTACCTTCTATCCCTGAATCCAAGTCATTAATATAGATTGTAAATAGTTGGGGCCCAAGGACCGAACACTGTGGCACCCCACTAGTTACAGCTCGCCATCCAAAAAATGACCCATCTATCCTGACTCTCTGCTTTCTGTTGGTTAGCCAATCCTCTATCCAAGGTAATATATTACCCCTAACTCCGTGTGATCTTATCTTGTGTATTAATCTTTTGTGTGGCACCTTATCAAAGGCCTTTTGGAAGTCCAGATATACTACATCTACAGGATCCCCATTATCTACTATGCTTGTCACATCTTCAAAGAACTCTAGCAAATTAGTCAAACACGATTTACTCTTCATAAAACCATGCTAACTCCAATGGATTGCATTTTGACTTTCCAAATGTCTCATTACTACTCCTTAATAATGGATCCCAACAATTTCCCAACGACAGACGTTAAACTAACTGGACTATAGTTTCCTACTTTCTGCCTCCCCCACTTTTTGAATAAGGGCGTTATATTAGCATTTTTCCAATCCACTGGAACTTTTCCAGAATCCAGGGAATTTTGGAATGTTATAGCCAATGCATCCACTATCTCCACTGCCACTTCATTTAAGACCCTGGGATCAGGTCCTGGGGACTTGTCACCCTTTAATCCCAATAGTTTGCTCAGTACTTTTTCTCTAGTGATGGTAATTGTTCTAAGTTCGTCCTTCTCTATATCCTCTGCACTACCTGTTACTATTGGGTCCTCCACTGTGAAAACTGAGGCAAAATATTGATTAAGCGTCTCTGCCATTTCTGCGTTCCCCAAAATTAACTCCCCAGTCTTGTCCTCCAAGGGACCAACATTCACTTTAGCTACTTTCTTTCCTTTTATATACTTGTAGAAGCTTTTGCTATCAGTTTTTACATTTTGCGCTAATTTTCTTTCATAATTTACCTTTGCTCTTTTTATTATTTTTTTAGTAACCCTTTGTTGATCTTTAAAAGTTTCCCAATCTTCCAGCCTGCCACTGACCTTTGCAATTTGGTATGCCTTGGTTTTAAGTTATCTTTAACTTCCTTGCTTAGCCAAGGATACTTTTTCCCCCTCTTACCATCTTTCTTCCTCATTGGGATATATTTTACTTGGGAGGAATTGAATATCTCCTTAAATATCTGCCACTGTTCATCCACTGTCCTACCTTATAGTCTTCCTGCTCAGTCCACTGGAGCCAAATCTGCCCTCATACCTATATAGTTACCTTTGTTTAACTCCAGAACACTAGTATGGGACTCAAGTTTCTCGCTCTCAAACTGAACTTGAAATTCTAGCATGCTATGATCACTCTTCCCTGAGGATCCTTTACTATGAGATCATTAATTAATCCCATTTTATTACACAAAACCAAATCCAGAACAGCCTGCTCCCTGGTTGGTTCCACAACATATTGCTCCAAGAAACAATTTCTAATACACTCTATGAACTCTCCCTTAAGGCTACCCTTGCCAATTTGATTAGCCCAGTCTATATGCAAATTAAAATAACCCATGATTATTGCCATGCCTTTCTCACATGCTCCCAGTATTTCATGGTTTATACTGTGCTCTACTGCTAAACTACTGTTTGGGGACCTATAGATTACTCCCACTAGGGACTTCTTTCCCTTGCTATTTCTTATTTCTACCCAGACTGACTCTACGTCTTGCTCTCCAGTGCCTATATCATTCCCCACGATAGCACTGATCTCTTCCTTTACTAACAAAGCTATACCATCTCCTTTTCTTTCCTGCCTATCCTTCCGAAACACAGGGTACCCTTGGTATTCAACTCTCAAACCTGTTCTCCCTGTAACCACGTCTCAGTAATCGCCACCAAATCATACCTATTTATCTCTATTTGCGCAATTAACTCATTAGTTTTATTCTGAATGCTATGTGCATTCAGATACAAAGCCTTTAAGTTTGCCCTACTGTCAATTTTCCCTACTCTTATATGATTCTTTGGTGCAATATGGCGTTCACACACTCTGTCCCTTCCTTTCACTTTTTGATAGCAATCAGCCTCGTCACTAACCTGCACTCTTACCCTGTCCATAAACTTTGATTTTTTATATTTCCATGCAACTGAACATTCCCCACCATTATTCAGTTTAAAGCCCTATCTACGACCCTAATTGCCCCTGAGAAGGTGGTGATGAGCTGCCTTCTTGAACTGCTGTAGTCCATATGGTGTAGGTACACCCACAGTGCTGTTAGGGATGGAATTCCAGGATTTTGACCCAGCGACAGTGAAGGAACGGTGATATATTTCCAAGTCAGGATGGTGAGTGGCTTGGGGGGGAGCTTCCAGGTGCTGGTGTTCCCATGTGTCTGTAGCCCTTGTCCTTCGAGGTGTTAGTGGCCGTGGTTTGGAAGGTGGTGTCTAAGGAGACTTGGTGAATTCCTGCAGTGCAGCTTGTAGATGGTACACACTGCTGCTACTGTGCATTGGTGGTGGAGGGAGTGAATGTTTTTGGAAGGGTGTCAATCAAGTGGGCGGTATTGTCCTGGATGGTGCTGAGCTTCTTGAGTGTTGTTGGCGCTGCACTCATCCAGGCAAGTGGAGAGTATTCCATCACACTCCTGACTTGTGCCTTGCAGATCGTGGAACAGGCTTTGGGGAGTCAGGAGGTGAGTTACTCACTGCAGGATTTCTAGCCTCTGACCTGCTCTTGTAGACACAGTATTTATATGGCTAGTCCATTTCAGTTTCTGGTCAAATGTAACCCCCACGATGTTGATAGTAGAGGATTCAGCATGATAATGCCATTGAATTTCAAGGGGTGATCGTTAGATTCTCTCTTGTTGGAGATGGTCACTGCCTGGCCCTTGTGTGGCATGAATGTTACTTGCCACTTATCCAAGCCTGGATATTGTCCAGGTCTTGCTGTATTTGGACGTGGACAGCTTCAGTATCTGAGGAGTCGCGAATGGCGCTGAACATTGTGCAATCATCAGCGACCATCCCTACTTCTGACCTTATGATGGCAGGAAGGTCATTGATGAAGCAGCTGAAAATGTTTGGGCCTGTAGATCACTCCCCTGAGGAACTGCTGTAGTGATGTCCTGGAGCTGAGATGATTGATTTCCAACAACCACATCTAACTTCCTTCGTGCTAGGCATGAGTCGAACCAGTGCAGAGTTTTCCCCTTTATTCCCATTGACTCCAATTTTGCTAGGGCTCCTTGATGCCACAGTCGGTCAAGTGCTGCCATGATGTCAAGGGCAGTCACTCTCATTTCACCTCAGGAGTTCAGCTCTTTTGTCCATGTTTGAATCAAGTCTGTAATGAGGTCAGAAGCTGAGTGATCATAGCGGAGCCCAAACTGAGCGTCAGTAAGCAGATTATTCCTAACTTGATAGCACTATTGTTGACCCCTTCCATCACTTTACTGATGATTGAGAGTAGTTTGATGGGGCGATAATTGGCTAGGTTGGATTTGTCCTGCTTTTTGTGTACAGGACATACCTGAGCAATTTTCCACATTGCTGGGTAGATGCCAGTGTTGTAGCTATACTGGAACAGCTTGGCTAGGGGTGCGGCAATTCCTGGAGCACAAGTCTTCAGTACTATTACTGGAATATTGCCAGGGCCCATAGCCTTCGCAGTATCCTGTACCTTCAGCTGTTTCTTGATATAACGTGTAGTGAATTGAATTGGCTGAAGACTGGCATCTGTGGTGCTGGGGACCTCCTGAGGAGATCGAGATGGATCATCCACTTGGCACTTCTGGCTGAAGATTGTTGCAAATGCTTCAGCCTTATCTTTTGCAATGATGTCCTGGGCTCCTCCATCATTGAGGATGGAGATATTTGTGGAGACTCTCCCTCCAGAGAGTTAAGACCATAAGACCATAAGACATAGGAGCAGAAATTAGGCCATTCAACCCATCGAGTCTGCTCTGCCATTCAATCATGGCTGATAAGTTTCTCAACCTCATTCTCCCGCCTTCTCCCCGTAACCTTTGATCCCCTTACCAATCAAGAACCTATCTATCTCAGTCTTAAATACACTCAATGACCTGGCCTCCACAGTCTTCTGTGGCAATGAATTCCATAGATTCACCACTCTCTGGCTAAAGAAGTTTCTCCTCATCTCTGTTTTAAAGGGTCTTCCCTTTACTCTGAGGCTGTGCCCTCGGGTCCTAGTCTCTCCTACTAATGGAAACATTTTCCCCACGTCCACACTATCCAGGCCTTTCAGTATTCTGTAAGCTTCAATCAGATCCCCCCTCATCCTTCTAAACTCCATCGAGTGTAGACCCAGAGTCCTCAAACGTTCCTCATATGTTAAGCCTTTCATTCCTGGGATCATTCTCGTGAACCTCCTCTGGACCCTCTCCAGGGCCAGCATATCCTTCCTGAGATAAGGGGCCCAAAATTGCTCACAATATTCTAAATGTGGTCTGACCAGAGCCTTATAAAGCCTCAGCAGCAGCTTTTATATTCAAGTCCTCTCGAAATAAATGCCAACATTGCATTTGCCTTCCTAACTACTGACTCAACCTGCAAGTTAACCTTAAGAGAATCTTGGGCTAGGACTCCCAAGTTCCTTTGCACTCCAGATTTCTGAATTCTCTCCCCATTTAGAAAATAGTCTATGCCTCTATTCTTCCTACCAAAGTGCATGACCTCACACTTCCCCACATTGTATTCCATCTGCCACTTCTTTGCCCATTCTCCTAACCTGTCCAAATCCTTCTGCAGCCTCCCCACCTCCTCAATACTACCTGTCCCTCCACCTATCTTTGTATCATCTGCAAACTTAGCCAGGATGCCCTCAGTTCCTTCATCTAGATCATTAATGTATAAAGTGAAAAGTTGTGGTCCCAACACTGATCCCTGCGGAACTCCACTAGTCACCGGCCGTCATCCTGAGAAGGACCCCCTTATCCCCACTCTCTGCCTCCTGCCAGGCAGCCAATCTTCTATCCATGCTAGTACCTTGCCTCTAACACCATGGGTTCTTATCTTACTGAGCAGCCTCCTGTGTGGCACCTTGTCAAAGGCCTTCTGGAAGTCCAAGTAGATAACATCCATTGGCTCTCCTTTGTCTAACCTACTCGTTTCCTCCTCAAAGAATTCTAACAGATTTGTCAGGCATGACCTCCCCTTGATGAAACCATGCTGACTTTGCCCTATTTTACTATGCACTTCCAAGTATTCTGAAATCTCATCCTTAATAATGGATTCTAAAATCTTACCAACGACCGAGGTCAGACTAATCGGCCTGTAATTTCCTGTCTTTTGCCTCACTCCCTTCTTAAACAGGGGCATTACATTAGCAATTTTCCAGTCCTCTGGGACCCTCCCTGACTCCAGTGATTCCTGAAAGATCGCCACTAACGCCTCCACTATCTCTTCAGCTATCTCCTTCTGAACTCTGGGGTGTAATCCATCTGGTCCAGGTGATTTATCCACCTTCAGACCTTTCAGTTTTCCTAGCACCTTCTCCTTGGTAATGGCCACCATACTCACCTCTGCCCCCCGACTCTCTTGAACTTTGGGGATGTCACTCGTGTCTTCCACCGTGAAGACTGACACAAAGTACCTATTCAGTTCCTCCGCCATTTCTTTGTTCCCCACTACTACTTCTCCAGCGTCATTTTCCAGCAGCCCAATGCCCACTTTTGCCTCTCTTCTACCCTTTATATATCTAAAAAAACCCTTGCAATCTTCTTTTATATTACTGGCTAGTTTACCCTCATATTTAATCTTCTCCCTCCTTATTTCTTTTTTAGTTGTCCTCTGTTGGTCTTTGTAGGCTTCCCAATCCCCTGGTTTCCCACTGCTCTCAAATTGTTTAATTTAATTTAGTTTAATTTAGTTGTTTAATTGTCCACCACCATTCACGGCTGGATGTGGCAGGACTGCAGAGCTTAGTTCTGATCCGCTGGTTGTCGAATTGCTTAGCTCTGTCTATCACTTGTTGCTTATGCTGTTTGGCACATGAGTAGTCCTGTGTTGTAGCTCCACCAGGTTAACTTCTCATTTTTAGGTATGCCTGGTGCTGCTCCTGGCATGCTCTCTTGCACTCTTTATTGAACCAAGGCTGATCCCCTGGCTTGGTGGTAATAGTACAGTGAGCGATATGCCGGGCCATGAGGTTACAGATTGTGTTCAAGTACAATTCTGCTGCTGTTGATGGCCCACAGCACCTCATAGATGCCCAGTCTTGAGTTGCTAGACCTGTTTGAAATCTATCCCATTTATCAGGTGGTAGTGCCACACAACACGATGGAGGGTACCTCGATGTGAAGCTGGGATTTCGTCTCCATAACGACTGCGCGGTGGTTACTCCTACTGCTACTATCATGGGCAGAGTCATCTGCGGCAGGCAGGTTGGTGAGGATGAGGTCAAGTCTGTTTTTCCCCTCTTGTAGATTCCCTCACCGCCTGCCACAGACCCAGTCTAGCAGTTATGTCCTTTAGGACTCAGCCAGCTCGGTCAGTAGTGGTGCTACGGAGCCACTCTTAGCGATGGACATTGAAGTCCATCACTCAGAACTGTGCCCTTGTCATCCTCAGTGCTTTCTCCAAGTGGTGTTCAACATGGAGGAGCACTGATTCATCGGCTTAGAGAGGGCAGTATGTGGTAATCAGCAGGACATTTCCTTGTCCATGTTTGACCTGATGCCATGAGGCTTCATGGGGGCCGAGGCAATGCTGAGGGCTCCCCGGGAAACTCCTTCCCAACTTTATACCACTGTGCTGGGCCTGCTCTGCTGGTGGGACAGGACGTACCCAGGGATGGTGATGGTGGTGTGTGGGACATTACCTGTCAGGTATGATTCCGTGAGGATGGTTATGTCAGGCTGTTTCTTCACTAGTCTGTGAAACTGCTCTCCAAATTTTGGAACTAGCCCCCAGATGTTAGTAAGAAGGGCTTTGCAGGGTTGGCAGGTCTGGGTTTGCTGTTGCCGTTTCCGGTACCTAGGCCGATACTGGGTGGTCCGCCTGGTTTCATTCGTTTTTGTTGACTTTTTAACGGTTTGATAGAACTTAGTGACTGGCTGGGGCATTTAAGAGTCAACCACATTGCTGTAGGTCTGGAGTTACAGTAGGCCAGAGAGGGTGAGGATGGCAGATTTGCATTAGTGAACTGGATGGGTTTTTATGACAATCGTTTCATGACCGTCATTGGACTTGTATTTTCAGATTTTCATTGGATTCAAATTCTACCATCTGCCATGGTGGGATTCAAACCTGGGTCCACAGCGCATTACCCTGGGTCTCTGTATTACCAGTCCAGTGACAATACCATGACCGCATCCCCTAAACCCCTTTTGGCCATCCCCACAATTCTCCGAGATATCTGCGCTCATCAAATTCTAAACTTTTAAGCATCTTCAGTTGGTGGCTGTGTCTTCTGCTGCCTTGGCTTTAAACTTAGGAGTTCCCTCCCTACACTATTATGACTCTCCACCTTGCTTTACTCCTTCGAGACGCTCCCTAAGACCTACCCCTTTGGCCAAGCTTTTGGCCATCTGGCCTAATATCTCCTTATGCGACTCGGTGTCATATTTTGTTTTATAATGCTCCGGTGAAGTGCCTTGGGATGTTTTATTATGTTAAAGGTGCCATATGAATATACAGTATTGTGCTGCTGCTGTAGTCTTTAAAGCATGGCTGTACTGCGCAGGGCAAAAATGTAACTTGTCACACTGAGATCTTAAAAATACCATGCATGGCAAATCTGCAAAACATAATCTAGGTGGATGATGCATGTGATTAATTGATTACAAAAGCCCTGTTTTTAACCCTCTGCCCCGACAAGAGCAGAGCATTAGAGTTATCCTCACTGACCTACCATGTGCTATTTTGACCGGAATCTTTTGGCCAAAGAGGACCTCACACTAGGTAGGTGACAGCCTCATTCATATTGATCAGGGACCTGTTGACGTCAATAAGGCCTGGCTATAGTTTAACAATTAGCAGCCACGTTTGGTGCTTCACCAGGAACAGGCAAAGGAACAGGCTTAGAAAAGGGGCAAAAAGGTAAGGGTTTATTTTTTTAAAAGGCCTCCTTATTGACCAGGAGGATCAGGACTCCCTCTCTGGTCTCAACAAGGAAACAGAAGGCACCAGGCTTTCCTCTCTCTTGCAATGGCTTACCCCCTCCAAACTTTTCCTGACTACAAGGGGTAGTTCCCATGGATCCCTGGCCATGGCCCCTGGCTGAACTTGCCCATCATTGAAGTCAGGTTCGAGCAGGAGTTAGGCTTGGTGTACCTAAAGAAGACCCGGATATAGGGAAGTGTGAGACCATCCACCCCGGATCCAAAAAAGGAAAAATTGGAATTTTTTCTTAATGGTGAGAAACTTGGAACTGTGGCGGTTCAGATATTTACGGGTCCATGTACAAAAAAATCACTAAAACAACTACAACTTCCATTCGTATCATGCCTTTAAATTAGTAAAACAATCAAAACAATGCATTACAGTGACATATAAAAAAATAGATACTGAGCCACTTACGGGCATAGACAGGCTTGGATTTAAGGAGTGACTTTAAGAAGGATGAGAGAGGTTTAGGGATTTGGAGGAGAGGTAGTGTTTTAGGGCTGAAAGAGGTTACAGAGAGGGGCAAGGCCATGGAGCGATTTGAACCCAAGGATGAGGATTACAAATCATGGTCTTGCTAGGCCAAGGGCCTATGTAGGTCAGTGAGCATGGATAATAGACCTTCTGAGCACTTCCAGCATTTTCTGTTCTTGTATCAAATTTCCAGCAGCTGCAGTATTTTGTTTTTGCATTAGTTATTTGGGACTTGGTGTGAGTCAGGATAAAGGAATAACAGAGCAATAAGGAGTAGTATGAGAGAAAAGTGGGTTAAATTCAAGCATGTTTTGAGGTTGGAGTTCTATCCATCTATTTTTTTGGAGAGAATGGGAAGCGAAGGGAAATGAAGGGGATATGAGTCCAGGAGTTGAGAGTAAGTGGAAGGGAATGAAGGCAAAAAGTGTCTGAATCAGCTTTATGATAGATGACATTAAAGAAAAAAAATAAAATTGATAGAAGACACAAAGCTGAGGCAGCACAAAAGATTGATGCTTCAACTTGATCTGTTTTATTCAGCTATTGCCTAAGGAGTTCTTTTCATTCATGTGCATGGCCCATCAAAACTTTATAGGGCAGATGTTATGAGTACAGCTGCAGGTGCGTAATGTTAGCTTGCCTAGTAGGGAAGTCACTTGATTTATGATCATTAAATCAAAGAAAATAATTTGTGAAAAGGCTATTTCAGGTCTCAAGTAGTTAACTTGGTATGAAGAGACAACAGGCAGATTTTAATTTAATGAATTGATTTTAATAGGATCATTTTACCTGAATGAGTGTTGCATTCTCAACAAATTTACACCTGAGTCACACACTTTTGGAAAATAAAGACAGCAGGACACAAATTCATGGTGAAATCACAGCACCATCTAAAAAAATTTGGCAATGGATAGTGCTCAGCTATCAAGTCATAACTAGAATATATTAAATGTCTTTTGTGGCCTTCTCCCAAGTTTCCTGTAACACATTATTCTTGTAACATTATAGTCTACCATAATGATTAAACCTATCTTTTTTTTTACTTACCTCTGGTTGAACCTATTGAGTTTCCTCTCCAAGGGAGGTGACACTGGTGCACATTTACCTCTGAGACCTCCCAAACTATAAGGTAAGTTGTGCTGTGATGCTCTACATTGCAGTGTCACCTGTCTTGCAGTTTCTAAAGCCAGATACGAGACCGGCCCCACCCATACAGGCGCTGTGCCCTCTGTCCTCTATGGACACCCCACCCCCACTCACACTGTTGTTACTATCAGCCCCAAATTGACCCTCAGCCCCGACATCCATTAAATGGAAGTACCGATTAGATTTTTAAGCACCCTATAAAATCATTGCTCCAATCTGGAACACTTTCCCTAACATCTTCCCCTGGGCTTTAAAAAAGTTAAGAGATCAAATTAACAACATATTTAAACAAACATTTAGGGGAACATTTTCCCCCCCGTTAGTGGGGGGGGAAGTGCGGGAGCGGGCGCCAATGGCCGGCCTTCTGATTGGCACCCCCAGTCAGCCATTTTAAGTAGGTGGGCCAATTAAGCTATGCGCTCCCTTCGGCTCCAAATAAAAATTTGACAGAAAGGTAATAAAAAAATTTCCCTGACATGTCCCCTCATGTGACACTGTCACGTGAGTTGGGACATGTCCTTTAACTTTATTTAAACATTTAATAAATATTTAAAAGCTCTCATGAAACCTCATCCCGCCTGTGGATGGCCGTTGACAGTTCGGTGGGCGTGCAGCCGAATCGAACGCATGCCCGATGTATCCCCACATCATTTGATGCGTCGGCGAGCGGGCCTCGCCCCTGCTCGCGACCGGAAAAACCTGCCCTTACTATTTACCAAGGTCACTGACTTAGAGTTTCCATACAAAAACTCCATATACTCATGGAGTTCAAATCTGAAAATATCTCTGTACTTGCACAACAAAATGACATTTTACTTTACCATTCGCTGCAAATCAATGCATGTCACATAGTGTAAATCTGTCTATCCTCCCACTCAAACATGATCAATGACATGAGAGTTCTGTTACTACAGAGCGAAGAATGCAGCATTGTTTGAACATAGAGCTTATTAAGGGAGAAGTCACAAAACCCAAAAGCCACAGAACCATTCTTCCGTAACCTCAAAAAATGTTCACATTTAGTTGGTTTCGTTGATTACTAAGTGGTTTTGCCATAAACGCTGTAATTTTTCAAAACATTTTTAAGACACACTGGAAAATAGCAGCTTCCTCATTTTCTCATGTCAGCATTCAAATTCTCCCTACTTGTATCAAGCATGTGAAAGGGCAAATTTTTGTCTGGTGGTATAATTGAGCGGAAAGGAGCCGCCTGCTCATTTGCCCCAGCGAGAGGCTTGAACCATCTCATAGTAGAGGCTCATTGGCATGTAACCAGCCAGCAATGGGTGCTGGTTAGGTGATGTGAGGCACCTCATCTGTCAGAGAGG
Organism: Cetorhinus maximus; assembly: GCF_964194155.1. NCBI lineage: Eukaryota > Metazoa > Chordata > Chondrichthyes > Lamniformes > Cetorhinidae > Cetorhinus > Cetorhinus maximus. The sequence goes on along the minus strand of NC_135879.1, from coordinate 211,580,094 downwards.
GCGGGGAGTAGGCCAACTCAGAATAGGTCAATTTTACCCTTTCCTAACAGGTGAATTGTTTCAGTGCACCCATTCAGCACCTCCATTCACTGGCTACATCCAGTCCCATGGGAGGAGGTGATCCCATTTGGTCTTAGAAGGACATTTGGCCTCACAAGGAAAAGTTCACTCACCTTAAGCCCAGGTCTGGTGCAAATGTGGGATTGTGTAGGGTGATTTGGTTTTTATTCTTATTATTTATGAAGATTTGAAATTGAATAAAGTAAGTTTAAGTTTAAGAAAGGCAGTCCAACAGCAGCGTCCTCTCCCAAGCCAATGAAGCATTAATCAATCAAAACCAGCTCCGTGGAGCAGGACATGTCATTTGTATGCCTGACTCCAGACACCTGAACCAACTGCTCTATTCAGAACTTGGTCATGGCAGGAGACCCCCAGAAGGACAGAAGAAACATTTTAGGGATGTCCTCAAAGCATCACTGAAGAGGTATAATATTCCTGTCGACTCAAAATCCGACCAAAATGGAGAAGGCTCATTAGGGATAGCACCGAACACGTTGAGGGACTTTGTAACCTGCAGAGAGAAAGCCAAGGTATTGATGGAGTGCATGAACCTCCAAACAACTTATCTACCCAACCCTTCAACCCTGCATGTGGCAGAATCTGGAAATCATGCATTGGACTTATCAGCCATCTCAGAACCCATTGAACCGGAGTGGAAGCAAGTCATTCTTGATCCTGAGGGACTGCCTAAGAAGAACAAGAGAGAAAATAGTTTATACCTACCCTTTAGTCCCTAAAGTAATTCCAGTCCTACTGAAAAATTGTAGAAGCACATGTGAAAGACATGATAAAGGGTGCGATGGTTCCCCCCCACTGGATTATATTATTGTATGATTAATGCTGGGCAGAATAGGAGGAATGGGCACACTCCTGAACCAAAAACCAGGGACCACTTATAGGAGCCACACCATTGCTGAACCTGAGGGAAGATTGAAGGTAGGTCTGGAATTTGTAACTGGCCATAATCTTTACAATTAAAAAGGAGAAATTGCGTTCTATTATAATCCTGTTCAAGTACACTCCCGTATGGGATTTTTAGATATCTGTTTGGAAACAATGTCAAGATGAAAGAAGAAATTCTAAAGAGACAATGTGGGTTTAAAAAAGTCATGGGCTGAATGGGGCCATAATTTAGTTGTTTCCAGGGACAGTCCTGGAACAAGTTGTGTAGCATTATAGGGTCTGTTACTGAAACCTTGGAAAGCTTCAAGTGCCAGTGGACTTTCTAAACCACACTACTGAATAGTGGCAATTCTTGAGGAGTTAACACCTGAATGCTGGTAAGCCCATGGTCCTCTTACTCTGCTAGGACCATGTACAATTGTAGTTTGAAGATCAAAACGGATGTGTTTATAAACCCAGTCATGTGAGAGGCTGAAATGATACAATGCCTTGGTTTATGCCCTTTGGATTATTTGGGGGACTCAGAGGCAACAGCAGGCCAGAAAATATTGGTCTCTTGAAATCTGATGAAAATTAATAATCTATAACATGTATGAAGATACTCACAAAGTCCGGTTAATCCTTCTTAACTGGATAGCAAGGTTGGATTTCAGAAAATGGTTTCCTCTCAGCAAGATTTCATATATTAAAAAGCAGTTTCTTGCTTCTTCTCAGCAGTCAAATAGCCAAGTCAAGTATTCATATACTTGGGTCAAACAGTTGGTCAGGCCTCCTCCCTCCAATTGCTGTCATGGAGAGTCAAGCTCAGGCTGGGAAGACAAAGCAGAGCTGAGTTTGTAAGGTTGGTAGAGATTCAGTATTCAACCAGTAGAAATAAAGTTAGTAAAGCACATTGCTACAATATTTACCCTCGTGCCTGTAAGCACACTGCTTGGCTTAAACATCTTATGAAAAGACTGGGTCATTAGCTGGCTGAGGATGATTAGAAGTCAAATTTCGAAGGTGTCTGTAGATAGATGGACTTCAAGCTTCCAGAAGAAAGTGAACTGACAAGACCGCAAAGTCAATCTATTAAAGGACTAGTTCACAGGTCTATGCTATCTGCCTGTAAGTCTAACCATCCTGCAACATTAAATTATAAATTTAACTGTATAAAACTGTAATTCCATGGACTTAGCGGTGAATGAGAACTTCAATGAAATTACATAATGGCTAACTACTTATGCTTTGCCAACAATAATAAACTGTATTTAGTGATGATAAACTTTTAACGAAAGGCCTTTGTAAACTCAACAGTAAACTTAATGTCAGCTAACTAAATGTTGATAGTAAACTAAATGCTTTACCTTAGGACAATGTTAGTATTTCAGCTTGGATGTTGGATAAATTAGCAATAGTAAGAGAAAAGGTATCAGAACTTACTCATTGAATTCCATGTTTAAAAAAAAATCAGAAATTGTAAACAAAATTCAAAGCATGTTTTAGCTGATCGTAATTGTAATCCCCATCGTTAGACTTCCTTCTATAAAGTAGGACAATTGTGTAGTGTAGTTATAGCTCATTTTCTTTGCATGATATTTCCTGAGTTTTTGAGGGCTGATAATGGGGAAGCTCTTTCTTTAATTAAGATTCTGAAGAAAAAAATATTTTTGCTTCAAGTGGCAATCCTCATTTTAAGCAGAATAATTTATTCAGAAATGAAACAAAAATAAAAATAGCTGGACCGCAGATGCTGTCAGACCTGCTGAGTTTTTCCAGCTATTTTCAGTTTTGTTTCAGATTTCCAGAAACCACAGATGCTGTCAGACCTGCTGAGTTTTTCCAGCTATTTTTATTTTTGTTACAGATTTCCAGCAACTGCAGATACTGTCAGACCTGCTGAGTTTTTCCAGCTATTTTTATTTTTGTTTCAGATTTCCAATAACCGCAGTATTTCGCTTTTATTCAGAAATGAGTTAATTTCAATCCCTGCAAGCTTGGTGTTTTACTCATGGCATGGAATGGAGGATATTGTTTTTACATGTATTGGAATATGAAGGAAATGTAAGAAGTTTCAAAAAGAACATTTTCATGGCACAAGTTTCCAACATCTTATGTTTACATGTACCTGGAAAAGCAGGTGTTACAATGGGCATAATTTTCCGTTTGTCGGTCGGGCGGGCGGCCGATTGCCGCTGGAGAAACAGGCTGCGCCACCATTTTCCGCGGGCGGGCCAATTAAGACCCGTACCCCAGCTTTGCGACTCCCGTGGAGAACGGGAAAATAGTTGCGGAGGCGGGCGTGCTCAGATCGCCGGTTCCAATGGGGAGCTGGCAGCTTGTATAAAGAATGGCTAGGCAGCCTGCTTGAAGCAGTGCACCATGGCCACTTGGAGAGAAGGACATGCTGGATTGAGGGCGGAGGAGGAGGGGGGGGGCAGGCTGCAGGAGAGGCTAGCGGGGGGCCACTGTGCCCCCTGATTTTCCGATGCCTGCCTTGCTGTCCTCCTCCAAGAGGTGGCTATCCATCAGCACATTCTGTATCCTGAGGATGGGAGGAGGAGGACCCCCCATGTCACCAGCCAGGCATGGGAGGAGGTTGGTGAAGCTGTAAGTGCCCATGATGACGTGCGGCGCACTGGCACCCAGTGCAGGAAAAGATTCAATGATTTGCTGCGCTCTGGACGGGTGAGTACCATGTCTGTCTTGACCATTTGACCCAGAAGGAGCCTTAGCCTTTGAGCACCCCCACCCCCGCCCCCATGTCTTGCTGTTGTTACTGCAGAGGGCATCTGTCGCACGTTGGGTGGACAAATGGGTACTGACCATGCTTACATCAGCCTTAGTGGTTGAGGAGAAGAAGGGTTCTCCCTGCAGCATATGTTGGTGTTTGTGGCATTTGAGTAGTCTGGGGACAACTGTAGGGGAGGCTGCACGACACATACTCAGAACTCCAACACATGTCTTATTGATGGTAATGAGATGGTGCAAGGGGTGCCTCAAGGTGTTTTGGGCAAGTGCCATCTGCTGGCCTCGGCGCTGCACCTAGTTGTGCCTCCTTGCCATGGGCGCTAAGACCCGTGTGTTATTCAAAGTGATGGACGCCGAATGTGTCCAAGGTGGCCATTGGGGGAGGGGTTTGGGACCAGCCGTACTATCTTCTGGGGACTGATCACCAGAAGTGTGGACAGGAGCCGCTGGAGGCCTCAGATGGGCCACTGTGGTTGGGGTGAGGCGTGCGCGTGCAGACTACATGAGCGACTAGCCCCAATAAATCCTCTTCTCTGTTTTGCAGGCAAAAAGTCACCACAATGCCCGGGAGCGCCAGAGGACTGGAGGTGGGCACGCCCTCCTGCAGCGCCTCACGCCTTTTGAAGAGCAGGCCATGGAGCTGGGCAGGAGGCAGGCGGCCAGGGCGGCCGGGGGCGGTGAGGCTGGGGTCCAGCGGCCAGGTATTTGAGCTCCACAGTCCCATCCACTCTGTCTGCCCACCATCCAAACCACTGATGGTTGCTGCAATCGTTAATGCTGAAATATTGCTCATTCACAGACTGAGACATTCTGACATGTGGGTCATACAGAAGGGACCCTTGTCCCCTTGAGGAATCATGTCTCCACCACCTTCCAAAGTCACCTTATCCCATTTGTGACCACTATCACCATGGTCTAACATGCCATTGGATCGCTGCTGCACAGCCAAAGACTTATTGCATCTTAGGGGGTTTGGGACCTCCACCACCCTTTCAGCCAGTGCGCCCCACATTGCTCTGTCCAAAAGGTCCTCGCACCTCAGCTGTGAACCTCATGGCACTCAACTTAGATGAATGCCACCACGTTACTCATCCCTGCGCCAAGGGGAAATTTTGCCTTCTGCACACCCGGCCTATGCCCCTCCTTACAGAATGAAGGCCAATAATGTGACATCTCAATCTCCTTTGATCGACGGCCAACGTCGCTACTGTTTGCAATGTTTCCTCAGCCCCGCAACTATCCAGGCCAGAATGCATCCAGGTCAGGTACCTCTGCACTCTCCCCACTCCTATGGTTCACAACATGCAATGTGGCATTCCTGAGGCCATCTGACCAGCCTGACTGCATGTGGGTTTAATGGTTGGGGCTCGTCTTGACTCTTTTCCACCTCACCAATGTTCTTCTCCTTAGGGTCTTGAAGGGTGAGCGACTTATGAGGCTGGGGGGGAAAGGGATGAAAGGTGTTACTGACTGTACGCTAACTGATGCAGTGTCCTTGTTGTTAATTTCAGCATCACCACCAGAACGACCCGCACATCGACACCGCAGCCCCCACCTCCACACCTGAGGGCCAACATGTGCAACTTGCGGCACAGCATTTCAGCTAGCCAGGCACCAGTGCAGACACACACACCTCAGTGGGGACTTTACCGTTGGTTAGTGTCCCGGGTTACAGTGGAGAGGGCACATCATAATCGCTGGAGGAGATGGTAGGGGCAGAGAGTGCCGATGGTGCCAGCAGCCGGAGGGCTGCAGGGGACGAGGCACATGCTGAGTCCAGCACTGATGACGTGCCTCTGGAGATGTGCCAATGCAGCAGCTGCAGGGCAGGTGGCAGGATGCGCGTATGCATCTGGCAGGGTTGCATGAGGGAATGCTTCAGCTGCTCTCTGCAATGGAGGAGTCCAGGCAGAGTGCACGTGAAGGTTTGGCCCTCAGGGCAGAGCTTCAGGCTCCCTCCAATGAGAGATTGGTGACTCTCACAGAGAGGGGCTTCAATCGAATGGAACATTTTATGATTGGGTTACGCTCTGACCTGCAAGCCCTCACAGCCGTACTGGCCACGGGTGGTCATTCCCAACATGGGAGATGTTGTGGACACCAAGCATCAGCACTTGGTGCCCATGCATCTGCGGTGAGCAGGGAGGTCGAAAGGGACCTCATGTCGGCGCAGCAGTTGCCTGTCATCGCTGCGAGCTCCTCTCAGGGTGCTCCGGATGAGGGCAGCAGCTCCTTTGCCCCTCTGCCAGTCAACATTTCTTCTGTTGAGGCTGTGACAACTAGGGAGGTGCCAGTTCAGGAACTGGCCACTCCCTCCCAGGCGGGGCCAGCACAGGCTCCACAGGCCAGAGGACGCCCGCCAAGGTCATCGAGGCCAATAGGACAGCAGAGTCAGCAGGCTGTCTCACAAGCCACTCCGAGCGATGGGGTGCCACGTAGACGTAGCACCCGGAAACGTAAGCATAAGGCACCTTAGGCACTGCACAGGTATGTCACTGGTGATTTTGTGTTGGCCTTAGAATAGGGACCCATATTTTTCTTATCACAAAAAAGTGCTGTGTGCTTTTCTTTTGGACAAAATAAAGTCCACCTTTGTAACCATGGCTGAGGGTCTTTTGTTTGTGGTGCATTTCTCTTTTTCACATATTTATCATGAGTGTTTGAGTGGACATTGATGTTTCTGTGCTAAGCCCTTATTTGCAGCTGAACAGGTGGAAGATGTGGCACCTAAGTGCCATGTCTGGAAGCGCCAGGCAATGCTGGTCCTGCTGATCCATATGTGTGGAGCCAGCTGAAGGTTCTTTGGATTAAATTGTCCCCGGTGTCCCTGCCTCCTTAGTGTAATTGCAGGTCGTCGTTCTGCCCCTCATCATCGCCCTGTGCTTCCTCATCCTCTGAGGCACTGCTGGATTCATCCAGGGCATCAAGGCCTTCATCACCAACTGCATCCCCCCTTTCCAGTGCAAGATTGTGCGGAGCGCAGCATCTGGGGGGTACTGGAGTGCGCCCCCTGAGCGGTCCAGGCAACAGAAGTGAGCTTGAGAAGACCGATGGTTCTCTCCACCACAGCCCTTGTGGAGGCGTGGCTCCTATTGTAGCGCTCCTCAGCTGCTGTTCTTGGATGGCGGAGAGGCGTCATGAGCCACCTTCTGAGGGGATAGCCCTTGTCACCCACCAGCCATCCATCCAGCCGGGCTGAAGCACTGAAGAGCCCCGGCACCTGGGAGTGTCTGAGGATGTAGGCATCGTGGGAGCTGCCTGGGTACCTTGCACAGACTTGCAGAATCTGCATCCTGTGATCACACACTATCTGCACGTTCATGGAGTGGAAGCCCTTCCTGTTGACGAAGGCACTGTGCTCACCCGCTGGCACCTTGATGGCACCCTGGACGCGGGGAAAGCCAGCAATGGCCGCGAAGCCTCTGGCTCGCTGTGCCTGACTTGCCTGGTCCCAGCGGAAGTGGATGAAGGTCAATACCCATCTGAACAGAGCGTCTGTAACCTGCTTGACACAAGTGTGGACAGCTGACTGGGAGACACTGCAAAGATCACCCACCGAGCCCTGGAAGGAACCAGAGGAATAGAAGTGGAGGGCAACTGTGACCTTCAGAGCCACTGGCATGGGGTGTCCACCCACACAGTTAGGGGAGATCTCAGGGCCAATCATCTGATAGATATAGTTGACTGTCTCCCTTGAGAGTTGGAGCCTCCTTCGACACTGCACCTCAGTCATATTGAGGTAGCTGCTTCACTGCCTGTATACATTGGCAGCAGGATAGTGGCGTCTTCTGCAGCCCCTTGCACCTTGAACAACCTCTTGGCCCTTGTCCTGCACCTGGCCTCCCAAAGGTGGCTCCTCTGGAGTCTGATTGTCCAGTCCTAGCCTCCTCCTTATTCTATCCCTGCCTTTGTCCTCAGAGGAGCTGCCTCTAGTGGAGAGGTCAGAACCCATACCCCCAGGCTAAATGGAGGCCTCCGGAAAGCTGCAGGCCCGAGAAAGATTACTGTCTGCAGACTGGTTTCAAAGTGCACAAGAAATTGGAAATTGATGAGAACTGTTAACAATCACACAGGCAACTTTTAAACACTTTCAGCAATTAAAACTTTTTGGAAAACATGAATAACCCCTCTGAATCCACATATCCCGACATTGCATGAGTTTTATTTAAAAATTTCCTACCTGCCTGCCCGTTGGGCCCATGCGCCGACCCGAAGTTCGCACGGGCCCCTCAAAATCCTGGACGATTGGCAAGTTAAGGATTTTAAAGAGGCCTTCAATTAATGGTGGGCGAACGTCCCGCTGCTGAGCGCGCCCGCTGACCGAAATATCATGATGCCGTGCGCTGATGTCGGCACGCTCGCGCGACATTTTAAGCGCTGACGTGCGGACTCCGCCACCCGCATGTCAGCCAGAAAATTCTGGCCAATAGCCCAGTTTCTATGCATAAACGCCAGGGGGATACCAAGAGAATTAGAGTTAAATTATGAGAACAGGTTGTGCAAGCTTGGCTTGTATCCCCCTAAGTATAAAGATTGAGGAGTGAAATAATGAGGCACTTAACTAGATGATCTGATAGGGTAGAGGGAGAATCCAGAATAAAGGGGCATGATCTTAAAATTAGAGCCAGGCCATTCACCAGGGGTGAGGTCAGAAAGCACTTCTTCACACAAAGGGTAGTGGAAATCTGAAACTCTCTCCCCAAAACACTCTTTAGTCTGGCGGGGGCGGGGGGGGGTGGTTGGGGGGCGGGGGGGGATTGCATGAAGGAAAGATTTGCATTGTGGTTCTTAAAGGCCTGAATTTTCACACCCAGGAAAGTTGGGACAATTCCCGGCTTCTCAAACCCCATCCAGGAAATAGTGCCCCGGAATTTCGGGTTCTCGGTCCGGGGGTTGGGTGAAAATGGGAGTCATGGCGGGTGATCCTGGAAAGAGTTTGGTGGCTATTGGGTGCGGAGGTGGGCTGGGCGAAAGGCCGCCCTTGGTGTTCCGGCACATTGTCAAAGATAGGAAAAATTAAATAAAACAAAGATCAGCCCTCACCCCTCACCTTCCCTCACATTCACCCCCCCAACACATTCCCCATGCCCTATCCATACCAGCCCATCCCAACTTATCCCCCCTACCCAACCCCATGCTCCCTCATTTCCTTCATGCCAAACTATATCCCCACCCACCCCCCAATGGCCCTTCATACCTTCCACACCAACATGGCCCCCATCCAGCCCCATGCCCCTTTATAGCCCCTGTGCTAAGTTAGTGCCAACTCATGCAAACCCATGCCCTCCACCCACTACCCTTTGCCCTTACACCTACCATGCCAACTCACCAGTATTCTCCATGGGCAGACCTCAGGAGCTCTGGAGACATGCTGAGCTGAAATAAAGGCAAGTGTCGCACCCTCATTGATAAAAAAAACATTCACTACATTTAACTTCCTTTAATTCCTTATAAAAACAAGCATTTGTATTCATAGTCCCACTTCAAAGAGTTTATAAGCACTTGGAGCTGGCAATCAAACTCTGAAGGACAGGCACCCCGCTATGATAATGAAGGGTTGTGAAATCAGTCATGCAGCACTAATCCTGCAATGATAACCCTCAGGCTTATGTCAACAGACAGAGTGAACTAGCAAGCATTGATTGTTTTTTTAAACACTGCAGACAGTTCCATCAAATATTTAAGGGTAGGAGATTTAAATTCCTTGACAGCTTGACATTTCTCTTGAAAGTTCCCATGACGGATCACTAGACAGTTCACTTGACAGTTCAAATGATCTTGCAATTCCACTAAAGTTGTTGCACATTGCATCCAGCAGGTTTTGATGTTCTCCCAACAGGCATAAAGTGCGCAAGTTGTGTTTTGGACATCCCACTAGCCGAAATCAGATCTGACTGAGGCAGCTGCGCTTTAATATGTGCAGTTGCCTCCATGAACCATGCTTGTTCAATTTAGAAACCTCTCACATTCATCACCGTGCCCCCCCTGTGAAAATGGTGGGTTGTGGGTTCACGGTTGGGATTTCCGGATTTGTCCCTCTGCCGTCCTTTGTGCGAAGATGGGGATCCTCTATATCTGTGTGAAAATTCAGGTCAAAATGTTTGTGGTGTTTGTAAAGATGAGACATTGACAAAGACTTGTGCCCGAAATTATGCCTTTTCAGTGGTCACATCTCAACCCTATATGTTTACGTAGTGCCCTTAATGAAGAAAAACATCCTAAGGTGCTTCAAGGAGGCATAATAGGACAAAACACATGCCAAGCAAAAGAAGAGGTTTAGAGGGGTAACCAAAAGCTTGGATATTGCTGCTTGGAGAGTTGTGGGGGAGAAAGGGGAGCAAATGGGAAAGGATCCAACTTCACCGAGACCATGAAATGGTGGTTGGTGGCAGTGTGGCCAGACACCAGGAGAATCCCCTGCTCTGAACCACTGAAATAGTTTACGTTTGCCTGAGACACTCAAACTAGCAGACGGGCTTTGGTTTACATCATAACCAAAAGGTGTCACCTCCAAAAATGCAGTATTCCTTCAGCATTGTTAATCTAAATTATGTGCTTCTAACTCAGCCATGAGGCTACCATTAACTGGGTAAAATTGACACAGTAGAAGCAAGACTGTAACATTATGAAAAGGAAAAAAAATTACATCTTATACGAGGAACAGGCACAATACAGGGTTGAACTCTAATAACCTCCACATTACAGCATGAAACAGTGTGACTTTCCTTCAACCAATGGAAAACGAATAAGCAGACACACCAGCATCAGGCGGTTTCCTGAGCCAATGAGTTGTTGGGAATTCAATATTGAATCATGGTCAATGTAAAGTTGAAATGTCCTGTTATTTTTAAACAGAACATACTTTCCACTTCAATAATAGGAAATTACTAAAAGAAGAAACTAAAGTCGCAGAATGTAATGCACTTGGCAGTGTCAGGTATCAGAGCAAAATTCTCTTTCTGGTTTTAAAGGGGCATCGTCTTTACAAGGATGATGCTTTGGAGAGATCTTTCCTTCTCCTGTGGAGGGAAAAATGTTCTGCATGATGATGACATACACAGTGGTGCATTGGAACTGGGTTGCTGGGCGTATTTTTGGAATTTGTGCCTCAAGCGTTGGGAGCGCACATGTGTGGTGCATGGGGTTCTCCGTCCAGTGAATGGGATGGACTGAACACTGTGAGATGCACACACCCGACTGCCCAGTACACAACCCTGGTCTGCAAAGCTTTCTGCCCGGGTGCATTGAAAGTGAAGGTTTACCCTGCCTGGATGTTAGACATGTGGGAAGGTCAATGAGTCCTATGGAATTTTCTACACATTATGGATAGGAAATCCTGCAGGTTCCACAGTCCCCTGCACTGAATTCCTTATACGCGCTCCTGGCAGACAAAGCTCCGTGTCTGGAGGGCAATTTTGTCTGATTTATACTTCTATATTCTTGATAGGTTAAAACACAGAAACAGGCCAGTCAACCCATTAACTCTATGCCAGGGTTTGTCCGCCAATCAAGGTTTGAAAATAATGCAGAGTTTTGTTAAGGTGATCAGGGAAAAACTCTTACTATTGGTCAGAGAGCTGGTGAAGAGGGCATAATTTTTAAATAAAAAAAAAAGAGCCTGAGCAGGCTCCGCCTGGGAGGGTGCATCCAGCCCCATGGCTGGGCACTCCTCAGTCATCACGGCATCAACAGATGCAGCGGCCACTGGCAGAGGGGCGGAGGAGCAGGTGGCCTTGTCCAGAGCGCCCTGAGAGAAGCCCATGGAGATGACAGGCAGCTCGGCTGCCAGTGTGAGGTGCGTTTACACCTCCCTGCTCACCATTGATGGATGGGGACCTAGTGGGGAGACTTGGTGCCTCATCCATCTCTCACTCTGGCAGTGACCTCCTGAGGTCATTGCCTGTGTGAGGGCTTGCAGATCCCTGTGCATCCCCAGGAACTCCTGAGTCTGCTCCTGAAGCTGCCTCTCCATGAGGGTCACCACTCTCTCCATAGATGAGGCTGTGCGCTCGGTGTTAAGAGTCAACATAGAACTCATGCTCTGCATGGACTCCTCCATGACGGAGACCATGGCATGCAGACTCTCATGGATCTCCACCAGATCTCCCGACAGATCCCACTGGACATCCAGCATCTGCCGCCTGATGGACAACTCCAGAGGCTCGTCATCTGCTTTGGACGCAGCATGGCCCTGGTCTCCAGCTGTGCTCCCACTGTTGGCTCCCTGGGACCTGTCTGCCTCTCTGCCTCTCAAGCGAGTGCGATGTGCCCTCACCACTGTGCATTTCCCGTGGAACCAAATACCTAATGCCCACTGATATGTGAGTATCTGCACTGGTGCCTCAGAGAGACGGTGTGACACTGGTGCAGGTGTGATGTCTTCCTCAGAGCTCAATGGGGGTCATCAGGGTCGCTGGCGGCTCTTGTGGATGGAGCATCAGCAGGAGGAAGACAAATGATCGGTAGATTCAATCATCATAGTCACTATGCATGCTGGGCGGGCCGAGGAGATAGTGGGGACCTGCTGCATGGTGCCATCTGCATTGGAGCTTCAATGGGGTCTCTGGCTATGATGAGAGGAGCCGGTTAGGTTTCCAGTACCCACCGCACACACATTTGTCACCTGCACTCTTACTTTCATCCAAGACCCCCACCTCACCGTGACTGGAGGAGCGAGCTGGTCAGCGGCATTCCAGCTCCAGTGCATCACTCTCGTGCTTAGTGAAGATACACAGATTTGGCACTCCTCCACACGTTCTGTAGTGCTCTGTAGCATTATGACTCCTCTTCTGACAGGGAAAAATATCCTCATTGCTGCTCCGTCTCCCTGAAGGCCCTTTCCTGGTCCCACCTGGGCATTAGGCAGGCCTTTTCACTGTGGCATATCTCACCCTGCAATGCACTGAGGCCAGTCGTGCTGATATCCCAGCTTTGGCAGGGCGGGCTTCAGTGCCAGTTGGCATGCACACTCTTAGGCCCCCGAACTTTCTGAAAAATGGGCACCTGACTGAAGTTCTCTGCACTGGTCCATGCCATTTCTGCACTTACCCTTGCTGACCGCAGCAGATCATTGAACCTTTTGCAGCACTAAAGCCACGTGTGGCACACCACGTTGTGCCCACTGACCCGTGTGGCTAATTCTGTCCAGGCCTTCTTGGTCAGGTGGGGCGGCCTTCTCTTGCTGAGCGCCTACCCAACTTGCTTTCTTGCCTTCCATGACCACCAGTTGCTGAGGCCATGCATGTGCACCAGGACACTTCTTGGATAGCTTCCAAACGGCTCCCTCAGCCTCCCCCATAACTCCCGGCAGCCTTCAGGGAGTCTTCTTGTTTTTGAACACCCCTCCAGGTCCCCATTGGACCCAGCGTCCTGCCCCCATACACGGAAAACACATCCGGCAGTCGCGTTTCTTGCTGGGTGGGACTTAATTGGCCACCCAGCGTAAGATCAAGTTCACAGCGCGATCTCGACCGGGAGCAAGTTTTACATCTACTTCTGGCCACACTGACCTCAGGCGCACCCCGGGGGCAAAGTTCAGGCCAAGGTTCATAATATTTCAAGGAACAGTAGCAAATTGAGAATTGGGAGTGTTTTAGAAAGCAGCAAAGGGTCACCAAAAAGTTGAGAAAAAGGGAAAAAATACAATACGAGAGTGAATTAGTCAGGAATATAAAAACAGATTGTAAGAGCTTTTGCAAGTATATACGAAGGAAGAGAGTAGCTAAAGCAAATGTTGGTCCCTTTGAAGCAGAGACAGGGGAAATTATTATGGGGTGTGAAGAAATGGTAGAGACATTGAACAAATATTTTCTGCCTGTCTTCATGGTAGAAGACAAGCTATCTACCTGAGATCTACCTTGATGTTAAAAAGAGTGAGAAAATTAAATGAATTAATATCAACAGAGAAAAAGTGTCGGAGGACATTAAGGGACTAAATCCTGAAAAATCTCAAGGCCTACACCCTAGGCCCTAGGGTTCGCAAAGATTGTAGGTGCACTAGCTATGTTTTTACAAAATTCCTTAGATTTGGAAATAATCCCATCAGCTTGAAAGTTTGCAAATGTTACACTGCTTTTCAAGAAAGGAGAGAGAGAGAAAACAGAGAACTACAAGCCAGTTAGCCTGACATCAATCATTGGGAAAATACTGGAATCCATTAATAAGGAAATCTTAACAATGCATTTAAAAAATCATAATATGATCAGACAAAGGCCGGGATTTTCCGGCTCCATCGCTGGGAGGACAGCGGGTGGGTGGGGAAAACCCTGCCAAAGCTCAAAATGAAGAGACAGAGAGTAATGTATCTACATTTGTTAACAAAACAAAGCTAGTTGGAACCATGAGGACACAGAGACGTAGATAAGCTTAAGTGAGTGGGCAGCAAGGCATCAGTTTCTTTTATTTGTAAAGGACAGTAGTAAACCTGGTTGGTTTTTACAACTAGCAATTCATGGTCATCATCAGGCTTTTTTTAAATTGAATTCAAATTTTACCATCTGCTGTGGTGGGGTTTCAATACAGGTCCCAGGAGCATTAACCTGAGTCTCAAGATTGTTAGTCCAGTGAAAATAACGCTATGCCATCACCTCCCCTTAGGGAAGCATAATGTAGGGAAATGTGACGTTATTCACTTTGGTATAAGAATAGAAAAGCAGAATATTTTTTAAAAGATGTGAAACTTGTGAATGTTGATGCTCAGAGAGACTTGGTTGTGTCTGTACAAGGAACGCAGAAAATTAGCATGCAGGTACAGCAAACAATCAGGAAGACAACTGGCAAGGTGGCCTTTATTGCAAGGGGACTAGAGTACAGGAATAAAGGAGTCTTCTTACAATTGTACAAGGCTTTGGTGAGACTACACCTGGAGCACTGTGTGCAATTTTGGTCTTCATATTTAAGGAAGTATATAGTTGCATTGGAGGCAGCACAGCAAAGTTTCACTGAATTTTTCCCTGGGATGAGAGGGTTGTCCTATGATGAGAGGCTGAGTAAATTGGCTTCATTTTCTCTGGAGTTTAGAAGAATGAGAGGTGATCTCATTGAAACATACAAGATTCTGAAGGGGCTTGACATAGTGGACACTGAGAGGCTGTTTCCGCCGGCTGGCTAATCTAACACATGGGGGCACAGTCTCAGGATAAGAAGTCGTTCATTTAGGTGAATGAGAAATTTCTTCACTCAAAGGTTGTGAATCTTTGGAATTCTCTATTCTATTGTGTTGTGGAAGCTCCATTATTGACTATTTTTAAGGCTGAGATAGAATGATTTTTGTTCTCTTAGGGAATTAAGGGATATGGGAATGGGCAGGAATGTGGAGCTGGAGTCCAAGATCAGCCATTATCTATTGAATGGTGGAGCAGGCTTGATGGGCCCTATGGTCTACCGCTGCTCCTATCTCTTGTGTTCTTGCGTTCTAGTGTTCTTGTATGAAGCATCTGTTCCACTTATATGCTGCTGTTAGATCTCCATATCCTTTAACACATCCCTTTTCACAATCTTGGTGACCTGTTTGATCCTGAGTTGGGCTTCTGACCCTATACTCTCTCCATCACCAAAGCTGCCTCCTACCACCTCAGAACATTGTCTGTCTCTGAAGCTGCCTCAGCACAGCTGCTGCTGAAATCCTCATCCATGCCTTTGTTACCTCTAGACTTGACATCCCAATGCTCTCCTGGTGAGCCTTCCACCCCATACCCTCTGTAGATTTGAGAGCTTATCCAAATCCCTGGTGCTTGAATCCTAACTCACATTGCACTGTTCACCCATCACCACTGTGCTTGCCGACCTACTTTGGCTCCTGGTCCTCCAATGTCTCGATTTAAACATCTTCATCTTTATTTTGAAATCTTTTCATGATCTTCCCCTCCCTGTTTCCCCTTTAGCCCTAAAACCCTCGGAGATATCTGTAGTCCTCCAATTCTCACCTCTTGCGCATCCCCCTTTTATTTGCTCAACCAGTGCTGACATATCTTCAGCTGTCAACAGGCTAAGCTCTGCAATTCCCTTCGGAGACCTCTCCACCTCTCTACCTCCCTCTCCTTCTTTCAGTATTCCTTAATACCTACCTTTTAGATCAGTCTTTTTTGTCACTTGTCCTAATATGTTGCATAGTGTCAAATTTTGCCTGATACACTTTTTTGGAACATTTTACAACATTGAGTACAATACGTTAGCGCAAGTTGTTGCTTTCAGCCAAGTATGTAATTTCTTTTTAAATATACTTATGGATTCTACATCTATATAAATGGATGTCTTTTAATTATGAGACACATTTGGTACTTGAGTTAAAGCATCTTTAATTATGTTGTTACTGTCAATCATTACAAATCTAACAATTCAATCACCAAATGTGCCTCACAATTGGAAGGCATCCACGTATGTCACTGTTTTCAGAAGAGTTTAAGGAGACTACTCAAAGGGGAGGGAGCTATGGCATTCTTTCAGAAACTCCAAACATTTTAATAACCATTTCAAAACCCTGAAGGACCAGCTGGGATGCAGCTGACACTGGATTTTATGCTTCAAGCTATGAATGTTGGTAACCCTCCAAATTCACTTCCTCCCACACATTCTCACAGGAGAAAAGGCAATGCCATTAGTCCTTCATAGGTTAATGATACATCATAACTGTATACATCATTTAATTTTGCCGTTTGATGGTATCATAGTGAATAATTTTCCACCAGTGACTGGGATCTAACTTTAACATCATTGCACGTATTATATTGTCTTAATTTAGGCACAACGTTAACCAATTTATATAAAACATATGAACAATGATGAATAGGAAAATTCCCTCCGGTGTATCCAGCCTTTGCCATACAATTATGAAACCTTGTGCATGCCTCTCCTAACACCCACATGAAACCATGGGTAGGGGCTGGGAGCCTGATACTGGGGTCAAATGGGTGGGGAGGGGGGGGTTACAACCCTGCACTGTGTGGGAAACAGTCACCTGTGTCATGAAGCTATTAATGTATATAATACTATTGGAAAATATTTTTCTTTTAAAATAGAGGTTTAGTCTGTGGGTGTGTCTTAATTGTATTAAAGCCATTTAGTCTGGGTGCTTTGGTGCGTATGAGTTTTGATATGTAAGAAAGATAGTGTGCATTTGCATTTTTTGAATAGAGCATTCAAGAAGTGGGGTGAATTCTGGCACCTAGCGAGCAGAGACCAAGCAATACGTTTATATTGCTCATAAAATTGGTGCTATGAAAGGGATTTTATTGTTAGAAGAGGCTGGTGATACAATTAGAATTTACATTCAATGGGCTGTGCTAGGTATAACAAGATGACCGTTTTGTGTGTGTAGAGCAGAGGCAATGTGAGATCAAAAGTAGCTGTAAGTCTCCAACTATCTCTACAGGAATCAAAGTGAAAAGAACCTCATTTTGAATTCATAAGGTGAAAATGCTTTGCCTGATGTCTGGTTGCTGTTGCCTTAATGGAGATTAGTTTGGGAATTTGTTAAAGTTATGACAGCAGTAATTTGTAGCCATGTGTATATATATTTTAACCTGTGTAAATTAATAAAATGTTTCATTTAGTTTAATGTAAAACCTCGAGAAATGGTGGTCTGATTCCTGAATTTAGAGCTGCAACTCAAACATACCACTTAGAAATATAGTTGTTTAAAATTTCCCTCTGGGATTTTTAAAAATAACTCAGCTTTACCAACTGCTCGGTCATAAAAACCTGGCAGTGATTTTCCCCGAATTGATCAATTATTGGCTAATGGGCAGGTCAGCTTCCAATTATTATGCAAAGAATAGAATTGATCTTGGATGTGAGGCTCCCCCAGATGGAACATCCTATCAGTACTTTGACGTCCAGGTCACTCATGAGGATTGGTCACTTCAGTGAAGTAATCAGCGGGCTGCCAGTACCCATGCACCATATCCTGTCATTATTCACTGCCTTCAGGACACAAACAGAGACAATTTCTGGGTGATGCTACTATTTCTGGATCTGCATTAGATAGTCTCTCAACTCAGCTTCAATGATTGCTCCAATAGGTGGACCGCAGGTCAATTAAGATCAGGATTTTGACTTTGTCGCCAAATATCTAGACATATGATGCTTTGGCCTGGGGGCCATAACAAAGAAAACGCCTATTATGTGATCTGTATACTGTAATCACGTGCATGCCTCAAGCAGTGTTCTTCCAATAAGTCCACAAGGCAGACTGATGGACACTCTAGTGAGGTATGAACGACTGTAAATCTTTTTATGATTTTGTATTCATATAAACTGTGAATGAACAGAGCAACACTTATGTTAAATTTCAAATAATTCTGTGACAATCCTTGTAACAAAGAAAATAACTAAACTTATGGGCTGAATTTAAAAACAGAAGATGCTGGAAAAGCTCAGCATCTGTGGAGAGAGAAAGAGAGTTAACGTTTCGAGTCCAATATGAATCTTCTTTGTAACTGAGTTTAATTGCCGCAGGAGTCCACTGGCTGAAAAACTGGCAATCCCACCGGGGCCCTTTCCGGGAGCCCCAAGGGAATTAAATGTAAGGAAGGCAGTTAACTGCCTGCCATCCGGCTTTACCATGCTGTTAAAGATGAAGAGCCTGCCTCCAAGTGCTGCCAGCCAATTGGATGGAGCGGGCCAATACTGGGACCGCACTACAGCCCAGAGCAGCAGCATTGATCGAGGCTCCAGAACAGAGGTGGGTGAGGTGGGCTTGTCGGGGCCAGTCAAACAGGGCCCACCAGGGGTGAGGGGTGGTCATTGGGGGCGGGGCATTGGTGGCTCTTTCAATGGGGTGACCCTCCGTGGGGCGCATGATACCCAATCAGTAGGATCTCCCCCGGAAGCCCGCCAGGAGGCCACTAGGGTATACCTTGCGGCCTTCCCACATGGTGTATGCCCACTCCTCTTCCCCACTTGTATTCTACTAACATCAGCAGAATGAGACCATTAATTGTCCTTAATTGGTCACTTAAAGGCCTCAATTTGCCTCCAGGTGGGAAGGCTAACTTTGACCTTCCCTGCCCTGACTTAATCGAGGTGGAAATTGGGAAGGCGATGGGTTCTGCACCCCAAGGCCTTCACACCCGATTATAAGGCACCTCCTGCCTTCCAACCCGCTCCCAAGGAGGGTCTTTAAATTCCGCCCATTGTGTGATTCGAGTGCTTTCAGAAAAGGAAAGGATAAAAGGAAAGAACATTAGCGGAAGTTTTAAATTGTAAAGCACACTGTATAATGTCAAATATTTGAATTGTTCTTGATCACCATTGAAGGGAATGAAAGTAGTGGAATGTCCTTGTGAGCTAGATTGGTTAGAGCTGGATTATGTGCAGGATAAACAAGCAGTCACCTCTCCTGCCCTTGTGCACCATCTGTTCTCCAGCAACGCAGGGAATCCTGAAAAAGTATTGCATCTGCCAAGAAATGTTACACTCGAGTGGAGATTCTGCTTGGATCAACACAGGCAAAAAGAACCAATTTGCAAAATCCTTGTGCCTTAGGCCATTCAGTCCAACCTGAACAAAACACTGTGTTAATTGTAAAAATTAAGCATAAATGTATATAGATGGCGGGGGGGGCACTCACTGAATAAGCACCAATGCAAAAATAAAGAGACAGCTATTGATACTGATGGTGGGTTGTAATGTGGGAGCTGTACATTTGTAATGTCTCACTTTGTGAATACATCTAAAGTAGAATAAAGATTGACTTATGGTCTCTTCATTCACCAACTGGCTATAAGAGGTTTAATACACTGACGGCAAACACTTGGGTGGGGATTTTCTGTGCTTGCCGGCGTCAGGCGTGTTCAGTGGTGTGAGCTGACAATATGGCGCAATTGGTTTCACGACAGTGTGAAACCAGTTCGCGATCGTCTACTTAGTCCGAAGATGGCGAGCTGCGTTCTCCGCCACTGGAGAATACATCAGCGTATCATTACTAGGTCTGCCTGCCGGAATCAATCCCCCCTGCTGAATCATCCGCCCACATCAGCAGGAAAACACGCCGCTGTCAAACACATCTTGACAAGTGTGATGTGCAGACGTTAGGGCTTACCTGCCAGGGCCTTTCTCACATCGAGGACATCCGAGGAGCAGAGGATGCTGCAGACCGACAGCAATGGCACACTGGAGGAACGTCCATGGCAAGCTGGGTGGGTTCTCATGGAATGGCTCTACTGCAAAGCAGCCCACGGAAGTCGGAAAGTCACCATTAAGGGTCTGCTCACAATGGATGATCATTGAGGGGGTGCAGAAGAAAGTCTAGGATCAGCTGGGAGAGGAAGAGGTATGGGGAGCTGAGGTTGGGTGGGGGGAAATGTAAGTGTCGGGGGGATGAGGTCGGGAGGGGGGAATAAAGGTGTCAGAGGGGTGAGGTTGGGGGGGAATGAAAATGTCAGGGGGTGGAGGTTGAGAGGGGGGGAGGAGAATGGGAGAGGGGGTAACTTGAGAAAGGTGGCAACTGGGGAGGTGGGTGTAACGTGGGTGGAAGGTGTAAGGGAAAGAGTGTGGAGAGGGGAAGGAGTGCAGAGAGGGGAGGGTGTCCAAGGGGAGGAAGGGGTGTGGAAAGGGGAGGGAAAGGGGTAGGATTAAGGCTGGAGGAAGAAGTGAGGCTGGCGGAAGAAGTGAGGCTGGAGGATGAGGTAAGGCTGGAGGAAGGAGTCAGGAGGAGGAGGGACTAAGCATGGCAGAAGGAGTCAGGGAAGGGGGGGACTAACCGGAGGGGAGTCTGGGGTGGGGGATGTGAAGAGAGGAAGGGGTGAGGAGGGGGGAGATGTGCAGGTGAACATGCATGGGAGGGGTCTCGTAGGTCCGTTTCTGCCTCCTGGGTAACGAACTGAGGGTGGGCGTGGTATGGAGGAAGTGTGTGAGCGACCGAAGGTAGAGTGAGGCAATAGGGTAGGAGGGTGAGGGTTCGCTGTAGTAGTAGAAGGGACAGCGAGGGTGGTTGGTGGGCACCTGGAGGACCCTGGGGGTGGGAAGGGGGAGGTTGGGGAGGTGAATATAGATGGGGGTGAGATTTTTGGGAAGGAAGGGAATGTACACGTTCACCTGGACATTCCCGAAGGAAAAGAGTTGTGGCTGGTAGGTCACGGAAGAGAGATGGAAGGTGATGCCTGGGGGTCCAACTGTGATGGGGGAAAGGAAATGGGTGACTGGGAGAGGGTAAAAAATGAGGGCGCTGTCAAAAAAGTGAATCCAGACCATGCTGTCCAAATCGAAACTGAAACAAGGGTCATGGTGGGTGAGATCAGGTGCTGCATTAGAGTGTGATCTTTGGCTGGGCGGAGATGCAGGTCAGCTCAGATGGACAACTGAAAGTGAACCCCAGCAGGCAGCAATAAAAATGCTCAGGACATTGAGATGAGTGTGAAACGTGAAGGATCTGCGTGAGTGGGAGAGTGCTTGCACGAGGCTTTGATAGGCATTGCCACGCACACGCTTTTCCCTACAGAATCACTTGTGGGCTAGCTGCTCCCTCTGCGGTGACAGAGGATGAGGTTGAGGGGGTCACAGGCAAAGGGGACCCGGAGGGAGAGTTCAGCCTCTGAGATTCCTCAGTGGATGACCAAGGGGTGTCCAGTGTCACTCCTCCTCCCTTCATGTGCCCGAGGGCCCCGACCTGACTCCTTGAGGGGAAGGAGCACCTGGAGGGATGTCGAGGTGCCCTGTTTCCCTCTCAGCTCCTGACCTCATTACAGCCTTGGTTCAAACATGGACAAAAGAGCTGAATTCCCGAGGTGAGGCGAGAGTGACTGCCCTTGACATAAAGGCTGCATTGACCCAACAGAATTCCTTGGGACCCTCTCCGTGCTGCATTGGATTATCTTTGAAGCACTTTGTGATGTTTACAAGTGTTAAAGCACTATACTAATGCAAGCATTTTTATCAGTAGGGATCTTTTACATTATATTTCAAAGACAGCCTCCCAGTTGCGCTTTTAGCCCTCTTTTAAAGTGATATACTGTGGTCAACAGGCAGACAGATGTCTACGCAGAATGGAACACCAATTTCAGACACCCTGTGGCCATGTCAAGTGTTTTCAGGTATAGTACAAAAGAAATAAGGGAAAGAATGAAGAAAAGAACAAAAAGAAATCCTATCAATTCTTTCACCTCCCCAGGATGCCCCAGGTTACATTTAAGCCACCAAATCTGTTTATATAGGTTATGTAGGCAAATGCAACCGCTAATTTGTACACAGAATCACCCGGCAAGCAGCAAATAAGATAAATGACCATGAATCTGTTTTGGTCATGTTGGTCGAGGGATGAATATTTCCCGTGAAAGTGGGAGAACTCAATGCTTATCTTCTCATAGTACAATGGGTGCCAGGATTCTCTTCTTTAGGGAAGATTTCCGAGGTGTCCTTTGCCTCTCGATGGTGACCCATTTCCCTAGTTGTCATTCCTTAGAGATGCACAGGTTTCCGGCAGGATTCCCACTACCGAGGGGGAGCCCACCAGTTTGAAGAGGAGAATCACAAAGATGCCATGATGACCATGTTACTGCAGCAGTAGAGAAGTTGGCACAAGACCACAAAGAGGTGGAAACACCTTGGAAAATCAGAATCCATGTTGCAATGAAGGCCTCAGCCAAGACCACGGTCTTCAGCAGGTGACTGTTCGGACAGAATGAGGAGAGAACGGTGACTTGGCAGTTACCATGGCTTGCTGCAACTTATTGCCACCTTCCCTGATAGCAGCCCAGGAATTGGCAGTAACTTGGGTGAATGTGAGAAAATCTGGTCTCCATCTTCTTTTACGTGTAGTGCGCAGGAGGAAGTCAGCGGTGTTCCCAGTGGGGGCAGGGGAGGAAAATACAGGTCAGGTGGTGAGGCACTGCTCTATGATTTTCTTCATTCTCCACTGCTATCCAGCCCGACTTTGGATGGAATCACAGAACAGAGTGCCAGCTTATAATTTATTCCTGTGCACAATTTTTACTTAAAGTAAACATATTAATGTCTGCATAAGAGGCTCACATACAGGACCGCAGTGTATATGCAGACATGGACTTTTCTGGCCAAACATTTTTTCTGCATATGGTATGGTGATGAGCAAACTCAGGATGGCAGAGAAACCACCACACTGTTTCAGTGCTATCTTTTATGGTGCAGTAACGTTGATTGCTGCAGGAAACTAAGGCTAAAAGAAAAATACAGGGGAAAAAGTCAATGGAACTGGATAGTCTGGGTGTATAATGGGCCAGTGCCTGCTATGTGTTACTGCCTAAGTTGAATTTCTGGTATACAGCAGGAGTACATTTATATTAGAGACCAGGACTAGTGATGGTCTCTTGAAGAACACAATGGGAGGGATTTTTGGGCCACACCCGCTGCCGGGATTGTCCTGTGTCACCAAACGTCAATGGACTTGCGGCTGGGCCGCCCAATCTCCCGCGGCAGATCTCACTCACAACGGGGCCGGAAAATCCCGGCAATAGTTCTGCTTTTAGTGGATAAAGTCCAATACAAGTGGCTGTTGCAGAGTCATTTAGTGGATTTAGCCATAGCACACAGTAAGGAGTCTGAATTGAAACTAAAGCTGTGAAAGATGATTAGGCAACCCTTCTTAATCAAAGCTCTCTTCTCCACAGTAATGTTTAGTTTATAAAGAACAAAGTATAAAGCTTAGATTAAAAAATTCCTACTTTGGAAATGATTGGAAAGGGGAATCCCATGCCCTACTAGAATTAGATCTGGGCCTGCAGATAAATATGCTTTATTATTATTTAGTCAAGCCAAATCAAATAAATGCTTGGAATGAGTTCAATCCCTGATTCAAAAGAGTATTGTTTCTAGTTCAGTCATGCCCAGGCACAACTTCTGCTTCTGACAGGTTGGATTTTTGATCTGAAAATGCATACAGTAAAATCTTATTAAGCATTCACGTTGGACTGCCAAAGGTCTTCACATCAGATATTCGTCTTATACAAGTTTGTAGTTGTTCTCATGTTTGCACCCCAGCCCGTTGCCATGTGGAGTGGAGGAATGTAGTTTGGCACCCATCATGGGTTTTTGATCTCAACCATTCTGTTAGGTAGATGGAGGCAAATTCTCCCTGCTCCACTGGCAACACAAGCCGAGATCAAGGCCTCACCACGGGTACAAACAGAGAATTAAATCCACTTCCTTCATCACCTTGGCATGGCCTGCTTTTTTTCTATTCATTCACAGGATGCGGGCTTCGCTGGCTAGGTCAGCATTTATTGCCCATCCCTACTTGCCCCTGAGGGGGTGGTGGTGAGCATTGGGGTTACTTGGGTTTGCATGTAACCGATATCATTATCTCTATAGCAATGAACAGGCATCCCTGATGGTTCAGCATAATGTGGATGCTCATTACAACCATCATGCCATTCACAGCCAGGCCCCTGCAACTTTGTAAATCGAGCTGACTTGAATTCAAAGATAAAGTTGGCTTTGGGCCATTGTTTGACAGCAGTACTTTTATTGTACTTTTATTTCTAAACTCTAAGGGCAGAATTTTGCTGTCGGTGTGCGGGGGCGGGCCCAACAAGCCGATGCGTAAAATGACGCACAATGACCTTGGGCGTGCGTCCTGACGTCACCGTGCGCCATTGCAATATTCTGTAAGGCGAGTGCGCTATGAGTTCCAACGCGCACCCGTCATTAATTAACGGGCCACTTAAGGCCCTTGAGGCCACAATTGAAGACAATTTTTTGCAGCCCATGCGATTTTCAGGGCGTCACACGGGTGCAACAGGCAGGCAGGTAGGCCACATTTTTAAAAACCTCATCCGCAGACGGGATAAGAGGGGTGAGTGGGCTCACTAATGCGAGTTGTTAGAACTTTACTTTATTACTTACTGCGACTTGCTTGTGTGAACAGGGCAACTTCATTTCACTTCAGAGCTGCTTTGACAGAAATAACAGGCTTCAGTTCAGGACTCTGGAGGAATCATAACACTTAGGGCCTTCCAGATCAGACAGCCTTCCCTTACCATGGGAATGGGGTTTGTGCTCTCTGCTAGAGGCACCTCCTCTGAGGAAGAAGAGAGAAGCAGAAAGGGGAGGAGGCCAGGAGTCCATATTCAGCCTCCAGGGGAGACACCTGTGGGAGGACAGGCGCAGGCACAAGGGGCGCAGGGCCAACAGTAAGTCCAAGGCAGAAGGGGCCGCAGAAGATGCCACTATTCTGCTGCCAGGGTTTACAGGTGGCGAAGCAGTTACCTCAATTTGCCTGAGGTGCAATGCCGAAGGAGGCTCCGTCTCTCAAGGGAGGCAGTGAACTCCATCTGTCAGATGATCGGCCCTGAAGTCAGCTCCAACTGTGTGGGTGGACACCCAAAGTCAGTGGCGCTGAAGGTCATGGGTGCCCTCAACTTCTATGCCTCCGGCTCTTTCCAGGGGTCAGTGGGTGATCTTTGCAGAGTCTCCCAGTCAGCTGTCCACAGTTGTGTCAAGCTGGTGACAGGCGCTCTGTTCAGGCGTGCATTGACTTTCATTCACTATTGCTTAGATGAGGCCAGCCAGACAGAGCGAGCCAGAGGCTCTGCTGCGATTGTGGGTTCCCCCGTGCCAAGGGTACAATCGACTGCACACATATGGCCATCAAGATGCTAGTGGGTGAGCTGGGACCCTTCGTCAACAGGAAGCGATTCCACTCCATGAACATGCAGATAGAGTGTGATCACAGGATGCAGATTCGCAAATCTGTGCAAGGTACCTTGGCAGCTCCCATGACGCTTACATCCCGAGACACTCCCAGGTGCCGGGGCTCTTCAGTGCTCCAGCCCAGCTGGATGGATGGCTGGTGGGTCACAAGGGCTACCCCCTCAAAATGTGACTCATGACGCCTCTCCGCCATCCAAGAACAGAAGCTGAGCAGCGGTACAATAGAAGCCATGCCTCCTTAAGGGCTGTGGTGGAGAGAACCATCAGTCTTCTCAAGATGTGTTTCCGATGGCTGGACCGTTCAGGGGGTGCACTGCAATACCCCCCAGAGTATGTGTCACTGATAGTGGTTGCATGCTGCGCTCTCCACAATCTGGCGCTGGAAAGGGGGGATGCAGTGGAGGAAGAAGATGTAGACACAGATGCTCTGGCTGCAGACGATGAGTCCAGTCGCGAATCTGAGGATGAGCACACACAGGAGAACGCTGAGGGGATGGACGCTGACCCGGGCAACCTCCAGGGAGGCAGGGACACCCTGGAGGCTTTGATCCAACACTCCTTCAGCTAGCCCACCAAAGATGAACCTCCAACACATGCCAGGGCTGCAGGCTCCATACTCGATACCTGAGAGCAACATCTTACTGGTTAGGAACATTAATTATGTACCTTGTCAATAAAGCTCAATGACAAACAAGTCACTCATAACATCATGGGTTTCCCGTTCACCTGCAGAACTAATCAGGCATCCAGAGGCTTGTTGAGAACCAACACATTTAATGATTGCATACTTGCAGACAGAAATCAAAGTACATTAAAAAGTGTTGAACAGCAAACCAACTTAAAAGTAACTTAAATGTGGGGCAAAAGAAAAACACTAGCAATAAGCCCGTGTTGTGCCTCAGGTGATTTACATTTACGTTTTCGGGTGCTACGTCTAGGTTCTCTCCCCTCGTTGGCACCAGCATTAGAGACAGCCTGTTCACTCTGCTGTCCTGTTGGCCTTGATGATGTTGGTGGGCGTCTTCTGGCCCGTGGAGCCTGTGCTCGCCCCGACTGGGAGGGAGCAGCCAGTGCCACGGCTGGCATCTCCCCAGTTGCCGCAGCCTCATCAGATGCCACGGTCACTGGCAGAGGGACGGAGGAGCTGCTGCCATCATCCGGAGCGCCCTGAGAGGAGCCCGCAGAGATGACAGGCAGCTCGTGAGCCAACGTGAGGTCGCTTTGGACCCCCATGCTCACCACTGATGGATGGGCACCGAGCTGGGATACTGGGTGCCCAATCCATCTCCCACGCTGACACTGATCAGCTGAGGTCAATGCCGCTGTGAGGGCTTGCTGGTCCGGACACATCCCCAGGAAGCCCTGATTGTCTTCCTGGAGGAGCCTCTCCATGAGAGTCGCCACTCTCTCCATGGTGGAGGCATTGCGCTCAGCCATGAGGGTCATTGCATTGCTCATGTTCCGCATGGACTCCTCCATCACTGAGACCATGGCACGCATTCCCTCATGTATCTCTGCCAGATCCTCCCTCACACCCTCCTGAGAATCGGACTACACTTTATTCAGAAACAAGTCCAGGAGGGGTCCATCTGACACTCCCTCTGGAAGCTCCAAACAGTACTAAATCCATGTCAAGGCAAACAGGACAGCAAAGCAGCATTACATATCGCAGAGAGGATACCCTACCACACAAAATCAATGAGCCTTTTTTCAGGATTCCCAGCAAAATACGTTCACTTAACAATGAACATAATTCTGTTAAAAAGAGTATTACTTCTTTTGCAATGGCTGAGCATCCTGAATCTCTTTATGATACCGTGTACAGTGGATCTAATAGACCAGAATGCAAGAATGTGTTTCATCAAAAAACAAATCACAAGAAGAATGAGCACACATATGAAGTTAGTGATGATTCTTTACTTCCAGCATCTGTTGCCTCAGGGATGACTCCAGAGGCTTATCATCAGCCACCGACTGAGCATGTTCCTGGTCCCCAGCAGTCCTCCGACTGCCGGCGCCATGGGGTGCAATGTTGATCGCAGGTGGCGATCGGCTCCACGCCCGCTCCTGCCCAGCCCGCCTGCCATAGGAAAATTCCTGGCCTAAGAAATTATTTCATAGCTTATGAGCAGCATTAAGTGTAGATTTTCCTACAATCTAGTTGATGGAAATTTTTCCCAACTAGATTTGGGTTCGAGGCTAAACATCTGAACCTGACCTGCATATTTAAAGGAGGGCCCCAGCTTCCTTCCTGCGGGTGCCCAGCTCACCTGTTCCAGCGATATCAGGACCTAACAGGATTCAAGGAAGCGGGATTGGAGGGAGTAAGTGACTGCCCTCATTTTAACTGCCATGTCCAATTTCTGCCAGACAAAGGGAGTCAAAATCTGGCTTCAGGTGTGTTAATCTAATAGCAGTTTGTTTAATAAAATGCCTGTAAACTAAATTAGTGTATATAGTGTTAAATCCAGTCTTTTTTTAATGGGGGCTTTTATAAAAATATTTCTGATCATAATTTTGATTAACTTTTAATAAATTGGAAAAGCATAAAAAGTCTTGTTGGTCTAGGAATCTGTGGAGGTAGCTGGAATTCCACCCTATTTGTACTTGCCTGTTGAATTTAGGCTGGGGTAGGGTGCTTTGGTAGAATCTTTCTCCCCTGTCGCTACATAAGTATCCGGGGAATTTCCAGAACAGCTCAGGAACTTTGCCCTTTTCACCCTTGTTAGGCCTCTGTGGAGCATGAGTCCAGCTGAGAATCTTAAGAGGCCCTTAGCTCTGAAAAGGTATTTGATCTTGGAGAGTATTGATTACCTTCCCAAGAGGCTCAGTTGCTCCATTGAGAGCAAAAGATTTAAAGGAAAAAAATGCCTTTGAGCTCTTGCTGGTGCCCTGTCATTCTGGCTACAGTTCTAAGATGGACCACTGAACCCTTATGGGCCTGATCTGCTCACTCAGAACATGCTCTAATAACCTTTCCGGCATCTTGGGATGGGGTATTTAACTTCCAGCATACTTGAGTAAAGGTTCTACTCTGCCACACAAGGACCAACAATCTCAGGACCACTGACAGTAGAACATTTCCCTTTCTCGGTTGTAGTGTCACATTTTCTATAAAGCTCTCTTCTTACTCTTGCACCTAGTCATCACATGCGTCCATATATCGAATAGTAAACTTAGTAATCTTATCTCTCATCATCAAACTTATCTACCAAGTGATGAATGCCTTGGACATCTCGTCAAACAATATCTGGAAGTGAAATTCCTGCTGTCAATCATACGAAACTTGGTTCCCGTTACTTTAATCAGAGTGATAGGAGGAAGTTTTTTTCCCATGCATTCACTATGATAGGTAGGAAAATTTAAGGAGATGGTATTGGTGACAGGGTGATGAAGATATGCAGATTCAAGTCTTATGATTAGACATAAGGACATAGGAAAAGACCATTCAGGCCTCTTGATCCCATTCCATCATTCTATTAGGTCAGGGGTCAGCAACATTTTTTTTATCTGAAGAAACTTTAAAAAATCATTTGCCTAAAATAAATACTATTGGGAACCAAGAAATGAAAATTCAGCATTTATAAACCAAATATTTGGCAAATTGCCAAGCATTTCTGGTGGCATGCATAATTTACAAATATAATTAATAAAATACATGTATTGTGTTTATGTGTCAATGGAAAATACTCACAATAAAATAGACATAACTCTGAATTATTGCACTGAGTTTTTTTTAAACAATAATTTTGTCAGTAAAGTCACCTATGAGTGTTACGACCACAGCCGATGGGTGGAATTTTACGGCAGTGGGATTTTAAGTTCCCACCAAAGTCAATGGAGTTTAGAATAGCTCGTTGCATTTTATGGCCTCGTCCCTGCTGCAACAGGGCCGTAAAACTTCGGCAAATGTTGTTCGCTGAGCAAGCCAAATCCTCGAGGGAAATTTGTCTTACTGATCATCATCTTTCTTTTGTATTTTGAAAACGAGGGAAAACTAAAAATCCTAGAAGCATAGGATCCCACTGTCACTTTTAGGGCTTTAACATTAAAAGATTTATTAACAAGAAGAATAAAAGCTTAAGGACACAAGATTAAAGTTATAGGGTTAAAACAGTTTTACAAAAGATCCCCCCCAAAAAGCCCACTTGGTCAGAAAACACAAGTAAACTATTTGGCAACAGCCCCCTTATAGATTTTTAACCATAAAAATCCAGTAATATTACCCAAGTCAAAATTGCTTCACTTTAGTAAAAGGTATAGCACACAACTTCTCACTGTCTTCCACTCTGCTGTGGAAATCCAAAAGAAAGGTTTAGCAACAGGCTGCTTTCTGAAAACAAAAATTTCTCTGGCTTGGAAACTTGATGGTTGCTTCAAATTCACAACTTTTACACCGTCTCCCAGCACAGATCTAGTCTCAGGACATCTCCCTCACACAGCCACATAGCTCAGCTCAACATCTTTCCTTAAGTAACTTTTTCCCCGTTTATCTTGGATTTCATTGTCCTAAGCACCTCTTTGAACCCAACTTTTCCAAAATATAAAAATCTTTCATGATTTCCTGTTACCTCTACTTTTGGGCCAAATACATTTAATAATCTTCCCTTGTTTACTTATGAAATCATTGTAAGTTGTAAAAGTCCCTTGTCATTCTAAACTTCCCTTTAAAATTTAAGAGCTAAAAAGTCAAGTCCCTACCTATCACCTAATGCAAATTTTAAAACCCAACCTATTTACTCGTACATTCAACTTCATCATAGCCTCTCATTACAAATGCATGCATCTAGCACCTTTACTTTTCATCTCTCAGTTCCCACAGACAAGCTGTCTTTACTAACCTTTCCCTAGTTTAATTAATCATGGGCACGCACACACACACACAGCCTTCTTTACAGAAAACCACTATATTCCCAAAAATATTAAAATAATAACATCCATTTTCACAATAAGACAAGCTTTAACTTAAGCTGCGTAAAATTAAGGCAATTTTCTTGTGATAAATTAAATGCTTCTAGAGACCCAGGCTAATGGTCTGGGGCCAAGGGTTCAAATTCTACCATAGCAGCTAGTGGAATTTAAATTCAATGAATAAATCTGGAATATAAAGCTAGTCTCTGTCATGGTGACCATGACAGCTATCATCGATTGTTGTAAAAATGCATCAGGTTCACTATTGTCCTTTAGGAAAGGAAATCTGCCATCCTTACATGGTCAGGCCGCATGTGACTCCAGACCCACAGCAATCGCCTGAAAATCTAGCTTTGTGGTGGTCTTTCTGAGAAACATTCACCGAAAAATCATATTTATGGCATTTTACATATTTTTAATGGGCGTATTGACCTATAGAGGCCAATTAACTGCCCTCTGAAATGGCCTGGCAAGCCACTCAGTTCAAGGGGCAATTAGGGATGGACAACAAACGTTGACCTTGCCAGTGATACCCACATCCCATCAAAGAATAAATTAAAAATTAAATTATTTAAATGATATGCTGCTTTTCTACTCTTCCTGTCAAAGTGAACAAGCTCACATATTCCCACATTATACTCCTTCTGCCAAATTTTTGCCCCTCACTTAACCTATCTATGTCACTTTGCAGACTCCTTATGTCCTCTTCACAACTTACTTTCCTTTTTGTCATTAGCAAATTTAGCAACCATACATTCGGTCCCTTCACCTAAGTCATTGATGTAAATTGTAAATAGTTGAGGCCCCAGCACATATCACGCCACTCGTCACATCTTGCCACCCCAAAAATCACCCATTTATGCCTACTCTTTGTTTCCTTTTAGCTAATCAATCATCTATCTATGCTAATATGTTACCTCCTGCACCATGAGCTCTTATTTTGTGTAGTATAAACCAAGTTTACATAACCTCTCTGGATAATTTAACAGTTTAAGCCCTGGTGTCATTCTGATGAATCTGCACTGTATGTCCTCCAAGGCCAATATATTCTCTCTGGAAGATTATGACTAACGCAACTGCAGTTTCCTCACTTACTTATTTTAATGCCCCAGGATCGAAACCATCAGTCTCCCTGTACACCGGTGTTTGACTTCTTCGCCTACTGTGTAAATGGATACAATAATGTATTATTTTAATAAGTCTGCCATTTCTTTATTACCCATGATAATTTCACCTGCATCTGTCATTAGTGGACCCACAAGCTCTTTCCTTTAATATATTTATAAAAAATTTTACTGTTGTTACCTTCCTTTCATACTCCCTTTCTGCACCTCCTATTAATTTCTTTACATCCCTTTGTCTTGTCTTATTGTTCATCTAGTCTGCTGCTTTTACATTTCCTTGCATTTGTGCAACCCTTTTTTTTAACTTAATACCATCTCTAACCTTGTTTATTGACCCTAGTTACTTAATTGCACAGTGGAGCTTTTGCCTTTTAGGGCTGAGGACACAGCTCCTTCTTGGAGTGGAAGTGCTCTCTTCCTCTTCTAAAATGTTCCTGCTTGCCTCTCTGACCTAGTAGTTTTATTTCTGCACTCGCAGCAGTTTTAGGACCACTGTGCTTGAGCTGAAAACAAACAGCTCAACACATGAAGGCAGGAAGCTCCCAGGTCACAAGCAAGAGTTAAACTTGCTTACAAAGAACGTGGCTCTAACTACCGTTTTTATGTGTAATTATTAGATTGTGTAGGCAGCAGATTTGAGTTTTGATTCCACCGTCTGTCCAGCAACCAATGATAGGTGTCAGGCAAATGTTAAATAATTCGACAAACCCACCATCCATGGGCCTCAACACTGATCAAGAGTTTCTGAGAGACCCTTCAGTGATTCAATGATGTTTTAGAACTGGCTCCAAGTTCAAAGGAGTGAAGCTGTGGAAAAAATTGCCAATTTGAAAAACTGTACTGTTAAGGTAGAAATAATAATTAAAACATGCAAACAATAATGCATCAGAAAAGATTCAAACAAAGCTTTGCACTTGTGGTAACCTCAGACTGATAATATAGGCAGTAGCAGTTTCTTCAGAGGGAAAAGCTAGCTTTGTGGTGGACTTTCTGAGAAACATTCACTGAAAACGCATAATTATGGCATTTTACACACTTGTAATGGGCGTATTGGCTTATACAGACCAATTACCAATGTCGAGGTAATAAACGCTAAGGGCCACACTTTAAGTTTGCGAGGCACTGGCCCCCTGCCGGAGGAGGGGAGTTTCTAGAATAGCATGGGAAACCTGGAGGTTGGTGCCTGTCAGCAACTTTTTTAACCCCGACCACTTTATTACCATGTGATTTTCGGCTTTCCCTACCAATTAGCCTCAGTGGGTGTGATGACAACCTGCATGACAGGATTTCAGCTTCAGGATTTAAAAGGACAGGGGCCTGGTTAGCTCAGTTGGTTAGATGGCTAGCATGTGGTTTGGAATAATGCCAACAGCAGGAGTTCAATTCCCATTCCAATTGGGGTAGGCTTGGGGCCTGCCTCCTCGCTTGCTCCATGCTTGATGTGGAGTGGTACCCCTCAAGCTATATAACCAATTGTTTCTCTCTCTAAAAGAGAGCCTCGGTCCCTCAAGGATGATGGCTAATTACCTACCTATCTACTTAAAGGCACACTCCAAACTGGAGGCTGGAATTGGGAGCCAAGTAGAAGGAAGTGCTAGATTGGGGACCATAAGGCCAAAGGCTGCAGCTGGCTCAGTGACTCCTCCCTGGATATGCTGCTGGGAGCTGTGAAGACTAGGAGGGATATACTGTGCCCTTGTGAGGGGTGGAAGAAGTGAGCTGGGACCACAAAGAAAGCATTGGTGGAGGCGACACAAGAGGTCAGCAACAGGAGAGTGGTGCTGGAGAAGAGAGCATAGAACACGAGGGGCAGGCAAAGAGCAGGAGCTGACTCTCCAGCTATCTCACAGCTAGCAAGCTGGAAATCAGTGGAGTCTAGGTAAGCCTGGCCTGTGAAGATGGGGGCCTCAATGGAGACAGAATTAACTATCTCCATGGTGACAGGTACATGACATGGCATAAAACACTCACTCATGTTGACTTGATGTTAGCAATGAGTGAAATATGATCATGTGCATAATGGTAATGTGAAATATTCTTACTTAGACAGCACTCATTCAAACCCTAATCTCTCACATCCTGCAGGAGGTTGTTCAATTGACCAAAGGTGACACTGACACCTCAGAGGAGGTAACTCACTCTGAGACTGCAACATCACAGGACTCATGCAAATCATGCATCAGTTCAGATACTCACACATCAATGGCACCAGTAAGGCAGGTAGTTGGGTTTTCACTTGGTGACTCACACACCACAAGTGAGCAAGAGCAGAATGTGGGCTCAGGAAGCTCAGCTGGATAGAGATGCTTTACCTCTGGAATGATCAACAAAGAGGATACTTCTGGAGTAGCAGCAAAGAATTTGTGAATTTTAAAAATTCTCTCATAGGGTGTGGGTGTGCGCCTAGGCTAGCATTTATTGGCACCCCAGTTGACCTTGAGATGGTAATGAACCACCTTCTTGAACCACTGCCATCCACGTGGTGTAGGTACACCCACACCCACAGTGCTGTGCATGCAGCTATTCCAGTTGCATTGTGCACAAGGCAGAGAGATTGGAGGAATCCTTCTCAGACACAAGTCACAGACCTTTGTGATGATGCCTCTGTCTGTGGAAAGAATGGCCACCTGCATGGAACATCAAACATGGCAATCAAAAGAGTGCAAGCAGACATTCACAATGAATTTCATACTATGCAAACCACCTTTAATAGGATATATGATATCTCCGACCTGTTCATTGCCCCGCTGATCTGCAGCAAAGTGGGCTCTAGCTCATTTCTAGCAGCAAACAGGGGGTGGGCCACAAGACGGATGATGTTGAATGTAAGAACATAGAAAACGTAAAACATAAGAGACAGGAGCAGGAGTAGACCATAAGAAGAGTCAAGCCTGCTCTGCCATTCAGTGCAATCATGGCTGGACTTAGGCCTCAACTCCACTTTCCTGCCTGCTCCATTCAGTCCCTGAGAGACCAAAAATCTGTCTATCCCAGCTTAAACATATTCAAAGATGGAGCGTCTACAACTCTCTGGGGTAAAGGATTCCAAAGATTCACAGTTGTCTGAGTGAAGAAATTTCTCCTAATCTTGTTCCTAAATGATTGGCCCCTTATCCTGCGACTATGCCCCTGTGTTTTCGATTCCCTGACCAGAGGACCAACCTATCAGTGTCTACCCTGTCAAGCCCTTTCAGGATCTTGTATGTTTCAATGAGATCACCTTTCATTCGTCTAAACTGCAGAATTCCATCGGGGACCTGGGGTGGAGGGTATTACATGCAGCAGTCCCCTACAATTGCAGAATGTGTCGGTTCACGGAGTCCCAAGATACCTGCCCTTTTTGCGGTCTTGTGGAGTCTGTGGACTACGTTTATGTAGGGCGTTGTAGGCTGCACCCCCTTTTCAGTTATTTAAAAAACCTTTTATTACTGTTTTGTTTGCACTTCAGTCCCACGCTCCTGATCTACGGACACCCGGTGCGGAGGGAAGCCGAGATGGAGGAGGACCTCCTCGTGAACCTGCTCCTGGGCTTGGCTAAGTTAGCCATTAACAGGTCCAGGCAGTGGGCAATCGAGGGGGTTGTCCCACCTGACTGTTTGCCCCTCTTCCGAGGCTACGTTTGCGGCTGGGTGTCCCTGGAGAGGGAGCACGCGGTGTCTGCCGGCACTGTTGAGGCCTTCCGTGCCCGGCTTTATCGACCCTCTTAATCACATTTTGGTTTGATGTTGTAAGTTTCCTTTAAATTTTGTCTTTGGTTTTGCAGTGACCCTAACTTAGGGGCTGCGTTTTATTTTATCCTTCATTTTGTTAATTTAGTTTAATTGTTTGACTCTGAACGAGTTAAACTGCAGAAAATATAGGCCCAATTTACTTATCATGGGACAACCCTCTCATCCCAGGGAGTAATCTAGTGAACTTTTGCTGTACTGCCCCCAATGCAAGTATATCCTTTCTTAAACATGGAGAATAAAACTTCACACAGTGCTCCAGGTGCAAGTGGTGCCTTTGTTCAAAGTGGTTCTCATTGGTTTCCCCTCCTCAGTCTGTGCCCCACATGCTGCCTTTGCCCCAATGGCCAAGTCCGCCCCTGCACAGGTGCAGGTGGTGCATTTTTTAGGGGGGCTGTCATGGGCTCTAAAACTCAGAGGACATTGGCCAAGAACATCTCAGCAGTCAGAGCAGGAATCTGAACTTACTGCCTCTACCTCTGTTGAAGCTACAGGGGCTGTACCACATAGAAGTGGTAGGAAAAAGATGAGTAGAGGTTTGTAGTCGCATAATGCACCTGGGTGATTTACATATTGTTAGAATGTTATATTTCTTATTTGCAACACTTTCCCATCTTTCCCATTCCTTGTTGCTGGCTGGAAAGTGGTCTTTACAGTTGTGTGATAATGAATGGGAAAGTGAATTCATACTGAACATTGGGGGCCTGTGAAGGGGAGCTTTGGCTGCTTGTAACACTGCTTCTTGTCAGTGGCACTGTGGGGGGGTGAGGTGGGGCAAAAGTGGCTTGCATGTGGCTGTTAGATGGGTGGACAGGTGGGGCCAAAGTAAACTTCTTAATAATGAGGACATCCTGAGCAGCAACGTACACCTCTGCATTGCCTGCATCACCTTCCATCTTCTACTCCTCCTCCGCCTTGGACAATTCCATGCTCTGTGTATTGTTCCTCCTTCAGGTCGCAATGTTGTGAAGGGCACAGCAACCACAACCATTTTGGAGATTCTGGCTGTGCATCAGCTGCATATTGACGCAGTGGAATCCCATATTCTTCATGAACGCTTATGGATGATCCACAGGTGCCTTAACTGTCACATTAAGGAAAGCCAGCACAGATTTGTTAAGGGCAAATTGCGTTTAACTTGCTTGAGTTTTTTGAGGTAATACAGAGAGTTAAAGAGGGTATTACAGATGATTTGGTGTACATGGAATTCCAAAAGGCATAAGCTGAAGTGCCATACAACAGACTTGTCAGCAAAGTTAGAGCTCATAGAATAAAAGGGGCAGTGGCAACATGGGTAGGAAATTGGCTGAGTGACAGGAAACAGAGAGTGGTGGCGAATGGCTGTTTTTCAGACTGGAGGAAGGTTTATAGTGGAGTTCCCCAGAGGTCAGTGTTAGGACTCCTGCTCTTCCTGATATATATTAATGACCTAGGCTTTGGTGTACATGACACAATTTCAAAATGTGTTTTAAGACACAGAACTTGGACGTATTGTGAACAGTGAGGATATATTCAATAGGACATAGGTTGGTGGAATAGGTGGACAAATGGTAGATGAAATTTCACGCCAAGAGGTGTGAAATTATTTAATTTGGTTGGAAAAGTGGAGAGAGGCAATCTAAAATAAACCCGAGGTCATTGGTGAAGGAGCAGACCACCATGAATTTGGGGATTATTGGGGGGGCTTTCCCCAGAGCAATCCAGGCAGCAGAATCATTGTTTCAGAACGCCAATGCTTTGCTGCATGACGTTTCTGTTGGCAGTACAGCTCTCCTTGTACACCCACTGTCCAAAGGTTGTTAGTTAGGGGAGGAGAATCATGACCCTTGTGCAGAGTGAGTAGCCCCTTGTCACCAAGCAGTCAGCCTCTAGTTCATTGTAGTGGTTCAACCATTGACAGAACAGTGACTGGTGCAGGTATCAGGGTTGTTGCCAGGATACTGGGCATTCACTAATGTGATGTTCTGTGCATGGTCACACATCAGCTGCATGTTAAGATGATGATATCCCTTGCAGCTCTGGCCCATCTCCCTGTTGATCTGTGGCTCCTATTGAACCATGTGCATACAGTTGATGGCTCCGTCCGCCAGCTAACCTGGTTAAGACAGTTGTTCGCTCCTCTGGCTTTTTTCTGCTGAGGGAGAGGACCTCATGCAGTTAAAGGCATGCTCCCACTGAGAGTGTTTAAGAGAAGGTGTAAACAGGCCCTATGAGGCCTAAAGTGGAGATGGGGGCATTGTGGCAATGTCATCTGACCGATAACCCAGAATCCCAGACTAAAGCTCTGGGGACATGGGTTCAAATCCCACCATGGTAGCTGGTGGAATTTAAATTCAATTAATCAAACCTGGAATTAAAAGCTAGCCTCAGTAACAGTGACAATGAAGCTATAATTGATTGTTACAAAAACCTACCTGGTTCCCTAATGTCCTTTGGGGAAGGAAATCTGCTGTCCTTAGCTGGTCTGGCCTACATGTGACTCCAGACCCACAGTAATATGCTTAACTCTTAGCTGCCCTCTGAAATGGTGCAGCAAACCACCCATCTCTATGAGATGGGAAATAAATGCTGGCTTTGTCAGCAATGCCCACATCCCATGAATTAATTTAAAAAATGGCTGATTGGATGACAAAGCGATGTCATGATCTACACTACTGCATGCTTCTGGCACAAGCACCACCTGCCCATGCTAATGCCCCCTGCAAACATGGTGATCTGCGCGAGCTGCAACGGTAGTGGAAGGGTCTCTGGCCCTTTCATAATGCTGACACCAGCAACACTATGGAACCAAACTTTGTGACCAATTAGTCATAAAGCTAAAACATATTTGGAAACTGTGGCTATTTGCGGAGAATATAACATGTTGCCCTTTTTGGCTTTTCAAGACAGGATTGCCAGATTGCTTCCACAGATGGTAAGAACAGTTATAGAACCATTACGGGAAAATTAACAATGGTTTAGCACAGCAGTTGTGAAATAATATTTCCTGCTATAGGAGGGGGTATGTTAGGTTAACAACCACTGCAAGCTTTATATTTATTTGCTTGTTCTTCCGCTGTTTAATAAGGTTGTTTGACAAATAAAGCCAAAGGTGAATTTTAACAGTGTTATTCCGTCACTTTCCAAAGCCAAGGATGATCTTGTGAGATTGTATGATAAAAATTGTGGTTCTCCTGTCTTCATAATCTGGGATCGCAGTATAAATTCCATTCCAGCAAGAGAAAATCCTCTCTCTGCAACATATGGCTCACCAATCAAAGCTATCTGAAACACGGAAGCTAAAAAATATTACGAATAAAAGAGTAATGTCACAGCTGATTCCAACTCCTGCCAACTGGTAATGTCGGTTCTGTTGGGAGCTTGCCGTTTAGATTTAAATTTAATTAGGCTAGCTCCAAAAACTGCACTGGGATCAGCTAATATCTTGACAGGTGGGCACAAATTGCAGTCTGGCATGCTTCCACTCAGGATTTAACTGAGCAGAAGAGTCTAAGCTCGCCAAATCTGATCCTATGCTCCTCAGAGTTCATGAGCAGCCACTTTTTTTTTACAAGATAACTGGGCAGCAATCAGAAGTGGAAATCCTGGTTATTTTTCCTCTCCCCTATCCCAATCACCACTTTAGCTGAGAACTGCTCCCATTGGCTGGTACTGGAGAGCTGCCAGCCCCTGATTGGCCGGCAGCACTCTGCAGTGGGACCTCCTGTTGCTGAGGGTGGACGTCCTGCCTCAACTCGATTAATGGCCAATTGGCTGTTTAATTCCTGCGGGGCAGTTGTCGGACTCATGGACGGGCTCGCCCCTGCCTTTTTTCCTGTGGTGGGGGGTGGGGTCAATGGAGCCCTGCTAAATCTGGCCTGTAATCAGAGCTCTGAGTTCCTAACAGGACAAACCTCTTTACATCCATCACAATGTCCACTTCACGAACCATTAAACAGGGGGTCAGTAGCACCACCACTCTGCTGCCATTTGGTCAGGTAGAGTCTGATAGCCCCTCACCTACTCTTCTGATTACTAACAAAGAACAAATAACAAAGAAAAGGACAGCATAGGAACAGGCCCTTCGGCCCTCCAAGCCTGCGCCGATCATATTGCCCGTCAACTAAAACATTTTGCACTTCTGGGGTCCGTATCCCTCTATTCCCATCCTATTCATGTATTTGTCGAGCTGCCTCTTAAACACCACTATTGTACCTGCTTCCACCACCTCCTCTGGCAGCGAATTCCAGACACTTACTACCCACTGCATAAAAAACTTGCCCCGCACATCTCCTCTATAGTTTTCTCCTC
This sequence comes from Cetorhinus maximus, assembly GCF_964194155.1. Taxonomy (NCBI): domain Eukaryota; kingdom Metazoa; phylum Chordata; class Chondrichthyes; order Lamniformes; family Cetorhinidae; genus Cetorhinus; species Cetorhinus maximus. The sequence goes on along the minus strand of NC_135879.1, from coordinate 211,540,727 downwards.
TCACCTTAAATCTATGTCCCCTAGTAATTGACTCTTCCACCCTGGGATGTCAGAAGAACTTGTGTAGAAGAACTCGTATATGACCTCAGCCTGCAGTAAGCTGGCACCTGCATTATCCTTGCCCCTTGCCCTGGCTGCAATGCATGTTCTCATTGTATCCCGCGTCTACGCTAACCTCCAAGGTGCACACAGTATCAGTATCTGAGCTGGTGCATATGGGTGTGAAACCAAGTGATAGTGTGTCTTCTTCTTCACTGTCTTCTTGTTCTTTCTCCGCTGCCTCAGCAGGTTGCAGGTCTTTGGTCTCTGAAAGGAAAAGGGGACAAGGGTATGTTTGCAAGAGAGAAGGTAAGGAAAGTAAGAGGTGCCTGCTTACACCATTTGCTCCTTGTAAGTCATTGTAGGATGGAAAAGAAATGGGATATCAGAAGGATGATTAGATATTAGGATACCTTCATCTTCAATGGATTCATTTCCGCTAGTGACCATGGCCTCAACAGAGGCCCATCCCATAACGGTAAACACCATCTCCCCACGGGGTTAGAGCATCCAGGTTTGTCTGTCCCCTTCCACTTAGGTCATGCTGCCTCTGGTTCTGCATCACCTTGTCATGCAAGAGTGAAGGTAGTGACTCAGTGTTGTGCAACCTGTTTGCGTTTTACCAGAGTGACTACTTCAAAAAATACTTAACTGGCTGTAAAGTCCTTTGGGGCATCCTGAGGTGAATGGCACTGCATAAATACATTCCTTTAATGATGCATTATCCTTGCCCCTCACCCTGGCTGCAGTGCATGTTCTCATCGTGTCCCGCCTCTATGCTAACCTCCAAGGTGCACACGGTATTAATATCTGAGCTGGTGCATTCATTGGCATGTCGTACACATTATGCCTAAATTTTGTTTAATTAATTCTCAGGATATGCTCTGCTGGTAAGTCCAGCATTTATTGCCTATTATAGTCCTTTAGAAGATGGTGGTGAGCTGCCTTCTCAAATTGCTGCAGTCTGTACAGTGAAGGTGCTGTGACAGGGCTGTGTGGTATGATGTGGCTGTCATGGTTGAAAAGCTGGAAGCGTGTGAGATGAGGGTGTGAGGCTTGCAACAGTGCTAAATGTGTGAGGGTAAGGTGAAGCTTCTGAATATTTAGTAGGAATCCTGACTGATAGAAATTGTGAGTGGATGTGGGTCTGGTGATTTAAACGGTATCTGAAGCTACTGGTGAAGTTGGTAGGATATGGCCTTTGAACATGAATTCACTGATCATTTGTGTGACATCATTAAATATATTGCGGCACTGTAAGCAGGTCCTGGGGGATAAATTCTTGACATTGATCCCTATCTGTCCCACTGCTTCTCATCATGTGTCATGGGCCTAGTGGAGGATCCTGGTCCCTTGTGGACACAGGATATCTCTCCTGCACCAAGACCTCCAGTGCAAGCCCTGATGTATGCTCTCTTTTACAGTCAACTGTTGTTTGTTGCTCAGCACTACTCTGAATGGTCTCAGTATCTCCAGCAACCACTACCGGTCTTCCCTTTAACCATTGGATGTTATCTTCAAGTAGTGCTAGTAAGTAGTGATTTTGGGCCCCTGCTGATATATGTGGTCAATGAAGAGTGCGATTAACACTAATTATATATTATATTATATTGAGCAGGCAGTATGAGAATGGTGTGCTGCCTGCATTGCATTGAACAGGCATGGGCATCCATGCATAGGGGTCCCTGTGTCCGTTTTGGCGGCCTCTCAATCTTTTAAAACCCAAAGCTGATGTCACCCAATCACTGTCTCTTATTCCTCTCAAGCTGTTCACCTAGGTTTCGCTAAAAGAGAAGAATTAACCTTTGATAGAATATCACAGATTAGTCAGAGTTCAAAGAGTGTGGTGATGCATTGCAGCTCACTCAGGGAGTCCGAGTTGCCGTGAAAACATACACGTTGAAATCTATGGATAGTGATGGCAGAGGCTCCAATGTTCTTTCCATCATGTGGCTGACCAGGAATCTCTCCCACTCTTACCATCTGACATTGGTGTGTGGCGGAAAGGTTTATAGGTTGATATTCAAACTGGTTGGTGCTGTTACAAACATACCCTCCTTGGCCAGCAAGTCCTGAGGTGGGACTTGAACCTGGAGCTTCTGGATTAGAGACAGGGATGCTACCCACTGCACCACAGGACATCAGTTCAAAGAATAGGGAAGGATAATTCCTTGGCCTAATGATCTCAATTATGGAGAGATTCAAAGAAATTAAATAATCATAGAATCACAGAATTGTTACAGCACAGAAGAAGGCCATTCGACCCATCATATTCTCACCAGCTCTCAGTTGACCTAGTGCCATTCTGCTGTCTTCTCCCCATCACCCTGCACATTCTTCCTTTTCAGATAACAATCCAATTCCTTTTTGAATGCCTCAATTGAATCTGCCTCCTCCACACTGTAGGGATTCACTAAGGCTCCTTAGACAGCACCTTCCAAACCCACGACCACTACCATCTAGAAGGACAAAGACAAAGATAGATGGGAACACCACCACCTGGAAGTTCCCCTCCAAGTCACTCACCATTCTGACTTGGAACTATATCGCTGTTCCTTCACTGTCGCTGGGTCAAAATCCTGAAATTCCCTTCCTAAAGGCATTGTGGGTGTACCTACACCACATGGACTGTAGCGGTTCAAGGAGGCAGCTCACCACCACCTTCTCAAGGGCAACTAATGATGGTCAATAAATGCGGGCCCAGCCAGCGAAGCCCACATCTCGTGAATGAATAAGAAAAAAAGTCTCTGGTGATTACAAATCAAGTCTCTGAGGAGTTTGGCAGAGATGGTTACAGCGGCGTAACTCTACCTGAGGAGGTTCCTGAACAAGATTAACAGGATCTGGAGCTGCACTCGGAGATACATCGTTGGAACTGTATTTGGCAACTCATCAGCTATGTCTGGAATATCAGTTCTCAGACGACCACACACCTCAGAAGTTGGCGGCAAAACATCAATCACAGGTTGATCTCGCATTCATTGGGATGTTTCTCTAATCTAATATGATCTACATGTTTATGTACAATTTTATCTTCGACTTGCACTTGAAGAGATAATGGACCAGTCTCTGAAATGATGGCTCCTGGAGTCTAACAGGGTCCATTTGCAAAATTATACACGTACGAAGGGTCACCTACATGGAACGTATGAGCCTTGCTGTGTAGATCGTGGTTCAATTTTTGATTATTCTGACTCTGTGTCACCTTCCCCTCTGGATTTGGAAACATCAAGTGTAACACATATGCAAACGGCTTTCATCAGTAACTCTGACGGTGTGGGGCCCATAGTAGTATGTGGTGTTGTATGGTAACTTGGGAGAAATCTGGAAAGGCGAGGCTCCAGAGTACCTACAGATAACATCTTCATACCACTTTAAAGTTCTGGACAGCTCTCTCGGCAAGACCATTGATGAAGGATGGCAGGGAGCAGTCTTTATGTGCCAGATAACATTCAGGTCCATGAATCTCTGAAATTCCACGCTGGTGAAAGTTGATCTACTATCAGAAACAATAATCTCAGGTAAACCATGTATACTGAAGGGATGAGGCAGCTTTTCAATAGTTGTGGCTGAAGTTGACATTTTTACTTCATAGGCATCAGGCCATTTTGAATGTGCATTGATGATTAATAGGAACATGGTGCCTAGAAATAGTCCCATGTAGTCAATATGCAGTCTAACCCAAAGTTGAGCAGCCATTCCCATGGGTGAAGAGGAGCTGAAACAGGTAGCTCCTGGTTTTACTAGCAAAGGGAACAGTGTTTAACCATGCTCTCGGTGTTACTGTCTATTCCTGGCCACCAGATGTAGCTATGTGCCAGCATCTTCATCTTCGACATACCTGGGTGTGCATCATGGAGCTCTGCCAAGAATGACTCTCTACCCTCTGATGGGACCACGACTCTTGAACCCCACAGCAAAATTCTGTCTTGACAACTCAGTTCAGTGTTTCTGGAACAAAATGGTCATAAGTCATCAGACACAAGTGCTCTTGGTTATCCCTGTAAAACAAAGCCTTTAATTTTTGACAGTACTGGGTCTCTGTTCATCCAATTCTTGATCTGTTTGGCACGTACAGGGTGATGAATCCAAGAAATTTAACAATAACACTAACTCTTGTGGAACGGGTGTATTGACAAGACTACCCGGTCATGGAAGACGGCTAAGCGCATTTGCATTGATAATATGTGAGCCAGGGCAGTACATGAATGTGTACTCGTAAGCTGATAGCGTCAAAGCCCAATGTTGGATTCTTGCTGAAGTTATAGGCAGAATAGCTTTGTCTTCACTGAACAAACCTGTCAGAGGCTTATGGTCAGACACGATTGTAAAATGTCGCCCGTGTAGGTATTGGTGAAACTTCTTGATACCAAATACAATCGATAATCCTTCTTTTTCTAACTGAGAGCAGCCCTTTCCAGCTTGGGAAAGCATTCTTGAAACGTAGCCAATGGGTCCTCCATTTGATGTGATAGAATGGCTCCAACACCATAAGGGCAAGAATCACACATCAACATCAGCTTTTTAGATGGGACATAATGTACCAGCAAGCATGATGAATGAAGCAGTTTCTTTGCTGTTATAAAGGCTTCTTCTTGCTGTGAACGGCTTCTTCTTGCTGTGAACCCAATGACCAGGGGTTGGTTCTTCCTCAGTAACAAATGTAGTGGTGCCAGTACAGTGGGTAGATTAGGTAAAAAATGGCTTTAGTAATTAATCATACCTAGGAAAGATTTAGGCTCTTAGAGTGTGATGGTGCATCTTTAATTGCTTGGATCTTATCTTCAACAGGATGCAACTCCATAGCGTCCACTCTGTGACCCAGGTAGGTTACCTCCGATGCTTGAAATGTGCATTTTTCTCACTTCAAACGTACACCAGGTTCTCAGCACTTCCTCAAGGCTGGCTAAATGTTCAGCTTTGGTCAGTCCAGTCATGAGAACATCATCCAAGTACACGCCCACACGTGGAAGTCCCTGCAGGAGACTCTCCATGGTTCACTGAAAAATAGCGCATGCTGATGAAACTCCAAAAGGTAATCGGGTGTGCTGGTAGAGGCCTTAATGGTATTAATTGTCACATATTTTCTTGACATGCTATCCAATTCCAATTGTTGATAGGCATGACTCATGTCTGGATTTGTATATGACTTTCCTCCTGCTAACTTGGTGTACAAGTTATCGATTCTAGGAATGGGGTATTTGTCTAACTTTGCTACTTCGTTGACTGTCAGTTTGTGGTCACTGCATATACGTATAGTCTGGTCTGGCTTGACAACTGGGACTATGGGCGCGGCCCACTCAGAAAACTGGACAGGCTGAATTATTCCCAGGTTTTCCAACCTGTACAACTTTGCTTCCACTTTTTCATATCGTGAGTAAGGCACTGGTCTGACCTTGAAGAAATGAGATGTTGCGAGGAGATCGATATGCATTTTAACTTGCATGCCCTTCAGTTTTCCCAATTTGCCTTGAAAAACAGTGTCATATTCCTTCAAGAGCTCTGGAATTCCATCAGACTTCATATTTGACCAGTCAATTTTATTTTCTGCAGCCAATCTCGACCAAAAGATTGGGTCCCTCCCCCTTTATGATTAGGACAGGCTGGTCTGTCTGTTATTTGTAGCAGACTGGGTTAGCAGCAATGCCTTTGACCTGACTGGGTTCTCCAGTTAGGCTCTCAGCTTGGCAGGTGTCCGCTCCAAGGTCAATGGCTGATTCTCTTCACTGAGGTACTTGAATGTGTGCTCCCCAACAACATTAGTTGAAGCACCGGTATCCACATTCATCTGCAGTTGCTTGCCAATCACTTGCACTGTCACTGTAATGGGCTCAGACTTAACAGCAGTCACATGATACAGACAATATACATCAGTAGTAGTAGCCTCAACCTTTGCTGTAGCAGCAAAGTTAGTTCAATTAGATGTGTTTGTTGTTTTGTTTGTTGTTCTTCAGAGCTCTGAAGAAGACTCATATGGGCTCAAAACATTAACTCTGTTTTTCTCTCCACTGATGCTGTTAGACCTGCTGAGTTTTTCCAGCATTTTCAGTTTTTTGTTTCAGATTTCCAGCATCCGCAGTATTTTATTTTTATATTATGGGGTGTGGCGCCATTATCCACATGCTGCAAAGCCTGTGAGTATTTCGTGGTGCTTCCCATAGCAAGAGAAACTTCGAGGGGGCGCTTGAAATCACTGTCGGATTCGGCTAGCAACCGGCGCTGTAGGGGTGTCGTCCTTGACTCCGCATACAAGTCTGTGCCGCAGCATAACATTCAAGGCATCCCAGACTCTCAGTATTCGGTTAACTGTTTCAGATGTGTCACAAAGGTAGGAATGGACTCTCCCGGGGCACGAACCCTTAAATTAAACTTGAAGCGCTGAATGATCACAGACGGTTTGGGCTGAAAGTACGGTTTCATGAGTTTCACTAACTCACTGTATGACTTCGACCTGGGTGTGTTCAGGGCAGTCAGGTTTCGAACCAGGCTATACGTTTTGCTTCCTTGCACACTCAGCAGAATAGCTTCACGTTTGTTTTGCAGCAGTAATCTCATTCGCAATGAAATAGAATGCGAGTCGCTCGACATATTGACTCCAATCTTCAATGTTAGCATCCGTATGAAGCGATGCTTCCAAACAGCAGCATGACTGGTCCGTATTGTTCAATTTCGTCTTACTCACATTAACCAGGGTGAAGTATGCAGCAGAAGTCAGTTTTTTCCTCGTGGACAAATGTAATAACTCGATGGAGCAGCAGGTTTGGTGAAGAAAAGGCCAAACTTTATGTAGGAGACATGTAGAGGTGCTTGCACGCTAGACGCGGTCTCTCCGTCGTAATAAGCTTATTGGTCGAAGCCCCTGTGGTAGCATCACATGACAAGTGATTGACAGGAGGGAGGGACAATACATCTAGTAACTACAATCCTCCTGAAAACAGACAGAATGTCAGTGAGCGTTCCAATCTTTGGGGTTGGTGGGAGGGTGGGGGAGTGGGTAGTGGTCGGGGCATGACAGCTGAACCCATCCTTGATCTTCCAGCAGCAAGTCACTGCTTCGCAATCAGAAATGCAGACTTTGGTTGATTTTTTTCTTGATCCTTGTCGGTGAACATAGTGGGTTAATTTTATGATTCTTATGATCACAATGATTTACCTTCAAAAGAAATCAGGGCATGTTCTGGTCAAATTCTTCCCAGTACTTCAGCTTTTTTAAAAAACAGAAACTGTTTTATTTTTAGTAGAATTGGCCGTTATAGGAAGTTGAGGCAAGAGTAACGGTTTGCAATTTCTCTATAGTAGTTCCTCCAAATGATATTTCCATATTCTTTTCAACCCAGTAATGTAGAGATGAATTTTATTTTAACATCACCATGAGATATGATCTTTGCAATGCTTTTACTGGAAGTAAGACTATATTTATCCAATTTCTGTGGTTTTTGACCTGTTCATTAACTGAAATTGTTGAACAGTTTTTTTTTTAAGTTCCCCTATTTTCAGTTTAGATAGGCAGCTTAGAATTTTTGCATTAATAGTGGTTTCTTTCTGCAAGGTTGTTTGTGGTCATCCTGGTGGCTTTGGGCTTTTGCCCAAGCTCACTCTAACTAAGTGGAGCCAGTGTTAAGATGTAAGAAAGTTTAGTTAAGTTCAGGAGATCAGCTGGTTGGAACTGATCTTTACACCAATAAAATGGCTGCCAATTGACACTTTAGTATGAGAACTGATGGCCGAGCAGAAGAGAGCTCAAATTCCACAGGCCTCTCTGCCAGCACTTAGTCCAGCATCAAGCACACCAGTGCCCTCCAGGGCTGATTGCTGCCAACACAATAAAAGTGACTGCACTTGAAAAGTAATTGATTGAGTGTGAAAGAAAGAAAGACTTGCGTTCATCTAGTGCCTTTCACCACCACAGGATGTCTCAAAACGCTTTACAGCCAGTAGAGTCACATAGCAAGCTCCCACAAACAACAATGTTGATTGAGAGATTTTTCTATGTTTCTAAAAGTATTAGCCAAAACACTCCGGATAACTCCCCTACTGTTCTTTGAAATAGTGGCTTGGGATTTTTTCTGTATGTGTGAGAAGGCAGACAGGACCTCAGTTTAACATCTCATCCACAAGACAGAACCTGGGACAATGCAGCACTCCCTCAGTACCGCACTGGAGCATCAGGCTTGATTTTTGTGCTTACGTCCTGGACTGGGCTAGGACACACACCTTCTGATTTAGAGACACAGGTTAAAGCACCTGATCTACAGCTGACACAGCTGTGCTGAAGTGGTTTAGGGGGGATATGAATGAGGACATCTGAAATTTTTCTTTCTTTCCAGCAAATTGATTAATACGCACATTAATAAATTTTCAGATCAGCTGAATAGTTAGTCAGAGAAGATAGACATTATACAATGCAAACAGGTCCAATTTTGCAGTTCCCACAAATTCTAAACTATTCACATTAATGTCACCATTAACAACTTAAAACAATGTTCTAAACTTAATTGGAAAGTAAGCCTGCTTCTGCTCATTCACTCTCAGGAGGCATAAATGATGTGTTTGGTGCTTGAGCACAGTGATTGTGATGGTATTTGTGCATAATTGATCACTTGGGTACAATACATGAACACAAGAACATTAGAAATAAGAGCAGGAGTAGGCCATTCGGCCCCTTGAGTTTGCTACGCTACTTGATAAGATCATGGCTGATCTGGTTATGGTCTCAACTCTACTTTCCTGTCTGTCCCCCATAACCCTTGACTTCTTTGTCTTTCAGAAATTGATCTAATTCAGCCTTAAATATATTCAATGACCCAGGACCCACTGTTTTCTGGGGAAGAGAATTCCACAGACCAATGACCCTCAGAGAAAAATTTCACCTCATCTCAGCCTTAAATGAGAAAACCCTAATTTTAAAATGGTGTCCCTAGTTCGAGACTCTCCCACAAGGGGAAACATCCTCTCCACATCCACCCTGTCAAGTCCCCTCAGGATCTTACATGTGTCAACAAGATCACCTCCCACTCTTCTAAACTCCAATGGATATAGGATCAACCTGCTCAACCTTTCCTCTTAAGATAACCTCTTCATCTCAGGAATCATGGAGAAAAAACAGATAGGAAGAATACATGTGTATAATGGGGCCCTCTTGTTTTTCCACCATTCAAATGATGTGGACCGCCTAATAAAGCCTTAACACCCAAGCTGAATAAGAGGAAAATTTTCCCTATATAGTTTCATAGCACCATGCAAATAATTGCCTTTCAGCAGGTGTCTGTCAGATTAATATGAGATTAATTCCTTTAAATTCAAGGTGGGAAATGTTTGATTGCTCCCGTTTTTGGTTGGCGGGATTGCGATTGGTAATTACTCTATGTCTGGCATGTAGAAATTGAGGGTGATGGTGACTTTGACGGCCACTGGCAGTGCTGTCTCCTTTCTGCTCTGAGGCTGAAGGTCCTGTCAGAGTTGGTGAGAATGACTGCCCTTGACATCAAGGCAGCATTTGACCAAGTGTGGCATTAAGGAGCCCTAGAAAAACTGGAGTCAACAGGAATCAAGGCGAAAACTCTCCGCTGGTTGGAGTCATAACTAGCACAAAGGAAGATAGTTGTGGTTATTAGAGGTCAATCATCTCAGTTCCAGGACATCACTGCAGGAGTTCCTCAGGGTAGTGCTCTTGGCCCAACCATCTTCTGCTGCTTCATCAATGACCTTCCCTCCATCATAAGGTCAGAAGTGGGGATGTTCGCTGATGATTGCACAATGTTTAGCACCATTTGCAACTCTTCAGATACTGAAGCAGTCCATGTCCAAATGCAGCAAGGCCTGGACAATATCCAGGATTGGACTGACAAATGGCAACTAACATTCACGCCCACAAGTGCTAAGCAATGACCATCTCCAAAAAAGGACAATACAACCATCTCTCCTTGACATTTAATGGCAGTACCATCACTGAATCCCCCAGTATCAATACCCTGGGGTTATTGACCAGAAACTGAACTGGACTAGCCATCTAAATACTGTGGCTACAAGAGCAGGTCAGAGGCTGGGAATTCTGTAGTAAATAAGTCACTTCCTGCCTCTCCAAAGTCTATTCACCATCTACAAGGCACAAGTCAGGAATGTGCTGGAATACTCCATACTTGCCTGGATGAGTGCAGCTCCCACAACACTCAAGAAGCTTGACATCATCCAGGACAAAGCAGCCCACTTGATCAACACCTCATTCACTACCTTAAACATTCACTCCCTCCACCTCCACAGCACAGTGGCAGCAGTGTGTACCACCTAAAGGTGCCCTGCAGCAACTTGTCAAGGCTCCTTCAATAGCACCTTCCAAATCCATGCCCTCTACTGCCTAGAAAGACAAGGGCAGCAGAAAAATGGGGATACCACCATCAGCAAGTTCCCCTCCAAGTCACACACCATTCTGACTTAGAGTTATATCACTATTCCTCTACTGTCACCTAATCAAAATCCTGGAATTCCCTTCCTAACAGGACTCTAAATATATCTACAACAGATGGACAGCAAAGGTTCAAGAAGGTGGCTCATCATTACCTGCTCAAGGGCAACTGGAGATGGGTAACAAATACTGACCTTGCCATCTATGCCCACATCCCATGCAAGAATAAAAAATAAGGATTGTAAGCAGGCAGTGGGAGTTTTGGATGAGTTTGTATTTATATATGACCATGAGAGGCAGAGAGGAGAGCACTGGAGGTGTCAAGTGACTTAAGCAGGGATAAAAAGGTAAAATTATGAGGATAGCTTTTTTATAAGACTAGTTTTGTTTTCCTTTGAGTATTGAAGATTTCGTAGTGATCTAATTGAGGTATTTAAGATGATTGAAGGATTTGATAAGGTAGACAGAGAGAAACTATTTCCCCTGGGGAACACCGAACAAGAGGTCATAGCCTTAAAGTTAGAACTAAGCCATTCAAGGCTGATGTCAAGAAGAACATCCTCAGCTAAAAGCTTGCTGAGATCTGGAACTCGCCAGCCAAAAATGTGTTAAATCCAGGTCAATTGAAAATGTCGAAACTGAGATTGATAGATTTTTGTTAAGCAAAGGTTAAGCAAAAGTGGGCAGATAGAGTCCTGTGGGTGTGGGGTGGGCAGTTTAATATTGGCCCCTAATTCCCCAAACTGCAGGAAGGATGTTGAGGTAATAGAGGGGGTATAGCACAGCCATGATAAGATACCGCCTGGTACAAGTAAATACAAATATGGTCAAAGAAGAGGCTGTTTTCATTAGAACTAGGGAGATTTGTTAGATGTGTTTATGAAGGAATGGGAGAGAGTCGACAGAAACATACTGCTCCCAGTGAATGAGTATCAGCTCTGGCTTAGCTGGTACCAATCTTACCCATGTGCCACAAGGTTTTGGGTTCAAGTTGCACTCCAGGGCTTGAGTACAAAACTCAAAGCTGACACTCCAGTGCAGTAATGAGGATTGAGCGCTGCTCTGAAAGAAGTGCTATTTTTTGAATGAGACTGTCATGTTATTATAATGATATAATACATTGAGCTTAATTTCTGTATAAGGCACAAAGCACCAATCCCTCATAAGGGATTGGATAAACACATTTTGTGTTCATTTAGGAAGATTAGGCACATGAGGACAGTTATACATAGGTATAAAGCTTGAAGACATCAGAACTGTGTGTGTGTGTGCTCTGTTCAAAGCAAAGGTGAAACTAAAACAAAAACAGAAAATGCTGGAAAAACCCAGCAGGTCTGATAGCATCTATGGAAAGAGAAAAAAACAGAGTTAACGCTTCGACTCCTTATCACTCTTCTTCAGAGCCCTGGAATGGAACCTGATACTAAGATTGGATCGCATGACACATTTCCTTCCAGTGGTGTCATGCCCTTAAAGGCATATCACAACAGAGACATTAAACCGACGCCCCATCTGCTTACTAGGGTGGATGTAAAAGGTCCCATGGCACTATTTTGAAGAAGTGCAGTGGACCTATCCCTGGTGTCCTGGCCAATATTTATCCTTCAACCTCCATCACAAAAACCGACATAGTTATCATCACATTGCTGGAGATGATGACATAGTGGTATTGTTGCTGGACTAGTAATCCAGAGACCCAGGGTAAAGGTCTGGGAACCTGGGTTTGAATCCCACCACGGCAGATGGTGGAATTTGAATTCAACAAAAATCTGGAATTATAAGTCTAATGATGACTATGAAACCATTGTCTGGTTCACTAATGTCCTTTAGGGAAGGAAATGTGCTGTCCTTACCTGGTCTGGCCTACATGTGACTCCAGACCCACAGCAATGTGGCTGACTCTTAAATGCCCTCTGAACAAGGGCAATTAGGGATGGGCAATAAATGCTGGCCTAGCCAGTGATGGCCACATCCAATGAGTAAAACAAAAACTAGACTACAAAAAATACTTCATTGGCTGTAAGGCACTTTGAGACATCCATTGGTCATGAAAAGTGCTATTTAAATGCCAGTCTTTTCTTTTTTAAATGAGGGACCTCCAAGAAAGGATACAGATAAAAGACTAAATATAAGAGATTTAGGAGAGAGAGCAGGATAAACTTTTTTGCACAGATGGTAGTGAAGTAATGGAATGCACTATTGAAGTTTCTGATTGTTACATAGACCATGCCAACATTTGAGGTTAGATCGGTGGCTTAATGAAAGGGGAACAGAGGGATATGAGAACAGAGTGGGCGCATTCATTGGGACTGCCACTCAAGAGAAGGTTAAACAGGAACAACACCAAACCACACGTTTCCATTTTGCAACGTCACATATTCACCCTTGACAGGTTTTGACATCTCACACAAATTCCTAGCAGAAAATCTTGCAAAAGCTTGCACAGGACAGGATTTACCAGGACAGTCAAATCTCTCCAGGAGTTTGGAGCTGGGTATTCCTGTCTCTGAAGTCTCCTAGTGTGGTACCACCCCTTTTAAACAAGCAGTGCAGCTGGGACCCCAAGGTCAGGGCAGACTCCAGTGTGGTTTCTCACAGCAGCACAGGGCTGTATTGTGTTCTCCAGGCTTTATTCTCACTGAGCTATCTGTTGAAACTTAACAGTCAGAACTGGTGGCTTTGTAGGAGAAAAGTCCTCTTGACTTGACAATATTTCATTCCAAAATGTTTCTGTCCACTTTGGGATTACTACCATACTCCCATGTGAAAAGAGATTTAGGCTAAAAATAAGCACAGAACGATTTATTTGTTGAGTCCACGAGAAAACGACTTGCGTGATGTAGCCTCCTTTCTATTCATTCAAACAATGTGAGCGTAACTAGTAATGCCAGCATTTATTACCCATCCCTAACTGCCCTTGAGAAGGCGCAGGTGAGTCACATCCTTGACAACAGAGTGATTGGCTGGCTCTATTTCAAAGGGCAGTTAAGTCAGATTGAGGCCAAGGCAAATAACTCATAGGGCAGAATATTATGCTCGGTGTGTGGGTGCACGCCCGACATGCCTGAGCGTAAAATGACACACTTTGTCATCGGGCGCGCGTGAGTCGCTGCATGCCCACCAATAATTAAAAGGCCTTTTAAGGCCATTAACAGTCTAATTAAATTCAAATTTACGCTGCCTGTCCAACCTAACGTTTGTCGGGCAGGCGAACAGGCCAAGCGGCCTTTTCATTTTTTAGGAAGCCCCATCCACGAACGGGATGAGGTTCCCTAAAGCAAATAAATGTTAAATAAACACTTTATTTTTTAATTAAAATCATGTCCCAGCTCATGTGACAGAGTCACATGTGGGGACATGTTTTATAAAATTTTTATTCTCTTCATTTTTTTTTACAGCTCCCTGCCTCAGGGAGATTGAAGCGCTGTTTCTCGCGCACGCGTGAAGATCACGCTAGACCCACTCGCCCTCCTCCCCCTGCCCGCACAGGCAGCACTCAGCACTGCTGCTCGCGATCCACGCAGGGTGGGCCTTAATTGGGCCCCCGCCCGTCCCCGCCAAGCACCCCCACCAAGGGCAAAATCCTGCTCATACATGTTTACAGCACAGGAGGAGGCCATTCGGCCCATCATGTCCACGCCGGTCAACAAAGATCTGACCACACTAATCCCATTTCTCAGCGCTTGGCCCATAGCCCTGGAGACTATGGCAATGCCAGAATAAGGACAGCAGATTTCCTTCCCTGAAGTATATTTGTGAACCAGATGGTTTTTTACAACAATTCAGTAGCTTCATAGTCACCATTACTGAGATGAGCCTTTTATTTCAGATTTATTTAACTAAATGAGTTTAAATCCCCCAGCTGCTGTGGTGGGATTTGAACTCAAGTCTCCGAATCATTAGCCTAGGCCTCTGGATTACTAGTTCTATAATATAACCACTATGGTACTGTACCCTTACATCACAGTTATATAATAATGCTAGTGATTGTCATTTAAATTACTTCAGTGGAAAAAATTACTCCGAGTTCTAAGTTCCTGAAAGTTTTATCCTGCAATTGATCTGTTCCCTCCAGCCACTAAACAAGCCACAGTCTATCTACCACAGCACCAGCTATACATCTGCTGGAATTCCCCAAATAATTTACAGGGTGCAGGCAGAACGTTAAAAACCGTCCATTCTCCTCCCCCCACCACTCACCCACCTGTTAAATGAATATTACTCGTGAAATCCAAGGAGCATGCTACCCTGGAAAATGTCTGAATTTTTATATTTCAAATGGTGTCTCTGGTTCACTTTAGAACAATTTTTCAATTCACATATGATAGATCTTTAAGGTGAGGAAAAAGTATTCTTTCTGCCAAATTATATGAGGTTGCCCATTATTAAACTTTGGTGAGGGGTGGGGGGGGAATGTGGAATTTTAACCGGTCCCGCCCAGTGGAAACAGTGCAGGCGGGTTGAATTTGCACCACGGAGGTGGGAAACGCCTTCATGTTCTGTCTGGGGCTCTCATGAAGGGGCGAGTAGTTACCTCTTCAAGAGATTTCCCTTGTTCCCTAGGATCCATTCAAAGACTTTGGGGGTTGGAGTGAAGATCTGAGGCAGTCTGGACTGGCAGGGGATTAAGGAATCATAGCAACTGCGAGGAAGGGAGCGCACACATGGAGGAAGCTCATGTTGTGGTCCAGAAACTCACTGTAATGATCTGGGGACATGGGTCCATATCCCAACACTGCAGCTGGTGGAATTTAAATTCAATTAATAAATCTGGAATTAAAAGCTAATCTCACTAATAGTGACCATGAAACTATCATTGATTGTTGTAAAATCCCACCTGGTTCACTACTGTCTTTTAGTGGAGGAAATCTGCCGTCCTTACCTGGTCTGGCCTACATGTGACTCCTGGCCCACAGCAATGTGCTTGACTCTTAATTGCCCTCTGAAATAGCCTAGCAAGCCACCCAGTTCAAGGGCAATTAGGGATGGGCAACAAAAGCTGACCTTGCCAGTGATTTCACATCCCATGAAAGAAAAAGACCAGCTGGGCGTTGAGGGACTGGAAACTCTTCCTGTTGTTGGATCTCAATGGGCAGTTGCAAGGCAGTACCTTGATGGCCGCATGGGTGCAGTCGATGTTGCCCGGCACATGGAGGAATCCAGTGATGTAGCAAACCCAATGCCCTCTGTCCCTGGGAGGCTGTATCTGTTGTAAAATGAATGTGCTGTACAGCCCTGGCAAAGAGGGCATCATTGACCTGAGGCATGGAATGGTGTGCGGTCATTTGCAACATGCCACCATCCACAGTTGATCCTTGAAAGGAGCTAGAAGTATAGAGGTGCAAAGCCACATTGACTTTCATGATTATTGGAAGGGCATGGCGAACTGTGCTGTGTGGTGTGAGGGCTTTGGCAATGAAGGCACAGATGTCTGTGACCATCAGCCTCTTATGGCTCTGGGACTTGGTCATCTCCAGCTGGCCCCATCTTTGGCAGTGTGTCCTGTGTTGAGAGTTTGGCCTCCATTATCTTCCTGCCCCTATTTCCTCTCCCATGCCCTTCTGATGCTTTGTGTCCTGCTCCTCCTGTGGAGGGTATTGCCCCTCATTGCCACTGGGCCCAAAACCTGATGGTTGTGCCCCCATTTCCAGTTGCAGCCTTCCATCTGGGCAGGCGACCATCCAATTGTCCCTGGCAGCCTTGCACCCTGCTCTTCTGCCCCCATGATGCTAGGGAGGTGCTGACCACTTTCAAAGCCTGGGTGCTGTGTATCCACTCACCCTGCCATCTGCGCAGCAGCAAGGGCACCCCCTTACCCAAGCGCTGAGTCCCCCTTTCCCCTGCTGACCCTCTGGAGCCATGGTTGGCTCCCCACTTCATAGCCTCCTCACTCCAACTGGTCAGCTTCTAAAGTTGCGAGTAACCTGCTTGTCTCTTGAAAAATTTAAACCTAAACACTTGACAAGCTCTTAAATAGCATTTCTACATCATTAATTGGTTTCAGTTGGGAGGAGAGTGGGATTCCTGTTCTGTCCTCTCTGGTGATTATTGCTGGTGCCGGGATCGGCACATTAAAATGGACAGGCCGACCAGCGTGGGTATTTTCAGGGCCCTCCTGCCTCCAACCCCAACTTCAGATAGTCCTGAAAATTCAGCCCTCTGCCTGCCCTCTCAGCTGGGAGCAGAATCACCTTGCGGCAGTTTTCAAAGAAGCGCAAGGGAATATTTTTAGTGTCCTGGCCGATATATACCTTTCAACCAACATCACTAAAACAAATGGTCTACTCATGTTTCATGTTGTTTGTAAGACATGCTGTGTGTAAATTGTCTGCTGTGCTTCCATTATTAGAACAGAGACTACATTTCAACAGCTCTTTATTGGGCGTGAAGTGCTTGAGAGTGTCCTGGAGGTTGTGATATGTGCTATATGCAAGTTCCTTTCTTCATAACTGTAACAGTGTGATTTGTTGACATCAGCACGTTACTGGCACCCAGCATTGCTAAGTTTGGCAGAACTTAAGACTTTAAATTCTAATCTTCCCCAGTGAGCGCAGTTGACTGTAATGCCTTTGATGTGTTCTGACACGCTGAAACATGTCTGATTTTTCACACTGTAAGGGGACCTTTTAAGCTTTGGCAGGTGTCTTTAGTCGTGCTGCATATAAGAATTGCCCCAGTGCCTGCTGAAGCAGGCTCCCTTGTTCAGGAGCCTTCTCATCCTTCAGAATAGTCCCTATGTTCATTGTCTTTCAGGATCATCCGGACTGCCTTCCAAATTGCAATGTGACTGCCTCCCAAACCTACATGTGTGTGGAATTCCAAAGGCCTTATCATTAGTTTGATCTGATTCACCTTTCAAGATAAACATAGATTTCAGGCATAAAAACAAAAAGCTAAAAGCTACTGCGGATGCTGGAAATCCAAAACAAAAACAGAATTACCTGGAAAAACTCAGCAGGTCTGGCAGCATCGGCGGAGAAGAAATCAGTTAACGTTTCGAGCTAAACGTTGCGTTCTCTCTCCCCCCACCACCACCCCCCCCCACCCACCTTAAACCAATTTATATTTCTCCCTTCTTCTAACTATGCTTCAGTTCTGCCGAAGGGCCATGAAGGCTCGAAACGTTAACTGATTTCTTCTCCGCCGATGCTGCCAGACCTGCTGAGTTTTTCCAGGTAATTCTGTTTTTGTTATAGATTTCAGGCAACCTGTATACTGAGTGCTGTGGATTGTGAACCAAGGTGAAGTTCCCAGTCATGTTGTTTCTTGCCATTGGAATTAAGCCATTTCCACAGCTCTTCTTTGAAGCTGTACACTAGACTATTATCAGGTATCAGAGCTTCAATTTCAGAGATTGTTTCCAAGCCATTCTCATCAGGTTTTAGCACAGAAACAATCAGACTTTCCATTTCACTGTGGTCAATTCTTTTGACTATGCCCCCACACACCATGTGAGCTAATTCCACTGATCAGACCATTGGACACTACTCTGTTCTTAACATTTTTTTAGCTTCCTAGATAAGTTTCAGACTAAACAAAGGCAGAAATATATCTAAATGTGGGATCACTTTAACTTTAGGTTACGAAGCCATGTGTTGGATTTTGTTTTTTTATTCTGTTGGGCCCTCAACGCACTATGATATACTTGAGGCCCTCTTCCCTTCTCCTACCTGCAATCCAGCAGCATCGACTGGCTTCCATCAACACTTAGTGACCCGGTTCCATGCAGCTGTAGCATTTAACTTTCTTAAAGAAACACATTGGTCTGGACGATAATTATTCTTAGCACACGTCCAACATGATTAAGCAATTCTATTCACTCTTGAGTTGCTATAAGTGGGGCATGTAACTCACTAGCTTGACTGTTAGGAGTATCCATCCCAAGAGCTGTTTTGACAGTCGACATTTCTTCCAGGCTGCAGATAAAGTGGTCACCTATTGTATTGTCAAGAAACCTGCTATACACACATGCCCAGGCAGTTTCCTCAGTTCCGTCATAAACTGAGAAACATTTTCATCATTACTTTGCCTCCTCTGGCTAAACACAAACTATTCCTCAGTAACAAATGGCCCCAGGTTGATTACTTGGACTAACTCCTCAAATGATTTGTCTTTAGGCTGGGCAGGACTAGTCAGATTCTTAATCAATGTATATATTACTGGTCCGCAGATGCTCAGTAACACCACTCTCTCTATGGCTGTCACTGTAAGTATGTTTGCCTCAAAATTAAAATGGAGTCTTTCTACATACTCACACCAGCTAGACTTTGCCTCCAGCTAGACTCCGCTCTTTGATTTTCCAAACCATGGTGGCGAGGTCCCAGAATTGGCAGAAAAAATATTAATGTATGAACAGCTCGCAGCACTATTAATGTGCAAACAGGTCAGACACCTGTGCTGAGAAGATCCTCTGTGACTTGTGAGTAACCACAGGTTCCTGCTGATTTGCACAACTCCACCGTCAGCTTTGCCTGAACAACATCTCGCCCTTAATCTCAACATTAGTTTCATGACACCCGCAGCACTGTGGGTGTACCTACACCAGATGTACTGCAGCTGTTCAAGAAGGCAGTTCACCACCACCTTCTCAAGGGCAAATAGGGATGGGCAATAAATGCTGGCCCAGCCAGCGAAGCCTACATCCCATGAATGAATAAAAAAAAGTAACTGTATTTGGACATTAATTGCTATTAAACTCACCAGAAAAAGTTAGGTCGACTAACAAATAGCATAAGCATCCTTTTAACAATGTGACCATTGTTAGTAGTTGCTAATCAACCTCTCTTGACCAGAAAGTGAACAGTTAAAAGCCTGGAACCTCATTCCTTGAGATAGTGAATTGTTGTTAGAGATTTTAAAAATGTCTATTTTTTTTTATTTTCCCTATCCGTCTCTTTTCTTCCTCTCTCTTAATCTAATCTTCCCGTCCCTCTTCTTTCTCTTTTGTACCTGATTTGGCATTGAATTCATATATAATTCACCTTCCTTTCAATACTACATGTTTGTTTCTCGATCCTTAACTCTCATTCTGTTGTTCACCAGGATCCTGGACACCCTGTTTCTACCCCTGTGTCATCATCAGCCCACATTGTCTACAACTTCAAAGATAAAACATTTTTAAGCTGAAGGGCACAGGAACAAGTCTAACTAAAAGTGCATACCATGACATGCCCCTCTCCCACGAATTTTGAACCCATAATAAAGATGGGTTGACCAATATGTAAGTAATAAAGCTGTCCAATATTCAATCTTCATAATTGATCGCCAATTATTTGGTCCAATAAACACTCAAAGGTGTGTGACAATGGCCCAGATTTTCACCCTCCCCACCACCCCCCACTGCGGTTGGGTGCACAGAGATGGGAGAATTCCCAACTCTGCAACTCCAACCTTTAAAAAGTTCTAATTTTTGCCCGGGTGGCAGGTGCTGGAATCGGAGTCAGGGCAGGTGAGTCCGGAAGAGGTGAGCAGCTGGAGGTGGGCATGGCATGGGTTGGACGACTCGGGCACATGTATAAAGCATCCCTTCGGAGTTGTCAGTCTGAATGTTACTTCTTGATTGTTGCACATCTGCAGCCTTGGAGGAGATGTTATTGACTGGTCAATGAGTGTCAAAGCTGTAAATGTTGCCCAACTGTAAGATTATTTTACAACGGCTGGCCCATCCTGGGCTTTCCCTATGGTGAATTGTTATTGCTGACTTCTAATTAAAAGTGTGCTGAACTGTTTTATTATACTCATTCACAGGATGTGAGTGTCGCTGGAGGGGCCAGCATTTATTGCCCATCCCTAATTGCCCTTGAGAAGGTGATGGTGGGCTGCCTTTTTTAACTTCTGCAATCCTTGTGGTGTAGGTACACCCACAGTGCTGTTAGGGAGGGAGTTCCAGGATTTTGACCCAGCGACAGTGAAGGAATGATGATATATTTCCAAGTCAGGATGGTGTGTGGCTTGGAGGGGAACTTGCAGGTGGTGGTGCTCCCATGTGTCTGCTGCCCTTGTAGGTCGTAGAGGTTGTGGGTTTGGAAGATGCTCTTTGAGGAGTCTTGGTGAGTTCCTGCAGTGCATCTTGTAGATGGTACACACTGCTGCTACTGTGCGCCAGCAGCGGAGGGAGTGAATGTTTGCGGGTGGGGTGCAAATGAAGCGGGCTGCTTTCTCCTGGATGGTGTTGAGCTTCTTGAGTGTTGTGTGAGCTGCACTCATACAGGCAAATGGAGAGTATTCCATCACACTCCTGACTTGTGCCTTATAGATGGTGGACAGGCTTTGGGGAGTCAGGAAGTGAGTTCTCTCCACACGATTCATAGTCTCTGACCTGATCTTGTAGCCACAGTATTTATATGGCTAGTCCAGTTCAGTTTCTGGTCAATGGTAACTCCCAGGATGTTGATAGTGAGAGATTCAGCAATGGTAATGTCATTGAACAACAAGGGGTGAACTAAACCACCGAGTGGATTCTCAAGCCACAGCCACGGAGATGACAGTGTCTTGCTACCACTACTTGATGCAGGTAATATGTATTGATTTAGTAAGCTGGCTAGACTCAGTGGGTGAATGAACAACATTGCCATGCTCATTATCCCATCCATTTTCCCTATTGTCACTCATCTCTCTGGATACACCCAAACTGTGGACCCTTGACCATGTCTCTCACATTTGCACAGTATAGTGGGTTAACAGTCTGAATAAGACAGAGTAAGCCAGTCAGGCTGTCAGTTGTCGTTGAGCACAGAATGTCACCTTGGCGTAGCATCTGCAATATACAAGGCACCAAGTATTTGTGTGGAGCTCTTCTCTCAACTACACTGTGAAGAGTATCCATAGATAAGATGGTGTAAATAGTTAGTGCATGTATACACACAAAAGTGAATTCTCGCAATGTCTTCTGAGTTGCTCATGACCCTTCTCACCTTACATTTTTATTAATTAATTCACTATTTAATAGACTGTCACACCGAGCAGCCACATGTGCAGGGGTGGAGCCAGCTGCCCCACGCTTTTCCGACCGGGAACTGGAGGTCCTGGTAGAGGAGCTGCAACGGAGAGGAGACATCATCTACCCAGCTGGCCATCGCAAACTGTCTGCTACAACCAAGAATGCATAGTTCAGATTACAGCAGCAGTAAGTGCCACCAGAAGCCATCTTTTTTTTGGGCCCCGTATCTCAGGAAGGATGTGCTGGCCCTGGAGAAGGTCCAGAGGAGGTTCACAAGAATGATCCCAGGAATGAAAGGCTTAACATATGAGGGACATTTGAGGACTCTGGATCTATACTCGATGGAGTTTAGAAGGATGAGGGGGGATCTGATTGAAACTTACAGAATACTGAAAGGCCTGGATAAAGTGGACATGGGGAAGATGTTTCCATTAGTAGGAGAGACTAGGACCCGTGGGCACAGTCTCAGAGTAAAGGGAAGACCTTTTAGAACAGAGATGAGGAGAAACTTCTTTAGTCAGAGAGTGGTGAATCTATGGAATTCATTGCCACAGAAGGCTGTGGAGGCCAGGTCATTGAGTGTATTTAAGACCGAGATAGATAGGTTCTTGATTGGTAAGGGGATCAAAGGTTACGGGGAGAAGGCGGGAGAATGGGGTTGAGAAACTTATCAGCCATGATTGAATGGCGGAGCAGACTCGATGGGCCGAATGGCCTAATTTCTGCTCCTATGTCTTATGGTCTTATGGGAGATCATGGATCCAGTGCCACAGATTCAGCGACCTGTTGCATTCAGGCAAAGGTGAGCCGCTTGGCTCATAGACACAGAGGTCCAGGAGAAGGGTCACATCTACATGCTGCAGGTAAAATGAGAGAACAATCCTCAACGCTGAAGCAGAGAAATGTGTAAGCAGCTCTTTTAGCTGCACGCAAAACAGATGTGAATAGGCAGTATGATGTGCAGACACACTGAAGAGCATTATCTCTGCACTCGCTATATATGGGGGTGACATAAATTCATACTGCGGTTACAGAACAAAAGAGCAAAGAACGCAAAAGAAATAGGTGGGCTCTCTCACTCTCAGTCTGGGCTAAGGGCCAATGAGGTCTCCAGGGTGCTGGAGCTGCTGGCTGATGGTGGTGGTGAATCTCCAGTAGCAGGTGATAAAGGGGGTGCCTTGGCACATGGTGGTAATGGTGGAGGTCATGCTGTAATTTTGCTGAGCACAATGGGCCGCTGGCATGGGATGGGGTGCAATGATGGGGTTGAGTCATGCAGGTAGTGTAAACATGGCTATGGCAATGGCATGCATCAGAGAGTGTATTCACTATGAGATGGGCTATACCTAAATGTCATTTTTTTGTCTCACACAAGTCCCAGTTCTGCTCACTCTCTCCACCCTCCCCACCCTGGTCCAGATCATCCCTCAGGCAGCAAGAGGAGGAAGAGATGTCCGAGGAGGCAGCCTCACATCTGACTAGCCCACACTCCTCCAACTCAGATACAGCCACATCGGAGAGATGTAGTACGCGTGTAGATTCAGTGGAACAGGGTGAAGGTCACCGCACCAGAGTGCAGGAGGAGGTGTTAAGGGTCAGAGACATCTAGGCACAGCCCCACTTGGAGGAGGGAGGAATGTCATAATGATGTTCCAATGGGCAGGAACGTGGAGCCTCAGCAGTCCTCTTTTGCAGCACAGTATTTGGATAATTAGGAACAGGTGTGTGGACATCTGGCGGAGTTTCCTGAGGGCTGTGAATGGAGGAGTCCATCCCCATTATAAGTTGCACATTGTCCTGGGGTCCCAACTGCATGAGCTCTAACCATGGGAGATTGGCCAATCTCACGGAGGGACACATGCAGCAGCGCTCGGAGTGGATGCAAGATCAGCGCCTCGGCCAGGAAAGGGTGTAAGCCTCCCTCAGTAGCCTGGAGCAGTCCATTCAGTGTATGAGTGCTGACATTCATGGAATATATGATCTGCGTACCTTAACAAAACGGTCGCACTGTTGGCCAATGGTTGCTGGAATGGACGACTGCTGCTCACCAGCAGCCAGCCCCTTGAAACGGACCTGAAGGCCAACCCAGGGCTGTGGAGGCTTCTGAAGAGGATGAAGATGCTGAGAGCTCCTAAGCACTCTCATCTTCTGCCACCAGCCCCTCTGCCAGAGCCCTCTTTTGCTCTACATGGGCCAGTGACAACAGCTGTCCATTCTGAAATGCAGAGGCCGCAGTCTGAAGGAAATCCCCAACAGGTGCCTGTATGATGAGGCTGCCCACCATGGTCCTCATTGCCTTATCGATCGAGAAGTGAGTAGCCTGCCTCCACCTCCTCTGAGGCAGCGCAGAGGGTACTTCGTAGGAGTGTGCGTGAGCACAGGGCACCATCTCGCTTAAAGCACTAATGAGTTTACTGTGGTTACTGTATTCACATTGTATATATCACATTTGAGTACTTGTTGCTTATATTTCTTTTCACTTCTACATGCTCGGTGTGCGCATGTATAATAGAGAGCTCAAAAGGAATGACAAAAATGTGAGGTCGCTTCTTACCAGTAATATTGAGGGTGACATGCTGAGATGCATCTCAACATGGCTTCACCAGGAGCAATGGCATGGCCTGATTGGTGACGCAAGCTTCTTCCTTCTCCACTGTATCACACAAGACTCCAGAGGTCAAAGCCTCAAGTGCTTTTGTCCCAGACACCACCATCACCATCCCTGGGTATGTCCTGTCCCACCGACAGGACAGGCCCGCAGAGGTGACGGCGCAGTGGTATACAGTCGGGAGGGAGCTGCTCTGGGAGTCCTCAACATTGACTCCGGACCCCATTAAGTCTCATCGCATCTGGCCAAACATGGGCAAGGAAACCTCCTGCTGATTACCGTGTACTGCCCTACCTCAGCTGATGAATCAGTGCTCCTCCATGTTGAACATCACATGGAGAAAGCACTGAGAGTGGCAAGGGCACAGAATGTACTCTGGGTGGGGTCTTCAATGTCCATCACTAAGAGTGGCTTGGTAGCACCACTACTGACCGAGCTGGCCGAGTTCTAAATGACATAGCTGCTAGACTGGATCTGCGGCAGGTGATGAGGGAACCAACAAGAGGGAAAAACATACTTGATCTCATCCTCACTAACCTGCCTGCCGCAGACGCATCTGTCCATGATGGTATCAGTAGAAGTGGCCACCGCACATTGTGGAGACAAAGTCCTGTCTTCACATTGAGGATACCATCCATCGTGTTGTGTGGCACTAACACCATGCTAAATTGGATAGATTTCGAACAGATCTAGCAACTCAAGACTGAGCATCCATGAGGCGCTGTGGTCCATCAGCAGCAGCAGAATTGTACTCGAACACAATCTGTAACCTCGTGGCCCGACATATCCCCCACTCTACCATTACCATCAAGAAAGGGGATCAGCCCTGGTTCAATGAAGTGTGCAGGAGGACATGCCAGGAGCAGCCCAAGGCATACCTAAAAATGAGGTGTCAACCTGGTGAAGCTATAACACAGGACTACTTGGTGACATAAGCTGTAACACAGGAATACTTGCATGCCATAAGCAGCAAGTGATAAACAGGGCTAAGCGACCCCACACCCAACGGATCAGATCTAAGCTCTGCAGTCCTGCCACATCCAGTCGTGAATGGTGGTGGACAATTAAACAACTTACCGAAGGAGGAGGCTCCACAAATATCCCCATCCTCAATGATGGAGGGGCCCAGTACACCAGTGCAAAAGATAAGGCTGAAGCATTTGCTACAACCTTCATCCAGAAGTGCCGAGTGGATGATCCATCTCGGCCTCCTCCAGAGGTCCCCGTCATCATAGATGCCAGTCTTCACCCAATTCAATTCACTCCACTTGATATCAATAAATGGCTGAAGGCATTGGATACTGCAAAGGCTATGAGCCCTGACAATATTCCGGCAATAGTACTAAAGACATGGGCTCCAGAACTTGCTGCGCTCCTAGCCAAGCCGTTCCAGTATAGCTACAATACTGGCATCTACCCGGCTATGTGGAAAATTGCCCAGGTATGTTCTGTACACAAAAAGAAGGACGAACCCAACCCAGCCAATTACTGCCCCTTTAGTCTAACTCTTGATCATCAATAAAGTAATGGAAGGGGATCGTAACATTGCTAGCAAGCTGCACTTGCTTAGCAATATCCTGCTCACTGACGCCCAGTTTGGGTTCCACCAGGTCTGCTCAGCTCCTCTATACAGCCTTGGTTCAAACATGGAAGAAGAGCTGAACTCTTGAGATGAGGTGAGAGTGACTGCCATTGACGGCAAGGCAGCATTTGACCGAGTGTGGCATCAAGGAGCCCTAGGAAAACTGGAGTCAATGGGAATCAGGGGGAAAACTCTCTGCTGGTTGGAGACATACCTAGCACAAAGGAAGATGATTCTGGTTGTCGGAGGTCAGTCATCTCAGCTCCAGGACATCACTGCAGGAGTTCCTCAGGGTAGTGTCCTAGGCCCAACTATCTTCAGCTGCTTCATCAATGATCTTCCTTCCATCATAAGGTCAGAAATGGGAATGTTTGCTGACGATTGCACAATGTTCAGCACCATTCGCGACTCCCCAGATACTGAAGCAGTCCATGTCCAAATGCAGCAAAACCTGGACAATATCCAGGCTTGGGCTGACAAGTGGCAAGTAACATTTGTGCCACATAATTGTCAGGCAATGACCATCTCCAACAAGGGAGAACCATCACCCCTTGATGTTCAATGGCATTACCATCACCGAATCCCCCACTATCAACATCCTGGGAGTCACCATTGACCAGAAACTGAACTGGACTAGCCATATAAATACTGTGGCTGCAAGAGCAGGTCAGAGGCTAGGAATTGTGCGACGAGTTACCCACCTCGTGACTTCCCAAAGCCTGTCCACTATCTACAAGTCACAAGTCAGGAGTGTGATGGAATACTTCCCACTTGCTTGGATGAGTGCAGCTCCCACAACACTGAAGAAGTTTGACACCGCCCAGGACAGAGCTACCCACTTGATTGGTACCCCATCCATAAACATCACTCCCTCCACCACCGACGCACAGTTTGTACCATCTACAGGATGCACTAGGAATTCACCAAGGCTCCTTCGACAGCACCTTCCAAACCCATGACCGCTACTATCTGGAAAGACAAGGGCAGCACATAGATGGGAACATCATCTCCCAGAAGTTTCCCTCCAAACCACTCACCATCCAGACTTGGAAATATATCTGTTCCTTCACTGTCATTGGGTCAAAATCCTGGAACTCCCTTCATAACAGCAGTGTGAGTGTACCTACACCACATGGACTGCAGCAGTTCAAGAAGGCAGCCAACCACCATCTTCCCAAGGGCAGCCAGGGATGGGCAATAAATGCTGGCCCAGCCAGCAAAGCCCACATCCTGTGAGCGAATAATAAAAAAGTATTAAGATGCTACTTGCATATTTCAGTTTCTAGCTAAACATGACTTTAGGAGAGGCTTAATGATCCGACTCCATGAGCAGGTGCTGGTCAGCAAGTGCATCCGAAGCATGAATGCTGGCTGCTGGACGTTCATCCGCATTGCAGTGTTGCCCTTTGGCCTTGATGTGAGCAGCACAGCTCGGTAGGCCATGTATTGTCCAGTTAATATAGGTCATCTGCTGTTGCCACTACACTGGCTGCATTGTCATTTCCAGTGTCACGGGGTGTGATTTGAGTGTTTGCTGAGGTAGATTTATACCAGGAATGATGCATATGGCACCCAGTTCTTAACCAGGACCATTGACTGGAATGGATGTAGCACAAGTTATTTCAATGAGCTGGTACGACACAGTTTCTGAATGCTTTCCCAACACGGAGGTTAAACTGAGTGACCTGGGCTTACACTTACGCCCTTTTTTGAATAAGGGTGTAACATTTCCAATTCTCCAGTCTTCTGGCATGATCCCTGCTCTAAGGAGGATTAGAAGACCATGGCCAGTGCCTCCGTTTGTTCCACTCTTACTTCCCTCAGCATCCTCGGATGTACCCCATCTGTCACTGGTGACTTATCACCTTTCTGGCACATTGTGAGTATGGGAGAAGAAACCATTTGAAAGGGATATGTGAAAGGGATAGTGGTAAACCGTGAAGGATGGATGCTGGGGAAGACTGAAGTAGTCAACAGTGGAGGTAGGGGAGGGACAAGAAATCATGGTTTCAGCCACACAGACTATTACCAATGACTTTAATCAGGGCGGTTTTCGGTCAGTGGACTGTTTAGAAGCCATATTGCAAGGAGTTAAAGCAACTCGGGCATCAGCCTGTGATGGGTGGGATTGAAACTTTCAAGATCCTTGGAGGAGAAAGGCAGGTGGGGTAAAATGGTAGATTTTGATAATGGAAATTAATGGGTATGGTAAAATAAACAATACTATTCTTTGTTGTTCAAAAAGAATGTAAACTATTGCAGAATTGGTGTTTTGTCATTTAATATTCGAGCATTGGTACTAAAGTCTAAATTTCTGAAACTATTCGTAAATGGTTCAACACAAATTTTGCTCACGATCATAAATTTCAGAAGCACTGCTTAATTAGTGCAGGAAAAGGCCACAATCACAATGCGTTAATATTGTCAAAAGTTCATTTGTGGAATGTGGGCATCACTGGCAATGCTGATATTTATTGTCCATCCCTAGAAACTTAATTGCTTGCTATAATACTGCAAAAGGCAATTAAGAGCTAAACTAGGAATTATTTTATGCTTGTGCACACATTTCATGGCTTATTAAAATTCATGTGTAACACCCATTAGTCGCGACAGCAATGAAGGGAAAATAGAGCAGTGTTTTAAACTCATAATTCCAATAGCACACAAAAAAGCTTGTTCACACCTTGAGTGTTAATGCTAATGCTAGTTGGGGGAGATTCAATTTGAAACTTTTAAACCCTTTTTTATGACATACTACCTCATACAGAACAGCACAGTGACTGTTGCAGTTCTGACTTAAGCTATCCTGAATAAACTTCAACATGCCTCAATCAATTAGGAATATTTTTGATGAAGGGTTAACATTTTTTACCCATTCTTTATTAGATCATAGGTCCTTGATATCCAGTCAAAGTTGTAAGGTGACACTGTGCAGGTATCCACAAAAAATACAAGGCGAGTGTCTGAACTGTGCAGGTTAGCTTGCAGGAACAGGTTTTGCCTCAGATCCACATAGTAAGGCTAAGCTAGCACTGGTCTGCTAAACGACAGCGAGTCACAGAATGTCATGCTGACATTAAACGTGCCAGATTCTGTTACGTTTTCCACTATATCACCTGTCATGTTTTCATTTGTCACATACATTATTTTAAACATTGTGTCCTGTTGCATTTCACAGCCAATATTGAACTGTAGGTTTGATTCACGAGTTATAACTGTGTCAGAAGGTGAAGATCGGATGGTATTGGAATATATGACGCTGCCATTGTTTCCCTGTAGAATGCACGTTAGAATTGAAATCTTTTATGAGATGAAAAGTTTGATGCACAGTAGATGGTAGTGATCACCGAACAAATTAATACTTTCAACCTTAAAAAAATGACTAATTGTGGTTTATGATCTGAAGTAAAATTAGTCCCAGGAGAAAAACCATGGGCAGAATTTTCCATGGGCTGCGGGACCCTGATGTCAGGATCAAATGTGGGTCCTGAGCATAAACTTGCTGGCAATGAATTGCAATCTGCCTGGAGGTGGCCTCTCAATCAGGCCGGCAGCTCTCGAGCTGTGACAGCCCCAGGATATCGATGTAGGTGTTGCTGCCGTAGATTGGGGACCACGGAGGTGCCACACCAAGACTAGTTTGCACATCAATACATAAATGTTCAGGATAATAGGTTGTTCAAGATGAAGGGGAACCCCCTCCACTGGATTGTGGGGCCTTTCGATAATTCAGCCCCCTTTTACAGCATGGAGCTTCTGGCTGCCATAGGGAGGATGCCTCCATTGAGCAGGCAGCCTCATGATATAGGAGGAGACTGCTCTTCTCACAGTTAAATGGCAGAGAGGCCGCAAAATTTCCCCTAATGGGGGCCATAAATTCGCAAATTGGCTACCTGCCTCCGTGATGCAGGCAGCTGACCCACTTCCCATCCTGTCTCTGGGAAAGATCCCCCATGTCAGGGAGCCAACCTGACATGACATCCCAGCTCCTCCTGCTTGTAAAGCCCTGGCACAGGGCCAGGAACATTAGCACTATAATTCTGCATTGACTGAGTTTCATTTCCTAGAGAGAGGGCAGAATTCAAGTCTTGGACAAATTTTCTTATCAGAAAGTTAAAAGCTGTTAAAAATGCATGAAAGAAAAGAAAACCCTCTTCTGGGAGGTAACCTTTGGGATGGGGCAGAAATAAGTCAAGGTCCTGAGGCTAGGAACATCAATATGTGAGAAGAGACTAAGGGTAGAGCCATCAAAGATGAGAAGTGGGAGCTGTTGGTTAGTCTTATGAGGGACATAGGGCAGGATTTTCCAGTCTCACCCACTGCAAGACTGGAAATTCCCTCTCAAAGTCAACAGACCTTTTGATGTTCCGTCAAATTTTCCATCCCACCCACGATGATTCCTGTGGTGGGTGTGGCCAGAAAATCCCATCCATGCTTAAAATGAAGGATCGAAAGAAATAAGATTTTCACTGCATGAATGCAAAAGATGTGAAAGACACCAACATGCATTGTGAGGGCGGTGAATGTTCTTGTGGCCTGGAGAAAATAGATGAATGTAGAGTGAAATCGAAAGCAAGAAGCTGGATGAGCTCATTGATATGAAAAAAGGAATGGAGTAGGAGAGGTCAGCCCACTGGGAAGATGGGGAGAATGGAAAACAAGCCAAAGAATGAGCCTTCAGCTGCAGAAAAATAAATTGAAAGAAGAAGTGGTGAATAAGGTAGGTAGGAGGCCATAGTTTAGAAGGCCATAATACCAATCCATATCAGAGGCTTTGAAGACATCAACACAATGGCTAACAATTCATTAAAGTGTCTGAGAACAGAATGGTTATGTCAAAACTAAAGGTGGTGCATAATTTGAGCACAAATTAGCATCAATAACTTTAGAAAGTATCTATGCAATGGCAATATTGTAGTATTTGAAAGGGTAAGAGAGTTCAGCTTGAACATTTCTACAACTATATCATCATGGGAAATGGAAGAATAAATTGTTTGTACTTTGTGGAACTAACTCTCCCACTACTGTTTCCTTACCTGCGGTTCTGTACTACATCCATTGAGTGGTATTTTGAACACCACGTCATTGGCTGCTATTGTTGGCCTGCACTTTCGATCATTCAGATAAATTTGTAGATATTAAAACCCAGAAGTTGGAGATAGGACCTGCTAATCTTTGCTTCCATATAATCTGTTGAACAGGTTAAAAAATCTGGGAAAAAAAATCAATGCCTGATGAATCCTAAGCATCAAAATGAAACTGTTTCAGAGAATGGTAATCTGTACTGACACCAGCATTAAAATTTATCATTTTGCTGCATTTCACTTGTTGTGAGCGCAAGATTTTACAAGATGGATGTTTTAAACTGCCACTTCAATTCAAAGTAAAATAATGAAAAAACACATGTGACTTGCTATTAGTTCTACCTGTTGATAAGTCTATGTGACCTGATTGCCATGGGGATGGGGCCCAGGTCAATTCCTATTGATACTCAAGTGCCAGGTTTAACCGTTGAACACAAAAAACAGGAGCAGCTGACTTTGCTATGGGCAAACTTACAGACTTTCAGGATTACTGACTCAGAAATCCTGGACACAGAGAGAGAGAGAGAGAGAGAGAATCCGAGAGCGGGAGACATGGAAACAGCAGCTGCTGCGAACAGCTGTTGCCTGTTAGCTACTGGGCAGGATGCGGGTGGGGATACATTCACTGGTTGAAGAGACATGACCTATGAAGAGCTAAGGATAATGGACGGTTTGTCTTGTCATGGCCAGGAGAAGAAGCCAGCAGAGTGGGCCTTGCTGCTGGAAGTCAGTTCAGAGATTCTCAGAAGGCCGAAGAAAACAATTTTCGACTGACACTGAATGTAACGACTCAGCAAGCCTCTTGGAAGCTGGGAGTAACTTTGGACTGACTCCTGCAAAGACTACAATTTTGTGGAGAGTACAGTTTATCAGTACGTGATTGGACCTCAAGTTATTTGAGACCTGTGTTCATCCACTGTTTCCAGCTCTGAGATAGTTTTCTTTGGAATGAAACTACATGGAGGAAGATTTTTTCTTTCTTTCAAAAAAATCTACTGCTGGAAGAATGATATATCATTTCAAAACTCTATCAAGGCTTAGTATTGCCCAGCTCAAGTGCCTCTCAGTGCCATTAAACACAGGGGAGGCAGCATTGATAAAGTTCTTATTATCAATAATATAACTTCACTTCTAAGATTCAGAATATGCAGAATAAAAGCAACATATCTATTAATGTTAAATTTTGAACAGAACTTGTATTAGAAAAAACTGAAACATATGAGCCAAAATTCCTTTAATTGGGAATTTTAGCAAAAAGTTGATTTTAGTAAAAAGTGTTACTTTTTCACTAAAGTTACCAAAGTTCAGAATTTCAGTCCCTCTCACAGCAAGAGGAGTGTAGGTTGGGTTAACTGTGACATTGATATGATTAAAAAATAATGTAGGTATTAAATATGTAAATATATTTCAAATAAAACCAAAAACGTACACATGATCGCATCATATAAATATTGTTGTTGCACTTTTCTAAGGAAACCTCAGAAATTTATGGTCGAGAACTTGTATTGATTCTTGTGGTGGAGGTTAGGTGTTTTTGAGGCAGAGAGACTGGAAATTAGGGTAAAACCCACCTCCCCCAGGTTTCTGCTCATTCTTATGCCAACAGACTAATTAAGGGGATTCACATAGCTGTGAGGAGGTCTTATGGCGCAGTGATAGTGTCTCTACCACTAGGCTAGAAACTTTGGGTTTAAATTCCACTTCAGGATTTGATGACCATAGAAGGTGCGTTCATAATGTGGCCGAACAGGTTGATTATCAGTCTGTAAATCCTTCCAACACACCTGATGGCAGGGGTGGTAGAGAATGGGAGAGTTTCCTGGTCAGCCATTCTGCAGAAGTTAAAGGCAAACCACTGCAGTACTTTGTCAAGCATAATTATAGACCAATCCAATGATAGTCCATGGTTGCCAATGCCCTCCTGAAGCAAGATTGGGAAAATCAAATTGGCAGAGGTAGACATGAGCAAGAATTCATAGAGTGTATTTGGGACAGTTTCTTAGAACAATATGTTGTGAATTCAACTAGGGATCAGGCTATTTTGGATCCGGTAATGTATAATGAGGCACTTTTAATAAATGATCTCAAAGGTGGTGGGGGGGAGGAAATAAATACAATAACTATCACGAGAGAAAATGTACTAGGGAAACTAATGGGGCTAACGGCCGATAAGTCCCCTGGACCTGATGGGTAGCATGTTAGGATATTAAAGGAAGTAGCTTCAGAGATAGTGGATGCATTGGTAGTAATCATCCAAGAATCCTTAGATTCTGGAAAAGTCCCAGAGGATTGGAGAATGTTCAAAAAGGGAGAGAGACAAAAGTCAGGTAACTATAGGCCAGTTAGCTTAACATCTGTCATTGGGAAAATGTTGGAGTCTATTTTAAAGGATGTAATAGCAGAGCATTTAGAAATACATAATCTAATCAAGCAGATTCAGCATGGTTTCATGAAGGGGAAATCATACCTAACAAATTTATTAGAATTCTTTGAGGGGGTAACAAGCAGGATAGATAAAGGGGAGCCAGTAGATGTAATATATTTGGATTTCCAAAAGGCATTCGATAAGGTACCACATATAAGGCTACTTAATAAGATAAGAGTCCATGGTGTTGGGGGTAATATATTAGCATGGATAGAGGATTGGCTAACTAATAGAAGACAGAGAGTTGGGATAAGGGGGGCAATTTCGGGATGGCAACATGTAACTAGTGGAGTGCCACAGGGATCAGTGCTGGGGCCTCAATTATTTACAATATATATTAATGATTTAAATGAGGGAAGTGAATGTACCATCGCCAAGTTTGCGGATGACACAAAAATAAGTGGGAAGGCAAGTGGTGAGGATGACGCAAAGAGTCAACAGAGGGATATAGACAAGTTAAGTTGTTTCCCCTTGTGCGAGAGTCTAGGACGAGAGGGCATAATCTCAGAGTAAGGGGATGCCCATTTAAAATAGAGATGAGGAGGAATTTCTTTTCTCAGAGGGTAGTCAATCTTCTTTACCACAGAGGGCTGTAGAGGCTGAGTGGTTAAGTATATTCAAGGCTGAGACAGACAGATTTTTAATCAGTAAGGGAATCAAGGGTTATGGGGAAAAGGCAGGAAAGTGGGGTTGATTGTTATCAGATCAACCATGATCTCATTGAACGGCAGAGCAGACTCGATGGGCCAAATGGCCTACTTCTGCTCCTACGTCTTATGGTCTTATGGTCTAGTTGCCTGATCATTATGAGCAAATGCCACATCTGCATGAATGATGCAACATACACTCCTGTCAGCATGTATAGGGTTTAATGTCTTAATTTGTGTCATTATCTACATTGTGGCCATGACTTTTTTATGGTAGAATTGGCAGCATGGGTGCCTCATTCACAGTCAAAGGCATTCATATGAGGGGGCCAGGTTGAAGGCTATTTATTACCATGTGTGTTTGAAAGACCCTGATGACCATGTTTATGATGGAGAGGGTAGTTGCAGTCTGAATGTGACTGAATCAAGCTCATTAATGTCCATTCGCGACCTTGTGGGGGATGGGCAGTCCCTTGAATGACTGTGGCGCCAAGGTACAAGGGTCTTTATGTAGAGGTATGTCACTTGGGACTGTCTGATTGTAGTTGTTATTTTGGAGGGCCCTATGAAAATCTGTTCTGAATAAGGACCTGCCTGGCAAACAACCTCTCCTGCATGGTATCAGTCCTGGATACATGTCCATGCCTCCCTGCTGCTCTGCTATTGGCGGGCTCATCATTCTCATCCATTTTGGAATGGCCTGAATGTACATGGGCTTCCTCATCCTCCTCCTCCTCATCTTCTTCCTCCTCAGGCTGAAACTCTGCTCATGCCCTCATTGTCATTTAGTTGGAGGCCCCTCTGCTGTGAAATGTTGTGTAGCATGCAACAACTATTCTTGAAACCCTCGCTGGGGCATATTGGAGAGCTCCACCTGAGCTATTGAGGCATCTGAATCTCATCTTTAAAATGCAAATGGCCTGCTCGATGGTGCTCCTGGTGATGACATTGCTGTTACCATAGTATCGCTCTGCCTTGGATTGTGGGTACCTAAAGGGGGCCATTAGCCAGGTTCCTAAGTAGTAGTTTTTGTCCCCTAGGAGCCATTCCCGGATCTGCAAAGGTGGCTGAAATAGATTGGGAAGGTGCAAATTCCTTAATATTAAGAAGTTGTGGCAGCTGCCCGGGAATCTTCCATGCACTTGAAGAAAGACCTTACTGGGAACACGCAAACCAACCGCACATTGATGGAGTCAGATGACTTGCGGGTCACGAAAGTGTCTGCATGCTGAGTTGGGCCTTTACTGCAACATGAGTGCAATGAGACCCTGTACCTGAGGGAAGCCTGCAATTTGGGCAAAGGCCGTAGATTTCTGGGTCTGAGTCTCCAGATCCATGGGGATACTAATTGACTCCCCCACAAGAGCAAACGGGGCATTAGTCACTTCCTTTAATGCATCTGTGTGCTGCTGACTGGGAGATACCAGCCAGGTCTCCTGCTGAGACCTGGAAAGAGCCTGAGGCATGTAAGTTCATAATGACGGTTACCTCCACACCACTGGCAGGACATGGGGGTCAATGGATTATGGCTCTATTTGCTGCTGCACCAGGTGACAAATGTCTGTCACAACTGTTGCTGGGTCAAAATCCTGGAACTCCCTTCCTAACAGCACTGTGTGGCACCTACACCACGTGGACTGCAGCAGTTCAAGAAGGCAGCTCACCAGCACCTTCTCAAGGGCAACTAGGGATGGGCAATAAATGCTGGCCCAGCCAGTGAAGCCCACATCCCGTGAATGAAGAAAATAAAACATCATGGCTCAACCTGAGTCTTCCTCGGCAGAGGTTTTCTGTCATATTGAGGTATGATGACCTCGGCCTGTACATCCTTCCCACAGGTTATCCTCCCTCTCTTCATCCTCCTTCCTGCTGCTTGTGCCACAGTCTCTTCCTCCTGAACTTCGACCTTCCCTCTGGGCTCTGGCAGCTCACTTGGACTGGCTTCTACATCCTCTGTGTGAGAGGGTGCCATGCCCATCCTCTATACTCTCTCAGACAAAGTGCTATTTTCATTTCTCAGGCATCAATTTCTTCCTTGCACCCAGGGTGCAACAAAAAATTGCCCTGGCTGACAAGCAGCCTCACCCTCCTACTCCCTTGGGTCACAAGAAGACAGTGGGAATTGAGTTCTTGACACTTCTGGACCACTAACTACAAACTGAAATATAACTCTACAGGGGTAGCTCATCTCCTGTCTATCCAAAACAAACTCACAGGAAACAGACCTCCTCTGACCTGGTCTGCACTGCGCAGTCTGGGATCCATGCAGCTGGGATACAAAAATTGGAAATCAGTGGAGGCAGCTGATGATTTAAACGGCCTTCTGCCTCCGCGAATTGCACATGCATGAAACTCGGCCTCCCTCCAAACCTGCCCCTAGGCTGCCCTCCAAACCCGCCCCCAGCCCGCCCTCCAAACCCGCCCCCAGGCCGCCCACCAAACCCGCCCCCAGGCTGCCCTCCAAACCCGCCCCCAGGCCGTCCTCCAAACCTGCCCCCAGGCCGCCCTCCAAACCCGCCCCCAGGCTGCCCTCCAAACCCGCCCCCAGGCCGTCCTCCAAACCCGCCCCCAGGCCGCCCTCCAAACCCGCCCCCAGGCCGCCCTCCAAACCCGCCTCCAGGCCGTCCTCCAAACCCGCCCCCAGGCTGCCCTCCAAACCCGCCTCCAGGCTGCCCTCCAAATCTGCCCCCTATGAAAATTGAGTGCAACCAAAAGCTAAGTACTGATGTGTAAAATACAGTCCTCACTGAAACCCATGAATCAGCTCTTGACCATTCAATACCGTTAAATGAATTTTGAATAAATGTTTTTTCACCTTCAGCTAGAAAATATAATATTCTCTGGTAGAGAAGAGTAACATTATGACACCATGGAGATGATTTTCCCACACATTTCCACTTTTGATTCTAATTGGCAATTCAGGTGTTATTTACTTTATTTTAAGCAACATGAACACCCATCACAATACTTGTCACTGTAAAGTCCTTAATTCAGCTTTAAATATTTGTTTAATCAATAAAATTACTTTCCTCTAATGTGTAACTATTTTCTTCAAATCACCAAAATCCACGTTTTCCATGTTTTAAAGTTTGATTCCTCCAGTAATCTTTTCTCCCGGCCTCCACTTCAGCCCTGCATAAACTCCAATTCATTTACAGCTGCACAGCCATTTCCTGTCCATTTATGCCCACCCTTCAACGCATCCCATGGTTCTCAACTTCTCAGACATTAACTTTAAAAGCAATATCTTTCTTCTCCCTTCAAATTCTGCTGCAGCTTACACTCTCCACTTCAACACTGCTCGACTGCTTGTCCTCTTCTTTCTTTCATCATTGGCAGTGATTTCCTCCATCATTGGTAGTGACTTCAGGCACCTTGACATTGAAGGTGGAGGTAGATAGATTCTTGTTAGGCAAGGGAATCAAAGGTTATCGGGGTTAGATGGGAACATAGAAAAAAAAATTCTTTCGAGTTATCAACAGTCACGGATTGCAACTCTTTTGAGTACAATCACAGTTCTTGGTTTCCGGGAGTGGGACATGAACCCACAACCTTCTGATTCAAAGGCGAGGGTGCTATGGACTGAGCCACAGCTGATCCTCCCTTAGATGGGAACATAGAAATTGAAACACAAGATGATCAGCCATGATTTTATTGAATGGTGGGGCAGGCTCGAGGGACTGAATGGCCTACTCCTGTTCCTATTTCTTATGTTCTTATGAACGTAAACATTCTCTTTCTAAATATCACTTGCTTCTCCCACTCCCCTCTTTCAAAACTAAATTTCACTGACCATTGCTTTGGTCACTGGTTTCATGTTCAGTGTTTATTATTTGCCTCTAAAGTTCCCAGGATGATTTATTCACACAAAAGATACTAAATAAGGTTATATATTCAATCCACCCTTATTGACTGCGGGTTGCTCTTTTTGAGTGCTATTGTGTGACACCATGCTGTTGTTCACAATAGGTGCGCATATTTGTGATCATGGTCTGGAAAGAGTAGGTAAGAAGTATCAAGAAAGCGATTCTTATGAGAATCCATAAAGAGCCATGGATTGCGTGAAGGTACCTTTTCTGAAATCTAGTTACCATTGGACCAATCAGAAAACAAAGGGCCACCCTACCTTATGTGAGTTATGATCCCTGTAGAAACCAATAACTTTTAAAAAGAGATAGGAATTTCCCAGTGACCCATGCAAAGGAATCGCACAAGATTTCACGTGTTAAGATTTTTACTGTAACAAACTCAAATCAACATTAACTAAACATTACTTGGTAGGTAACTAATAACTAAACTACAGATAAGATACCCCCAGTAACTTTTTAACACAACTGAAAACCCCACACTACTTGTATATATTACGGCACATTCTCAGCAGATACGTAGCCTTGTATTTAAAGTCCCAAGTGTCTGTCAGTGATTCAACAGGCTTCCTTCTTTCTGTCCCACCAGGGTGAATCTTCATGTCCTTTTAAACAAAGTCCCCTTCACTTGATCTTCTGAGCATACTTGAATGGGCTTCCAGCAGCAAGACACCCTTTAGTGATGCTTTGGTCTTCAACTCTTCACACCAAATTTTGCTTGGTGATTAACCTAAAAGCAGTCTTTTTCTTTTGATCTGATTGCCTCTGAGAGTCTGCAAGCAGCAAGAACAGCTGCCTTTGTGTTTCGAAGTTAAAGCTTGCATCTGACCTTCAGTAGAACTTGACATGGGCTCCCTGTCCCCATGGCAACCAAATCATGGGCTCTACAACTTCACCCCATCTCCGATTCCAGGGCATTCTGTTTAATCTTAAACTAAAGGAGAGGGTTTAAAACACAACCGTCCGATAAAGTCTAGTGGTTATAACAAAGTAAATTCTTTAATATGTTAGCTAGACTCAATTAGTAGCAACCTTGCCTTTGGTTTGGCCTGTTGAGGGGATAAAACTTCAAGTCAGGACTTTGCAGGCTGGGGGCTGAGAGTCCAGTGCAGTATAGAGGGAGTATTGAAGGTACCACCTTTGGATGGGATATAAAGGTCTATTTGAGTCTCTATTTTGAGGCATTTATGAACCATGGCACTATTAAGTAGGTGCTCCCCATGTTGGTGATGTTAACGTTTCTCCCTTGGCCAATACAAAAGAAACCATATTCTTCTGATTATTCATCTTACTGCTATTTAGAATAATGCTTTCATAGAAAGGCTCTAGTGTTTGAAATACCTTTGCAATATTGCTATGTAAATGTAACTTTGGGGTGTTTTTATAAGCCACAATGTAAACCCAAATATTTATCATTGCATGCATAACCCAGTTCAAATT
This sequence comes from Cetorhinus maximus, assembly GCF_964194155.1. Classification (NCBI taxonomy): domain Eukaryota; kingdom Metazoa; phylum Chordata; class Chondrichthyes; order Lamniformes; family Cetorhinidae; genus Cetorhinus; species Cetorhinus maximus. The sequence continues at coordinate 211,501,695 of NC_135879.1, read as the reverse complement.
AATATTTATTTAAGGAGCTGCTTGTACTACATTTTGTGTTGTGGAAATTTATCATTAAGACAGTTCTGTACATTCTTAATGTTACCATGATCAAAATGCTGCTATTTTCTGTAAATTAATTTGAGTCACTTACCTAATGCATTATATAAGTAAAATGCATGAACAGTCTTGATTGGGAGCAGGGGGGTTTGGGGTTGTCAACTCCCTCCCAACCTTTGCTGACTGGCATGAAAAATGAGCAGTGAGACACCCTGTATTCCATCTTGACTTCTGAAAACCTTAAGTTCACCTCCCATGAGTGCTTCTGAACTCTTGGCACCCCAACTTCACAACACTCAGCCTCAGTGCTGCTAAACTCCAGTACCATTGCTTAGTGGTATCAATAAGCAGAAGCACTTTCCTTGCAGCTAACCTCACTTTCTACTGTAGTTAAATATTATATATTTTAAATTCAACAGGTATATTTTGCTATGTATTGTCTGCCTTAACACTGGTGAAGCATAAATATTAAAAATGTTTAGGTGAATGAATATATACATAACTTCTTTGGTTTTTCTATAATTAAAATGAATTTAATTCTCCGCAGAGCAGCAAAAACCCGGAATGCCATTTAATAAAAATAGAATTTGAGTTATTCAGTCTGAATCACTGGCCTGACATTATTCTCGTACATATAAACATTTCCTATTGTCAGAAAGTGGTGGATCCTGCCGCATGAGTAATGCCACAGAGGATGTAATGGTTTTTTTATAAAGATTTAAAACGTTGCAATTTCAAATTTTGAGAACACAATCTGCCACTCCTCAATGTTGTTAGAATATTAACTTAGTACGTGATTGAGGAATTTGTTCAGATTTCTAAAGCTTTAATTACTATTGTATATACCACTAGCACCTTGCGTTTAATCATTTGTACCACAATTTAAAAGTGTCATCCTTTGAGGCATTTGGACATGGAACCGCTTTGGACCACACTTAAACTTTTAATGCACCTATAGAGATCTTGTGGCCTACTGTAGGCCAGTATTTTACAGAGGCAATGTGAATTTGGATTACTTTGGCCATGTTTGGTGAATAGTTGACAAGTAGGTCATGTTTAAAAGCATTTCAGGAGCAGGGAGCACTCCATTATATATAATGACTTTATTTAAATATGTAGCATGTAACTAGTGATGTACATTTTTTCAAATCAGAGGTTCTCAACCCCCTTCTGAATGTCAGCTGTATAACAATTATTGGACCGAGACGTTGTGCTATATTAAGATTCTGTTATTGGGAATTAGGAAAGTATGCACTTATTGAGCATGTTTTTCTAAATGTGAAATATTGGGCCACTGTTACATAAGATTTATAAGGTTCCCTTTTTAGACCATTACTGTAAATCATAAGGGAGCTGCGTACTGTTACACTTTTTCTCTTCTCTTTCCCACCCCCTCCACCTTGCAATTTTCAGAATATGACCACATTGTTTGCTAAGTTTAATTTTCATTAATTAGATTTCTAAATAGCGAGAAGTGAGACGAGCCTGAACTTCCACGGAGTGGCAATCCGACTCTGCTTGCCACTCTATTCCTATCTCCTTACCTTGAAATTTTTTCGACCCTGTCTTGCCTGACGTTCGTCTCAGGATGGGCAAGGACTGTGCGGGGCAGCGTGTTCTTGAGGCCTTCAGTCGAACGCCGCTGAATCGGATGGAAGGAGGCCACGCCCCATTCTTTACGGCACTAGCCTGGGGGTTGTTGAGGCGGGGAGGGTGGCGGTGGTTGGCCAGGGCCTGGGGGGGTTGGTGGAAGTCCTGTGGGGGCTCGGTGTGGGTCTGCACAATAGCTGCCTGGAAGCCAGAAGCGGCATAAATTCTTGTAACTTTTTCTGGGTACCTTTGATGTAGCACAGTCAGAACCATTCGAAGTTTGCAATTTAAATCACAATTTTTGCATGGTTCCCAGTTTGCACTTCCCAGGTAATTGCTGTGCCATCCTTACCTGGGAACTTATGGGGCGGGGGTGGGAGTTCCCCAGCCCATCTTTGGGGTACCCCCAGATACGATGTCCTGGAGGGTAGAAGTTACGGCCCATTGTTCTTTTCTTCACAGTACTCAAATACAAATACTTCAGTTTGTCTTGGGTGCAGTTCTAGTCCTGTCATCAAACTACTGGTACAAAGGTTGCTATTGTTGACTGGTTGGAGCTATTGCTCATCTTGTTGGAGTGATTTTTAATTGAAAGTAAATTTAATTACTGGAATGCCATAATTACAGCTTGCATTCTCAGCAGTTACCAGGGGCATATCACAGATACCTGCTACAACAATATTCTATACAGCCTGATATAAAAAAAACTAAATGAATAAGCTCTTAAGATGTAATGTTCCTTTTAAGAAATACAATTAGTTTTGTCCTGTAATGCCATTCAAGATGCATTCTCAAAGTTTCTCTACATTGGGAGAGCTGGGTCTGCATTCTCCAGAGCTTCGAAGAATGAGAGGTGAAACCTCCAAAATGCTTAAAGGAATAGACAGGGTAGATGCAGGTAAGATGTTTCCCCTGGTTTGGGAGTCTAGAACCAGGGGACACAATTTCAAAATAAGATAGAAACCACTTAGAACCAAGATGAGGAGAAATTTCTTTTCTTAAGAGGTTTGTGAATCTTTGGAATTCTCTACCCCAGAGGGTCGTGGAAGCTCAGTCATTGAGTATGTTTAAGTTAGAGGTTGATAGGTTTCTGATTAATGATAAAATAAAGGGTTATGGGGATAGTCTGGGTAAAAGGCATTGAAATGATGATCGTATTGAATGGCGGAGTAGGCTTGATGAGCTGAATGGCCTTCTCCTGTTCCTATGTTCCTATAACCATTCTCAGACTTCGCTTATGGAGACCAAAAGATACCTCAGTAAGTGGATGAAGGCTTTTTTTTGCACTTTGCCTCTTTCTATAATTCTACCGATGGCTTGTATTTTTTATAGTCTTTTCAAAACATTTTAGGACATTTGGGAGTAGGCAAATTCTAACTAATCGCTAGCCAATTCTGGAGAGTTGCTTATGGGTGATCTGGAGGAGGGTTGTCATGATGAAATACGTTTAACTTATCCTGCCCTTTTAACAGCAGTGCCAAGGTTTTATAGTGTAGGGAAACCGTCCAAATAGTGGTTGAGGTTAATAGACGGGATTTTTCTTACAGCTTGGTAAATGTTTGTAAACCTGACTTCTGCCTGGGAGAGGCTAGGTGATCCTAGGTCAAAACAAGAAGTGCATGACTTGCTCTTATTTGACGGATGTGCAATCACTAGGTTCTAATGTAGTGGTGAGATGAAGAGAAATTTTTTCTGAGTGTTGTACAACTTTGGAACTCTTTGCCTCAGAAGTGGTGGAAGCGGGGCCATTGAATATTTTTAAGGCAGAGGTAGATAGATTCTTGTTAGGCAAGGGAATCAAAGGTTATCGGGGTCTGATGGCAATGTGGAAATTGAAACACAAGAAGATTCGCCATGTTCTTATTGAATGGCAGAGCAGGCTCAAGGGGCTGAATGGTCTACCCCTGTTCCTATTTCTTATGTCCTTTGATCTAAATGCAACGTGCACACATATGCACTTGCCCATTAATCTTGTATGTCTTATTAACTACTTTCTGAACCTGCTTTGCCACTTTCAATGACTTGTGCATGTATATCCCAACGTCCTTCTGCTCTAGCGCCACATTTAGACCTGTATCCTTTATTTTACATTGTCTCATCTTGTTCTTTCTGCCAAAATGTATCACTTCACATTTCTCTGCATTGAACTTAATCAGTCACGTGTCCGCCCATTCCACTAGCCTATCTAATCTATTAAAATTAATACCTGATTAGCCCTAGCAAAAGTAGTCTTATACTGTGGAATTCATTCCCTGCAAAAATGATTAGTCCTCTCTTGTGGTACATTCATTTTTAGTAAAGAACATGAATACTTCATGAATATCTCATGTCCAGTATGGTGAATTATATGATTCAGCACACCTGGCAGAGAATAAAATTTTAGGGTGGAAAATCGTGTAGGCTGTGAATTGGATTGCTGACTCCCTCAACCAAATTCATGATATGTACACCCATCACTTGAAACTCCGCAGTGGAAGCACTAAAACTACTGCAGCTTTAGATTTTTGTTTCAATTTTTCCCTCATCGCCATAAGGAAGTACTTCATACTAGGGCACAGGTATAAAATACTTTTGGCCCTATCCCTCACTGACCTCCCCACAATGGGACCCCCAACTAACCCCCACCTCTCCACGGGACTCCCCCAACACACCCGACCCCCCCATGGGACCACTCCAACTAACCCCACACCCCCCTCACTAACCCTCACCCACCTGCCTATCCCCCATGGGGCTCCCCCCACCAACCACCCCATCCCCGACCTGCCACGGCACCTCCTGACTACACCCTCCCAATGGGGCACCCGACCCCTCACCCCCGACGGGACCACCCAACTATACCCCAACCCCTCCACGGGACTCTACTTACACACCCTAATCCTCACGGGATCCCCTCCCCTCTCCAGTCCTCTCCCCCAAACTGACCACCCCCGCAACCACCTGACCCCTCCCACTGACCACCCAAACTCCTCTGACCAACTGACCACTTGACCCCACTGATCACCCCAACCCCAACCCCCACTGACCACCTGAAACCCACCCCACCACTGAGCACTGGACCCATCTCCCCCCACCAACTGATTCTCATGACCCCACTCATTCCCCGCACCTCCTAATCCTACCCATTTACCTTATGAACATACCTTCTCCCTGGCTTCTCAAAGTGGCTGGACCTTTAAACCTACCTGCTTTACTACTGCTATAAATAAAGGAGCGCATCTTCCTTACCTCAGACTCTTCTGCCCTTGACACAAGGCCTTGGGCTCCTGCTGCACTACACTTGTCTCACTCAGCCTGAGTTGGAAGCTCAGGTGAGAAAGGATTGGCTGGATTTCAAAGTGAAAAACCTAAAATCCAACTCTGATTGCCCCTCCACAGAAGTTATAGGCTGTTGCGTTTTGACTAAATTTTTAAAAATGTCTGTTCTGGTCATTAAGGTTGCAGACCCAGACCTAGAAGGACAAGGCTAGTAGATACATGGGAACACTAGCAAGTTCCCCTCCAAGCCACTCACCATCCTGACTTGGAACTATATTGCCTTTTCTTCACTGTCACTGGGTCAAAATCCTGGAACTCCCTCCCTAACAGCACTGTGGGTGTACTTATACCACAGGGACTGTAGCGGTTCAAGAAGGCGGCTCACCATCACCTTCTCAAGGGTAATTAGGGATGGGCAATAAATACTGCCCTAGTCAGTGACGCCCACCTCCTTGGACAAATAAAAACTATTTTTATCCCCTCATGTTTTCAGTGAGGCTAACAGAGATTCATTGACTTTGAACGGGGACACTTGGGAAAGTTCAGGATTTGCCAATAGCTAGTGAAACTCTCTTTAGCAGCAGAATGTACTGCTCAATTAACTAGAGTAACTTCCCTAAAACTTGGCTTGCTGAATGTTAGCAACGTATATGGAGCTGAAAGCAGGGGACATGTGTCAGCCCAGGACCTCCACCCATCCCCAAACCCTGTGGGAAGTCCTGGTTTTATGGTGTGTAGGAGCAGAATGTCAGGTGGCAGAAATGAAATAGTTCCCAGTATCAGATAATTGATTAGGAAGTGAGCTGGAAGGGCTTGATGACTAAGGGAGAAACAGGGAAGCCTACGGTAGGGGAGGAACAAAGTTTCCTTGTGAGGTGCACAAGTAAACCAAAAAATCACAGGAATCTGCTTATTTGTCGATGAGTATTGTTACGACCACATGAGGAGGGGTGCAATGAGTCCCCTATTCTCCCAGGTTTGTCCATAACAGGGTTTCTTTTTGTGAATTTAGAGAGGTTGTGCTTCGCCAGTTCTGTAAGAGTCCCACTGTTTATGCTTTTAAGTTGTAAATAATTAAGCTGACAGGTTTTCTTTAGGCTAAACAAAGAACATGATAAGTTTGTTGAAACTATTTCTGAACTAAAAGAAATGAGGTAAATCGCAACCACCATTTATACAGTCAGATGCATTCATCTGGGCCCACACACATACTAGCACGCACACACACACGCACAAACACATATACGCCAATATAGTTGGCAGAGTAAGATAGGCTTATAGGATCTTTTTAATATTCATGAGAAATAAAACAGAGGAGTATACGGTTAGCTGTTCCTTGCTGGTCTCGATGCAGTGGTGCCATTTTGTTTGGCTGTCCTTTTTTTAAAATTCATTTATGGGATGTGGGCATCATTTGTTAGGCCCCCTGGGTGCAGTTGTATGGAGCAGATTTCCATGCTTTTTTCCAACAAGGTCTTGCTTCATAGTTGGTTTCTCTTCTCAGGATTGCTACTTTGCAAACCAGGCACAGCATTTCTGAGAGAGGGAGCGAGAGAGAGACAGAAAAGGTACACAGTTTCAAACAGCCTGTGTTCAGTACAGTATTGTCTTTTGTCTCTCTCCTGAGAGAGGTAAGGTAAGCCAAGGTAAGGTGTGCTTGAAGTACTTTGCTGGATGTATATTCCTCAGAAATGTTATTAGTATTGATGCCTCATCTCAGAAACATTTGAAAAGTCTCAGGATGGCGTCAACGACAGGGGATGGGGTCTTTCATGTCCTCCAGGGGTTGAGTGCCTGTTTTCATCCCACTTAGTGGAATGTGAATTGTGTGTATTGCAGGAGTCTGGGCAGTTTTCCCAATGTCTGTATGGGGGCCTCCAAGATTTAAGAAAAATTATATCTTCAAAAAACACACCCTTGTAATAGTTTCCCCGAATAACTTTTAGCAACAAATTGACCCGGTGGAAACCATGGCATTTTCTTGATGCCGTGTTTTGCAGTCTGACCCTAATGACATCGTCAGATCCCCATCTTCATATCTGAAGAAAGACCCAGCTGCCATCGGCCTTGGGCCCCTCTCACCTGCTCAAAAATCGGGTTAAAATTTCAACCTAAGGGAAGGCAATGCGTTCAGAGAGGACAAGTTGTTAATACATTAGCAGGCAGTGCATTCAGAGAGGACAAGAGCACATTACCAAATGCCTGCCTGCGCTCTGCCAGGTGAGCAATGGTAAAGTCGACCCTTTAGGGTGTGAATCACTTCCCGATTGCTCAGACAATCGCTGTGCACCTTGACATGAATTAGGCCTCATCCCTTGATCTGCACACAGTGTTGGGCTAGGTCTTCGGTCTGACTGAGCAGGTCATTGTGTGCTTTCAGATGGATCTTCCGACCCCGGCTGGAACCACAAAATCTCAGTGCAGCGATCCAAGAGAAAACTGGCAAAGAAGAGCAGCACAGAGGACACATCCCTTTTTACGACATAGCTGCCATATTCAGGTGAGTTTTGAAGGGTCTCAAAGGTTTTCAGTAAATGAGGTTTTTATTATTCATTCATGGGATGTGGGCATCACTGGCTAGGCCAGCATTTATTTCCCATCCCTAATTGCCCTTGTTCATAGGGCATTTTAAGAGCTGCTGCAGGTCTGGAGTCTGGAGTCACATATAGGCCTGATCAGGTAAGACAGCAGATTTCTTTCCTTAAAAGTGAGCCAGGTGGGCTTTTACAACAATTGACAATGGTTTCATGGTCATCATTAGACTTTTAATTCCAGATTTTTATTGAATTCAAATTCCACTCTCTGGCATGGCAGGATTCAAACCCAGGTCGCCAGAACATTACTGCTGGATAACTAGTCCAACGACAATACCACTATGCCATTGTAGGCGATGAGTGAGTGGGTGGGCAAGTGAGCGAGTGAGTGGGTGGGCGGTGAAATGGGAGTGGGTAGTCGGGTTGGGGGTCATGGGTGGGTAGTCAGGTCACGGCGTGCGGGCTTGGTAGTCGGACCACAGGGGTGGGAGATGGGTAGTCAGGCCAAGGTGATAGGTGGCCATGTCAGGAGGGTGGGTAGTCTGATTGGAGGGGGGGGAGGGGGTGGTAGTCTGGGTGGGTGGGTGAGTGGATGATTGGGCAGTGGGACAGAAGTGGGTAGTTGAGTTGGGGGAGGGGGGAATGTGGATTTGAATTGGGAGGGTGGGGCTGGTCAGGCCAGTGGTGGGGGTTATGTGTGGGATGTGGTGGTTTGAGTTACCCTGTTAATCATTGAGTTACACCAGAGTTTAAATAGTGTAACAATTCTAGGGTAAGTATCTGGGTAAGTAGGGAGTACCTAGTCCAAGTCCCTGACACTGAGATCGGTGTAAGAGACATTTACGGAGTGTCCTGGGCAGCGCAAATCAGCCCATCGGAAGTTTAAACTTCCCAGGCAATTACAATACACTGTATGCAGGTCAGGACTTCTGCTGGATTCCCAAGCACACCAGCAGTTTAAGTTCAGTGCAATGCTGCTCCCGATACTGGAATATCCTGGCCCATTATCAAACTCTGGCACCTAAAGTGCGGAAATGTCGCAGGTGTCTGCCATCCTTGTATTGGCTATGGGGGCTCACGGGAATATATTCGGTCAAAATGCATCCCAGCAAGATGATGTTCATCAGTTGATCTCCAATTCTTGCTTTTAGGGTTTCTGGATTTTTTCAGCGGCGCTTGGCTCTTAACGATACTTAGAACGTAAACCAGACTCTTTCATCAGAATAATGAGCTTAGGAACAAGCATCTAAAGCAGCTTAAATCCCTGCTTAAATGCCAGTCCTCTGCAAATAAAGCAGCCCTGTCAAAATGACAAAATCCTATTGCCAGAACATCTGCATCGGTTTCAGCAACTTACCTCTGCCGTTGTGGACAGAGGTTGTTAAACAGGTTAACAGTTTGAATGTCCAAGTGATTAAGTGCTGAAAATTTGCAAATGACAAACAATCCTTTGATCCTGGCCAACAACAATTAACTGTTCAGGCATGTGAGAAATAACTCCAATTGTGATGTTATTCAACCGTTATTAAGCAAAGGTTGTTGAATAACCTTTAATTAGTGGTTGGCATTTTCGAGGCAGTTAATAGTGTCAGCACTAAGGTAAAAGCAAAATACTGCGGATGCTGGAAATCTGAAACAAAAACAGAAAATGCTGGAAAAACTCAGCAGGTCGAACAGCATCTGTGGAGAGAGAAACAGAGTTAACGTTTCTGATCCGTATGACCAGCTCTGAAGGAGAGTCATCTGGACTCAAAATGTTAACTCTGTTTTTCTCTCTACAAATTGTGTCAGCATTTAGCTTCAACATCAAGTTATACAAATTTTCACGGATGCCATCTTCTCCGTGGCACACAACTCTGTGCATTTCGCCCGGGACCAGGACAGCCAGGATGCAAGGGTCATTAGATTCACCCTGATCTCTGGATTCCCACAGGTGCAGAGTGCGATTGACTGCACCCATGTGGCACTCACTCCATCATTACACTCGATGGACTTCATCAGCCACAAGGGTTTCCACTCACTGAATGTGCAGCTGGTACGCAACCACCAGAAACGCATCCTGCAAGTGTGCGCATGGTTTCCAGGGACTGTGCACGACGCCTACATCCTGAGTCGCTCGCAGATCCCTGCAGTCTTCCAGGGTCCACAGAGGCTGCAGAGTTGGATCCTTGGGGACAAGGGCTACCCGCAGAAGCTGTGGCTGATGACACCCGTATGGCGGCCTCAGGCTGCAGCAGATCTTGCAACTTGGTGGAGCAGGCCATCCGGATGCTGAAGATGCGGTTAGGGTTCCTGGACTGGTCAGGTGGAGCCCTGCAATACAGTCCGCAGATGGTGTCACGCATCATCATCATCTGTTTTTTTCTTCCATTCATTCACGGGATGTGGGCTTCACTGCCTGGGCCAGCATTGATTGCCCATCCCTAATTGCCCTTCAGAAGGTGGCGGTGAGCTGCCTTCTTGAGCCACTGCAGTCGATGTGGTTTAGGCACACACACAGAGCTGTTAGGGAGGGAGTTCCAGGATTTTGACACAGCGACAATGAAGGAACAGTGATATGTTTCCAAGTCAGCATGGTGAGTGACCTGCAGGGGAACTTCCAGATGGTGGTGTTTCCATCTATCTGCTGCACTTGTCCTTCTAGATTGCAGTGGTCATGGGTTTGGAAGATGCTGTCAAGGGAGCCTTGGTGAATTCCTGCAGTACATCTTGTAGATGGTACACACTGCTGCTACTGTGCGTTGGTGGTTGAAGGAGTGAATGTTTGTGGATGTGGTGCCAATAAAGCGGGCTGCTTTGTCTTGGATGGTGTCAAGCTTCTTCAGTGTTGGGGAGCTGCACTCATCTAGGCTAGTGGGGAGTATTCCATCACACTCCTGACTTGTGCCTTGTAAATGGTGGACAGACTTTGGGGAGTCAGGAGGTGAGTTACTCGTCACACGGTTCCTAACCTCTGACCTGCTCTTGTAGCCAAAGTATTTATATGGCTAGTCCATTGCGCCCTTTACAACCTGGCACTGCAATGGAGAGAGGAGCTGGCTGAGGAGGAGATGAAGGAGCTGGAGGCCTCCTCGGATGACGAGGATGCCGACAGAGATGAGGGTGAGTGGTTCCTCGGTGGTTCCTCAGTGGTGACCATGACGGGGATGAGGCTCTCGCATTGGCTAGATGAGGCAGGCACGCTTGGGAGGCTCTCATAGGTGTTAGATTTGTGGAGGATGATGATGACATGCAGTGAGGTGTCCTCATAGATCCTCACATCGCAGTTGTGAATGTTTGACTCCAGTCTGGCTTATGGCAGCGCCAATACCCTCTGTGAGAATAACCTGTCTTGGAGAAGCATTGGGGGCCCTAATAGTCACTTGATTTCAGGAGGATGATGACAACATTTAGTGAGGATACTCCATAGATCGTCACATAGCCTCTGAGAATGTCTGACTCCTGTCTGGCCAAGGGCAGCTCGCTTGCGCTCCATGATCAGGGCCATCTCAGAGACGCAGCCATGAAATTTTAGGCACATCTGATGCTGTGTCCACCTTCAGCACCTCAGCCCTTCAGGAGCTGGTGCACAGCATCACTGGTCACAGATGCTGGTGTGATGGGGGCCAGCCCCACCTTAAAGGTGCTGAGAGCACACAGTGAGAATGAGAGAATTCTGTGGTGCCTGCCCACTACATTCTGGCAGCAATGACCAGAACTGCCGAGTTGCAGGTATCAGTAATGTTTCCAGGGAGTGTAAGGCTGGACCATCACTTTGGTATGAAGGCCGCACAGAGCAATGGGAAGAGTCCCAGGACTGAGACACCTGCCTTTTATTTTGTGCAGAAAGGTTTCACATCTGAGTGACAAGAACACTGCTCATCAGAACAAGGAGCCACAGGCAGGGAGACATTCTTAGGAGTTTATTGACAATAGTGAACAGTATGTATTAGTGATCAACACCCATGCCCAGGCTATGCAATTACTTTTACCTAACTTTCCTAACACTGCTGCTACATCATGTTGCTCCCCGGACATCCACAGCAGAGGCGGAGGTAGCCTGCTGACTGTGATGCCCTGTCTGTGATGACTTTGGCAGGCGTCCTCTGGAGGGCCGAGACTTGGAGGGCCCCAGCCTGCTTTTGGTGTTCTGGTGTGTGACAGAGGCCCCCGCCTCGACCTGTGGAGCTGGATCTGCAGAGGTCACAGGAAGAGTGGATTCGGATGGGCCGGTCACTCCCAGAGTCGCCTGGGTAGATGGCCCCGGAATGTGCACCTGCTGATCCTCCTCCCCCATGGGTGCCCGAAGGCCCCTGGTTGGCTCCATGAGCGGAGGGGTAGCTGGAGTGAGATCGGGCTGCCCAGCACCCCTCTCGCGTACACACTGTTGGAGGGCAACTGTGGCATCAGCAATGGAGTTAAGCACGCGCTGCAGTGCAGGAGTGACATCCTGGGCCAAGGTCACCATGGCGGCAGCCATCCTGCCAGTGCTGACGCAATGTTGACAGCGTTGCAATACTGGCGCTATCACCTCAGCCTGAAGACGGACGGATTCTACCATCATGCCTTGCCACCTGAGGAGTGCAGCGAACATCCCTTCCTGATGTTCCCGAGCTTGCTTTTGCAGCTCCAGCAAGTGTGATATGATCGAGTCCAGAGGCTCATCACCTGACTCGGACTCCGCAATGTTCTGGCCTCCAGCAGTCCCCTGAGTGTCGGGCACCTGGGAAGTCCCTGCCTCTGCCTGCTGTGGATCAGAAAGTGCGATGTTCTCACCAGACTGTGATCCCAAGGCTAATCTAAAGCTAGGCCCCACTGAGGTGTGTGTCTCTGCGCTGGTGGAGGGTATGGGTGAGCGCTGTGATGGGACTTCGGGGAGGTTGCCTCCAGTATCCACTTCAGAGGTTTCTTCGGGGCTTGGTTGGAGGCCCTGGGTCATGGACTCTGTCGGCTGTTTGGCAGATGTGCCTGTGAAAGCAAGGGGAGAAAATTAGTGCATGGCTGTGGCCTGTGAAACAGGACACATCACTCACAGCATGGTTATCTGGTGGATGTTGCACTGCTGGATCCTCACTTGGTAGAGCAGTGCCAACCTCACCATCAGCACAGGACTGGCCCCAGTCATCACTGGCTAGCTGGATGGCTCTGTTTTTAAATTCTGTCAGAACTTTGATCTCCGGCATCTCTCCACCTGTCTGTGATCTTTCCCTCCTGTTGTGAGCCAGTTTGTCCTGCATGGATAGAGATGGGGAGAATGTATCAGGGTGTCTGTTGGGCCAGATGATAAGTACACCTGGCCTGTGTGGGTGGTGAGTGGTCCCATGGACAGGATGAGGACAATGATGGTGTGTGTGAGAGAGTGAATGGTGATGTCCTTTGCAGCGGCAGTGAGTGAGGGCCCTTTGGATGTGCGATGGGTTTGTGAGTGTGTGAGTTGGGAATGATGAAAAGAGTAACTTACCCAGACGGAACAGAGGAGATCATTTGCCCTTTTGCGGCACTGGGTGGCTGTCCTCCTCTGCAGAGTGTTCGCATTGACCACCACTGCCACTGCCTCCCAAGCTGGGTTAGTGAATTTGCTGCCTATCCTGCAGCTAGAGAAGTGGTAGAGCACATCCCATCGGGCCTCCACGGCATCCAGCAGTCACTCGGGGGACCTGTTGTTGAAGCGGGGGGCTGCAGTCTTTTTTCCTTTGCTGGCCATGTCTCCCAGGCAGCAGTGGTGAGCTGGTGGTGATGTGCACATTGCTGGCGGATGCCTTTTAAAATGGCGGCCGGTGCGATGCAACAGTTGGGTGATGGCGAGCAGGCAAATGAGAGCCCACCTGCCATGGAAACTGCGTGTTACCCGGGAATGAATAATAATGAGGTGGACTCGGGAAGGTGCAGTGTGAAAGCCTGCCATTTTTGACGGCAGGTAGGACTCCACTTTACCCGCCCATTACTGAGCTTAGTGCAGTTCTAGGAAAATTCCGCCCATTGACTTTTTCCCCATCATATTCACCAATAGGCCTGTGAATAAAACTGGCTCTCTCCTTTTTGCCCTTGGCTCATCCTCAGTCTGTTTTAAAGAGGTTATTTTCTACAGTTCTCGAGATGAATGGAGACAACACTTGGCTAATGGGTGAGGCACAAGAGAATTGACTCATACTGCACTCGTAATCCATGACCTTTCTCCAACTGCACCATCTGATTTCAATGCACACCTTTAATCACTGAAGCCAATGACTTCCCCCTTTCAAACCCTTGTGAGGTGGCTTGGTTTCAGTGCATAACACTTTCCTCCCACTGTTTCAAAGCAAAACACAATTTAATCCCAAAATCCATTCTAAGAAAAGAATGATCAAAATTCCAAGGCCTCTCAAGCTTCCATCCCTCACCTATCTCCCCCACAATCAGAAAATACTGAGGGAGACATGGATATCTGTAGCTCCTATATAGACAATTTGCAACAAATTGCCCTGAGGGACACAGGCATAAGCATATTCAGCAGATAATGTGCACTTTAAGAAGCTCTCAGAGAACTCATTGTTGTAAAAGAGCTACGCAACTAAATAGCCACTCAAAGATAAGGAGGCAACATGAGAGAAGAGGCTTCCTGATTCCACCTTTATATATAGACACTAGTAGCTGGTTAGATGTGCTATTTCTTCAGACCACCTGTGGACAAATATATGGCCCTTTTCCTCATCGTTATGTGCTGCAAATATCCTAATTGCACCAAGTCCAGTTTGCCTTTCACTGCTATGCTTGATAACCTAAATTGGCTCTTGTTCCAGCAATGACTCAACATTAAAATTCTAATTCTTGTTTTCAAATCCCTCCATGGCCTTGCTCCTCCTATCACTGTAATCTCTTCCAGCTACACATTCCTCTGAGACACCTGTGCTCCTCCAATTCTACCTTCTTCAGTATCCTCAATTTTAACCACTCCATCATCGGAGGCTGTGCCTTCAGCTGTCTGGGTCCTAAACACTGGAATTCCTTCCCTACACCAATCCACCTCTCCACCTCTCTATCCTCCTTTAAGACACCTAGTAAAACCGACCTCTTTGGTCAGCTGGCCCGATACCTTCTTCTGTGTCCTGGTGTCAAATTATGTTTATTAGTCGCTCCTTTAAGTGCCTGGGGATGTTTTTTACCCTGAAAGGTGAAAATTTCCATGGGGACAAAGGACATCAGCAGAAGGAGCAACAGTTTTAGCTGAGGTGAAAGCCAGCACGTTGTTGATGCGGAATAGGTTTTCCTTCAGGAAAGTATCCAAATACAGCAAATAGTTGTTGTTATTGATGCTGCATGGATCGAGCTTTGAGCAAGGTAATTATGGGCAGTTGTAACCTTAACAGCCTCTAGCAGAGGGATGGTGTGGCGGAAATGGGCTGTCAGTCAATTTTGGAAATGAAGTTGCTGTGGGAACTACTCCCCTGGAAAACGTAGGTCAGAGTGTTTGAGCCTGTATGCTTTGGTGTGATGCTACTGGGGAGAGAGTAGAATGTGCCTGCATGTAGCCTCACCAGCCTGGTCTTCCTCCTTTTCTTAAGAAGGAACAAAGATAGAGAAGAATTCTTCATGGCCATGTCATTGCATCTCGGGAGGAGGTTTGGGGAAATGGCAATTCCTCAAATACAGAAAATTAGGAATTTTATAGAAGTACGGAAAATTAGCAAACAGAAATTAAACCGACACAGTAATAAGGTTTTAGCACCTGTGAGAGTACATAGAATCACAGCACAGAAACAGGCCATCTGGCCCGACAGGCTTATGTCCCACATGAGCCTCCTTCCACCTTACTTCACTTCACCCTATCTACAAGATACAGTTTTCGATGGAAAATAGGACTGATGAGGTTGCAACATCAGTGTCACCTTACTTGTGTTTTTGCCAAAAATGACAGCAGAAACTGGAAGGAAGTGAAACTGGGCTGGCACATCCCTACCAGGAGGTTTTGACATCATTTTTGCGTTCAATTACGCCCCAAAATGATCAGCAATCATTTGACATCAGATGTTCTCATTTAGAATGAGTTTTTCATGCAGTCAGCAGCAACCCGCGTGGAAAAATACAAAGCAATTAATTACTTAAATAATACCTGAATTTATTAAGTTATTTCATTTAGTCCAAAAAATCTTTCCACTATACATGCTTGAGAGTACCTCCAAATCCCCATCAGTTCTTTATTCATTCTATTCATTCATTAATTGCTGACCTGGGAAGAAAACATGCGGGACGCGGGATAATCAGCATGAGTCTCAGCGTTCCTTGTACTTTCCTTCCCCTCCACCCCTGAACACCTCTCTGCATTCCCTGGTGATTCCCTTCACCCCCTCCCTGATCTCTCCCTGGTGGCCGACCACCACTCCATCACCCCCAATGACTCTCTCCTCTTCTTCCCCCAGTCTCGGGCCTACATCACCTCCTCTGCTCCCCTGCCCTAGGCCTTGCCCCCCCCCCCACCCTAGTCTCAGGGCCTACATCTAAAGTTAGTTCAGTTTTAGGATGTTTGAAGTTGTAGATTTCAGAAATATGGAGAACAAACTCTATGATCGTTTTTGGTGTCAGAATGGCTGAGGGTGGTTTTGCTAATCCCCACCTATCGCTGACCTTCTATCCTGCTTTACCTGCTCCACCCCCTGTAAACAGTATAAAATCCATCACATACTTCTCTTTGGCTCTGAAGAAGATTCATATGGACTTGAAACGTTACATCTGTTTCTCTCTCCACAGGTGCTATCAGACCTGCTGAGTTTTTCTAGCATTTTCTGTTTTTATTTCAGATTTCCAGCATCGGCAGTATTTTACTTTTATTTAGAGAAAACAAGTTTGGTTCTTAGAGCATAAGAAATATCAGAACATGTACATTCTCAAAAGTGCTGGTAGTTGTTTTGCATTTTCCCTTACAAATGCCCTCTAATGTAATCAAGAATACACAACAATCTTTCATAAGATGAGCATCTTACACAAAAGTACTTCAATTGAGCGAAAGCTCATGGCCCTAGGGATCTTCACAATCACACATTGTTTTTGCCACTAACCACACAAGCACAAAAGCAGAGCTACTTTGTCGAGTTCATTTTGCTCTCAATAGAGCCATTTGTATAGCAAGAATACAAACAATTCACCACACTTTAGCCTGCCTGTTTTCTTATTTTCAATAAACTCCTGTGGATTAGGTCAGACAGGTCATGGGAACAGTTAAGTCAGTATTCCCAAAATTAAGACATTTTTTATAATGCAATATTTTGAAGTCTGAATATATACACTGTTGTCTTTTTTTTTCTCATTCATTCATGGAATGTGGGCATCAATGGCAAGGCCAGCCATTATTACCCATCCCTAATTGCCCTTGAGAAGGTGGTGGTGATCTTGCTTCTTGAACCGCTGCAGCCCATGTGGCGTAGGTACACCCACAGTGCTGTTAGGGAGCGAGTTCAAGGATTCTGACCCAGCAATGATAAAGGAACGGCGATATAGTTCCAAGGCTGGATGGTGTACCTGGGGGAAAAAAAGAAAGACTTGCACTTGTTTAACAATTTTCACAAATGCTGGACATCTCAAAGTACTTTACAACCAATGAAGTGTTTTTTTTGAAGGTGCAGCCACTGTTATAAGGCAGTAAGCTCCCACAAACAGCAATGTGATAATGACCAGATAATTATTTTTATGTGATATTGATTGAGGGGTGAATATTGACCAGAACACTGGTTAACTCCCCTGCTCTTCTTCAAAATGGTGCCATGGGATACTTTAAATTACCTGAATAGTTAGATGGGGCTTCTCAACTGAAAGACAGTATCCCTGACAGTGCAGCACTCCCTCAGTTCTACATTGGAGTGTCAACTTTGATTTTAGTGCTCAAATCCTGGAGTGGAACTTGAACTTGGGACCTTGAATTGCAGAGGCAAATCTGCTACCAAATGAGCCACAGCTAACTTGGGGCTGGCACGTTTGCTATCCTTGTCTTTCTAGGCAATGGAGGTTGCAGGTTTGGAAGGCGCTGTCAAAGGAGCCTTGGTGAGTTGCTGCAGTGCATTTTGTATATGGTACTTAGTGTAGCCACGGTGTGCCAGTGGTGGAGGGAGTGAATGTTTAATGTGGTGGATGAGTGTTGATCAAGTAGGTTGCACTGCTGCATTCAGGCGAGTGGTGACTATTCCATCACACTTCTGACTTGTGCCTTGTAGATGGTGGACAGGCTTTAAAGAATCAGGAGGTGAATCACTCACCACAGAATACCCAACCTTTGACCTGTTCTTGTAGCCAGGATATTGATGGCTGCAGTTTCAGCAATGATAATAACATTGACTGTCAAGGGGAGATGGTTCAATTCTCTCTTGTTGAAGATAATCATTGCTTGGCACCTGTGTGGCATGAATCTGCCACTTATCAACCCAAGCCTGAATGTTGTCCAGGTCTAGGCACAGATTACTATTATTATTATCTGCTCAGTTGTGAATGGCACTGAACATTGTGCAATCATCAGCGAACATCCCCACTTTTGACCTTATGATGGTGGGAAGGCCATTGGTGAAGCAAGTGAAGACGGTTGGGCCTAGGACACTATCCTGAGGAACTCATGTGGCGATGCTCTGGGGTTATGATCACAGAATCACACAGTGCAGAAGAGGCCCTTTGGCCCATCGAGTCTGCACCGACACGTGAGAAACACCTGACCGACCTACCTAATCCCATTTACCAGCACTTGGCCCATAGCCTTGAATGTTATGATGTGCCAAGTGCTCATCCAGGTACTTTTTAAAGGATGTGAGGCAACCCGCCTCCACCACCCTCCTAGGCAGCGTATTCCAGACCGTCACCACCCTATGGGTAAAAAGGTTTTTCCTCAAATCCCCCCTAAACTTCCTGCCCCTCACCTCGAACTTATGTCCCCTTGTGACTGACCCTTCAACTAAGGGGAACATCTGCTCCCTATCCACCCTGTTCATGCCCCTCATAATCTTGTACACATTGACCAGGTCGCCCCTCAGTCTTCTCTGCTCCAACGAAAACAACCCAAGTCTATCCAACCTCACTTCATAACTTAAATGTTTCATCCCAGGCAACATCCTGGTGAATCTCCTCTGCACCCCCTCCAATGCAATCACATCCTTCCTATAATGTGGCGACCAAAACTGCACACAGTACTCCAGTTGTGGCCTCACCAAGGTTCTATACAACTCCGACATGATCTCCCTACTTTTGTAATCTATGCCTTAATTGATAAAGGCAAGCGTCCCATAATGCCTTTTTCACCGCCCCACTAACATGCCCCTCCACCTTCAGAGATCGATAGACACACACACCAAGGTCCCTTTGTTCCTCAGAACTTCCTAATGTCATGCCATTCATTGAATACTTCCTTGTCAAATTACTCCTTCCAAAGTGTATCACCTCACACTTTTCAGGGTTAAATTCCATCTGCCACTTATCTGCCCATTTGACCATCCCGTCTATATCTTCCTGTAGCCCAAGACACTCAACCTCACAGTTAACCACCCGGCCAATCTTTGTATTATCCACTCAGTCCAAGCAGCCAGGACTCACCCCCTTGACCAGCTCCAGCGACATTGACAGTTGGCACTCAGACTCTAATACACCTGAGCTCCACAGAGGGACGGCCAGCCCTTAACACTTCACCACACTGATCCAAACCAACATGGTACTCACCCTCCTGAGCGCAGCGGGTCATTGAACCTCTTGTGGCACTGCAATATCTTAGGTCAGTGGCCTTTCGTCAGAAAGCTCTTGGCTTCCTTCATCTAGGCCCAGTCCTAGATGGAGTTGAGATGCCTGGAGATGAAATCAGCTGCAGTGGGTGACAATGTTCCTTTTAAGCTGCATGCTGGCAGTGCACAAGACAAAACCTTTAAGTTACCTTCCGTGTGCAGGCGCGCAGAAGAATTTAAAAGGATGTGCGCACTGAGCAGGTCACTTCCACACACCAAAAAAAAAATTAATGGGTGGCCTACAGTAGCTGGCGCACATGTACTGAGAATGTCAGCTATCCAGGTAGCTCTGTTACCCTGCCCAGTAAATCAGTTAGAAAATGAGAATATCTGTTGTGTCCATGTGGTCCACTATAGTCGGCTTTGCACGTGAGAAAGGGAAATGGGTGTCTCCGATCACTTAAGGTCCTTCTCTCAGAACCCCCCTTCTACCTGATTTAGCCTATGAGCTGATACAGTTACCCAGGAAACTTGGGGGAAGCTTCTTAAATGTGTACAACTGGCGGGAACAACTTGCACCTAAATTTCCCGACCAAAATAAAAATTCCCCACACCATCGCGAATGTGCTGAAGGTAGCAAGGAATTTCACTCTCATGGTTTTATGACCTTTCAGTGTCTTTGGGGCATGTCAGTGTCTGAAGATGATGCCCAGGAGTGGGTCAAGTATCTATAGCTGCCCCCTGGAAATGTGTCAATATTTGCATGTGGTATCTGGGAGAACACCAGTAATCGCAGAGTGTATTCTAGACTGTGCCAATCCATATAGCAGAGCAGCGCATAATAACATTTGAATACCAATGTGTCACAACAATTTCACTTCCACAAAACATCTGCAGATGGTTTTAGGATAAATAAATAGGTCGGAAGCAAACATCTGCAATTAAAAACCACAGCTGAATCATTGAACATTATGAAACAGAAGGGCTTTTGAAGGAAATTTCCCTACTGAAATTATATAATGAGGAAGTTGTCCGTTTATTGATGGACAGTTCCGATTTTGCATCAAAAAGATGGGCATGTTCCTCTTTCAAGTTTAGATCTTTGTTTTGCTATTAGATTTACTGCGTCTCATTTAAAGTTGGGCATTTCAGTCAAATCAAGTTAAAGGTTTTCGATATACAGAGTAGCTCAATTGCATAACACTGTGCTATCGACCAATAATCCTCTAACATTTTTGGTTGAAGGATCACTTTTCAAATGGGTCAGTAATTATTGATGGCCACCCCCCATTTAATTAGAATACTATATAATGCTCTTAATGTGAAAGTGCTGCATGCAAAGAGTTTTTTTTCTAATGTTTTTATGAAAACAGGTATAGATTTAGAGATATCAGTGAGATGGGTGTGCCTGCTTCTCATTACAGAGTGTGTCTATCCTTGCTGTGATATTCGCCACACTTCCTTTCCACCTCCTGGGTTGCACCAAACCCTCCTCCGGCCACCGCTTATTTGGTTACTCTTGACTATGGAGTCCCCCTGATCACAGCTTGCCAACCCGTAAGGCTGGCCCTGCTCAATTAGCACTTTTACATTACTGTATTTTGCAGACCCCCAAAAAATCTCTATGGACCACTGCTATAGTGGAAGGACACAACTTTCATTTCCATTCACTTGTTCCATTCCATTCTTGCTGTGCACCCATGCTGGGCTGCATTACTGTGGGTTAAGTTGAAAGCTGCTCTCGCAATCTTTCAGGTGACCACCTCAAGACCTCCAATGTGTCACCTTTCCCTTCATATCAACAGGAGGTGTGTAAATTAGAGAAAACAGAAACAACAGCGACAACTTACATTTATATAGAGCTTTAAAATGTCCCAAAGCCACTACACAGGAGCTTTGTCAAATAAAATTTGACATTGAGCCACATGAGAGCATATAAGGAATATTAGGGCAGATGACCAGAAGCTTGGTCAAAGAGTTAGGTTCTAAGGAATGTCTTAAAGGAGAAAAGCGAGGCAGACAGTTTGAGAGATTTAGGGAGGGAATCCAAGAACTCAGGAGCTCAAGAGCTGAAGACATGCATGCCAACAGTGGAGTGATGAAAATCAGAGATACTCAAGAGGCTAGAATGAGAGGAGCACAGATGACTCAGATAGTTGTTGGGCTGGAAGAGTTATCGAGATAGGGAGAGGCGAGACCAAAGAGGTATTTGAAAAATGTTTGCAGATGGGATGCCAATCAAGTGGATGGCTTTGTCCTGGATGGACAGCTTCTTGATTGTCGTTGAAGCTGCACTTGTCCAGGAAAGTGGTGATTATTCCATCACACTCCTGACTTGCGCCCTGTAGATGGTGAACAGGCTTTGGGGAGTCAGGGGGTGAGTTACTCATCCCAGGGTTCCTAGCCTCTGACCTGGTCTTGTATCCACAGTATTTATATGCCATTCCAGTTCAGCTTCTGGTCAATGGTAACCGCCATGATGTTGATAGTAGGGGATTCAGCAATGGTAATACCATCGAATGTCAAGGGGCGATGGTTAGATTCTCTCTTGTTGGAGATGGTTATTGCCTGGAACTTGTGTGTCACGAATGTTTCTTGCCACTTGTCAGCCCAAGCCTGGATATTGTCCAGGTCTTGCTGCTTTTGGACATGGACTGCTACAGTGTCTGAGGGATTGTGAATGGTACTGAACATTATGCAATCATCAGCAAACATCTCCACTTCTGACCTTATGATGGAGGGAAGGTCATTGATGAAGCAGCTGAAGATGGCTGGGCCTAGGACACTATCCTGAGGAACTCCTGCAGCCATGTCCCGGAGCTGATATGGCTGGCCTCCAACAATTTTTTTTATTTGTTCATAGGATGCAGGCCATAATTTATTGCCCATCCCTAATTGCCCTTGTTCAGAGGGCATTTAAGGGTCAACCACATTGCTTTGGGCCTGGAGTCAAATGTAGGCCAGACCAGGTAAGGATGGCAAATTTCTTTCCTTAAAGGACGTTAGTGAATCAGATGGGTTTTTACAACAATCGACAATGGTTTCATAGTCATCATCAGACTCCAATAATCATAACCATCTTCCTTTGTATTAGGTTAGACTCGCCCATACTTGATTCCCATTGACTTCAGTTTTGCCAGGCCTCCTCAATGCCATACTCGGTCAAATGCCACTTTGATGTCAAGGGCAGTCACTCTAACCTTACCTCTTGAGTTCAGTTCTTTTGTCCATGTTTGGACCAAGGCTGCAATGAGGACAGGAGCCAAGTGACCCTGGCGGAAGCCAAACTGAACGTTAGTCAGTGGGTTATTGCTGTGTAAGTGCCACTTGATAGCACTGATAATAAAACCTTTCATCACTTTGCTGATGACCAAGAGTCAACTGATTGTGCAGTAATTGGATAAATTGATTTGTCCTGCTTTTTATGGACAGGACATAACTTGGCAATTTTCCAAATTTTCTAGCGTTGTAGCTGTACTGGAACTTGGCTAGGAGCACGGCTAATTTTGGAAAACAAGTCTTCAGTACTACTGCTGGCTGGGCCAGCATTTATTACCCATCCCTAGTTGCCCTTGAGAAGGTGGTGGTGAGCTGCCTTCTTCAACCGCTGCTGTCCATGTGGTGTAGGTACACCTGCAGTGCTGTTAGGAAGGGATTTCTAGGATTTTGACCCATTGACAGTGAAGGAACAGCGATATATTTCCAAGTCAGGATGGTGAGTGACTTGGAGGGGAGCGTCCAGGTGGTGGTGTTCCCATCAATCTGATGCCCTTGTCCTTCTAGATGGTAGTGACCATGGGTTTGGAAGGTGCTGTCTAAGGAGCCTTGGTGAATTCCTGCAGTGCATCTTGTGGATGGTACACACTGCTGTTGCTGTGCATCGGTGGTGGAGGGAGTGAATGTTTGTGGATGTGGTGCCAATCAAGTGGGCTCCTTTGTCCTGGACAGTGTCAAGCTTCTTGAGTGTTGTTGGAGCTGCACTCATCCAGGCAAGTGGGGTGTATTCCATCACATTCCTGACTTGTGCCTTGTAGATGGTGGACAGGCTTTGGGGAGTCAGGAAGTGAGTTTCTCATTGCACGATTCCTAGCCTCTGACCTGCCCTTGTAGCCACAGTATTTATATGGCTAGTCCAGTTCAGTTTCTGGTCAATGGTAACCCCCAGGATGTTGATAGTGGGGGTTTCAGTGATGGTAAAGCCATTGAACATCAAGGGGCAATGGTTAGGTTCTCTCTTGTTGGAGATGGTCATTGCCTGACTCTTGTGTGGCACGAATGTTACTTGCCATTTGTCAGCCCAAGCCTGGATTGTCCAGGCCTTGCTGCCTTTGGACATGGACTGCTTCAGTATCTTAGGAGTTGCGAATGGTGCTGAAAATGTGCAATCATCAGCGAACATCCCCACTTCTGACCTTATGATGGAAGGAAGGTCATTGATGAAGCAGCTGAAGATGGTTGGGCTGAGAACACTACCCTGAGGAGCTCCCGCGGTGATGTCCTGGAGCTGAGATGACTGACGTCCAAAGACACAATCATCTTCCTATGTACTAGGTATAACTGCAACCAGCAGAGTTTTCCTCCTGATTCCCATTGACTCAAGTTTTGCTAGGGCTTCTTGATGCCACACTCGGTCAAATGCTGCCTTGATGTTAAGGGCAGTCACTCTCACCTCACCTCAGGAGTTCAGCTCTTTTGTCCATGTTTGAATCAAGGCTGTAATGAGGTCAGGGGCTGAGTGGCCTTTGCAGAACCCAAACTGGCCAACAATGAGCAGGTTATTGCAAAGCAAGTGCCGCTTTATAGCACTGTTGATGATCCCTTCCATTACTTTATTGATGATCGAGAGTAGACTGATGAGGCGGTAATTGGCCGGGTTGAATTTGTCCTGCTTTTTATGTGCAGGACATACCTGGGCAATTTTCCACATAGCCGGATAGATGCCAATGTTGTAGCTGCACTGGAACAGCTTGGCTAGGGGCACGGCAAGTTCTAGAGCACAAGTCTTCAGTGCTATTGCTGGAATAGTGTTGGGGCCCATAGTCTTTGCACTATCCAGTGCTTTCAGCTGTTTCTTGATATCAAGTGGAGTGAATCGAATTGGCTGAAGACTGTCATCTGTTATGCTGGGAACCCCTGGAGGACCCCGACGTGGGTCATCCACTCAGCACTTTAGGCTGAAGATTGTAGCAAATGCTAGGGTGGTACGTGGTAATCAGCAGGAGATTTGCTTGCACATGGTTGACCTGATGCCCTGAGACTTCATGGGGTCCGGAGCCAATGTTGAGGATTCCCAGAGCAACTCCTTCCCGACTGTATACCAAAGTGTTGCCACCTCTGCTGGGTCTGTCCTGCCAGTGGGGCTAGACATATCCAATGAAAGTAATGGTGTTGTCTGGGACATTATCTGTAACATATGATTCCATGAGGATGACTATGTCAGGCTGTTGCTTGACTGGTCTGTGAGACAGCACTCCCAATTTTGGCACTAACCCCCAAATGTTAGTAAGGAGGACTTTGCAGGGTTGACAGGGCTGAGATTGTTGTTGTTGTTCCTGGTGCCTAGGTCAATGCCGGGGCCTGTCCGTTTTCATTCCTTTTCTGTGACTTTGTAGTTGTTTGATACAACTGAGTGGCTTGCTAGACCATTTCAGAGGGCATTTAAAAGTTAAACGCATTGCCGTGGGTCTGGAGTCATGTGGTGGCCAGACCGGGTAGGGATGACAGATTTCCTTCCTTAAAGGACATCACTGAAACAGATGGGTTTTTACAACAACCAACAATGGTTTCATGGTCATTGTTAGACTTTTAATTCCAGATCAAGCCATTTCTTGATATCACATGGAGTGAATTGAATTGGCTGAAGATTGGCATCTGTGATGCTGGAGACCTCTGGAGGAGGCCGAGATGGATCATCCATTTAGCACTTCCAGCTGAAGATGGTTCTAAATGCTTCAGTTTTGTCTTTTGCACTGATGTGCTGGGCTCAGCCATCATTGATGATGGGGATATTTGTGGACCCTTCTCCCTGGCTGTTTCATTCATGATTGGACGTGGCAGGTTTGCAGAGCTTAGATCGGATCCATTGTTTGTGGAATAGCTTTGCGCTGCCTATTGCATTCTGCTGTGGCTGTTTGGCATGCAAGTAGTCCTGTGCTGCAGCTTCATGAGGTTAGCACCTCATTTCTAGGTATGCCTGGTGTTGCTCCTGACATGCCCTCATGCACTCGTCATTGAACCAGTGTAGATCCCTTGGTAGGGTGAGGGATATGGCAGTCCATGAGGTACAGGTTGTGGTTGAATACAATTCTGCTGCTGCTAATGGCCCACAGTGCCCACTTTTGAGTTGCTAGATCTGTTTGAAATCTATCCCATTTAGCACAGAGATGGTGCCACTCAATACAATGGAGGATATCCTCAATGTGAAGGTGGAACTATAGCTCCACAAAAACTGTCCGGTGGCCACTCCTACTGATACTGTCATGGACAGGTGCACCTGCAACAGGTAGATTGGTGAGGACGAGGTTGAGTAGTTTTTTCCCTCTTGTTGGTTCCCTCACTGCCAGCCAGTAGCCCAGCCTGGTTGATATGTGTCTCAGGAATTGGACAGTCTGGTCAGTAGTGATGCCACTGAGACACACTTGGTGATGACATTGAAGTCCCCCACCTAGGGCTGTTGTTCCTTTCAGTGCTTCTTTCCGAGTGGTGTTCAATATGGGAGGAGCACTGATTCATCAGCCAAGAGAGAGCAATAGGTGGTGAGCAGCAGGAGGTTTCCTTGCCCATGTTTGACCTGATGCCATGAGACTTCATGGGGTCGGGAGTCAATGTTGAGGACTCCTCGGACAACTTGCTCCTGACCAAAAACCACTATGATGCCACCTCAAGTGGGTCTGTCCTGCCGGTGGGGCTGGTTAAATGGGACATGCTGGTGGGACAGGAATACTAATTAGGGAGCCTTTCCCTGATGTGACATTCTCTGGTGTGGTCCGCAGCACATTTCCCAGGATTCCCATGCTGGCAATTTCTCATGACCAGAGACCAATGAAAGTTCAGGACTACTGTGAATAAAATAAACAGAACTGAATATATCAGAAAGGCTTCAAAACTGAGCAGTTCCATCACATTGGGCTGACATTGCGCTCTAACTCTGGTCTATTGCACATCACCAATTTCCACTGCTCCTTCATTGATGGTTGTACCTTCAACTGCCTAGGCCCTAAGGTCTGAAATTCCTCGCTAAATCTCTCAACCTCTCTATTTACCTCTGCTCCTTTAAGCACTCCTTAAAACCTACTCCTATGACCAAGCTTTAGGTCACCTATCCTGATAACTCTTTATATGGCTCAGCATTATGATCCTGTGAAGCACCTTGAGATATTTTCCCAGGTTAAAGGCACTATATAAAAGCAAGTTGTTGTTCTTGTTGAGACTGAGGTTGATTTCACATCTTGGAACATCCTTTACTCACTCTGGTGTAACAAAAGGAGAAGGCTAATTAACTTAGAAACTTCTTTCAAATTTCCCACTCGCAACAGGAAACAGAGCCACAAAAGAATAGAAAGTTAATTCTTTTCACTTTTGAGATGACTGAGTACGCCCCAGGCTCTTTCTGGTGAATATGAATAAATCAATACTGATAAATATGAATATGTAATAAATCAAAAACAATATGATAATCTGAAACATAGTGAATTTGAGAAGAACATGAATTTAAAGGAGCTGTATGCTGATTTCCTGGCTTGAAATTTTTTTTTTAACTGAAGTGACTTCTGGTATAAGCCTTTTCCAGCAGTTGAAGCCTTGTAATTTAGCAAGCCACTCTCCTCCATTAAACTCAACAATGCTGTGTGAGTGCCAAGGCCAACCCGACAGCATTGACAAAAGCTCAACATTTACAGCCTCCAAGGTAGAAGCTGAAGAAATTTCTCCTCTTTTCAGTCTTTAATGGCCAACCTCTCAATCTGATGTTGTGCCCTCTAGTTCTAGTCTGGCGAGCCAGAAGAAACATCCTCTCAGCTTCTCCCCTGTCAAGCCCTCTCAGAATTTTATATGTTTCAGTGAGATCACCTCTTATTCTTCTAAACTCCAGACAGTATAGGCCCATTCCACTTAAGGCCTCCTAATATTACAGGCTTCATCTTTTTACCCTCCTTCGTTTAGCAGTGGATTGATTGTTCTTCCCATGGTGTTCTTGGGCACCCAATTTGGATCAGGAGCGCTGTTGGAAAGAAGCTGATGGCCCTCTGAGTGGGTGCCCTGTGTCTCCAGCTGTTTACGGTGCTGCCTGCATGGTGTCCCATGCAGTGGGGGGCACTCATTCAGACTTGACTGTCAGTAAACAAGCATTTTCCTCATGTCCACTATTTTTAGTACACAAAAGTGTTGAAGGATTTTTTTTTAAAAGCATTAACTTTAATGTCCCAATGATTTTTCTCCAGGGTTGCTTGCTCACCGAAACAGACCAAGATGCATTCCTTCCTTTATGTGTGCTAGCCCCTCCCTATACCTGTAACCTCCCCCAATCCTAAAACCTTCTGAGGTTTCTGCACTCCTCCAATTATGGCCTATTGCACTATTAACTATTCTATCATTGGCATCTGTGCTTTCAGATGCCAGGGCCTTAGGCTCTGGAATTTGCTTGGAGAAATGCTTTTGCACTGTCGTACACTGTGGCTTGCCATAGTCATGTGACCTCTGAGGCCATCTTTTGTAAGTAAAGGTTTTCAGGCAGTGGTCATTTAGACACATCATATGGAACATGTTGTCAGAAGTGTGCAGCTGAGATTGAATAGATTTTAATAGCCTTAAGCGAGCTAGCAGCTGTAAGAAACAGTAGAGAATAATTAAAACTTCTGTCTGCAACTTGGTACAGGACATCAACAGCTGGGTGAGCTATTATGCCTTTGAGTATTCCAGTATCTGCTCCTATGGAGTTGAGAAGAGGATTTGAATTGGAAATGCTTCCAGTCTCAATGGCAGAATTATGAGATTGTCACTGAGTTCTCCAAGAAATCTGAATAAATAAGAGTAGCAACTCTATTGGAAGTGTTGGGGAAAGAGTACTATAAACTGTCTTGCATCCTAGACCTCACTGAAAAGCAGAGAAGCCAGGCTTGTGAAATTTTGGAGGCCATTGAAAACCTACTCTGAACCCTCTAATAATGTTATTAATGAACACTAGGGGGGGGATTTTTCCCTTGTTGGGCGGGCTTGGTGGGAGCGGTTGGGAAGCCGACCGCCACCTGCGATCGGGGCCACACCGCGATTTCTCGCTGGCAGGCCAATTAAGGCCATCCCCCCGCCCCCCCCCCCCCCCCCCCCAACCAGTGTGAAGGGCAGCAGTGCTTAGCACTGCCTGTGCGGGGGCGGGGGCGGGGTGGGGGGTGTGTGGAGGGCAAGCGCATGCTTGAAAATCTCCCTGAGGCACAGGGCTGCCTCAGGGAGATAAACATTTTTCAAAATAAAAATTAAAGATTTTAAAAATGTTATGAAACGTGTCTCCTCGTGTGACTCTGTCACATGAGCAGGGACATGTTATTAATTAAATTTAAAATTTTTAATTTTTTTTATATTTGCTGTTGGAAACCTTATGCTGCCCGTGGATGAGGTTTTCTAAAAAATGCAAAGGCTGCTTGACCTTTTCGCCTGCCCGCCAACTGTAAGGCTGGACGGGCAGCAAAAAATTTCTTTCAATTAGCTTTTCAATGGCCTTAACAGGCCTTTTAATTGTTGGCGGTTGCGAGCCAGAGTTGGCAGTGCCGAAATATCGCGCGAGTGAGCGATGACCTTGGGACGCTCGCCCGATATCATTGTGCGTCATTTTATGCTCGCTGGGGTCGGGCATGTGCCCACCCGCTGAGCTAAACATTCTTCCCTATGTGTTCCACACTAAAACTCAGGAAGAGAGGGAGAATCTTGATCAGCATGTGACTGCACGGAGACATCTAGCTAAACCTGAGTTTGGGCAACTGAAGGATGATCACATCAGAGTTAGGGTTGTCTCAAGAATAAGAGATCCTGCTGTGAGAACATGTTTGTGCAGAGAAGAAAAACTTATTCCCAAGAAAGCTGTTGACGTGTGCAGAAGCTCTGAGGTTTTTTTCATTCATTCACAGGATGAGGGTGTCGCTGGCTAAGCCAGCATTTATTGCCCATCCCTAGTTGCCCTTGTGAAAGGGGTGGTAAGCTGCCTTCTTGAATCGCTGCAGTCCATGTAGTGTAGGAACACCCACAGTGCGGTTAGGAAGGGAGTTCTAGGATTTTGACCCAGCGACGCTGAAGGAACGGCGATATATTTCCAAGCCAGGATGGTGAGTGACTTGGAGGGAAACTTCCAGGTGGTTAATCATCAGCTGGAGAGTAATGAGGCTTTGCGCTGTGCTGAGAGGCAGTCCAGGCTTTCCAAGTACAAGTCAATGAAGAAAAGAAAGGACAATTTTCAGAAGGGCCAATGGAAAGATCAAGGTCAGGATACTGGACGTAAACACTGTGGAGGACAGGAAACATGTCCAGTTTGGGGAAAGCAGTGCTCTAACTGCAAGTTGCTGGACTACTTTGCACACAAGTGTTTTGCTGGAAAGAAGAAAAGCAAGCCTATAAAGATGGTTGCTGCAGAGACGTCAAGCATGATTCTGACTAATTGCTCTACACCCTAGAACAGGCTGGCACTGACAAGTCTCAAGGTGAAAAATGGCTCGTGACTGTGGCATGATGGCTGCTGAAGAAGAGCATCAAGTTAATGTGAAACGTCAGATAAACACTAGTGCTAAGTGCAACATCATAAGTTTTGCAGACCTGTGTGAAGTTGCTCAAGGTGGTGACCGGAAAATGAAGCCATCAAAGGTAAAGTTGAGGCTATATAATGGAAAGATGCTCACTCCAAGAGGACAAACTAAGTTGAGAGCCCAATGCAAGTGGAAGGAAGACAATCTGTAGTTCCAGATAGTAGAAACTGAGCAAAGTCCCCTTATCTCAGCTGAAACAAGTCAAAAACTTGGACTGGTAACCCTCCATGTACCAGAAGAGAGTTGCAGTGTTTTCAAATCATTAGGTCATTGACTGCAGAACAGACCCTGATGTTCTCACAGATCTTGGATGCCTTCCTGGTGAATATGCTCTTGAAGCAGATGAGAGCCTGAAACCAACTCAGTGTCTTCTGAGGAGAGTTCCAGCTGCCTTCAATCTAGCCTGAAAGACAAAATAGAGGAGCTTGAAAAGATGGGAGTAATCAAGAAAGTGACAACTCCTTCAGACTGGATTAGCACCATGCTAGCAGTGAAAAAATCTGGAAGGCTGAGAGTATGCACGGATCCAAAGGATCTCAATAAGGCTTTGAAGAGATCTCATTACTCCATACCAACCATTTATGAAATTTTGCCACATTTTGCCAAGGCAAAGGTATTTACCACCCAGGATGTGAAGGATGGATTCTGGCAGATGAAGCTGGATGAAAGCAGCAGTTTTCTGACTATGTTCTGGATGCCATTTGGGAGATACAGGTGAT
This sequence comes from Cetorhinus maximus, assembly GCF_964194155.1. Taxonomy (NCBI): domain Eukaryota; kingdom Metazoa; phylum Chordata; class Chondrichthyes; order Lamniformes; family Cetorhinidae; genus Cetorhinus; species Cetorhinus maximus. The sequence continues at coordinate 211,471,132 of NC_135879.1, read as the reverse complement.
TGTGCATGCTGTTTGGCAATTCTACTGCACTGAAAAGGTATCAACGCCAGCAGCATGAGGTAGCCATTGATCTTCCAGGAGTGGAAGTGAGCGTGGATGATCGGCTAGTCTACGGATGTGGAAATACGATGGACAAAGTCATCACAGACCATAATCAGAATCTAGACTGATGGCCAGAGACAGCTCACCAGATAAACCTGAAACTGAACAAGAAAAAACTACAACTGAAGATCTGATTTTTGCCAACTGAACAAGGAACCGAATGACCATCTGTCCCAGAGGCCTACTGTTCTCCAACAAATACAATGGATCAGCAGCAACAATTACCCCAGCAGCATCTTGCCACGGCAATGACATTGCCCGAAGAGGCAATGCCACCCCAGAAACCAGCAGGCACTAGACAAACAATCAAACCACAGCTCGCATGCATATCATTAGAAGAACTGAATGTTTCGATGATTGTGTGCAATGCGTGTGTAGGGATGGACAGAAGTAGAACAGACTAGAATGAACAGACAGGTTTTTGTTCTTGTGTGATGAGTTTATTTTTAGACCATGTATATGGATAACTTGCAGATGATAGTACATGGAACTTGTTTTGTTCTTTTTTTTGACGAGGGGGATGTTTGGAGAAATGCCTTGGTATACTGTTGCCATTGTGCACTATGGCTTGGCATTATCAAGTCATCTTTTGTAAGTAAAGCTCTTAGGGCAGTAGCCATTTGGGCACACCATATGGAGCAGAATTCCCTCCTTAAACTTCTCTGCTTCTCTCTCATCATTTAAGAAGCTTCTTAAAACTTACCTGTTTGACCATGCTTTTGGTCACTTGCACTAATATCTCTTTATGTGGCTTGGTGTCATATTTCGTTTGGTAAAGCTGTTGTGAAGTGCTTTGAGACATCTTACACCATCAAAGGCACTATACAAATTTAAGTTATTGTTGCAATCTCATGAAAGTAATTTGCTTGGTTGTGAAGTGTTTAGAATTCCCATAGAACATGAAATCCCATTACATAAACATAACATTTCAAGGAGACCTGGAGGCGAATGTTTACTACAACCTGCCATTAGATGTCATGTAAACACTTGCAGACATTATTTTCTTAACAATATGGTAGAGTCTAATTTATTGTCAGGCTCAAATGAGTTTGATTGTAAAGAAATGTTAATAATTTCCCAGATCTTCATGATGCACCAGTTTCATTTCCTGCATCCCCTGGCAAGCTGCAAATTTCCCTCTTGGGTTACCAGCAGATGGTTACAATTAAGCCAGTAACCCTTCAGTAGCACATGTGTAGCTAGTCTTCATGTGTGAGGCTAGGCAATGAATGTTGACATGTTCTTCCACTGTGGATGGCATCATGACCACATCTTATCCTAACCATATCCAGTCCCTTTACGGGCGCATTTAATGGCAGCCTTCACTTGGTAAACAATCAGGAACAGGCACAATCACATTTTATCTATTATTAACTTGTTTGATTAAGTCAAAAGGAAAATTAACCTGCAGCGGTAGCTGCAAAAAAAATCAATATTTTGAGAACTTTGGTTTTACGTTAACATTTGCCGTCTCGATAGAAATACTGCTGCTTGCTCCTGGTCTGTGCTCACCCCTCCTCAGGGCTTTTCTGGTGTGGTAATTATAGTTTTATCTAATGTGTAATATACCTTTAAGAAGAATGCTGTTAAGGAAAATCACATGATCTTTAGTTACCAATGGAAGAGTAGCGCGGGCTAGTAGTCAGTAGTATGAAGATAGGGTTTGAAGTGAAAACAAATGAAGATAGGGTTTGAAGTGAAGAGTTGCTGCTGAGTATATTGTAAATAAACATAATGCTTTCCACCTAAGAAGTGTCAGATGATCAACTCTATCTATAATACCAACTCAGCCACCACTTACAGCAAGGGTGCAATGAGGATCCACAAGATCCAACATCTAGTTTCTCCTGAAGTCCCCCATTCCTGGTGCCATTCTGGTAACTCTCTTCCGCACTCTCTCCAAATGTCCTCGACATCCTTCCTAAAGCGTGGTGCCCAGAACTGGACACAATACTCTGGCTAAGGCTCATCAGTGAGTTAGAAAGGCTTACTAGCAAAATAGTGAACAATTCCAAAACATGATAAGCTCTGTGAGAATGAGTGAATGAATGAATTATTGAGGAAGAAATTACAGGGAAAGGATATTATCAGTGCTCAGACTGGGCTAGGGCGCTGAATTCACCCTGCTCACTCTTTGTTTATGTAGCATGGCCTCTTCATGTGTCAGAAATTTTTGGTTCTCTGCCTACATGAAGTTTGTTTCCTCCAGTTATGAGCCATTTTTCCTGTAATCATAGAATTTTGCAATACTGGAAAGGAGATAGACTTGTATTTATATTGTTTCTCACAGCCTCAGGGTGTCTCAAAGCACTTTACAGCCAATGAAAGACTTTTGAAGTGTAGTCACTGTCAATAATGTAAATAATGTAGCAGCCGATTGATGCATAGCAAACTCCTACAAACAGTAATTAAATAAATGATCAAATGATCTGTTTTAGGTTTAGTTGAGGGATGAATGTTGACCAGGAATCAGAGAGCTCCTTGCCCTTCATTGAACGGTGCCTTTTTCTCTTTTACGTGCATTTGAGGGGGCTGATAGGACCTCATTTTTAAAGTCCCTTGAGTATTGCACAGATACTCCAGCCTGGATTAGGTGTTCATGTCACAAGGGAACATGAAGTGACTGTGAACTGCCCATCTTGCATCACAGTGCCTGTGGAAGAGCAGGAATTTTTATTCCAAAGCCTTTTTATGATGTTATTGTGATGAAGCGTCCATTAGTAAGCAACAACTGGAATATGTGCCTGTTTTATGGCCATACATGGTAAGTAATCTCAGAGATGTAAGGTTGTCTGAGTGCTTTGTGTGGTGCACCAGTCAATATTGTTCCTTTACTGTCGCTGGGTGAAAATCCTGGAACTCCCTCCCTAACAGCACTGTGGGTGTACCTACACCACATGGACTGCAGCGGTTCAAGAAGGCAGCTCACCACCACCTTCTCAAGGGCAATTAGGGATGGGCAACAAATCCTGGGCTAGCCAACAATGCCCACATCCTGTGAAAGAATAAAAAAAAGTGATTGATTGAAAGGAAATACTTTGTGGTAAATGGACTTTGCCCATCTGATTGGTGAGGAAATGATGGACAACTTTACTGTGGGAGCTTTTCTGCAAACATGTTCCTTGTTTTGTCCCTATGTCTTCTTGGTGGTGCATTTGACATTTACACCGGCTGCAACCTAGGGCAGAATTTTCTGACTGGCGGGGGGCAGGGTGGGAGTGGATGCCCAGGCAGGCTGCCTGAAACATGCAGGCCCAAAAAAGATTCCTTACTGCAGAGTGCTGACCTGAAGGTTGTGAGTCCAGACCAAGCAGCTGGTATGCGTTTTGAAGTATTGCAGATCACACAGGCAAGTATCAGTAACTTTGAAACGTCAATATTTGACAGAGCACACTCGCGACCCCACTGAGCCCTCTTATCCCTCCCGTGGATGAGGTTTATACACATGTGTCCTACCCACCTGCCCGTTGCACTCGTGTGCCAACCCGAAGGTTGCACGGGCGCTGAAAAATCGCCATCAATTGGCGCCTCAAGGGCCTTAAATGCCTGGTTAATTAATGGTGGGCCTGCATCTGAGATCAACGCGCGCCCACCCAACGAAATATCGCGATGGCACGTGGTGACGTCAGGACACTCGACCGATGTCTCCGCGCATCATTTTATGCGCGTGCGTGCGGGGCCCGCCCCCACATGCCAACGGGACAATTCTGCCCCTACTCTCAGGTATTGTTCTCCTGATGTTAGGATGCCTTTAATTTCCAAATGGGCAGCCCCCCTTTCACCCACTCCCTACAGAAGTGTCTTGACTGCTGTACTGGTAATGAGAGTCATAAAAAGATAAGAACATAAGGAATGGGAGTAGGTGAAGACGAGGCAGCCCCTCCAGCCTGCTCAAACATTCAATACAATTGTAGCTGATCTCCAACCTCAACTCTACTTCCCCATCCAACCCCCATATCCCTTGATTCCCTCAGAGTCCCAAAGTCTATCAATCTCAGTCATGAGTATACTTTCCATTCATACTTTCTGAAGTAGATTGTTTCAAAGATTCACAACCCTCTGAGTGAAGAAATTTCTCCTCACCTTAGTCTGAAATGGCCAAGTCTTTACCCTGAGACTGTGCCCCCTATTGCTGGACTCTCCAGTCTGGGGAACTATCCTCTCAGCAGCTAACCTATCAAAGCCCCCTTAGAATTTTATAGATTTCATTGTGTCACCTCTTATTGCTGTATCGCTCCTCCTGACACTCATTTTTCATGTTCACTCACTAAAAAGTTCCTTTTAATTCACTAGTTTAGTTCAAATGGGTGTTGTAGCCATTAAAGCAGTATATTTAATTGTGCAGTGGGAGCTTGTACAGAAGACCCAAATAGATGTCCCTTTGAAAACTTTGGCATTTACCGTCACCTCGAAGCAGCTGGGGTGGGTTGCTCACTGACCCCAGTTATGACCCCGAAGCACGGCAGAGGCTGGATTTTTACAGGCCCTCTGGTGGCGGGATTGCAGGCAGAGGGTGTCTGTAAAATGCCATGGGCACTGTGCCTGCTGCCTACTGGTTCACTCCTGCCTCTGCCACAATTTTACCTACGGCATGGCCAATTAATGGCCAACTAAGGGCTCCATCCCACCACTGCTGGGGCTTTAACCTGCGACGGGAAAGGTTCGTGCCAAGCATCCAGCCCAGCAGCTTCCACTGAATGGGCTAGAGGTGGGCAATGAGGTGGTGCCTCCCACCGCCGCCACCCCTGCCCCCCCACCTGCTTACCCCAGCACCCTAGCCCTCTAGCCCTCCAGCTCCAAAGCACAATTTTAACCCTAAAACCATTTAACCTTGTGTTGGCTAATTCTAGTGTGGGTCTAAGATTTGTGTTTTAAACCTAAATAAAGGCTAAATAGGGAAATGAAGGCAGAGCTGGTTAAAGTGAACTGGGGAAACTATGTTAAAAGTTAGGACACTAAAGATATAGTGGCACACTTTTAAGGAGATATTTAATAACCCTCAACAAACATTTATCCCAGTCATAAAGAAAAACTCTTTGAGAAGGATGCATCATCTGTGGCTAAATAAGGAAGTTAAGGATAGTATCAGATTGAAAGGAACATTGTACAAACCTGCAAAGATTCATAATGGTCGGTCAGAAGATCGGTCAGATTTTAAGAATCAGAAAAGCATAACTAAAAAATAATGAAGAGGGAGAAAATAGAATTTAAGAGAAAGCTAGCTAGTAATATAACAACAGTAAGAGTTTCTGCAAGTATTCAAAAAGGAAAAGAGTAACTAAAGCTAGTGTTGAACCTCTAGAGAGTGAGTCTGGGAAATTAATATTGGAAAACAAGGAAATGGCAGAATGTTGAACAAGTGTTTTGTGTCTGTTTTTACTGTAGAAGAGTTAGAAAAGTTCCCAAAGGCAATTGAAAATCAAGAGGTGAAAGTGAGGGAGGAATTTAAAACAATTACCATCACCAGGGAAAAGGTGCCGGGAAAAGTGCTAGACTAGAAAACTACTAGACCTAAAGGCTGACAGGTCCCCACGACAGGATGCCCTGTTATCTGAGGGTCTTGAAAGAAGTGGCTGCAGAGATACTAGAGGCATTAGTTATAATCTTCCAAAATTCTTTAGATTCTGGAAGGGTCCCAGCGGATTGGAAAATAGCAAATATAACACCTTTATTCAAGAAAGGAGGGATTCAGAAAGCAGGAAACTATAGGCCAGTTAGTCTAACATCAAGCATAGGGAAATTGCTAGAATCTATTATTAAGAAAATCATTATGGGATCAGGCAGAATCAACATGGGTTTGTGAAAGGGGAGTCGTGGTTAACTAATTTATTAAAGTTTTTTGAGGAAGTAACAAGCAAGGTGGATAAAGGGGAACCTGTAGGTGTGGTGTACTTGGATTTCCAAAAGGCATTTGTCAAGGTGCCACATCAAAGGTTACTTCATAAAATAAGAGCTTGTGTGTAGGAGGTAACATATTATCATGGATAAAGGATTGGTTAGCTAACAGGAAACAGAGAGGTAGGATAAATAGATCTTTGTCAGGTTGGAAAACTGTAACAAGTGGGGTGCCACAGGGATTAGTGCTAGAGCCTCACCTGTTTTCAATCTACATCAATGACTTGGATTAAGGGACTGAATATATGGTAACTAAATTGGGTGAGGGCACCAAGATAGGTAGGAAAGTAAGTAGGTAGGAAAGAGAGGTGGTAGGGAGTTGGCAAAGGGATAGAGATTGAGTGAGTAGGCAAAAATTTGGCAGATTAATTATAAAGTGAGAGAATGTGAATTTTGGCAAGGAGTATAGAAAAACAGTCTATTATTTAAATGTAGAGAGAGTGCAGAAATCAGTAGCACAGAGCGACGTGTGTATCCTGGTACATGAATCATAAAAAGTTAATATACAGGTACAGCAAGTGATTGGGAAAGCAAATGGAATGTTGGCATTTGTTGCAAGGGGAATGGAATATAGAAGTAGGGAAGATTTACTGCAGTTGTACAGGGCCTTGGTGTGACCACATCTACCATATTATTTACAGTTCTGGTCTCCTTATTTGTAAAACGAGATAATTGCATTAGAAGCAGTTCAGAGAAGGTTCACTTGACTGATTCCTGGGATAAAAGGCTTTTCTTACGAAGAAAGGTTGAACAGCTTGAGCCTATACCCATTGGAGTTGAGAAGAATGAGAGGAGAACTTATTAAAACAAAAAAGATCCTGTGGGGACTTGATATGGTGGATACCAAGAAGATATGTTTTCTTATGGGGGAGACTAGAACTGGGGGACGCAGTTTTAGAATAAGAATTTTTTCAAGACTGAGTTAAATAGATTTTTGATAGACAAGGGAGTCAAGGATTATGGAGGGCAGACAGGAAAGTGCAGTTGAGCCCACAACCACGGCCATGATCTTATCAAATGGCGGAGCAGGCTCAAAGGACTGAATGGTCCACTCCTGCTCCTCAGCCCTATATTCCTAGCAAAAAGTGTGACTGGTTTAGAATGGGATTGAAGTCTAAATGTAGACAATGGATGATCAAACACTCTGTGGGGTGCTATTGTTTCTTTGCCGCTGGGACAATGTAGGTATCACCTGTGTAAAGTAAGTGCGGCTGAGTTCCAATATAGGACAGTGTTTGAACTTGATTACCATTGGAATTATGGGGGAGATTCTCCGGAATTTTCCCTTAGGTGCTTAACCAGGTAGTTCAGCATCACAGTAGGGTACATTATAGCTCACAGGCCTTAACTGAAGCAAATCGCCTGTTTCTATTCTTTCTTATGTTATTCGTTAGAAAAGAGTTCCGGATAAGCTGAAGCATTTGATTTTCGTTTCTGTTTATTTCCGCTGGTTTTTATGAAAATGATCTTTGGAGGAATCATAGACGTAAGCTGTGGAGTGGAGCTAAACTAACCTCACTTGATGTAAACATCAGCTTCAAGTGCTTCATTTCAGCTGTGTGTACATTAGTTCAGGTTCCTTGTAACATGAAGTAGAGTTACTGCATCAAGCCATTCACAATTTAAACAAAGCATACCGAAACAAACCACAGCACAAATGACAAGAAGGAAATCAAAGACCTTAAAGTCAAACCAAATTCCTTATAAGCGTTTGATTTTAAAAGGGGCGTCAATATCACCCTTATGATTTTTGGAAGACTGCTTCCCTCTGCGTTCTTACCCATTAGCCATGCTCTTTGAGACCAATAGAGGACTGTAATGCTGACAAAGAACTGGAGAGCTGTTCTTTTCACTGATCACCAGTGACCTGGTTAGTGTATACAATAAGCAGAGAAAGTAGACCGTTTACTATTCTGTCTATAAACATCACAAAATAGTTTGCAAGCCGCGTAGACAGGACTTTCAGGCTACAGTGCAGATTGCGATGACTGGAGTGAAGATTTGATTGTATCTGGGTTACATAAATTCCACTCTCTTGCCACTGAATTCATGGGGCAGGATTTTTAGGTGGGTGGGTGGGCACGATCGGCAGTCCCGGGATCGGCCGGGGAATGGACTGCCGATTGTGATCAACCCCCGAGCTGACATGCTCAGTGCCGCCAGGGTGGGGGTGGGAGGAGGGTGGGCACTGAATGAAAGCTCCATGAAGGCAGAGAGCTGCCTCAGGGAGCTGAAGACTTGAAAACAATTAAATAAAGTTTTTAAAATCAGGAAAAAAATGCCCAAGATTCACAATCAGTCACCTGAACGTTTACATTATAAAAATGCTGTCCATAGATTTTTATATTTTTTATTTAATGACAGAAACTTCATTCCGCCCTTGGATGATGTTTCATGAAAAATGCAAAAGTCCGCCTGGCTGACTCGCCCGTCCACCGAACGTAAGGCTGGACGGACCACAAAAGTTTGAAGACAATTGCCACTTTAATTACACTAATTGGCCCCTTAATTGTCGGTGGGCACGCTTCTAACTTTTGCACGTGCCCGCCGACCGAAATATCGCAGGAGCGCGGGATTACATTGGGATGCTCGCCCGATGTCATCTCACGCGATTTCGCATCCAATCAGGTCGAGCGGATTCTCACACGCTGACCTAAAAATTCTGCCCCATCTCCTTATGGTTTTCTCACTCAGGTTGTATCAGGTCGTGGGATGCCTTTTAGTTAAACATTGAGGGGACTGAACCTATTGTTTTTGCACCAGATCAAGTTCAGTACCCTTGCTATGAATTCCATCTCCTTTATAAACTCCAACCTCGACATTTTAATTGGCCAAGAATTTTGCTTCTGACCCTATATCCCTTCTGTCACAAAGACCACCTACTTACACTTCCGTAACACTGCTGTCTCCACCCTGCATCAACATGTCTGTTGAAACTCTAATCTGTAACCTCATGGCCTGTCGTATCACCCACTCTACCACTACCACCAAACCAGGGGATCAACCCAGGTTCAATGAAGAGTGCAGGAGGGCACGCCAGGAACAGCACCAAGCAAACTTAAAAATGGGGTGTCAACCTGGTGAAGCTACAACACAGGACTACTTGCGTGCCAAACAGCATAAGCATCAAGTGATAGACGGAGCTAAGCGATGCCACAAACAAAATATCAGATCAAAACTCTGCAGTCCTGTCACATCCAGTCAAGAATGGTGGTGGGCAATTCAACAACGCACTGGAGGAGGAGGCTCCACAAATATCCCCATTCTCACTGACAGGGGAGGCCAGCACATCAGTGCAACAACCTTCAGCCAGAAGTGCCAAGTGGGTGATCCACTTCGGCCTCCTCCGGAGGTTCCCAGCATCACAGATGCCAGTCTTCAGCCAATTCAATTCACTCCACATGATATCAAGAAATGGCTGAAGGCACTGGATACTACAAAGGCTATGGGCAATAGTACTGAAAACTTGGGCTCCAGAACTTGCTGCACACTTAGCCAAGCTGTTCCAGTACAGCTACAACAATGGCAATGTGGAAAATTGCCCATGTATGTCCTGTACACAAAAAGCAAGACAAATCAATCCAGTCAATTATCGCCCCATCAGTCTACTCTCGACCATCAGTAAAGTAATGGAAGGGGTCATCAACAGTGCTTTCAAGCAGCACATGCTTAGCAATAGCCTACTTACTGATGCCCAGTTTGGGTTCCACCAGGGTCACTCAGCTCCTGACCTGATTACAGCCTGATTCAAACATGGACAAAAAAATTTAAGTCCCAGTGGTGAGGTGAGAGTGACTGCCCTTGACATCAAGGCCTCATTTGACCAAGTGTGGCATCAAGGAGCCCTAGCAAAATTAGAGTCAATAGGAATCAGGAGAAAACTCTCTGCTGGTTGGAGTCGTACCTAAAAAGAAAGATGGTTATGGTTGTTGGAGGTCAATCATCTCAGCTCCAGGACATCACTGCAGGAGTTCCTCAGGGTAGTGTCCTAAGCTCAATCATCTTCAGCTGCTTCATCAATGATCTTCCTTCCATCATAAGGTCAAAAGTGGGGATCTTCGCTGATGTTTGCACAATGTTCAGCACCATTGGTGACTCCTCAGATACCGAAGCAGTCCATGTCCAAATGCAGCAAGACCTGGAAAATATCCAGGCTTGGGCTGACAAGGGGCAAGTAACATTTGTGCCACACAAGTGCCAGGCAACGACCATTTCCAACAAGAGAGAATCTAACCATTGCCCCTTGATGTTCAATGGCATTACCATCGCTGAATCCCCCACTATCAATATCCTGGGGATTACCGTTGACCAGAAACTGAACTGGACTGGACTGTGGCTACAAGGGCAGGTCAGAGGCTAGGAATCCTGCAGCAAGTAACTCACCTCCTGACTCCCCAAAGCCTGTTCCACGATCTGCAAGGCACAAATCAGGAGTGTGATGGAATACTCTCCACTTGCCTTGATGAGTGCAGCTCCCACAATGCTCAAAAGCCTTGACACCATCCAGGACAAAGCAGCCCGCTTGATTGGCACTCCACTCACAAACATTCACTCCCTCTGCCACCGACATACAGTAGCAGCAGTGTGCACCATCTACGAGTTGCACTGCAGAAACTCACTGAGGCTCCTTAGACAGCACCTTCCAAACCCATGACCACTACCATCTAGAATGACAAAGGCAGCAGACACATCACCACCTGGAAGTTCCTCTCCAAGTCACTCATCACCCTGACTTGGAAATATATCACTGTTCCTTCACTGTTGCTGGGTCAAAATCCAGGAACTCCCTCCCTAACAGCACTGTGGGTGTACCTACAGCACATGGACTGCAGCAGTTCAAGAAGGCAGATCACCACCACCTTCTCAAGAATTAAAAAAAACAAACCCAGTCCTCCCTGGATGGCAAAAGAGATAGAGGTTAAGATGAAGGAGAAAAAATGTGCTTATGACAGATGTCAGGTGGATAATACAATTGAGAACCAGGCTGAATATTGAAGGTTCAGAGGGGAATTGAAAAAACAAATAAGAGAAGCAAAGAGGGAGTATGTTAAGATCTGGCAGCTAACATAAAGGGGAATCCAAAAGTCTTCTATAAACATATGAATAGTAAAATGGTGGTAAGAAGATGAATGCAGCTGATTACAGACCAAAACAGATTTACACACTGAGGCCAGGGGAATAGCTGAGGTATTAAATGAATACTTTGCATCTTTCTTTACCAAGGAAGAAGGTGCTGGCCAGGTCATTGTTAAAGAGGACATAGTTCAGATACTTGAAGGGTTTAAAATTGATAAGTGTATTGGATGGGCTGTCTGTACTTAAAGTTGATAAAGCACTTAGAGCAGATGAGATATATCCATGGATACTAAGGGAAGCGAGAGTGGAAATTGGAAGGCACTGGCCATAATTTTCCAATCTTCTTTAGGCTCAGGAGTAGTGCCAGAGGACTGAATAATTGCAAAGGTTGTTCAAAAAATGGTGTAAAGATAAGACCAACAACTACAGGTCAGTCAGTTTAACTTCAGTGATGGGGAAGCTTCTAGAAACAATCATTCAGGACAAAATTAATAATCACTTGTGCAAATGTGGGTGAATTAAGGAAAATCAGCATGGATTTGTTAAGAGCAAATCGTGTTTAACTAACTCGCTTGAGTTCTTTGAAGAGGTAACGGAGAGGGTTGATGAGGCGAACATGGGCTTAAAAAGACATTTGATAAAGTGCCACACAAGAGACTTGTGAAAAAAGTTAAGAGCTCATGGAATAATAGTAGCAACATGGATACAAAATTGGCTGAGTGACAGAAAACAAAGGGTATAGTGAATGGTCATTTTCAGACTGAAGGAATGTTTATGTGGAGTTCCTAAGTGATCAGTGTTAGGATCCCTGCTCTTCCAAATATATATACGTGGTAATCAGCAGGAAGTTTCCTTCCCCATATTTGATCTGATGCCCTGAGACTTCTTGGGGTCCAGAGTCAATGTTGAGGACTCCCAGGGCAACTCCCTCCCAACTCTATACCACGGTGCCGTCACCTCTGCCGGGTCTGTTCTGCCGATAGGACAGGACAGGGATGATGATGGTGGTGTCTGTAAGGTGTGATTCCTGTGAGTATGGCTGTCAATTTTGGCACAAGCCCCCAGATGTTAATGTGGGGGACTTTGTAGGGTCAACATGGCTGATTTTGCCATTGTCGTTTCCGGTACCGAGGTCAATGCTGGGTGGTCCGTCCAGTTTCAATCTTCAGAGACTTTTTAGCAGTTTGATACAACTGAGTGGCTTGCTAGGCCATTTCAGAGGGTACTTAAGAGTCAACCACATTGGTGTGGGTCTGGAGTCACATGTAGGCCTGACCAGGTGAGAACAGCAGATTTCCCTCCCTAAGTGGCATTAGTGAACCAGTTGGGTTTTTACAACAATCGATGATAGTTTCATGATCACCATTACTGGGACTAGATGTTTTTCGGTCCTTCCCTTCATGGGGTTATACCTTGACTGTACTCAAATCAGCTCATCTTTAAAAGCAGCCCATTGTTCAGTTACCATTTTGCATGCTAACCTTTTGATTCTAATTTACCTAGGCCAGTGTCATTCTTGCCCCATTGAAGTAGGCTTTCCCCCAATTAATTATTCTTACTCTGGATTGCTTGCTGTCCTTTTCCATAGCCCAACCTATACCTTATGATACAATGATCCCCATACCCTAAATATTTCTACTGACACTTGATCCACCTCATTCCCAAGAACAAGATTCAGCCTCCTGTTCTGAAGAACAGTCACATTTGACTTGAAACATCAACTCTGTTTCTCTCTCCACAGATGCTGCTGGGCCTGCTGAGTTTTTCCAGCATTTTCTATTTTTATTTGAGATTTCCAGCACCTGCAGTATTTTCCTTTTATTATTATGCCTTCTTTCTTGTTGGACTGGAAACATACTGCTGGAGAAAATTCTCCTGAGCACACTCTAGGATCACTAACCCCCTCTCTGCTCTTTACATTACTATTATCCCAGCCTATGGACAGGATTTTCCAGACCCGACACTGACTGGCATCTCTTGGCCAGTCCATTTGAAGAAGGGTGGTATGGTGAACTTTCCACATGAGTAATACAGTTGAAACTGATAAATCAGTGAAATTCAGCACTCATGAATACTGTTCCATTGTCTGATACGACCACTTCAGGTAATTTGTTGATTGTGAAACTTTGGCGTAGCTTGTCTATTGTAGCAGAAGTTGTCGATGACCTCACTTCATATATGTCCATCTATTTCGAAAGTGCATCGACAATAAATAGAAACATTGTTCCCATAAAAGATCTCACATAGTCAATGTGTACTCGCACCCATGGCCTTCCTGGCCACTCCCAGGGGTGTAACAGAGCTGTTGCAGGTAATTTTTGTACTTGCTGATACTGAGTACAACTTCTCACTAAGTTTTCTATTTCTCCATCCACCCCAGGCCACTATAAATAGCTGCGTGCTATTGCATTCATTTTGGAAATTTTGGGACGTGCACTGTGAGGTTCAGATAACAATGGCTTTCGTTCTTTTGGAGGAACAGTCACTCATGCTCCCCACAATAAGTTACCTTCCTGGCTGGTTATTTTGTATCTTCTCTGGAAATACGGTTTCATTTAATCAGATTCTTGTTCTTGTGACCAACCTTGAAGGACTTGACCTCGCACTCTGGATAAGTCTGGGCCTCGATTTGTCCAATCTTTAATCTGTCTAGCACACATCAGTGATGAGTCCAGGAAGCTCAGTAATAAAACAAATTCTTGAGGAATTGGAACATCTTCATCTTTTACAAGCATGGGCAAACGAAAGAGTGCATCTGCATTTGCAATTTGACTTCCGGGTCTATGAATGAAAGTATACTCATATGTTGCCAAGATCAATGCCCATCTTTGTACTCTTGCTGGGGCTATAGGGGGTTGGACTGAATAATCCCAACAATGGTTTGTGGTCCGATATGATAGTAAAATGATGACCGTATACATATTGGTGAAACTTCTTAACACAAAAAATGATTGACAGGCCTTATTTTTCTATTTGAGAGTACCCTTTTTCTGCAGTATTGTGCATTCTCAATACATATCCTATAGGTCGTTCTGATCCATCATCCATTCGATGGGAAAGCTCTGCTCCCACTCCATAGGGAGATGCGTCACACGTTAATACCAATCTTTTTTTGGGTCAAAATGTACTAGAAGTGTAAATGATTGTAACAACTGTTTCACTTTTGTGAAAGCCTCTTCCTGTGGGGTTTGCCAAGGTCATCGCTGTTTTTTCTTGAGCAAGTAATACAGTGGTGCCAGTTCTGTTAACAAATTAGGCAAGAGGCGTCCATAGTAATTGATCAGCCCCAAGAATGATTTCAGTTCGGATGTATTCTTTGGCACTGGTGCTTCTCTAATGGCTTCCACTTTTTCTTCAACTGGATGTAGGCCTTGTGACCTAGCTAAGTTACCCCTTTCACTTGGAATGTGCACTTTTCTTTTGACAACTGCACTCCAACAAAAAACATTTCAAAACTTCTTCCAAGTTCATCAAATGTTCCTTTTCATTGAGTCCAATCATGAGAAGGTTCAAATAAACTGCAACGTGGGGCAGTCCCTGTAGTAAACTTTCCATGGTTCTTTGGATTAAGGTGCAAGAGGAAGATATGCCAAAAGGTAAATGTTTGTATTGGTACAACTCTTTGTGTGTATTCATGGTGACAAATTTCAAGGAGGCCTTCCCTAATTCCAATTGTTGATAAGCATGGCTCATATTAAGCTTCGTGTAGGCAGTTCCACCTGCCAGTTTAGCATATAAGTCTTTCATTTTTGGTATGGGATATCTGTCCAACTTAGCTACTTTATTGGCTGTTAATTTGTAGTCTCCACAAATTCGAAAGCTTCAGTCAGGTTTGAGAACAGGTACAATTGGTGCTGCCCACTCTGAAAACTGCACTGGTTGTATCACTCCCAGTTTTTCTAATCTGTCCAGTTTGGTGTCTACCTTTTCCCGCATTGCATAAGGTACTGGTCTTGTCTTCATGGATCTTGGGGTTGCTGCTGGATCTACATGAATTTTTGCTTGTAGCCCCTCAATCTTTCCAAATTCATCCTTGAAAACTGAGACATATTTTTGTAGTAGCTCTGATAGCCCATTTGTTTTGTCTTGGAAGATTTCAGTCCATTCCAATTTAATTTCTTCAGGCGCGTTTCGTCCAAGGAGTCCAGGTCCCTCACCTGCTACCACCATCAAGGGTAATTTCACTGTTTGACCTCCATAGTGTACTGTGACTTTACATATGACTTGTATGTCTTCTCCTGTGTAAGTTTTCAATTTGGCATCAGTTTCTTCCAAGTTTAGTTTACGTTCCCCATGATTCAGGAATTTAAAAGTATGCTCACCTATCACTGTTGTGGCTGTTCCAGTATCCACCTCCATTCTGATAGGCCTCTCATTCACTCTCATGTTTACATAGATTGGTTCTGTTCTTCCTATCGTTAAATTATATAATGAATAAATATCTGAATCTATTATTTCAGATTTTTCAATGCTGTAAATCTCATTGGATTTTTGCTTTTGTCTGAAAGTCTGCCTGATTCTATCTTTACAATGTCTCATGAGGTGCCCATTTCGATGACGGAAAACACATTCAATCTTTTTAAACTGTGATTCATTACAAGGTTGTCTGCTTCCACCTCTGTTACCATGATGACATGTTTTTGCTGCTAAGTTATCGCTTTTGATTTGTCTGCTAGCGGTGGCTGCTTCCCACTTCTGACTAAAGCTTTGCACTTTCACACTCTTTTTGGCTGAGGCTCCCCGCTCAATGTGGAGGACGGCGCCATTTTGCACTCCCTGTATGGCTTTCGAGTCTTGCACTGCACCTTCCATTGCCAGAGCGATTTCCAATGCCTTCTGAAAATCTAAATTTGTTTCAGACAGTAATCTCTTCTGAATCACATCTTCTTTATATCGCACGCCAAACGATCTCTAAGTATATCATTGACACAAGTACCAAACTCGCAATATTCAGTTAATTGTTTCAGACTTGTCACATAACAAGCAACCGTCTCCCCCGTGGCTCTACTCCTTGAGTTAAATTTGAACCATTGGATCACTGACGGCTTGGGCTGATAATGATTCTTTACGAAGTTCACTAATTCATCAAAACATTTCGATTCTGGGGCACTGGGTGCCAACAAATTTCAAATTAATCCATTTGTCTTACTCCCACATGTGGATAAAAGGATCGCGGGCTTCTTCTCCTCCCCAACGATGTCATTCGCCTAGAAGAAGAACATGAGGCATTCAGCATAATGAGACCAGTTGTCCCAGGTTGGATCAAAAGGCTCCGCTCTTCCAAATTGCGGCACGCTCTGAGGGGATTGTGGCCTCTCTGAGGGGATTGCGGCACGCTCTGAGGGGATTGCGACCTCTTTAAGGGGATTGTGGCATGCTCTGAGGGGATTGTGGCCTCTCTGAGGGGATTGTGGCACGCTCTGAGGGGATTGCGGCCTCTCTGAGGGGATTGTGGCCTCTCTGAGGGGATTGTGGCCTCTCTGAGGGGATTGCGGCCTCTCTGAGGGGATTGCGGCCTCTCTGAGGGGATTGTGGATGCTCTGAAGGGATTGAAGCCTCTCTGAGGGGATTGAGGCCTCTCTGAGGGGATTGTGGCCTCTCTGAGGGGATTGTGGCCTCTCTGAGGGGATTGCGGCCTCTCTGAGGGGATTGCGGCCTCTCTGAGGGGATTGTGGCACGTTCTGAGGGGATTGCTTCGATGATCAAGAAGGAAATTTTTCTTTACTTACAACTACCGTGCGAGGTACGGCCCGATTTCGGTTCTTCTGATTTCCTTCACTGTTTCTTGCTTTTTACTCTCGTCGCCAGTTTGTTGGATCCAGTGCCCTGGTTTGTTGGGGCTAAATGATCCAGGTTGCATGCTTGTTTCAGGGTGACCGAGTTGGTACCAAGGCAGAGAAGATCAGTAGACCGTTCTTAGAAGAAACACATCCTGTTTATTTACAAAAGGAACTCAGCAGCTATACTTTTCTGCTTACAGCTCAAACCTCTGTCCTTACTCTTCAGACTCTAACTCAAGACTACTGACTTCAGAGGTAGCCCGCGCTACTCTGCTATTGGGTATCAAGATCATGTGATCTTACATTATAACATTTGTCTTGGCGGGTATTACACATCAGATTACTACACGTTGGTACCGATGTGGACCATGACTGCTGGCTGTTCACCAACCTCAGGGTGACCTGCAGCTGTTGACCCTGACATCAGGGAGAAAACACACCATTCTGGATTCATGTCTGCATCCACGGAAATGCCTGTCTGTTTCCCTAATAATCAAATCTCCTATCATTATTGCTCTTCCAGTCTTCTTTGCACCGGCCCCCCTCCCCCACCCCCGTACAGCTGAGCCAGCCATGCTATCATGGACTTGGGTCTGGCTGCACTCCCCAGATGTATCATCACCCTTATCGGTATTCAGAACTGAATACTGGTTGGAGAGTAGAATGTACTCAGGGGACTCCTGCACTACGTGTCTGTTTCTTCTTGACTGCCTGGTGGGCACCCATTCCCTCTTTCCTTACACACTCTTAAGCTGTGGGGTGACTGTTGTGTGACATTGTCCGAGAGGGCAACAAGAGACCTCAGAGAGAAGACAACAAAAGACCCCTGAGCAAGGACAACATTCAGCCCCAGGAAGAGGGAGACAAAAGACCCCACAGCAAAGGAGGCATATAGCAGTGCGGAGTGAGCAGATGGCTATGAATGAAGGAAAGCTATCTGAAGTAACTCAAAAGAAGCAAAACGTGCAAAAAGTAAATGAAGCTGTTCTATGGGGAAATGTCCACATCAGAGTGAATTGGAAAGTTTGAAGCGCAAGATTCAAGATGAGTCTATACCTCTGAAAACGCATGATAAACTGAAGTTTTCAATGAACCAAGTTGTTCGAGATCTGAACAGACAAATTCAGAGACAACATAAAGGCATCAGGAGGAAATAGCGACTTTAAATTCCACAGTTGGCAAATCAAAGCAGGAGTTGGAAAAACTCAACCAGATGTACAGCCAGACAAAACAGCAGGCAGAAAAGGCACATAAAGAAGTTGTGACCCTGAAGGACTCCTTAAAATATCAATATGTATCCATGGAAAAACATGAAGAGCTAAAAATGATGTTGAATATTACTTCAGATAAACCTGCATTGGAATTATCAGTAGCGACAAAACGATGCACCGAAGTCCAGAGTGAGTTGGCAAGAGGTCAACATGAAAATAAACAGTTGAAAGAACAACTGACTGTCCTTCAAGATCAAATGCAAAAGGAATGTGTAACCATTAAGCACCTGAAGAAGTGAAGACTGTCTTAAACAGCAGAACAGAAGCAGAGCAGAAGAACCGCAAGGAGACTATGCTGAATTACAGGAAACGCTCAAGATGAAGCAAGTGAGCTTCACAAGGAAAAGGAAAACCTGTTGACAGACCTTCACATGCTTCAAGAATTCCTTAGGACAAAGTTTATTCCTCTGGAAAATTATGAAGAGAAGGAAAATAAATTTAATGTCACTTTGAACAAGCTGAAGAACCAGTTGGCAGAGAAGACTCAGCAATGTTCTATATTCCAGGAGGAAGCTTAAAACTGCAAGAAACAGACTGAAGAGCTGAAGAAGCAGCTGAATGGAAAAGGGGACGCATTGAAAGGAAAAGCCATATAACTTTCCAAACTGCAAGCAGATAATGAAGCCATGAATTGCACAATTACAGAGCTGAAACAAGTTAAGACTTCACTGCAGACAGACCTGGCCAACAGTGAAACCAAAATGAAGGACAAGGACAAAGGTCTGTTGCAGAAAGAGAAAGAAAAATACAGAGATAAGATCAAAAACTGTGAATCCGACCCTGAAGTGTAAGGAACTAGAAGAAGAAAGAGCACTGGATGCCTCAGACTTACTGAGAACCATTCCGCTGAATGAAAAGATTCATATGCTTGTAAAACAGTTTAAAAATAAAACAGCAAACAAGTGTTTGGCTGAGATTGTGAAACAAATGGATATAAAGGTTCCATTTGTGAAACATCAAAGTTCAGCAAGAACATGGCAGATACCACGAAAAAACAAGTTTTTAATCTACTCTAGGAATGAATGGAGCACACATTCCATGCGGAAGGAACGATGTCTAAAAAAGCAAACGAGTTGTTAATAAAGAGGAACGCAACTCAAAGGAGCGCAAAAGGTGAATCAAATGGAGATAGTAGTACTGTGGTACTGGTACTTGGCTACCATTCCTCCAAACGTGACAGACTGAGATGTAGGAAGAACTGTCAAACCTCAAGACCGTCTGACTTTATAAAGTCAGAGACTTGAGATAGGGGAGCAGGGATAGCAAGTAAAGATTGTATTACAAATAGTTATACTCTATTGGAAAGCAAAGTTTTCTTTGGAGAAGATAGGGGCATGTTGTATGATGTTGGATGTGCCAGCATCCCAGTGTAATGTAAAGGTGTTCAGCAGAGCATGGGTTAATGTGGGATTGGAGAACAGCACCATCCATGGTATAATCGCCCCCACCGGAGTCGGCGACGGCCCTGGCGGAGCGCCGAGAAGACGATCAAACTTGACCATCTAGAGGAAGTAAAAGTCGTAACAAGGTTTCTGTAGGTGAACCTGCGGAAGGATCATTATCGGCCGGGGGGGCCCGCCACACTTGTGTGTTGGCCCGTCTTCCTTCTTCTTTGAGCCTGTGGTTAACCTCACTGGTTAACCATTTCCCCTTCTGTACTTAGTCCCTGGAGCTGCTGGGGTGGTCTGCCGCTAACTGCACCCGTACTACCGGGCGGGTGGCTCTCCTTACCGGCCGGCTGCCCTGCCTGCTCACTGGTTAACTATTTCCCCTTCTGTACTTTGTCCCTGGAGCTGCTGGGGAAGGCTGCTGCTAACTGCACCTGTAATAGACTGAGAGAAATGTCTAGAGAGAACACGCTGGAACCAGCCTGCATGGAGGTAATAGCACCATGCATGACAGTAACCTGGGATCTGTAAATAGTTAAAGATTAACAATAAATTGTTCATATTTAAATGTACAAGTATCAAGGTCTCATCATTTAGACATTTAAAGAACCCATATTTCAATAGTGACCACGCCCGTAAATCTGCTATCCTCAAAGCTCTCAGTCTCATGGATGCACTGCAGTGATGCCAATTGCTGCTCAAGCTCTGAAACCTCAAGCTCGGGCTGCAGCTGCTGCGGCTGACAACACATCCTGCACACATGGTTACCCAGGACACAGGAAATGTCCTGAAGTTCCCACATGGAACAGGGTGTGGACTTCCGAGCTCAGGTGGTGACATAGTGGTATTTTCACTAGACTGGTATTCCAGAGACCCAGGGGAATGCTGTGGGGACCTGGGTTTGAATCCCACCATGGCAGATGGTGAAATTTGAATTCATTAAAAGTCTGATGATAACTACGAAACCATTATTGTAAAAACCCATCTGGTTCATTAATGCCCTTTAGGGAAGGAAATCTGCCATCCTTACCTGGTCTGGCCTCCATGTGACTTCAGACCCACAGCAATGTGTTTGACTCTTAAAATGCCCTCTGAACAAGGGCAATTAGGGACGGGCAATAAGTACTGGCCTAGCCAGCGATGCCCACATCCCATGAATGAATGTAAAAAAAGTTGCTTTGCCATTCCATTTTTTATTAGATGACAAAACTTACTACTTAAAATAATAGACTCACCAGCTACACACTTGTTTTCATTTGCTGTTCCTTGACTATAGCAATGTTAATTGAAATGCTTTACTTAACCCCCATTAACAAAGAAAATTGAAATTTTTAATTTCCCAACTCCTTAGACTAATCAACCATCTTCAGCTGCTTCAACACTGACCTTCCTTCCATCATAAGGTCAGAAGTGGGGATGTTCACTGATGATTGCGCAATGTTCAGCAACATTCATGACTCCTCAGTTACTGCCCAAATGCAGCAAGACCTGGATAATACCCAGGCTTGGGCTGACAAGTGATAAGTAACATTTACGCCACACAAGTGCCAGGCAATGACCATCTCCAACAAGAGAGAATCCAACCATTGCCCCTTGATGTTCAATGGCATTACCATCACTGAATTCCCCACTATCAACATCCTGGGGGTTACCATTTACCAAAAACTGAACTGGACTAGCCATATAAATACTATGGCTACAAGAGCAGGTCAGAGGCTAGGAATCATGCGATGAGTAACTCACCTCTTGACCCCCCAAAGCCTGTCCACCACCTACAAGGCACAATTCAGGAGTGTGATGGAATACTCCCCACTTGCCTGGATGAGTGCAGCTCCCACAACACTCAAGAAGTTTGACACCATCCAAGGCAAAGCTGCCCACCTGATTGGCACCACATCCACAAACATTCACTCCCTCCACCACCAACGCACAGTGGCAGCAGTGTGTGCCATTTACAAGATGCACTGTAGGAATTCACCAAAGCTCCTTAGACAGCATCTTCCAAATTCATGACCACTACCATCTAGAAGGAGAAGGGCAGCAGATAGATGGGAACCCCACCACCTGGACGCTCCCCTCCAAGTCACTCACCATCCTGACTTGGAAATACATCGTCATTCCTTCACTGTCGTTGGGTGAATATCATGGAACTCCCTTCCTAACAGCACTGTAGGTGTACCTATACCACATGGACTGCAGTGGTTGAAGAAGGCAGCTCACCACCACCTTCTCAAGGACAACTAGGGATGGGCAATAAGTGCAGGCCCAGCCAGCGAATCCAACATCCCGGGAAGGAATAAACATTTTTTAAAATTTCCTAACTTTGGCGAAAAGGAAACAAAGCTACATTACTCACCAACCAATCAACTCACAGCCTTTCTGTGATGTCACACTTTCTTGATTTTCACATTTCAGTGACCCTGACCTGCTGCACACTCCTCCTGGTCTGCTTCATAGTGACCCTGACCTTCTGCACACTCCTCCTGGTCTGCTTCATAGTGATCCTGACCTGCTGCACACTCCTCCCGGTCTGCTTCATAGTGATCCTGACCTGCTTCACACTCCTCCTGGTCCGCCTCACAGTGATCCTGGCCTGCTGCACACTCCTCCTGGTTCAATGCCATTTCCCATTCATCTATCACCCAACGCCTTGCTGAACTATATTTCTCCTCTGTCCCTCAATGAGTTGAATCCAAAATCATTCTCCCCTTCCTCAAGTCTCTCCAAGGCCTCCACTCACCTTGCCTCTGTAACCACCTCAAGCCTTAATTCCATCCCACACTCTTCAGTCCTCCAGTGCTGGCCTTCAGTTCTGCAACAGCCTAAACAGGATAATGGTTTGTCCATCTCTCTAATGCAGAAAATTTGTCAATCGATATATCACTTGACTGGCTTACGGTAAAATATATTATCTACATTACTGATAGTGAATGATGCAGATCTCACTGATAACATTTGTAATACTGTTTACCAATCAGTTGAGGAAACCTTGTTTAAAATGCATGTAGCCTTGTTTATCTCATTTTTGGTTATTTACATTTTAACAATTTTTTTTCCTGTGGAAATCCAGCACTACTTAAGATACAAGTTGTATTTGTATCATGGCCATCAGCGACTATCTCAGTTGGCAGTGTCAATGTCTGCCACCTTCATATCTTGCTTGCAGGTATCCTTGTAGCGGAGGTATGGACACTCAGGAAGCAGTGGCCAGTTCACTGTACAGAAGGACCTTGGGTATAGGGCCGTCATCCATCCGATGAACATGGTCAAGCCAGCACAGAAACCATTGACTTAGCAATGAGTACGTGCTGATGGAATTAGCATGCTCCAGGACTTCTGCATTGGTGACTTTGTCCTGCCAAGAGATGTCAAGGAAATGTCTGAGACAGCGAAGGTGGAAACTGTTCAGCCTATTCTCCTGCCTAGCATATGCTGTCCAGGTCTCACCACCGTACAGGAGTGCACTGAGGACACAGGCTTGTAGACTCACAACTTGGTGTTCTCAATCTGGTTGCTGTTGGTCCACCTCTCTTACTCAGCTTGGACATAATAGCTGCAGCTGTTGTAATGCATGTGTTGATTTCAGCATCAAGTGACAGATTGTTGGTGATTGTATAGACTAGATATGTGAAACTATGAACAACCTCCAGCGTCACATTGCTGTACCACCATCTATTAGCATTGACAATATCCTAGACCGTGACATTTGTCTTCTTGAACCTGGTGATCAAACCAAGCTCTTTACAGGCGTGAGTGAGTCTGTCCATTTGCCACTGAAGGTGTTCCTCTGTATGAAATGCTAGTGCAGCTAGTGCTAGTGAATATGGATATCATGTTAATTTGCTTGTAATCTAGCAGGCCTAACTTTCTAATCATGACAATCAGCACTTTAGAAATCTCATGCAGTGCCTGTCCAAGAAAATCAGGAAAACTAAACTGCATTTGTATAAAAAGTGGAGAAAGCCAAATGTGGCTGGACACCTGACTGAAAATGAGATGTCTGATTCTGAGCAGGGAGTTATCAGGGGCAGCAAGTTTGACAGATCTCAGCTGACCTCCTGGGAAAATCAAAAAAAAACATGACTTGTGTTTATATAGCACCTCTCACAACCACCAGATGTCTCAAAGTGCTTTACAGCCAATATTGTACTTTTGAAGTGTAGCCACTGTTGTAATGTAGACAACTCAGCAGCCTATCTGCACACAGCAAGCTCCCACAAATAGCAATGTGATGTCCAGTTAATCTGTTTTTGTGATATTTATTGAAGATTAATGTTGGCCAGGGCACTGGGGATAATTCCCCCGCTCTTCTTCAACATGGCTTCTTCTATGTCACCTGAGAGAGCAGACAGGACCCCAGTTTAGCATTTCATCCAAAGGCGGCACCTCTGACAGTGGACGGCCAACCCGCTCAACGCCAACCCCACAGCCATGATGCGCTGTGGGCAGGCTAACTAAGGGCTGAGTGGGACTTCTGCTCCTCACTGGGGAGCAAGTTCCGCCCTTAGGAGCTGTCGCCAATCCAATTGGTTGGCAAAACCATCAGCCCCGGCAGCGCCAAGAATGGGTGCAGTCAGGAGGAAGAAGGCCCATGGATCCCCAGAGACAGCTAAGTCTGGGTCCTTGGGCAGGGAAGATTTGGGCAGGTTGGGGGGTGGTGGGGGTTGGCATGGGTTTAAGGCTGTGGGTGGGAAGGAAGAAAGAGGGGGTTCTATCTTAGGGGGTGCTGGCCCCCAGTCTGTGAAGGGCAGCCCTCAAAGGTAGAACCATCCCCCCTTCCCCTCACCTTCCTTCCCACTCTTTGAAGAGATTATTTTAAAAATCGGGCTGCTCACTCCCACCCAACTGCCCACACCAAGCGTTTTATGGTGTGGGCAGCATATCATCAGGGTCAATCGGCTTGATAACAAGCCTGATTGACGCTTGATTATCTATTTAAATATGGCAGGCAGACTGCCGATTTTGGCGCCCGCCCACCAGCCCACCATAGTATGGGCGTGAGCTCGGGGGTGGGTAGGAAGGTGCTGGGGTGGGCACCTGCTCTATTTTATGTGCCGCCCCGACTGAAAACATGCCCGGCGGGGGCACGTAAAATGCAGCACCTTGATTTTTGTGCTCAAGTCTTGGAGTGGTGCATGAAACCAGAAGGAGTGAGATATTCCCTCAGACAACAGGGTGAAAGAAAGAAGAAAAAA
This sequence comes from Cetorhinus maximus, assembly GCF_964194155.1. Taxonomy (NCBI): domain Eukaryota; kingdom Metazoa; phylum Chordata; class Chondrichthyes; order Lamniformes; family Cetorhinidae; genus Cetorhinus; species Cetorhinus maximus. The sequence goes on along the minus strand of NC_135879.1, from coordinate 211,446,425 downwards.
ACAGTTTTTCACCTCACTCAGAGCCCATGACTCATTTCCAAGGGAGAAAATACATTTCTTTCAGCGTTAGCCGCAGCTCCATGGTAGCACTACAGCGTTGGAATGGGGCTTGAGCCCAGAACATTCTGACTCTGAGATGTAAGTGCTACCAATTGAGCCAAGCTGACATTGATCCCTGGATTGCCCTGACAAAGTCCACCTGAATTTGAGTAGTACAAAGTGCTCCCTGGAAAGATGGTGGCAGTTGATTCTATAAATGATTTTAGAAGGAAGTTGGATAGGTATTTGAGGATGAGGAACTTAAAGGGTTATGGACGAAAAGCGAGGATGTTGGGCAAAGCACGACTGATCTTTTAAAGACCCAGCATGGGCACGATGGGGTGATGGCCTCCTTCTGTGCAGTAAGTTGTTATGATTCGAGGAGAGCAGCAGGATTTTGATTACCCATCACCTCTTTGCTCATTGACCTATAATGGCTCCTGGTCCAGCGATACCTCAGTATTAAAATTCTCTTCCTTGTTTTCAAATCCCTCCATGGGATCACCTCTCCTTATCTCTGTAACCTTCTCCAACCCTACAATCCTCTGACATCTCTGCATTTTTCTAATTCTGGCCTCTTGCTCATCTCCCAATTTTAATCACCATTGGCGCCTATGCTGTCAGATATAGATCCTGAGCTCCAGAATTCCCTCTATAAACCTCTCTGCCTCTTTATCTCTCCTCCTTTAAGGTGCTTCTTAAAACCTACCTCCTTGAACAAGCTTTTTGCCATCTGTCCTAATACCTCTTTCTGCGGCAAAGTTAAAATTGCTATATCAATTACCATCAAATTATCATGGAGAAATTATCATGGGGAATGAGGAAGTGGAAGAGGCACTGAACAAACACTCTGTGCCCATCTTCACAGTAGAAACACAAGTTTCACACCAGAAAGTGGAGCTGAAACCAAAGAGCAGCCATGGTTATTTTGAATGGTGGGGCAGGCTCCACAGGACATTTGATGTCCTCCTATTTCTTATGTAAGTGCAGTTGTTGCTTTTGTTCTCCAGGTGTCCAGGAAAACATTCCTCCTTCCACATAATCAGAGAAACTGGTCAATCCATTTTATTATAAAATAAAAGCCAAAAACTGCGGATGCTGGAAATCCAAAACAAAAATAAAAATAAAAATACCTGGAAAAACTCAGCAGGTGTGGCAGCATCTGCGGAGAGGAACACAGTTGACGTTTCGAGTCTGTATGACTCTTCAACAGAACTAAGTAAAAATAGAAGAGAGGTGAAATATAAGCTGGTTTAAGGGGGGGAGGTGGGACAAGTAGAACTGGATAAAGGGCCAGTGATAGGTGGAGATAACCAAAAGATGTCACAGACAAAAGGACGAAGAGGTGTTGAAGGTGGTGATATTATCTAAGGAATGTGCTAATTAAGGGTAGAAAGCAGGACGAGCAAGATACAGATAGCCCTAGTGGGGGTGAGGTGGGGTGAAGGAATCGAAATAGGCTAAAAGGTAGAGATAAAACAATGGATGAAAATACATTTAAAAATAATGGAAATAGGTGGGAAAAGAAAAATCTATTTAAATTATTGGAAAAAAAAAGGGGGGGGGTCGGAAAGGAGGTGGGGATGGAGGAGAGAGTTCATGATCTAAAATTGTTGAACTCAATATTCAGTCCAGAAGGCTGTAAAGTGCCTAGTCAGAAGATGAGGCGCTGTTCCTCCAGTTTGCATTGAGCTTCACTGGAGCAATGCAGCAAGCCAAGGACAGACATGTGGGCATGAGAGCAGGGTGGAGTGCTGAAATGGCAAGCGACAGGGAGGTCTGGGTCATGCTTGCGGACAGACCGAAGGTGTTCTGCAAAGCAGTCACCCAGACTGCGTTTGGTCTCTCCAATGTAGAGGAAACCGCATTGGGAGCGACGAATGCAGTAGACTAAATTGAGGGAAGTGCAAGTGAAATGCTGCTTCACTTGAAAGGAGTGTTTGGACCCTTGGACGGTGACGAGAGGGGAAGTAAAGGGGCAGGTGTTGCACCTTTTGCGGTTGCATGGGAAGGTGCTGTGGGAGGGGGTTGAGGTGTAGGGGGTGATGGAGGAGTGGACCAGGGTGTCCCAGAGGGAACAATCCCTGCGGAATGCCGTCAGGGCTGGTGAAGGGAAGATGTGTTTGGTGGTGGCATCATGCTGGAGTTGGCGGAAATGGCGGAGGATGATCCTTTGAATGCGGAGGCTGGTGGGGTGATAAGTGAGGACAAGGGGGACCCTATCATGTTTCTGGGAGGGAGAGGAAGGAGTGAGGGTGGATGCGCGGGAGATGGGCCGGACACGGTTGAGGGCCCTGTCAACGACCGTGGGTGGAACACCTCGGTTAAGGAAGAAGGAAGACATGTCAGAGGAACTGTTTTGGAAAGTGGCATCATCAGAACAGATGCGACGGTGGCGAAGGAACTGAGAGAATGGGATGGAGTCCTTACAGGAAGCGGGGTGTGAGGAGCTGTAGTCGAGGTAGCTGTGGGAGTCGGTAGGCTTGTAATGGATATTGGTGGACAGTCTATCACCAGAAATTGAGACAGAGAGGTCAAGGAAGGGAAGGGAAGTGTCAGAGATGGACCATGTGAAAATGATGGAGGGGTGGAAATTGGAAGAAAATTAATAAATTTTTCCAGGTCCAGACGAGAGCATGAAGCAGCACCGAAGCAATCACCGATGTACCGGAGAAAGAGTTGTTGGAGGGGGCCGGAGTAGGACTGGAACAAGGAATGTTCCACATACCCCATAAAGAGACAGGCATAACTGGGGTCCATGCGGGTACCCATAGCCACACCTTTTATTTGGAGGAAGTGAGAGGAGTTAAAGGAGAAATTGTTCAGTGTGAGAACAAGTTTAGCCAGACGGAGGAGAGTAGTGGTGGATGGGGATTTTTCGGGCCTCTGTTCAAGGAAGAAGCTAAGAGCCATCAGACCATCCCGGTGGGGGATGGAAGTGTAGAGGGATTGGACGTCCATGGTGAAGAGGAGGCAGTTGGGACCAGGGAACTGGAAATTGTTGATATGATGTAGGGTGTCAGAGGAATCACGGATGTAGGTGGGAAGGGACTGGACAAGGGGAGAGAGAATGGAGTCAAGATAGTAAGAAATGAGTTCTGTGGGGCAGGAACAGGCTGACACGATCGGTCTGCCGGGACAGTCCTGTTGGTGGATTTTGGGTAGGAGGTAGAAGCGGGCTGTCCAAGGTTGGGAGACTGAGATTGGAAGCTGTGGAAGGAAGATCTCCAGAGGAGATGAGGTCAGTAACAGTCCTGGAAACAATGGCTTGATGTTCAATGGTGGGGTCATGGTCCAGGGGGAGGTAGGAGGAAGTGTCTGCGAGTTGACACTCAGCCTCTGCGAGGTAGAGGTCAGTGCGCCAGACAACAACAGCACCACCCTTGTCAGCAGGTTTGATGACAATGTCAGGGTTGGACCTGAGAGAACGGAGTGCAGTAAGTTCAGAGAGAGACAGGTTAGAGTGGGCGAGAGGAGCAGAGAAATTGAGACGACTAATGTCACACCGACAGTTCTCAATGAAAAGATCAAGGGAAGGTAAGAATCCAGAGGGAGGGGTCCAGGTGGAGGGAGAATATTGGAGGCGGGTAAAAGGATCCGTTGAACGGGGGGGGGGGACTCCTGCCCAAAGAAGTGAACACGGAGACGAAGGCGGCGGAAGAAGAGTTCAGCATCGTGCCGAGCCCGAAATTCATTGAGTTGAGGGCGTAAGGGTAAGAAACTGAGTCCTTTGCTGAGCACTGAACATTCAGCATCGGAGAGGGGAAGGTCAGGGGGTATAGTGAATACGCGGCTGGGGCTGGGATTGGAAGATGGGGTGGGAACAGAGGGAGAGGCAGGGATGGAGGGTCCCAGATGGGCATTGGTGTCGATGAGTTGTTGGAGCTTGCGTTCCTTTGCACCTGAAAGAAAGAGACAAAGTTTCATGTTGAGGCGTCGGATGAGACGAAGAATAAAATGAAACTGGGGGCACGCGCAGCTTAGAAAAAGGGTGCGGCGGTGCTGCTGGAGGGAGAGGTCGAGTATGTTCATATAGCGGCGCATGGCACTGAGTGTGGATCTCAGAACGCGATGGGAACAGCAGTCCGAGGAGCGTTGTATGTCCCAGAGATACCTGTAATCCTGGGTGGATCCGAAACATGAGGGATGGAACTTCAGTTGAAATCCACGTGGGGTAAGTCGGTATTGTTGGTTATGGAATCATTCAGAATGCAAACTAGCTGCCTCATATTGTTAGATTTGACGTCCTGCCCTGTGTTGACTAAGATTGTATTTTTTCAACTACACTTTATTTTTGGCTAGCATTAGTGTAAGAACTTGACGTCCAATCAAATTCCTAGGGGATTATTTTCACCTTCATCACTTGGACAATAGGGGATTATCAGCCTGATTCCACAGATTCTCTTTTTCTGGTGAAATCCAGTGGTAAATGTAAAAATTGTTCCCCTGCAATTATTTGTCCTGCGCTGGACAAAAAGCAAAAATGGCTTTTCCACAGGATACCTATTTAAAAATGTTCACAGGTCGCAACATGACTTTATCCTTAAAAATGGGCATGGGGACAAGAAAGAGGTCTAGAAAATAGAAATGGAGCAAGATATTTAATTTAGATCCTTACTTAACTGAAGGAGAGCCAACTTCAATGGGGTGAGAATGGATCAAGTCTCGATCAGTTGGAATCAAAGGTTGGCAGGCAAAATGGTACCTGAACCATGCGCTGCCTTTAGAGAAGAGATAGTTTAAGCAGAGAAAAGGTATATTCCCATGAAGTGGACAGGCAGGTCAAAAAAATCTAGAAAAGGGCATGAGTACAAAAGGAGCAAGCATCAAAGAAATTGCCACCTCCCTCACCTGATCTGTGGATCAGGTTCACAATGCAAGCTTCTCATTTCATTTTGATAAACTTGTTCCAAGAAGAGCGGGATAAAAATTTGGATGAAGGTTATAAGACCATAAGACATAGGAGCAGAAATTAGGCCATTCGGCCCATCGAGTCTGCTCCGCCATTCAATCATGGCTGATAAGTTTTTCAACCCCATTCTCCCACCTTCTCCCCGAAACCTTTGATCCCCTTACCAATCAAGAACCTATCTATCTCGATCTTAAATACACTCAATGACCTGGCCTCCACAGCCTTCTGTGGCAATGAATTCCATAGATTCACCACTCTCTGGCTAAAGAAGTTTCTCCTCATCTCTGTTCTAAAAGGTTTTCCCTTTACTCTGAGGCTGTGCCCTCTGGTCCTAGTCTCTCCTACTAATGGAAACATTTTCCCCACGTCCACTCTATCCAGGCCCTTCAGTATTCTGTAAGTTTCAATCAGATCCCCCCTCATCCTTCTAAACTCCATCGAGTGTAGACCCAGAGTCCTCAAACGTTCCTTATATGTTAAGCCTCTCATTCCTGGGATCGTTCTCGTGAACCTCCTCTGGACCCTCTCCGGGGCCAGCACATCCTTCCTGAGATAATGGCCCAAAATTGCTCACAATATTCTAAATGAGGTCTGACCAGATCCTTTTAAAGCCTCAGCAGCACATCCCTGCTTTTATATTCTAGTCCTCTCGAAATAAATGCCAACATTGCATTTGCCTTCCTAACTACTGACGCAACCTGCAAGAGAATCCTGGACTAGGACTCCCAAGTCCCTTTGCACTCCAGATTTCTGAATTCTCTCCCCATTTAGAAAATAGTCTATGCCTCTATTCTTCCTACCAAAGTGCATGACCTCACACTTCCCCACGTTATATTCCATCTGCCACTTCTTTGCCCATTCTCCTAAACTGTCCAAATCCTTCTGCAGCCTCCCCGCCTCCTCAATACTACCTGTCCCTCCACATATATATAGGGATAAAATATAAATAACCAAATATTCCATGAAACAAGTGAGCTACCAATGGGTTAAAATGCTGACAAGAGTTGTAGGGTGAACTTGAGCATGGAACTTTACACCCCTTTGCATCATGCCTTGATCTAATAATAGGCTAGCAAAACACAGCTGTCCCTTTCTGAATGTAGTCAACAGACTCGAACTCTTAACCTCTACTTGCTTTCATCTCCTTTCTATTCCCTCTACCCGCAAAAGATCTGATTATTCCTTGTCACCTCTAAAAAGGTGCATCTCCAACCTCACTGTTTCTCCACTCAAACTATTAACCTGTCATTTACTGATTTGTTCACTGTGTATGTGCACCATTTTCTGGGTTTTCCTTAAGGCTTTTTTACTTATTCTATTTTATCTTGTCAGTGGAAAATATTTAAAAGGTAATACAGAAAATGAATGAGTGTAACATTTGTTTCCTCATAGACTCAAAGCTTTTTTCTTTCTTATACCTGAGTTCATAACATCTAATTACTTTGATGAGGTATTACCATCTGTCACACCATGCTCTGACATATTATTCCAAAATAAACATGACTGGGATGGAACTACTGATCTGAAACAAACAAAGGATCAGATTACATTGAAATAAAGACAGTTTAACCACATTTTCAAAGTATTCAAACTGCGTTTGGTTTGGATTTCTGCCTATGTATTTCAGTTAATTGAACTCTTTCAGATGTAAATTGCAGTTGACTAAATCTAGCGACTGATTTTTCTCATCCTCACCTATTTGATATGCAGTACCAGCGCCTTTATAAATAACCTTTTAATATAAATGCACATTTTAAAGCAGCACAGCCTGTCATCCAGCTATGTAATCGTCACCCTTTTTTGTTTGCCTCTACAACACATTCCCAAAGGGAAAGTTTTGGGCAGTGAGGTCCCGGGCAGGGGTTACTAATAGCCACAGCTTATGTGTAATTTCAAGGTGCACCAGCAACATGCATTTATACAGCCATTTATATATTTCAGGACAAAGAAACTTTCTCTCAGAGGGTTGTGCGACTTTGGAATTCTCTACCTCAGAAGGCGATGGAGGCGGGGTCATTGAATATTTTTAAGGCAGAGGTAGATGGGTTCTTGTTGGGGAAGGGAATCAAAGGTTATCGGGGGGTAGATGGGAAATTGGAAATTGAAACACAAGAAGATCAGCCACAATCTTATTGAATGGCGGAGCAGGCTCGAGAGGCCAAATAGTCTACTCCTGTTCCTATTTCTTATGTTCTAAAGCAGCCCGCTTGATTGGCACCCCATCCACCAACTTCAACTCCCTCCACAACCGATGCACAGTGGCAGCAGTGTGTACCACATACAAGATGCTCTGCAGCGACTTACCAAAGCACTTTGACAGCACCTTCCAAATGCACAACCTCCACCACCTAATAGGACAAGGGCAGCAGACACATGGGAACATCACCGCCTGCAAGTTCCCCTCCAAGACACACACAATCCTGCCTTGGAACTATACTTACTGTTGCTGGTTCAAAATCCTGGAAATCCCTTGCTAACAGCACTGTGAATGTATTTACACCACTTGGACTGCAGCGATTCAAGAAGGTAGCTCACCACCACCTTCTCAAGGGCCATTAGGAATGGGTATCAAATGCTGGCTTAGCCAGTGCCGCCCACATCCATTAAAGAATAAAAAATAAAATGCCTTTAAAGTAGTGAAATGTTCCAAGGCACTTCACAGCAGCATTATTGGACAATAATTGACACTGAGCCAAAAAAGGAGGAATTAGGACAGGACCTTTTTCTAAGAAGAGCCAAGAAAAGTCTCAAGGAAGGAGAGCGAGAGAGAAGTGGAGAGGCAGAGAGGTTTAGGCCAAGGTTTCAACTTGCTGAAAACCTATTCTCCTAAACTGAGTTAAAATCAGCCCTAAGGGACTGAGCTTCGGGCTTAACAGTCGAAGGCATGGCCACCAATGGTGAAAAAAATCAGCACTGCACAAGAGACCAAGATTAGAGGGGGACAGGTATCCTGGTAGGTTTTGGAGGGTTGGAGGAGGTTACATAGATAGGGATAGGTGAGGCCATGAAGGGATTTGAACACAAGGATGAGAATTTTAAATTTGAGGCTTGCTGGACTGGAAGTCAACAAGTACATGCAGCTACAGTGTGAGTGCTCTGGGGATTTTTAAATCCTTTTAATGGGCATATCTTTTTTTGATGAGAAGTGGTTGCATGTTCATTTTAACAAACTGCAGGCAATATGTTAACATTAATATAATATATAGAATCAATTTATTGATACATATCACCCCACCCAACCCCCAAGAAAATGCATGCAAGATGTTTAAAGACATGTATCACACTGTTTATTGTTTTATTAATAAAAAATCCATATAATTCATCCCCTTTTCCGCTTCTTGCTGTAATAAGTATCATTTCCCTGTTGCCAGGCTTCTGCCTCTTGGCACTGTTTCTAATCCAGGCCTAGTTGGGTAAGATACACCTGCTTTTCCCGACAGATTGTTAGGATTTGTATCTTCATTCAGTGCCTCAGAGCATTCTTCTTGAAGGTACAATTAACAGTAAATTGTATTCAGTAACTGTTCCCTTGAGAATCAGTTAATTCTTTTCCAGTAGGTTGACAGGGCAATGGTTCACTGCGTCTAAATATCTGCTGTTCTTTGTAATGTTCTTTAAATGAACATTTCCTGAAATACTTTCAAGCTTTATGTCCATTACCAAATTATTTTTATATTTAACAACTATGCCTTTGAGAATTTCAAGGGTTTTGTGCCAATCCTCCCTTCATGTTTTCTGCAGTGAGAACCATTACTTTTCAGCTGCCATGTAATCTTTGCGTTGGCCCATCCCAAATCCCAAGGACAAGATCATTTCAATAGGAGAGATAATCCATGCTTGTAGAAGTGCCCAATCCAATGAAATGGAGATGCACGCTGCCACTCTGACAAGGGGAACCTAAGGTTTGGAAGGACTAAAGAGAAGCTTGAACAAAATATTTCAAGTACAATCTTTCTGAGGTAGTCAAAGGCCTGCTGGTCTTTCTTACTAGTAATCTTGGGACCTCCTGAAGGCCCATTAGTGGACCTATTCTTGCTCAGCTAGTGTAGCTCCCACAGGGACTATCAGGAGGTGTACAAAACAGAATTCATGGGATAACCTGGGAAAGCACCCAGACATGCCACAAGAGCTGGTTATGGTTGATAAGGGTGCAGTTGCAGATAGAAGACTTACTTATCCCTTCCCCTAATTGGAATTTCTGATGCCATTCTAAGTGGACTGGAAAACCCACATATTTAGATGCTGCCCAAGTTCATTCCCCCCAAGATCAATTTGCTCAAGCTTTCCCCTCCCAGCCCTGTAGAATATCAACGCGAAAATTGTTTTAATCCTGCAACATTTATTCAAAAAAATGCATTAATTCATGGGAGAGGGGTCAGACTAGAGCTGTGCCTGAAACCATCAGGTTTGATTGCCAAACAGTCTTTCTATGTTTTGTACACAGTTCTCTATTTATATTTTTAAAACTCAGTAAAAACATTGGGCTGAATCTTGCGGACTTTGAAAACTTTCGGCAGTCGGGACCATTTTCCAGTAGAGAGTAAGATGAAGCAGAAAAGGGTGCTTATGACAGATGTCGGCTTGGTATCATGGGCAGAAGCTTCCCAGTCCCAGAGGGCCATTCTTCAATGTAGGACTGTTAGAAATTTTGGAGTCAGGTCCCCGCCTCCAGTCAATCTTCCCAGCGCAGGTCAGCACCGGCAGAGGTGGGGAGACAATCTGCATAATGAAATACCCACTTTGTGGGCTGATTGGGCTTGCTGCTGGGTATGCCTGGCATAGATGGGTCCCCACTAAGGGTCAGGCCTGGCAGGTACCTGGAGGTAGCTTGCTGGGTGGCTGGCCTGGGGGGCCTGTGAGTCCTCCTGTTATAACCCCCGCACCAGAGCTGCAGCCATCAGTGGGCCACAGCTTCAGCCACTGACCATCCTGTGGAGGGGCTTCCTCTCCACTGTGACTTAACCGGACAGTGGACCAGATGGTAGCCTCTTATTTTGGAGCCTCCAGTAAGTTCTCCAAGGCATGGATCTACAAGCAAGGACCAGGCTGAATGTAGAAAGTTCAGAAGGGGAGTGAAAAAGGAAACAAGAGAGGCAAAGAGAAAGTATGAGAAGAAACTGGCAGATAACATAAAAGGGAATCCAAAAATCTTCTATAGGCATATAGAAGTTACAGGAGGGGGTGGTTGGATTAGGGGAAAAAAGGAGGACCTATACATGGAGGTAGAGTTTTTGATGAGGTAACAGAGAGGGTGCATGAGGGTAATGAGGTTGATATGATCCACTTGGACTTTCAAAAGACGTTTCATAAAGTGATGCATAATAGGCTTACCTAAGTTGAAGTCCATGAAATAAAAGAATCAGTGGCAGTATGGATATGAAGTTGTCTGAGTGCTAGGAAATAGAAAGTGGCAGTGAGCAGTTGGAGAAAAGTATATAGTGGTGTTCCCCAGTCATAGGTACTAGGAACAAACTTTTATTAATATATTTTTTTTTTTCGCAGGATTTAGGCATCACTAGCTAGGCTGGCATTTGTTGCCAATCCCTTCAGAAGGTGGTGGTCAGCTGCCTTTTTGAGCCATTGCAGTCGGGTGTAGGTACATCTACAGTGCTGTTAGGGAGGCAGTTCCAGAGTTTTGACTCAGCGACAGTGAAGGAATGGCCGTATATTTCCAAGTCAAGATGATGTGTGGCTTGGAGGGGAGCTTGCAGGTGATGGTTTCCCATGTACCTGGTGCCCTTGTCCTAGATGGTAGATGTACAAGGGCAGTAGATACATAGGACCACCAGCACTTGAAACTTTCCCTCCAAGCCATACATATATACTAATGATCTAGACTAGGATGTACAAGACACAATTTCAAAATTTGCAAATGACCCGTAACTTAGAAGCATTGTGCACTTTGAAGAGGATGGTGATAGATCTCAAGAGGACATCGGTAAGCTGGTGGAATGGGTGGAAATGTAGCAGGTTAGATTTAATGAAGTGATGCATTTTGTTAGGAAGAACCAGGAGAAGCAATATAAAAGAAAAGCTATAATTCTAATAGGGGTGCAGGAACAGGGAGACCTGGGGCCACATGCCCACAAATCATGGAAGGTGACAGGAAAGGTTGAGAAAGTGGTCCAAATAGATGCAGAGAGTACAAAAGCAACAACGTTATGAGTCAGCCTCAGCTGGAGTATTGAGTCCAATTCCGTACACCACTTTAGGTAGGATGTGAAGGCTTTAGGGAGGGTGCAGAAAACGTTTATGAGAACACTATAATGGATGAGGGACATCAGTCATGCAGATAGATAAAACAAGTTGTGGTTGTTCCTCTTAGAGAAGAAAAGGTTCAGAGGAAATTTGATATCATGAGGGGTCAAAATCATGAGGGGTCTAGAGAGAGTAAATGAAGATTCCCATTGACGGAAGGGTTGAGAACCAGAAAACACTGATTTAAGGCGAATAACAAAAGAACCAATGGCGGCATGTGGAAAAACTTTTTTATGCAGTGAGTGGTTAGGATCTGGAATGCACTGCCTGAGAGTGTGGTGGAGGCAGATTTATTCATGGCCTTCAAAAGGAATTGGATAAGCATCCAAAGAAGAAAATTTGCAGGGCCACAGGGAGTTGCAGGGGAATGAGACTAGCTGAGCTATTCATGCAGAGAGCCAGCACAGACATGATGCGCTGTATGGCCTCGTTCTGTGCTGTAACCATTTTATGATTCTATGCTGAGAGATGGCAATGTGTACCACTCCCATTGTGTCACTGCTGATGCTGTTGGGCACGAGCTCATCACTTCCATTGGTTGGTGGAGAGCAGACCACAGGAGGCGAAAGGAGTTTGAGCTTCCACCAAAGCTGCACTAACTGGTAAAACGGAATCCTGCTGTGAGGGCCCAGTTATGACATCCCTAACTCTCCAATTAGATTGTTGAGGCTCTGGAGTGGGTGATGCCAGAAATTTGTTTGGGCACATGCTTCACCATAACCTCACCTCCTCCTGCCCCTGCCACCTATCCCAGCCCCTGAGCATGGCAGCAGAGGGTTTACCTGTCAGTATAACGATTAGGTGCCAAACAAGTACTTACATCCTCAGATAATTCAGATCTTTTCAATGTGGGACATAAAAGCTATCTGTAAGGATAGGTGTTCAGTGTTCAGAAAGATGACATAGAGGAGGTCTAAGAATTGTTTACTAAAATGTTTTATTCTTGCAGGCAGCACAGAGGCCAAAAGCTGCCAGCAAAATAATAACCCTGATGTCAAAAAGCCAGTCAGGAACATGAGCTCCATGGCAGTGTAACTCCTGCCCCTGCTTCCCACACTAATCAAAGGAGAGCAGGATATCCTGGCCACAATCTATTACAGTCCTTATCATTTAAAACATCTGCATTTGTTGGCCAAAATGTGCAAACAATTCACATGTCCATTCTAGTCAAGCTATTTTGAGCAGAAACAGGTGTTCCTGGTTGCCGCCTCCTGCCGCTGGTTTTCCCACTCAGCCCCTGGCCAGGTTGTCACTTTGGCCTCTGCTGGGCATGAAAAGGAATAAGAAAATGGTAAATAGGGTCCTGCCAATAAGCTCGGAGGACCTCTGCCTCCCCAGTCTTGCCGGGTTCTTCCATCATTTTTGGCCTTTCCACCTCCCTGTAAATATTGGGGCCCAGGAATCAGGTTGATGACATGTCATCAGAATGATAGGAGACTGCATTCTGATGAAAGGTCATTGACCAGAAACATTAACTCTTGTTTTTCTCTTCTTGCACCTGCTGCGTTTTTCCTTCATTTTCTGTTTTTGTTTCAGATTTCAATTTGCTTCTCTTCCTCTCTAATTGGTATCAGGTTACAGTTTATACTACTCAGTCCTGACTAACAAACTAAATAGCACCTGGTAAATGTACAAAGTACAAAGTAACCAGCAGATAATCTTTCACCTTCACTATAGAATGGCCACCACCACCTATACCTAACAACTGTACGTCACTCACCAGCTTTCTGACTACACTTATTCTAAATATCCAAAATCATTGCATACTTCCATAAAGGAATAGCTGAGTTTGGTTATTTTTGTACAAAGCTGTTGACCCTTTAGCATTAAATATTGATATTTCAGTTAATTCTTCTGAAAATCCTGAGTATTGCAGATGAAGAGGATAAACCCTCTAACTGCATAGCAGACAAATCGGGAAAGATTGATTTTTGGTGACTGAATGTGTCAAATCACACTTTTATTACATGGTGCTTTGGGGATGCTTTCTTAATCTGCCCTTTTTCCATGAAAACATTGACCAGCCCCCTTGATTATTATGTTACATTCCTTTACCTATAGCTCATGTTTTATAAAACCTGGGAAAATGGTAGGCAACATATGGCACGTCGGTATCTGGGATCTGAAATTCTGCCCTTGGTGTCTTTATGACACAAACGAGCATAAAGGTGTCCTTTGGAAGGAGTAATTTGACAAGGAAATATTCAATGAATGGCATGACACTAGGAAGTTCTGAGGAACAAAGAGACCTTGGTGTGTGTGTCCATCGATCTCTGAAGGCAGAGGGCCATGTTAGTGGGGTGGTGAAAAAGGCATATGGCCTTTATTAATTGAGGCATAGGTTACAAAAGTAGGGAGGTCATATTGGAGTTGTATAGAACATTGGTGAGGCCACAGCTGGAGTACTGTGTACAGTTCTGGTCGCCACATTATAGGAAGGATGTGATTGCACTGGAGGGGGTGCAGAGGAGATTCACCAGGATGTTGCCTGGAATGAAACATTTAAGTTATGAAGAGAGGTTGGATAGACTTGGATTGTTTTTGTTGAAGCAGAGAAGACTGAGGGGCGACCTGATCGAGGTGTACAAGATTATGAAGGGCATGGACAGGGTGGATAAGGAGCAGCTGTTCCCCTTAGTTGAAGGGTCAGTCACGAGGAAACACAAGTTCAAGGTGAGGAGCAGAAGGCTTAGGGGGGATGTGAGAAAAAACTTTTTTACTCAGAGGGTGGTGACGGTCTGGAATGCGCTGCCTGGGAGGGTGGTGGAGGTGGGTTGCCTCACATCCTTTAAAAAGTACCTGGATGAGCACTTGGCACGTCATAACATTCAAGGCTATGGGCTTTATGCCCTTTACCCACCTCCATGGCACCTCATATCCTCCATGTTAAACCATGCCCATCTAGACAGCCCCATGGCCTCTTATAGTCCCCATGCCAACTTAATGCCAACTCCTCCCAACCCATGACCCCTCCACTCATTTCCATGGCCTCTTCTCGCCCCTATGCCAACTTAGTACCAACTCATGCCCCCCACGTACCATCATTTGCCCTTATACCCTTGTAATAAACATGTTGTACTGGACAGGTTTCTTACCTGAAACAGATAACTTTATTACAGAGCTCTTTTAGCAGATACATGCTTGAACCAAAACAAAAACAGAATTACCTGGAAAAACTCAGCAGGTCTGGCAGCATCGGCGGAGAAGAAAAGAGCTGACGTTTCGAGTCCTCATGACCCTTCAACAGAACTGAAGCATAGTTAGAAGAGGGGTGAAATATAAGCTGGTTTAAGGTGGGGGGTGGTGGGGAGAGAAGTTCTTATATTTCACCCCTCTTCTAACTATGCTTCAGTTCTGCTAAAGGGTCGTGTGGACCCGAAACGTCAGCTCTTTTCTTCTCCGCCGATGCTGCCAGACCTGCTGAGTTTTTCCAGGTAATTCTGTTTTTGTTTTGGATTTCCAGCATCCGCAGTAGTTTTTTGTTTTTATCACATGCTTGAACCAGGTCCACGACTAGAAAATTCCACCTCTCGGCTTACCCGCACTTAGAGCGCATTCATCAGTACATCAGTACAATCACGTGACCCCTAAAGGCGGTAAGGAAGGTTATACCTACAATCACTACATTTCCTCCCTCTTTAGTTTTTTTTTACATTTCCTATTTACAAATAATATTTTAATCCATAAGATATACATAAACACAGGTCATGTGATTAAAGATTAAGTCTCTGAGGTGGCTTTCTAATTTGTTTAGAGTGGCGTAGCTCTACCAGTTGAGATTCTCCCACTGGATCGACATGATTAGGAACTGCAGCATCAGGTACATCCTTAGAAAGTGGCATTTCAGGATTAGACAATTCAACAGAGACATCAGGTATGTCTATTCTAGGTCGATCTGCAACCTCAGCATTTAAAAGTTCGACATCAATTACAGGCAGAATAACTGGTTGTTGGAATGCGTCTCTACTCCTTAGATGATCCACATGCTTTCAAAAATCCGCTCTCTCACTTCCACTTGGAATGACAGGGGTCCAGTTTCAGAGACAATTTATACCAGGAACCCAACTAGGACCATTTCAAAAATTCGGCACGAAAACTGTATTTCCTACAGTAAATCTACCAGCTTTGCAATGAATATTATGATTCAATTTTTGACTACTCTGATTCTTCTCCACCTTCCCCTCTAAGTTTGTAAACACCAGACTTAACCTTATACGAAGGCAGCGTATCATCAGTAATTCAGATGGCGTTGAACCCGTAGTTGCGTGAGGATCTGAAAACGTGCAAGTCAGGTTTCTAGAATACTTTCAGATAAGCTTTTCATTCCTGGTTTGAAAGTTTGCACTGCTTTCTGAGCTAACCCATTTGATGAGAGGTGATTTGGTGCTGTTTAATAAGCTTAATTCCATTTAACCTCATGAATCTCTGAAATCCTGTACTAGTGAAGACAGAACCGTTATCCGAGACAATGACTTACTGTAGGCCATGCATACTAAAACATTGTAGACTAAACCATGTAAACCATGTATACCAAAACATTGTATACTAAAC
Organism: Cetorhinus maximus; assembly: GCF_964194155.1. Classification (NCBI taxonomy): domain Eukaryota; kingdom Metazoa; phylum Chordata; class Chondrichthyes; order Lamniformes; family Cetorhinidae; genus Cetorhinus; species Cetorhinus maximus. The sequence continues at coordinate 211,430,665 of NC_135879.1, read as the reverse complement.
CATGCATACTAAAACATTGTAGACTAAACCATGTAAACCATGTATACCAAAACATTGTATACTAAACCATGTATACTAAAACATTGTATAGTAAACCATGTAAACCATGTATACCAAAACATTGTATACTAAACCATGTATACTAAAACATTGTAGACTAAACCATGTAAACCATGTATACCAAAACATTGTATACTAAACCATGTATACTAAAACATTGTATAGTAAACCATGTAAACCATGTATACTAAAACATTATCCGAGACAATGACTTCCAGTAGGCCATGTACACTAAAATATTGATGCAGCTTTTCAATAGTTGCACCCGATGTCAGTGATCTAACTTCATACATATCCATCCAGTTAGAATACGCATCGACAATCAATAAAAACACAGTACCCAAGAATGGACCTACATAATCAATACATAGTCTAACCCAGGGTTGACCCAGGTCACTCCCACGGATCCAGTGGAGCTGAAACGGGCAACCTCTGTTGTTGCTGACACTGGAGATAGTGCTTGACCGTGCTTTCAATGTCACTGTCTATGCCTGGCCACCAGACATAGCTGCACGCAAGCACTTTCATCTTCGACATGCCTGGATGCGCACTGTGAAGCTCTGTCAAGAGTGGTTCTCTTCCTTGTGAAGGGACAATGACTCTTGATCCCCGCAACAAGATTCCATCTTGACAACTTAACTGTATTTCATGGGCACGGAATGGCCTTATCTCTTCAGACACTGGTGAATTCGACCATCCTTGCAATACCTGGTCTCAGGCTTTTGACAAAATTGGATCCCTGGTTGTCCGATTCCTTATTTGCTTCGCACACACAGGTGAAGAGTCCAAGAAATTCAGCATAAGCACAACTTCTTGTGGCACTGGAGCATGTACAATGCTATCTGGTAACAGGAGACAACTGAGTGAGTCTGCATTTGCAGTATGCACACCAGGACAGTGCATAAATGTATATTCATACGCCAATAAACTCAAAGCCCAACATTGAATTCTTGCTGAGGCTATTGGCAGAATGGCTTTATCCTCACTAAATAAACCTATTAATGGTTTATGGCCCGACACAATGGTGAAATGTTGTCACTCCAAATATCACTGATAAATCTCCCTTTTCTATTTGTGAATAACCTTTCTCGGCTGCGGAGAGGGATCTGGGGACATAGCCAATTGGCCTTTCAGAACCATCTTCCATCCTCTGTGATGACACCGCTGCCACACCAGAAGAAGACGTATCACAGGTTAATATTAATTCTTTTGATGGGTCATAATGTACCAGTAGACATGATGAATAATAGCTTCTTAACTTTCACAAAGGCTTCTTCTTGTTGTGAATTCCATGACCAACAATGGTTCTTTTTCAATAATAAGTGTAAAGGTGCTAACATTGTTGACAAATTTGGAAAGAAGTGACTATAATAACTAATCATGCCCAAAAAAAATACTTGAGTTCAGTGACACAGGAAGGAGAGGACGCCTCTTTGATTGCCCTGGTTTTCTCCTCTACTGGATGCAACACTTTAGCATCCATTTGGTGACCTAGAGAAGTGACTTCTGGTGCTTGGAATGTACATTTCTCTTTATTTTATCAGACACCAGCTTCCAAAAATCTTCTTAAAACCTCTTCCATGTTGGCCAAATGTTCAACGTCTGTTGACCCTGTGATCAGGACATCATCTAGGCAAACTACTACTCGGGAAAGTCCTTGCAATAGACTTTACATGGTCCTTTGGAAGATTGTACCAAAGGGCAGGCACGTATATTGGTACAGGCCCATGTCCGTGTTGACGGTTACATGTTGTCCAGCTCTAGCTGTTGGTATGCATGGCTCATGTCCAGTTTAGTGTAGGATTTTCCTCCAGGTAGCTTTACATACAAATCTTCTGTCCTTGGGGTAGGATATTTATCTAGTTTAACTGACTTGTTCACAGTCTTGTTCATTATTTGTAGTCACCACAGATGCGAATAGTTTGACCGGGTTTCATCACAGGGACTATGGACGCTGCCCATTCCGAAAATTGGGCTGGCTGGATGATGCCTAACTTCTCTAAGCAGCACAATTCTGCATCCATCTTCTCCTTTAGGGCATAAGGCACAGGCCTGGCTTTAAAGAACCGGGGTGTCACCTCTGAATCTACATATATTTTTGCTTGCAAGCCTTTTATCTTTCCCAATTCATCATGAAATACACTGTCATATTTCCTTTACAGCTCAGGAACTCCTCCTGTTCTTACTTGAAATATTTCAGAGCAGTAGAGCTTAATTCTTTGTAACCAGACACGGCCCAGAAGACTAGGTCCTTCACCTGTCACTATGATCACTGGAAGCTGGGCTGTCTGTTGCCTGATAGGACACATGTGGAGATTTTCTTTACCTATAAGGCTTCTCCAGTGTATGTCTTCAGTTGACTCGTGGTTTGCTCCAGGTTCAGTGGCATTTAGGTATTTAAATGTGTGTTCTCCCACAACTGTGGTTGAGGCTCTCGTGTCTACCTCCATGACTAGAGTCCTCCCAGTCACTTGAAGGGTGACAGTGATTGGTCCATCTTTTGCTGCTTTGACATTGCACAGGGAATAGATATCAGTATCAGCAGCTTCTGGCTCTGTTATATTATTCACTTCAATCATCTTGGTCTGCTGCCTGATTGGCTGTCACGATTTTGCCCTGCATTACTTTATTACGTGTCGTTTTTTGTGACAGTAATGGCATTCTGCCTCCTTGCATCTGCAGGTTTCCGGTACATGGTTACCCCCGCATTTGTAACAGATTAACTTCGGAGTCGCTGCTGAAATGCTTCCACTAAGCCTCTTCATTTTTCGAGCAGCAGAGACTGTCTCTTACTTTGCTGGTGTCTCTTTGGTTTTTGCGTCACTGAACGGCACCATGTTGCACACTCTGTAAATCCTGTGAATCCCTCACAGCACTTTCCATGGCTAGCGCTATTTCCATGGCGGCTTCAAATCGTTGTTAACTTCTGCGAGTAAACGGCACTGAATGGCATCATCGTGAAAGCCACAAACTAACCGGTCCCACAATATGTCATTGAGTGTGTCTCTGAAGTCGCAGTGCTCAGTCAACTTCGCTATATAAGTTGTGATGGACTCTCCCGGGGCCTTTACTCTGGAGTTAAACTTAAATCTCTGCATTATTACCAATGACTTCAGCTGAACATGAGCCTTCACAAGGTCTACCAATTTGTTAAAAGATTTAGAATTGGGCAAATTCGGGACTGTCAGATTGCAGATGAGGTTTTACGTCTTGCTACCACAGACACTCAACAGAATTGTTTTCTGCTTCTCCTCCACATTTATTTCATGTGCCATGAAATAAAAACCGAGTCGCCCTAAGTCTTCCATGTCCTTACATAACGGTCAATCCTGCTGAAGGGCGTGTATACTTTTCTTTCTTTCCTTAAGAACTGATGTATTCATATTCACAAGGCGAGGTGCAGCGTTGGAGCTATTTTACCCTCATCGCCAAATGTAATAAACATGATGTACCGGACAGGTTTCTTACTTGAAACAGATTTTTTTTACAGAGCTCTTTTAGAAGCTACATGCTTGAACCAGGTCCAAGACTGGGAAATTCCACCCCTCGGATTACCCACACTTAGGGTTCATTCGTCAGTACAATCATATGACCCCTAAAGGCAGTAAGAAAGGTTATACCTACAAACGCTACAACCCTCCATGCCAACTCACCCTATATTCACCATGGGCAGAGAATAAGAGCCATGCTGGGATGAAATAAAATAAAGTTCTAAGCATCTATTACAGACTTCACTATGTTAAAAAAAGTCATTAAAAAAAACCATTCAACATATTTAACTTCCTTCAAGTGTTTAATCCCTTATAAAAACAAATATTTGTATTCACCACCCATATGAAAGACAGCTAATTCCTTAATAACCTCCTGGAGCTGTCAATCAAACTGTGAATTTACAAGCCCCCATTGTGATAATGATAGGTTGTGGAACAGTCGAGCAGTAATAGTACTATAATGATGACCCTCAGGATTATGTCATTAAAAGCCATTGAAATTACAAGCGCAGATTTTTTCAACTCGGAGATACAGCAGACTGATTTTTATTTTCAAAATTTAAATAGCAGGGGATTTAAATAACTTGACATCTTGATAGTTCCACAGACCTTATCCACCTTTTACACAAATTCACATCTACTCTTAAAAATCTCAAGTCACACATTGCAGGAAACAGACTTTGCTTGAGCAAAAATAGGGTCTTTTTGAACTTAGCACTGAGTTCAAATGGCCCTGCTGGGTTCGGTTTTTTTCCCATGTGTGAATCACATCCCAACCCTTTCCCCCCGGCCCCCACCTTCCTAAATCCCCACCCCGCGAAAATAGAATCTTTAGAAATGGGGTCTCCATGATTCTGCAAAAATCTGGGCCATAGACTAATACAGCACAGGAGAGATTTAGGGAGAGAATTCCAGAACGTAGAGCTGTAGACAGCTGAACCCATGCCTCCCAATGGCGAGGAAAAAGAACATTTTAGGTGGAACTCTGAACACCTTTACAACAAACATTTGTAATTGCCGACTTCAGTGTTCCAGCCAGCCTTGGGTTTATTTTTAATGAAACCCACAAGTAACAAGGAGCCACTCAGTTATATGGAGATTGGTGTTTAAAGGCTTTTTAAGAATGAGCAAAGTCATATTACCTCATTTGTAATCCTCCTGTGACAATACTACTGCCCCATCATTTATATTTAGCTTCTCACAATTCTCCTGGTGTTCAAATCTGAAATTAATTTTCTTCAATTAATTGGAGCTACCTGAAACAGGTTTTCACAATCCCTGAGATAAAAACAAAAAGCTAAAAGCTACTGCGGATGCTGGAAATCCAAAACAAAAACAGAATTACCTGGAAAAACTCAGCAGGTCTGGCAGCATCGGTGGAGAAGAAATCAGTTAACATTTCGAGTCTTCACGGCCCTTCGGCAGAACTGAAGCATAGTTAGGAGAGGGGTGAAATATAAGCTGGTTTAAGGTGGGGGGGGGCGAGGGGGGAGAGAGAAGTTAAAGGTGTGGTGATTGTGGAGATAAGCAAGCAGTGATAGGAGCAGATAATCAAAAGATGTCACAGACAAAAGGATCAAAGAGGTGTTGAAGGTGGTGATATTTGTCTAAGAAAAGTGCTAACTAAGAATGGAAGACAGGACACTCAAAGTACAGCTCTAGTGGGGGTGGGGTGGAAAAGACTAACAAGGTTTTAGTTTTAGATTTAAAAATAATGGAAATAGGTGGGGAAAGAAGAATCTATATAAATTATTGAAAAAAAGGGGGGGGGTGGAGAAATGGGGTGGGGATGGGGGGAGGGGGAGTTTAAGATCTAAAGTTGTTGAATTCAATATTCAGCCCGGAAGGCTGTAAAGTGCCTAGTCAGAAGATGAGGTGCTGTTCCTCCAGTTTGCGTTGGGCTTCACTGGAACAATGCAGCAAGCCAAGGACAGACATGTGGGCAAGAGAACAGGGTGGAGTGTTAAAATGGCAAGCGACAGGGAGGTTTGGGTTAAAAGTTCACTTTTAACTATCCCAAAGAGTGCCTTATCAAAGATGTCCGGGACCCTATCCAAGGGGGTATCTTACTTCTCCAAAGACTACCTGAATGCACCCACCAAGTTCAGGCCTCCTCTTACCTGTTCTAATCTGCACATTCCAGATTCCACACTCCTGTTCTTTCAAAATCTCACTTCAGTGGAGGCAGCTGGTGATTTAAATGGCCGGCTGCCGCCTCGAATTGCGTATACGCGAACCCTGGCCTGACACAAAGATTGGAAATGCTGGGTTTGGGGGCAGGACTTTGCAATTTCGGCCATTTCTGGGATTTTTGCCATGATGGAGTGCCTCATGGTGAAAATCCGGGCCCTAATGTTTGTTCAATTTTCATAGCTGTATTGACTTGCACGTCAATGTTTTCCTCTGGTGCTATCATTAGATTACTGCCAACTTTCATTTGTAAGATCTCAGTGCCACTTTCATCCCTACCTTGGAGTTTCTGCTACGGTCCCACATTATTCAGCTAGGTAGAAACTACTTTTGGGTGGCACATCCAGCAGTTCTTGGTTTAGCTGCCGAATGACTGAGTAAACTGACTACATTGGTTAGGATACCATGCTCTGGTCAGCTGCCAATGAACCTTATAAAGGGGCTTATAACAAGCATCAGGCCTCCAATTTGCATGATGGGTCTAATGTCTGTTTCTGAGGGATACTTCGATCAATATGGCACACAGCACATCTCATTTGCAGGCTGTGTATGTGGATATTGGGTCCTGCAGTGTCTGTTTTCTTCAGCTGAAGAGTTCCTGGGCCACTTTCATATCTGGTAAATTTTCTAATGACTGAGGTGAAGGATGTCAATGCTGGAGAGATAGAACTATTCCTCCATTTCTGGCACTCATCCACCATCAGCAATGAGCCCTCCCAGCCCTCCTAAGTATAGCAGGTGCCAGCTGCAGACCCTGGCTCTCAACCCTTATTCTTGACCTCAGTAAAGCATTCGCTATAGTAGCATTTCTCACAATTTCGGAGTCAAAATTATTCACTTTAGTCCCTACTGGAATGTATTTATGAATATAGCCTTTAGTGGTGTGCCCTTGGGCTTCTATGACTCCTGGTTAAATGTTAATCTTAAGGAATAAACAATAGATTAAAAAACAGCGTACTGTTTCATTCAAACTAACATGAGACATTTACAGTGAAAGAGTGGTTATTACTGTGGGGTGATCATTTGAAGGGCCCGAGAATTAACCGAGGCTCTCTTAATCTTCAGCGTATTGTCTAAAGCGAGACAAAAATTCCTCTGAAAATTTGACCTTCTGCTCCACATAATAAAGCATAATTATGAAGGGTGAGAGGAAATGCCACAGTTCTGGTGTTCCACATAGAAGAGTTAGAGGTCAATGGAAAGGCCATGAATTAGGCTGGCATTTAAGTTGTATGACCTAGTATTTATATAGCAGAGGTAGTGCCATTCAGCACAACAGGCTCATATCAATGTTTATGCTCTACGCAAGCCTCCTCCCACTTTACTTCATCTAAATCCCATCGAAAGAATGAGATTTTCCACCAGTTTCTGCTGGGTCTTGAGTTTAGGTGGAGCCTCTGCTTGATCCATGCATGAACCCCTACATCAGGGAGGTCATGGGCCAAGGGGTTTAATGAACCTCAGCCTGACTGGAGAGTGGAGGAGGCCAGTACATTGTGTGAAGGTAAAAATGGAACCCACCTGTCGATCTGGGCCTGGTCCTCTGAAGATGTTAAAAATATTAAAATTATATTGTTAGGCATTGTCGCAATCTTGGCAGGTGAAAGGTTTTGTCAGAGCTAATGAAAGGTTATTGACCTGAAATGTTAATTGTTTCACTGTCCACAAATGCTGCCTGACCAGCTGAGAATTTCCAGCATTTTCTATTTCTATACCAGAAATTACATCACCTGTGGCCACATTGAAGTGGGCTGTCCTCCATATTGGATGTTTAGATGCCTGTTCTACATCTGTAAAACAGGTGTGGTGTCAACAAATTTCCAGGCCTAGGAGGTTTCTTCAATCTACTCCAACATTGAGGTTCTTCCAGGTCCAATGCATTCAGCAATCCTATTATAATGGAAATGCCTCTCTGGCAGCATTGTAATGGAAATAGTCTGAGCATTATACTAAATGGAGACAAACAGTCGTTTGGTAGTACAGTATTGCTGAAAATAGACATTTTGTTGAAGCTTTTCATCTTTCATTCATCAGGACGATCGCAAGAATACCAATGTCAGGGGGAGGAACAATTTTATACTGTAGGAGAAGAGTATGATTGGTAAGCAAGTAGACTCTGATTGGTAAAGCCATTGCCATGGAGAATGCACCAGTTAATGGTGACTGGCAGTTAACTGCCAAGCATTGTTTGAAATTTAAACCAGGCAGCTTGATTCTGATTGGTCAAGGCATTGCCCTGAGGAATGAAGCAACAAATGGCTGTCACTTATTTTGTTTAGCTAAAACAGGCGCAACGTGTGTACATGTTCTTTCTGTCTGCAAAGAACAGGGCCCTGTGAATTAATATTTATAGCTACCAGTACACACAAATGCGCCAAACTGCGAGCCAGCTGACAATCTTAAATTGGTTGTCAGTGTAATTTTTAGCACACTGAAGATTATTTAGCAAATGTTGCCCAATCACGGAATCACATCTATTGTTGGACACTGTGTTTTGAGTTTTGCAAGCATGGACTGGTTGGGTACCTTTCTGTGCCTTTCCCGTTGCAAGCAGCAGAAAGGACATGCTGTTTGATACAATCTGCCTGTCTTTGAGACATGTGGCCTACACACCTAGCATCACACTGGCACAGAAATTCATATACCACATTACTCACTTGTGTGATAGGCGGAACGTCTTTTTGGCTTGACGTCAGTATCCTGTTAGTGGCCAATACCACTCATATTGCTACTGCATAGTAGCAGTGTGAAACAGCTAGCTTCACCTGTTGCTCAAATCTTTGAGATACCTTGCCCTTCCAGGGTAACCTGAGGTAGACTGGGCACTTTTCAGTGCCAGTGTGATGCAGGCCATTTGTTCTCACTTAGTGATGAAGAATTCTCTCAGAGTACCAGACATTCTTATGTAGCACTATACTGCATCACTATCTTAATCCAATCCCACCCTATGCAGGCATACTTAAGTAAGTTAACATAAGTTTACAGAAGTAAACCATAACAGATAAAAAGGTTGTCATGACTTACACCAAGTGGTCAAGATTTTTTATTTGATTATTCTGTTTTGGTGTTTACAAGTCAGGGATCTCCCACCTGTTGCTCTGAATAATACGGGGTTAGGGGGTGGAGCTGCCGATGGCTCACACCCATGGAAGCAAAGTCAGCATGTGGAGTCGACATGCTCTGCGCCGACCCGCATCACAGCCGTAAAGCTCTGCGGGCAGGCTAAAAGAGGGCCGGGTGGGAGTTCTGCCCCTCACTGTGGAGGAAGTCCTGCCCTCTGGAGTTGCCAATCAATCCGACTGGCCAGCAACTCCATCAGAGCTGGCAGCGCCAAGAGTGCACCAGTGGCCCTTACCAGGGCTGCAAGAGGAAAAGGAAGAAAGCCTATGGATCCCTGGAGCAGATAAGTCCGAGGTCCTGGGCAGGGAGAGTTCAGGCAGGTCAAGGAGGGAGGCGGGAAGTGGGTTTAAGGCTCTGGGCGGGTAGGAAACCTACTTCCAAAGATAGAAAACTGCCTTCCTTCCCACCCTTTGAAGAACTTTGAAAAAAATATCTGGATGCCCGCTCTGGCCCAACTGCCTCCACCACATGTTTTATGGTGTGGGCAGCGTATTATCAGGGCCAATTGGCTTGGTAACAAGCCTAATTGACCCTCGATGACTTATTTAAATATGGTAGATGGGCAGCCAATTTCAGCGCCCACCCATCCCCCAGCATTATGGGGCTGAGCGGGAAGATGGCGGGGTGGGCACTCGCCCTACTTACTTGCAACTGAAGACTTTAAATACTGCTGGAAATGGCTGCCTTCTGACTACTATCACCATTGATTGGTGGGTGGGGGCAGGGCTTTAGTCAGTTGGGCCACGACAGAATTAACTTGACTTTCGTTGGAATTACCACCGCCATATTCCCACCACCAATATCCTGGGTGTCACCACTGATCAGGAACTTACACTAATCTAAACATCCACCCACTCCACCACTGATTCCCAGCGGCTGCCGTGTGTACCATCCACAGGATGCAGCAGGTCGCAACAACTCACCAAGGTTTCTTTAGCTGCACACCCTCCCTCTTCAAACCTGTGATCTCCACCACAAGAAGGACAAGGGCAGCAAGTGCATGGGAATGCTATCACCTCCATGTTCTGCTCAAAATCATTGACCATCCTGACTTGGACATATCTCACTATTCCTTCATCGTTATGTGAGAAAAGTCCTGGAACTCTCTACCTAACTGCACCTTCACCACATGCAGTCCAGCAGAAAAAGAAGGCCTATCACCACCTTTTCAAGGGGATGGGGACTAAATGACGGCCTTGCCAGTAATGCCCACATCCCCCAGCAATTCACCTCATCTGCCGCCTGTTTCCAGCGGGAGCTTGGACTGGAAGAATGGAGGTCTGCCCAAAGGTTGGGATAGCTGGCACCTTTGTGGCAAATCGGCAATTCCACTAGTGAGGTAATTTTAGTTCTGATATCTCCTCACTTTTATGCGTAACCAGGGTGTTAGTAACGCAATAAATGATCCCAAATCAATGGAAGATTTCAATTTTCAGATTTGATTCACTGAGATAAAATCATCAAATATCAGTTCCAGTGTAGTCCACCATAAATAGTGGAGACTAGGCCCAATATAAACCCCTCAAGCTCACCTTGTAACTGCTAATTTTGAATTAAATGAAAATTGTTATGTACGATTTGGGTTTTGTAAACCCATATTTACTTGGAATGTTTCATCATTACACTCAAGAAGTAGGCTTCAATTAAATCCTTTATAACAGATGTCACTTTTCTGAGACATTCCAGTGGCAATGTTTTTAAGGATTAGAATAATTTTACCATCCCTGGGCCCAGTAAACTGAAAGGATGTAAGATTGGATGAGGAGCTCCAGCAGCCCCAGGGAGTGAGGCATGCAGACTGTTTAGGCTGGAAGGGACTTCATGCAAGGGTCACCTACGTGCACCAGAAACCACCCAGCTGGTGTTGTCTTGATGCCAAACAGCCCTACAGGCTGATTTGATGTTCTATTTGCAAACTTGGGCCATGCGTGCAAGTCCATTCAACGTATTCGTTTGACACAAAGAACGTATGTTCAGCTGCAGGAGGGGCCCAGCAGCAATATCCCCTCTAAGCTGCACGAGTCTGCATTCACACAGCAATCGGAATTTATGTGCAGGGAACAAATAGGCTGGACATAAGCAATGGTCTATTTGAAATGCATGCCTGTGCGACCATGCAACAATCTTAAGGGAAGTGCAACAAACAGGCCATGTACAGCAAAGAGAAATGAGAGGAAAGATTGCCCAACTGGAATGCCATTTAAAGGGCTAAGCATCCAACTGACAGATTCTACTGCTGTTACCATGATATTTTCTGCTGTCTGTATACATGAAGGATACTGTTTGGATACCATGAAGCAGTCTTGTATAAATTACAAGGACGTTTTTATAAACAACACTTAACTATGTACATATTTATAGCAGGTATGGAGAGGACTCCATTCTAGTTCTTTACACATTGCTACCTATCTCTAGACTGGCCCTAGCTCTAGGTCATGTGCCTTCTTACCTCACCATGTGGGTGGTACTGTACTCAGTCTCATGTTAACCTTTAAGTGACAGATCCTTCTACTACATTTTGCAGGTAAGGTCATTTAGAATATCTTCTGTTATCGTAAAGTCTCTGGAAATACTGTGGAGTATTTTTGGAAGTGTTGTGGTGAGTTCCTGGATTTGGTTGTGAGTGTTGCTGCATCCTCTTAGGAAGGGCAAAGGATTTGGTGACCTGTTTACACAAAGGCTGTAACTGGTATTGAAGCTGTAATTGCAGCATGAGAATGTGCAGCAGGGGATACAAAGAGGGCAAGCTCTGAGAGATGCTCTCTGCCAAGTTGGAGCCAGACTCCTTCACAGCCTCAAAATGCATCTTCATCTGCATTCTCCTGTATGCCACCCCATCAACATCATCATGTGAGTGTCCTGTAGCAGAAGTAGCCTGTGACCTTTGGGTTAAAAAGACTATCCTTTCCTGTAGCCTGGCTGCAGCCTACTTGTGCCCAGTACATGAAAAGCTGATTACTGCCACAAATTACTTACGGCCACATTGAACTTTTTAAGGAAGACTTAAGGAAAGATACTGAGCATAACATGGCTGATAATGTAAAGTGACCACTTTCTGAAAAATTCCTTTTTTAAAATTTATTCATGGGATGTGGCCTTCACTGGCTGGGGCAGCATTTATTGACCATCACTAGTTGCCCTTGAGAAGGTGGTGGTGAGCTGCCTTCTTGAACCACTGCAGTCCATGTGGTGTAGATATTTCCACAGTGCTGTTAGGAAGATATTTCCAGGATTTTGAACCAGCGACAATGAAGGAACGGCAATATATTTCCAAGTCAGGATAGTCAGTGACTTGGAGGGGAACTTCCAGCCGATGGTGTTCCCATCTATCTGCTGCCCTTGTCCTTCTAGATGGTAGTGGTTGTGGGTTTGGAAGGTTCTGTCTAAGGAGCCTTGGTGAGTTGTTGCAGTGTATCTTGTAGATGGTACACACTGCTGCCACTGTGCTTCGGTGGTGGAGGGTGTAAATGTTTGTGGTGTGGTGCCAATCAAGTGGGCTGCTTTGTCCTGGATGGTGTCAAGCTTCTTGAGTGTTGAAAGAGCTGCACTCATCCAGGCAAGTGGGGAGTATTTCTTCGCACTCCTGACTTGTGCCTTGTAGATGGCTTTGGGGAGTCAGGAGGTGAGTTACTCAATGCAGGATTCCTAGCCTCTGACCTGCTCTTGTTGTCACAGTACTTATATGGCTGGTCCAGTTCAGTTTCTGGTCAATGCTAACCCCCAGGATAGTGGGTGTGAATGTGAATGTGGATTATACTGACAGACCTGTCCTGAGAGAACTTGAAATGCCACACCTGAAAAGGTACCCTGGCCTTCTTCAAGCAGAGACACCTGTCGATTTATGTTTCAGAATGTGTAAATAGTTGAGATGGATGCAAGACAACTATTTTCCCCTCCTGGAATATACAGGAAAATTGAGTTAATAAGCTAGTAGCAGAGCAGTGCTAGTGTGCTGGAATGCTGTGAGAGTAACAGCACAAGAAGACCAACTAGTCACCCCTGCAGTTGCAGGCGAACTCTCTCTCCATCTCCCTCTCTGTTGCTGGAGGCAAGGCTCAGCAAAAACCACAATCTAAAAGGAAATAGGACAGCGTCTTCAGCTACCCTGCAGAACCAAGTGTCTCCTAACCAACTGTGAAACTGTCAAAGTCAGCTCTATCAGAATCACCCAACTTAACGGCCGCAACATACTGACATCCATGCTTCACGGACAGGCCACAGACTGATTTGTTTTTTAAAAACTTTTATTTGGACTCTTAAGTTCCCATTTCTAATCCTTGTGTATGTGTGTTGCATTTTTATTATTTTCATCTGGTTTTAGTGACCAATAAACTTACTTTTTCTTTGACTGAAGAAAGCCAAGTTAAATAGGTTCCTTCTAAAAATATATATATTCGGACTGGGAAAAGGTATCCGTAGCAGGGGGAAGGGATCCCTCTTAAATTAACCTCGTTGCGACCAACTGAGGGGGTTGAATAAAGAAAGGGTGCCAACTCATTCCTCCTCACCCGGGAGCATAACAAAATTGGGGTCCCATTCGGGAAGTTGACAAATTGGAGGACCTAGCCTAGGGGCCAGTCGTAACACCGGTGACTCACCACTTGCAGATCCCAACTCTATATTCGCCTGTAAGGTGTGTGTCATGTCTGAGATGGGAGGCTGCACATGTCATATCAAGTGGAGTTGCTGTGACTGGACAGGCTACAGTTCTTGGGTGTTTGAGAGCAGGAAATCATAAAGGGAAACGTTGGGGCGAAGAAAGGAAGTGGGGTGGAAGTGAGAGGACCAAGAGAGCAATTTGCTCACCATGTCATCTTCCTCGTCAGGGTAATTAGGCATGAGCAACAAATTCTGATCTAGCCAGTGACACCCGCAGCCCCCAAAAGAATAAAAAAGACCCTGCAATCTGACATTTCTTTATCTATTCGTTCACAGGATGTGGGCATTGCTGGCTAGGCCAGCATTTGTTGCCCATCCCTAAACAAATTCTTTCAGGGCCTATGGGTTTCACTAGCAAGACCAGGATTTGTTGCTTATGCCTAATTGTCCTTGAACTGAATGGCTGACCAGGCCATTTCAGAAGGTAGTTAAGAGTCAACCACATTACAGTGGACTCAGAGCCACATGTAGGCCAGACCAGGTAAGGATGGCAGATTTCCCTCTATAAAAAGGCATTAGTGAACTAGATGGGTTTTTAAACAATTGACAATAGCTGTCATAGTTACCATTACCAGCTTTCAACTCTAGGTTTGTTTTATTAATTGTATTTAACTTCCACCAGCTGCCATGATGGGATTTGAACCCATGTCCCCAGACCTTTAAGCCTGGGCCTCTGGATTACTAATCCAGTAACATTACCACTATACCACAAGAGTGAGGCAGGAATTGGGAAGGAGCACAAGGCCCCAACACACCATCACCCTCCGTGTGCTCATCAGTACTGGATGCCAAAACTCTGCTGCCATGACCATGGTGGTCCCATGATGTGAGGAACTGTCTCCCCAGGAGATGCAAACGTCTTTGTCCCCTGTTCATTCTGCCCTGCCCCCTCCTGTTATGGACCACATTGTCCTGCTAGAGAGAGGGAAGAGTGCCAGTGTTGGTGTTTTACTGTGTTTGGGTGATGTGTCTGCCACAGCTGGATGTATGTGGAAGCAGCAGGAGCTGAGTGTGAGGCTGACACCATTAGGATGCTTGTGAGGTGGGGTATTTGGATGATGGGCCTGACTCCTGAGTGCCAAGGGCTACTACTGGGTGAGTGATGATGGGTGTAATGGATTGAGCAGCGTGAGAGGAAGGTGGAGATGTCATGTAACGATGTATTCACTGACCTTAACCACCAGTGTGAGGTCATTGAAATTCTTATGGCCACTGCTGCCAGGTCCTTGGGTCCTGATTCCGGGAATTGACCTCCATGATCCCTGTTCTCATTCTCTTTTGAGGATGTTCCTTGATGGCCTCCTGACACCCCACAAAAACATCTCCCCTCTGGTCTGCCTCCACCTCTGAGGCCTCCATTTGTGAACCTGGGAATATTCTCTCCCTGCCCTGGGGTTCCATTTTCCCTGTTTGGAATTGCACCACTAAAATTCAGCAGCAAACTTCAATGATTCAGTGCAGCTTCCTTTTAAAAAGGGAGGGAACGCCTTTAATAGGAGGAAGCTGTTTGCGCCATGAGTCCCTGTGAATGCTGCTGAGCTTCCTACTGAGCACTCAGGCAGCCAGCAGCATGCGCCTGGTTTGGACTTACACCGCAATCAGGGGCAGAATTTCACAGTTGGTGTGCGGGGGTGGGCCCGACACGCATGCGTGTAAAATGACGTGCGATGATGTCGGGCGTGCGTCCTGACGTCACCGCGTGCCATCGCGATATTTCAGAAGGCTGGCGCGCAATGAGTTTGGAGGCGTGCCCGCCATTAATTAACAGGCCAGTTAAGGCCCTTGAGGCAGCAACTGAAGACGATTTTTCGCAGCCCGTGCGATTTTCAGGGTGTTGCACGGGCGCAATGGGCAGGCGGGTAGGCCACAGTTTTAAAAACTTCATCCATGGGTGGGATAAGAGGGGTGAGTGGGCTCACTAATGCGAGTTGTTAGAACTTTACTTTATTACTTACTGCTACTTGTCTGTGTGAACAGGACAACTTCATTTCGCTTCAGAGCTGCTTTGGCAGAAAGAACAGGCTTCAGTTCAGGGCTCTGGAGGAGTCATAACACTTGGGGCCTTTCAGGTATCAGACAGCCTTCCCTTACCCTGGGAACGGGGATTGTGCTCTCCACTGGAGGCACCTCCTCTAAGGAGGAAGAGAGAGCCAGAAGGGGGAGGAGGCCAGGAGACCATATTCAGACTCCAGGGGAGCCACCTGTGGGAGGACAGGCGCAGGCACAAGAGGTGCAGGGCCAACAGGAAGTCCAAGGCAGAAGGGGCCGCAGAAGATGCCACTATCCTGCTGCTAGGGTTTACAAGTGGCGATGCAGCTACCTCAATATCCCTGAGGTGCAGTGCCGAAGGAGGCTCCATCCCTCAAAAGAGATGGTGACCTCCATCTGTCATTTGATCAGCCTTGAGATCAGCTCCAACTGTGTGGGTGGACACCCCAAGCCAGTGCCGCTGAAAGTCACAGTTGCCCTCAACTTCTATGCCTCTGGCTCTTTCCAGGGGTCAGTGAGGGATCTTTGTGGAGTCTCCCAATCAGCTGTCCACAGTTGTGTCAAGCTGGTGACAGATGCTTTTTTCAGGTGCACATTGACTTTCATTGACTACCATATGGACAAGGCCAGTCAGGCAGAGTGAGCCAGAGGCTTTGCAGCCACTGCTGGGTTCCCCCATGTCCAGGGTGCAATAGGCTGCACACATGTGGCCATCAAGGCGCCAGCGGGTGAGCCCGGGGCCTTCGTCAACAGGAAGGGCTTCCACTCCATGAACGTGCAGATAGTGTGTGATCACAGGATGCAGATTCTACAAGTCTGTGCAAGGTACCCAGGCAGCTCCCATGACGCTTACATCCTAAGACACGCCCAGGTACAGAGGCTGTTCAGTGCTCCAGCCCGGCTGGATGGATGGCTGCTGCGTGACAAGGGCCAGCCCCTCAAAAGGTGGCTCATGACGCCTCTCCGCCATCCAAGAACAGAGGCCGAGCAGCGGTACAATAGGAGCCATGCCTCCACAAGGGCTGTGGCGGAGAGAACCATCGGCCTCCTCAAGACGCACTTCCAATGCCTGGACCGTTCAGGGGGTGCACTGCAATACCCCCCAGAGCGGGTGTCACTGATAGTGGTTGCATGCTGCGCTCTCCACAATCTGGCGCTGGAAAGGGGGGATGCAGTAGAGGAAGAAGATGTTGACGCAGCTGCTCTGGCTGCACATGATGAGTCCAGTAGTGAGTCCAAACCCATGACCACTACCATCTAGAAGGACAAGGACAGCAGATAGATGAGAACACCACCACCTGCAAGTTCCCCTCCAGGTCACTCACCATCCTGACTTGGAAATGTTTTGCCGTTCCTTCACTGTCGCTGGGTCAAAATCTTGGAACTCCCTTCCTAACGGCACTGTGGGTGTACCTACACCACATGGAATGCAGCGGTTCAAGAAGACAGCTCACCACCGTCTTCTCAAGGGCAACTAGGGATGGGCAATAAATGCTGGTTCAGTCAGCGAAGCCCACATCCCGTCAATGAATAAAAAAACAAAATTCTGAGGTGCGGGGAGTGGGGGTGGGGTGGTGGTGGTGGCAGGGGTGTGTGGCCAACCTAACTGCTGTCTAACTGACCCATGCCAACACGGTACTCACCCTTCCTGATCACAGGAGATCATTAAACTGTTTGCGGCACTGCACCACTGTGCATCTTACCACATCATGGGAGCTTACCAGTGATGTCACCTCCTCCCAGGCACATTTGGTTAGGTACGGGGGGGCCTCCTTCTTCCGTCCCTTGGGACAAGGGTATCCTGGCGTGCTGCCATCTCCTCGAGGAGGGCAGCAAGGCACTCATCGGAAAACCTCGGGGCTGACTACCCCGCCGACCTGCCCTCCTCCTGCCTGGCCTGCTCTCCGACAACATTGTCCATTGCAGCTAACTGAACTCAGTGGGTAGAATTTTGCCCTTGGATGGCGGGCGGGCCAGCCTACCCACCAGCCGTAAGGTTGGCCGGGCAGGTCTTTAAGTACTTTAACTAGCCTGTCAATGGCCTCAATTGACCATTGACAGGTCGGCGGGCAGACAGCTGATTTCGCTGTCCGCCTGCCTTCCTAAAAATTTAAAGGGACCGGGATGACGTTGAGGGTTCCTCCCAACATCATCCCGTGTCATTTTCCTGTTGGCGAGCGGGCCCCTCCCCCAAATCGCCGACGGGAAAATTCGGGCCAGTGGCAGTTTTAGGACAGCTGCCTGTGCCGTTTTTGAACAGACCGCTGGGTCGCAATTGGACCCGACGGACATTGGCCTCCCGCTGTCCCCCGCCCCTTCCCGCAGATCTCTGGAGCCGCGAATTACGCTGGGTTAATTGGCCCGCCCGTGTAAATTCACGGTGCGCACCCAATCGCGGGCGGCGGTCGGGTTCCCAGCCGCTCCTGCCAAGCCCGCCCGCTGACTGAAAAATTCTGGCCCAGGTAAATGAGGGGCAGCAGCAAGTTTGCATGCTGCCTATTCTCCATGCTGATGGGATGAGGGTTGGTCACGTATTGCAACCACTGCACCCAGAAAATGGCACAGAGCATAGAACCATAGAACCATAGAACACTATAGGACAGAAAACAGGCCATTTGGCCCTTCTAGTCTGTGCCGAAATATTATTCCGCTAGTCCCATTGACCTGCACCTAGTCCATAACCGCCTGACCTCTCCCATCCATGTATCTATCTAATTTATTCTTAAAACTTAAGAGTGAGCCCGCATTTACCATCGGATGGTAGCTCGTTCCATACTCTCACCACTCTCTGAGTGAAGAAGTTCCCCCTAATGTTCCCCCTAAACCTTTCCCCTTTCACCCTAAAGCCATGTCCTCTCATGTTTATTTCTCCTAATCTAAGTGGAAAGAGCCTACTCGCATTTACTCTGTCTATACCCCTCACAATTTTGTATACTTCTATCAAATCTCCCCTCATTCTTCTGCGCTCCAAGGAATGAAGTCCTAACCTGTTTAATCTTTCCCTGTAACTCAACTCCTTAAGACCCGGCAACATCCTAGTAAATCTTCTCTGCACTCTCTCAATCTTACTGATATCCTTCCTGTAGTTAGACGACCAGAACTGCACACAATACTCCAAAGTTGGCCTCACCAATGTCTTACACAACTTCACCATAACATCCCAACTCCTATACTCAATACTTTGATTTATGAAGGCCAGTATGCCAAAAGCTTTCTTTACAACCTTGTCTACCTGTGACGCCACTTTCAGGGAATTATGTATCTGAACTCCCAGATCCCTTTGTTCCTCCGCACTCCTCAGTGCCCTACCATTTACTGTGTATGTCCTACTTTGGTTTGACCTTCCAAAATGTAACACCTCACACTTTTCTGCATTAAATTCCATCTGCCATTTTCTGGCCCATTTTTCTAGTTGGTCCAGATCCCTCTGCAAGTTTTAAAAGACTTCCTCGCTGTCCACAACGCCTCCAATCTTAGTGTCATCAGCAGACTTGCTGATCCAATTCACCACATTATCATCCAAATCATTGATATAGACAACAAACAACAATGGTCCCAGTACAGATCCCTGAGGCACACCACTAGTCACAGACCTCCAGTCTGAGAAGCAATCATCCACTAATTTTTAACCCAAAATATTTTCTGTCACAACAGCCCCTGCTTCTACTCTTGAAATACCCTTGGGTGTTTTCCATTGATCCTCATAGCAAATGAACATTCAAAATGCAGGATTTTTTATAAGTGGCTGTTTACTTGAAACTGTTTACTTCCCATGTGAATGCAGCTGAAATGAAATGCTGCCAATGACTTCAACACTGGGAAGTTTTCTGAAAAGGAACTGTGAAATAAAAATTCCCATCATGTTTCTTTCTTCCCTAAAATCCTTTTGACTCTCCTGTAGTGAAACTGGCCCTTGCTCGGACAAAGTTCCATTTGTGCCCACAAGCCTTTAATTAATCTCCTGAGGAAATATTGTACAAGTTATCATCTCCAGACCACCCCGTCCCCAAAGAGAAACTCAAGAGAACTCAGCTGATTTCTTATCCACACATCATCCTTAAACTTTGCACACCGGAGGGAGAGGGATTTTGTTGTCGGCCAAAGCTTACGTACGTTCCTTTCATTTTTCTATCTCTTTACCGTGGAGGACTTAGAAAAATGGAGCTAATTGGCAATGAATTTCCTCAAAATTGCTCCTTCTTCGCCGCTGTAATTACATCAGAAGCACGGTGGAAATTCCACTTCTCCCCATAAATGAGGTTTCTTCTGCACCTTCAGCCAAGTTATGGCAATATTCCAGGAGCAGCTCCAAGGCCTAAATACAATTTAAGCCAAAAGTAGACTCCTGCGTGCGTACAATGGTTGGGATCAAATTTACCCCCATGAAAAATATCTTTCGCCACAAAAGCTCTGCCTCTGATAATATATATTTGGTTCTAAAGTAAATGACAGTTTTCTAACTAGTGCACTCAACATATATTTATTTTTATTTTGTTGATTAATCACTTCTCCCGCAGTACACTACACCTTGAGCACTTTTGAAATGCAGCTTGATACGGACTGGAGTTATACTCCATGTAGTGTCAATTCCAAGGGGTGTAAGAAGGTTTCCCTGAAGGAATTCCCAATTGAGATAAGATATAATTCTGAGGTTAGAAGTGCTAGAGTTAGGAGACTGGGGGTTTCACTTGTCTTCCCTTGTACTTCCCATGGAAAACTAGTAGAACCTTAGGAAAAATCACAGCAACAGCTATTGCTGCTGTGTCTCTGGAAATTTCAGCAGGAGACTGGCGGAATCCCTAGTAAATTTTAGCGTCAATTTGTCACATCTGCATTGCTGCAAAATAGAAACTGCTTAATTCCAAAAGTTCAGTATTCATTTCTCCTACCTTTGCAATCTTCACTCTCCTCCAAAAGTGTCAAATATAGTTGAAACCGGAACAGATGGAAATAACAGATGACTAACCAAAACAGCTGTGGGACAATTAGATCATTTTCTTAAATGGCTAAATTAACAAGCCAATGGCAACCTGTAAATCATGACACACATTTTTTATGGTTGTTACTTCCCTTCACTCAGTCCCCATGTACCACACTGACCATTCCAATGACTGACAGATAACCTGCTCTGTTATGGCCTTTGTTCATCCTGCTCCTAATCAGCCATTACAAATTGCGCAAGAGTAGAATGAATTAAGTCCATTCATCTTGTCTCCCGCTTGTTAAAACTTAAGTGAGAAGCCAAAGTCCATACTACAGGATACAACCAAGATTGAAAAGATTGGGAGAGAAAATAAAGATTGGCAAAAATTGGACCAATTGGATCAAACTAAATTGGATGCTCTCAATCTCTACATTGGAGAGACCAAACACAGACTGGGTGACCGCTTCACGGAACACCTTCGGTCTGTCCGCAAGCATGACCCAGACCTTCCATGTCGCTTGCTATTTCAACACACCACCCTGCTCTTATGCCCACATGCCCATCCTTGGCCTGCTGTAATGTTCCAGTGAAGCTCAATGCAAACTGGAGGAACAGCACCTCATCTTCCGATTAGGCACTTCCGGACTTAACATTGAGTTCAACAACATCAGACCATGAACTCAGTCCTCCATCCCCACCCCTTTCTGATCCCCCCCTTTTTTCTTATTCATTTTTATTTTTCAATATTTATTTATTAATTTTCTTTCCCACTTATTTTCATTATTATTATTTTTAAAATTTATTTCTATTTTATTCATTGTTTTATCCCCAGCTTTTAGCCTTTTCAATCTTTTTTCCCACCGCCATCCCCTTCCCCCTACCCCACCCCCACTTTCCAGACTGCTTATCCTGGTCTGGTTTCTGCTCTTAATGTTGCCATTAGCACCTCCTTTAGCCAGTACCACCACAATTAACAACCCTTTGACCTTTTGTTTATGACATCTTTCGCTATCTCTCTTTTGCCTCCACCTATCACTGGCCTATCCAGCTTCACCTGTTCCACCCCGCCCCCTTAAACAGTATATATTTCACCATATTTCTACTTCCCTTCTACTCTGAAAAAGAGTCATACGGACTTGAAACGTTAATTCTGTCTTTTCACAGATGCTGTCAGACCTGCTGAGCTTTTCCAGCATTTTTTGTTTTTGCTTCAGATCAAACTAAACTTAGGCTCTAAAAAAATGCCAGGATGACGAGATCATTTAGGAAGGTTGGGAGTTTCTTGTGCCCTTTTCAGGAGTGAAAGAAACTTTTAAAAGAGTCATCACATTCTCCTCCCTCCCACCCCCTAGCAGTATAGAAGTGCTCAGTCTGGATAGATCTTTGTTTTATAAAGAGGTAAGAGTTGTTATGGAGAAAGAACACTGTGTTGATAAACAGAGCTGGAAGGTTTTGGGTGCAAATTGATTTATTCTCACTATTTGTGAATTTGACAGTTTAACAAGCTATCCTTGAGCTTTGACATTTGAGTTTGAATCTGGATTACACTAATAGAATACAAGTTTCACAGGGGTAAGTTTCAACTGTACTTTGACTTTGTATTGCCTGAGAGGCTGATGACTGGCAGAGGAAAATTGAGTGGGCACCTGGGACACCACTGTGATGCCCAAAGCTCACCTAATTCAATTTTCATGGAGGTCATAAAATGGGCACCCAGTACTTCTGCCAAAGCTGTGTGGGATGGCTGAAGGGTTGATAACCAGAGGGCAGAGATTTAAGGTGATTGGCAAGAGAACCAGATGCAAGATGAGGATTTTTTTTTTAATGCACAGATTGGTCAGGATTTGCAATGCACTGCTTGGGAGGGTGGTGGATACAAATTGCATTGTAGCCTTCAAAAAGGAATTAAATATATAATCGAAGGAGAAAAAATTGCAGGGGTATGGGGACAAGAGTGAGGGAATGGGACTAACCGAATTGCTTTTCAAGAAAGCCCACACAGACTCATTAAGTCTTCTCTCTGTACTGTACTATTCAATGGTTAGAATCTTATCTACGTCGGGCGGGCTGGGCAAGTCAGGGGTGGGTGCGGAGCTGATCACCGCCTGCGGTAGGCTGCGCACCGCCATTTTACGCGGGCGGGCCAATTAAGGCCCGCCCAGTGTCACGCGTGGCTGGTAGTGCTCCTGTGTGGGTGGGGGGAGGAGGGAAAGCTGGGCCCTGCACTCCTTCACGCATGTGCATGAAAGAGCACAGCAATCTCCCTGAGACACGGAGCTGCCTCAGGGAGATTAAGTAGATAATAAAAAATTTTAAATAATAAGGTAAGAAATTATTTATCCATGTCCCCTCATGTGACAGTGTCACATGAGCTAGGACATGTTTGTGAAGTCAAGAAAATTTATTTACTTATTTTATACAAGCTTCAGGAAACCTCATCCCACCCGTGGATGAGGTTTCCTGAAAAACGCGAAGGCCGCTTGGGCTCTTCGCCTGCCCGCCAACCTTAAGGTTGGATGGGCAGTGTTGTTAACAACTTTAATTGCTTTTTTATTGGCCTTAATAGGCTGTTGACAGTTCGGCGGGCAGCAGCCCCCTCCAGCGCGCGCCTGCCAGATGAAATATCAAAATGGCGCGTGATGGTGTCGGGATGCACACCCGACGTCATCACGCGTCATTTTACGCATTGACATGTCGGGCCCGCCCCCACACGCCAATGGCAATATCCTGCCCTATGATTCTAGGCTGTTTAAACATTTAAATCAGGCTCCTATGCCAATGCTTGGACCAGGATTGCCATTTCCATATATGAATAGGCTGAGTGTCCTCCTACACACTACGTTCAGTTGTACCAAGCATGGTCATCTTTAAAGGGGCCATTGGAAGATGCTGTAAATACGGCTAGAAAATTCATTCAGGGCAATTTTTCTGGGTTCAGGAATATCAAGAACACTCCTCCGAACCCCACAAGTGACAGTGACTCCTTGCCAGCCCACTCTGCCCCTCCCTGGACTACAGGCCAGCTCTGTGCAGAAAACAATCAATTTTAGGCCTTTCAAAACTGGCAAGCTGCAGTGGAACGCCCATCTGACACCCTCAGAAACCTTCAAGGAAACACAGAAAAAATGTTTTATACTTGCTAAGGTTTTGTTAAAGATCCCCACATATGACGCAAAGCACCAATGGAGTTATTTGAAAAGTAGGCTTTGAACATCAAGCACTTTAGGAATTAATTGGCAAAATGACAGGCGATTTTGAAATAACACAGCAGGTATAAGAAGAAGCCTAGACATGACTCGCAAATCCTGTCTGTTGGCTGAAATTTGGACATACCACAAGAGAAGAAATACAAGCATAACAACATATATACACACACAAGAAAATTAAACTAGTTAGAAAATTGGCAGTTGTTCTATTTACTTTCAAAGTAACCTAGCTGAAAAAAAGGAAAAAGTGAACAAAAATGTTAAAAAAGTGGAAGTTTGCTTGATAGTTAGTGGACATTTTTAAAACATAAGTTTTAAATTCTTGTTTTCTTTTTCATAGCTCTTACCAAGGGATGTTTTTCCACCTATAACCTAACGTTGTTAGGTTTGGACTCAAACTGCTTGTTACTTTATCCATGATACGCTACTAACAATTTCATGAACTTGCTGACAGATTAAATGGAATGACATTGATCATAAATGACAGGAGATTACGTTATCTTTAAGAAAATAGTATCTATAGCAAACTGTTGAAGCTAATTTTGTGGGCTGTTGAGTTCTCAGAATACATTTGGGTGTTATATTCAGTTGCTGTTACTCCAAATATTTTCCTCATGTTTCTCTCTGATTTAAAAGTTTCCATGAAAGTGGGAAAGTGCTGCCTTCTTGATAAATCTAATTGTAAGAACTGTGCCCTGCAAATTCATCGAGGCTTTTTGTGAGGGTAGGGGGGGTGGAGGGCGAGGGGGCTGGTCTCATCTCATCTTACCTCAGGGTAAGATGCTGATGCTCTTCATGTCTCCACAGGTGGCTCGCTCAATGAGCCACATGCCCAACCTCAAGGAGGCCCTCAGTTGCAGGGTGTTGGGGCAGAGCTGTGAGATTGAGACTGGGCAACTATAGGGAGATTAGGAGTGAGCGATACAAGGCCCGCTGAAGAATATTAAATGGAACAGGATTCTGCAGCAGCCCCTGCTGAATTTTGGGAAAAGATTCTTTAACAGGTGCTAGGCCCCTAATTTACATGCTTAGGGTGCTTAACTTGTTTTAGAAGGGGCCATAAAAAGGGCCCGAAAAGCCTGAATAACACTTTGCAACCCCAAGTTCTCTACTGAATTGACTGTGCGACGTTAATTCTCATTTCAAAATGATGCAACATGGTGCTGTATAGTCCAAGCACATGCAATAAACTACCAAATTAATAGAAATATTTCACTGTCCAATACGAACAGTTGTGCATGTTTAATGCTTAAAGGTAAGTAAGAATTGTGTAAGGGTGATCAACGTTAGTGGCCTGCACTGGAGGGGGCGCAGAGGAGATTCACCAGGATGTTGCCTGGGATGAAGCATTTAAGTTATGAGGAGAGGTTGGATAGACTTGGGTTGTTTTCGTTGGAGCAGAGAAGACTGAGGGGCGACCTGATTGAGGTGTACAAGATTATGAGGGGCATGGACAGGGTGGATAGGGAGCAGCTGTTCCCCTTAGTTGAAGGGTCAGTCACAAGGGGGCATAAGTTCAAGGTGAGGGGCAGGAGGTTTAGGGGGGATGTGAGGAAAAACTTTTTTACCCAGAGGGTGATGACGGTCTGGAACGCGCTGCCTGGGAGGGTGGTGGAAGCGGGTTGCCTCACATCCTTTAAAAAGTACCTGGATGAGCACTTGGTACGTCATAACATTCAAGGCTATGGGCCAAGTGCTGGTAAATGGGATTAGGTAGGTAGGTCAGGTGTTTGTCACGTGTTGGTGCAGACTCATTGGGCCGAAGGGCCTCTTCAGCTCTGTGATTCTGTGATTCCTCACAATTGTTTTTGACTGAAAAGGAAGTGTCTCCATTATAATAAACATGGGAAACTTAACAGATGATCAAATTCAAGAGTGAAGCAAGTTCTGCTTCAGTTATTGAAAATGATTTTTGCTGAAGCACATTGATGTCCTATTTGTCATGGAATATGTTGAAAGAGTGAAATATTTCTAGTGAACTAAGACATCTGCAGCCAACCTGAGAGGATTACTGTAAACAAACATTGTGTGGGTGATAGAACTCAAACCAGGGACTGTCTGAGTAAACTCCCAGCTCCTAACCATTGGACCAAATTTGCTTTCTCTTTCAAATTCACAGTGTAATGTAAATCAAATATTGAGTTGTTTTGTTTCAAGAATATGTAAACTATCCACACAAGTTCAAAACTTTGGCATTCTACTCAAGCTTTTCATATATGTTCACCTAATCACAAATACCATGATCTTTTCAAAAAAGATTGATATTTTGAAGTCTGATCTCTATGTTATGGCATGTACCCAGAGGTACATGCAGGTGAGATAATGTACCCAGAGGTACATGCAGGTGAGATAATGTACCCAGAGGTACATGCAGGTGAGATAAGCTAACAGCAACAGCTTGGGTCATTTTTTTTTATTCATTCAAGGGATGTGGGTGTCTCTGGCTAGTCCTGCATTTATTGCCCACCCCTAATTGCCCTTGTTCACAGGGCATTTAAGAGTCAACCACATTGTTGCAGGTCTGGAGTCCAGATGTAGATCAGACCAGTAAGGGCAGCAGATTTCCTTCCCTAAAGGACATTAGTGAACCAGATGGGTTTTTATGACAATCGGCAATGGTTTCATGGTCACAATCAGACTTTTAATTCCAGATTTTTATTGAATTCAAATTTCACCATCTGCCGTGATGGGATTTGAATCCAGATCCCCATAGCATTGCCCTGGGTCTCTGAGATACTAGTCCAGTGATGAGACCACTATGCCACCGCCTCCCTAAAGAGAATAAGTAAAGAGAATACTGGGCTAGAACTTAACTTTGGCCTGTTTTTTTCATGTATTCATTTGCAGGACATGGGCATTGCTGGCTAGGCCAGCATTTCCTGCCCATCCCTAATTGCCCTCGAGAAGGGCAATTTTGACCGCTGTAACCCAAGTTGTGTTGATACACTCACAGTGCTGTTAGGAAAGGAGTTCCAGGATTTTCACCCAGCAACAGTGAAGGAACAGCAATACGCTTCCAAGTCAGGATGATGAGTGGCTTGGAGAGGAAGTTCCAGGTGGTGGTGTTCTCATCCATCTGCTGCCCTTGTCCTTCTAGGTGGTAGTGGTCATGGGTTTGGAAGGTGCTATCGAAGGAGTCTTGTGAGTTGTTGCAGTGCACCTTGTAGAGTTTACACTCTGCTGCTACTGTGTGTTGGTGATGGAGGAAGTAAATGTTTGTGGATGGGGTGCCAATCAAGTGGGCTGCTTTATCCTGGATGGTGGTGTTGAGCGTCTTGAGTATTGTTGGAACTGCACTCATCCAGGCAAGTGGAGAGTATTCCATCACACTCATGACTTTACCTTGTAGATGGTATAAGGGTTTGGGGAGAGAGGAGCTGAGTTACTCGCTGCAGAATTCCCAGCCTCTGACCTGCTCTTGTAGCCACAGTATTTATATGGCTGGTCCAGTTTCAGGTCAATGGTAACCCCCAGGATGTTGACAGTGGGGGATTCAGCAATGATAAAACATTCATTCTCTGGAGAAACATTCACTCCCTCCACCACTGATGCACAATGGCAGCAGGGTGTATTATCTACTAGATACATTGCAGAAACTCACCAAGTCTCCTTAGGCAGCACCTTCCAAACCCATGACCACTACCATCTAGAGGGACAAGGGCAGCAGATATGGGAACACCACCACCTGGAAGTTCCCCTCCAAGCCACTCACCATCCTGACTTGGAAATATATCACCGTTCCTTCACTGTTGCTGGGTCAAAATCCTGGCAGTCCCTCCCTAACAGCACTGTGGGTGTACCTACATCACATGGACTGCAGTGGTTAAGGAGGCATCCCACAACCACCCTCTCTAGGGCAATTAGGGATGGGCAATAAATGCTGGCATCCCGAAAATGAATTTTTTAAAAAAGTGAATATCAAGGAGAGATAGTTAGATTTTCTCTTGTTGGAAATGGTCATTACCTAGCACATGTTTGGCACAAATGTTATTTGCCACTTATCAGCCCAAACCTGAATGTTGTCCAGGTCTTGCTGCATATGGACACACACACATACCCAGGGGTGGTTATGGTGGTGTCTGGGACATTTCCTGTATGATTATGGTTATGTTGCTTGACTAGTCGGTGGGACAGCTCTCCCAATTTTGGCACAAGCCCTCAAATGTTAGTAAAGAGGACATTGCATGGTTAATGGGGCTGGGTTTGCCATTGTCGTTTCTGGTCGCTAGGTCGATGCCCGGTGGTCTGTCCGGTTTCAATTTTTTTAGACTTTGATACAAGTAAGGGCTTGCTGGGCCATTTCAGAGGGCGTTTAAGAGTCAACCACATTGCCATAGCTCTGGAGTCACAGTAGGCCAGACCAGGTAAGGACGGCAGATTTCCTTCCTTAAAGGACATCAGTGAACCGGATAGGTTTTTATGACAATCGACAATGAATTCATGGTCACCATTACTGAAACTAACTTTTAATTCCAAATTTAGTAGTTTAATTTAAATTCCACCAAGTGTTTCCAGAGCATTAGGCTGGGCCTCTGGATTACTAGTCCAGTGATATTACCACTACACCAATGCCTCCCCAGGGTAGATGCTGGGAGGCTGCTTCCCCTCATGAGGCAATCTAAAACTAGGGCACATAGTTTCAGAATAAGGAGTCTCCCATTTAAGATGAAAATGAGGAACAATTTCCTCTCTCAGAGGCTTGTTAATCTGTGGAATTTACCCCAACAAGCAGTGGAGGCTGGGTCATTGAATCTATTCAGGACTGAATTAGACAGATTTTTGACCTATAAGAGAGTCAAGGGTTAAGGGGGACAGGCAGGAACATGGAATTGAGGCCACAATCAGTTAAAGAATGGCCTGTTTGAATGGCAGAGCAGGCTCAAGGGGCCGAATGGCCTATTCCTGTTCCTATTTCTTATGTTCTTATGAATTACAATATAGATAAGTTTGAGATGGTGCATTTTGGTAGGAGGAACAAGGAGAACATCTACCTCTTGGAAAATAAGAGTCTAATGGGGTAGAGGCACCAAGGTATCTAGGGGTACAAATTCACCAATCTTTAGAAGCAGCAGTAATAAAAACAGAAATGCTGGAAATACTCAGCAGGTCAGGCAGCATCTGTGGAGAAAGAAACACAGATTGGTGATCTTTCATCGGCTTTTGTATTAAAAGTAGTAACGCAGGATAACAAAGCCATCAAAAGTGCAAACAGAGCACTGGAGTTTTAGAGGAATAGAATTCAAAAGCAGAGAAGTTATGTTAAACTTATATTGAACCTTGGTTAGACCACACATCTAGTGGTGGGAAAGTGGAAAAATAAGAGATAATAAGCATAAGCATCAGGCATTAGGAAAGATCATAGGGATTCAGAGGCTTTCTTCATTATATCAGAAAGCAGACTTAACAAAAGTGTTCAAAACTAGAAGGGATGCATTCCTTACAACCCTCCTCTGCTCATTAGGAAGTATTACCCAGTTACCCAGAGTTTTATAAGATAGAAATAATTACTGCTCTGGTCTAGCTGCATTTGCAGGATTCTATCCTCAAGAGCACTGCTGAGACCTGATGAAAATCAGCCAATGTATACATGGGGAATGGCAAGGACAATATTGTTCCTGGTTAAAAACCTATAAAGATTTTGGCAAGAAGCTAATATTTTATTGTTTAGTTTAGTTGAACAATTCAGCAATGGTTATTTAAGTATGTCTTTTTAACAAACCATTTAATAAGCCTTGCCTAACTCACAAGTATTACAAGTGTACTGCTGCTTTCTACAAGTGAAATTATAAATATGAATATAATAATTAAGCACACTTGCAAACCACTTAATTCGCACACACACACATACTAAATATATAATTTTCTGCACTCCAATTATCTACCTTCTCAGTTATCCAGTAACATATTCGTGAGGCAGCAAAACAATATAACGCAACAAACATGATGAGGCAGAGGTTGCTGCAATGGTAGGTTTGTTGGTGAATGACATAAGTTGAGCTTTTAAGCTCACCTTTGACATTGCATTATATTTAAAATATACAAACATAGGAATTAGGAACAGGAGTAGGTCATTCAGCCCTTTGAGCCTGCTCCGCCATTCAATATGATCATGGCTGATCCTCTATCTCAACACCATACTCCTGCTCTCTCCCCATAACCCTTGACGCCTTTAGAGTCTAGAAATCTATCTATTTCCTTCTTAAATACATTCAGCGACTTGGCCTCCACAGCGCTCTGTGGTGGAGAATTCCACAGGTTCACCACCCTCTGAGTGAAGAGTTTTTCCTCATCTCAGTCCTAAATGGCCTAGCCCGTATCCTGAGTCTGTGACCCTTTGTTCTAGACCCCACAGTCTGAAGAAACATCATCCCTGCATCCAGCCTGTCCAACCCTGTCAGAATTTTATACGTTTCAATGAGATCCCCTTTCATTCTTCTAAACTCCAGTGAATACAGGCCTAATCGGCCAAGTCTTTCCTACAACAATCCTACCAGCCCAGGAATCAGCCTGGTGAACCTTCACGGCATTCCCTCTATGCCAATTATACCCGTTCTTAGGTAAGGAGACCAAAACTGCACACAATACTCCTGTTGTGGTCTCACCAAGGCCCTGTACAGCTGCAGTAAGATATCCTTGCTCCTGTACTCAATTCCTCTCGCAATGAAGGCCAACATACCATTTGCCTTCTTAACTGCTTGCTGCACCTGCATACTTGCTTTCAGTGATTGGTGTATGAGGACACCCAGGTCCCTTTGTACATCAGCACTTACCAATCTATCACCATTTAAATAATACTCTGCCAACCAAAGTGGATAACTTCACACTTATCCATGTTATACTGCATCTGCCATGTATTTGCCTACTCACTCAACTTGACTATATTGCCTTGAAGTCTCTTAACGTTCTCCTCACCACTCGCATTCCCAGCAAGTTTTATGTTGTCAAAAAACTTGGAAATATTACATTTGGTCCCCTCATTCAAATCATTGATATATGTTGTAAATAGCTGGGGCCCAAGCACTGATCCCTGCAGTACCCCAATAGTCACCGCCTGCATTCCAAAAAAGACCCATTTACTCCTACTCTCTGCTCCCTGTCTACTAACCAATTCTCAAACCGTGCTAATATATTACTCCCAATCCCATGTGCTTTAATGTTTCACACTAACCTCTTACGTAGGACTTTATCAAAAGCTTTCTGATAATCCAAATATATCACATCCACTGGTTTCCCCTTATCTATTCTGCTAGTTGCATCCTCAAAAAACTCCAGTAGGTTTGTCAAACATGATTTCCCTTTCATAAATCCATGTTGACTCTGTCTAATCCTGTTGATATTTTCTAAGTGTCCTGCTATCACATCCTTTGTAAATGATTCTAGCATTTTCCCAACTACTGATGTTAGTCTATCCGGTCTGTAATTCCCTGTTTTTTCCCTCCCTCCTTTTTTAAATAGTGGGGTTACATTTGCCACCCTCCAATCTGCCAGGACTTTTCCAGAATCTACAGAATTTTGGAAGATGGCAACCAATGCATCCACTATTTCTATGGCCACCTCCTTTAGTACCCTGGGATTGTCCTGGGGATTTATCAGCTTTCAGTCCCAATAAATTCCCCAGCACTTTTTTTTTTAGTAATACTAATTTCCTTCGATTCCTCCTTCTCACTAGATCTTCGAATCCCTAGCATTTCTGGGAAGTTATTTGTGCCTTCCTCCATGAAGACAGAACCAAAGTAGTTGTTTAATTGCTCTGCCATTTCCTTGTTCTCTATTTTAAATTCTCCCGTTTCAGACTGCAAACTGGCTTACTCAGGTTTTCAGAAGCTAGATTCAGAGAGTATAAAAGTAGGCTTTGCCTGCAATGGAGTGCTGTTTTGGCTGCAGTAGAGTGCTTAAATAGGAGTTTGGTGACTGAGGGAGTTTGGTGAGGAAGGAGGATGTGCTCCTTTCCTTTTTTACCTTTCCTCAGAAAGAAGAGTGATAGCCTTGGTAAGCAGGACCTGGTGAGTAAATTAGAAAAGTATACTTGGATTTAACTGAGAAGTGCCATGAATAAGGGAAATTTAGGGCCAATATAATAAAGCAACATAAGTAATCCAAAGTAGAATAAAGTTTACGTAAGGGGGGTAGCGTTAAGACATAACATGGCATCTCAGTCGAGTGGAATGTGTGTCCTGTAATATGTGCAAAGTCATGGACGCTACCGGTGTCCTAGACGACCACATGTGCAGGAAGTGCTGTCAGCTGCAGAAACTTGAGCTCCGGGTTTCAGAGCCCAAGCGGCA
Organism: Cetorhinus maximus; assembly: GCF_964194155.1. Taxonomy (NCBI): domain Eukaryota; kingdom Metazoa; phylum Chordata; class Chondrichthyes; order Lamniformes; family Cetorhinidae; genus Cetorhinus; species Cetorhinus maximus. The sequence continues at coordinate 211,398,741 of NC_135879.1, read as the reverse complement.
GCTGGAGTCACTGTGGTGCATCCATGAATCTGAGAGCTACATGGATAGCACGTTCAGAGAGGTGGTCACACCATAGATTAAAGGCCTGGAGACAGAGAGGGAATGGGTGACCACCAGGCAGTCCAAAAGAAGACATGTGCAGGTAGTGCAGGAGTCCCTTGGGGTCCCGCTCACCAATCGGTTTTCCGTTTTGGAATCTGGAGAGAGCATTGGTTCTTCAAAGGAGTGCAGTCAGAGCCAAGTTTGTGGCACCACGAGCGGCTAGGCTGTACAGGAGGGGAGGAAGAACAGAGGAAGAGCTATAGTAATAGAGGATTCATTGAGTAGGGGAACAGACAGACATTACTGTGGGTGTGGATATAACTCCAGGATGGTATGTTACCTCCCTGGTGCCTGGGTCAAGAATGTCACAGGGTGGCTGCAGGACATTCTTCCGGGGGAGGGGAAACAGCCAGAGGTCATGGTCCACATTGGTACCAATGACTTGGGTGGTGGTATTGGTTAAGGAGAGCATTGTAGTGCTGGAGAAAGAGGAGGCCCCAGAGGGTTCAAGGACAGAATCAATTTGGCCAGAGCTCAGGAACAAAAAGGGTGCAAATACATTGCTCGGTGTAGTCTATAGGCCACCAACTAGTGAGAGGACACAGAAGAGCAAACGTGTAGGGAAATTACAGAGAGATGCAAGCATTATAGAGTAGTTATAATGGGGGACTTTAATTAACCGAATATAGACTGGGACAGTGATAGTATAAAGGGCAGAGAGGGGCAAAAGTTCCTAGTTGGTGTTCAGGAAAATTTTCTACAGCAGTATGCATCCAATCCAACAAGAAAAGACACAGTGTTGGACCTGCTTCTTGGAAATGAGGTGGGTCAAGTAGATCAAGTGTCAGTGGGGGAACATTTAGGTGACAGTGATCATTGTATTGTACGTTTTAGGACGATGATAAAAAAGGACGATAGGCAATCCAGAGTAAAAATAATTAACTGGACAAGAGCCGACTTCAATGGGGTGAGAACGGAGCTGGACCAGATAGACTGGAACAAAAGACTGGAGTAAAAACTGTAGCTGTACAATGGACTACCTTCAAAAAAGAATTGGTTCGGGTACAGTGAAGGTATTTTCCACTGAAAGGGAAAGGTAGGGCAAACAATTCCAGAGCTCCCGGGATGAAGAGGGAGATTGAAATTAAGATAAAGAGAAAAAGTGTGTTTATGACAGGTGTCAGGTAGAAAATACAATTGAGAACCAAGAGGAATACAGAAGGTTCAGAGGGGAGGTGAAAAAGCATATTCAAGAAGTGAAGAGGGATTGTGAGAAAAGACTGGCAGCCAACATAAAGGGGAATCCCAAAGTCTTCTATGGGCATATAAATAGGAAAAGGGTGGTAAAAGGAGGAGTAGGGCTGATTAGGGACCTAAAAGGGAATTTACACATGGATGAAGGGGCCATGGCTGAGGTATTAAATGAATACTTTGCATCTGTCTTTACCAAGGAGGTAGATGCTACCCAGGCCATGGTGACAGACAAGGAAACTCTGTCACTAAAATTGATAAGGCAGAAGTGTTGAATAGACTGTTGGTACTTAAAGTTGACAAGGCACCAGAACCGGATGAGATGCATCCAAATATATTGAAGGAAGTGAGGTCTTTCCGTCTTCCCTAGACTCAGAGGAGATGCCAGAGGACTGGAGAATTGCAAACATTATGCCCTTGTTCAAAAAAGGTTGTAAGGATAAGCCCAGCAATTACAGACCAATCAGTTTAACTTCATGGAATAAAAGGGACAGTAGCAACATGGATACAAAATTGGCTGAAAAATAGAAAGCAGAGTATAATGGTCAGTGGATATTTTTCGGGCTGGAGGAAGGTTTGGAGTGGAGTTCCCCAGGGGTCGGTATTGGGACCCTTGCTTTTCCTGATAGATATTAATGATCTAAATCTTGGTTTGCGGATGATACAAAGCTTTGGATTGTTGTAAACTGCGAGGAGGACAGTGTAGAACTTCAAAAGGACATAGACAAGTTGGTGGAGTGGGCAGATAGGTGGCAAATGAAATTCAATGTGGAGAAGTGTGAGCTGATGCATTTTGATACAGGCAATATAAAAGAAGGAGTGAAATTTTTGAAGGGGGTGCAGGAGCAGAAAGACTTAGGTGTATATGTGCATAAATCATTGAAGGTGGCAGGACAGGTGGAGAGAGCTGTTAATAAAGCATATAGTATCATGAGCTTTATTAATAGTGACTTAGAATACAAGAGCAAGGAGGTTATGCTGAATTTAGATAAGACACTGGTTAGACCTCAGCTGGAGTATTGTGTGTAGTTCTGGGTGCCACAATATAGGAAGGATGTGAACACATTAGAGAGAGTGCAGAAGAGGTTTACAAGAATGCTTCCAGGGATGAGAAACTTCAGCTATGAGGATGGATTGGAGAGGTTCTCCTTGGAGAGAAGGCAGCTTAGAGGAGATTTGATAGAGATGTTCATGAGGGGGCTGGACAGAGCAGATAGGAAGAAGCTGTTACCGCTCGTAAAAGGATCAAGAATGAGCGGGCACAGATTTAAAGTGATTTGCAAAAGAAGCGAATGTGACGTGAGAAAAAACTTTTTCACACAACAAGTGTTTTGGGTCTGGAATGCACTGCCTGGAAGTGTGGTGGAGGCAGGTTCAGTCAAGGCACTCAAGAGGGCATTAGATGATTATTTGAATAGAAACAATGTGCAGGGGTACGGGGAAAAGGCAGGGCAATGGCACTAGGTCATAATGCTCATTTGGAGAGCTGATGGAGATACTATGGGCTGAATGGCCTCCTTCTGTGCTGTTAAAATTCTGTGATCCAGTAAATTGCCGGAAACTCTGCTGGATAACAGTGGACCGATGTCAATGCTGCATCCTGGACTTCATGACTGTTGTGCCCAATGTCTTATCTCCCTAAATAATGAAAAGATAGGATAAAGAAGCAGACCAAATGAAGGGCAAGGAAATAGACAGTGAATTAAAGTCAAATGAAAAAGAGACAGAAAGTGGAATAAGGAGAGGGAAAGAAACAGAGTGTAGCCAGAGATGGAGAACAAATGTTCAAAAAAGAAAAGTAAGAGACGAATTAAAAAGAAAAAGCAGAAGAACAGTGGCCTGGAATTTGCAGTTGTAATGACAATGAAATGGCCAGTGCTCACTGTCATTTCTGTGTAAAACTTCTGGCATCTGCACGTGTGGTTAAACATGGAAACCTGGAAGTCAGGAATACCCTGCTCCTCCACAGGGAATGCCTTTTCGGTCCTTGCAGATTTTTGATTCAATCAGCACAGAAATTAATGATTTCACATTCCTTACTGCAAAAACCATTGAAAATGTTACTCTGTATTCAGTTGAACTCAGTTTTTAATGGTCTACCAGGACCTAATTACTAATGCTTAAAAATGAATTTTAAAAACTAGTATAATTTCTTTCATTCCATGATAAAAACTCTGTAGGTTTTTAAAATTAATAGAAGTTATTATTTTAAGTTTATCATATTTCACCTTAGTGCACAACTGTTAGGAGCACAGCGGGAAGCCATTATTGATTGTGGCTGCTGAAAAACCTTCTATAAGAAAGGATATTCAAACTGAAGTGCTTATGCAGTGGCATGAAATTGCCATTGCTTGAGCAGAGCCGCTTGAGTACCTGAGCAGTGAGCATTTGGGCACTTATTTGGACTGTCAGGCCGCTGGCGCTCAGCTCTCCTGCCTGCTCTATTCCCCCAGGCAACAGCAAGCCAGTAATGGCTTCCATTTGTCTTTTAAAATCACACTCCAGAACTAGTTTCCACCACCTCCCTGTGCACCTAATTGGGTGTTGAACTCACCTTCAGGCCAATTAGGTGTTTTTCATTGAAAACCACAAGACGTGACTGATGCTGGCAGGGCCATGACCTGCAAATGGTTCCTGACCCCAGACTGATATTCAGGCCAATAGGCCAACAACCGACCCTGCTTTGAGGTAATGTGAGAATCTATGGAAGACTTCCTCACTGCACGTTGTCAACATCCTCCACAAATCTCGCAGCCAAGAGGGCCTCCCAAGCGCACTGGCCTCATCTGACTAGTGCGAGGATCTCATCACTGTCATCGTCACCTTCGAGGACCTCCTCACCCTCATCACCGTCGACATCCTCCTCATTGGAGGAGACCTCCAGCTCCTACATCTTCTCCTCAGCCAGCTCCTCTCCCTGTTGCAGAGCCAGGTTGTAAAGGGTGCAGCAGGTGACATCAATGTGTGATGCCCTCTGCAGAATATATTGCAGGGCTCCACCAGACCGGTCCAGGCACCAGAACCTCATTTTTAGCATCCTGATGGTTTGCCCCACTAAGTTGCGAGTTGCAGCATGAGCCTCGTTATACCTTCACTCTGCTGCAGTCTGAGGCCGCCGCATGGATGTCATCAGAACTTGCAGTGCCCCTAGCCAAGCTGTCCCAGTATAGCTACAACACTGGCATCTATCCGGCTTTGTGGAAATTGTCCAGGTATGTCCTGTACACAAAATCAGGACAAATCGAACCTGGCCAGTTACCGCCCCATTAGTCTACACTCGATCATCAGTAAAATAATGGAAGGGGTCATCAACAGTGCTATCAAGTGGTACTTGCTTAGCAATAATCTGTTCACTGACGTTCAGTTTGGGCTCCGCCAGGGCCACTCAGCTCCTGAACTCATTACAGCCTTGGTTCAAACATGGACAAAAGAGCTGAACTCCAAAGGTGAAGTGAGAGTGACTGCCCTTGACATCAAGGCCACATTTGACTGAGTGTGGCATCAAGGAGTCCGAGTAAAATGGGAGTCAATGGGAATCAGGGGGAAAACTCTCCACTGCTTGGAGCCATACCTAGCACAAAGGAAGGTGGTTGTGGGTGTTGGAGGTCAGTCATCTCAGCTCCAGGACATCACTGCAGGAGCTCCTCAGCCAACCATCTTCAGCTGCTTCATCTATGACCTTCCTTCCATCATAAGGTCATAAGTGGGGATGTTTGCTGATGATTGCACAATGTTCAGCACCATTCTCAACTCCTCAGATTCTGAAGCAGTCCATGTCCAAATGAAGCAAGACCTGGACAATATCCAGGCTTGGGCTGACAAGTGACAAGAAACATTCGTGCTACACAAGTGCCAGGTAATGACCATATCCAACATGAAAGAATCTGACCATCACCCATTGACGTTCAATAGCATTACCATCACTGAATCCCCCACTATCATCATCCTGGGGGTTACCATTGCTCAGAAACTGAACTGGACTAGCAATTTAAATGCGGTGGCTACAAGAGCAGGTCAGAGGCTAGGAATCCTGCAGAGAGTAACTCACCTCCTGACTCCCCAAAGCCTCTTCACCATCTACAAGGCACAAGTCGGGAGTGTGATGGAATACTCCCCACTTGCCTGAATGAGTGCAGCTTCCATAACGCTCAAGAAGCTTGACACCATCCAGGACAAAGCAGCTCAATTGCTTGGCACCAGATCCACAAACATTCACTCCCTCCACATTGACGCACAGTAGCACTGCAGGAATTCTACAAGGCTCCTTCGACAGCACCTTCCAAACCCATGACCACTACCATCTAGAAGGGCAGCAGATTGATGGGAACACCACCACCTGGAAGTTCCTCTCCAAATCACTCACCATCCTGGCTGGAAATATATCACATTCCTTCACTGTCACTGGGTCAAAATCCTGGAACTCCCTTCCTAACAGCACTGTGGGTGTACCTACGCCACATGGACTACAGCGGTTCAAGAAGGCAGCTCACCACTACCTTCTCAAGGGCAACTAGGGATGGGCAATAAATGCTGGCCCATCCAGTGAAGCCCACATCCTGTGAATGAATAAAAAAAAAATCAGCCACGTCCTCTGTTTGTAACCCTTGTCCCTGAGGAGCCATCCCTGCAGCCTCTGTGGGCCCTGGAAGATGTCAGGGATCTGTGACTGACTGAGAATGTAGTAATCATGTACACTCCCTGGAAACCATGCGCAGACCTGCAGGATGCATTTGTGGTGGCCGCGTACCAGCTGCACATTCAGCGAATGGAATCCCTTGCGGTTTACATAGTCCCTCGGAAACGCTCCACAACATTACTGTGCACTCACTTCCGAGTTCCCTCCAAGGTGCAGCCCACCAAGTGCACGGCTTTTATTTGCTGTTGTGAAACACATGGGCGGATGGGGAGTCACACGGGCTAGCCTTATAATGATATGCCACTGAATTACAATGAGGTTCCTGGCGTCAGATGGCGGGGAATGTGGCCCGCTGTCGATGGGCTGAGCTGACGATCGCAAACTGATTTAACGACGTCGTGAAACCGATTTTTGGCCTTCTTGCCACATTACCCGCTCACACCACCAAACACGCCCGACGTCAGCAGGCACAGATGATTTTGCCCAGACTCGGGGATTGCCTCCTCACCTTACCCCTACTAAAAAATCATGGCACTTTGTGAAAAACCACCAAGGACCTGCCTTCAGACAGAGAACTCAAGAAGAAGAACGATGTAATATGGATGATATCAAAATGTCCATTCATTACAAACCTCACTCAATTTCCCCTTCTATTTACTTCATTGGAAGGGAAAATTGGACCTAGTGTATAACAGGTGGCCTAAAGTTATAATTGCCCCAGTGCCTAGGGTCATATGCGAAATGTGATCACTTAGATGAAAGGTACTTGGGGAACTACATTTGCTAGGTAATGGTATTAAAGGACATGGGACCAAGCAGATAAATGGCGTTAAGATACAGGTCACCCTTGATCTAACTGAATGGCAGAACAGGGTAGTGGGACTAAATGGGCTATTTCTGTTCCCATGTTTCTACTGTTATGATCCTCGAGGAAACCAAGAAACTGAAAGAACCGAATTTACTGAACCACCTCAGCGAAAAACCGATGGACAAGATTTCACTTTTACTTTAACAATCAAACTAAAATCCACAAAATCAAATCAGCTTTACTTCACCCGAGTTGCACGGGTACGACTTTCATCTAAAGGCACACTTTTCCAAATCCCTTGCAGCTCTGCTCCCAGATTCAGCCTTCTTGGTTTTCTTTTCCAGCAGCGCCACACCCCTTCCCCTTCTTCCTCTCTCTAACCTGGTCACCTGAACCCTGTTTCTGTGCCGCCTCATGTCATGTGGGCCTGCAATCGCCATTGCAGACTCTAACTCCCAGAATGCATCAGGCAAAGCATGGCTGAGGAGTACGGACAGTAGGTGGGCCCTCCGCGTGCCGTAAGTTCGGGGGTGGGGGTACACAGCAAAACGCGGAGGCGCAACCAGCCGCCAACTAGCAAGCGAAGCCACCAGAAGTGGCATCACCATGACAATCAATGTGGAGCACGGCTGCGCTGGTGGCAGCCTGCTCCCGTGCTTCTGCCCCCACCGACCACCTAGGCCTGTAGCCCAGCCTCGGCCTGGCCACCCTGCTCGCCTGCAGCTGCAAACTCCACAAACCGCAGAGCTCATCACACTATGTAACTATACTCCAGCCTTCAGGAAAGGAGGGGAAAATGAAACTTAATAATTCACTGAGGTGATAGCTGGCCAGCGTTGGTGGGAAAACTAGGCACTTGGAACTGAAAGAAATGACAACAGCATCCCCTGTAGGCAATGCTCTGAGATAGCTGATATGTACATACACACAAACACATGCATAAACTGCAGGGTTTCGACTGTATTTCAATCACCGGACTCTTCATCTGAGTCACAAAATAAAACGTTTTTTGTTGTGAAGATTAGATAAGTGTGCGCCTGGGTTGTTTTTATTTGTACACAGAGGTCCTAGCTCAGAACCACCCAACTGACTTCATTAAATATTTACTACATTGTATGTTTTGGTTTTAAATTTGTGGAAGGTGTGTAGACTTTCCCATAATAGTAAATGTATATAAGCAAAGCGGCATATTTCATTCTCTATGGCTGGATAAGATGCTGTGGCATATCTCTAATGGAAAATATGGTCCGAGTTGGGAAGAGTTAAAGCCAAAGAGCCCCTTCCAAAATTGGGCATGAAATCTGGAAAAGCCTACAGCATTGCAGGTAAAAGAATTTGAACTTGAACCTTCATTGCCTCCTATATTTTGGAGAGATCAGGGATAGAAGATAAACCTGAACATTGGAGAAAGTGAAACCTTTGAAACCTGAAGGACCCTCTAACCTTGGATGAGCTTGAACTGTACAAGAGCATAAATATAAGACTTCCTGAATCCATGGTATGGGCTGAAGCCTGCTAAATTTATGTTAATGTTGCAAAGTTTCACCATTTAAAATTGATGAAAGCTGAACAGATAATGAATGCCCACTAACTTGACCCAATGAACTAATGATCCAGTCACTCTGGAACCAAAAGAGGGAATCGCATATAGCTATTTTATTTTAAAAATCTCCATAAAGTATGCATGTACTGGATTCTGCATTCCAAACCCTTCATGTAAAAATACACGCGAAATAATTTCAACAATTGCAGTAATGTGCCTGAAAATATGACACACATGCACATACAAACACACACACACACACACACACCCAGCAACAACTTTAGCACCTTTAACCCCAAGATACTTCAGAAGGAGCATTATGAAACAAAATTTGACATCAAGCCCGCATAAGGATGACCTGGTGTAAGAGGTGGGAAGAAAGAGAGGGGCAGAGACATGCAGAGGTTTAAGGAGAGCATTCCAGTGCTTAGGGATTAGGCAGTTGAAGGCACATCCAATAATGGTAGAGCAATTTAGATCGGGGGTGCGCAAGAGGCCAGAATTAGAGGGCAGAGAACTTGGAGAGTTGCAGGGCTGGAAGAGGTTACAGATATAGACACAAAAACTGACACCAAACATACATACGAACATACATACATACCAACGAGGAGCAAAAGTAGTGCATTCAGTCCTTCGCGCCTGCTCCGCCATTCAATAAGATCATGGCTGCTCTGACTGTAACCTCCCACCTACACCCAGTAACCCTTCACCCCTTTGTTTATCAAGAATTTACCTACCTCTACCTTGAAAACATTCAAAGACTGCTTCCACCACCGCTTCAGGAAAAGAGTTCCAAAGACTCACTACCCCCTGAGAGAAAAACATTCTTCTCATGTCTGACTTACACGGGCAACCCCTTATTTTTAAACAATGACCCCTAGTTCTAGATTCTCCCACAAGAGGAAACATCGTCTCCACATCCACCCTGTCAAGACCCCCTAGCATCTTATATGTTTCAATCAAGTCGCCTCTTACTCTTCTAAACTCCAGCAAATACAAGCCTAACCTGACCAATCTTTCCTCGTAAGATAACCTGCCCATTCCTGGTATGAGTTTAGTAAACATTTTCTGAACTGCTTCTACTGCATTTACATCCTGCCTTAAATAAGGAGACTAATACTGTGCACAGTATTCCCGATGTGGTCTCACCAGTGTCTTGTACAACTGAAGCATAACCTCCCAACTTTTGCATTCAATTTCCCTTGCAATAAACGATAATATTCAATTATCTTTCCTAATTACTTGCTGTACCTGCATACTAGCATTTTGCAATTCATGCACTAGGACACCCTGATCCCCCTGAACCCAAGAGATCTGCAGTCTCTCACCATTTAGATAATTTGCTTCTTTTTTCTTCTTCCTGCCAAAATAGACAATTTCACATTTGCCCACATTATACTCCATTTGACAGATCTTTGCCCACTCACTTAACCTACTATACATGGGCTCGGGCACGTGGTTTCTTCAAAACTATGGTTAAGCTGTACAGATTATTTTACAGGACACCTTCGGTCTGTCCGCAAGCATTACCCAGACCTCCTTGTCGCTTGCCATTTCAACACTCCACCCTGCTCTCATGCCCACATGTCCGTCCTTGGCCTGCTGCAATGTTCCAGTGAAGCTCAACCCAAACTGGAGGAACAGCACCTCATCTTCCGACTAGGCACTTTACAGCCTTCCAGACTGAATATTGAGTTCAACAATTTTAGATCATGAACTCTCTCCTCCATCCCCACCCCCTTTCCGATCCCCCCCCTTTTTTTTCCAATAATTTATATAGATTTTTCTTTTCCCACCTATTTCCATTATTTTTAAATGTATTTCCATCCATTGTTTTATCTCTACCTTTTAGCCTGTTTCGATTCCTTCACCCCACCCCACCCCCACTAGGGCTGTCTGTACCTTGCTTGTCCTGCTTTCTACCCTTAATTAGCACATTCCTTAGATAATATCACCACCTTCAACACCTCTTTGTCCTTTTGCCTGTGACATCTTTTGGTTATCTCTACTTGTTCCCCCCCCAACCCTAAACCAGCTTATATTTCACCTCTCTTCTATTTTTACTTAGTTCTGTTAAAGGGTCATTCGGACTCGAAACGTTAACTGTGTTCCTCTCTGCAGATGCTGCCAGACTTGCTGAGTTTTTCCAGGTATTTTTGTTTTTGTTTCAGATTATTTTATTGTTTGGCTTTAACCAATTTTGATACGAGTGGAATTGAGACTTGAATCACAATTTCTGTGGCCCTGCAGTTATTTAAAGGTGCTGTTAGGTCCAAAGCTACTCCTACGTGTACTGACGAAAGGTCATTGACCGCAACATTAACTCTCTTTCTCTCTCCACAACTGCTGCCTGACCTGCAGTGTCTTTCTAGCATTTTCTGTTTTTACTAACACATGAGGCTAGTTACATCAATTATAATTGTATAAATTAGGCAGAGGGGGCATGTTAGTGGGGTGGTGAAAAAGGCATATGGGACGCTTGCCTTTATCAATTGAGGCATAGATTACAAAAGTAGGGAGATCATGTTGGAGTTGTATAGAACCTTGGTGAGGCCACAGCTGGAGTACTGTGTGCAGTTCTGGTCGCCACATTATAGGAAGGATGTGATTGCACTGGAGGGGGTGCAGAGGAGATTCACCAGGATGTTGCCTGGGATGAAACATTTAAGTTATGAAGAGAGGTTGGATAGACTTGGGTTGTTTTCTTTGGAGCAGAGAAGACTGAGGGGTGACCTGATCGAGGTGTACAAGATTATGAGGGGCATGGACGGGGTGGATACGGAGCAGCTGGTGTTCCCCTTAGTTGAAGGGTCAGTCACGAGGGGACAAAAGTTCAAGGTGAGGGGCAGGAGGTTTGGGGGGATGTGAGGAAAAACTTTTTTACGCAGAGGGTGGTGACGGTCTGGAATGCACTGCCTGGGAGGTTGGTGGAGGTGGGTTGCCTCACGTCCTTTAAAAAGTACCTGGACGAGCACTTGGCACGTCATCACATTCAAGGCTATGGGCCAAGTGCTGGTAAATTGGATTAGGTAGGTAGGTCAGGTGTTTCTCACATGTCGGTGCAGACTCAATGGGCCAAAGGGCCTCTTCTGCACAGTGTGATTCTGTGATTCTGTGAAATTATCCATTCCAGTTCTCCACCTCCCTTTCCTCCATTAAAAGTCACTGTTTTAATTAAACTTTTGTTCACTCCTTCTAATTGTCTCTTTCTTTGGCTCAGCATCTATTTTTGTCTGATCATGCCTCTGTTTTTTCTATCTTAAAGGCATTAGACAAATGCAAGTTCTTGTATATTGTTGTTGCTGTTGGTTTTGACTGGAGGCTAACCTGTTTCTCAAGTGCATGGTTGTCATGGCAATGTTGGCAACATGAAAATTTTTGTGTTATTAGGAAGGTACAGTTTCAAAGACATATGGAACAATAGAATTTACATATTAAAAAGGGAGGAACATATATAAAGGAGAATGAAAGGTTGTGTCACAAGGCCATGTAAGATCTAACAGGAGTGTGTGAAATAGCATTAATGAAGCCCCCGGCATTTGTGCATAAGTCTGCTGTTTAACTAAACTGAAGCTGGAGAAAAGCCATTTGGAATTCCACTGTCCAGGGTATTGTGTTAACTTGCTGAGTTTGTTTTAAATCTAAAATCTATTGTGGACCATTGCCTTAAAGGGGGTGTAACTGGGAGTCAGGTTAATAAGGAATTTTAGGAGTTATTATAGTACTAATTGTAGTCTGATGTATATATTTGACACCTTTTATTTTGTTATTAAATATTTTAATTTAATTTTTTAAAATCTCTAAAGATCTTGGTGGACTTATTACTTCTGAATTCAATGCACATATCTTGTAATAAATACAAATTGCAAAACCGTTGTGATAGTGCGACCAAGTTTCCCTTGTGGATTTGGTCTGCCTGCTGCATATCATCATAACAATGGTAACAAAGTAGAAATCGATATTTTAAAATAACATCCATCACTCCTCCCTGTTCCCACCACATGCCCCTTTTCACTCAGAAGTCTGTGTTGTTTAGTGGTTAATATGAGGTTCATCTAGGTTAACATGCAGCTTTGTCAGAAAGCAAGAAATAACATGTTGTTGTTTTGTTAAAACAAATATTCCTTGAAGCATGCGAGTACTGGATTCGTACTCAGGACACTTAATGTGAAAGTTATTACATAGTATTCAATAGTATTTACATCACAAAAATGGGCCATTCAGCCCAGGAGTTCCATGCCAGTATTCATACTCAAAACAAGCCTTCTCGCACCCTTCTTCATTTAATCCTATCAGCATATTTTTCTATTACTTTCTCATGTGTTTACCTAGCTTCCCCTTAAATGTATCTGTGTTGCTGGTCTCAACTACTCCTTGGGTAAAATTTTAGCTTGGTGGGCGGACGCGCGCATGACCTGACCAAGCATGAAATGACACGCACTCTCGCGATATTATAGTCGGCGGGCGTGCGCTGGAGTTGGCAGCAGCCAACCAACAATTAAATGGCCTATTAAGGCCATTAGAAAGTTAATTAAAAGAATTATTTTGCTGCCTGTCCAACCTTACGGTTGGCGGGCAGGCGAAAAGGCCAAACGGCTTTTGCACATTTTTGGAAACCTCATCCACAGGCGGGATGAGGTTTCCAAAAGCAAATAAAAAATCAAATAAAAACTTTATTTTTTCATTAATAGCATGTGCCTGCTCATGTGACAGAGTCACAAGAGGGGACATGTTTCATAACATTTATAAAATCTTTATTTTAAAAAAAAATCAGTTCATCTCCCTGAGGCAGCTCTGTGCCTCAGGGAGATTATGAAGCGCGCGCTCGTGCGCATGCGTGAAAGTCGCGTTCGCCCGGCTTGCACTCCTCCTTAATTGGTTCGCCAGCATGAAATTACCTTCCGGGCCCAATTGTGGGCAGCGGTCGGCTTCCCGACCGTCCCTGCCCGCCCCTGCCCGCCCCCGCAGAGCCCGCATGTCAAGGGTAACATTCTGCCCTTTGTGGTAAGCAGTTTGACATTCTAACTACTCTCTGGGTATCACAGTATCTATACAGTGCAGAAGCAGGCCATTCGGCCCATCGAGTCTGCACCAGCTCTCTGAAGTTGCATTCCACCTAGTCCCACTCCCCTGACTTATCCCCAAAACCTTGCACATTCTCTCTTTTCAGGTAGCAATCCAATTCCCCTTTGAATGCCTTGATTGAACCTGTCTCCACCACCCTTTCAGGAAGCTTGTTCCAGAATCCAACCGCCCTCTAGGTGAAAACATTTTTCCTCACATCACATTTACTCCTTTTTCCAATTACTTTGAATCTGTGCCCTTTCTTTATTGATATTCTCTTGAGTGGGAACTGTTTCTCACTATTTATCATATCCATACTCCTCAGGATCTTGAATACCTTTATCAAGTCTACTCTCAGCATTCTTTTCTCCAAGGAAAAGAGTCCCAACGTCTTCAATCTATCCTCATTGCTACAGTTCTTTATCCCTGGAATCATTCTTGTGAATCTCCTCTGTACTCTCCCTAATGCCTTCACATCCTTCATCAAATATGATGTCCAGAACTGGACACAGTACTCCAGATGAGGCCTTATACAAGTTCAACATGACCTCCTTACACTTGCACTCAATGCCCCTATTAATAAAGCCTACTGTATGCTTTATAATTGCTCTCTCAACATGCCCTGCCATCTTCAATGACCTATGTACATATACACCGAGGTCCCTCTGTTCCTGCATCTCCTTTAGAGGCTCTCCCTTCATTTTATAAGGTTGCTCCATATTTTTCCTGCCAAAATGAATCACCTCACACTTCTCTGCATTGAACTTCATCTGCCACTTGTCTGCCCAATCAACCAACGTGTCTATGTCTTTTTGAAGTTCAATATTATCCCCATCATAGTTGACAACATTTCTAATCTTCATATCATCTGCCCACTGCTCCTCTATTCTATTTAACTACTTATTTTCCAAGCAGTACTTGGTGGTCTCCTTATCTTTCTGATCAAAATGTATCCCCTCACATTTGTCTATACTGAAATTCATTTGGTGATTGTGCACCCTTTTGACAAGTTCATTAATTTTTTCTTGTATTTTGTCGCAGTCATCTTCTTCTCTATTAACTACACCATGCAATTTGATGTTGTCCGCAGAGTTTGAATTGTACTTCTGATTTCCAACTCCAAATTAGTTATGTAAATAGTGAACAGCACCGGTTTTTGTGGAACACCACCTCCCGCCTTTTGCCAGGCTGAGTAACTATCTATAACCACGACTCCCTTTTTCTGTTTTGTAGCCAGCTTGGCAACCCATTCTGCCATTCATTCCCCCAACCCTACTCATTCTGACCTTAGTTATGCGCCTACTATGACCTAAGGTCTTTTGGAAATCCAGACATAGTAAGCGCACTGTATATATCGTTTTCTATCCTTTCTGTTACTCCTTCAAAGAACTCAATAAAGATTTGTTAAGCAGGACCTTCCCTGTTGAAATCTATGCTGGCTACTCTTTATTGTGGTTTCAATGCCTAGATTATTTTTGTGTTACACCTTTGCATAAGGATTCCAATATTCAACGACCCATTATCCCTACCACAGGCGCACAGCTAGTTAGTCTCAGTTCCTTGGGCCTGTTCCCTTTTTAAGTGTAGGAATCACATTAGTTGTCCACCAGTCCTCTATGCACCACTCCCTTTTCTAATGAACTTTGATATAAACGTAATAATGCCTGTGCTATCTCTTCCCTAATTCCTCTGACTGGGCAAGGGGTTTAATCCACTACAAGCTTTGCCACCAGCTTGCTATCCATATTCTTTCCCCCGACGCCACATGTTCTGACCTTAAATAGAAAAACAGAAAGACTTACCCCACCCCCCCACCACCCCCACACCCCCACCCTCAAGAAGGAGGCCATTTGGCCCATAGGCCAGGATTTTCCAGCCCCGCAGCGGTGGGACCCACTGTGGGGGATGCGGCTGGCCAGCCCAAAGTCTACTGACTCTCAGCGGGACTGGACGATCCCGGCAGCGGGAGGGGCTGGAAAATCCCGCCCATCGTGTCTGTGCTACAAATGATGCCAGGAGTCGATAATCAAGTTTATTGGTAGCTTTATTCCTCCCCTTTTCTATCTTAAATGTGATATATTTCTTGATTTCTCCTGTCATGTCCACCAAGTTAGTCCTTCTAGTAAAAACTGAGTCAAAGATTAATATTTGTGCTATGCATGAAATAGTTTTCAATAATTGTAGTGTGCCAGAAAATACAAAACACACACACACAGAGACAGGGGCACAAAACCTTAAAAAAGTTCCAGAGACTATTTCAAAATAACAGTTCTTCTAAACAGAAAATTCCTCTTGACTACATTTGAAACTGCACAAAATGTTTCCAGATGACTAGCCCACAAGAGCCCACCTCGGTCAGTATCTTACTGGCATGCCGTGGATCCCATTGGTACGACCGAATGTGGGTCCTGAGACCACACAAGTGGACGGTGAGATGATGGGTGATTTTACAATGGGCACAGTTTAAAAATAAGGGGTCTCCTATTTAACACAGAGATGAGAAGAAATCTTTTCTCTCAGAGGGTCGTGAACCTTTGGAACTCTCTTTCCCAGAGAGCGGTGGAGGCAGGGTCAATGAATCTTTTTAAGGCAGAAATCGACAAGGGAGCCAAAGGTTATTGGGGGATATCGGCAGAATGTGGAGTTGAGCCAGATCAGTCATGGTCTTACTGAATGATGGAGCAGGCTCAAGGGGCCGAATGGCCTACCCCTACTCCTAATTTGTATGTTTGTATGTACTGGCAGCAGCCAATTAAGAGGCCAACCCTGGGACTACTTTCTCATTAAACATGGCGGCCTGCCTCTCTGAGCTGATGGGTCACTCAAGGGTTGGCAGCTCCGCCACTGCGCCACTGATAGAGATGGCCACTGCTGTGGCTGCAAGAAGAAGAGGGCGCTCTGTATTGAGGTGTTCTTGCAGCTAAGTAATTTTTTTTAACATGCTAGGTCCAGGTAGGCAGACCCTGGAAATTGGAGGGGTGAACCCTCCAACAGTTGCATCGGGTACGGCTATGGAGCCTCTGGAAAGGAAGGCTCCCTCCACTCCCCTCCGAGAAACTGCTGGGAGGTCAACTTGATGTAGCTGGAGGAATCCCATGAGGCAGGGGCCATTATGGAGCCTGTAAAATCCCAGAAGCCTGGTGAAATAGCCAACCCTTTGTTCTCCATGGGACGTGGGCAACACTGGCAAGGCCAGCATTTGTTGCCCATCCCTAATTGCCCTTGAACTGAGTGGCTCACTAGGCTATTTCAGTGAGCAGTTAAGAGTCAACCGCATTGCTCTGGGCCTGGAGTCACATGTAGGCCAGACCAGGTGAGGACGGCAGATTTCCCTCCCTGAAGGCCATTAGTCAGCCAAAAGGGTTTTTAACGACAATTGATGATAGTTGTTGTGGTCACCATCACTGAGCCTAGCTTTATATTCCAGATTTATTAATTGAATTTAAATTCCATAAGCTGCTAAGGTAATGCTAAAGAGTATTAGCCCAGATGGGCTTTTACAACAACCAGTTTCATGGTCATCATTAGACTTTTAATTCCAGATTGTTTTTATTAAACTCAAATTCCACCATCTGCCATGGCAGGATTCAAACCTGGGTCCCCAGAGCATTACTCTGGGTCTCTGGATTACTAGTCCAGTGACAATACCACTCCGCCACTGCCTTCCCATAATTAATTACCTTAATTGGCTACCCATCCCTGGTCACTTACTGCCACCATTTTACCAGTTCCCCCGCTTCCAAGCCCGTCTCCAGAGGGCTGGTAGAATTCAGCCCATCAACTCTGATTCCTGCTCTTATTCACCCTGCATACCTGAAGTGGATAGTTTTGCAACCCATGGCGTGTTCATTGTTGTCTGCACTGTTGAAATCTATCTATTAAACACCTCAGTTTATTTCGACATCAACCAGTATAAATATTATACGTCAATATCCTTCTCTTAGAAACGCAGGTGCACATCAAAAGGCGACTTTTTAAACAATTCCTTTTTTGCCATTTAAAAATGAAATCCTGTTGTTGTAGAATTGTCAGGTACACTTTACCCACTGCTTATAATCATGATGATCAGAAGATGTCAACAATCAGAATACAGTGAGGTGAAGAAATTATTGCGGGGGAATACTGGAAATGCAACTACAGAAGTTCAACCCTAATATCTTACTGCAAGAAACAGTTTACCCCTCACTCACTCCCATAGTGTAAGTCATTACTTTAGCCAAATGGCTTTACAGTATTGTATAAGCAGCAGGAGGCTCAACAGCAAAAGTCAGTTACAACATTTAAGAAAGCTGAGAGAGAAAATTTTAGACCTGTTAGTTTAACAAACGTTGTGGGAAAGCTATTGGAACCTATAATTAAGGACAGAGTGACTAAGCACTCAGAGAAATTTGAACTGATGAGTGATCGAGAGCCAACCTGGATTTGTAACAGGTCTCTATTCCAGCAGTAACTGGAAAATGAATGTAATTCAGGTGCTACTAAGTGGAATAAAAGCAAAATGCTGCAGATGCTGGAAATCTGAAATAAAAACAGAAAATGCTGGAAAAACTCGGCAAGTCTGACAGCATCTGTGGAGCGAGAAACAGAGGAAAGAATTTCACAGTTGGTGTGCGGGGGCGGGCCCGACACGCATGCGCGTAAAATGACGTGCGATGACATCGGGCGTGCGTCCTGACATCACCGTGTGCCATCGCGATATTTCTGAAGGCGGGCGCGCTATGAGTTCGAAGGCTCGACCACCATTAATTAACGGGCCAGTTAATTGAAGACGATTTTTCACAACCTGTGCGATTTTCTGGGCGTTTCAGGGCGGGTAGACCACATTTTTAAAAACCTCATCCACGGGCGGGATAAGAGGGGTGAGTGGGCTCACTAATGCGAGTTGTTAGAACTTTACTTTATTACTTACTGCGACTTGCCTGTGTGAACAGGACAACTTCATTTCACTTCAGAGCTGCTTTAGCAGAAAGAACAGGCTTCAGTTCAGGGCTCTGGAGGAGTCATAACACTTGGGGCCTTCCAGGTATCAGACAGCCTTCCCTTACCTTGGGAATGGGGACTGTGGTCTCAGCTGGAGGCACCTCCTCTAAGGAGGAAGAGAGAGCCAGAAGGGGAGGAGGCCAGGAGTCCATGTTCAGTCTCCAGGGGAGCCACCTGTGGGAGGACAGGCGCAGGCACAAGGGGTGCAGGGCCAACAGGAAGTCCAAGGCAGAAGAGGCCGCAGAAGATGCCACTATCCTGCTGCCAGGGTTTACAGGCAGCGATGCAGCTACCTCAATATGTCTGAGGTGCAGTGCCGAAGGAGGCTCCACCTCTCCATCTGTCAGATGATCGGCCCTGAGATCAGCTCCGACTGTGTGGGTGGACACCCAAAGCCAGTGGCGCTGAAGGTCACAATGGCCCTCAACTCCTATGCCTCTGGCTCTTTCCAGGTATCAGTGGGTGATCTTTGTGGAGTCTCCCAATCAACTGTCCACAGTTGTGTCAAGCTGGTGACAGACACATGCAGGCGCGCATTGACTTTCATTCACTACCGTACAGCCAAGGCCAACCAGACACAGCAAGCCAGAGGCTTCGCGGCCATTGCTGGGTTCCCCTGCATCCAGGGTGCAATCGACTGCGCACATGTGGCTATCAAGGCGCCAGCAGGTGAGCAGGGAGTCTTCAGCAACAGGAAGGGATTCCTCGCCACAAGCATGCAGATAGTGTGTGACCGTATGATGCAGATTCTGCAGATCTCTGCAAGATACCCAGGCAGCTCTCATGACGCTTACATCCCGAGACATTCCCAGGTGCCGGGGCTCTTCAGTGCTTCAGCCCGACTGGATGGACGGCTGTGGGTGACGAGGGCTATCCCCTCAAAAGGTGGCTCATGACGCCTCTCCACCATCCAAGAACAGAGGCCGAGCAGCGATACAATAGGAACCACGCCTCCATAAGGGCTGTGGTGGAGAGGACCATCGGTCTTCTCAAGATATGCTTCCAGTGCCTGGACTGTTCAGGGGGCGCACTGCAATACCCCCCTGGCACTGATAGTGGTTGCATGCTGCGCTCTCCACAATCTGGCGCTGGAAAGGGGAGATGCTGTGGAGGAAGAAGATGTAGACGCAGATGCTCTGGCTGCACACGATGAGTCCAGTAGTGAGTCCGATGACAAGCACACTCAGGAGAACACTGAGGGGACAGATGCCAACCTGGGCAATCTCCAGGAAGGCAGGGACACCAGGGAGGCTTTGATCCAACACTCCTTCAGCTAGCCCACCAAAGATGAACCATCACCACATGCCAGGGCTGCAGGCTCCATACTCGATACCTGATAGCAACATTTGCTTGGTCAACAGCATGAACTATGTGCCATTTCAATGACAAACAAGTCACTCATAACATCATGGGTTCCCCTTCACCTGCAGAACTAATGAAGCACCTAAAGTCTTGTTGAGAATCAACACATTTAATGCTTTGCAGCTTGGCATACAGAAATCAAACTAAATGAAAAGGTGTTCAACTTCACAACAACTTAACAGTAACTCAGAAGTGAGACAAAAGAAAACGACTAGTGAGAAGCCCGTGTTGTGCCTAAGGTACTTTATGTTTACACTTACGGGTGCTCCGTCTAGGTGCTCCCCCATCGTTGGCACTGGCATTGGAGGCAGCCTGCTCACTCTGCTGTCCTGTTGGCCTTGATGACCTTGCCAGATCTGCCAGATCCTCCCGCAGACCCTGCTGGATTCTTCAAGCATCTGCAGCCTCAGGGACGACTCCAGAGGCTCATCATCAGCCACCGACTGAGCATGTTCCTGGTCCCCAGCATTCGTCCCACTGCCAGCGCCCTGGGCACTCTCTGCCTCCGTCTGCACCTCAAACAAGTGTGAAGTGCCCTCACCACTGTGCCCCGAGATGCTATCCGATGATCTTACCCCCACTGAGGTGCTGGTATCTGCACTGGTGCCTGCCTGGCTGAGAGGGTGTGGCGCTGGTGCATTCATATCATCTGTGCCCTCAGGGGCGGGCCCGACACGCATCCGTGTAAAATGACGTGCAGACCCTTAGGCTCCTGAGACCGGGTGTGCTCTGGTGAGCCTGAAAGGAAGAACAAGGGCATTTGATTAGTTGAAGTAATTACATTGTTAATGTGCATGCCTGGCACCCGGATCAGGTTGCCCTCGTCTTTCCATTATCAATGGGGATCCCATGTTGGAGGCTGAAATCAATATACAGTCAACAGTGGGATTTTTGCAATGACAGACATTGTGACCTCAGTGTTCGGCATTCTTACCTCCCCCTGGCACCCCATGGCGCCTGGCGCCTCTCCAGCTCCAATGCCTCCTGCTCATATCGGGTGAGGGTCAGAAGGTGGGGTTGCCCTCCGCCAGTCCGCAGCCTCTCTGCATTATTGTGTGCTGTCTTCTCCTGAAAGGAGAGAGGAGCAATGATTAGTTCACCCTGTATCTGCATTGCTATTGCAGCCGTGCCACCCTCACCTGAGTCTGGCAGCATCTGTGGAGAGAGACACAGGGTTAATGTTTCGAGTCCGTATGAAGAAGTGTCATACGGACTCAAAACGCTGGGCAGGGTTTTCTGTACCCGCCCGCCGCCGTGACCCTCCGGTCCCGCTGCAAGTCAATGGACTTCTGGCTGGGTCGCTGCCTCGCCCGCGGCAGGTCCCGCCCACAACCGGGCCGGCAAATCCCGGCCGTTCACTTTGTTTCTCTCTCCACAGATGCTGCCTAACCTGCTGAGCTTTTCCAACATTTTCTGTTTTTATTTCAGATTTCCAGCATCCGCAGTATTTTGCTTTTATGTCTTGAATCTATGAGTTCACTAGTCGAGTAAACTCAAATTGCACGCCTTCATGTACACTTGTTAGTTGATGCTCGCTATCAATAATGGAGAGAAGGACAAACTGTGATTGTTTGTTACAACAGAAGACAGAGCACTAAATCCTTGTGTGGTCCCACAACCACTTCCAGCTCTAGACTTAGTTAACCAGTAGTCCACGCTGTACAGTGATCAGTCAGTACTGTCACATGGTTAGCATTTCCTTAAAGGCACATGATACTCCGCTTTACCATATTTTATCGTCCTTTTGTACTTTATGCCCCTATCTACAAAGCCCAGAATCCCATATGCTTTATCAACAACTTTCTCCTGCCACCTTCAATGAGTTGTGCACATATACCCCCAGGTATTCCTGTCTGCACACCCATTAGAATTGTGCCCTTTATTTTGTATTGCCTCTCCTTGTTCTTCCTAGCATAATGAATCACTTCACACTTCTCTGCATTAAACTTCCGCTGTCACATGTCCGCCTATTCCATCAGCCCATCTATGTCCTCTTGAAGTTTATCATTGTCCTCCACAGAGTTCACAACACTTCCAAGTTTTGTGTCATTTGTATCATCAGAATTAGAATAGTTATGGGAAAGGACAAGGAACAAGTAAGTAGTCGTTTGGTAGTACAGAACTTGAGAATTGCTGAAAAAATAGACATGTTGAAGCTTTTCATCTTGCACTCATCAGGACACTCACAAGAATAACAATATAAAGGAAAAACAACAATTTATACTGTATGTGGAGAGAGTGCTGGCCTGAGGTGAGCAAATTTCTTTCATTTTTATAATTTGACACAACATTTGCTAAATAATCCTCAGTGTGCTAAGAATTACGTGGACAACCAGTCTAAGATTGTCAGTTGAGCTCGCAGTGTGGCACATTTGCGTGTACTGGAAGCTACATATATTAATACACAGAGCCCTGTTCTTTGTAGGCAGAAATAACATTTTTTTTGTTCATTCATTTTGTTTCGCTGGCTGGGCCAAAATTTATTGTCCATTTCTAGTTGCCCTTGAGAAGGTGGTGGTGAGCTGCCTTCTTGAACCACTGCAGACCATGTGGTGTAGGTACACCCACAGCTGTTAGGGAGGGAGTTCCAGGATCTTGACCCAGTGACACTGAAGGAACGGCAAGATGGTGAATGACTTGGAGGGGAACTTCCAGGTGATGGTGTTCCCATGTATCTGCTGCCCTTGTCCTTCTAGATGGTAATGGTCGTGGGATTGGAAGGTGCTGTCGAAGGAGCCTTGGTGAATTCCTACAGTGCATCCTATAGATGGTACACACTGCTGCTACTGTGCGTTGGTGGTGGATGGAGTGAATGTTTGTGGATGTGGTGCCAATCAAGCAGGCTGCTTTGTCCTGGATGGTGTCAAGCTTCTTGAGTGTTGTGGGAGCTTCGCTCATTCAGGCAAGTGGGGGGTATTCCATCACACTCCTGACTTGTGCCTTGTGGATGGTGGACAGGCTTTAGGGGGTCAGGAGGTGAGTTACTCGTCGCATGATTCTTAGCCTCTGACCTGCTCTTGAAGCCATAGTATTTATATGGCTAGTCTGGTTCAGTTTCTGGTCAATGGTAACCCCCAGGAAGCTGATAGTGGGGAATTCAGTGATGGTAATGCCAGTGAACATCAAGGGGCGATGGTTGGATTCTCTATTGTTGGAGATGGTCATTGCCTGGCACTTATGTGGCACGAATATTACTTGCCGCTTGTCAGCCCAAGCCTTGATATTGTCCAGGTCTTGCTGCATTTGGGCATGGACTGCTTCAGTATCTGAGGAGTCACGAATGGTGCTGAACATTGTGCAATCATCAGAAAACATCCCCACTTCTGACCTGATGATGGAAGGAAGATCATTGATGAAGCAGCTGAAGATGGTTGGGCTGAGAACACTACCCTGAAGAATTCCTGCAGTGATGTCCTGGAGGTGAGCTGACTGACCTCCAACAACCACAACCATCTTCCTTTGTGCTAGGTATGACTCCACCCAGCAGAGAGTTTTCCCCCTGATTCCCATTGTCTCCAAATTTTCTAGGACTCCTTGTTGCCACACTCGGTCAAATATGGCCTTGATGTCAAGGGCAGTCACTCTCACCTCACCTCTGGAGTTCAGCTCTTTTGTCCATGTTTGCATCAAGGCTGTAATGAGGTCAGGAGTTGAGTGGCCCTGGTGGAATGCAAACTGGGCGTCAGTGAGCAGGTTATTGCTAAGCAAGTGCTGTTTGATAGCACTGTTGATGACCCCTTCCATTACTTTACTGATGATCGAGATTAGACCGATGAGATGGTAATTGGCCAGCACACAGATGTACACACAATGTACACACATAGGGCCTGTTTCAGCTAAATAAAATGTGACAGCATTTGCTGATTCATTCCTCAGGGCAGTGCTTTGGCCAATCAGAGTCAAGCTGTCTGGTTTAAATTTCAAACAATGGTGGCAGTTAAATATCAGTCACAATCACTGGAGCATTCTCTATGGCAACGTCTCTACCAATCAGAGTCCACTTGCCAACTAATCAGCACTCTCTTCCCATACAGTATAAATTGTTGTTTTCCCCTTATATTGGTATTCTTATGAGTGCAAGATGAAAAGCTTAGACATGTCTCCTTTTTCAGCATTGAATAAGTAAGTGCAAAAATATATAACTGGAGGAGGGCTATTTGCAGTGAGTTGAAAAGTGATCTGGTCTAGCTGAATTGGAATCAAAACTTGGTGGGGAAAGCAGTACGTGAACAATGGGAGGCTTTCAAAGAGGATGGTTTAGAAATAGACACATTCCCACAAGGGGGAAAGAGAGGGGCATTCAAAGCTAGAGTTCCCTGCATGAATCTCAATATGGAGACTAAAATTAAACAAAAAGGGAGGTTTAGACAATTGTAAGACTCATAATATAATAGAGAATCAAGATTAAAATAGAAGAACAGTGGAGATCTGGAATAAGCAGGACAAAGAGAGAGCATGAGAATAAATTAGCATCTAACATTAAAGGTAACTCAAGAGTATTTTTTTAACTCATTTACAGGACCTGAGCATTTCTGGCTAGACCAGCAATTTTGCCCATCCCTAATTGACCTTGAGAAGGTGGTGGTGAACTGCCTTCTTGAACCGCTGCAGTCCATGTGGTGTAGATACACCCACAGTGCTGTTAGGGAGGGTGTTCCAGGATTTTGTCCCAGCGAAAGTGAAGGAACGGCGATATATTTCCAAGTCAGGATGGTGAATGACTTGGAGGGGGACCTTTAGGTGGTTGTGTTCCCATGTATCTGCCGCCCTTGTCCTTCGAGATGGTAGCAGTCATGGGCCTGAAGTTTTCAGTCATCATGCGCATGCGATTGGCTGGTCTGGGAGCAGATGGGAAATGGGCCACTGGTCGCAATCAGTCCCTGACCGCGATTTCACACTGGCTGGCCAATTACTGGCAAGCCAGCATGAAACGCATGCTGAAATGCTCAGTGCTGCCAGGGTGCGGGCAGGAAGAGGGCAGGCGAGCGCTTTGAGAGAGATCCCTGAAGGCATACAGCTGCCCCAGGGAGCTGCAGACCTCCACAGACTAAAGGACTTGACAAAAATGCTGCAAAATATGTCCATGCAGCACAATCAAGCACCTGAAAGTTTACCTCATATAAAAAAAAAGTCCCCAGACATCCCTTTTTATTTTATCCCACCCACGATTGAGGTTTGAGCAAAAATGGGAATGCCGCCTGGGAGATTGGCCCGTCCACCAACCGTAAATGTGGTCGGGCCACATAAAATCGCTGTTGATTGGATCATTAATGGGCTTAATTGCCAAATTAATTGTCAGCAGGTGCACGATGACTTTGGGACGCTTGCCCAATGTCATCTCGTGCTATTTCACGTCCATTCAGGTCGGGCGCGCGTCCGCCCGCAGGATGTAAAATTCTGGCCATGGATTTGGAAGATGCTGTCTAAGGAGCTTTGGTGAATGGTAAATGGTACACACTGCTGCCACTTACGTCAGTGGTGGAGGGAGTGAATATTTGTGGATGTGGTGCCAATCAAGCGGGCTGCTCTGTCCTGGATGGTGCTAAGCTTCTTGAGTGTTGTGGGAGCTGCACTCATCCAGGCAAGTGAGGAATATTCCATCACACACCTGACTTGTGCTTTGTAGTTGGTGGACAGGTTTTGGGGAGTCAGGAGTGATTTCTGTCCACAGGATTCCTAGCCTCTGACCTGCTCTTGTAGCCACAGTATTTATATGGTTAGTCCAGTTCAGTTTCTGGTCAGTCGTAACTCCCAGGATATTGATAGTGTGGGATTCAGCAATAGGAATACCATTGAATGTCAAGGGGCGATGGCTAGCTTCTCTCTTGTTGGAGATGGCCATTGCCTGGAACTTGTGTGACGCAAATGTTACTTACCACTTGTCAGCTCAAGCCTGGATATTATCCAGGTCTTGTATTTGGACCTGGACTGCTTCAGTATCTGGGGAGTTGTGAATGGTGCTGAATGTTGTGCAATCATCAGCAAACATCCCCACTTCTGACCTTATGATGGAAGGAAGGTCATTGATGAAGCAGCTGCAAATGATTGGGCCTAGGGCACTACCCTGAGGAACTCCTGCAGTGATGTCCTGGAACCGAGATGATTGCCCTCCAACAACCACAACCATCTTCCTTTGTGCTAGGTATGACTCCAACCAGTAGAGAGTTTTCCCCCGATTCCCATTGACTCCAGTTTTGCTAGGGCTCCTAGATGCCACACTCAGTCAAATGCTGCCTTGATGTCAAGGGCAGTCTCTCTCGTCTCACCTGATATGATGGGGCAGGGGAGACCTTGAATGATAATGAGAGAGAAGATACTGGGCAGGATAATGACGGAGAATTGACTAGAAGGCAAAAGAACATGCAGTACTGTGATGAGTAGATTAGCGATTAAGACAGAGAATGAGTGATTCAGTTAATGAGACAGGAATATGTTTTTTCACACTGTGAATGTATTCCCCCAAAAATCAGAACACAGCAGTGTAAAGTGACGACCTGGGACAAAAATATACAGATCACCTATCTTCCAGTAGGTATGCGTTAAAAGTTAAAAATCTCTTTATTGAACATAATGGTTAAATAGACCATTCAACTAATTACCTAATGTGATCCTAAGGACTTAGGAACACTCAGAGGAGGTTTGAGAATCTCTCTGTGTGCAATACCTATGCTGGGATCAGACAGGGGCAGCTTTTTATAAATTCTTCTCGAGATCTGGTTAACCATAACAAGGTTGTATTATTTGCCCATCTCTCATTGCCCTGAGAAAGAAATGGAAGGCAATTGTAATTTTCCTTAATTCACTGTAGTCTTTGTGGTGATGGTGTTCCACAGCATGAGCTGGGGAATTTCAGGATCATTACCTGAGTGTGATTTCTATGTTGTTCAATTTTGATGAAGCTGTGCAAAGACTGCGTGATGTACAACCGTGGCCTCTGTGCTGAGGTGATACATGATTATGATGAGCAGGCTGCAGTGCATTATCATTATAATGCAAACCACCAACTCAGATGGGATCTCAAGTTTCAGCAGTCCCTTCTCCCTCAGTGGATTCAATATCAGTGATGCTGAATCAGTGATAATTTTTTTTATTCATTCAAGGGATGCAGGCATCACTGGCTAGAACAGCATTTAGTGTCCATCCCTAATTACACTTGAGAAGGTGGTGGTAAGCTGCCTTCTTGAACACCCACAGTGCTGTTAGGAAGGGACTTCCAGAATTTTGACCCAGCGACGGTGAAGGAACGGTGATATATTTCCAAGTCAGGATGGTGAGTGACTTGGAGGGGAACTTCCAGCTGGTGACGTTCCCATCCATCTGCTGCCATTGTCTTTCTAGATGGTAGTGGCCATGGGTTTGGAAGGTGCTGCCTATGGAGCCTTGGTGAGTTCCCGAGGATCAAGCAACTGAGGATTTTCAACTTGAGAGGAACATTTCCAACTGTCCACTCAGGAATAACAAAGGCCAACTTCTCCTGCAATTAATAGAATTATATACATTGATTTTCAGTAGTTGGAGCTTATTCAACATAAACATGCAGTGTACTTTTGTTCTGCTGTACATTTACTGTATGATGTAAGTGATGCATATATTACTGATGGAATGGCCCCATGCTTGTTATAATAGTCCCTACGATTATTTTACTATTCATCCATGTGTTTAGAGGTGAATGGATGAGAAATGTTATTTTCCTAGATGTCAATATGAAGTATAATAAACCTTTCCATTACTTTGGCTTCTCATTTCTCATGATTTTGCAAGTCAGCAACTTTTTCCAGCACCTCATCCCAGTCGCACCAGACCTTTCAGAATGCATTCAGTTCTGTCACAAACTACCATGTATAACCTACCTTGTATGTTTAACAGGTTGTTCTAGTGTCTCTCCAACCCAGAAGTAACATTCTTTCAGAGCGTTATCCAGCCAGCTAATATCTGCAGGGCAGCAGCTGGGCTCCAGCTTTTTCTTTGTTGCTTTCCTCTACCCATTACCACTCAAAAATGCTCTACATACAACCCTTAAAAACTTTGAAATAGGTTGCTTCAGTAACTCAACTGGAGAAAAACACTTGCATTTTGAAAAACGCTCAAAATTGAGATTTGTTGTAGTAAACATAATGGGGCAAAGCAGCGTAGTGATATTGTTACTGGACTAATAATCTAGTGGCCTGGATCAATAGTCCAGAAGAGTTCAAATCCTGCCATAGTAGCTCAAGGATTTGAATTAATTTTTAAAATGATGTGGACATAAAAATCTGGTTTCAGTAGAAGTGACTGAATCTGTTGTTGAAGCTAAACAGGTTCTGTAATGTCCTTTAAGGAAAGAAGCTTGGAGTTCTCAGCTGGCTGGGCCTACATGTAACTTCAGTCCCACACCTATCATCCAATTATGTCAACAAAAAACACAGATAAACTGTAGCAGATCAAAAAGGAAGCTCACCACCACCTTCTCAGGGATGGGCAATAAACACTGGCCATGCCAGCAATGCCCAAATCCCGAGAATGAACAAATAATTGATCGATGGTTCATTATGATATTTTTAGTGATAGAAAACTGTAGCTATGAGGAGAGATTGGATAGGTTGGGGTTATTTTCCTTAGAACAAAGAAGGCTGAGAGGTGACATGATTGAGGTGTATAAAATTATGAAGGGAATAAATAGAGTGGACAGGATAAAATTGTTTCCCTTGGTGGAGAATTCTAGAACCAGGGGACATAGATTCAAGATAAGTGGCAGAAGGTGTAGGGAAACATGAGGAAGAACTTTTTTACGCAGAGGGTAGTGGGTGTCTGGAATTCACTGCCCAAGTTGGTGGTAGAGGCAGAAACTTTAAACTCTTTTAAAAAGTACCTGGATCTGCACCTAAAGTTCTGTAAGCTGCAGGGCTTTTTAAAGGATGTGAGGCACCACCACCCTCCCAGGCAGCGCGTTCCAGACCGTCATCACCCTCTGGGTAAAATGGTTTTTCCTCACATCCCCCCTAAACCTCCTGCCCCTCACCTTGAACTTATGCCCCCTTGTGACTGACCCTTCAACTAAGGGGAACACCAGCTGCTCCCTATCCACCCTGTCCATGCCCCTCATAATCTTGTACACCTCGATCAGGTCGCCCCTCAGTATTCTCTGCTCCAACAAAAACAAACCAAGTCTATCCAACCTCTCTTCAAAACTTAAATGTTTCATCTCAGGCAACACCCTGGTGAATCTCCTCTGCACCCCCTCCAGTGCAATCACATCCTTCCTATAATGTAGCGACCAGAACTGCACACAGTACTCCAGCTGTGGCCTCACCAAGGTTCTGTACAACTCCAACATGACCTCCCTACTTTTGTAATCTATGCCTCGATTGATAAAGGCAAGTGTCCCATATGCCTTTTTCACCATCCCACTAACATGCCTCTCTGCCTTCAGAGATCTATGGACACACACGCCAAGGTCCCTTTGTTCCTCAGAACTTCCTAGTGCCATGCCGTTCATTGAATACTTCCTTGTCAAATTACTCCTTCCAAAGTGTATCACCTCACATTTTTCAGGGTTAAATTCCATCTGCCACTTATCTGCCCATTTGCTCATCCCATCTATATCTTCCTGTAGCCCAAGACACTCAACCTCACTGTTAACCACCCGGCCAATCTTTGTGTCATCCGCAAACTTACTAATCCTACCCCCCACATAGTCATCTATGTCATTTATATAAATGATGAATAATAGGGGACCGAGCACAGATCCCTGTGGTACGTCACTGGACACTGGTTTCCAGTCACTAAAGCATCTTTCTGTCATCACCCTCTGCCTCTTACAACTAAGCCAATTTTGAATCCACCTTATCAAATTACCCTGTATTCCATGTGCCTTTGCCTTCTTTATAAGTCTCCCATGTGGGACCTTGTCAAAGGCTTTGCTGAAATCCATATAAACTACATCAACTACACTACCCTCATCTACACACCTGGTCACCTCCTCAAAAAATTCAATTAAATTTGTTAGGCATGACCTCCCTCTGACAAAGCCATGCTGACTATCCCTGATCAAACCTTGCATCTCTAAGTGGAGATAGATACACTCCTTCAGAAATTTCTCTAATAGTTTCCCTACCACTGATGCGAGACTCACTGGCCTGTCGTTCCCTGGCTTCTCTCTACAACCCTTCTTATCACAAAAATAATTAAAGTTGAGTTTATAAGTTTTAAATGGAAATTGCTTTAAATGTGAAATGTTCTGCCATAAACCATTGCCATAAACCATCCCTAAATTCTTTTAAAAGCAAATTAGATAGGTCTTTAAAAAGAGGAACATTAAAAAAAGCAAACAAGATTATTCTCTTATGGCTGCTAAAGAAAGATGAACTTTATGGGCCAAATTTTTCTGCATTTTAATGATCTTTGGGGCCATTTTCCTTCTCCTACCCAACGTTTCAGCAGGAATGAAGCAGCACAAAGGTCAAAATCGCTATGAGACTTATTGTGCCATTGCCAGCAACGTGCAGCCCGCTCCCATTTTGGCCTGGGCCATGAAATAAGCAGCTAAGACTTTCATAGGAAACAGGTAGGAGCCTCATTACCAAATGCATAAGACCCCATTACCACATTAGAATTAGGGTGGCGCGTATGCTCCTCATCCAGTGGAATTTTACATTGAGCAGTCAAACCAACGGCCCTAAAAGAGATATCTGGAGCCTATTCTGAAAGCATTAAAGGAAACTTAGTTCCATAATTTTTGACCTGTCCACTGTCATCCTCTACCCTCAAGCACCCACCGCCAAATACCCCCCACCCATTAAGCACAAAATGCTGTGTAAGCTCCACGAAATTCTCCCCACTTCTATTGATTGATGACCTGTACCTCAGCACCTCATCCACATGGGCAATTCCCCAATGATATTAAAATAAGGTCACACCAGGAAATGGATTAGGCCTCTTACTGATGCTATCTGGTGGATGACCTGCTCCCTCTGCCCACTGCCAACCTGAGGTGCACTACACATGATAATCTATGATGAAAAATGGAGTCATCTGTGGCTCAGTGGCACTCTCGCCCCTGAGTCAGAAAGTTGTGCGTGCAAGTCTCACTCCAATGGCTTGAACACAAAAATTTAAGCTGACATCCCAGTGTGATATTGAGGGAGCACTGCACTATCGGAAGCACTGTCACAGTTGAGATGCTGAACAGAGGCCCTGTATACTCTGAAAGATGGATGTAAGAGATTCTACGGCACTACTTCAAATAAGAGCAGTTGTCCCTGGTGCTCTGGACAGTATTCAGCTCTCAAGCGACATCACAAAAACAGATTTGGTAATTCTCACATTGCTGTTTATGGGAATTTGTTATGTGTAAATTGGGATTTCCTAGCTTACAAATTCTTCATTGGTTGTAAACTGCTGTGGATGTCATGAAAGGTTACACTGCATAAATACAAGTCAATGGTTTGACCCCTATGATTGTAAAAGGAGAAAATCTATTCATTCTTGACTTTGTAACAAAGCAGAGGGGAAAGTAATGAACAGTTAAGGATTCAGGGTCTTCTGTTGTATTGTGGCCTTGGGTGGGATTGCCAAAAGACCATAAGGCATAGGAGCAGAAGTAAGCCATTCTGCCCATCGAATCTGCTGCGTCATTCAATGAGATCATGGCTGATCTGAATATCCTCAACTCCACTTTCCTGCCTTTTCCCCATTACCCTTGATTCCCTTACTGATAAAAAAATCTGTCTATGTGAGCCTCGAATATACTTAATGATCCAGCCTCTACAACCTTCTATAGTACAGAATTCCACAGATTAACTACCCTCTGAGAGAAGAAATTCCTCCTCATCTCTGTTATAAGTGGGTGTCCCCTTACTCTGAGATTATGCCTTCTGGTCCCAGACTCTCCCACAAGGGGAAACAACCTCTCAGCATCTACCCTGTCAAGCCCCCTAAGAATCTTCTATGTTTCAATAAGGTCGCTTCTCTTTCTTCTAAACTCCAATGAGTACAGGCCCAACTGACTCAACCTCTCCTCATAAGAAAATCCCTCCATACCCGGGATCAACTAGTGAACCTTCTCTGGACTGCCTCCAATGCCAGTATATCTTTCCTTAGATAAGGGGACCAAAATTGTTCAAAGTATTCTAGGTGTGGTCTAACAAGTGCCTTGTATAGTTTTAGTAAGACTTCCCTATTTTTATACTCCATTCTCTTTGAAATAAAGGTCAACATTCCATTTGCCTTCCCTATTACCTGCTGAACTTGTATGTTAGTTTTTTGTGATTCATGCACAAGGACCCCCAAATCCCTCTGTGCTGCAGCTTTCTGCAGTCCTTCTCCATTTAAATAATATTCAGCTCCTCTATTCTTCCTGCTAAAGTGCATAACCTCACATTTTCCCACATTATATTCCATCTGCCAAGGTTTTGCCCACTCACTTAACCTGTCTATATCCCCCTGTAGACTCCTTGTGTCATCCTCACCACTTGCCTTCCCACCATTTTTTGTGTCACCCGCAAACTTGGCGATAGTACATTCACTTCCCCTCATCCATGTCGTTAACATATATTGTAAATAATTGTGGCCCCAGCACTGATCCCTGTGGCACTCCAGTAGTTACAGGTTGACACCCTGAAAATGCCCCCCCTTATTTCAACTCTCTCTCTTCTATTGGTTAGCAAATCCTCTATCCATGCTAATATGCTACCCCCAACACCATGCTGACTCTGCTTGATTACGTTATGCATTTCTAAATGCTCTGCTATTATATCCTTTATAATAGACTCCAACATTTTCCCAATGACAGATGTTAAGTTAACTGGCCTATAGTTACCTGTTTTTGTCTCCCTCCCTTTTTGAATAAGGGTGTTACATTGGCAGTTTTCCAAACCTCTGGGACTTTTCCAGAATTGGAAGATTACTACCAGTGCATCCACTATCTCTGTAGCTACTTACTTTAATATTCTAGGATGCAACCCATCAGTTCCAGGGTACTTATCAGCCGTTAACCCCATTAGTTTCCCTAGTACTTTTTCTCTAGTGATAATTATTGTATTTATTTCCTCCCTCCCTTTTGCCCCTTGATTATTTAGTATTTTTGGAATGCTATTAGTGTCTTCTATCATGAAGACAGAGGAAAGTATTTATTCAACTCCTCTGCCATTTCCTGGTTCCCCATTATTATTTCCAAAGTCTCATTCTCTAAGGGGCCTATGTTCACTTTGGCCTCTCTCTTCCTTTTTATATATTTAAAGGAGCTCTCACTGTTCGTTTTTATATTACTTGCTTGTTTACCCTCAAAGTTTATTTTCCCCCTCTTTGTTATGCTTTTGGTCATCTTTTATTGGTTTTTAAAACTTTCCTAATCCTCTGGCTTACTACTAATCTTTGCCACATTGTTTGTTTTTTCTTTCAATTTGATACCATCCTTAACTCCCTTGGTTAACCATGGCTGGTTTATCCCCTTCCTAGAATCCCTCTTCCTCACTGGGATATATCTTTGTTGCGAATCATGAACTATTTTCTTTAATGTCTGCCATTGTTCATCAACTGTCTTCTCTGCTAAACTCCTTTCACAATCCACTCCGGCCAACTCTGCCCTTATTCCTTTTTAATTACCCTTATTTAAGTTTATCACAGTTGTTTCCGACCCAAGTTTCTCACTCTCAAACTGAATGCTAAATTCCACCATGTTATGGTCACTGTTTCCTAGGGAATCTTTTACTCTGAGATCATTTATTAAACCTGTCTCATTACACATTACCAGATCCAAAATAGCCTAATCCCTGGTTGGATCCACAACATATTGTTCTTGGAAACTGTCCCGTATAGACTCTATGAACTCTCACTTGTGGCTACCTCTGCGAATTTGATTTTCCCAATCTGCATATAGATTAAAGTCACCCATGATTAATGTACTGCCCTTTTTACGTGCCCTCATTATCTCCTGATTTATTCTCTGTCCTACAGTATAGCTACTGTTAGGGGGCCTATAGACTACTCCCACCAGTGTCTTCTTCCCCTTGTTATTTCTTACCTCCACCCATATGGATTCTACATCTTCCGATACTAGATCATTTCTTGCTATTGTACTTATTCCATCTCGTACTAACAAAGCTACCCCACGACTCTTTCCTTCCTGCCTCCTTTCAAAAAGTCACATACCCCTGAACATTTAGTTCCCGGCTTTGATCTCCTTGTAACCATGTTTCCATAATGGCTATAAGATCACACACATTAACCTCTATTTGTGCCATTAATTCAATTGTTTTGTTCTGAATACTATGTGCATTTAAGTAAAGAACCATTAATTTTGTCTTTTTACCATTTTTTCCCCCTTTGACCCTATTTGCTGCTGTTTTTTTTTATGTTTGTATACTCTGTCCCTTCCTGTCACACACTGGGTATCATTAGCTAAATAGCTGCCCTGAAATGCTGCCATTTCCTTTTGCTTTGTAAGCCTATGTATCCCCTCCCCAGAACCCTCCCTCCCTTCTATTTAGTTCAAAGCCCCCTTTATAGCCCTCGTTATTCGATTCGCCAGGATACTGGTCCCAGCACGGTTCAAGCGAAAGCCTTCCCACAGGAACAGCTCCTTTCTATCCCAATACTGGTGCCAGTGCCCCATGAACTGAATCCCAATCCTCCCAAACCAATCTTTGAGCCAAGCATTTAACTACTTGACTTTATTCACCCTATGCCAGTTTGCCCATGGCTCAGGTAGTAAACCTGAGATTATTACCTTGGAGTTTCTGCTTTTTAATTTAGCTCCTAACTTTCTCGTCCTATCAATGTCATTGGTACCAACATGGATGACGATAACTGGATCCCTCCCCTCCCACTCCAAGTTCCTCTCCAACCCTGAGGAGATGTCACTAACCCTGACACCAGGCAGGCAACACAGCCTTCAGGACTCATGCTCACTGCTGCAGAGAACAGTATCTATCCCCCTAATTATACTGTCCCCTACCACTACTATGTTTCTATTTCCTCCCCCCTCACTTGAATGTCTCCCTCTACCATGATGCCATAGTCAGTTCGCTCATCCTCCCTGCTGTCCCCGCTCTCATCCACATAGCTTGCAAGAACCTCGTAACTGTTGGACAATTGCAAGGGCCGAGGCTCCTCAAACGCTACCTGCTGGGTCCCAATACTTGCCTCACCTGCAGTCACACCCTTCTGTCGCTAATCACAGACCAAATTGGAATGACCTAACCTGAGGGGTGTCCCTGCCTCCTGGAGCAAAGTGTCCAGGTAACTGTCCCCCTCCCTGATGTGACGCAATGTCAGCAGTTCAGACTCCAGCTCCTCAACTCTGATCCGAAGTTCCTCGCACTGCAGACACGCACTACAGATGTGTTCACTCGGATCACCTTGGTGTCCAGCAGCTCCCACATGCTGCAGCAGCAACACATCACCCGTCCTGCCATCGCTATCATATTTATTTAATTTATTAATTAATTACTGTAGTATCCCTGCTCTTTACACTTGGAGAATCCCCCGCTCTTTACACTTTATTGTAATTAATATTTTTTACACCAGTATTGATCTTATACTTAGCAAGCTATTTTTAAGAAAGAGAGAAAAAAACTAGAGACCTATACACAAACTATAGGCCTTACTTTTACTTTAAAGACTAGAAATACTCACCAATCATCTGCTTTCCCGACACTCGCATCATGTTGTGGTTCGTGACGTTACTCCGCCGCTGGACTCGCTGAAGTCTCTCCGCTCTTTTTTAAAATGAAGTCTCCCAGCTCTCCGCGGTCTTTTTTTTAGAAGACATTGAAGAAGACAATGTGGTGGGCAACCTGGACAACATTGACTTTAAATGAAATTGAGATTGGTTGCAACAGCCTTGCAGAGTGTTGCTGACCTAGCTTCAAGTTAGCAAAGCCAAACTAATTTGGAATCGAAAGAACCAGTTGAGCTCAAACTGCCCTGTCTGGAGCAACTTTTAGTTTTCAGAACAAGCAGCTACTGCAATGTTATGGATGCATGAATGACCAATTTTATACAATACTTGGAAAGAAGGTTTACACCAGCTGAAGGTGTTTAGATGAGCCCAGATGAACCACCACATTCCACACCTAAACAGCAAGTACGTCTGAAAAACATGAGGGCTTTAAAACCTTCAGAAACAGTTAACCCTTGAGATAAAGACCCAATGATGAAATAAAGGCCTACATTTTCCAAGCCTGTTTAATGCAAATCTTTTTTTCTTTATTTGTTTCTTTGCAACTCTGGATGCCAGGGACTGGGGGAGATCTCTGGCAGGGGGCTCAGCCTCCCTTCACAGAGATACACGTTGACCCCAGCCATTTTTCTAGCAAGGCTATTTACATATTCAGGGCCAGCTCCCTGGCCTCTGTAGTGTCTGTTTAAAGGGCAATTATTTAGGTTTCCTTTTAGGCAAGTGCATTCAATTGTCCTGCGAGTGATTGCATAGGCTCTATCGGCAATAATAAATTGTCAGGCTCATTTTGTCATCCTAGCATAAGCACCAGGGATTAACAGATATCACTGGCATCCAGAGTTGCAAAGAAACAAATAAAGAAAAAAAGATTTACATTAAATAGAGCCTTTCACGAAAATGCATTCCAGGAATAAAATAAAATGGGAAGGTGGGAGGCCAGATTATGCCCCTCACCCCATGTCAGTGGCATGCCCACTCCACAAGCACTCTATCCCCCCCAGCCTCCCCACTCTGCTGCCCGACCAGTGCCCCATGCCCCCATCCCACACCTCCAAAAGCCCTAGAAATCTCCAGACAGGGTACTTGACATCATGGGTATCTGCCAGGGCTGTCTGAAAGTTGAGCCCAAAACCAACCCTCCTGACTCAAAGTGAGAATGCTACCATGGAGTCAGCGGTTGTTCGGTCCAAATGCAAGGACACCGATAGAAGTCAAACCATTATTTAGAGACCATATTCCAATTTTTATCACTGGTCTTCAAGGTGCAAAGAGCTGTCCATGATTGGGTCTTGCAGACTGGCACAGTCCCAGGTCCAGGTCTGTGTACTAAGGGGTGCACTAAAGCTTGGGGCAGCAGCTGCAAAGGCTCAATGGGGAAAGACCGCAGTCTAAGGCCCTCTGGTTATTGTGCACCGAGGGACTGGAACCTGTGTAAAACCCCTCGAGATGTTCAGCGTAATATGTAAATGCGCACTGTAAATATAACATGAAATTAATTGTAAGTGTGGCGAGGCACCTCAGAGTGTCATGTACAGTACTCTTAGAAATTTTACGACTGAAGCTTTTTTTTGGCAAGGAAACATATTCTAGACTCCATTCTCCAGGTCTGACTTGAGTGGAACTCAAACCTTTCCCATTTGAAAATGGGGAAGATACCACTCAACAACAACAACTTTCATTTATATTGCGCCTTTAATGTAGTAAAACTCCCCAAGGTGCTTCACAGCATTATTATCAAGCAAGATTTAACACCGAGCCGTGTTAGGCAATATTATGGCAGGTGATCAAAGGCGCGGACACAGAGATAGGTTTTAGAGAATGACTCAAAAGAGGAGAGAGGGAGCAAGGTATTGTGAGGAAATTCCAGAACTTAGAGCCTAGCCACTGCCGTCAATGGTGGGGAAAAGGAAATGAAAGAGGTAAACCAGGCAAAAAAACCTTATCAAAGGCCCACTCCTGAAAGGTTAGCAGTATTTCTGAAACTTGAGTTGAGCTATACCCATTCTGCTTGAGAGTCTGTCTCACCCAGACCTTGGCAACAAGCACTTAGTCTATAATTTGGCAATTTGATTACATGCAGCAATTTCTGGCCTGCGAATGAAATGTAAAAAAGGTCACCACTTTTCCTGCTTGTTTCTTTCACCCATATTCTACTTCACTGGGTCACTATTTGAAAATAAGGGGTCGCCCATTTTAAACAGAGATGAGATGAAATTTTTTCACTGAGGGCCGTGAGTCTTTGGAACTGAGAAGGTGGTGGAAGCAGAGTCTCTGAATATTTTTAAGGCAGAGGTGGATAGATTCTTGGTAAGCAAGGGGGGTGATAGGTTATCGGGGGTGGCTGGGATGCAGATTTCAGGTTACTATCAGATCAGCCATGATCTTATTAAATGGCAGAGTAGGCTCGAGGGGCCTACTCCTGCTCCTTGTTCATATGTTCATTCCATTCCACTTTGCCTCATTTTGAATCTAATTTTACTGCTCTTTTTTATCTTTGAAAAACCTTATTATTGCCTCACAGAGAAGTTTTTATTTCTTATTAATCTTTCTCACCCTGATTCACTGCCTGCTAGAGCTGTCAAGGGGATGTTTGGTTATGATACGATACTAGTATTCATTGCTAAAAAAACACTCGATGATATTGAGAAAGCTCTTCATTATGGTGTCTTGACAACCCTCAAGACAAACAATTAACTTCCAATTAATCTTAATTTCAGCAATTAGACTTTGTGGCCTTGAAGGTTTAGGCCTAGTTAAACACAGCACCGTTTAGAATAATGCTTTGCTAGATTAATACATTTTTACAACAATCAATGATAGTTTAATGGTCCCCATCACTGAGACTAGCTTTTGTTGGGTTGGTGTTGGTTACAGGACATATCTGTTAAAGAAGTCTTTGTACTCCTCTGTATGTTAACAGCAAGTCTTTATCAACTACTTGTAACTATATACAAATATACAGTACAGGTATAGATCTATCTCCATCCTGGATCTTATCACATCTGACCAACTGACTGTAGGTCTAGGTCATGTGCCTTCTTACATCACTATGTGGGCAGTACAGTACTCTTACATTGTCAAGTCTTGCATTCTTTTCAGTCCTATGCATTTATCTAATTGTTACAACCTTAATTCCAGCATTATTGCAATTACAGCATTAAGGTTAACAACATTCTCGGTATCCTATCTTCCCCCTTGAAGTTAGATGTTCAGGCAGTCTGGAGGCCTTATAACACTTTCAGATCTCGTTCGTCGTTCTGTCAAGAGAATGATAGGCTCTGCTGGTTCTGGTTCTTGTTGTTGGCTTAGAGGCTGGACTGGCAATTGGATATCGTCATCTATATTCCTCCACCGTGCAATGGAGGGAGCCTGTCCAGGGAGAGTGTAGACACTCCTCCTGTTGTGTCTGACTGTTCCCTCTGGCGTGCCAATCTGGTTGGATCAGGATTGGTTCTTGTTCCGTTGG
Organism: Cetorhinus maximus; assembly: GCF_964194155.1. Lineage (NCBI taxonomy): Eukaryota > Metazoa > Chordata > Chondrichthyes > Lamniformes > Cetorhinidae > Cetorhinus > Cetorhinus maximus. The sequence goes on along the minus strand of NC_135879.1, from coordinate 211,359,931 downwards.
AAGACTGTTCCTTGTCTCCCCAGGTCAGGGATCCAGACCTTGTCACCCTGCTGCAGCTGTGGCAAGTGTCTGGTGTGCTGCCGTCTGTTGTAGGCAGAAGCTTGCTTTTGTCTGTAGGACTACTCTTGCTTTCATGTCCTGGTAGCCCTTGGCAGGAGTTTCTGCGGCAGGATCGGGAGTTGTGTATGAAGTTTCCTGTCCATCAAGAACTCAGACAGGGACAGGCCATACGTGGACCTGTAAGTGAGCAGTGCGGTGAGGAAGTCCTCACTTTTCTTCAGGAAGGTCTTCACTGTATGGACACCTCGTTCTGCTTTTTGACTGCGGATATCTTGGGGAGCTGGTGCGCTGGCGGAAGCCGGCTATGGCTGTGAAGTGTGCGAAGCATGCGTTAGAGAATTGTGGGTTGTTACCAATATGAGCTAGTCCTGAATGCGATGGCTAGCAAACATCCTTTTGAGTACTTTGACAACCATATCCATTTCTTTACCTCCACCCATCTGGAGAATTAGTCTACAATGATTAGGAAGGATTTGCCATTGTAGAAAAACGGGTCTGTGTCCAGCCTTTCCCATAGCCTGTTGGGGAATTTGATCCTGGTGGTGCAACACACAAACCTGGCAATTCACAATGGTCTCCTCTATTGCTTTGGAGATACTCGGTCACCAGGCAGCGGATTAGGCCTGTGCCCTGCCCTTAGTGATGCCTAGATGACCCTGGTATATCTTCTGAAGAACATCTGCCCGCAGAGAGGCCAGAATAACCAGGCACTTGTCATAGAGCAGGAGGTCAGTTATGACTGTGAAGTGGCTCTGCTGTTGGAACCGCCGCTTGGTCTCTGATGAGGCCACCATTGTTGGCAGTAGGTGTGGATGCAGGCACACTCTTCATCGCAGAGCTGCTCTTAGCGGATCTGTTGGAGCCTGGTTGTGGTTGCCAGCAAGTAGTGGTTAGGTAGTAGGCCTCCAGCTCAGCGACAAAGTCAATGTCCTGTTTGGTCAGAAGGCCCATGGTCATCTTTGAAAGTGTAATTGCCGTCATCTGATTCTTTCCCTGGACATAAACGGTCTCATAGGCAAATCCCATGAGACGTAGGTGAAACCTCTGAATGCGAGGAAGCATCTTTGTGAGCTCCTTTTCATTTAATGAGGCGACCAGTGGTTTATGGTCTGTCTCGATTATGATTTTGAGGCCAATGATGTAGCCAGAAAACTTCTCACAGGCCCATGTGACTGCCAGAGCTTCCTTCTGGGTTACCTGGTTTCCATGTCCAGCAGCCTGCTGGAAGCCTAGTAGAAGGGTCGCTGGCTGCCATCCTACTGCTCCTGAAAGAGAACGACCCTGAGGCCTGCGGTCGAAGCATCGGCCACTATGATGGTAGACAGGGCCAGGTCGTAGTGGGCCAGAATGTTGGCGGAGAGCAACATCACCTTGATACGACCAAATGCGTGATCCTGCTGGGAATCCCAGTACTATGCTTGGTCTTTCTTCAGCGGGTGTCTCAATGGTTCCACGACTTGTGCCAAGTGAGGCAAAAACTTTGGCAGCTGGCTCACCATCCCAAGGAGATACTGGAGGTTGGGGATGGAGGACGTGGTGGGGAATTCGGTGATCGCCTTGGTTTTGTGTGGGTCTGCTGTGATGCCTTTGTTGCAGATGGCATGGCCCAGGAACCAGATGGAGATTTTGGTAAACTCACATTTATCGTCCACCGTCAGCCTTGCCTCTTGCAGTCGCTCCAAGACTGCCACGAGGATTTCACTGTACTCTTCCACCATAACCCCATGAACCAAGACATCGTCCATATGACAAATAACCTCCAGAAGGCCTTGCAGGATGTCTGGCATCATGCATTGGAATACCTCTGGTGCTGATGTAATTGCTAAGGGCAAACACTTGAAGCAAAATCTGCCAAAACAGGTAATAAAGGTAGTTAGGAGCCAGGAATCCTCATCGAAGGGAAGCTGCCAGAAACCGTTGTTAGCTTCTAGTTTGGAAAAGACTATGCTCCTTGAAAGCTTGGTCAGTCTTTCATCCACTGAGGACATGGAGTGAACCTCTCTAGCTACAGCCTTGTTTAGCCGTATGAGGTCCGCGCAGGCGTGGAGAGACCCATTCAGTTTTCGGACTGGGACCATACACAAGCACCATGTGGGAAGTTGATTGGGGAAATGACTCCCATGTTCACCACCTCAACCAGCTGCTGCTGTCCTTCCTCCATGATGGGGTGGGGGACGTTTTGTGGAGTGAAAAGGTACAGCAGCTTGGCGTCACGCCTGAGCGTGATCCTGTAGGAATTTTCCAGGCAGCCCAGTTCCGTGAAGAGCTTCGAGAACTCTGGTCTGTATTTGGAACCAGGCCCTTGCTGGTTGACTTCATCAATCCATTGCAGGAGGTTAAGCTCAATACAGGCTTTGGGGCTTAATAGAGAGAAGTCCCAGTTGTGGACCACAAAGAAGTCGCTTGGATTGTTTTGTCCTTGTACCTCAGAGTCGCCTGCAGGGTGCCTTTGACTAGAAGACAGAGTCCTCCTGCTGCGTGGTGAATTGTCCGTTGTTTGAAGTTGGCCATGGTTCCTTATCTGACAGGGCTGACACACTGACACCTGAATCTAATTTAAAATTTACCAGGTATATTGACCATTTACCAGGATATCAGCATTCCAAAATGAAGAACTACACTCTTTGACCTCATCCAGGAAGCATGTCTGTGTGTCTTCTGGGTTTTCCGTCTCGACCTCGTCAATTACCTTTGGGCTATCCGTGTGGTGCTGGGGTTTTGACTTGCACGGTTTACCAAAGTGTCCCTGTGTGTTGCAGTGGAAGCATTGGGCAGTGTTCGCCGGACAATGATCTCTCCTGTGAGGGCGTTTCACAACGCAGCGCTGGCAAGGTCGCTCTGCTGGGCGGTTCAGGCATTGCTTTCTCTGACTTGGATTGTCCCTGTATCTTTGTGACCCGATAAACCGGATTGAGGGTTGGCTTCTGCCCCATGTTGCATTCTCTCCCCTTAGAATGGTCCTGTGTTGTTCACGTAGCTCAGACAGTTTAACTAGCTGGATTGCCTTGACTCGGGTAAGATCATCTTTAGTTTGTAGATGATCAGAGAGTGAATCATCTGCAACACCCACCACGGTTCTGTTGTGGATGAGCTCAGACTCTAAATCTCCATATTCACATTCCTCTGCCATGCTGTATTTATGAAGGATTTGATAGGTTCCCCAGACAGTCGGACTCTCTTATTGAATTTAGCTCTTTCCAATATTTTGTTGGATCTCAAGTTGAAATAAACATTGAAGGAATTTAAAACCTCCAAGTTTGGCCGATGACTCATCAATATTGTGCAATGATATTGTGTGCAATTGGCCTTAGTGAGTAAAGAAGTGCTCCAGGGACACAGGTTTGATCCTGACCTCAGGCGTCTGACTGTGTGGAGTTTGCACATTCTCCCCGTGTCTGCATGGGTTTCCCACCATCCAAACGTTATGTGGATTGGCTACGGTAAATTGTTCCCTAGTGTGGGAGTGAGTGTGTGCCCTATGATGGACTAGTGTCCTGTCCTGGGCAAACTCCACCTAGCGCTCATTGCCCATCGGTCTAGTCTCTGACTCCACATGACCCTGAATTAGATGAAGCAGTTCTGGAAAAGTGAGTGAGTAAAGAAATACATTTACTTGTTCCACTTCTGATTTTTTAATTTAAACCTAAAGCAATGCTGTATCTTAAAAATCTTTTCCTCCAAAATCTCCAGTTTTCTGACTGATCCGGGCCTTGGGTAAGTCTCAGTGGAGTTGGAAGTGTGGAATTGTGATCCATGCTGAATTAGCTGCAGCCTGGAAGTTAAAAGGATTTAGCTGATCCTTGCAGGCTATGAGCTCTGCATGTAGAAGTTGAACTTACAAGGGAGATTGTATGGAGTCTTCTGCTGCGGTAAAACTTCTGCCTTTAGCTTCCAGGCCCTTCTATCTGGAGCTTTCTCTGAAGAATTTTCTCAGCGCCTGTAGCTTCAGCTAGGAACTTCTTTCAGTTCAGAATCCATTGAAGATGTCCTTTTTCAGCATTTCTGTGAGGATGAAGGTTTTTGACATGGAGCTGCCGCCATGTAGGGATGGTGTTGGTTATAGAACATGTCTGTTAAAGAGGTCTTTTGCATGTTAATAGCAAGTCTTTATTGACTACTTGTAACTATATACAGTAAAGGGCATATGTATGGAGCTGTCTCCATCCTAGATCTTATCACATGCCTGACCAACACCACACTGACCCTAGGTTTAGGTCATGTGCCTTCTTGCATCACCATGTAGGCACGTACCTGGGGAATGACTGCAGTGTACGACCAACTGAAGGCTGAGGTCCAACGACGCATTCGAGACATGAAGAACAATTTTTTCACACAGTGAATGGTTCGGTTCTGGAATGCACTGCCTGGAAGTGTGGTGGAGGCAGGTTCAATCAAGGCATTCAGGAGGACATCAAATGATTATTTGAATAGAAACAATGTGCAGGGGTACGGGGAAAAGATGTGGCAATGGCACAAGGCCATAATGCTCATTTGGAGTGCTGGTGCAGACACGATGGGCTGAATAATGTGACATTAAAATTCTGTGATTCTGGTGGATGGAGAAGGCACACAAGATTCAGGCCTACACCGACCAGCACAACATGCGCAACTTCTTCCAGGCTATCAAGACGATCTATGGACGCTGCTCAACTGGAAAAACCCCTCTCCGATCACAGGATGGCTCCCGGCTCCTCAAGGACAACAACGCTATCCATCAGCATTGGAAGGAGCATTTCGAACTGCTCCTCAATCGGGACTCCATAATTTTGGAGGAGACCATCCAAGCTGTCCCACAACACCCTTTGGAGGATTCCCTCCAGCGATTCACCAAACATCGATGAGCTTAAGTGGGCCATCCAACAGATAAAAACCAACAAAGCTTGTGAACCAGATGATATACCAACCTCACAACCCTGGGAAAGCTCCCCATTTGCTCTGATCTTTTAAATTCTAGTTGTTCACTTTCCCCAATATCAAAGGGACATGACCGAAGGAGTTCACTGGCTTCCCCAGGAAACTCTACCCAGTCTTCCTCCTGATGGGCCCAACAGAACCTATACCTTCTGAGAGCAGGTGAGGGTTCCACTATGGACCTGCGGTAAAGGCTGTAAAATACAGGAGGAAGCAGGTAATCAATCAGAGAGGGGATTAATCTTTTTCAGGAAGAGCCAATTTGCTCTAGTTTCTGTAATATGTTGAGAAGCACTTTCCTTCTTACCTTAATTATATAATGAAATCTTTCTTTCCTTCTCATTTTATTAAAGCAAGGTTCTGAATGGAGCCCCTGGCTGGAATGCAATGGGGCTGTTGTACTATCTAGGGTTTCAACTAATCTTGGAAATTTCAGTCAGCACCCTTGACACCCTAATCTTTACCACAGAGTAGATTAGATTAGAAATCTATGTTAATGAAACAAAAGCAAAATGCCACAGATGCTGGAAATCTGAAATTACACAGAAATACTGGAAAAACTCAATAAATTTGGCAGCATCTGTGGAGAGAGAAACAGAGTTAGTGTTTCAAGTCAATTAAAGGTCATCCAGTATTTTCTGGTTTCATTTCTGGCTCAAGAAACCTGGTTAAGTACGGAACAAGATTATGATCACATACCAAGCCCATAAACACAAACTCAGCCCAAAGGGGAGGTGGTGGCATAGTGGTAGTGTCACTAGACTAGTATTCTAGAGGCCTAGGGTAATTCTCTGGGGATCTGGGTTCAAATTCCACAGCAACAGATAGTGAAGTTTAAATTCAATAAAAATCTGGAATTAAAAGTCTCATCACAACCATTGTTGATTGTCAGGAAAAGCCCATCTGGTTCACTAGGAAGGAAATTTGCAGTTCTGACTTGCATGTTTTTTTATTTATTCATGGAATGTGAGCGTCGCTGGCTAGGTCAGCATTTATTGCCCATCCCTAATTGCCCTTGAGAAGGTGGTGGTGAGCTGCCTTCCTGAACCGCTGTAATCCATGTGATGTAGGTACACCTAGGGTGCTGTTAGTGAGTTCGAGGATTTTGACCCAGCGACAGTGAAGGAACGGCGTTATATGTCCAAGTCAGGAAGGTGAATGGCTTGGAGTGGAACTTCCAGGTGGTGATTCCCATCTATCTGCTGCCCTTGTCTAGATGGTAGTGGTCGTGGGTTTGGAAGGTGCTGTCTAAGGAAGTGGTGATGAGTTTGTGCAGTGCATCTTGTAGATGGTACACACTGCTGCTACTGTTTATCGGTGGTGGAGGGAGTGAATGTTTGTAGATGGGGTGCCAATCAAGCAGACTGCTTTGTCCCTAATGGATTTAAGCTTCTTGAGCGTTGTGGGAGCTGCACTCATCCATTCCGAGGATAGTCACCTTGACGTGGTAGAGAGGCTGGCATGTCCAATGAACCCGAGAGTGATGCCATCCGGAGGTCATGCTCCTGATAGGGTCTCCCATGGCGGTAACGTCGAGGGGGAGATTCCAGATAAAGAACAATCCAAGATGTCCTCAGCTGCAGAGCAGGCAGAGGAGGGCTGCAGCCCCAACAGCTGTGAAGGTGGAAAAAGGCTGCAACGGGTAGTGGCCCCTTTCGTGGTGATAGAGGATTGGTGCCAGGGGCAGGGCTGTGATACCTTGAGACCTCCAGCCAAGATTCCGCACACAGGTGGCGGATGTGTGGTGGCCTGTGTTGGGACAGGGGTGCCATTCAGCAGCTGCATCTGTGACTGAGCAGTCCTCTCCAGGATACCCTCTGCTCAACCCGAACGGGAAGGGGGCTAGAAAAGGTGCCCCAAAAATGGGTTGTCCCACTTCTCCTGGCTGGGAAACCCCACCGAGTGGGATCACCATCTCTGCAGTTGAAACAAGAAAAAGCCAAACTTGGAACCTGGAATTTGAGAACATCTGTTGACAACCCAAAGAGTGATCACCCAGAAAGACGAACTGTCATATTGGCTCGGGAGCTAGCAAGGCACAACATTGACATTGTTGCTCTTAGCGAGACCCAGCTCACTGGGTAGGGGTAGCTGAGGGAGGCCAGTGGAGGGTACACCTTTTTCTGGAAAGGGAAGGCAGACCATGACCCCCGCATCCACAGAGTCAGTTTCACCATGAGACACAAGATAGCAGTTGCGCTCTTCAAACTCCACTTGGGGATCATGTATCCAATGCGCCACTGTCATCAGCGCATACATGAAGTCGAGGAGAAGGTCCACCCCAATCTCAATGACATCCTTGCTTCCATCCCCAGGAACAACAAGGCCATCCTCCTAGGTGACGTTAATGCTTGAATTGGACGTGACCACGAAATCTGGAGTGGAATTATAGGCAAGAATGGCGTGGGGAAGACCAATGCGAAAGGCATCCTTTTCTTGGCCAAGTGCGCCCAATATGCGCTGATCGTGATGAACATGGTCTTCAGCCAGAATAACCAGCTCAAGGCCAGGTACAGGCACCTGAGGTCAGGGCATTGGCACCCCCTGGTCTACAACACTGTCTGAGGCAGAGACCTAAGGGATGTGCTTGTCATGAGGGCCATGAAGGGTTCTGAATATTGCTGGACGGACCATCAGCTTGTGCACCCGATGATGAGTGTCTGCCTTGCACCAAGACACCAGAGGACCCAAAAAACCACCCGGTGAAAGCTGAACGTTGCAACATTGAAGGACCCAGCACAGTGGGAAGAGTTCCAGGCCCAGTTGTACAGTGCACTGCCCACCATTGATGCCATTTCCATCCAGGCATACTAGGAACGATGGAGAAGAGAGCGACTGAGGTGCTTGGTTGTGCAGAGGGAACAGAAGCACCTGCAGGAAGAAGGGACAACTGGGGCTCCAGCACACAATGCCAAAGGAGAAGAAGGGTTAAAATAGCCCTCTCCTTCTTACACTAGGCATGGTGATGGTAGCGCATACTTCTGACAATGAAGGTTCCATAGTCAGCCTCAACATCAATGGCAGCAGGAACGCACAGCGCAGGTTTGAGGACTTTTCTGTCCTCGGGGACGGGAAGTATGTGGTGTGCTTCCTGCAGGAAAACCCATACCGTTCCGGGAGACAAAGCTACATGGCTCCTGGAGTGGCAAAGTGGGGTCCACATGAGTCACCTAGCTTCCAATTCTGGGGGGGAAGCTATCTTGTTGGCCCCACATTTTCAGCCAGAGATCTTGCCGTGCATGGACCAGCGTCTGGTGTGGGCAGAGCTCGCTCTGTTCTGCGCTCGGACGGGGTCTGCGTACTGGCACTTTAACAACCTGCTGCTGGAGGACGAGCGGTTCCCAGACTCGTTCCATCGTTTCTGGGCCGGTTGGAGACGGAGGCGGGGAGGCTTCCCCTCCTTGAGGCTATGGTGGGACGTGGGCAAGACTCACGTTCGCACCTTCTTTCTGGAGTACACAAGGAGACAAAGAGGTGGAAATCCAGGGTGGAGGATTTGGAGAAGGAGGTGCTCAACCTGGAGGCATGTCTCTGTCAGCCCGATGTGGACCCGGCCCTGTGGCTGGTGTACGAAGAGAAGATGGGCGCGCTGTGGGACCTGCAACTTGTCGGGTCCCATGGTGCATACATGGGGTCGCGGATACAGTCCCGGAGAAACCTGGACCCCTTCTACTCGCTGGAAAAAAGACACAGGGTCCGTCAGCAGCTCCTTACGCTGCTGGCCGATGACGGGTCCCTTGTCTCAGATCCGGAGGGTGTCAGGGCCATTGCCCAAGATTATTACACTGCCCTGTTCTCTCCGGATCCGTCCAGTGAAGATGCTCACAGAGTTTTGTGGGAGGACCTGCCATAGGTCAGCCTGGAGGGTGCTGGAAAACCTGACTCCCCTATAAGTCTGGGGGAGCTGACCGGCCTCTCCAGGGGCAAGTCCCCAGGGCTGAACGGACTGACTGTGGAGTTCTTCAGGGCGTTCTGGTGAACGACTACGCGGGGGTCCTGGGGGAGAGTATTGCTACCGGGGAGATGCCCGCCTCGTGGTGCAGGGCAGTCATTGCCCTGCTACCTAAGAAGGGGGAATCTCCGCTCACTTAAGAACTGGCGTCCGGTCTCCCTCCTCAGCACGGATTACAAGATCTTTGCCAGGGCAATGTCATCTCTCCTTGGCACCGTGCTGGATCACATGATCCACCCTGACCAGTCCTACACAGCCCCAGGCCGTACCATCTTCGATAATATCCATCTGGCACAGGACGTCATCTACTTTTCCCAGAGGACTGGTCTGTCGAGCGCCTCTCTGGCTCTTGACCATGAATATTTATTCGGGACTCTGCGAGCATTCGGGTTCGGGACACATTTTGTCACCCGGATCCGACTTCTGTACGCTGCCGCAGAGTGTCTAGTTAAGGTTAATGGGTCCCTGACGGCGCCCCTTCACTTTGGGAGGGGAGTGCTTCAGGGCTGCCCCCTGTCTGGTCAATTGTATTCCATCTGCGTGAAGCCTTTCCTACGCCTCTTGCGGAGGAGGTTGTCAGGATTAGTTCTGTGCAGGCCGGGCATCGGGGTGGTCCTCTCAGCTTACGCCGACAATGTGCTCCTCATCATCACCGACCCAGCTGACCTGCGGAAGATGCGCAAGTGCCAGGAGGTCTACTCTGCCTCGTTCTCTGCCAGGATCAACTGGGGCAAGTGTTCTGGACTCTTGGTCGGTCAGTGGCAGATGGATCCCCTACCCGAGGAGCTCAGGCCTTTCACCTGGAGCAGGACCAGCCTCCTCTACCTGGGGGTCCACCTCTGCCCAGCTGAGGAATCCTAGCTGGTGAACTGGCAGGAACTGGAGGCCAAAGTCACCACTCGCCTGTGGCGCTGGACAGGTCTGCTCCGAGTGCTGTCTTACCAGGGTCAAGTGCTGGTCATAAACCAGCTGATTGCCGCCATGTTGTGGTATCGGCTGGTCACTTTGACCCCTCCCCTGGATTTTGTCACAAAATCCAGAGAATGCTCGTCGACTTCTTCTGGGACAAAAGGCTGCACTGGGTCGCTGCTGAGGTTCTGAATCTCTCGCTTAGGGAGGGTAGTCAGGCGCTGGTGTGCCTACGCACCTAGGTGGCAACTTTCCGCCTTCAGGCCCTGCAGCGATACCTTTACGTCAATACCCCTCCGAATTGGCGTGCCCTGGTGACGTTTTTCTTCTGCCAGGTGCACGGCCTGAATTATGACGTGCAGCTCCTGTTTGTAGACCTGAGGGGCCTTCGTGGGTCCTCACAGGCGTTGCCTGTCTTTTACCAGGACCTGATCAAAGTCTGGAACATGGTCGCCTCGCGATGCAGCTCTCCGCCGTCAGGACTAGTGGCTATCGTCAGAGAGCCACTGCTCAGGAATTCGCACCTCTGCCCTTTTCAGTGGCTGGTGGAGAGGAGGGCTGTGGCTGCCAGGCTGACCAGGATCAGGGATGTGCTGGGTGGCGGAGAAGTGGGCTGGATGGTTCCCCAGGAGTTGGCGCAACATGCATCAGTGGATGTCCAGCTCGCGGCCAATGCCATCCAAGACATTAGGATGGTCATGCTTGGCACCAATGTCCTACTGGGACTCGAGGTGGCAAAGGTGCGTGGTGGTCTTCCATCCGAGCGCACCACTGTTCATATGGAATCCTACACTGGCTCCAAGCCCCGAACCCTCCCTCGGGAGCAGGTGCCCCGCAGCCTGAGTTGCCTCGCGGAAATGCCCTCCGTGTCCTTTAGCGTGGCGTGGAGGGGTTTCCTGTATGGGCTGCTGCTGCACACCCTTCACTTCCTTGCCCTCGCCTGCTGCACGGACACGCCCTGGTGCGCCTTGTTGCCATCCAGCAGCGGAGATACCCAGTGGGGAGCTCTCTACGGATGTGTCCTCTCCTTTTACATCAGGGACTGAGGTAGGGGGTGTTGCATGCAGCAGTCCTATACAACCATAGGATGTGTCAGTTCACAGACTCCCAAGAAGCCTGCGTCTACTGTGGCCTTGGGGAGTCCATGGACCACGTGTATGTTGGTTGTCGTAGGCTGCACTCCCTTTGTAGTTTCTTGAAAAACCTTTTACTGATGTTTTGTTTGCACTTCAGCCCCACACTCCTGATCTATGGGCACCTGGTACGGAGGAGAATCAGGAGGGAGGAGGACCTCCTCATGGACCTGCTCCTGGCCCTGGCCAAGTTGACCATTAATAGGTCCAGGCAGCGGGCGATCGAGGGGGTCGTCTGACCAGGCTGCCTGCCCCTCTTCCGCGGCTATGTACACGGCCGGGTATCCATCGGCACTCTAGAGGCCTTCCATGCTCGGTGAGCACTGCGGGGACTGGGGCGCTTTATCACATCCTTTAATCACATTTTGATTTAATTTGGTAAGTTTCCTTTGCATTTTGTCTTTTGTTTTTGCAGTTTCCCTTTAAGGGGCTGCCTTTTACTTTGTCCCTTGATTTGTTAATTTAGTTTATTTGTTCTGTAACAAAAAGTGTTACATTTTCTTAACCTTCCTAACTCTGCTACTACATCTTGGTGCTCCCCGGACATCCACAGCGTAGGTGGAGGCAGCCTGCTGACTGCTATACCATGTCTGTGATAACCTTGGCGGGCGTCGTCTGGAGGGCTGAGACCTGGAGGTCCCCGGCCTGCTTTCGGGGTCCTGCTGTGTGGCAGTGGCACCCTCCTCGGCTGTGGAGCTGGAGCTGCTGAGGTCACAGGAAGAGGGGATTCGGATGGGCCAGGCATTCCCAGAGATACCTGGATGGAATGCCCTGGTGGGTACACCTGCTGATCCTCCTCCCTGTGGGTGCCCAAGGGCCCCTGGCTGACTCCTTGAGGAGAAACAGTAGCTGAAGTGAGAATGGGCTGCCCTACACCCCTTTCACGTACACACTATTGGAGGCCAACTATGTCATCGACAATGGAGTTCAGCTTACGCAGCAGTGCAAGAGCAACATCCTGGACCAAGGTCTCCATGGTGGCCACCATCCTGCCAGTTTTGACCTCGGTGCATTGACATGCCGGCGCTATCACCTCAGCCTGAAGGCGGACGGACTCCTCCATTGTGCCTTGCAATCTGAGGAGTGCAGTGGACATCCCTTCCTGATGTTCCCAAGCTTCCCTCTGCAGCTCCAACAACTGTGACTTGACCGAGTCCAGAGGCTCATCACTTGACTCGGACTCAGCAAATATCTGGCCTCCAGCAGTCATCCGAGTGCCGGAAACCTGGGAAGTCCCAGCCACCACCTGCTGTGGACCAGAAAGTGCAAAGTGCTCACCAGATTGTGATCCTGAGGCTCCTCTAAAGCTTGGTCCCACTGAGATGTGTGTCTCTGCGTTGGTGGAGGGTGCGGGTGAGCGCTGTGACGGGACTTCTGGGAGGGTTTCAGCAGATTCCTCTTCTGAGCTTCCCTCGGTGCTTGATTGGAGGCCCTGGGTCATAGACTCCCTTGGCTCTTTCCAGGTGTGCCTGCGAAAGGAAGGGGAAATAATTAGCGCATGGCGGTGGCCTGTGAAACAGTACACATCACTCACATCATGGTTGTCTGATGGATGTTGCACTGCTGGATCCTCATGTGGTACAACACTGCCGACCTCACCATCAGCACAGGACTGATCCAGACCCTCTCCGGCCAGCTGGATGGCTCTGTTTTCAAAGTCCGTGAGGACCTTGATTTCAGGCATTCCTCCACCAGTCTGCGAGCTCTCCCTCTTGTTGTGTGCCAGCTTGTCCTGCCTGAAAAGAGATGGAGAGAGTGTAAGCAGGGAGCCTGCCAGGCCAGGTGACAAGTATGCCTGGCATGCGTGGGTGGTGAGTGGTCCCATGGACAAGATGAGGACAATGAAGGTGTGTGTGAGAGAGTGAATGATGATGTCCCTTGAACCGGCAGTGAGTGAGGGCCCTGTGGATGTGTGATAGGTTTGTGAGGTTTTGAGTTGGGAGTGATGTGAAGAGTGACCTGCCATTGAACCTGGGTGCTGCAGCCTTCTTGCCTTACAGGACCATGCTTAGTTAATGCGGCAGGTTTGGGACGGTACGGTGTGAAAAGCCACCATTGCGTCTGGCATGTAAAACATCGCTTTGCCCGGCCGTTACCCCACTTGGTGCAAATCTGGGATGATTCCACCCGATGTCTTTGGATGATATCATCGAGAGGCAGCAAGTAAAATGAGGAAAAGGGTAGAATCAAAGACAGATCACAGATCCATTTTTATTCTTTCACAGGATGAGGGCGTTGCTGGCGAGGCCAGCATTTTTTCTGTCGCCCATCCCTAGTTGCCTTTGAGAAGGTGGTGGTGAGCTGTCTTCTTGAGCCACTGCAGTCCATGTGGTGTAGGTACACCCACAGTGCTGTTAGGGAGGAAGTTCCAGGATTTTGACCCAGCAACAGCGAAGGAACGGTGATATATTTCCAAGTCAGGATGGTGATTGATTTGGAGGGGAACTTCCAGGTGGGGGTGTTCCCATTTGTCTGCTGCCCTTGTCCTTCTAGATGGTAGTGGTCGTGGGTTTGTGAATGATGTGAAGGTAGTTGTTGCTGGAGTTGCTCTGGATATGTTTGGGTAGGTAAGAGTGGAAACTCCACTAGCTAGATAATGGAAGAGAGGCCGAGGTCAATTGTGTCAAAGGCTGGACATTTCAAGAAGGGGTGAGATGCGGGTCACTTTCTCTCCCTATTTCACACAAAGAGTTAAAAAGAAAACCTGGAAAAATGAAAAAAAACCCCAAATATTTTGCAAGGGTGCAGGCCAGTCATTGTAACTTGATATCCTTATGACTTACAAATAAGAGCATTTCAGAGCCTGGGAAAAAGCTGTGTAAATGTTTGCTTAACTAAGTCAGCAATAAATTCAAACTGTTCAATAAAACCTTCTTCTGAACACAGTTGCCAAGCTGAACTTCAATGAACTTAGTGACTTTCCTGGAATAGAAGTGTTTTTAAAGTCCTGAAGCAATGCACCCCAGATCCATCTGTCTTCAGATCACATTGTGAGTAATTGCATGGAATAACTTGTGTATTAAGTAAATAAATTGACTTGAAAACATACCTCTTTGTAAGCTACTGAAAATCAGAAGTCTGGCATTTGTTTTTCAATTCCAGACATTTCTAATATAAGCCAGAAAAGCTTGCAACATGCTCCTGGAAAACTAACTTTAGGGGCAGCACTGCCTGTGGCTGCTATGCTGCCCTGTTGTCATACAACTGTGCTGGTGATCTGGTGGCACCTAAAATAAGACAGGTGGTTTTTGAAGGTGTACGTGCAAGGTGGTGAGAGTATAACCTGCAGTGGTAATTGGCAGCCGTGATTCCCACATCACCGCAGTGACTATACCGCGACAGAATACTCGACAGTCTTATGGATTTGCATAGTAGAAGACAGGGCATTATTCAGAGCTAAACGCTGGATGAGATTCGATTCAGTAGGAACATACCACCATGCTTTCATGGGTGGAACATCCCGTCAATTTAGTCCCTACCAACTTCTTTTCTATAGGCAGCATGTAATTTGGAGACTGAGGTTACTACACATGCAATTGTTTCTTAATAACCTCAATATTTTCCATTCGGTATATTGGAGATGGGCCTTCCTGCCCTGATAACACAGGGACTTGCACAATCGAATCCAAGAGGCTCAGGTTGAAGAGAGTACAACTTGGTCCAACAAGGTGAACTTCTCCCAGCCCTCACAACTGACCAGCAGTCAGGTAATTCTAGAAGAGACTAAGGCTTCATTTGTTAACCATGAGGGGGCTTGCAATCTTTTCCAAGACACCCTTGGCTTATTCAATTAACCACGACGCATACATTACGCATACATCATTTTGGGTTGCCTCATCCAAGGCACTATGATCTTCCTTCATTCATCATTAACAGTACTTGCAGTCCCATTTCTGGAACAATGGCCGGGATTTTCCAGTCCCTCCCGCTTGTGGCATCTTCAGCTCCCACTGAGGACAACAGACATTTGAATGGCTCGCTGCATCCACTGTGGGGCAACCTGCCGTGGCGAGGCCGGAAAGTCCCTGCCAATATCTTGCAGATGTATAATCATGGCCTCATCCTCTTCAGCCAATTTCAACTCCTATTTGTTTGTTCCAGGCTGCTCTCTCAGCTTGCCCTGCCATTTTCAATGACCTATGTACATATACACTGAGGTCAAAGCTAACCAAAACAAAAATACCTGGGAAAACTTAGCAGGTCTGACAGCATCTGCGGAGAGGGATACAGTTGACGTTTCGAGTCTGTACACTGAGGTCCCTCTGTTCCTGCACCTCCTTTAGAGTCCCTCCCTTTATTTTATACTGTTTCACCATATTCTTCCTGCCAAAATGGACCACCTTATATTTCTCTGCATTGAGCTTTATCTGCCACTTGTCTGCCCAATCCACCAACATGTTTATGTCCTTTTGAAGTTCAAGATTATCCTCATAACAGTTGATAACAGTTCCAGTCTTCAGCATCGAAATGGCCTACCCGTTCCCGCTATGTTCCTATCTTCCTATCAGATGCCCGAATGTTCACCCCATTCAAGGAGGAGGCTGCAGAATTAGCTGGGGAGGAGCAGGGTCATGCTTGCACTGAAAGTGAAATAGGACTCCCCTAGGAAGCCAGTGAGGCTGCCTCCAGCCTGCAGTTGTCATATGGGCATACAGGATGAGACATTGTTTTAATAAGGGAGCCTGCTTAGGCATCCCTGAACCTTTCTTTTCTCCGTTCCAGGTACCAGAAAGAAAAGCGAGAGGCCCACAATGGAGACCAGCCACAGACTAGCTCCAACACTACCTCTGAGGATGATGCCTCAGAAGAGGATGCACCTTCACTGTGCTCATCTGTACCCTCCATTAACGCAGAGACATTCACCTCAGTGGGTGCATGTTCTAGAGTAGGCTCGGGATCACAATCTGGTGAACACATCGCAGACATGACTCCACAGCTGGCCGAGGAAGTGACAGCCGAGGTATCTGACTCTTGGAGAATGGCCAGAGACCAGGCTTCTGCTGAGCCAATGCAGGTAACGAAGAATCATACAGATTCAAAACGTTAACTCTGTCTTTTTCTCCACAGATGCTGTTAGATCTGCTGAGTTTTTCCAGCATTTTCTGTTTTTGTGCAGATGACGAGCCTCAGTTCCGGGGAGCAGAGTCGGAGGGCGGAGTTCCAGAGAGGTGAGTATAAAAACCGTACCTCGGGGATTCGCGGCCTAGTTCCAGGGAGCAGAGTCGGAGGGCGGAGTTCCAGAGCGGTGAGTATAAAAACCTTACCTCGGGGATTCGCGGACCTCGGGTGCTAAAAAAAAATTAATAGTGGCGTCACGGTAAATCTGTGACCTGATTGGCTGGTAGGGAATCTACACTGAATTTGAAACTAAAACATTGTTAAACTAATTAAACCAAATAAATTAATCACTTAATTAATAAGCAGAGGGTATCAAGACCAGAAACAGGAGATTACTGCTCTTAGAATTTAGCATTTATAGTCGAAATCTAGCCCTAGGGAACGTATAGTTAATAAGGAGTCAATAAACAGTTATTAGATTTAAATTAATTTATTAAATAGTTCTAGAAATGGCAGTTGCTGGGGTGAAGTTCTTCATCTGTGGGATGTGGGAAATCTGTGATGCTTCAAGTGTCTTGGACAACTACATCTGCAGGAAGTGTACCCAATTGCAGCTCCTCACAGACCGCATGGATCGGTTGGAGCAGCAGTTGGATGCACTTGGGAGCATTCAGGTGGTGGAAAGCGTCATAGACAGGAGTTTTGCAGACATGGTCACACCCAAGGTACAGACAGATAGATGGGTGACCGCTAGAAGGGGCAGACAGTCAGTGCAGAAATCCCCTGTGGCTGTCCCCCTCTCTAACAGGTATACAGTTTTGGATACTGTTGGGGGGGATGGCCTATCAGGGGAAAACAACAGCAGTAGCCAGAGCAGTGGCACCACGGCTGTCTCTGTTGTTCAGCAGGGGGGCGTCAAAGCACAGAAGAGCAATTGTCACAGGGGACTCTATAGTCAGGGACTCAGGTAGGCGCTTCTGTGGTTGTGAAAGAGACACCAGGGTGGTATGTTGCCTCCCTGGTGCCAGGGTCCAGGATGTCTCTGATCGGGTACGGGACATTCTGAAGGGGGAGGGAGAACAGCCAGAGGTCGTGGTACACATTGGTACTAACGACATAGGCAGGAAGAGTGACGAGGTCCTGCAGCTGGAGTTCAGGGAGTTAGGCAGAAAGTTAAAAAACAGGACCTCTAGGGTTGTAATCTCAGGATTACTCTCTGTGCCACGTGCCAGTGAGGCTAGAAATAGGAAGATAGTGCAGCTAAACACGTGGCTGAACAGATGGTGTAGGAGGGAGGGTTCCTGATATCTGGATCATTGGGATCTCTTCCGGAGCAGGTGGGACCTGTACAAGAAGGACGGTTGCATCTAAACTGGAGGGGCACCAATATCCTGGCTGCGAGGTTTTCTAGTGTCACTTGGGAGGGTTTAAACTAGTATGGCAGGGGGGTGGGAAACAGAGCAATAGGTCAGCAGGTGAAATAAATGACTGGGAACTAGTGAATATGGCCAGTAGGACTAAGAGGAAAAGCAGGCAGGGTGAAATTACTGAACACAGTGGGACTGGGAGTCTGAAATGCATTTGTTTCAATGCGAGAAGTATAACAGGCAAGGCAGATGAGCTTAGAGCTTGGATTAGTACTTGGGACTATGATGTTATTGCCATTACAGAGACTTGGTTGAAGGATGGACAGGGTTGGCAGATAAACGTTCCAGGATTTAGATTTTTCAGGCAGGATAGAGAGGGATGTAGAAGAGGTAGAGGAGTTGCACTGCTAGTTAAGGAGAATATCACAGCTGTACGACAGGAGGACACCTCGGTGGGCTCATGCAGCGAGGCAATATGGGTAGAGCTCCGGAATAGGAAGGGTGCAGTCACAACGTTGGGGGTTTACTATAAGCCTCCCAATTGCTGGCAGGAGATTGAGGAACAGTTATGTAGGCAGATTTTGGAAAGATGAAAAGCATTAGGGTTGTTGTGGTTTCCCTATATTGACTGGGAATCACTTAGTGCTAGGGGTTTAGATGGTGCAGAATTTGTAAGATGCATCCAGGAGGGCTTCCTGAGACAATATGTAGCTAGTCCAACTAGGGAAGGGGCAATACTAGACCTGGTATTAGGGAATGAACCCGGCCAGGTGGTCGAAGTTTCAGTAGGGGAGCATTTCAGGAAAAGTGACCATAATTCAGTAAGTTTCAAGGTACTGATGGATAAGGATAACAGGAGACCACTGGTTAAGGTGATTAATTGGGGGAAGCTAATTATAACAATATTAGGCAGGAACTGAGGAATCTAGACTGGAGGTGGATGTTTGAGGGCAAATCAATAATTGACATGTGGAGGGCTTTCAAACGTCAGTTGATAAGAATTCAGGACCGGCATTTTCCTGCTAGGATGAAGGATAAGTATGGCAAGTTTCAGAAACCTTGGATAACGAAGGATATTGTGAGATTAGACAAAAAGAAAAGGGAGGCATTTGTAAGGGCTAGAAAGCTGAGAACAGATGAAGCCCGTGGAGAATATAAAGAAAGTAGGAAGAAACTTAAGCAAGGAGTCAGGAGGCTAAAAGGGGTCATGAAAAGTCACTGGCAACCAGGATTAAGGAAAATCCCAAGGCCTTTTATACATATGTAAAAAGCAAGAGGGTAGCCAGGGAAAGGGTAGGCCCACTCAGGGACAGAGGTGGGAACTTGTGTGTGGAGCCAGAAGAAATGGGAGAGATATTAAATAAGTACTTCCCATCAGTATTCACCAAAGAGAAGGACCTAGCGGTCGATTTGTCTAGGGAAGAGTGTGTAGATAGCCTGGATCATGCTGAGATCAAAAAAGAGGAGGTGTTAGGTGTCTTGAAGAATATTAAGGTGGATAAGTCCCCAGGGATCTACCCCAGAGTGCTGAGGAAGGCAAGGGAGGAGATTGCTGGGGCCTTGACAGAAATCTTTGTATCCTCACTGGCTACGGGTGAGGTCCCAGAGCACTGGAGAATGGCCAATGTTGTTCCATTGTTTATGAAGGGTAGCAGGGATAATCCAGGAAATTACAGTCCGGTGAGCCTTACGTCAGTGGTAGGGAAATTATTGGAGAAGATTCTTCGTGACAGGATTTACTACCATTTGGAAGCAAATGGGCGTATTAATGAGAGGCAGCATGGTTTTGTGAAGGGGAGGTCGTGTCTCACTAACTTGATCGAGTTTTTCGAGGAAGTGACAAAGATGATCGACGATGGAAGGGCAGTGGATGTTATCTACATGGATTTCAGTAAGGCCTTTGACAAGGTCCCTCATGGCAGACTGGTACAGAAGGTAAAGGCGCACAGGATCAGAGGTGAGCTGACAAGATGGACACAGAATTGGCTTGGTCATAGAAGACAGAGGGTAGCAGTGGAGAGTGCTTTTCTGAATGGAGAGCTGTGACTAGTGGAGTTCCGCAGGGATCAGTGCTGGGACCTTTGCTGTTTGTAATATACGTAAATGATTTGGAGGAAAATGTAACTGGGCTAATTAGTAAGTTTGCAGACTACACTAAGGTTGGCGGAGTTGCAGATAGTGAAGAAGATTGTCAAACGATACAACGGGATATAGATCGGTTGGAGACTTGGGCGGAGAAATGGAGTTTAATCCGAACAAATGTGAGGTAATGCATTTTGTAAGGTCTAATACAGGCAGGAATTATACAGTAAATGGCAGAACCCTTAAGTGCATCGACGGGCAGAGGGATCTGGGTGTACAGGTCCACAGGTCACTGAAAGTGGCAACGCAGGTGGATAAGGTAGTCAGTAAGGCATATGGCATGCTTGCCTTCATTGGCAGGGGTATTGAGTATAAAAGCTGGGAAGTCATGCTGCAGCTGTATAGAACCTTGGTTAGGCCACACTTAGAATATTGCATGCAATTCTGGTCACCACATTACCAGAAGGATATGGAGGCGTTGGAGAGGGTGCAGCGGAGGTTTACCAGGATGCTGCCTGGTCTGGAGGTTATTAGCTATGAGGAGAGGTTGGAGAAACTCAGATTGTTCTCACTAGAGCGACGGAGATTGAGGGGCGACTTGATAGAAGTTTACAAAATTATGAGTGGCATGGACAGAGTAGATAGTCAGAAGCTTTTTCCCAGGGTGGAAGAGTCAATTACTAGGGGACATAGATTTAAGGTGAGAGGAGAAAACTTTAGAGGAGATGTGCGGGGCAAGTTTTTTACGCAGAGGGTAGTGAGTGTCTGGAATTCGCTGCCAGAGGAGGTGGTGGAAGCAGATACGATAGTGGTGTAAAGAGGCAGCTTGACAAATACATGAATAGGATGGGAATAGAGGGATATGGACCCCGGAAGTGCAAAATGTTTTAGTTGACGGGCAATATGATCAGCGCAGGCTTGGAGGGCCGAAGGGCCTGTTCCTGTGCTGTACTTTTCTTTGTTCTTTTCTTTTGTTCTCTGGATTCGGTCCTAAGAGACATGTTGGAGATGCAGAGACAGGTAGGGGAACATAAGGCAGGGATGGCAGAGGCCATACGCAGACTGGACTGAAGGCTGGATGAGTCCATCCATGTTCTGTTTGCAGTTGTCACTCCAGCATACTAGCACTTGGGTGTCTCTATGGAAATCACCTGGACCTGCACTCTGTCGCTCTGGGTGCAGTGCAGCAGTGGCTAGGCGAGAGGGGGATGAGGCACCTCCCTTCAGGTTCCCCTTCTCCTCAAGGAGCAGGGAGGTGCCATCAGGCACCCAACGGAGAGAAGTGTCAGCAAGGCACCCCAGGGGCTTCACCCAACGGCACTCCAAGGATGCCCTACCACTCTAGCTCCCCTCTGCCGGTGACCCCATCACCTCCAGCAGGTCAGGCCGAAAGGAGGGTGCACCGGCACCTGACCAGGAGACCCTTAGCAGGCCGGGGACCTCTAGGCCTCGGATCAGCAGATGACACCCACCAAAGCCTTCCCAGACAACAGGACATAGCAGTGAGCAGGCTGCCTCCACCTCAGCTGTGGATGTTGGGGCCGCACTTCAACATATTGACAGAAAAAGAAAGATAAAGAAGTTTTGAAGGCACCCGGGGGGCACAGATGTACAACCACTGTATATACTTTTGGCACTTGTAAATATATGTTTAATTGCACTGTGTTCGGGTATTGCTGTATTCTCATGATGTTGCTAGCTGCTGCAATGGCGGCAGCGAATTAAGGGCATTGCACTTGGTTCCCAATCAGATCCCAATGATGTGGTCTTAACGATACACCAACAGTAGTGTCATCATTGAGCATTCGGATATGAGTGTGCTTCAGCCTTGGCCATCATTTGTGAATCTGTGGCCTAAGCACACATTAGGCACCCCAGCAGGCATTACTCGCCCAGTTGGAGGCCTCTAAGAATGCTGTCTGCTCAGCGTTTGCAGCCAAGTCATTGCATGCCCTGCTGGTGCCTTGAAGTCAGATATGAGGAGGATGCAAAGAGGCCTCAAGGGGAGCTAGACAGGCTAAGTGAGTGGCCAGGAACATGGCAGATGGAGAATGAGGGTCAAAAGTGTGAAGCTCTCCACAGATCTGAGGAATAGTAAATGAGATGGTGAGATAATGAGAAGATAAAAGCAAAATACTGCGGATGCTGGAAATCTGAAACAAAAACAGAAAATGCTGGAAAAACTCAGCAGGCCTAACAGCATCTCTGGAGAGAGAAACAGAGTTAAAGTTTCGAATCCTTATGACTCTTCTTCAGATGCTGTTAGACCTGCTGAGTTTTTGTAGCATTTTCTGAGACAATGAGAAGTGTGGATGGCTGAGCAGACCTGGCTGTCCTTGTTCAAAAGTGACTGTGAGCTAACATGCAGGTGCAGCCAGCAAGCAAGGAGGCAACTGTCAAATTGCCCTTGATTGCAAGAGAGATAGGGTATAGAGTTAAAGAGGCCTGGCAGCAAGAAGCAGCTTCGTTGAGACCTCACCTGGAGTACTGCCTGTCTTGTTCATCTCCTTACTGACCTCCCATAAAAGGTTTGCAACCAAGGTTCACCAGACTTATTCCAGGGACCAGGCAATTATCCCATGAGGTGGTTACTGCAGCTCCCGACCCTGCTGGGATCTCAATGTTGTGAGCCCCAGGAGTTAGGGAGCAAACCTCCTCCGGAGGTCCCCAGCATCACAGATGCCAGTTTTCAGCCAATTTGATTCATTCCACGTGATATCAAGAAATGGCTGAAGGCACTGGATACTGCAAAGGCTAAGGGCCCTGACAACATTCCGGCAATAGTACTGAAGACCTGTGCCCCAGAACTTGCTGCACCCCTAGCCAAGCTGTTCCAGTACAGCTACAACACTAGCATCTTGCTCAGCAATAACCTGCTCACTGACACTTAGTTTTGATTCCGCCAGGGCCACTCAGCTCCTGACCTCATTACAGCCTTGGTTTCAAACATGGACAAAAGAGATGAACTCCAGAGGTGAGGTGAGAGTAACTGCCCTTGACATCAAGGCTGCATTTGACTGAGTCTGGCATCAAGGAGCCCTAGCTAAACTGTAGTCAATGGGAATCTGGGGGAAAACTTTCCACTGGTTGGAGTCATGCCTAGCACAAAGGATGATGGTTGTGTTTATTGGAGGTCAATCATCACAGCTCCAGGACATCACTGCTGAAGTTCCTCAGGGTAGAACCCTTGGTCCAACCATCTTTAGCTGCTACATTAATGACCTTCCATCCATCATAAGGTCAAAAGTGGGGATATTCACTGATGATTGTGCAATGTTCATGCTGAACATTTGCGACTCCTCAGATACTGAAGCAGTTCATGTCCAAACGCAGCAAGACCTGGACAATATCCAGGCTTGGGCTGACAAGTGGCAACTAACATTCATGCCACTCAAGTGCCAGGCAATGACCATCTCCTACAAGAGAGAACCTAACCATCGCTCCTTGATGTGCAATTGCATTACCATCACTGAATCCCTGACTATCAACATCCTGGGGGTTACCACTGACCAGAAACTGAACCGGACTAGCTACTGCGGCTACAAGAGCAGGTCAGAGGCTGGGAATCCTGCAGCAAGTAACTCACCTCCTGACTCCCCAAAGCCTGTCCACCACCTACAAAGCACAAGTCAGGAGTGTGATGGAATACTACCCACTTACCTGGATGAGTGCAGCCACCAAAATACTCAAAAGCTTGACACCATCCAGGACAAAGCAGCCCGTTTGATTAGCACCACATCCACAAACATTCACTCCCTCCACCACCAACACACAGTGGCAGCAGTGTTTACCATCTACAAGATGCACTGCAGGGACACAAACAGGCTCCACAACAACTTACAAACCCACGACCACTACCATCTAGAAGGACAAGGGCAGCAGACAGAAAGGAACACCACTACTTGCAAGTTCCCCTCCAAGTCACTCACCATCCTGACTTGGAAATATATCGCCATTCCTTCACTGTCACAGGGTCAAAATCCTGGAACTCCCTCCCTAACAGCACTGTGGGTGTATCTACACCGCATGGACTACAGCGCTTCAAGGAGGCAGCCCACACCACCTTCAAAAGGGCAATTAGGGATGGGCAATAAATGTTGGCCTTGCCAGTGACGCCCACATTCCATAATTGAATTTTTTTTAAAATCTGCTGCCATGTGGGCTTCAGCATAGTGAGGGGAACACAACTGAGTATTGTTCACACCCAGTTACCTCATGATTATCAGGGTGTCCTTTCAGTCTGCCAGTTGTGCTCACCTTGAACCCCACCCACCCACAGTTTCAGAGCAACTGAGTTTTCCAGAAGACATTTTTAAAATTGGTGTGCATCACATTTCAAACACGCTCCACCACCCTTGATCCAGCCAATATAATAATTTCTCTCCCCTCTCTCACCCTTGAACTTCCCCCCATCAGCCTTGCACTTAATATCACCACCCTCCACATGCCTTCTCTCTCCTCTGAGCCTACAACCGTTATCGTCCCCATGCCCACCATGACCTCTCCCGTTATCTGAACCACCTGTTTTGTTTGATTCAGTGACCCCCCCTCCATGAAACATTCAGCTTCCCGATTATTATCCTGGACCTGCCACCCTGCTGCATCCCTCTCCCCTCTCTCACCCTGGCTGTTCCCTCTTCTGCCAAGTACCCTCAGTTGAATCCCCAGAACCCCACCCTAGACCATCTCTCCCACACCATGCCTGCCCAGAAGCCTGCTCCACCACCCAGGACCCCCAGATCAAATATGCAAGGCCCTTCTCCCCATCCCATGTCCCTACATCCTCGCATTCCCTTGTTGCCTCACTCCCTGCCCGGACAGTCAGTCTTCCTTCCTCGACAGCCTCCCACCCTTCCCCGCAGGTCCTCCTTCCCCTGGCCTGGCTCCACTGCACCCTTCTTCACTTCCTCCCTTAGCCTGCCTCCCCTGTCCAGCCTCCACTCCATCTTTCTCCAATTCCCTGCTGGTACTCCCTCCCCTGTCCAGCCTTCACGCAACTCGGCCTAACAGAACCTGATCTCAATTAAGAGGCTGACATTTCTGATCAGTCCCCGAGAAAGGCAAAGCAGTGGCTACTCACTTCAAAGTCCAGGAAGAAGTCACCCTCACCAGGTGCACGCCACTCCTATGCAGTCATAAATGTGAACGTTCGACTTTCTCACTGACGGGGAACTTAATTTGGAGGGGGAGCTTAATTCCAACGAGTTGGCCTTTTAATGAGCATGCATGACATGCTACTGCATGCAAAAGGACTTCCCAACTCCCCCGCCCACCAAGTTTCCCCCTGCTGGCGGACACAGGAGGCTCCGCCTCTGGAAACAATGTTTTGATGTGTGGTAGTGGGTTACTGTTCCAGGGGATGGAGGAAGAAATGTCAGGGAGCTGGCACTCAGCCTTATGGTAGATGTCAACATGCCAGACAACAACACCACTGCTCTTGACAGCAGGTTTGACAACAATGTCAGGGTTAAACCTGAATGAACAAGAGCAGCAAGCTCCGAGGGAGACAGGTTAGAGCCTGTGAGGGGAACAGAGAAATTGAGATGGCCGATGTCATCAATGAAAAGATCAAGAGTGGGTATGAGGTTATAAGTGTCTGATTTAACCCTTTGGTCAAAATTAGCTCTTATATCTGCCATTTATATTAGAATTTTTTTAAAAATAAAGAACAATTTTTTTCTAAGATTAGGACATTATGGAACAAGAAAATACAATGTGGTCAAGCCTATAGTCCACAAATACATATTTTGTCCTTGTCGCGGAAATCGGAGTGAACACTCAGACCCAGGAGGTTTGTCTCGGAAGCCTTTATTAATCGTGATATCACGGAGAGCCCAGTAGCATACAAGGTAGCTAGCTGACACTCTGAGGAAGCATTAGACTACACATATATTTATAGTAGAAGTTGTACATATCAAAGAGCTTGAAGGTGATAAGACTGTCTAACGTTCAATGATCAATTACATTGAGAATCATTGTCATACAATTAGTCTGTTCTAAGTTTGTGACTATACAGGATATTGGGGGAAGCTCACGTAGTAATAAAAAGTGAGACAGAGAATAGATAACCATGCTTGACCTTATCTTTAGTGCTAGGGGGTGTACACTCTAGAGAACAGATGACCATTGCTTGATCCTGTCTCCTTGTGTTGGGGGCAGACATCCCAACCCCGTCTCAAGGACTCCAGGAAGCCTGCCCATGACACTCCCCTTTCTCCCCTCCTGCTCAGGTGTGCCTGCTAGAACAAAAGAGGGAACTGTGCTGTAGTATTCCACTATGGTGCTAACTGTTTAACCCTTAGTTGACCTGTAGATGTATTTTATTCTTCCACAGTCCTACCATGGTTTCTGCTTAATGCTATGAGGTAACAACTGGCAAATTTACAGTAAGTTAAATTTCCTTTGAATCCATTGGTAAGTCACACCAACTCCAGAGTACTATTTCCACCAATGGTTCAATGGGTAATATACCACATGATGTGTTACTTAGTCAGACAGACCACAAAAGATATCAGATTTCATCATGGTCTGTGCTGAGTTTGTTGTACTGACCGAGTGCTGCATTGTCCTTAGGCAATGCAGGGGTCAAATCAGGAAGAGCTCCTCTCCTAGTCATTATCTAGTGGGAGAGAGAAAAGTAAGGAGTTTTACAATATGATAGTGCAATGAATTCTTGATGCTAATCCAATGAAGACACAGGAGGAAGAATGTGTAGTTAACTGTGGGGCTAATCTGGCTGAGCGGATTGCTTCACCAATCTAATTTTCATCTCATTGGAATAGTTGAAGGGCATCAAGAGCTGGCAGTTCCGGGTAGAACACTGATGGGTTAAATCCCACAGATGACTCATCCATTACCTCAATAATGCAGGAACCAGATTCTACCTTGGACCATTTAACCGTTAGCAGCCATCATTAACCTTATAGCCTTCAAAGCCATTTGTTCTTTCCCAGTCAATTTTTCTTGAATTTTCAAGAGTGTAATGCACATTGATATTTGAATAAATGTACATTTTTGATTACATGATCTGCTGATCTGTTCTGTGAGGACTAGTGTATTGCTCTCTCCCTAAACTACTCTCCAACTCCATATCTCCCTCTTTTCTTTAGGGTCCTCTTTCACCAAGCATTTGATCATGCCTCCTCATATCTCCTCCTATATCTCAATGTAAAATAATTTGGAACCTTTCTCCATGAACATATGAATGCAATTTGTTGCTGAAATGGACAGGAAGCATTTAGGCAGTGATGTGGTGCATTTGTTCCCCATCACACCCATATAATCAAGACTTAAATAGAATGCCAAATTATTTAAAGGAATGAGTTATTATTAACAGAAGCGTTCTGAAGTTTTATCTGCAGCAGTTCAGTAGTAATTTTCTAAAGAGAATTGAATATACATTTGAAAAGAAAACATTTGCAGTGTTTTGGGAAAACAGCAGGGGAGTGGGAATAATTTGGATAGCTCTGGGAAGAGAACAACGGGACAAATGGCTTCTTTTGGTATAAGATTCAAGTTCCCATTGTGTGTGTAAAGAGGTTGTAAAAGGCATTTTTTGAAGCTTCCCATATTTTGGACAATAAAAAAATTCCCTTTTCCAGCTTAATTAGTGGAGGGGGAATAAGGAAAATGCAAGGATCTTAATGCAGCAGTAACTGTCGACCGGCTTTTGGGCCAGGAGGCAGGAGGAGGCTTCACGAGCGTCTACATCCTCAATGATGGCGGGGCCCAGCACATCAGTGCAAAAGAGAAAACAGAAGTGTTTGCAACCATCTTCAGCCAGAAGTGCTGAGTGGATGACCCATTTCAGCCTCCTCATGAGGTTCTCAGCAGTACAGATGCCATGTCTTCAAACAATTTGATTCAGTCCACGTGATATCAAGAAATGGCTGAAGGCTTTGGATACAGCAAAGGCTATAGGCCCCGACACCATGCCAGCAATAGTACTGAAGACTTGTGCTCCAGAACTAACAGCACATCTAGCGAATTTGTTCCAGTAGAGGAAAATGCAGGCATTTTTTAAAAATTCATTCAAGAGATGTGGGCTTTGCTGGCTAGGCCAGTATTTATTCACCATCACAAATTGCCCTTGAGAAGGTGGTGGTGAGCTACCACCTTGAACCACTGCAGTCCATGTCATGTAGGTACACCCACAGTGCTGTTAGGGAAGGAGTTCCAGGATTTTGACCCAGCAACAGTGAAGGAACGGCAATATATTTCGAAGTCAGGATGGTGAGTGTCTTGGAGGGGAACTTCCAAGTGGTGGTGTTCCCATGTATTTGCTGTTCTTGTCCTTCTAGATGGTAATGGTCGTGGGTTTGGAAGGTGCTGTCTAAGGAACCTCGGTGTGTTTCTGCAATGTATCTTGTGGATGGTACACACTGCTGCGACTGGGTGTTGGTGGTGGAGGAAGTGAAAGGTTGTGGATGGGGTACCAATCAAGCGGGCTGCTTTGTCCTGGATGGTGTCAAGCTTCTTGAGTATTGTTGGAGCTGCACTCACCCAGGCAAGGGAAGAGTATTCCATCACACTCCTGACTTGTGCCTTTTAGATTCTGGACAGGCTTTTGGGAATCAGGAGGTGAGTTACTCACCACGGGATTCCTAGCCTCTGACCTGTTCTTGTAGTCACCGTATTTATATGGCTAGTCCAGTTCAGTTTCTGGTCAATGGTAACCCCCAGGATGTTGATAGTAGGGGATTCAGTGATGGTAATGCCATTGGATGTCAAGGGGTGATGGTTAGATCCTTTCTTGTTGGAGATGGTCATTACCTGACACTTGTGTGGCACAAATGTTACTTGCCCTTTGTCAGCCCAAGCCTGGATGTTGTCCAGGTCTTGCTGCAATTGGATATGGACAGCTTCAGTATCTGAGGAGTCGCGAATGGTGCTGAACATTGTGCAATCATCAGTGAACGTCCACACTTCTGACCTTATGATGGAAGGAAGATCATTGATGAAGCAGCTGAAGGTGGTTGGACCGAGGACACTATCCTGAGGAACTCCTGCAGTGATGTCCTGGAGCTGAGATGACTGACCTCCAACAACGACAACCATCTTCCTTTGTGCTAGGCATGACTCCAACCAGCAGAGAGTTTTCCCCCTGATTCCCATTGACTCCAGTTTTGCCAGGATTCCTTGATGCCACACTCAGTCAAATGTGGCCTTGATGTCAAGGGCAGTCTCTCTCCTCTCATCTCTGGAGTACAGCTCTTCTGTCCACATTTGAACCAAGGTCAGGAGCTGAATGGCCCTGGCGGAACCCAAACTGAGCCTCAGTGAGCAGGTTATTGCTAAGCAAGTGCCGCTTGATAGCACTGTTGATGACACCTTCCATTACTATACTGATGATCCGAGAGTAGACTGATGGGGTCGTTATTGGCTGGGTTGGATTTGTCCTGCTTTTTGTGGATGGGACATACCTGGGAAATTTTCCACATAGCTGAGTAGATGCCAGTGTTGTAGCTGTATTGGAACAGCTTGGCTAGGGGCGTGACAAGTTTTGGAGCACAAGTCTTCAGTACTATTGCCAGATTTTGTCAGGATCCATAGCCTTTGCAGTGTTCACTGCAATTAGCCTTTTCTTGATATCACGTGGAGTGAATTGAATTGGCTGAAGACTGGCATCTGTGATGCTGAGGACCTCTGGAGGAGGCCGAGATGGATCATCCACTTGGCACTTCTAGCTGAAGATTGTAGCAAATGCTTCAGCCTCATCTTTTGCACTGATGTGCTGGGAATACCCATCATTGAGGATGGGGACATTTGTGGAGCCTCCTCCTCCAGTAAGTTGTTTAATTGTCCACCACCATTCAGGGCTGAATGTGGCAGGGCTGCAGAGCTTAGTGCTAATTTGTTGGTTGTGGAATCGCTTAGCTCCGTCTATCATTTGCTGCTTATACTGTTTGGCATGCAAGTAGCCCTGTTTATAGCTTCAACAGATTGACACCTTAGGTATGCCTGGTGCTGCTCCAGGCATGCCCACCTGCACGCTTTATTGAAAGAGGGTTGATCCCCTGTCTTGATGGTAATGGTAGAGTGGGGGATATGCTGGGCCATGAGTTTACAGATTGTGTTCGAGTACAATTCTGCTGCTGCTGATGGCCCACAGCGCCTCATGGTTGCCCATTTTGGAGTTGCCTGACCTGTTCGAAATCTATCCCATTTAGCACAGCGGTAGTGTCACACAACACGATGGAGGGTATTCTCAATGTGAAGACTGGATTTGGTCTCTACAAGGACTGTGTGATGGTCACTCCTACCAATACTATCATGGAGAAATGCATCCGAGGCAGGCAGGTTGGTGAGGATGAGGTTGTTTTTCCCCCTTGTTGGTTCCCTCGCCACCTGCCGCAGACCCAGTCTAGCAGTTATGTCCTTTAGGACTCGACCAGCTGGGTCATTAGTGGTGCTCTTAGTGATGGACATTGAAGTCTCCCACCCAGAGTACATGCTGCCCCCTTGCCACCCTCAGTGCTTCCTCCAAGTGGTGTTCAACACGGAGGAGCACTGATTCATCAGCTGTGGGTGGGGGGTACGTGGTAATCAGCAGGAGGTTTCCTTGCCCATGTTTGACCTGATGAGACTTCATGGGGTCCAGAGTCGATGTTGAGCACTCCTAGGACAACTCCCTCCGGACTGTATACCACTGTGCCGCCACCTCTGCTGGGTTTGTCCTGTCGATGGGACAGGACGTACCCAGGCATGGTGATGGTGGTAAAAGCAAAAATACTGCGGATGCTGGAAATCCAAAACAAAAATAAAAATACCTGGAAAAACTCAGCAGGTCTGACAGCATCTGCAGAGAGGAACACAGTTAACGTTTCGAGTCTGTATGACTCTGTTGATGGTGATGGTGGTATCTGGGATGAGAAAGAAAATATTGATAGATAAGGATTAAGGAAATAAGCTAAGAAAATAGCCAGATTGTCCCACAGCCTGCCTCTACCTCTCAGACAAACAGGAGCAAGTCTTAAATATTAACATCCTGAAAGTGTTTAACTTGTACCTTATGTACAAGCAGGTAAAGGTTGAATTGAACAATGAAGCGTTTCTTTGTCACTAAGTAATAAATTGTAAGATTTGTGTGAAAACCAAGAAAGTACTCTTGGTTTATAGCCAAAATCAAATGAACTTTGTGTACGATTAGTTGTATAAGTATGGTGGCCAGTTTGCTTTTTTTAATTGCCGTTCTGTTTTTTGTAACTTCCCGAATCTATCTCTTGTAGACTGTTGATTGTGGTCTAATTGGAGGTAACATGTTTTTGTAAAACTGTCTGTCTTGTACTTGATGTAATTGCTTAAACTTGTCAAGTACTTAACCCATTGTGAAATCTGATTACCTTCAACAATATGTAACTGACCAATTGTCACATGATTGTTGCTGCTCTGACGTTGTCTCATACACTTGGTTGTTTCACTGTATAAAGGAAGCTTCTAACTGCAAAACAAAAATAAAAATACCTGGAAAAACTCAGCAGGTCTGGCAGCATCTGCGGAGAGGAACACAGTTAACGTTTTGAGTCCGTATGACTCTTCTAACTGCAGATCGGCGAGCAAATCTTCTTTGACCTGCTTCCAATGATCATTGTATATATAAAGTGCTAAATTAAAGTGTGGCCTTTTCCTCTAGTAACTTGCTGTGCTGTGGATTGATTACGTTTTTCTCTAACAGGGACAATTGTCTGTAAGATATGATTCCATGAGGATGACTATGTTAGGCTATTGCTTGACTAGTCTGTGAGACAGCTCTCCCAATCTCCCAATTTTGGCACAAGCTCCCCAGTTGTTAGGGTCGACAGGGCTGAGTTTGCCATTGTCGCTTCCGATGCCTAGATCAAATCCAGGTGGTCTGTCCGGTTTCATTCCTTTGAGACTTTTTAGTGGTTTAATACAACTGAGTGGTTTGCTGGGCCATTTCAGAGGGCATTTAAGAGTCAACCACATTGCCGTTGGTCTGGAGTCACAAGTAGGCCAGACCAGGTAAGGACGGCAAATTTCCTTCCCTAAAGGGCATTAGTGAACCAGATGGGTTTTTACGACAATCGTCAATGGTTTTGTGATCATCATCAGTCTTCCAATTCCAGATTTTTTTTGAGTTCAGATTTAACCATCTGCTGTGGTGGGATTCGAACCAGTCCAATGACAATACCACTACACCACCACCCCACCCTTTGAGGCAATTGAGAAAGCAGGGGAATTCATTAGAAAAGGAACCCCAAGGAGGGGTTTTCAAGGTTGAAGAGGAAACAGTGTCCCTGCATCCTGTGTATGCAGCCCTGTCAGGGTTTTATATGCTTCAATGAGATCCCCTCTCATTCTTCTAAACTCCAGTGAGTACAGGCGTAGCCGGCCAAATCTCTCTTCATATGACAATACTGCCATCCCAGGAATCAGTCTGGTGAACCTTTGCTCTACTCCCTCTATGGCAAGTATATCCTTTCTTAAGTAAAGAGACCAAAACTGCTCCTGGTGTAGTCTCACCAAGATCCTGTACAGCTGCAATAAGACATCCTTGCTCCTTAAATCCTCTCGCAATGAAAACCAACATACCATTTGCCTTCTCAACTGCTTGCTGCACCTACATGTTAGCTTTCAGTGATTGGTGTACGAGGGCAACCAGGTCCCTTTGTACATCAACATTTCCCAATCTATCACCATTTAAATAATACTCTGCCATTCTGTTTTTCCAACCAAAGTGGATAACTTCATGCTTATTCATGTTAAACTACATCCACCATGTATTTGCCCATTCACTCAACCTGTCTAAATCGCCTTGAAGCCTCTTAACACCCTTGTCATCACTCACATTCCCACCAACTTTCATGTTGTCAGCAAACTTAGAAATATTACATTTGGTTCCTTCATCCAAATCACATATTGTGAATAGCTGGGGCCCAAGCACTGATCCCTGCGGTACCCTACTTGTCACTACCTGCCGCTCTGAAAAAGACCTGTTTATTCCTACTCTGTTTCCTGTCTGCTACCCAATTCTCAATCCATGCCAATACATTACCCCCAATCCCATGCATTTTAATTTTACACACTAACCTCTTATGTGGGACTTTGTCAAAAGCTTTCTGAAAATCCAAATACACCACATTCACTGGTTCTCCCTTATCTACTCTGCTAGCTATGTCTTCAAAAAACTCCAGTGGGTTTGCCAAATATTTCCCTTTCATAAATCAATGTTGACTTTGTCTAATCCTGTTGATATTTTCTAAGTGTCCTGTTATCACATCCTTTATAATGGACTCTAGTATTTTCCCTGCTATTAATATTAGGCTAAGAGGTCTGTAATTTGCTGTTTTCGCCTTCCCTCCCTTTTTAAATAATTGTTTTATTTAACTATTGTTTTAATAATACTAATTTCCTTCAATTCCTCCTCCTCACTAGACCCTTGGTTCCCTAGTATTTCTGGGAAGTTATTTGTGTCTTCCTCCATGAAGACAGAACTAAAGTAGTTGTTTAATTGCCCTGCCATTTCCTTGTTCTCTATTATAAATTTTCTGTTACATACTTATAGAATCTTATACAGTCTGCTTTCATGTTCCTTGCAAGTTTACTCTCATAGTCTATTTTTCCCCTCTTAAGCAATCTCTTGGTCCTGCTTTGTTGAATTCTAAACTGCTCCCAATCCTCAGGTTTACTACTTTTTCTAGCATCCACTTTGGATGTAGTATTATCCTTAATTTCTTTTGTTAGTCATGGTTAGGCCACTTTTCCTGTTGTGTTTTTGAGCCAGAAAGGAATGTGTAACCTTTGCAATGCATACACTCGTTCTTTAAATATTAGCCATTGTCTATCCTTTTAATGAAGTTCCCCAATCTATCTTAGCCAACTCACACCTCATACCTTCATAGTTTCCTTTGTTAAGATTTAGGACCCTAGTTTCAGATCAGACTACTTCATTTTCCATCCTATTGAAGAATTCTATCATGTTATGGTCACTGTTCCCTAAAGGACCCCACACAAGATTATTAATTCACCCCTTCTCATTGCACAATACCAAATCTAGGATAGCCTGTTCCCTAGTCGGTTCCTCAACACACTGATCTAAAAAAAACCATCTCACACACACTCCAGTAATTCATATGCCACAGTATTATTGCTAATATAGTTTGCCCAGTCTATATGTAGATCAAAGTACTAAAGTCACCCATGATTACTGTAGCACCCTTTTTACATGCATCTCTAATTCCCTGTTTAATGCCATCCCCTATCTTATCACTGCTGTTTGGAGGCCTATGGACAACTCCCACTGATGTTTTCCACCCCTTAGTGCTTCTTAGCTCCACCCAGACTGATTCTACATCTAGATTTTCTGAGCCAATATCCTTTTTCACTATCAAACTGATCTCATCCTTAACTAACAACACAATGCCACCTCCCTTTCCTTTTTGCCTGTCCGTCCTAAATATCAAGTACCCTTGAATATACAGTTCCAAGCCTTAGTCACCCTGCAGCCATGTCTCTGTAATCACAATCATATCATACCAGTTTACATCTATTTGTGCTGTTAATTTCATCTACCTTATTGTGAATGTTCCATGCATTCAGATACAGGGCCTTTAGACTTGTCTTTTTAACATTTTTACACACTTATTTTTGTACTATGGCCCTATTTGCTGCTAGCCCTTGTTTCCTCTGCCTTCTACTTCTGCTTTCTACTTTTCTGTATTTCATTTCTATCTTTGTTCCCCTCTCTTGTGTCTCTATGCTCAGGTTCCCACCCACCCCTGCCAATCTAGTTTAAACTCCTCCCCACAGTTCTAGTGAATACCCCTGCGAGGAATATGGTTCCGGTTCTGTTGGGATGCAACTCGTCCCATTTGTACAGGTCCCATCTTCCCCAGAATCGATCCCAGCGCCTCAGGACTCTAAATCCCTCTCTCCTACACCATCTCTCCAGCCACACATTCATCTGGTCCATTTTCCTATTCCTGATCTCACTAGCATGTGGTACTGGGAGTAATCCTGAGATTTCTACCTTTGAGGTCCTGCTTTTTAATTTATTTCCTAGCTCCCTATATTCTGCTTTCAGGACCTCATCCCGCTTTTTACCTATGTTGTTGGTACTAATATGGACCAGAACCTCTGGAAGTTCACTCTGCCCCTTCAGAATATTCTGCAGCCGCTTGGTGATATCCTTGACCCTGGCACCAGGGAGGCAACATACCATCCTGGTGTTACATCTGCAGCTGCAGAAACATCTATCTGTTCCCCTTACAATAGAATCTCCTATCACTATTGCTCTCCCACTCATCCCACCCCCCACACCCCCCCACCCCACCAACTGAGACATTCGCCATGCCATGGACTTGGTTCTTGCTGCATTCCCCTGCGAAACCATCTCCCCCAGCAGTATCCAAAATGGAAAATCTGTTACAGAGGGGAATGGACACAGAGGGCTCCAGCAGTTCCTGCCTAGTGGTATTAGGGAATGAACCCGGCCAGGTGGTCGAAATTTCAGTAGGAGAGCATTTCGGGAAAAGTGACCATAATTCAGTAAGTTTCAAGGTACTGGTGGATAAGGAAAACAGGAGTCCTCAGGTTAAGGTGCTTAATTGTGGGAAGGCTAATTATAACAATATTAGGCAAGAACTGAGGAATCTAGACTGGAGGCGAATGTTTGAGGGCAAATCAACAACTGACATGTGGGGGGCTTTCAAACATCAGTTGATAAGAATTCAGGACCGGCATGTTCCTGCTAGGATGAAGGATAAGCATGGCAAGTTTCAGGAACCTTGAATAACGAAGGATATTGTAAGATTAGTCAAAAAGAAAAGGGAAGCATTCGTAAGGGCTGGAAGGCTGGGAACAGATGAAGCCCGTGGAGAATGTAAAGAAAGTAGGAAGAAACTTAAGCAAGGAGTCAGGAGGGCTAAAAGGGGTCATGAAAAGTCACTGGCAACCAGGATTAAGGAAAATCCCAAGGCCTTTTATACATATGTAAAGGGCAAGAGGGTAGCCAGGGAAAGGGTAGGCCCACTCAGGGACAGAGGTGGGAATCTGTGTGTGGAGCCAGAAGAAATGGGAGAGATACTGAATGAATAATTCTCATCAGTATTCACCAAAGAGAAGGACTTAGCGGTCGATTTGTCTAGGGAAGAGTGTGTAGATAGCCTGGATCATGTTGAGATCAAAAAAGAGGAGGTGTTAGGCGTCTTGAAGAATATTAAGGTGGATAAGTCCCCAGGGCCAGATAGGATCTACCCCAGAGTACTGAGGGAGGCAAGGGAGGAGATTGCTGGGGCCTTGACAGAAATCTTTGTATCCTCACTGGCTACGGGTGAGGTCCCAGAGGACTGGAGAATGGCCAATGTTGTTCCATTGTTTAAGAAGGGTAGCAGGGATAATCCAGGAAATTACAAGCCGGTGAGCCTTACGTCAGTGGTAGGGAAATTATTGGAGAAGATTCTTCGTGACAGGAATTACTACCATTTGGAAGCAAATGGGCATATTAGTGAAAGGCAGCATGGTTTTGTGAAGGGGAGGTCGTGTCTCACTAACTTGATCGAGTTTTTCGAGGAAATGACAAAGATGATCGACAATGGAAGGGCAGTGGATGTTATCTACATGGATTTCAGTAAGGCCTTTGATAAGGTCCCTCTGGTACAGAAGGTAAAGCCGCACGGGATCAGAGGTGAGCTGGCAGGATGGATACAGAATTGGCTTGGTCATAGAAGACAGCGGGTAGCAGTGGAAGGGTGCTTTTCTCAATGGAGAGCTGTGACTAGTGGAGTTCCGCAGGGATCAGTGCTGGGACCTTTGCTGTTTGTAGTATACATAAATGATTTGGAAGGAAATGTAACTGGGCTAATTAGTAAGTTTGCAGACGACACCAAGGTTGGAGGAGTTGCAGATAATGAAGAGGATTGTTAAACGATACAACGGGATATAGATCGGTTGGAGACTTGGACGGAGAAATGGCAGATGGAGTTTAATCCGGACAAATGCGAGGTAATGCATTTTGGAAGGTCTAATACAGGCAGGAATTACACAGTAAATGGCAGAACCCTTAAGTGCATCGACGGACAGAGGGATCTGGGTGTACAGGTCCACAGGTCACTGAAAGTGGCAACGCAGGTGGATAAGGTAGTCAGGAAGGCATATGGCATGCTTGCCTTCATTGGCAGGGGTTTTGAGTATAAAAGTTGGTAAGTCATGCTGCAGCTGTATAGAACCTTGGTTAGGCCACACTTGGAATATTGCATGCAATTCTGGTCACCACATTACCAGAAGGATATGGAGGCGTTGGAGAGGGTACAGAGGAGGTTTACCAGGATGCTGGTACGAGGGAAGCAAATCAGCGGAGGCATTAGTGGAGTACAGGATGCTGCCTGGTCTGGAGGTTATTAGCTATGAGGAGAGGTTGGAGAAACTCGATTGTTCTCACTAGAGCAACGGAGATTGAGGGGCGACTTGATAGAAGTTTGCAAAATTATGAGTGGCATGGACAGAGTAGATAGAAGCTTTTTCCCAGGGTGGAAGAGTCAATTACTGGGGGACATAGATTTATGGTGAGAGGAGAAAACTATAAAGGTGATGTGCGGGGCAAGTTTTTTATGCAGAGGGTAGTGAGTGTCTGGAATTCGCTGCCAGAGGAGGTGGTGGAAGCAGGTACGATAGGGGTGTTTAAGAGGCAGCTTGACAAATACATGAATAGGATGGGAATAGAGGGATACGGACCCCGGAAGTGCAAAATGTTTTAGTTGACAGGCAATATGATCGGCGCAGGCTTGGAGGGCCGAAGGGCCTGTTCCTGTGCTGTACTTTTCTTTGTTCTTTGTTCTTTGTTCTAATGCTTTTATTCTGTCTGACAATCACCCATTCCCTTTCTGCCTATGAACTTTTTACCTGCAGTGTGACCACCTCACTGTACATGCTATCCATGTAGATCTTATCCTTGTGGATGATCCACAGTGACTCCAGGCACAGCTCCAGCTCCAAAACATGGATTTTGAGTAGCTGTAGCTGGAGACACTTCCTGCACACATGGTCGCCCTGGACACTGGAAGTGTCCCTGACTTCCCATGTCACACAGATGGAGCATTCCACTTGGCCGAGCTGCCCTGCTATGACTTACCCTAAAATTACTCCCTTCACTTTCACTTCTTCTTGTTTAGAGAATATTAAGGACAGAGGAAATGCTTACCAGGTCCTACTTACTAAGGCTGCCGCTCTTCTTACTGAGGAAAAGTAGAAAATGAAAGGATTCCTTCTTCCCATTTCACTGAACTCCTTCTCTCATCAAACTCCAACTGAAGCACTCTAATGCAACCCAAAACAGCACTCCAGTACAGTCAAAACCAACACTGAAAGATGGCTTTTATGCTGTCTGAATCTAGCTTCTGAAAACCTGTTTAAGCCAGTTAACTAATTAACTAGCTGCAGCTACAAGCAGAGCCTTTATAACCCGTTTTGAAGATGGACTAAAACTCACCCCCTTCTGAACCAAAGAGCAACTTTTAGTTAGTTGCTAAATTAAAGAAAGATTAGCATTTAGATGGAAATTAACCCTTAGAGTCACTCTCACCAAACTCCAAATGAAGCACTCTAACACAGCCCAATGCAGCACTCCAGATCAATCATATCAGTCCTGGGACATCGCTGCATGAGTTCCTCAGGGTATTGTCCTAGGCTTCACTGCCTCATCAATGAGCTTCCTTCCATCATAAAGTCAGAGTGGGGATGTTCGGTCATGACTACACAGTTTTCAGAACCATTCACAACTCATTAGATAATGAAGCATTCCATGCCTGATGCAGCAAGATCTGGACAACATTCAGGCTCGGGTTGATAAGTGGTGAGCAACATTCTCATTTTACAAATGTAAGGCAATGACCACCTCTAAGAAGAGAGAGTCTAAGGACTTCCTCTTGTCATTCAGCCCTGACTGAATCCCCCATCATCAACATCTGGGAGCTCATCATTGACCAGAAACTTAACTGGACCAGCCACATAAATACTGTGGTTACTAGAGCAGCTCAGGGACTGGGAATGCTGCAGCAAGTAACTCATCTTCTGACTTGAAGCCTATTCATCAACTACAAGGCACAAGTCAAGATTGTGATCGTATTCTCTCAGTGACAGCTGTGTGTACTCTCAGATGCACTGCAGCAACTCGCCAAAGCTCCTTCGACAGCACTTTCCAAACCCACAACCTCTAGAAAGACAAAGACAGCAGATACATGAAAACTCCACCATCTGCAAGTCACCCTCCAAATCACACAACCTCCTGGTTTGGAACCATATTGTCGTTCTTTCATTGTGGCTCGAACAAAATCCAGGAAGCCCAACAGAACATTGAGTGTCCCTACAAAACCTGGATTGCAGTGGTTGAAGAAGGTAGCTCACCACCACCATCTCAAGGGCAATTGCAGATGTACAATAAATGCTGGCCTTGCCAGTAATGCCCACATCCCATGAACAAATAAAAAGGAATCTCCGACCTTCTGAGATCTTTGCATTCCTCACATTTTGGCCTCTTGGGTGATCCCAATTTTAATCATTCCACCATTGACAATGGTGCCTTCAATTGCTGAGGACCTAATTTGTGGAATTCCCTCCCTAAACCTCTTAATCTTTCTAACTCTCTCTCTCCTCTCTTGACACTGCTTAAAACCTACCACTTTGACCAAGCTTTTGGTCATCTGTCCTAATTCCTCCTTATGTGGCTCGGTATCAAATTTTGTTTGTTAATAACACTCCTGCTGAAGCATCATAGAACATTTTACTACATTAAAGCTGCTATGTAAACTTAAACTGGTGTTTTCAGATCCTAACAATTCTGCTGTGCACATCTATCATATTCGGCTTCTAAATAGAAATCCAACAACACAGGGATTTCAACTAAAACAGGAGCCAGAAAAATAGAATTTAAGCATGAGTACAATGTATAAACACAGTGTGTATTTTATAGTGGAAATCACAAGAACATGGTAAGCTGCACTCAGCATACATATGCAGTGAAGTCATTTGGCACTTGGGGCTCATGGTGGTCAGAATGCAGACGTCTCAAGTTACAATCACTTAGTTCACTACTGTTCTTTTCCCTTCTATTAAGAACAGTATTGAGGGCTCAATGACTGTCCTCCTGTTTGCATAAGATGTCTGTGACATCTTTTGATTATCTGCTCCTATCACTGCTTGCTTATCTCCACAATCACCACACCCTCAACTTCTCTCTCCACCCCCACCCCCCACCCCCCACCTTAAACCAGCTTATATTTCACCTTTCTCCTAACTATGCTTCAGTTCTGCCGAAGGGTCATGAAGACCCGAAACGTTAACTGATTTCTTCTCCACCGATGCTGTCAGACCTGCTGAGTTTTTCCAGGCAATTCTGTTTTATGATAGATTTTCCTTTGTTCTACTCCAAAGTAGCAGCCCAAAAAGCTAGCAAAAAACAAGGGTGAAATGTACATGAATAACTTTACAGTTCTGTGGCCAAATGGCACTAGAGCCAAACTCCCCCCTCCAAATTTTATGGCAACTACCCCGACTGCACTTGAAGGGGGTGTTGAAATGAATGCAAATGAATGTTTCTGCAAAACTTTCCTCTAACGTTTCCAGCACAGATCAGGAACCAACTGTCCCTATAAAAACCTGGCTTTATTGTTCCTGAGCCCAACACATCTATCTTAAAGGGATAGGCTGCTGCTGTGTAAAAGAGAGATGGTCAAAGCTTTGGAAAGCAAACAGTGAATTCTAGATACATCAAAAGTGCACCAATTGCAACTACATGCTACAATCTCTTTCTTTCTTCCAGACCAGCATAAGAATCTGTTATGCGTAGCATCTTCCATCTTGGGCTTCTTCTTGCATCAGTTTCAAACAATACCTGTGTTTGCAAAAAGCATAGTGGACACTTATAATTCCCATAATTAAAGTCCAGTTCCCTATTTCTACAGGAAAGTATCCTTCCCCCCATCCCCCCACCCCATCAGGAATGATGCCTCATGATAGAGCATGGCACCATTGCTAATTTAATAAAAACTGTTTTGTAACTATAGCTGGTAAAATCTGTGTGAAGTGCTTTGTTGAGTCACCCATCTATCTTCCTATTTTGTCTTGATGCTGCCAAAAAATTTCTACACTTAAACTTTCCATAACTTTTCAGTCCACAAATTCTATTTTATATAATAATGGCTATAATGAACGCTGATGGGTGAGTAACAAAGCTGTGAACTTAAATCAAAAAATGTCAAAACTGTGTATTATAATAACTGAACTTTGCAAGCATAATGGCAGTGTTATGACTTCAGTTCTTGCTGTCTGACTGCAGTCAGTATGTGTGCTGAACTCTTGGGGTCTGTGGGATGCTCATTGGAACATTCAGCCCAAATTGTCTCCAGGCAGCACAAGAGACAAAATTCTTCCTAACCTGTCCCATTCTGCACCTGTTTTTTTTTCCCTGGGAGCAGCAGAAAGGAAGAAGGGATGCAAAGACATTGGAGTAATAATTCCAACCCTGTGGTGATGATGAAATTCTAACAGAGCTGTAGCTGAGGGCAGGGTTTGTAGACAGGAAAATCTCAGCTGAGGGCAGGAATGTTTCTTCTTCCAACCCCACTTATGCTTCAGCAGTAGTTTAGGGGCATGTCAGGGGGCGTTCCAAGGTTACCCCAAGGAATCACACCAGAAAGACCATTGATAGACCTAGAGTTACCTTCATCCGGTGAGAGCAGGCATGAATGCCATTCTGGGCTGCAAATGGGGCCCTCTGGCAGCTTGCTTTGAAGTCCTCTGGCCTATTTCTATGGGCGCTGATGAAGAGGTACAGCAGTAGGAAATGGGACACTTTTTTTTAAAGAGATTTATCAACCTTTCCATCTTTGGCGCAACAAGGTAGCCATATTACTATTGGTGCCACATTGGCATTCCAGTGGCCAATGTGAGGTGGGCACCTCTGTTGTGTTGCTACAGGCACAGGCATACTATTTAAATGACGTCATCCTCAAATCAAGGGACAGTGGCCATCGATGATGATGACCATTTAAACGGCTTGGTCCCTAGGATTTAAAAATGGGATCAACACCAGGTAGCTGGAAAAGTATCAGGGATGTGTGGGACGAAAATACCAGGGATTTCTCCCCCATTAATCATAGTGCCTTCCAATTCCTGCTACCCTCAATATGTCCTGTTCCTAAAGCTGATATTTTCATGTAAACAAGATTAAAATCATCTTCTGATGACATTGGCAGCACCCATTCCTGAATTTGGTTTATTTTCCCCAGGGAATTCATGGATAGGCCTCCTTCTATAAAAGTACAGGCAAAGGAAAGGGAGGTTATATTTCAGAGGTCATTATTTGCATTGAAGCAGGAAGTAAGATACAAGCAAGAGAGCTAATGGTTTTTAAGCTGGTTACACTGGCACTGTTATTGAATACAAATCCAATTATAGTTCAATTGGACCCTTGAGATGTGTTGCTTTGGGTGCTGGAGAGTACTGACTGACTCTGTCTCTGACACCTCAATAGTTGGGCCCACAATAGAGACATGAAAGATTTACGCTGCAGAAGGAGACATTCGGTCAATGTGTCTGCGTGGTTCGTAGGCCTGTAAGTTAAGGCATGTGAAGTGCATATCCAAATGGTTTTTAAATATGATGAGGGTTTCTGCCTCTGCAACCTTTCAGGCATTGAATTCCTGACCCCAACCCTCTGGGTGAAAAATTACTCCTCAACTCCCCAATCTTTCCACCAATTACACAGTATAATATTTCTCCCTCATTATATTCATCCTATCTGATATTTAACACTCTTCTTCCTTAACTACAATGTCTGTTTTGTCCCTCTCTTCTGTGAAATCAGGTGGAAAGTATTTATTAAGAATAATCTTGTGCCATTTTTTGGTCTCTATTAGGCCCTACTCATTCCTTGGTTATTTTCTTGCTCTTCATGTGTTTGTAAAATATGTATGTGTTTTTCTTGATTATACTTGCCAACATTTTTTCATGCCCTCTCTTTGCTTTCCTAATTTCTTTTCAATTTTGCCTCTTTACTCCTTGAGGCTTTCTGTATTATTGAGCTGATGGCAGGCAACATATGCGTTGTTTCTTCATCTTATTCTATTCTGTATGCTCTTTGACGTCCAAAAGCATCTAGGTTTGTGAGTCCCACCCTTTTTCTTTGTGGTGACATAATTGTTTTGAATCCTCTTTGAATGCCTCCCATTGGTCTGACACTGACTCAAGTAGCTGTTTCCAGTTTACTTTTGCCAAATCACAGTTTAGCTTATTAAAATTGGTTTAAAACTTTTACTCTTGGTCTATCTTTATTCTTTTCCATAGCTACAATAGATTGAACTGAATTATGACTGCTAATGTATTTAATGATAAGGCTGAAGCACTTGCAACAATCTTCAGCTGGAAGTGCCGAGTGGATGATCCATCTCGGCCTCCTCCAGAGGTCCCCAACATCATAGGTGCCAGTTTTTGGCCAATTCAATTCACTCCACGTGATATCAAGAAACTGCTAAAGGCACTGGATACTGAAAAGGCTATGGACCCTGAAAAGATGTGGGGAATAGTACTGAAGACTTGTGCTCCAGAACTAGACTTGCCCCTAGCCAAGCTGTTCCAGTACAGCTACAACACTGGCATCTACCTGGCAATGTGGAAAGTTGCCCAGTAAGTCCTGTACACAAAAATAAGGGCAAATCCAAACAGGTCAATTGCCAGACTATCAGTCTACTCTCAATCATCAGTATAGTGATGGAAGGTGTCATCAACAGTGCTATCAAGCGGCACTTGCTTAGCAATAACCTGCTCACTGATGCTCAGTTTGGGTTCCACCAGGGTCACTCAGCTCATTACAGCCTCTATTCAAACAAGGATAAAAGAGCTAAACACGAGAGGTGAGGTGAGAGTGACTGCCCTTGACATCAAGGCCGCATTTGGACGAGTGTGACATCAAGGAGCCCTAGCAAAACTGGAGTCAATGGGAATCAGGGGGAAAACTCTTCTGGTTGGAGTCGTACCTTGCACAAAGGAAGATGGTTATGGTTGTTGGAGGTCAATCATCTCAGTTCCAGGACATCACTGCAGAAGTTCCTCAGGGTAGTGTCCTTGGCCCAGTCATCTTCAGCTGCTTCATCAATGACCTTCCTTCCATCATAAGTGGGGATGTTTGCTGATGATTGCACAATATTCAGCATCATTGGCAGCTCCTCAGATACTGAAGCAGTTCCTGTCCAAATGCAGCAAGACCTGGAAAATACCCAGGCTTGGGCCGACCAGTGTCAATTAAGGTTCACGCAACACAAGTTCCAGGCAATGACCACCTCTAACAAGAGAGAATTTAATCATCACGCCTTGACATTCAATGGCATTACCATCACTGAGTTTCACACTATCAACATCCTGGGGTTACCATTGACCAGAAACTGAAGTGGACTAATCTTATAAATACTGTGGCTACAAGAGCAGGTCAGAGGCTGGGAATCCTGTGGTGGGTAACTCAGTTCCTGACTCCCCAAAGCCTGTTCACCATCTACAAGGCACAGGTCAGGAGTGTGATGGAATACTCCCCACTTGCCTGGGTGAGTGCAGCTCCAACAACACTCAAGAAGGTTGATACCATCCAGGACAAAGCAGCCCACTTGATTGGCACCGCACCACAAACATTCACTTCCACGACCACTGATCCACAGTAGCAGCAGTGTGTACCATCTACGAGATGCACTGCAGGAATTCACCAAGGCTTCTTAGACAGGACCTTACAAACCCATGACCATTACCATCTAGAAGGACAAGGGCAGCAGACACATGGGAACACCACCACCTGGAAGTTCCCCTCCAAGTCACTCACCATCCTGACTTGGAAATA
Source organism: Cetorhinus maximus (assembly GCF_964194155.1). Classification (NCBI taxonomy): domain Eukaryota; kingdom Metazoa; phylum Chordata; class Chondrichthyes; order Lamniformes; family Cetorhinidae; genus Cetorhinus; species Cetorhinus maximus. The sequence goes on along the minus strand of NC_135879.1, from coordinate 211,315,624 downwards.
TATCGCTGTTCCTTCACTGTTGCTGGGTCAAAATCCTGGAACTCCCTCCCTAACAGCACTGTGGGTGTACCTACACCACATAGGCTGCAGTGGTTCAAGAAGGTGGCTCACCACCACTTTCTCAAGAGCAACTAGGGATGGGCAATAAATGCTGACCCTGTCAGCGAAGCCCACATCCCATGAATGAATATAAAAAAATTGGCTTGCAACATTTTGTAGAAAGCTTGTTTTGATGACAAGGGGTGCTAACACCACAGGTGGAGGAATGTACCTTGTAAGAATTTATTCAGAGGAAGTGTGTTTGAAAGTAAAGGCTATTCAGGGAGACTGTGCAGGAATAAAGTGATATACTGCAGTTGAATTGGAGCCATGGTGCATGGTGGGCTCGACATTGTCTGTCAAGGCTTTGAATTGCTTTGCTTCTGGGGGGAGTTGTGGGTGGGTAGTACTTCTTGGAGTCCTTATGTGACATCTGCAGCAAAAAGCCAGTCTACAGTCCACAGGCGCATTCATCAAATCATACCATATATTGGCAGATTTGTGGAATTCACCACTTCTTCCACTGACCCAGTGGTAAGCAGACACACACCTTAGGCTTCTTCCAAATGGCCCCTTTTCAAAATTCCATGGAGCACATGCAGAAATTTTTGCTTCACTGCAGAGGAATGTTAGAATTGTAAACAGGAAGGACTCCTCCTTTGTCATCTGCTAGCTGGCGTGAAACTATCCGAATCAGATTATACATGCGAATGCCAGATTCGTACAAAGCTTTATTCTCAGCCAGTTGATAACCCCTCCTTGTCTGTAGACACCTAAAGAATGCTTGCTGCTTGGAGCATTCCATGGCAGTGGCACATTACTCTCCTGCATCATTCTCAAACAACCACACAATGATGTGCAGCCTTCCATCTGATCTACTGTGAAGAACACAATAGGTATTCAGAACCTCTTATTTCAATGCCTGATCAAGTCAAGGGGACTCCTGTTCTACCGACCAGAAAAGGTGTCCATTGTAATACATTGCACAGCCCAGCCATTGATGGAGGCATGGTTTAAAAACAAGAACACAGAAACAAAAGAATTAGGAGCTGAAAAAGGCTATTTGCGCCTCCCCACAAGCCTGCCCTGCACACAATAAGATCATGGCTCATCTGATTGTAGTTTCAACTCCACTTTCCACCCTCCCCCCAACCCCCCCACCCCCCATATCCCTTGACTCCCTTGTCAATCAAAAATCTGTCTAACTCAGCCTTTAATATATTCAATGACCCAGGCTCCACTGCTCTCTGGGGAAGAGAATTCTACAGACTAATGATCCTCTGAGAGAGAAAAAACATCCTCAGCTCAGCCTTAAAAGGGAGATCCCTAATTTTAAAATTGTGTCCCCCTAGTTGTAGACTCCCCTACAAGTGGAAACATCCTCTCAACATCCAGCCTGTCAAGTCTTATATGTGTTAATAATATCATCTCTCAATCTTCTAAACTCTAATGGGCATTGGGCCAACCTGCTCAACCTTTCTTCATAAAATCAAGAATCAATCAAGTGAACCTTCTCTGAACTGTTCTAATGCAATTATATCTTTCTTAAATAAGGAGATCAAAACTGTACATAACACCCCAGTTGTGGTCTAATAAAGACCCAGTACAGCTGCAGCAACACTTCCCTACTTATATACTCCATTCCCCTTGCAATAAAACACAACACTCCATTTGCCTTCCTAATCACTTGCTGTACTTCTAACTTCTTGTGATTCATGTACCAGGACAGCCAGACCCCTCTGTACCATCGAGTGCTGCAATCTCTCTCCATTCAAATAACATACTGCTTTTCTCTTCTTCCTGCCAAAGTAGACAAGCTTACGAGCTCTGAAGAAGGGTCATACACACCAGACTCGAAACATTAACTCTTATTTCTCCCTCCACAGATGCTGTCAGACCTGCTGAGTTTTTCCAGCATTTTCTGTTTTTATTCTGGACAAGTTAACATTTTCCCCACATTATACTTCATTCGCCAAATTTTTGCCGGGTCACTTGACCTACCTAAGTCCCTTTGTAGGCTCTTTATATCCTCTTGACAACTTACTTTCCTACCTATCTTTGCACCATCAGCAAATTTACCTACCATATATTTGGTCCTTTCATCTAAGTCATTGATATAGATTGTAAAAAGTTGAGGTCCCAGCACTGATCCCTGTGTTACTCCACTAGTTACAGCTTCCCAACCCGAAAATGACCCATTTATCCTTACTAGCTCCTTCCTGTTAGCTAACCAATTCTCTATCCATGCTAATACGTTACCCTCTACACCATGACCTCTTATTTTATATGGTAACCTTTGATGTGGCACTTTATTACGTGCCTTTTGGAAATCCAAGTACAACACATCTACAGGTTCCCCTTTATCCAACTTGCCTGTAACTTCCTCAAAGAGCTCCAATAAATTAGTCAAACATGTTTTTTCTTTCACCTAACCCTGTTGACTATACCTGACCATATTGTGATTTTCTAAATGTCCTACTATTACCTCCTTAAAAATGGATTCGAGCCATTTTCCGATGACAGGCTTTAGGCTAACTGGCCTGTTGTTTCCTGTTTTCCATCTCCCTCCTTTCATGAATAGAGGTGTTACATTAGAGATTTTCCAATCTGCATCACTGGCTCGGTCAGCATTTATTCCCTATCACTAATTGTCCTTGTTCAGATGGCATTTAAGTGTCAACCACATTCTGGAGTCACATGTAGGCCAGACCAGGTAAGGACAAAAGATTTCCTTCCCCTAAAGGATATTAGTGAACTAGGTGGGTTTTTTACAACAAACAGCAATGGTTTGATGGTCATCATCAGGCTTTTAATTCCAGATTTTTATTGAATTCAAATTTCACCATCTGCTGTGGTAGGATTCAAATCCTGGTTCCCAGAGCTTTACCAGGGTCTTATGGAATATTTGTTCAGTGACAATACCACCATGCCACCACCTCCCCACATGAAATTAAATGTGCCTGAACTTAATTGATTAATCTCTACGTGCTTTCACTTTGTATCACTTTGCTGTATTACTGTCTGCTGCAACTGCCTTCATCGATTGCCCAGGTCAACATTTCCCCAGTCACGGTCATTTCAAGGGCCCCTTGAATCATCACAAGGCCATTGCTCCAAAGACTAACTTCACTTTCAGGCCACCTCCAGGTCAAATCCAAGCCAATTGCCCAGGATTATTATGTGGTGACACATTTTTCATTTTGGATGTCAGTGAAATCAATAATTGGCCCTGAATTTCCCCTGACTTCCTGCTGCTCAGCAGAACTTTGCCAGAAGCGTGTCAGAAACCTCATTTATGCAAAGCATTACTGGTGCAGGGGCAGAGAGTCCAAAGATTTTTGCACATGATGACCTGCAAAATTGCTTCTAGCATAATTCAATTAAGTGAAGAAAAAAGTTATAATGCTCTGTTCAGTGGTTTGCCATAGTAACAATATGGGTGACCACATTGGGAAAGTGTGCATGGGTCTGATGACCTTTTCTCATCATAAGTGCACGACATGTGATAAATTAACAGGACCTTGCTGGTTTCCACAGTGCCTGCATTGAAGGAAAGAGCACCTTCATTGAACCACAGGGATGACACCCTGGAGAAGAACAGCATTTCCTTCACCCTTCAATGGGCATTTGCTCATCAGAGACTCTCTCAAATCTGGCACATGCCCAGAACAGTCAATTCAAATTACGGATACTGCTCATTACTTCCCCGTGTATCTTTAGTGCATTGTACCAGTTCTACACACGTGGTCAAAGGTCTAATTAATACCAGAGCTATAACTTTTCCCCCAATTTTAATGAACCACTCTTAAAACTTAGTTGCTATTGTCAGAATGTGAGAGCAGGGTGGTGCCCGCTTGAGAGTTAGGAAACCTGTCAGCAAGACTGTGGGAGATATGATTGTTGCATATGATTCCGTCCTTTCTGACACACACACAAACACATGTCACAGCAGGTGTCATGGGAGAGCAATCAAGTGTGGAAGTAGCTATCAATAGTTTCTTTTTTTTAGGGTATGCTGACCTCTAAATTCTCACCTCCAAGTCTGTGACAAGTTGCTGAAAGGTTAGTAAGTTGGTTGTCCCTCTAATATTAACTGCCATTCCTCACAGTGAGGTGCCAATCATGTGGATTTGAACAATATCTCCCTGCTCAGTGACTTCTACCATCAAGAAGGAACAAGAACAGCAATGTTGTGGGATCATCATCACACATAAGTTTCCCTCCATGTCACACACCATCCTGACTTTGACATATATTGTCTATGGCTCTATACAATGGAAGCATAACTTCCAATGCCTTTAAAGGAGAAAGGGAGAAAATTGGGATTAAAAAATACATCACCAACAGAGGCATGAAGAAGCTTTAGTGTTGCATTTAATCCTGCTGCATCTCACATAAGAACATTTAGTATTTGGCAGAACAAAATATTAGACAACTTTTCATTTTTAATGTTCAAAATATGTTTAGCCATCTGTTTTAAGGGTTTTTTGGAAGCAGTTTTGAAAAATCTGTTTTTAATCAGTAACTTTTGACTAAGAAATTAGTTTATTTGAAAATCATCAGTCTGCCAGTGTGTTGCTATGTCTGTGAATGAGCAAGCTTCTTCTGCAACAAGTTTAAGTGCCTTGGGACAGTTTCTGACATTTAAAGCTATATGAATGCAAGTTGTTGTTGAGTGAATTAGGTGAAAGCCAAAAAATTTGGTGACTGCCTTCCAGGTGACATTTGACAATTGATTTAAGGGACCTAGTTAATAATACCCTGTCAAAGTGGTTTTCAGACTGTGCATGCAAGTAAGTGCTATTCAAAAGATGTCTGCACGTACTGTAATATCCTTACTGAAAATAGAAAATGCTGTAAATACTCAGCAGGTCAGGCAGCATCTGTGGACAGAGAGAGAGAAACAGAGTTAACATTTCTGCTCAGGTTACAGTTCTGGTCAGAACACTAATTTTGATGAAAGCTCTGAGTTCTAATAAAAGGTCATTGACCTGAAACATTGCATCAGATTATATGCTTTCCCACTGGCGGGTTTGAAGTCAGTGGGAGTGGTGTGGGACTGGAGGGGTGGGGGGGTGGGGGGCACCTAAAATCTAGAGAGCCTGCTGCCTACCCACTCAGCCCTATCTCCACCGAAACTTTACCAGAGGCAGGAGTGGTGTCAGGAGGCCCTTCATCTGTGAGCCAATTGGGGTGCCTTAAGTGGGCAATTAATGCCCCCAGCAGGCTGTTTTTTTTTCCCAAAATTTAAAGGGCAGGGGGTTTAAATAGCTTGACTACCTGACAGTTCCACAAACCTTATTCACCTTTTATGCACATTCACGTCTACTCCTAAATATCGTAAGTCACTCACTGCAGGAATTGGACCTCGGTCCAGCGAAAATTGGGACTGTTTGAACTGAGTGCTAAATTCAGGTTGCTGAGTTCGGGTTTCCCACATATGTGAATCACATCCTGCCCCCTTTCCCCTATTGGCGAAAATAAGATCTGACAGAAATGGGGGCGGGATTTCCAGATCTGGTGTACTGCATTGCCACTGCAATTGTCAGCCAAACCTGGCCTTTTAAAAGCTAATTTCCAAGCATCCTTAATAGATTACCCCTGTTATACATAGAATTTGCAGCAGGGATCTCCCAATGGATTTGCAAATGAGCTGACCTACATAATCTGGAGGATTGAGCTCTGTGGCACATTGGTAGGCACAACTGCATGGTGAAAATCTGGAGCAACTCACTGTGTAGGATTTCTAAGCCATCGTTAGCATGGCTAAACCCTAATCGAAGTGAACACATTTTACACATTCCCTCATTTCAAAGAAATTAAGAGTGGAACTTAAATGAGATAAACAACCAGTTTATCCTTTCTATATGCGATATTCCAATTCCCTCCCCAATGGCTGGAACGGGTATAAACCCATTAGATCTATCAGTATGTTGGAACCATCAAGTATACTAAATACGGTTCACTTTTCAAAAAAAAGTTTTGAAGCAAATAGCTTCTAATTACCTTAAGCAATTATCATGGCACATTGACAGAAAATGTAAACATTTTAACTGCTATCGGTGCTCAGACACAGCAAGAAAGAAAATCATTGTATAGTGCCTTTCTTAATTTAATTTGTTTTCAAATAAAACCATTGAAGTTGCATTTTGAATGTTTTAATTAAGCCCTGGGTGTTATTGATAGTAATTAATGCCAATTTTTTCTTACTTCTGTCAGAGGCAGATCTAAAGGCTGTGAGAGAGAACGTGGGACAGAGGCACAGAGATAAACATTCAGAAACCAATCACAGAACATCATATTGAATGCTTACAGAGTTCACATGGAAAGCCACAAAACCAGCATTGTTAAACATAGGTTTCCTTCAATGCTAAGAGGTTCATACCATGCCACTCCCTCATTGCTGACAGATACGAGGAATCAATCAATGAGACAAAACTTACATTCAATCTTCAGTAGGGCCAAATCTTGGCTTCACCTTCCACTGTTCTAAGAAACCCCAGGCTACCTGTCTGCAGTAACGTCAAAGGGCCCTTCATGCTGTCAAACTCCAGTGGCTCTAATTAATTGAATATTGTTAAACTCCTGGATAATTATATCAAGATGGTATGATTAGGACAAGTTCAAAATGAGACCTACATCAATTACGAATGAAAGCAGTTCACCACAATAAGTGGATATTAGTCACTTTCTGTTGCATTGTTTATGCTTTAGAGGTGCTGGTTCATGGTAGCCAGGTAGTTAAATAGGCATTTCAGATAGAATATCCTGTAGGGCTTTTGGTACATGCTCTCTGTAAATTAGGTGGGGATAAAGGAGCAAGCCCTTGAATTAGATCTGAAGCTAGATATAATGGGAGGGATCCTCTCCACTACCTGAAGCTAGATATAAAGGGCGGAATCTTTCCTACTTTAAAAATTTCAGGCACGGGATTATTTGTGGGTCCTAATCCCGCTTGTCAGAAGTTCAAATCCCAATGTGGCAGCTGGTGGATTTTAAATTCAATTAATAAATCTGTAACTAAAAACTAGTTTCAGTAATGATAACCATGAAACTATTGTTGATTGTCGTAAAAACCCACCTGGTTCACTAATGCCTTTTAGAGAAGGAAATCTGCCGTCCTTACCCAGTCTGGCTACATATGACTCAAGACGCACAGCAATTTGATTGACTCATAAATGCCCTCTGAAATGGCCTAGCAGCCCACTCAGTTGAAGAACAATTAGGGGTGGGCAACAAATGCTGATCTTGTCAGTGATGTCCTATGAAAGAATAAAGAGAAAAACAAAGATGCACCTTGTGGCACAATCTTACAGGAGCTGGCCAATTAAAAGGCTGTCTCTGCATTCATTGTCCAATTAAAAACTTGATGGGACATGAATGCAGGAGACCCAATGGCAGGCCTATATCACTAATTCTACAGAATATTGCTTAGGGTAGAAACCACATCAGAGGGGCATGGCAGGGGCTTTGATGGTTCTGGCCTGGAATTCACTAGGTGCTTGGATGAAAGGGGGCATATTCACTAGCAGAACTGGAGTTGGCTTGAGAGGTCAGGATCAAGGATTGGGTCTCGGCCTAGGATCTCAAAAAACTCTGCGAGACATCCAGCTTGATCATCCTACATGTAAAGGAGTCTGGTAGGAAAAAAAATTAAGTGATGCTGCCAGTGTAAATGTAAGTGGCTGGAAAGTGATGCTCTTACATCCCTGCCCCAGCTCAGGAGGGTACTCCAGTTGTGAGCATATGGACACAACTAGCAAAATTTACATATTCTGGTGGAAGACACACGGGAGGCCTATCCCAGCGTTAACATTAGGATTAAAAGCCTACAGATTTTGGAGCCCCATTTGTCTGGCTACCCTTGACTACCTGGCACTTTACAGAGGGAGCAGAGAAGAGACGGGGTGGAATTGAAACAGTACTAGTGGTGCACGCAGGAGGAGATATGCTGATAAACACTCTGTAATGTGTCATGGACAGGTGGGTTTACTGAAGAGATTGCCTGTATTGTACCTTGGAATTGAGCACTGAAAGAAGGAACAACCTGCACTGCATCAGGAAATTGAAAATCAGCAAGCACAAATTTAAGGATGGCACTGTAAGGTAAATACCCCAAGCAACCAAACATCCTCAAAAGCAGTTGAAGTTGATTCATTCTTTTAAGATGACACTGGGAATGAAATTGTGGTCATACGGGATTAAATACAGACTGAATTGACCAAATATTATGTGGGGCACAAAGGTTTCAGCACAGCTGGGGGAGGAAAAGTTGTCTTCAGAACAGCAGGTCCCGACTGAATAGTAGATGATGGGTGAATGTTTTGGAATTTTGCTTCACCGCACTTTGGGATCTGTAACTATGTAGAAATTTTGTTCATGTGATTAAAAGCTATAAATGGATTTCATTTATTACTTTTACAGAAACTTTAACCTGTTTAAACAGACTCTAAAGGCAACAAGGGGTAAGGGTAGAGAGTAGGAGTACAGCGTTGAGATAAGAGGATCAGCCATGATCATATTGAATGGCGGAGCAGGCGTGAAGGGCCGAGTTGCTCCTATTTTCTATGTTTTTATGTTAAAGTAAACAGGTCAACGCCTCTTGAAATTGCAAAGTAATATGTTTGTACTGTAATATCACAGTCACATCTAGATTTTAATAGGATGGGAGGAGTCTATGACAGGGCTGAAGGGAGGAAATAAATGGGCAAAATAGCCTGTCTCCTCTCATGCATTATATTCTTGATTTCTGGGTAGAGTTTAATACTTAATCACAATGGCAGCCACCGTTATTATAGGCAAGACAGGAATGACACAGTGATGCCTTATGTTCCATTCTGATCTGCAATCATTCAAATTCACAGCAGCATAAGCAGATATGCAGAGATACTAGACTCAACAAAGGTGAGAACAGATTGAAAGGAAAACATGATTCTTCTGCAGTTCCGAAGTCATATTGTACTTGAAACGTTAACTCTGTTTCTCTCTCCACAGATGCTGTAGAGCTGTTGAGTTTTTCCAGAACTTTCTGTTTCCATTTCAGATTTCCAGCATCACAGTATTTTGCTTTTATTTGAGAATGGATTGAACCTTTACAAATGCAGAGAAAAGTTAAGTTTCTCAGTACTTGTTTCTTTTCCTGATGTTATTTTCCCACCTATTGTTCTCCGGGTTGTGGATGTCACTCATAAGGTCCACATCATAAGTTGCCCTGGAGATTGGGCTGAGCCTATTTCATGAATTGCTGCACTCAATATGGTGGAGGCACTCCCTAATACTGTTAAGTTGGGAGTTCCAGGACTTAGACCTAGTTGCAATGAAGGAACAGCAGTCAGTTTAGGGGAGTTGCTGTCTATTGGCTGCTGCTTGGAAATAGTTGCCAATAAGTGGTTTTGAAGCAGACTGACACTCCTCAGTGTTGCCATTGTGTGGACTTGTATTGATACGGATACTCAGGTATGACAAATGGACCTTTGAGCAAAATAATGCACAGCTCCAGTTGCACGTACACATCACAACTTTCAAAGAACTTGCGTTTACACAGCACTATTCATATTCTCAGGGCATCTTGAAGTACTTCACAGCCAATGAATTACATTTGAGGTGTATTCCTCATTAGGTAAACAAACATGACAGCCAATTGATAACACATCAAAGTCCCACAAACAGCAAAGAGATAAATGGCCAGCTAATTTGTTTTCCTGGTGTTGGTTGAGATGTACATGTTAGCCAAGATACTGGGAGAACTCCCTTGCTCTTATTACAGAATATTTGACCTCCTGTTGCAGACCGGGGGGTGGGGGATTAATTTATGCAGCCTGATTTCTCCTCTCTCTACGCATCAGTAAACAGAAAGGTGTTTTTGATTTCTGATTTCCCCCTTTAAAAGTGGCGGCGCATTTTCAGTTTTGGAGTAATCCAATCCTCTATTAATAACCCCACAGCAAACTCAAGATAAGTCAAAATAAGAGGGGTATGTTATTTTACACACACACGCGCAGGAAACAGATTTTACAATGTCTGCTCCTTTTTGCATTCGTACAATAGAGGGGTAAGGGAAAGAAAGGGGTTCAGGGTAATAACCACAATAAAAGTAACTATAGTTTCACGTGAGTCCAGGATCAGAAGGTCCAGTGGCGTATTCCTCCAGAGGTTAGCAGGCCGAAACTATTGGAGGATGATCTGTCTTTCCATAAGTGAGTACTTCCACGATGGGAGAAGGCACGTAGAGATGAATTAGTCTTGAAGGCACAGATATAGGAGTTCCAATATTCCAGTAACTCACAGTGTAGAAGAGGGCCAGGCACTTCACCTGGTCAGAGCTCTTTCTGCTGCTACCTGTTAGATGGTAAAATGGTAGACTGCCTGGGTTCAGTTCCACACAGCAATAATACAGGTTCTTTTTGTGGGGGGGGGGGGGTGCAGGCAATGGGAGGGGGTGTGACAAACCTCTCACTTCTCCTCCTGGTTGCTGGACAACGTATTTCCCCAGGTCTGGAACCTTGAGGTGTTTAATAGAGGAGTTAGGGTCCCTTTTGTCCTTTGCAGACATACTGTCTCTGTTGGCCAGAGCTCTGCCTTAGCAATGTAAAAGGGGAGGTGCGCTTCTTTGGAATTTGATTGTCGGCAGTCACAGAGGTCATTAGAACCTCTTTAAAGATATGAGGTCCCTCCTGGTTTCTGAAGGTTAGAAATTTCTCTGGTATGAGTCATGGCTAGTCTTTAGCCTTGTCTATTTTTAAAATAATAAATATATTAGCCAGGTTTTTCTTTCCTGTCTTCTAGCCGGGACACTCCAGTTGGAGAGGCTGACAAAGATTGGTTTAATGCTTCATCTGAAATACCTCTTCAGTATGGCACTGAAGTAGCAGCCTAGAATATGAGCTGAGGTCGATGGTGTAGTGCTTTAATATATGCCTCCTGACTGACAGGCCCCACGAAGGAGTGGGGAAGGGAGCACCTGAGCACAAGCATATAGTTGTGATAAACTTATTTCATATTCCCTAGACTATAAAAGATTGGAGAGGTGATCCGATCAAGATGCTTAAAACTATTTCCTCTGATGGGAAATCAAGGACAAGGGAGAATAATTTTAACTTTAGAACTAGACAATTCAGGACTGAAATTAGGGAGCACTTTATCACACAAAGGGGCTATGGATGTTGAGCAATTGGAGCTTGCTAGAGAGTGAGATTAGTGGATTTTTCTCAGGTAACATTATCAAGGGATGTGAAGCTAAGGTGGGCAAATGGCATTGAAGTAAAGATCAGCCATTATCTAACTGAATAGCAAAAGCTGGTTCAAGGGCCTGTTCCTACTGGTTGAATCTAGTACAGCATTAGTGAGTGTGCAAAAATTCTAAAAAAAAATCAATCCTACTGAGGATCCCCAGTTTATTGTTTGGATTTCATGGCATACAGATTACACATACTTTTTTTAAAAAAAACAATTTTTGATATAGTTGGAAATATTCCCCAAAGGGCAAAATAAAATTCAGTAAACCTACTCTGTCTGGCTGCTCTCAGGCACTTACTGGTAGCTGCTTAATAGCAGCAGCAGAGATTCAAAAATATAACAGCTCCCTGCTTCTCTTAGAAGGACAATGCAAGGAGCAAGCCAGCCCAAAGATGGGTAGGAGGAGAATATATAATAAAAACATTTATATTTTATTCCAATTATGTATGTTACAATGCAGTGCAATAAAATTATTGCACCAATTACAAGACACCAATAAAACAAAATCATTGGTAATTTATTTTCTGTCACTGCTTCACAAAGTAACAGATCACTATGTAAGGCACAGTTTTACGTTTGCTTATGGAACAAAAATGTTAAAGATAATTTGTATAACAGGTCTAGATTGCTAGCGCAATTATATTAAAAAAGATTTCAGATATAGCCTTATAGTTTTTTGAACAAGGGAAAAGCTGATTATTTTTATTTCAAAATTTCTAGCATTAGAATTGCACAATGCATTAGTCAGCGTTACTTTCCCCCTGAGCATACCAGAAAGGACAGTGTCCAGCTAAAACAACCTGCCCCACCCGCCCCCAGGAACAAACTTTGGGAGCTACAATATTTTAAGGAGGGGTAGGTGCTCTAATTAGAGGGGGACGTGGCAACATATTAAATCATTGGCTGCGGCATGAGACACAGCACTTCTAGGTGAAGAGCCATTGCCTTCGTTAGAATTTAAATTTGGTTTTCAGAAAAAGTGTTGGAATTCATTCACTTTGATATCACTACACTATAATCCGTGATCTTTACTGCTTCAAATATCACAAGAGAATGCTCCCTCTCTCATGACCTTACATCGAATGATGAATACCCAATTGTGACTATAAGAACTTATAAGAATCTTATGCTTAGCTGCAATTATAGAACTGTTTACAATATCGCCTGAGGCTGATGGTGCTGCAGCTTGAAAGTGCCCATTTATACTGTAGCATGGAATCTGCAAAATCAGTGTAATTAAACATGTACAATTGTTTGACGTTGTGAAGTGGTTTCTGACCATTTTCAATGTCTGGAGAAATATCACCAACCAGCAGCCAGGAAAGATAACAAGATGGTGATATGATGACAACACACAAAAATATTATTTGCAATTAATTATAAGAAACTTCTATGGCCAACGTGGAATTCTTCCTTCTCCCAACAGGTCAGCATGATGCTTCAGGGCTTTTATTTTGTGGTCCATATTGGAGAGGAAGTTATGTTGGTGATGAAGGTTGCAGTACTTTTATTTGGAAAGTACACTTTCAGTAAGTCTCCTCCTTAATACAATACTGTTTAATGATTCACAGGTCTAACAGGACAAAAAAAATCAAGGCACTCCAAAATAACAATTCTGCCCCCAAAATACTTAGATCCTGAAATTCCTAAGCACAACTTCCACTCAAGGGTCCCCAGTAATTTGAGTGTAACTTAATTATGCCCCATTTACTGTAGTCCTTTGAATTACAGTAAAGGTGGGGTGGGGGCTGTATGTTGGGTGTGACAAGGAGGGATTTCTGCCCATGCCTTTTAAATCCAAGGAATGTTCCTAGGAATTCCACTCATTTGTCCTTATGTCAGCTGAAGCCTAGAAGAGATCCCCCAAACCAAAGAGCTGCTTGTTTTGTTGGGAACAAAACAAGAGCGAGATGAAATAGAATATATGCCAGGTCAACATTCCAACTGGTGGTCCTTGGTGGGCCTCACTGATGCACCCACTCTGGCTGTGCAAATGACCCTGTGCCCAGTATTTGGGATGCATATGGTCTCTGGCTTGGGGCTAGGGAAGGCAGAGGTCCTGCTCCACTACACTGCACTTGTGGCAACAGAGTGGGACTTCCAGAAAATTTAAGAGGCCCTACATAAAAGACAGCAGCTTTCCTAATGGTTAGGTCATTAAATTGCCATATGCTGAGTTGTGATGAGCAATATTAGCTAAGTCACAGTTCCAGCTCTGGTATGTGCCAAAATAATTGATTTCAGCCAGGGCCAGAGAGTGTATCAAAAATAAAAAAGCACGGGATTCCCACTTTGATCATCATCTGGTGTTATCTGCTGGAAAGTGCGTGACTGTAGATCTCAGCCATTACATAAAACCCTCACTAAATTAAAGGATTAGAAAATGATTGAATCCTTTTTCTAATATTACACAACTGGAAAGATACGATTCCAGATGAACACAGGATTGGGTTTAATTGTGATTCCTTCTGTGGTCAAATAGTCAGCTGACATCCACGGTTTGGGTTTATACCTTAAGAATACGCATATTAAGAGCTTCTAAAAACTGTGTGAATGGAATCCCAGTACAAGTTGCTTCTTCAAGAAAACAGAAATTGTGGAAAATTAATTAAAAAGGGTAAGCAGCATGGATTTGACTTGACAATTTTACAAAATTTAAAAAAAATATTCACAACACCAAAAAAAGGCAGCTCTGGGGATGAGGAGAAGGAAGGGATAAAAACAACATGTGTCAATAAATCTATTGATGCTTGAAGGAAAATCCCAGTGGTTTAGCGACCAGAGTGTTGGCATCTCCAAGTAAATGATTATGCATCGGAGTCTCAGGATTGCCTACCACAATGTAATTAATTTAGACAGTTTTCAGCTCATTGAAGCAACTTCTGCCTAAGGGAAGGAAACAGGAAATGAAAACATGGATCATACCATCATTTTTAGGATTAGTAAAAGACTAGTGTTCAAAATGTCTATCCCTTTTTTAATCTTGGAAGGTAACTATTTTTCTCTAGTGCTTCTTTTTTCAGGCATAAATTTATATTTCTTTTTAATCTGTTTATACTTTTGCCAATTACTTTTCCTGGAAGCTTATTCCATAAACTGTTTAACCAAAAGGCAAAAATTCCCTCGAATTTCCCTCTTGTTCCCAACTTCCTTATTTTAAGTTTGTGTGCTTGCTTATTTAGGAAACTATGGGCCAGTCAGCCTAATGTCTGACATTGGGAAAGTGCTGGAATCCACTGTTAACAAAAGTAGTAGCAGAGCGGAACATTTTAAAAAATCATAATACAATCAAGCAAAGTCAACATGGTTTTATGGAAAGGAAATCACGTTTGACAAATTTGTTAGAGTTCTTTCAGGATGTAACAAGCAGGGTGGACAAAAGGGGAACCAGTAGATGTAGTGCATTTGGATTTCCAAAAAGTATTTGATAAGGTGCCATATAAAGGGTGGATACAGAAGGTAAGGGCTCATGGTGTTGAGGTTAATAGCATTAGCATGGATAAACGATTGGATAACCAATAGAAAACAAAGAGTCAGGATAAATATCATTTTCAAAGTTGGAAAACTGTAACTGGGTGACACAGGGGTTGGTGCTGGGATCTCAACTATTTACAATCTACATTGATGACTTGGATGAAGAGATTGGGCATATTGTGGCCAAATTTGCTGTTGAAACAAAAGAGGTAGGAAAGCAAGTTGTGAGGAGGATGTAAAGTCTGCAAAAGTTTCCAGATAGGTTAAGTGAATGGCAGAAAATTTGGCAGATGGAGTATAATTGTGAGGAAAACAAAGGCAAAATATTATTTAATTTGAGAGGGACTGCAGAATGCTGCAGTACAGAGAGATCCAGGTGTCCTAGTACATGAATCACAAAAAATTAGCATGCTGGTACAGCAAATGATTAGGAAGGTAAATGGCCTTTATTGTATAAAATTGGGGAAATCTTGTTACAGGGCATTGGTGAGACCTCGCCTAAAGCATTGCATAGAGTTTTAAAGGAAGGATAGACTGGCATTGGAAGCAGTTTAGAGAAGGTTCACCAGATTGATTCCTGGGATGAAAGGGTTGTCCTACAAGGAAAGGCTGAGCAGGTTGGGCCTATACCCAGCTTAGAAGAATGAGCTTGTTGGAAACATTTAAAATTGTGAGGTGGCTTGACTGGGTAGATGCTAGGAGGGTGTTTCACCTCATGGGGGAATCTAGAACTGGGGGCATAGTTTCAGAATAAGGGGTCACATATTTAAGGTGGAGATGAAGAGGAATTTCTTCACTCAAAGGATTTTAAATCATTGGAAATCTTTACCTCAGGGGGGTTCGAGGCTGCCACTGAATATATTCACGATGGATCTGAACTATAAGGGAGTCAAGGGTTATGGGGAACAGGCAGGAAAGTGGAGTTAAAGCCAATATCAAATCAACCATAATCTTATTGAATGAGGGGACATATAAATAGCTGCTGCTATTTATTATGCTCTTATTCTCCAGGATATGTATAATGAGTGATTTCATTTGACCCTTAGCTTCTGTAGCTCAACCATCTGTGGTCTGAACCACTGTGCATGTAAGCTGGAGAAGATTTTCTAAACATTAAAGGACTTAGGAAAATATACATTTTGCTTAGAAACAAAAAGAAAAATTCTAGCCAATACAATTGTGTAAGATTAAAAGTTCTTTGGTATTCTTGAACATTGATTATCCGTAGAACTGCCACTGATTTCTTTGTACACCCACAAGCAGAATGTTGGCTAACCCACACCCCTGGCATTGCTACATCTTTCTGATTACATTATTGCCAATCTTTTCCACCCAAAATGGGCACACCAAATCATTTGGTCAGGAACATTTTTAGAAGGAGTAAAGTAGGGCTTTAGTGTAAGATACAGCAGCAGCTACCACAAACAAAGCCAGCAACAAGCACTGAATATTGTAGTTTAGTTCTTGTAGCACAACATTCTTTGCGTGTCCCCTTTTCTTTACTTCATGCTCTCAATGATGATGGCGATTCCTTGCCCACCTCCAATGCAGGCCGAACCCACTGCATATTTACCTCTGCGGCGTCTGAAAAGAATGAACACAATCAATATGGCTTTCCATCAACAGATCTGAGACACAGGAACAGGAGTAGGCCATTCAGCCCCCAAGCTAGTTACACCATTCAGTTAGGCTAAAACTGATCTGTACCTACCCACCTAGATTATAAAACCTTCAATAACCTTGCCTAACAAAAATCTATCAATCTCAGTTTTGAAACTTTCAATTGACTGAATCTCAACAGCTTTTTGGAAGAAAAGAGAACTGGAGTACTTCTTTGGGCTGCATTAGAGTGCTTCAGTTGGAGTTTGGTGAGAGGGGGACTTTTAAGGGTTAATTTCTACCTAAACTCTAATCTTCCTTTAATTTAGCAACTAATTAAAAGTGGCTCTTTGGGTTAGTCCAGCTTTAAAACAGGGATTATACAGGCTCTGCTTACAGCTGCAGTTAGTAATTTAACTGTCTTAAACTGGTTTTCAGAAGCTAAGTTCAGACTGCATAAAAACAACCATCTACAGTGCTGCTTTTGTCTGCACTGGAGTGCTGTTTTGGGCTGCATTAGAGTGCTTCAGTTGGAGTTCGGTGGAGAGGGAAGGAGGTGATCCTTACATTTTCTACCTTTCCTCAGTATGATGAGCAGTGGCCTTGGTAAGTTGGATCTAGTAAGTATTTCTTCTGTCCTTAGTATTCTCTAAACTAGAGGAAATAAAACAAAAAGGGGGTAATTTAAGGGTAAGTCATGGCGGGGAAGCTCGGCAAAGTGGAATGCTCCTCCTGCACGGTGTGGGAAGTCAGGGACACTTCCAGTATCCAGGGCAACCGTCTGTGCAGGAAGTGTCTCCAGCTGCAGCTACTTGAAATTCATGTTTCAGAGCTGGAGCTCTGCCAGGAGTCACTGTGGATTATCTGCAAGGTTGGGATCTTCATAGATAACATGTACAGTGAGGTGGTCACACTGCAGGTAAAAGGTGCACAGGCAGAAAGGGAATGGGTGACCACCAGACAGAGTAAAAGCACTAGGCAAGTAGTGCAGGAGTCCCCTGTGTCCATCACCCTCTCCAACAGATTTTCCATTTTGAATACTGCTGGGGGAGATGGTTTCTCAAGGGAATGCAGCAAGAGGCAGGTCTGTGACACCACAAGTGGTTCAGCTGCACAAAGTGGGGGAAAAGAAAGAGTGGAAGAGCAATAGTGATATGGGGATTCTATCGTAAGGGGAACAGATAGACGTTTCTGCGGCGAACAGACGTAACACCAGGATGGTATGTTGCCTCCCTGGTGCCAGGGTCAAGGATACCACCGAGCGGCTGCAGGACATTCTGAAGGGGCGGGGTGAACAGCCAGAGGCTGTGGTCCATATCAGTACCAATGACACAGGTAAAAAAAAAAAAGAGGGATGAGGTCCTGAAAGCAGAATATAGGAAGCTAGGGAATAAATTAAAAAGTAGGGCCTCAAAAGGTAGTAATCTCACTCCCAGTGCCACGTGGTAGTGAGATCAGGACTAGAAGAATAGACCAGATGAGTGCGTGGCTGAAGAGATAGTGTAGGAGGGAGGGATTTAGACTCCTGAGGCATTGGGATTGAATCTGGGGAAGATAGGAGCTGTACAAACTGGATGGGTTGCACCCCAGCAGGACCGGGGCCAATATCCTTGCAGGGGTGTTCACTAGTACTGTGGGGAAGGTTTAAAATAGATTGGCAGAGGGATGGGAACCTGCGTGGGGACATACAAGAGAGGGAAACAAAGATAGGAATGAAAGACGGAAAACTAGAAATCAAAATTGGAAGGCAGAGGAAACAAGGGCTAGCAGCAAATAGGGCCACAGTACAAAAAAAAGTGTAAAAATGTTAAAAAGTCTAAAGGCACTGAATCTGAATGCAGGGGCCATTCGCAATAAGGTAGACGAATTAACAGATGCAAACAGATGTAAATGGGTACGATATGATTGCAAGTACGGAGATATGGCTGCAGGATGACCAAGGCTGGGAACTGAATGTCCAAGGGTATTCAATATTTAGGACAGACGGGCAAAATGGAAAAGGTGGCGGTGTGGCACTGTGTTGTTAGTTAAGGATAAAATCAGTGTGATAATGAGAGGGGATGTTGGCTCAGAAAATCTAGATGTAGAGTCAGTCTGGGTGGAGCTAAGAAGCAACAAGGGGTGGAAAACATTAGCGGGAGTTGTCTATAGGCCTCCAAACAGCAGTGATAAGGTAGAGGACGGCATTAAACAGGAAATTAGAGATGCATGTAGCAACGGTGCTACAGTAATCATGGATGACTTTAATCTACATATAGACTGGGCAAACCAAATTAGCAATAATATTGTGGTGGATGAATTCCTGGAGTGTGTACAAGGTGGTTTTTTAGACCAGTGCGTCGAGGAACCAACTAGGGAACAGTCTATCCTAGATTTGGTATTGTGCAATGAGGAGGAGCTAATTAATAATCTTGTTATGTGGGGTCCTTTAGGGAACAGTGACCATAACATGACAGAATTGTTCATTAGGCAGTCTGATCTGAAACTAGGGTCCTAAATCTAAACAAAGGAAACTACGAAGATATGAGGTGTGAGTTGGCTAAATTAGATTGGGGAACTTCATTAAAAGGCATGACGGTGGATAAACAATGGCTAATATTTAAGGAACGAATGTATGCATTGCAATAGTTATACATTCCTTTCTGCCGCAAAAACACAACAGGAAAAGTGACCGAACCATGGCCAACAAAGGAAATGAAGGATAGTATTAGATCCAAAGAGGAGTCCGATAAAGCTGCTAAAAAAAGTAGCAAGCCTGAGGATTGGGAGCAGTTTAGAATTCAGCAAAGGTGGGCCAAGAGATTGATTAAGAAGGGAAAGAGAGAGTATGAGAATAAACTTACAAGGAACGTAAAAGCGGACTGTAAAAGATTCTGAGTATGTAAAAAGAAAAAGATTAGTGAAGACAAATGTAGGTCCCTTACAGTCTGAAACGGGAGAATTTATAATAGAGAACAAGGAAATGGCAGAGCAATTAAACAACTACTTTAGTTCTGTCTTCGCAGAGATAGACACAACTTCCCAGAAATACTAGGGAACCAAAGGTCTAGCGAGGAGAAGGAATTGAAGGAAATTGGTATTACTAAAACAATTGTGCTGGAGAAATTAATGGGACTGAAAGCTGATAAATCCCCAGGGCCGGATAATCTACCTCCAGGTGCTAAAGGAGGTGGCCATGGAAATAGTGGATGCATTATTTGTCATCTTCCAAAATTCTGGAACAGTCGCAGCATTTGGAGGGCAGAAAATGTAACCCCAATATTTAAAAAAAGAGAGGGGAGGGAGGGAGGGAGAAAACAGTGAATTACAGACCAGTTAGTTTAATATCAGTAGTGGGGAAAATGCTAGAGTCCATTATAAAGGATTTGATAACAGGACACTTAGAAAATATCAACGAGATTAGACAAAGTCAACATGGATTTATTGAAAGGGAAATCGTGTTTGACAAGCCTACTGGAGTTTTTTTTTTGAAGACGTAACTAACTAGGAGAGTAGATAAGTTAGAACCAGTGGATGTGGTGTGTTTGGATTTTCAGATAGCTTTTGATAAGATCCCACATAAGTGGTTAGTGCATAAAATTAAAGTACACGGGATTGGGGGTAATGTATTGGCATGGATTGAGAATTGGTTAGTGACAGGAAACAGAGTAGGAATAAACAGATCTTTTTCAGAGTGGCAGGCAGTTACTAGTGGGGTACCACAGGGATCAGTGCTTGGGCCCCAGATATTCACAATATATATCAATGATTTGGATGAGGAAAGCAGATGTAACATTTCCAAGTTTGCTGATGATACAAAACTTGATGGGAATGTGGTCAGTGAGGAGGGTGTTAGAGGCTTCAAGACGATTTAGACAGGTTGAGCGAGTGGGTAAATACGTGACAGATGCAGAACAGCGTGGAGAAGTGTGAAGTTATCCACTTCGGTAAGATAAACAGAATGGCAGAGTGTTATTTAAATGGTGATAGATGGGGAATGTTGATGTACAAAGGGACCTGGGTGTCCTTGTGCACCAATCACTGAAAGCAAGCAAAAACAGAATTACCTGGAAAAACTCAGCAGGTCTGGCAGCATCGGCGGAGAAGAAATCAGTTAACGTTTCGAGCCTTCATGGCCCTTCGGCAGAACTGAAGCATAGTTAGGAGAAGGGAGAAATATAAACTGGTTTAAGGTGGGGTGGGGGGGGAGGGCGGGGGGGGAAGAGAGACGTTGAGGGTGTGGTGATTGTGGAGATAAGCAGTGATAGGCACAGACAAAAGGGTCAAAGAGGTGTTGAAGGTGGTGATATTTGTCTAAGAAAAGTGCTAATTAAGAATGGAAGACAGGATATTCAAAGTACAGCTCTAGTGGGGGTGGGGTGGACAGACTAACAAGGTTTTAGTTTTAGATTTAAAAATAATGGAAATAGGTGGGGAAAGAAGAATCTATATAAATTATTGAAAAAAAAGGGGGGGGTGGAGAAACGGGGTGGGGATGGGGGGAGGGGGAGTTTAAGATCTAAAGTTGTTGAATTCAATATTCAGCCCGGAAGGCTGTAAAGTGCCTAGTCGGAAGATGAGGTGCTGTTCCTCCAGTTTGCGTTGAGCTTCACTGAGTGCTTTGCAAGTTCTAATGTACGCATTTAGCACCAGGGCTCTGTATTTCAGCACAGTTTGGCTCATGCAAAGGATCAATCTGCTTGGGGGGGTCCTTCTCAGGATGGCGGCCGGTGACGAGTGGAGTTCCGCAAGGGTCAGTGTTGGGACCACAACTTTTCACTTTATACATTAATGATCTAGATGAAGGAACTGAGGGCATGCTGGCTAAGTTTGCAGATGATACAAAGATAGGTGGAGGGACAGGTAGTATTGAGGAGGCGGGGAGGCTGCAGAAGGATTTGGACAGGTTAGGAGAATGGGCAAAGAAGTGGCAGATGGAATACAACGTGGGCAAATGTGAGGTCATGCACTTTGGTAGGAAGAGTAGAGGCATAGACTATTTTCTAAATGGGGAGAGAATTCAGAAATCTGGAGTGCAAAGGGACTTGGGAGCCTAGTCCAGGATTCTCTTAAGGTTAACTTGCAGGTTGAGTCGGTAGTTAGGTAGGCAAATGCAATGTTGGCATTTATTTCGAGAGGACTAGAATATAAAAGCAGGGATGTGCTGCTGAGGCTTTATAAGGCTCTGGTCAGACCACATTTAGAATATTGTGAGCAATTTTGGGCCCTGTATCTCAGGAAGGATGTTCTGGCCCTGAAGAAGATCCAGAGGAAGTTCACGAGAACAATCCCAGGAATGAAAGGCTTAACATATGAGGGACATTTGAGGACTCTGGGTCTATACTCGATGGAGTTTAGAAGGATGAGGGGGCATCTGATTGAAACTTACAGAATACTGAAAGGCCTGGATAGAGTGGACGTGGGGAAGATGTTTCCATTAATAGGAGAGACTAGGACCCAAGGGCACAGCCTCAGAGTTAAAGGGAAGACCTTTTAGAACAGAGATGAGGAGAAACTTCTTTAGCCAGAGAATGGTGAACCTATGGAATGCATTGCCACAGAAGGCTGTGGAGGTCAGGTCATTGAGTGTATTTAAGACCGAGATAGATAGGTTCTTGATTGGAAAGGGGATCAAAGGTTAAGGGGAGAAGGTGGGAGAATGGGGTTGTGAAATTTATCAGCCATGATGGCGGAGCAGACTCGATGGGCCGAATAGCCTAATTTCTGCTCCTATGTCTTATGGTCTATTTTTTATTTTTCTAACTCCAGGCCTCCATCAGCCTTTAGGTGAAGAAATGCTTCCTGACTAAAGGAAAGGGAAACAGGTACATGTTTTGAAAGCCACAACACTATTTGCTGGCCCAAACTCCACCGTAAATGCCAGCATATTAGCCACAAATTTTATAAATTAAGATTTATGACAATGTTTTGACCGAAGCTCATTGTCCTGAAACCTTAACCATGGCTTCAACTCCTGAGTGGTTGTCCTTAGTAATTCCTGCAGGAAAGCACTTATACAATAGGGCACCGGGCCCGGCAGGAATGGGATCAGCAATAATGTTCTCTGTTGTGGAAAAGCTTTATGATTTTTACTATTTATTCTGCCAGGAGTTGGTGCCATGTTTATTTTGTTTTTCCCTTGCACTGCCCAGGAAATTGTAATAACACCCAACCTGGCTGAGATGGACACAAGTTAGAGTCGGTGCCTTCTTGGTCTTTACAGCTTCATTTACTATGGTATTGAGTGTTCTTTTTTATTATTCATTCAATGGATGTGGGTGTCACTGGCTAGGCCAGCATAAGGGTCAATCACATTGCTGTGGGTCTGGAGTCACATGTAGGCCAGACCAGGTAAGAACGGCAGATTTCCTTCCATAAAGGACACTAGTGAACCAAATGGGTTTTTATGACAATCGTCAATGGTTTTGTGATCATCAGTCTTCTAATTCCAGATTTCTATTGAATTCAAATTTTACCATCTGCTGTGGTGGGATTCGAACCAGTCCAATGACAATACCACTACACCACCGCCTCCCCTTTGAGGCAATTGAGAAAGCAGGGGAATTCATTAGAAAAGGAACCCCAAGGAGGGGTTTTCAAGGTTGAAGAGATATTAATAGCACGGCTTTCTTTTGGGAAGCTGAAAGTGATAAGAAATAACAAGTGGTTTGAGAAGGAAATCCATAATAGAATAATCACACATGGGCCCTTAATCGATTAAAACTAATGAACTGAATGGCTTCCTCCCAGTCTGGATTTGATGTAACAATATCACATCTCATGGAGATTTTCTTACCGACATTTAGTGCTTTCCTGAGCTTTAGAGAGGACAGAAAATCTGATATTTCACCTCAGCAGGAGTTCAACCTTTAGGTGTTATGAGACAAGAATTTTTTTTCAAATTTAAAATTAATAGTTATGGGACAAGAGGAATGTGATTATTGGGAGAGTTTGGTGCTGGTGGGGAGCTCAAGTTAACACTATCTACATCTTGAAAATCCTTAAAAGGGATGAGAGTGCAGAGAACACTCGTGATGTGCGTGTGGAATATCATAAAATATAAGCGAGTCTGAGTCTCTGAAGCAGAGAAACAACTCACCATATTTTACTGCATTAGCCAGATGAGGGATTTCTGGAATCACCCAAAAGGCAGTGACAGACAGTACAAGCACACAGGGACAAAATAGAAAGGGTGTTTATATAGTGCCTTTTATATAAAAAAAAACTCTCAAGGCATATCCAGGAGGCATAAAGAAAATATGGTCACGGAGCCAAAGGAGTTGTTAGGGAGGTGGTGGTGACTAGTAACTTGGCCAATGATATGGGTTAACAGGAGGGTCTTCGAAAGGAGGAGAGGAAGAGGGAGATGCGGAGGCTTTAGGGAGGGTACAGTGCTGATTTGCTGCCTAATACGAGGAGCTTTAATCCAAGTCTTCAAATCATTTGTCCCATTGGAACGATGCAAGTTGTGGTCCTGATTTTCAGTTGTCACAACATCCACTTTTTTGGATTACGACTATCTTTGTGTGGAAAAAACGCTTCATGATTTCACTCCTAGCTGGCCCGAGTTTAATTTTAAGATTATGGCTACTTGTTCTGGGTTGTCCTACTTAAGATAAATGCTTCTCAGTATCTACTGTATCAAATCCCTTTATTATTTTATTTGAGCACCTCAATTAGACCATATATTTTCCCAGAACTAAATCAGTGCCTCTTTCCATGATTTGACTAGAAAAATGCTGATTTAGGAAGCAATTTTGAATGCATTCTGAAAAGCATTCCCTAATTTAAACAATTGCCTTTACCTTTATTCCAGTCTATCTTTGGATAGTTAAAATTGCCCAATGTTATTGACCCATTGCTCTTGTATATCTCTCTGAACTGGCAAACGGTGATCACTTCTGTCTCGCAACTAGTATTTGGTGACTAATGAAAAAAAAAGTATCCCCCCATCCTATTTCTTAACTCTCTCCATATGGATTTTCTATTAATGCAACCGTATCATACTTGCATTGTTATTAACTCTAATTTTGTTTTAATGTGTTATGCATTTACTTACATACCACTCAATAATGACTCCAATTTTCTGAAATGTTGACCCTGTAATCTCATTTCATTTTTTGACATTGTTTGCACTTTAGTTTTTTTAATCCCTCATGACCTTACAGCCTGTTTCTTTCCAAAAGTTCCATAAAAACTGGACTTTAGGACAACTGAAATTCGAGCCCACAATCTGCATCATTCCAATGGAACAAATGATTTTAAAGGCTTTTCTTGGATTAAAGCTCCTCATATCTGACAGCATTCCAGCAAATCAGCACTGTACCCTCTCTAAAGCCTCTGCATCTCCCTGTTCCTCTCCTCCTTTGTAAGACCCCCCTGATAACCCATATCGTTGGCCTCCTAACATCTCCTTTGGCTCGGTGACCATATTTTCTTTATGCCTCTTGGACATGACTTGAGACTATTTTTATTCTATATTAAAAAGTGCTATATGAACACAAGTTTGCTAAGTTATAATCATGCAAGCTCAAAATACGGACAGGAGAGGAATCAATAACAACAAAGTGAATACTTCAGTTTTTATACAAAGGGTGGAAGAGCACCATCTACTGTCCCACACACTCATCTACAAAATAACCAAATTAGGAAATATAGGAAACATACAGGACACAATCAGTATCCGAGAACGCTTTTCAGGCAGAATGTTTCATCAAAATTCCCAACATTGAACTATTTTTCCCCATTAGATGCAGCCCAACTTGCTGCAAAAGTTCCCCATTTTCTGCTTTTACCTAAACTCAGCTCAATGCATTGATCCAAATATCTAATATATTTCTGTTTCAAAGGAAGCACAAAAGTACATTTTCAGCTAGCTTTAGGTCTCTCAGATGTGTTTATATACAGTAAAACTGTAAAAACTTTAGGGACTGGCATCAGCTGTTTTCTTTGTACAGGCACCTTATTTTCAAAATAGTCACTGGGCAGTATTTAACGCAGGCGATGAGGGGTCTTGCCCATTGGCTGGAGAACCGGAGAGAGTCCTACATCGCCTCCTTGGGGTAGGCTCATTGTATTAAGCGGCCAGTAGAAGGCCCTTCCAGAATCAAGGGCTCCAGGGGTGAAAATCCCACCACCCGGGGGCTGCTGGCCAGAGTGGGCCTTGCTGCTAGAAGTCAAAAACAAAAATACCTGGAAAAACTCAGCAGGTCTGGCAGCATCTGCGGAGAGGAGCACAGTTAATGTTTCGAGTCCGAATGACCCTTCAACAGAACTAAGTAAAAATAGAAGAGAGGTGAAATAGAAGCTGGTTTAAGGGGGGGTGGGACAAGTAGAGCTGGATAGAGGGCCAGTGATAGGTGGAGATAACCAAAAGATGTCACAGACAAAAGGACAAAGAGGTGTTGAAGCTGGTGATATTATCTAAGGAATGTGCTAATTAAGGGTAGAAAGCAAAGAAGGACAAGCAAGGTACAGATAGCCCTAGTGGGGATGGGGTGGGGTGAAGGAATCAAAAAAGGCTAAAAGGTAGAGATAAAACAATGGATGGAAATACATTTAAAAATAATGGAAGTAGGTGGGAAAAGAAAAATCTATATAAATTATTGGAAAAAAAGGGGGGGGAAATCGGAAAGGGGGTGGGGATGGAGGAGAGAGTTCATGATCTAAAATTGTTGAACTCAATATTCAATCCGGAAGGCTGTAAAGTGCTTAATTGGAAGGTGAGGTGCTGTTCCTCCAGTTTGCGTTGAGCTTCACTGGAACAATGCAGCAAGCCAAGGACAGACATGTGGGCATGAGAGCAGGGTGGAGTGTTAAAATGGCAAGCGACAGGGAGGTCTGGGTAATGCTTGCGGACAGACCGAAGGTGTTCTGCAAAGCGGTCACCCAGTCTGCGTTTGGTCTCTCCAATGTAGAGGAAACCGCATTGGGAGCAACAAATGCAGTAGACTAAATTGAGGGAAGTGCAAGTGAAATGCTGCTTCACTTGAAAGGAATGTTTGGGCCCTTGGACAATGAGGAGAGGGGAAGTAAAGTGCAACACCTGCCCCTTTCTGCAGTTGCATGGGAAGGTGCTGTGGGAGGGGGTTGAGGTGTAGGGGGTGATGGAGGAGTGGACCAGGGTGTCCCGGAGGGAACGATCCCTGCGGAATGCTGCCGGGGGGGTGAAGGGAAGATGTGTTTGGTGGTGGCATCATGCTGGAGTAGGTGGAAATGGCGGAGGATGATCCTTTGAATGCGGAGGCTGGTGGGGTGATAAGTGAGGACAAGGGGGACCCTATCATGTTTCTGGGAGGGAGAAGAAGGTGTGAGGGTGGATGCGCGGGAGATGGGCCGGACATGGTTAAGGGCCCTGTCAACCACCGTGGGTGGAAAACCTCGGTTAAGGAAGAAGGAGGTCATGTCAGAGGAATTGTTTTTGAAAGTGGCATCATCAGAACAGATGCGACGGAGGCGAAGGAACTGAGAGAATGGGATGGAGTCCTTACAGGAAGCGGGGTGAGAGGTCGGTTTGGAGATCCTCAGGAGACTGAGAACAACTTTCCAGACAGTGGACATTATGACTTAGCAAAATGGGGAAAAGTAAGCCTGCTGGCAGCAACTTTGGACAGGTTCCTGGAAAGATTACTACTCTGCAGAGCATGCAACAATGTATAAATGCAGCCTAGGTTTGGTTGTTAGGAAATTAAGGGGGGGGGCAGGATGGGGAGATATCTTTTCTGTGGTTTAGTGTATTAGTTGCCAAAGTGATGTTTAGCTGATGTTGCTTTTAGTGTATTTGTTACAGCAAAAGGCTTAAAGCGTGAAATCTCATCGTGTAACACTGAGTCTGTCACTGGAAATACAAGTGTCTTTTCAAACGTTATTGGTCTGTATGTGGATTATAACAGTCTGTACAAATTTTTAGTCAAAGGGGAGTTCTTTCCCCAGCAAAGGGGCAGAAAATGCTCTCTCTGGGCTATAGCCATGCAAACATTTAATCCCAGAAGTAGAGTGGTTTTCTGCTGCTATGCGCAGCGGGGTAGGGGGGTGGTAAAATGGTTCCTCATTCCACAAAACATGTTACTTCCACAAAATCCACTACCACCTCATGCTGACATACACAGACCTCAAGAACTCGGGGGCAGAAGTAAAGCAAGCTGCAAGAAAAAGAGCCAGTAGCCTGACTCAGTGAAAGTTTCCAACAGGCTGTGTCCCATATTTTAAGTTGAAGAAGGGTTTGGTGCATTGATGGCTGTGTAATTTGAGTGTCTGTGGTTTCAGAGTACCTTTTATATATTTTACCCTGCATGTTATTTGGGGGTCTCAAAAAGAGAGTCTGTTTTTTGGGAGTATCCATTTATACTAGTTTCACTCTACATTATATTCCATAACATTTCATTAAATATATGCAACTGGTCAACTATCTGAAATGTCAACTCAGTTTCTCTGCCCACAAGGGCTGCCTGGCCTGCTCAGTACTTCCAGCTATTTCTATTCCGCTTTCTAAACATTTCCATTTGCAAAGAATAAAACTGCAAATCCCATGGAGGAGCGGGAAAGCAACTAGAGCAACTTCTGAGTTTAACTACGCATGTGCATTCGCCAGAAGTTGCAGTCAGTTTCACAGAGTAATGATAGCGAACGCTGACAGCTTCACTGTCATTACAACCACAAAATCGGGGCCATAGTATTGCACTTATGCACGCTATTAATCCAAAACTGTTTGAAAAAACACTGTCCCTATACTACCATGGTTAACAGTTACAATATAGGGTGATTCTAAGTTGAGTGGGGAATATTATTGGATCTGGAGTGGTACTGTCATACATATTGATCTGTACAGTGGAGTTGAACTTACAGTCCTGGTCTAGATTACAGAACAATGTACCAAATCCACCACAAAGCTATATTCAGGCTTTTGAAGACTTTTCTTTTTATTCATTCTTGGGATGTGGGCTTCACTAGCTGGGCCAGCATTTATTGTCCATCCCTAGTTCCTCCTGAGAAGGTGGTGGTGGGCTGCTGCCTTGAACCGCTACAGTCCATGTGGTGTAGGTACACCCACAGTGCTGTTAGGAGGGGATTCCATGATTTTGACTCAGTGACAGTGAAGGAACGGTGATATATTTCCAAGTCAGGATGCTGAGTGACTGGGAGGGGAGCTTCCAGGTGGTGGTGTTCCCATGCATCTGCTGCCCTTGTCCTTCTAAATGGTAGTGGTCATGGGTTTGGAAGGTGCTGTTGAAGAAGCCATGGTGAATTCCTGCAGTGCATCTTGTAGATGGTACACACTGCTGCAACTGTGCATCGGTGGTGGAGGGAGTGAATGTTTGTTGATGTGGTGCCAATCAAGTGGGATGCTTTGTCCTGGACGGTGTCAAGCTTCTTGAGTGTTGTGGAAGCTGCACTCATCCAGGCAAGTCGGGAGTATTCCATCACACTCCTGACTTGTGCCTTGTAGATGGTGAACAGGCTTTGGGGAGTCAGAAGGTGAGTTACTCACCACAGAATTCCTAGCCTCTGACCTGTTCTTGTAGCCGTAGTATTTATGTGGCTAGTCCAGTTCAGTTTCTGGTCAATGGTAGCTCCCAGGATGTTGATAGTGGGGGGTTCAGTAATGGTAATGCCATTGAACATCAAGAGCCTATGGTTGGATTCTCTCTCGTTAGAGATGGTTATTGCCTGACCACTTGTGTGGCGTGAATGTTACTTGCCACTTGTCAGCCCAAGCCTGGATATTGTCCAGGTCTTGCTGCATTTGGACATGGAACTGCTTCAGTATCCGAGTCGTCGCGAATGGTGAATATTGCACAATTATCAGCAAACATCCCCACTTCTGACCTTATGATGGAAGGAAGGTCATTGATGAAGCAGCTGAAGATGGTTGGGCCAAGGACACTACCCAGAGGAACTCCTGCAGCGATGTCCTGGAGCTGAAATGACTGACCTCCGACAACCACAACCATTTTCCTTTGTGCTAGGTATGACTCCCACCAGCTGAGAGTTTTCCCCATGATTCCCATTGACTCCAGTTTCGCTAGAGCTCCTTAATGCCATACTCAGTCAAATGCTGCCTTGATGTCAAGGGTAGTCACTCTCACCTCATCTCGGGAGTTCAGTTCTTTTGTCCATGTTTGAACCAAGGCTATAATGAGGTCAGGAACCGAGTGGCCTTGGCAGAACCCGAACTATATACCCTTGAGCCACACTTGTAAACTTCTCCTTTTCTAGGCTATGGGTAATTTTTTAAAATTCATTTACGGGATGTGGGCGTCGCTGACTAGGCCAGCATTTATTGCCCATCCCTAATGCCCTCGAAGGTGGTGGTGAGCTGCCTTCTTGAACCACTGTTGTCCCTGTAGTGTAGGTACACCCACAGTGCTGTTCGGGAGGGTGTTCCAGGATTTTGACCCAACGGCAGTAAAGGAACAGCGATATATTTCCAAGTCAGGATAGCGTGTGGCTTGGAGGGGAACTTCCAGGTGGTGGTGTTCCCATCTATCTGCTGCCCTTGTCCTTCTGGATGGTCAGCTTATACTGACACACATGCTTTTATTCTGGAATACAGAAAATGCATTCTTTACAAGTGCCACAACTTGATAAAGTTCCTCCTTGCAATAGCTTGGTTCATGATCAGGAATTCAGCTTGTGGAGATCTGTGGGAACAAGCAACAGATCCTACAATCCACTATGCAATGCACTGAAGCTCCAGTTTGATCTTGCGAGTTGCTTATTAAAAAAAAATTCACAGGGTATATTCATGCAAATGAACACCACTTAGCCAGGAAATGGACAGACAGATAAATCAACTTAATTATCATACCTCAACTCATGAACTAGATGTGCCGTTATCCTGGTTCCTGATGCTCCCAGAGGGTGTCCTAATGCTATAGCCCCTCCATTTACATTAGTGTTTTCAGGGTCCAATTTTAAAGCCTTTTGTACAGCCAAATACTGAGGAGCAAAGGCTTCATTTACCTTTTGAAGAAAAGATACATCATAATCAATAACAATATAAACGTTAGTTTGAAATACAAGGGTGCTCATTTGGCCGAGGAAGTGAATTGCTGGGCCATGGCCTAGAAAAGTCCCAGCTCCTGTCCTCGATATGTACTGAGTTAGCTAATCTCAGCCAGGGCAACAGCAGCTGTAATTTGCCTCAGGACCCCTGGCTGAGGGAGGGGGATTTCAGTCCAGATTCTTACTCCCAAATCCAATAAATTCTCCTAAAAAGCATGCCATGTGGATGCTGGAAGAGAATGGCACCAAGTATGGGTACAATGCCCCATGACAGAATACTCTACCAAAACTCTCCGTTCTGGCCCACAGGTGAAGAGCGAGCTCATGTGAGGTACAGAAAGAAGCAACATCTTTAGGATATCAAAGGAGGGGAGAAAAGTGGCAAGAAGAGGGATTAGAAAAGAAGCAAAGGGACAAGAGCAGGCCTCTTCAGCCCCTTGAACTTGCTCTGCCATTCAATTAGGTCATGGCTGATTAAAACACTGCTCAAGCCTATAAAAGGGAGGCAGGGAGGTGTGGGGAGGAAGAGAGCTGGATAAACACATGAGGGAAGGAGAGATAGAAAATGAAGCTAAGAGTTAGATGAAGAGGGGTGCGAGGAATCTCTTGCAGTTTAATTATATAATACTTTTACTTATGGCCATCACAAGCCGATTCAAATGGTTTTCACAGACCTCTACCAGATCCATGTCCTTCAAGGATAATCCTGCTTTCTTCAGGACCCCACTGATTGCTGGCACTGGGCCTGCCAGAGACAGAAGAAAAGAGCCAGTAAATAAGGAAACAAGTTTAAGTACTTAAACTATGCCACTAAATTCTCCAGATTTTAAAAACAACAACTATGCAGCAAGTTAGAATATTGAGGCATCAATGTGCCATATGCTGGCAATGCAAACTCACAGTTACCCTACACAGTTCTTAGTTTTAGCCATTCTGACCACAGAAGGCCATGAACAAAGGCCAGATGATTTCCATGGGGAGAGGTATGCAAAGGTATCCACTCTGAAGTTTTAGTGATCACTTCATGAGTAAAATTCATCTTCCTAAATCACTTTTGTTTTCTGGCTAATGGTTGATACTGTACAAGCAGAGACTGGGTTTAAATTTCATGTTTGGTTGGAGTGAGGTAAGGAAGAATGTATTTTGTAGAAAAAGTTACCATTGAAACAACTAATTGCTGTTTTCCTACCCTTTCCCCCTATTAACCAACTTTATTTTTTTCTATCTTCAACCCCACCTATATATTTGATCAAGGAGGGTCAGCTCTCAGGCTTCTGCCAATTTACTTGATAAAATATGTTGATCAGCATCTGAGAGAGAAGAATAGGTTAATGTTTGGAATCTGAGTGCTTATAGAAACTGGCACTGTTAGGTGCCAAAGCTCCTTTAAAGCTGTTTTCATATCACAAGACACCAGGTTGATGTAGCACAGCTTGATGCAAGCCAAATGTAAATCTGCAGAGACTTACTGAACCAGGCGGTACATTAGACCCCTGAAATGGTGTTGAATTTGCATAGAGCCATACAAGCCAGGATATTGCCAGGTTCCATCTTTAACCTCAGAAATCTTAACAAGGGCAGTGGTGAGGAAATGTCACAACTGGGCACCAGAATCCCAAATTAAGTTTGAGGGATGGGGCGGGGAGGGGGACGGGAAGGGAGGAAGAAAGGGGACCAGGGTTATTGTTCCTGATTGCTGTCGGATAGCTCCTGCTGGACGTTACATGCATCCGTAGCTGACTGGCAATAGCAAGATGAAGCTGGTGATGCTCTTCATTGGTGAATAGCCATAGGCCTGCACATAAAATTTGATTTTGGAGGACTGCCAGTGTCCAGGTAACTACAACCTAGTGAAATTCAGCATCTTCTGCAGAGTGAGAGAGAAATTTGGAAACAAGATGATGACGACGTCCTCATCCTGTTGGGAACCATTTGTGTAAACTCACATCCCAACATTCCAAGCGTGCACTGGATCCCACTTCACATCTAAATTAGGCTCCCACAGCACACTTAAAATATTTTTTCCATAAAAGAAACAAAACAACAGGCATGGCATTGAAATTATATTGTCATAAACCAGCTTAACAAATTCACCTGAAATTCCCCATCACACTATTTTAAGTTAGTGTGATCCCAAAAGGGAGAGAGGATTTTCAGATGGAAGAATTAAGTATTTTAACTACAAACGCTAAACTGGGCAAACTTAGATGGCCTAATAAAAGATGATATATAAGCAGTAAAAGAGCCCGATGCTGGACTGCTTAGAATTTGGTAGTGCAGGCATCATTGAAAGAGAATTTACCGGCAGAGTCAGTTCCTGGCAAGCTTTATGATTAGTTTTCCTCCCAGTGTTTTGTCTCATCATAGCAATGACTGATACTAGGCAACTTCTTACCACTGAAACCTATGCAGTGAATGTTGGCAGGCTCAACTGTGCAGAGGACCATAATCAATCACTCTCATCCTTTATGTATGTATGATCCTTCTCCCATTGCAGCACATCAGTCAGCAACTGGTTTATTTTTGCTTTCCAAATGTGGTGGTGCAGAGGCTACATGCAGCTACCAAATGCTGCTCTGACAGATCAATTTACTTTGCCATAGTATCACCCACCCCTCCAAAACCCAAGGGCGGTTTCAATCATTAAGAGAACAAGAATTTAGAGTTAAGCAAACAATTCTCAATCAATTTTTAAGCTTTATATTTAATTACATCATTGCATCAGCAATTGTGCTTCCCATCTGTTCACCAGCCTGGGAAAATCTTTACTTTTACCGATGGTAGTGGTACTCACCAATTCCCATAATGCTTGGGTCACATCCACACACATGATGGGCCACTATTCTGGCCAGTGGCGTCAGCTTGTGTTTCTGGACTGCGTCTTCACTGGCTATAATCACTGCAGCAGCTCCATCACACACTCCCTAAGGAAAATACATTAAATATAGCTTTTGGGAACTATAAATTGTACTATTGCTCTCAAGACAAATCTGGTTATATTTGTTCAATAATCTTAGGCAATCTAGAATCTAGGGTAGTAACTGCCTATTTACACTTCTATGGATTCATGAGTCCTGTAACACAATGAAAGTAAAGAAAACACACTGAGTATTAAAGGACCAAGCTATGTAAGCCAGGAAGGTCCCAGTTTGGATCTCAATCTGCTGACTGTAGCAGCAGTTGGGGCATTCCAACTCACTTCAATGTTCCCAATTAGGGAGAGGTTAGAGAACCAAAAAAATCTAACATTTGTGTTCCTAATTTCTACCCTGCAATTCCTGCTGCAAAGCAACCACGTGTTGGCATCAGGGAAAAAAAAGATCAAGCTTGGTTGTGAAGGCCTCCTTAGTCAGTAGTCTCTGAACATTCACTATCTTGGCTCACACATGAAGCATAATCACTTCAACAAATAACAACTACAACAACTTGCATTTATATCACATTTGTAATGTGGTGCAATATTCCAAGATGCTTCACAGGAGGCTTATCAGGAAAAAAAATCTGACACCAAGCCACAAAGAGAGATATGGGCACTTAGAAAAATTCAAGGCAATCAGGCAGAGTCAATATGGTTTTGTAAAAGGTAAATCATGTTTAACTAATTTATCGGAGTTCTTTGAAGGAGTCACATGTGCTGTGGAGAAAGGGGAACTAGTGGATGTACTGTACTCAGATTTCCAGAAGGCGTTTGATAAAGTGCCACGTCAAAGTTATTGCAGAAAATAAAAGCTCATGGTGCAGGGGGTATATATAGACATGGATAGAAGATTGGCTAGCTAAAGGAAGCGAGTTGGCATAAATGGGTCTTTTTGGTTGGCAGCATGTGACAAGTGGTGTGCCACAGGAATCAGTGCTGGGGCCTCAACTTTTTACAATTTATATAAATGACTTAGATGAAGGGACTAAAGGAATGGTTGCTAAATTTGCTGACGACACAAAGATAGGTAGGAAAGTAAATTGTGAAGAGGACCTAAGGAGGCTACAAAGTGACATAGATAGGCGAAGTGAGTGGGCAAAGGTCTGGCAAATGTGAAATCACTCATTTTGGCAAGGAGAATAAAAAAGATTATCTAAGTGGTGAGAGATTGCAGAGCTCTGAATTCAGAGAGATCTGGGTGTCCTAGTGCATGAATCACAAAAAGGGTTAGCGTGCAGGTGCAGCAGGTAATTAGGAAAGCTAATAGAATGTTATCATTTATTGTGAGGGGAATTGATTATAAAAGTAGGGAGGTTATGCTTCAGCTATACAGGGCATTGGTGAGACCAGTCTGGAGTATTGTATACAGTACTGATCTCCTTATTTAAGGAAAGATGTAAATGTGTTAGAAGCAGTTCAGAGAAGGTATGCTAGACTATTTCTAGGACTGGGCGGGTTATCTTATGAGGAAAGGCCAGACAGGTTAGGGCTTAGGAATTTAGAAGAGTAAGAGGCGACTTGATTGAAACACACAAGATCCTGAGGGGTCTTGATAGGGTGGATATGGAGAGGATGTTTCCTCTTGTGGGAGAATCTAGAACTAGGGGGGGGTCACTGTTTAATAATAAGGGGTTGCTCATTTAAGACAGGTGAGGAGAAATTTTCTGAGGGTTGAGAGTCTTTGGACTCTCTTCCTCAAAAGGTGGTGGAAGCAGAGTCGTTGAATATTTTTAAGGCAGAGCTAGATAGATTCTTGATTAACAAGGGGCTGAAAGGGAGGTAGGCAGGAATGTGGGCTTGAGGTTACATTCAGATCAGCCATGACCTTACTAAATGGCAGAGCAGGCTCAAGGGGCCAAGTGGCCAAGTCCTGCTCCTAATTCGTAGGTTCATATATCAGATGACCAAAAGCTTGGTCAAAGAGGTAGATTTTGAGACATGCTTTAGAGGAGGAAAGGGAAGTAAGGATGCAGAGTGTTTTGTGGAGGGAACTTCAGAGCTGAAGTGCGGCTGCCAATGGTAAAGCAATTAACATTGGGATGCACAAGAGGCCAGAATTAGAGGAGTAAGCGATCCAAGAGAATTATAGGGCTGGAGGAGGTAACAGAGATAGGGAGGGACAAGGCCATGGAGGATTTGAAAAAAGGATGTGAATTTTAAAACAAAACACTGCCGTGCTGGGTGATAGGGGAACAAAACTGTGTGAATTAAGATACAGGCAACAGCTTTTTTCGACGATCTTAAGTTTATGGAGGATGGAAGGCTGGCCATGAGCACCAAATCTATGGGTAACAAAAGCAAGAATCAAGATTTCAGCAGATGAGCTGAGGCAGATGCAAAGAAAGGTGATGTTACAGACTGGAAATAGTTAATCTTAGTGATAGACATTTTTGTGGTTGGAAGCTCATCTCAGTTTCAGATAGGACGCCAAGTTTGTGCACAGTCTGATTCCTGAGACAGTG
This sequence comes from Cetorhinus maximus, assembly GCF_964194155.1. Classification (NCBI taxonomy): domain Eukaryota; kingdom Metazoa; phylum Chordata; class Chondrichthyes; order Lamniformes; family Cetorhinidae; genus Cetorhinus; species Cetorhinus maximus. The sequence goes on along the minus strand of NC_135879.1, from coordinate 211,279,915 downwards.
ACCATGGTGAGGGATGGAATCAGCGGATAGGAAATGGAGATTGACTAATATTGTGAATCATAATCCAAACATAAAAGTTAGTGCTTCTGGAATAGGGGGAGACTAAGGGTAAACTAGAGAAACAAAATAATTTGATGCCAAAATTTGCTAACACAAAATCTGAAATTAAGTAGACTCGACAACATTTCACAAGGAGGGGGTTTTGGAACATACTGAAGCATTTCCTGCAGTGACCGTGCCATTTTTCTTGAACACAGTTGGTAGCTTGGCCATTTGCTCCGCAGTGGTCTGTGGTCTGGGGTGCTCATCATGTGTTACAGACTGCACTCCTTTCTTGACTTTCACCTCAATTGGAGCCAACTCCTCATTGAAGTAACCGGCTTCATGGGCTGAAAGACATTATGTATTTTGTATCATAGTAAGTGCACACATGCATTTATTACCTGCTTCTCAATCTATAGTACCAGGCATCAGCTATTGCCCAAGTTTCCTTTCCAGTGAAGAAAGAAATTACGAACAATTTTTCTTCAAAAACAGACCAAAGCACTAATAATACTAATACCAAACATGTTTGAATTAACAAATTACTGGGGAGAAACTAAGATGTTTATTGGGAATTTTTTTGAAATGACAAAGACAAAGTCATTCCTCCATTTCTTTGTGAAACCAAGTGATAACAGAGTTTGTAATTTCCCTCACACTATCTTTTCCTGAAAAATGAAAGTTATTGAAGATCCCATTAAAGGTATAATTTTAAAATTACATAATATTACAATTTTCTTTTTAGAGTTAGGTTCAAGGAGTTACCTCAAGTCCTGATGGGCCATTTAAATAATTAACAATGCTTTTATTTTCAGGTTTTTAATTTTATTAAATGGATTAATTGGGACAGGAGTATGAAGTGGGGATTTTAACAACATTAAAAGCCTTATTTTAAACTTCCTTCCAATTAATAAATTTCACTATTAAAGAAAAATGCAAACATTTATGAAGGATTGGTTGTACAAAAAAGTATCCCTACAATCTGTATTCACGGTTATAGGCTACAACACATGCACTCAAGATATTAGCAGACAAACAATTGTGGTGTACAGATTCTACCTGATGAGATATCAACTACAAAGCTGCTGAAAGATGTTTTTAATTACTGATTTTAAGATTTTAAGGTAATTTATTTAAAAGCCAATTGTATTTTTGATGCATTCATTTTAGATATTTAGTATTTGCAGTTACCTTTTTATTTCTACTTAATCTAATAATCTTTCCTACAATTCACGTTAAAAAGTGTCCTCACATGCAGATTTTGCATGTGACACAGCAGCACTGAGCACTCACCAGTTTTCCATCTCTGCTGAGCCTTCAATGCATATGCATCACACTCCTCCCTGCTTATTTCATATTGCTCAGCAAGGTTCTCTGCTGTAAGACCCATAGGAGTTTTAATGTGGAGATCTGTCAATCCTGCCCATAAGGTGTCTTCCATCTGTACAGAAATGTTTCACAACTATTAAAAATTAAACTAATTTTAGTTAAATTCAGAAAATTTTCTGCATGTTTACTGGAGGTAATGATGATAAACACTGACAGTTTCATCTCCTAACATCATGAGGCCAGCGTCAGTATCCAGAAAACACAGTGCTTTGCCCCAACAATAAGACTTAAAACCCTTACTGTACTGCTGCCTCATTTTCATTTAGAATATTAGCTAGTTCTGCAGCATCTTCACATGAGCTATATTTTAGTTTATTGGCAGTGCTTTCAAATCCTTTCTATTGTTCACAAGCTTTAAGCCAGGAATATGGTGGAATACTCTCCAAATATCTAGATGGGCTCAGCTGCAACATTTAAGAAGCTTGACATCATCAGCTTAATATACACCACTAGCATCAAGGCTCAATTATTCATCCCCTCCTCCATATACTATTGTTAAATACACTGTAGTAACTCAACTAGGCCAAATTTTCCAGTTTCCAGTGCACAACTGAAGATGCGCGTCAGGACCCTGTGGAAGTCCTGACACGCAGACCTCCAAGGGAATTGCCTGAGAAGTTTAAACTTCCGATGGGCAATTCCCCTGCTTCCCAGGATCCTCCACAAATAGCTCAGAGTGAAAAACAGAGTCAGAGACTTGGGACAGATCCATGAGACTTACCTGGATAATTACCCAAAAATGTTAAGATAAAAGCAAAAAACTGCGGATGCTGGACATCCAAAACAAAAACAAAAATACCTGGAAAAACTCAGCAGGTCTGGTAGCATCTGCGGATAGGAACACAGTTAACGCTTCGAGTCTGAATGACCCTTCAACAGAACTAAGTAAAAGTAGAAGAGGGGTGAAATATCAGCTGGTTAGGCGGGGTGGGGGGGGGGGTGGGGAAGTTGGACAAGTAGAGCTGGATAGAGGGCCAGTGATAGGTGGAGATAACCAAAATGTGTCCAAAAGATCATCATCATCAAAATTTGAGGAATAGGTGGAGATATTTAGTAAAATAAGTGGAGATAACCAAAAGATGTGACATCTTTTGGTTATCTCCACCTATCACTGGCCCTCTATCCAGCTCTTCTTGTCCCACCACCCCCCTCCCTTAAGCCAGCTTACATTTCACCTCTCTTCTATTTTTACTTAGTTCTGTTGAAGGGTCATTTGGACTCGAAACGTTAACTGTGTTCCTCTCCGCAGATGCTGCCAGACCTGCTGAGTTTTTCCAGGTATTTTTGTTTTTGACCCAAAAATGTTAGACTGATTAAAAACTGATCTAACAGCTGGGTGATGCCACACTTGACCCCACCCCATCAGCTCCAACTTACTACCCCGACCACCTGAATACTCTCTGACCTAACTATCACCCGACCCAATCTGACTGCCCATCCACCTCACCCACCTACCCACTCATCCATTCCCTAACTTTCGAAGACTGGACCTTTAATGCTTGCCATACAGCAGTTAGTGCCATAAAAAGGGGGCTATTCTGCCATCCCTGACTCTACTCAGTTCCAACAGAATTCCCCAAGGGCTGCTGCACTGCGCATTTCTCGGACAGCCAGGATCGGAAAGTCCCGGAAGAAATGTGTAGCAGTGTCTGGTCGGGAGAATCTGTGTGTGCAGCAGCTATCTGCTCAACATTGCTGTTGCCTGGAAGATTCAGACCACAAGCTTACTCTGACAATGCTTTTATCATTGGTGGTCAAAGTCTTAGAATGCCCTACTTAACGCCATCATGGGAGCACTATTACAAATACTCCAGTAGTTCAAAGAGAAGGCCCATCACCTCACAGGAAATAAATAGCACAGGCAATTGCCTCAAGAACAAAAATATATCTACACGTAGCTGTCATTACAAAATATTTTGCGATAAAACTGACAGAATTCCTTACGGTTCCAACATTTTTATTGAATGTTCTTCCATTTTTCACCACCCTGCAGATGAAAGGCAGTTTCTTCTAGTCTCATGAATTTTACAATTGAATCCTTCAGTTTCAAGCCTATAGTTAAAGCAATTTGTCCTACTCTTCCAAAGCACTGCTCAAAGCCGTAACATATTGCACTGATCACAGGTTAGAATGTTTCATGACTGTAGAGCTTTAGCTTTACACCAGGAAAATTTTAAACAGTTGATCATTTGTCTTAATCACCATTAATGCCTGAAGTAATGGATTTGCAGCAAATGGTAATGTTACTGGATTATTGCTCCAGGGACACGAGTTCAACTTCCATCATGGCAGCTGGGAGGCTTTAAATTCAATTAATGCAATAATTTGGAATTAAAAGCTTGCCAAAGTAACAATGATCATGAAACTACCAGATTGTTATAAGAACCCATCTGGTTCACAAATATCCTTCAGGGGAGGAAATCTGCCATTCTTACTTGGTCTGGCTTACATGTGACCCCAGGCTTACAGCAACGTGGGTTGACCCCTAACTTCCCTCTGATAGCCTAGCAAGCCATTCAGTTATATCAAACTATTACAGAAAAGTCAAAGGAATGAAACTGGAAGGAGCAGCCAACAATTCTCTATCATCATCCCCGAGTATGCCTTTATCTATCGGCAGATAAACCCATCAGAAGTGGTGGTACAATGGTATACAGTCAGGAGAGAGGGCCCCGGGAGTCCTCAACATTAACTCCGTAAGTAATGTAACTAAGGCAAGGAAATCTCCTGCTGATTACAAGCTGCCACCCTCCCTCAGCTAATGAATCAAGTTGAAGCTGTGAAGGTAGTAAGGGCACAGAAAGAGTGTGGCTTGGTAGCCCCACTACTGACCAAGCTGGCTGAACCCTGAAGGATATATCTGCCAGGTGACAGGTGGTGAAAGAGCGAACAAGAGGGGAAAATCTACTTGGCCTCATCCTCATCAATCTACCTGTCACAGATCTATCTATCCATGATAGCATTGGCAGGAGTGGCCAACACACAATCCTTGTGGAAACAAAGTCCCATTTTTGCACCGAGGACATCCTCCATCATGTTGTATGACACTACCACTGTGTTAAATGGGATACGTTCAGAACAGTTCTAGCAGCTCAAATCTGGGCATCCATGAGATGCTATGGGCCATTAGCAGCAGCAAAATTGTATTCAACCACAATCTGCAACCTCATAGCCCAGCATATCTGTCACTCTGCCATTACCATCAAGTCAGGAGACCAACCTTGGTACAATGAAGAGTATAGCAGAGCATGGTAGGAGCAGCACCAAGCATTGTGAACTGTGAGGGTGGTGTAGAACTTCAAAAGGACTTGGACAAGTTGGTGGAATGGGCAGAGAGGTGGCAGATAAAATTCAATGCAGAGAAATTTGAAGGGATTCATTTTAATAGAAAGAACATGGAGACACAATATAAAATAGGGGGTACAACTCTAAAGGTGTTGCAGGAGCAGAGGGACCTGGGTGTATATGTGCATAAGTCATCAAAGGTGGCAGGACAGGTTGAAAGAGTGGTTACTAAAACATACAGTACCCTGGGCTTTATTAATAGGGGTTTAGAGTACAAGAGCAAAGAAGTTATGTTGAACTTGTATAAGCCACCAGTTCGGCCTCAGCTGGGGTATTGCATCAATTTCTGGTGCTGCACTTTAGGAAGGATGTAAAGGCTTTGGAGAGAGTGCAGAAAAGATTCATGAGAGTGGTTCCTGGGGTGAGAAGCTTCAGTTATGAAGATAGATTGGAGAAGTTGGGACTGTTTTCCTTAGAGAAAAGGAGGCCGAGAGGAGATTTGATGGAGATATTCAAAATCATGATGGATCTGGACAGAGTAGATAGGGAGAAATCATTCCCACGCATGAAGGGATTGAGAATGAGAGGGCACAGATTTAAAGTAATTGGCAAAAGAAGCAATAGTGAAATGAGAAGAAACTTTTTCACACAGTGAGCAGTTAGGGTCTGGAATGCGCTGCCTGAGAGGGTGGTGGAGGCAGGTTCAACTGAAGCATTCAAAAGGGAATTAAACTGTTATTTGAAAAGGAAGAATGTGCAGGGTTACAAAGCAGGAGAATGGTACTAGGGGAGTTGCTCATTTGGAGAGCTGGTGCAGTTAAGATGGGCCAAATGACCTCCTTCTGCACCTTAACAATTCCGTGATTCTTAGATCCAAAATGAGAAGCTACAACACAGGATTACATGCATGTTAAAAAGCAGCAGCATGCAACAGACAAAGCTAATTGATTCCACAACCAATGGATCAGATTAAAACTCTGCAGTCCTGCCACATCCAGTCATGAATGATGGTGAACAATTTAATTAACCAGAGGAGGGCAGTTCAACAAATACCCCCATCTTCAATGATGAAGGAGCTCAACACATCAGTGTCAAAGACAAGGCTGAAGCATTCACAACCATCTTCAGCCAGAAGTGCCAAGTGGATGATCCATTTCAGCCTCTTCTGCCAAGATCCCCAATATCACAGATGCCAGTCTTCAGCCAGTTCGATTCAGTTGATATGATATCAAGAAACACCTAAAGGCACTGAATACAGCAAAGGGCCCTGACAAGATACCAGATGTAGTACTGAAGACTGTACTTCAGAACTAGACATGCCCCATGCCAAGCTGTTCCAGTACACCTACAACACTGGCATCTACCCGGCAATGTGGAAAATTGTCAAGGTACGTACTGTCCACAAAAAACAGGACAAATCCAACCTGGCCAATTATTGCCCCATCAGTCTACTCACAATCCAAAGCAAAACAAGGGAAGATGTTGTCATAGTGCTATCGAGTGGCACTTACACAGCAATCATTTGCTAAGTTTGGGTTCTCCCAGGGTCACTCGTTCCAGACCTCATTACAACCATCAGCTGAGGTATAAGTGACATTGACATCAAGGCAGCATTTGACCAAGTGTGGCATCAAGGAGCCAGAGCAATACTGAAGTCAATGGGAATCAGGGGGCAAGCTCTCCACTGGTTGGAGATCTACCTAGCATAAAGGAAGATGGTTGCATTTGTTAGAGACCAATCATCTCGGCCCCAGGACATTGCTGTAGAAGTTCCTCAGGATTGTGTTCTACGCCTAAACATTTTCAGTTACTTCATCAATGATTTTCCCTTCACAAGGTCATAAGTGGAGGTGTTTGCTGATGATTGCACAATCTTCAGTACCATTCACAACTCCTGAAATACTGAAGCAGTCCATGCCCACATGCAGCGAAATCTGGACAACATTAAGGCTCAGACAGCTAAGTAACATTCAAGCCACAAAATGCCAAGGAATAATCATCTACAACAGGAGAATATATAACCATCTTCCCTGGACATTCACCATCTCTGAAGCTCCCATCAACATTCTGGAGGTTACTATTGACCAGAAACTTAACTGGACTAGCCATATAAATACTGTGGCTACAAAAAACAGATTAGAGGCTGGGAATTCTGAAGTAACTCACCTCCTGACTCCCCAAAGCCTGTCCACCATCTACAAGGCACAAGTCAAGAGTGTGATGGAATACTTCCCACTTGCCTGGATAAGTGGGGTTCCAACAGCACTCAGGAAGCTTGACACCATCCAGGACAAAGCAGCCCACTTGTTCAGCAGCTTGTCCGTTGCCTTAAACATTCACTCCCTCCACCACTGGCACACAGAGTGCGTACACAAATACAGTGTGTACCATCTACAAGATGCACTGCAACAACTCACCAAGGCTCCTTTCAACAGCACCTTTCAAACCTGCAACCTTTATCACCTAGAAAGACAGGGCAGCAGTGGTATGGGAACACCACAAGTTGCATGTCCTACACAAAGTCATACACCATTCTGACTTGGAACTTCATCACTGTTCCTTCACCGTCGCCGAGTCAAAACCCTGAAACTCCCTTCCTAACGTACAACACATGGACTGCAGTGGTTCAAGGAGGCATCTCAACACCTTCTTAGGGGCAATTAGAGATAGGAAAAAAATGCTGGTCCTTCCAGTGATGCCCATATTTCCATGATTGAATAAAATAAGTACATTTTACCTTGATGTCAACGCCAAGCTTTGTGCCAAATCGTATATTTCGAACAGCATATGGGGCTTGGCTCATGCTTTCTGATCCTCCACACAATACAATCTCCGATTCTCTAAGGCAGATTTCCTGCAACAAAGGGAATATTTTATATTAAAAATGCACATACCGTTTAAAATCTGAATGAATTTATCCATTCATTGATGATACTGCATTGGCGGCATATTCCCCCAAGAACCTAGCTCATTATACTTTATGAGAGATGCAAAAAAATGTTTTAAAAATACACCCTTAAAATGTATAATGCACATTTATCTAAAAAATGCCAATGTATTTGACTGGCCTACTTTTGGTCCAAGTTCTATGTTCCTATGGCTACACAGAATTGCGACAAAAGTGAGAATGGTGATTAAAAACCTCTAACCACCCATACTGCAAATTAAAAAGAACATCGTAAGTCCACATACAGCAGCTCAAATGTCATTATTTCAGTTTAATCTCTAAATGTTCTAATACTTTAATTGTAGAGTTATGACTAAATGGGGTAGAGGATATAAATCACTAAGCACAGATGATAATGATTTTAAAAAAAGCAAACAAGGCACTGGGCTTCATTTTGAGGGATAGAAATAAAAAACGGAGAAGTTATGTTAAACTCCTATATAACCTTGCTTAGATCACACTTGGAGTACCATGAGCAATTCTCCTCTCCATGTTATATATAAAATAAAAGATTTCTGAGAATGATACCAGATCTGAGAAGATCAGGGAAGACTGAAGAGGCTCAGGTTCTTTTCTCTGTACTGAGGGGTGACCTGATAGAGGTCTTTAAGATTATGAAAGGTTTTGATAGGGTGGATGGAAAGATGCTGTGAGCAAGACCAGAACTAAGGGCCATAATTATAAGATGACCACTGCCAAATCCAACACGGAATCAGGAGAAACCTGCTGACCCAGAAAATAACTAGAACACAGAACTCGCTATCAAAAGGTGTAGTCAAGACCAATAGATTAGATGCATGCAAGGGGATGCCAGATAACAAATGAAGGAGAATGGAATAAAAGGATATGCTGATAGGATTAGACGAAAAACGGTGGGAGGAGGCTCAAGCAGTTATGTGGACCCATTGGGCTGAGTGGCCTGAATACAATGGAGTACTATGTGATGTTGCACTTCCTGCCATCTGCTCACATAGCTGCCAATCTTTTAAATCTGGCTCATAATGATTTATCTAAAATAAAAACAGAAAATGTTTGAAATGCTCAGCAAGTCAGGCAGCACCTGGGGAGTGTGAAACAATGGTAACATTTCAGGCTGATGTTTAATTAGAATGGAAAAAAAGTTAGCGATGCAAAATGTTTTAAGCAAGTACAGAGGCAGAGAAAGTGGAGGGGAGGGAGAAAAGAACAGAAGGGCAGTCTATGATATGGTGGAATACAGAAAAGATTAAATGTCAAAAGGGATGATGGTAGAGGATGAGGTGTCTCATACTATTTCCAGCCAGCTCATTAGCAGCATAAGTGGTTTACTGTTAACTCTGGGCATACTAGATGGTGTATAAAGTCACATTTTAGTTCATAGAGAGCAAGGCCTGTTTTTGACTTGGGCATGATGAAAGGTATTGGACAAAATCCAACAACAGATTATTGTGGATTGCCTCCAAGTGTGGCAATATGCCTTTGAGAGGCTGAAGGGAGCACCTTGAAGGTAATGTTTGGAAAGCGCAAGGAATGTCTGTTGCAATTGTTGCTTTCTCAGTGACAGCAAAATACAAGTTCAACTTCTCAGAAAAGATATGGGCCTAAATATTTCATCATGGCTTGGAATGTCAATGCAAGCAATGGAAGAGCTCCCTACTGTTCATTTAAGTGGTCCAATTATGAAGCAATGTGGCAAAAAAGGTATAATGGTTGCAAAGAAGAATATCTCCAGCCTGTGCTGACTTATTGCTCAGCACCGTGGAGGGGTAGTGAACCACAATGCAAATATATGTCTTCAAAGTTTCTCATGAAATTCAGATTGAAGCATAATTGAGGATATCATTCATAGCACTCAATTTGAACAGCTAGCACAAGGTGGCTAGCAGTTTCTGGTTAGGTCCTTATCACAATGAAGGCACAGAACTGATGAGGTAATTCTAAGGCTTGACAACTGCCTCTGAGTGCCATCTAGTGGCCGAGTTGAGGGCTCTATATTTGCCGTGATTAATTGTAAAGCAAGCTGAACTTCTGAACTTCCAATTATTAGAAACATCATTAATTAGAGCACGGTATGCATCTATGCTGCGAGCAGGAGGATGATACCGCACTTAGCTAGTTGATGGTGAATTGTCCTGCTCACCATGCCACTTGTGAGGACTATTCTTGGTATCTGCTGTTTACTAAGTAAGGGTTCGAATGTACGGTCACTGATTGCTGGTAATTAACTAATAACAATGCTTCTGAGGAGTGCAGAGGCTGTGATCAAATAGACTCCAAATTGACATCCCTGCTGATGCAAGACTGGAACACAGTCAATCTTCCATTGTAGACCTGGGCCAGGTGAGTCCATAATACTCAAGGGCATTCAGCAGCCAGCCTCTTTTGTTTGCAAAAATATACTTTATTCATAAAATATCTGAAAGAACATTACAAAACATTTCAAATTGGTCATCACAGAAGGTGCAATAATATTCAAGTTTTCCACACTGATCATGTTGCATCGAGGTGCTTGCTTCAAAACAATCAAAGGAACATTACCGACATTTCAAAATGGTCATAACAGACAGCGCCATGGAATTCAAGTCGACTACATAGATCATGTTACACTGAGGTGCTTAAATACAATTGCGGCACATGTGGTATTCACTGTTTGCATTCAATGCGAGTCATTCCCAGCCCCTCGGTGCACTGTGGCAGAAAGGTCTTAGACAGCGACCTTGCCACATTGCACCTCTGCATCGGCTACCCCAAGTTATAGTGCTCCCTTCAGCATGTAATCCTGGACCGTGGAATGGCACCAGTCTGCAACACTCGATTGCTGTCTAAGACAACTCTGCACTGGAAGACCAACAAGTTTTGGGCAGACCAAAGAGCATCTTTCACCGAGTTGATGATCCTCCAGCTGCAGTTGATGTTTGTCTCGGTGCGCATCCCTGGGAACAGCCTGTAGAGCACAGAGTCCTGTGTCACAGGGCTGCTCGGGATGAACCTTGACAAAAACCACTGCATCTCTCTCCAGGTCTTCTTTGCAAAGAGACATCCACAAGCAAGTGGATAACAGTCTTGTCCCCACCACAGCCACCTCGGGTGCAACGTGCGGAAGGGGATGAGACTCCTGGCATGTAGGTAGGATCTGATGGGGAGGGCCTTTCTCACCACCAGCCAAGCTACGTCTTGGTGCTTGTTGGAAAAGTTCTGGTGATGAGGCATTCTGCCAAATGACTTTAACAGTTTGCTCAGGGAACCAGCCAGCCTAGTTAGATGATAGATCTTCTATCCAGTTCCAGTGGAATCTCACTCACCCCCCACCCCATCACCAAATGCCTCACCTCCTGATAATCTTAAACCCAGGGTGAACAAGCAGAAAACTAAGTCTCTGTTCCCCTCACAGATGCTGCCTGACCTGTTGAGCGAGTGTTTCCAGAATTTTCTGTTTTTAAATGTTAAAAGCAGGAAGATGTGCTGGTAATCTGCATGGTTTAGACTAATAAAACTCCAGCAATATGCCTCTACATATTTAGAATACCTTAAATGTTGGTTGTTGTTAATCCGTGCTTAGGTTTCTAAACTTTGCTGGTAGGCTCTATGCCTATGAGGATAGTGTGTGTTTCATAAGGGACAAAGTTCAACTGTATTAATTTCTCAGTAGCTTGGTTTGGATGGCCTAAACTTCTGGCAGTGTGTAAGAGGGAAGAAAGTCATAACCCTGTGACAAGTTCAATTTGCATTAATGAAGACCATAAGACCATAAGACATAGGAGCAGAAATTAGGCCATTCGGCCAATCAAGTCTGCTCCGCCATTCAATCATGGCTGATAAGTTTCTCAACTCCATTCTCCCGCCTTCTCCCCTTAATCTTTGATCCCCTTACCAATCAAGAACCTATCTATCTCGGTCTCAATGACCTGGCCTCCACAGCCTTCTGTGGCAATGAATTCCATAGATTCACCAGTCTCTGACTAATGAAGTTTCTCCTCATCTCTGTTCTAAAAGGTCTTCCCTTTACTCTGAGGCTGTGCCCTCGGGTCCTAGTCTCTCCTACTAATGGAAACATTTTCCCCACATCCACTCTATCCAGGCCTTTCAGTATTCTGTAAGCTTCAATCAGATCCCCCCTCATCCTTCTAAACTCCGAGTATAGACCCAGAGTCCTCAAACATTCCTCATATGTTAAGCCTTTCATTCCTGGGATCATTCTCGTGAACCTCCTCTGGACCCTCTCCAGGGCCAGAACATCCTTCCTAAGATACGGGGCCCAAAATTGCTCACAATATTCTAAATGTGGTCTGACCAGAGCCTTATAAAGCCTCAGCAGCACACCCCTGCTTTTATATTCTAGTCCTCTCGAAATAAATGCCAACATTGCATTTGCCTACCTAACTACCGACTCAACCTGTAAGTTAACCTTAAGAGAATCCTGGACTAGGACTCCCAAGTCCCTTTGCACTCCAGATTTCTGAATTCTCTCCCCATTTAGAAAATAGTCTATGCCTCTATTCTTCCTACCAAAGTGCATGACCTCACACTTCCCCACGTTGTATTCCATCTGCCACTTCTTTGCCCATTCTCCTAACCTGTCCAAATCCTTCTGCAGCCTCCCCGCCTCCTCAATACTACTTGTCCCTCCACCTATCTTTGTATCATCTGCAAACTTAGCCAGAATGCCCTCAGTTCCTTCATCTAGATCATTAATGTATAAAGTGAAAAGTTGTGGTCGCTACTCTGACCCCTGCGGAACTCCACTAGTCACTGGCCGCCATCCTGAGAAGGACCCCCTTATCCCCACTCTCTGCCTCCTGCCAGACAGCCAATCTTCTATCCATGCTAGTACCTTGCCTCTAACACCATGGGCTCTTATCTTACTGAGCAGCCTCCTGGATTAATTTAAATGGTGAATCATGAAAAATGCCTTCAAGCATTGCAAATCTGTGTGGGTCAATAATTGGATTACCCATTCAGCCACAAAGAGCTGATTTAGATCCAATATTCCATTGCTCAGGTGGCATTTTGGAGCCACCTTGATTTCAATGGGTATACCCCCATTTAAAAGCATGTTCCAATAGTTTTTTCATTTTAGCAGAGTTTGTAAATTAGGGAAGTTTCCCCCAATGGCACTGCCTCCATTTTCCTTTTAGTGCTGTTACTACACTCAATCTTGAAAAAAAATCTGTTGCTTCGCTCACCACTTCTTCTGACTGTCCTGCTCCCTCCTTCCTGCTCAATGCTTCCCTCCCGCCCCCTTGTGGTCAAAGCATAGCATAGATAAATGATTAGTTAGCTAACAGAAAGCAGGGAGTAATGATAAATGGGTCCTTTTTGGGTTGGCAAGCTGAACTAGTGGAGTTCCACAGGGATAAATGCTGGGACCTCAGCTATTTACAATCTACATCAATGATTTGGCTAATGCAACTGAATGTATGGAACTAAATTTGCCAAATACACCAAGATAAGTAGGAAAGTAAGTTGTCAAGAGGAAGTACAGAGTCTGCAAAGGGATATAGACAGGTTATGTGAGTGGGCAAAAATTTGGCAGATGGAGTATAACGTGGGAAACATGTGAACTTGTCCACTTTGGCAGGAAGAATATAAAAGCAGTATATTATTTAAATAGGGAGAGATTGCAGAGCTTGGTGGTACAGAGAGATCTGCGTGTCCTGGTACATAAATCACAAAGTTAGTCTGCAGGTACAGCAACTGATTAGGAAGGTAAATTGAATGTTGTCATTTATTGCAAGGGGAATGGAATATAAATGTAGGGAAGTATTACTGCAGCTGTGCAGGGCCTTGGTGAGACCACATCTGGAGTAGTGCATGCAGTTTTGGTCTCCTTATTTGAAAAAGGATATCACTCTTAGAAGCAGTACAGAGAGGGTTCACTCCACTCATTCCTGGGATGAAGGGATTGTCTTATGAAAAAAGGTTGGGTCCATACCCACTGCAATTTAGATGATGATAGGTGATCTTATGAAACATATAAAAGGTCCTGTGGGGATTTGATAGGGTGGATGTTTCTACTTGTGGGGGACACAGTTTAAAAATAAGAGGTCTTCTTTAGAAGACAGATGAGGAGAATTTTTTTCTCTCAGCAGATCATTGGTATGTGGAATTCTCTTCCCCAGAAAGCAGTGGAGGCTGGGTCATTTAATTTATCCAAGGCAGAGTTAGACAGATTTTTGATCGACAAGGGAGTCAAGGGTTATGGGGGGCAGGCAGGAAAGTGCAGTTAAGACCACAACCAAGTCAGCCATGATCTTACTGAATGGCGAGTAGGCTTGAAAGGCCGAATGGCCTACTCCTGCTTTCCCATGTTTCTTGCCTCCCACTCCCTACTTCCTTCACCTGACCCTTCCATTTGCTGCTTCCCTCTCACTCTCTTCTTCCCACTCACTACTTCCCTCCCCAAAACACTCACAAGAAGTGGGAAGAAAGCAGTGGGTAGGAGGGAGAGGACGGGAGGAAAGCAGCAAGGGGGCAGCGGGAGGGAGACGGCGAGCCAGATGGAGGAGGGAGTGAGTGGGTCTGGGTGGGAAGTGGTGAGCCAGAGGGAGGAGGGAGGGCAGTGGCAGGCGAGTTGAGGAAGTAGCGATGGGAGGAGAGGGGAAAAGTGGTGAACAAGAAGGTCAAGACGAGGTGAGCAAGTAGAAAGACTCAGTATGTTAAGGGTTAGTAAGAGAAAGCTATTAAGAGTTAGCAAACTGTTAGGGTTAAGAATGAGTAAGAAGCTTTTTGGGTCAATTAGGTTCAAGGCAGCCAATAGGTTTTTAATGTAAAAAAATTAAAAATCAGGAAGGTAGCCCACCCTAATTACATATTTTGTTCTGGGAAAGTGATTTTTGTTTTAGTATGTTTTCATTTAGCTCGCCGTGTTTTACAAACACATTAGGCGTACTAAACAAGGGATAGCTGTACTGCATCCAACACCACACCAAACATGGACAAAAGAGCTGAACTCCTGAGGTGTGGTGACAGTGACTGCCCTTGACATCAAGACAGCATTTGACCAAGTGTGGCATCAAGGAGCCCTAGCAAAACTGGAGTCCGTGGGAATCAGGGGAAAATCCTCAACTAGTTGGAGTCATACTGAGCACAAAGGAAGATGGTTGTAGTGGCTGGAGGTTAATCATCTCAATTCCAGGACATCACTGTAGGAGCTCCTAAGGGTAGTATCCTAGGCCCAGGCATCTTCAACTGCTTCATCAATGACCTTCCCTCCATCATATGGTCAGGAGTGGGGATGTTCGCTGATAATTGCACAATGTTCAGCATCATTCACGACCCCTCAGATACTGAAGTCCGAGTCCATATACAGCAACTCCTGGACAATATCCAGGCTTGGGCTGACAAGTGGCAACTAACATTTGTGCCACGCAACTTCCAGGCAATGACCATCTCCATCAAGAGAGAATCTACCACTACCCCTTGACATTCAAATGGTATTAGCATTGCCAAATCCCCCACTATAAACATTCTGGTGGCGGGGGGTTACCATTGACTAGAAGCTGAACTGGACCAGCCATATAAATACTGTGGCCACAACAGCAGGTCAGAGGCTGGGAACTCTACAGCAAGTAACTCATATCCAGACTCCCCAAAGCCTGTCCACCACCTGCAAGGCACAGGTCAGAAATGTAGCGGAATGCTCTCCATTTGCCTTGATCAATGCAGTTTCAACAACACAAGGAGCTGGACACCGTCCAGGACAAAGCAGCATGCTTGATTGGCACCCCATCCACCACCTTCCACATTCACTCTCTCCACCACAGATGCACAGTGGCAGAATTGTGTACCATCTACAAGATGCACTGCAGCAACTCACCAAGGCTCCTTCGACAGCAGCTTCCAAACCTGTGACCTCTACCATCTAGAAGGACAAGAGCAGCACATGCATGGGAACACTACCACCTGCAAGTCCCCCTCCAAGCCACACACCATCCTGACTTGGAACTACATCGCCATCTCTTCACTGTTACTGGGTCAAAAATCTGGAATTCCCTAACAGCACTGTGGGTGTACCTACACCACATGGACTGCAGCAGTTCAAGGTCACCTTCTCAAGGGCAATAAAGGATGGGAAATAAATGCTGGCCTAGTCAGCATCACCCACATCCCCATGAAAGAATAAAATTAAAAAATGTCAGGATATCAAGGAATGAAAGAGCAACAACTGCCCTCCATATAAATATAGCCATCTAGTGTAATAGTCTTACAAAAGCTTCCATTAAAAAATATAGATATGGTAATATTGGTTACATGTAGTTTATTGTGCTTAATCCATTAATGCAGAATGCACTGCAATTGTTCAGTACCTGTGCTCCAGAGACGATTGACTGGAAACCAGATCCACAGAGTCGGTTTACAGTTAAGGCAGGTACTGGAATAGGAATTCCAACTTGCAATCCAACATGTCTCGCAATATAAGCAGCATCTGGAGAACTCTTTAAAAAAAAAACAGAAAGATATATTTACTTTACCCTTTGTCGAGCCCCACTACTTTTAACAAGACACTGGACAAGGTAGAATCTATAATGAAGATTATGCATGATTCACTGAAGCAGATTACTTGAATGGAAGATCATCATTTCCACCCACTGCCCTGGACTGAAAAATTTTCCTTTAATATACTAGCAGAAAGTAGAAATTAAAATAATTTGTAAAATGTCTGTTTCTTACCAGAAGAAAGCTCATAACCAGAGGATTTAAAAAAATAGACAATGATCAATGATTTATTTCACTAAAGCTGATTATCGTAGTATTCTACTTCTCCCAGCTGATGGTGTTTTGAACCACTAAGGGACTGGTACAACTACCCAAGAGCCTGTTGATCAAACCTTTACTTATTTATATTCCTAGTGGTTCTAAGTAAATCTCTTTAGTCTGACCACAGCACTTTTCAGTCTTTACATCGAGAGTCCAGCAAAGTCAGCAGCATGCTTGTTTGCTAAAGAAAAGCAGTATAATCAGAAGGGGACTATAGAACAAAGCACTCACACCAGGGCTTCTAAAGAATCACAAACAAAAACAGAAAATGCCGGAAAAACTAAGCAGGTCTAGAAAATGGGATTGGGGGGAATTAAAAAAAAGGGGATAAAACCAATAATAAATGAATAAAAATAAAAGTGGATAAAAAATAAAAATGTAGAAAAAAGGGGATTAAAAAAAGGGTGAGGATGGAGGAGTGTGTTCATAGTACGAAGTTGTTAAACTCAAATGTTAAGTCCAGAAGGCTGTAAAGTGCCTAATCAGAAGATGAGGCACCCCATCCCTTACAGGGCCATCTGTTACTTGTTCCATGTTGTTCTTTCACACAATACTACCCTTGTTCTGCTAATACCACATTCTGCTTTCTCACCTTTATGCCACTATCAGCACCTTTTTTAGCCCTTACCACTACCACTCCCTTTGTCCTTTATTTCATGACATCTTTGTCAATCCCTCCTTTGTCCCCACCTATCACTGGCCTTCTATCCAGCTCCACCCCCCCCTTAAAAGGTTTAATCACCTTTCCACTTCTCTTCAGCTCTGAAGGGTTCTACGGACTCAAAACGTTAACTGTTTTTCTCTCCACAGATGCTGCTAGACCTGCTGAGTTTTTCCAGCATTTTCTGTTTCAGATTTCCAGCATCCGCAGTATATTGCTTTTATCAAAGAATTTATTGTTGGCCTCTTCAGTACATTCTATATATGCTGCCCTTCGGTTCCTGCCATAAAGTCCATTCAGTCGATATTGCATGACTGGGCAAAGGGGTGGAAACATTCAGACTAAACTAGTAGACGTATATACTACCTTAGACCTTGCCACAGAAACTTATCACCTTCATCACCTCCAGATTCAAATCCTCCTACAAGTTTCTTGTCCTTCGCCTTCCATATACTCCAAGTTCTCTACGCATCCTGTTCCACATGAAGAATCCACTCTCGCGTCATCTGTGTCTTGCTCAATAGGCTTCTTATCCAGTGCCCAACACCATCTCTGCAATCTCCTTCTGAATATTTCACTCCTTTTCACCCCATCATAAGTGGGGCCTTCCCCAAATTCCCACTATAAATCTCTGCTTCCTCATCTTTGAGATATCTTCAAAAAAAAACTATATTTATAAAGATGTCAGCTTGGCTCAGTGGTAGCACTGTTGCCTAAATTAGAAGATCGTGGGTTCAAGCCCCACTTCAGGCACCCGAGTACATAACCTAGCTTTACACTGGTCTACATCAAGGAAGACATTGATGTGAGGAAGTACAGTGTTCATTAGATATGTTAAAATCAGTATTGATTTATCCAAATATCAATGTAATCTGATCATAACTAAATA
Organism: Cetorhinus maximus; assembly: GCF_964194155.1. NCBI lineage: Eukaryota > Metazoa > Chordata > Chondrichthyes > Lamniformes > Cetorhinidae > Cetorhinus > Cetorhinus maximus. The sequence goes on along the minus strand of NC_135879.1, from coordinate 211,261,966 downwards.
AAGCAGCTTAAACGAATAGTATCAAGATTTTGCTTGGTTCTCCTGGAGTGCAAGGGGCACAGTTATCTACAGGACATCACAAGGCTGCACTTTTACAATACCCTTGAATAATACTAACCTCATCCACTTGCACTGTATGTGAACACTTCACAAAAGACCTTCAGGGTGTAACCAATGCTAGTGAACCCAAGAATTTTTGATAGACAGTTGCAAAGTTAAGTTCTGTTTTATAACAGATCTCAGAGATTACCTACTTCTTCAACACCAGCTATCCTGTGACATCTATTCTCTAACCCACTGTGACAGCTGGCTCCTAAGTGCTTCTTTTAACTTATCTGTGCTGAGTTAGTTGATCTTAAATAGAAGCATTACTCTAGGGACACTGAGGAAATTGTAAGGATGTAAAATAATTCAATTCAGGATTGCTGGCAAATGATACTTAATGTATACGTACAGAGATACAATGCAGTAAGTGAAGATAAACTGGAGCTCACTAATAAAGAAAGAGCTCACATTTTTATAGTACCTTATTATGTCTATCATAAATGTCCCAGAGTGCTTAACTTACAACTAATTTGTTTCAATTCATCGCTGTAAGCACTCAAAAGGGTAAAAAGCCTGCTTCCAGGCAGGCTCATGCTCAGTAAAAGTACTGAAGGGTCATTGGCATTGATGAAACTAGTTTTCTGCTGTGAAGCAAGTGAAATGAAATTGTTGATAAAATGAAATCAAAGTTGATAGTAGTACATTTTATCTCTTTATGCTAGGCCTCATTTAGTAAAACTTGGCTGCACTAACTCCTTCCCAAAGAGCGGAAAACGAAAGTGGCCTTTAGAACACAGATCTGCAAATGAGCCCCTGAATCTCGGAGTTCCTGAAATCAGCGGAGTACCAAACCTTACTGCATTTGTGAACTTATTTCCAAGTTATTTCCCTTACTGCATTATTCAAAATTATTTTATGCAATTATGGCGAGGTTTTCCCTTGGACCATTAGCATGCCATTCAGAAATGTTGATTCGAAGTGGGGGTTGGGGTGGGTGGGGTGTTGCAGGCAGGTAGGTCCTGCCCCCATGTCGAAAGGTTTGAAGAAACACAGGCTTGGCATACAACAGTAGCAATGTCTTCAGACTCTAGAACTGTGATCCACCACATACTGACCTGCATTACATTTCCAACAATGACGCTGTCCACGAGGTCGTGATTAACCTTTCCAGCAGAGAGTGCAGCCTTTGCAGCGTGTGCAGCTAAATCCGTGGCAGTGTGGTCCTTCAGCACTCCCCCGTAAGTACCAAAAGGGGTACGTTTGGCAGCAACAATGAATACACCTTTAAAAAAAATACATAGAAACTTACAACTCCTTAATACATACTGGACAAACTCCTCCACAAACTCGCAGGAATAATAATAAGAACCTTAAAAAGGAGCATTCATAAATAAATTACTAGAATCACAGAATGGTTACAGCACAGGAGGCCATTTGGTGTCATGTCTGCGTAGGCTCTGAGTGAGCACCACTTTGTCCCTCCTCTCCCCATAACCCTGCACATTCTTCCTTTTCAGATGATAATCTGTGCCCTCTTGTTCTCAGTTCTTCCACCAGTAGGAACAGTATTTTCCCTATCTACCCTACCCAGACCCCTCATGATTTTTAGTACCTCTATCAAATCTCCTCTCAATCTTCGCCTCTCCAAGGAAAATACTCTACTTCCTCAACCTACGTAACTGAAGTTCCTCAACCTATGTAACTGAAGTTCCTCAACCTATGTAACTGAAGTTCCTCAACCTATGTAACTGAAGTTCCTCAACCTATGTAACTGAAGTTCCTCAACCTATGTAACTGAAGTTCCTCAACCTATGTAACTGAAGTTCCTCAACCTATGTAACTGAAGTTCCTCAACCTATGTAACTGAAGTTCCTCAACCTATGTAACTGAAGTTCCTCAACCTATGTAACTGAAGTTCCTCAACCTATGTAACTGAAGTTCCTCATCCCTGGAACCACTCTCTCTGATGCCTACACATCTTTCCTAAATTATGGCACCCAGGCTGGATGCAATACTCTAGTTAAGACCAAACCAGTGTTTTATACTAGTCTAACATAATCTTGCTCTTATACTTTATGCCCCTATTATGTAAATGCTAATTTACATTTTGTTGAAGCATGATTCTAAACCATGTCCCTGATAAATGTCTCACAATGGGTTATTTTGGTGCGTAATGACTTATGTAGGCAGCATGGGCCAATGTTTCATCTATAAGATAACAGCTTCATTAATGCAGCAGTTTCTTAATACTGCACTGGAGAGTTAGTTTGGATTGGAGTGCAGATTCCTGATCTGAGATTCTACAACCCAGAAGCAAGAGGTCTACCAATTGTTATCTATTAATGGTGAGAAATTGATACTATCAATTGCCTGCTGTCCTACTTTAACTTCTAGTATGGCATCACCTCAATTTTAAAATTCTCATCTTTGTTTTCAAATCCCTCCATGGCCTTGCTCCTTCTAACCATGTAAACTCCTCCAGCCCAACAACACTCCCAGATCTCTCCTCCAATTCTGGCCTCATATGCCCAGGTTTCTTTACTCCACTACTAGAGGACATGCCTTGAGCTGCCTAGGCCCCAAGCTCAGAAATTCCCTTCCTAAACCTCTCTGTCTCGCTCTCTCCTCCTTCGAGTTGCTCCTTAAAATCTACTACTTTGACCAATTTTTTGGTCACCTTTCCTGTCAAATTTTATATGCTAATCACTCCTGTGAAGCACCTTGGGAAACTTTATGTTAAAGGCACTATATAAATACATGTTGAATGGAATATACATATTGACTAAACATTGGCCTCCAATGCTGTTTGCAATGAGTGTAATAGAAAAAATGTTTAATTTGAAAATAGGTGTGGCCTATTATGGATCAGTTCCCCTAAGGTGTTCCTCAGAGTAGTGCCCTTGGCCCAACCATCTTCAGCTGCTTCATCAATGACCTTCCTTCCATCATAAGGTCAGAAGTGGAAATGCTCGTTGATGATTGCACAATGTTCAGCACTATTCGCGACTCCTCAGATGCTAAAGCAGTCCATGTCCAAATGCTGTAAGACCTGGTCAATATACAGGCTTGGGCTGACAAGTGGCAACTAACATGCATGCCATACAAGTGCCAGGCAATGACCATCTCCAACAAGAGAGAATCTAACCATCGCCCCATGACATTCAATGGCATTATTGACTCCCCCAATAGCAACATCCTGGGGGAGAGGGGGGGGGGGGTTTGCCATTGACCAGAAACAGAACTGGACTCGCCATATTTATACTGTGGCTCCAAGAGCAGGTCGGAGGCTAGGACGCAAGGAGTCTTACAAGTAAGGCAGATGAATGGGGGACATTGATTAACAGATAGGAATATGATATCGTTGCTATCAGAGGGAAGGGCAGGACTGGCAGCTCAATATTCCAGGGTATAGAATCTTCAGGCATGACTCGGGGGCAGGGGGGTGGGTGTAAAAGAGGTGCGGCATTGCACCATTGATCAAGGAGTCAAATGCTGCAGTAAGGAGGGATGGTATCCTAGGAGGTTTCTCAAATGAGGCCATGTGGGTACAACTTAAAAACAAAAAGAGGGGCAATCACTTTGCTGGGAGTATACTATAGGCCTCCAAACAAAGTCAGGGGCAGATACGTAGGCAAATCTCAGAAGTGTAAAAATAATAGGGTAATAATAGTAGGGGATTTCAACTTCCCCAATATTAACTGGGATAGTCATATGTGAAAGACTTAGAGGGGGCAGAATCCTTAAAGTGCATCTAGGAGAGCTTTTTGAGACAGTATGTAGAAGGTCCTATAAGATAGAGGGGCCGGGAGGGGGCGGGGGGCACTTCAATATTATAAGACAGGGTCTGGCCAAAGTGGACTTGGAGCAGCTACTTCTAGGAAAGTCTACACAGACCAGTGGGAGTCATTCAAAAAGGAAAGCGAGAGTGTCCAGGGCCAATGTGTTCCCGTAAAGGTGAAGGATAGGACCAACAAGTCCAGGGAACCCTGGATGTCAAGGGATATAGAAGATTGGATAAGGGAAAAAAAAGGCTAATGGCAGATACAGAGGGCTGAAAACAACAGAAGCCCTAGAGGAGTATAGAAAGTGTAGGGGGGTACTTAAAGTAATTAGGAGAGAGAAGAGGGGGCATGATAAAATACTGGCAGGCAAGATAAAGGAAAATCCTAAGGCATTTTATAAATATATAAAGGATAAGAGGATAACCAGGAAAGAGTAGGGCCCATTAGAGACCAAAGTGGCAATCTGTGCGTGGAGCCGAAGGATGTAGGTGAGGTTTTGAATGATTACTTTCCATCTGTGTTCACTATGGAGAAGGACAACGTAGGTGTAGAAATCAGGGAGAGGGACTGTGATATACTTGAACAAATTAGCATTGAAAGGGAGGAGGTATTAGCAGTTTTAGTGGGCATAAAAATAGATAAATCCCCAGGTCCAGATGAGATGTATCCCAGGCTGCTAGGTGAGGCAAGGGAGGAGATTGCAGGGGCTCTGACACTAATTTTCAAACCCTCTCTGGCCACAGGAGAGGTGCCAGAGGACTGGAGGACAGTGAATATGGTACCATTATTCAAGAAGGGTAGTAGGGATAAACCAGGTAATTAGAGGCCAGTGAGTCTAACATCAGTGATAGGGAAACTATTGGAAAAAATTCTGAGGACAGGATTAATCTCCACTTGGAGAGGCAGGGATTAATTAGGGATAGTCAGCATGGCTTTGTCAGGGGGAGATCATGTCCAACAAATTTGATTGAATTTTTCGAGGAGGTGACTAGTTGTGTAGATGAGGGTAGTGCAGTTGATGTAGTCTACATCGACTTCAGTAAGGCTTTTGACAAGGTCCTGCATGGGAGAATGGTCATGAAGGCAAGAGCCCATGGGATCCAGGGCAAATTGGATCCAAAATTGGCTTAGCGGCAGGAGGCAGAGGATGATGGTCGAAGGATGTTTGTGACTGAAAGCCTGTGACGAGTTGTACTGCAGGGATCGGTGCTGGGACCCTTGCTGTTTGTAGTGTACATTAATGATTTAGGCGTGAATATAGGGAGGTATGATCAACAAGTTGACAGATGACACAAAAATTGGTGGTGTCGTAAATAGCGAGGAAAGCTTTAGATTACAGGACAATATAGATGGGCTGGCAAGATGGGCAGAGCAGTGGCAAATGGAATTTAATCCCAAGAAGTGCGAGGTGATGCATTTTGGGAGGACTAACACGGCAAGGAAAAACACAACGATTGGCAGGACCCTAGGAAGTACCGAGGATCAGAGGAACCTTGGTGTACGTGTCCATAGATCCCTGAAGGCAGCAACACAGGTAAATAGTGTGGTTAAGGCAGCATATGGGATACTTGCCTTTATTAGCCGAGGCATAGGATATAAGAGCAGGGAGGTTATGTTGGAGCTGTAGAAAACGCTGGTTAGGCCACAGCTGGAATACTGGTGTGCAGTTCTGGTCGCCACACTATAGGAAGAATGTGATTGCACTGGAGAGGATGCAGAGGAGATTCACCAGGACATAGCTGGAATGCTCCAGCCCAGGCAATGAAGAGAGACTGGATAAGCTACGGCTGTTTTCCTTAGAGCAGAGAAGGCTGAGGGGGAGCCTGATAGAGGTATACTAAATTATGAGGGGCATAGATAGGAAGAAACTTTTCCCCTTAGCAGAGGTGTCAATAAACAGGGGGCATAGATTTAAGCTAAGGGGCAGGAGGTTTAAAGGAGATTTGAGGAAAAGTTTTTTCACCCAGAGGGTGGTCAGAATCTGGAACACACTGCCTGAGGGGGTGGTAGAGGCAGGAACCCTCAACATTTTAGTATTTAGATGAGCACTTGAAATGCCATAGCATACAGGGCTACAGGCCAAGTGCTGGAAAATGGGATTAGAATAGATAGGTGCTTGATGGCCAGCACGGACACGATGGGCCATAGGGCCTGTTTCTGTGCTGTATAACTCTATGACTCTGAATCCTGCAGCGAGTAACTCGCCTCCTGATTCCCCAAAGCCTGCCCACCATCTACAAGGCACAAGTCAGAAGTGTGATGGAATACAATCCACTTGCCTGGATGAGTGCAGCTCCAACATCACAAGAAGCTCGACATCAAACAGGACAAAGCAGCCCACTTGATTGGCACCCCTTCCACAAACATTCACTCTCTCCATCACCAATGAACAGTGGCAGCAGTGTATATCATCTACAAGATGCACTGCAACAGCTCAAAGCTCCTCCCAAACCCACGACCACTACCATCTAAAAGGACAAGGGCAGCAGATACATGGGAACACCACCACCTGGAAGTTCCCCTCCAAACCACTCACCATTCTGGCTTGGAAATATATCTCTGTTCCTTCACTGTCACTGGGTCAAAATCCTGGAACTCCCTCCCTAACAGCACTGCGAGTCTACCTACACCACAAGGACTGCAGCAGTTCAAGGTGGCAGCTCACCACTACCTTCTCAAGGGCAATTAGGGATGGGCAATAAATGCTGCCCTAGTCACATCCACAAAATGCATTAAAAAAGTGTGCCCCATGTCTGCATTCCGCTGCAAACCAAACTCTGCTGACAGTTGCTATAATAACAAGGGTATGTGAATGCTCTGCAACAGGTGATACACATGCACCAGTTACACAGACAGCTGCCTGGAGATGAATTGGAACACGATTGGATTTTACTACAGTAGTCCTGTCAACTTAAAATTAAATATTTTGACGTCTAGTCTCAAATGATGCCTTGTTCACGTTTATCATTTAAATTCTTATTTTTAAAACATTACAACATATACTCAATTAGTGGCTCCAATGGTTCAGTTGCTAAAGGAAACCATTCTGCTTCTCATTCTTTCCCCCTGCCTGACTGCTCACTCAGGCCAAACCAATGGTCTACAGCCTCAAATGTCCTATAAGACCTTGAGCAGAAACCCCAAGACCCTCTCTGTCCACATCAATAACACTGCCATTCCCCCTCTAACTCATGTTAGTTTTCATCACTTCCACGTTCAATTTCTCAAAACTCTCATAACTGGCTTCAAAGATTTATCAAATTTGACACAACTTGCAATAACACTCCACTACACATGCTCTATCCTGCACTCTTATCATCCTTACCTTTTCCCTGCATGGCATTCAACACCCTTGCCCTTGTTCCTCCTTATCACATCTACCCTACTCAACTCCAAGTGCCAATCCATGCCCTCCATTCATATATTTAATTTTCCTTTTCACCCGCTCCCCATTTGCATTCTCAAGCCTCTCTACATTATGATCTTCTGTTGTTGTACACTGTGAATTGCAAAGCATATTTACATCAGATATTTCTTGTTTCTCATATAATCCAAAATAGCTGCTTTTGATATTTCCTTAATCACATTTAAATTATAGGTGGCAACAAATGTAAATACAAAAACAAATGAATGGCGAGAACAAATGCTTGTGCTCTGTGCTTTTGTAAAAAGATGACTTAAAAACAGATCAAACGGTATTCATATATCACACAAGGACCACTGATAGCCCTAACTAGAAAGTTCTTCTTACAACCTTGAAGGAAAATAACCAACTAACAGTGAAACACTCCAAATCTAAATAAAGATACCTTAAAGCAGATAACGGGAGAAGTGTCCGCAAATTCGGTTTGGCAATATTACACTATTGAGAAATGTTGAGGTGAGAAAATTGGAAGATAGGAGTCATCCCCGGGAAAAAGCAGTTAACACACATCTAAATTAAACAGATTATCTGGCCATTGCACATTGCTGTTTGTGGGACCTTACTGCATGTAAACTGGCTGCAGAGCTTCCTACATTGCGAAGGTGGTGGTGAGACACCTTGACCTGCTGCAGTCCATAAGATGTAGGTACACACACACATTGCTGTTAGGGAGGGAGTTCCAGGATTTTGACCTAGCGACAGTGATATAGTTCCAAGTCAGGATGGTGTGGGGCTTGGAGGGGAACTTGCAGGTGGTGTTCCCATGCATCTGCTGCCCTTGTCCTTCTAGGCGGTAGAGGTCGTGGGTTTGGAAGATGCTGTCGAAGGAGCCTTGGTGAGCTGCTGCAGTGCATCTTGTAGATGGTACACACTGCTCCACTGAGAGTCAGGAGGTGCAGGGAGTGAATTTTCGTGGATGGGGTGATAATCAAGCGAGCTTCTTTATCCTGGATGGTGTCAAGCTTTTTGAGTATTGTTAGAGCTGCACTCCAGGCAAGTGGAGAGTATTCCATCACATTCCTGACTTGTGCCTTATAGACAGGTAGGCTTTAGGGGGCCAGGAGCCAAGTTATAGTTACGCCTTGTAGGCCTTTGGGGCTCATATCCTACCAAAGCACAGTGCCTCCCAACCCTGTCAGATCACCAAAAGAAATTTGTATCCTTATCCAGGGAGCTCCCAGACCTCTTTGGCAGAAATGTGACTAGCCAAAGGCATTATCTGGGAATGAAATAGATAACTGACTGGGAGTGTTGATGGTGAAGTTAACTAAGTCATTGAGCTATGATTAACAAAATTGTACTTTGCAAGACAGAGTGATCTGATGTGATCATTTCTAGATTTGAAGTGATCACAGCTAGAAGTTGGACTCAGAACCGAATACAAATTTAAAGCATTTCACAATCTTATTATATTAGTGCATCTATCTCGTGAAATTATTGCTTCATTTTTTAAAAATTGTTTGGTTGAGTTTGGGAGCTCACCATTCAAATTAAAAATCATTGTTTTCTATCATGTATTTAAGTTTTCAGGATAGCAGAGAATTGGAATGTGCAGCAACAGCTTCCACCTCTGGCTTCCGTCGTTTCTTTAACATTTAGAGAGTGACTAGCTTCCCTCTAGTGCCCTAAAACCTGCAGCAGTGTTTGTAAAATCAGGAGTTTAAGCAAGTGAAGAGATCACGAGGTCAACACAAGGCCCAAGTTAAAGGGTAATAGTTTATTTGGAATCCTACGTATAACACCATATACTATCCCTTTCCAGTTTGTATTCCAACATTGCTCATTAGATAGCAACTGGGGCTATTTCCTCCTGATTTCTTTTCCTTACCCATGGGAACAGCAGGCAGCAGCTTCTTCCCTTCTCATGATGCACAGGGTGGCAACTCCTGAAATGTCCCACCAGGCTGTGATGCATTGACTCTCCATCACAGTACTATTATTTAAAAATATTGCAAACAAAAGGACAAATATCTAACCTCAGGAGTTTAGTACTTAATTTGATAACTGCAGTAGTGATTGCAGAGGTTGTTGACTGGTTCATTTCTTTTTGCCAGTGGGGAGGGTGGGGGAGTAGAATAAACAAACCGTTGAACTTTGGTTTAGTAAAGAAGATTTAAACCTGACCTCATCAATTTCTGTTAAAAAGTAGGCCAAATGTTAACTGCAATACCTCAAGAGAAGGCAATGTAACAGAATTATTCATACATCCAACATTTTCAATAATCAGTGAAAGAGGTTATCCTTTTTGATAAGAAACTGGTGATTTATAATGCTAATCACCAATGTAAAGTGAAGTTGCATACCATGCTAATATTTGTGTTCAGAAGCCAGACAACAAAATGCAATACTTAAAGTGGCCATTGTTGCTTCATTATTTTATATCATTGCCTTGTTACGTATCGAGAAATATATTTGTCCCACGTCATTTTTTTGTTTTGTTCATTCATGGGACCTGGGCATCACAGGCTAGCCCAGCATTTATTGCCCTTGAAGTGGTGGTGGTGGTGAGCTGCCATCTTGAACCGCTGCAATCCATGTGGTGTAGGTACACCCACAGCGCTGTTAGGGAGGGAGCTCCTGGAATTTGACCCAGCGACAGTGAAGGAACGGTGATATATTTTCAAGTTAGGATGGAAAATGGCTTGGAGGGGAGCTTCCAGGTGGTGTTCCCATGTGTCTGCTGTCCTTGTCCTTCTAGATAGTAGTGGTTGTGGGTTTGGAAGGTGCTATCAAAAGGAGCCTTGGTGAGTTGTTACAGTGCATCTTGTAGGTGGTACACACTGCTGCCACTGTGTGTTGATGGTGGTGGGAGTGAATGTTTGTGATGGGGTGCTAATCAAATAAGGTGCTTTGCCCTGGATGGTGTCAAGCTTCTTCAGTGTTGTTGCACTCATCCAGGCAAGTGGGGAGTATTCCATCATACTCCTGACTTGGGCCTTGTAGATGGTGGACAGGCTTTGGAGAGTTACTCAGGATTCATAGTCACTGACCTGCTCTTGTAGCCACAGTATTTACATGGCTAGTTCAGTTCAGTTCCTGGTCAATGGTAACCCCCAGATGTTGTTAGTGGGGGGTTTCAGCGATGGCAATGCCATTGAATGTCCAGTGGCAATGGTTAGGTTCTCTCTTGTTGGAGATAGTCATTGCCCGGCACTTGTGTGGTGTAAATGTTAATTGCCACTTATCAGTCTAAGCCTATATATTATCCAGGTCTTGCTGCATTTGGACATGGACTGCTTTAGTACGAGGAGTCGCAAATTGTGCTATCATCAGGAAACATCCCCACTTCTGACATTATGATGGAAGTAAGGTGGTTATTGATGAAGCAGCTGATGATGTTTGGCCCTAGGACACTACCCTGAGGAACTCCTGCAATGATGTCCTGGAACTGAGATGATTGACCTCCAACAACCACAACCATCTTCCTTTGTGCTAAGGATGACAAGTGAAGAGTTTTCCCAGAGTCCAGTTTTGCTAAGGCTCCTCGATGCTACAGTATCAAATGTTGCCATGATGTCAACAGCAGTCACCCTCACCTCCACTCTGAAGTTCAGCTCTTTTGTCCATGCTTGAGCCAAGGCTGTAAGGTTGATGTACATCATGTACCATTATCAGCTGAAGATCTGCATGAATCAATTCCCCATTGAATGTATCTTTGCCAAATGACTAATCAACTCTTTCTGCACAAGTCAGCCTTTTCTGTTCCTGATCAACGGCATATATGAAGGCTGATGACACCCAGCTCTACGACAACCACTTTTGGGGGTCAGTTAGCTGGACGGCAGGTTTGTTATGTAGAGTGATGCCAACAGCAGGAGTTCAATTCCTGTACCGGCTGAGGTCATCCATGAATTATCAACCTCACCCCTCACCTGGAGGCATGGTGAACCTCAGGTTAAGCTCACCACCATTCGTCACTTTCTAATGAGAGAGAGCAACCTATGGTCCTCTGGGACTACGGTGGCTTTCACTTTCTCACAACCACTTCTAATTACCCCCAACTACATGCCCCCACCCCAGCTACTGTCTCCAAATCGTCAGACTGCTTGTGCTATATCCACTACTGGGTGAGCATAAATTTCCTCCAACTAAATACTGGATAGACTGAAACCACCGTCACAAACTCCTTTAGCCATTGACTCGATCCCCCTACCTAACAACTGCATGATGCTGAACTGAACCACTCACCATATATGATCCCGTGATGAGCTTCTGACCACAAATTCATGTCACTATTAAGACTGCGTACTCCCATCTTGTAGCATTACCCGACTCCACCCTGCCTGCCTCAGCTCACAGCTTTTGTTACCTCTAGACTTGACCAGCCTTCCATCTCCCATCCTCCATATACTTAATGCCATCCAAGACCCTGCAACCTGTATCCTAGCTCGCACCAACCCATTTATCGATTGTTCTGACTTACATTGGCTCCCAAGTTGAGCAACACTTCAATTTTAAAATTTTCATCCTTGTTTGTTTTCAGGGCCCTCTGTAGCCTTGCCCTTCCCCGCCTCTGTGGCCCCCTCCAACCCTCCAAGATATCTGCACTCCTCTATTTCTGGTCTTTTGACATCACGGATTTTAATCAATTGATCAATGGCAGCCATACCTTCAGCTGCTGAAACCTTGATCTAATTCCCTCCCCAAATCTCTCCATCTCTCTTTCCTCCTTTAAGCTGCTGTTTTCCTGCCCTAATATCTCTATATGACTCTGTGTCAAATTCTGTTTGAGGATGCTTCTGTGGGCACCTTGTGACATTTTTACACCAGCAAAGACGCTATATAATTGCAAGTAGTTGTTTCCATTTATGGGAAAGAGTAAGGAAGGACAAAACTAGTGGCCATCAATATTAGAGAGTCACCAAGAAATAAAAAAAATAGGGAATTCTCAAAGAAACTTCTTTAATCAGAGAGTGCTGAGAATGTGAAAAATCACTCCCACAGGGAGCACTTGATGTGAACAGTATAGAAGTATAGATGCATTTAAGGGAAAGCTAGACAACAGGATAGAAGGGTATGCTGATAGAGGTAGATGAGGAAGCCTGAGGAGGCTTGAATAGAGTACAAATGCCAGCATGGACTGGTTGTATACCATATGCAATTCTATAAACATTACTAAAACAGATTATCTCAACATTTATCTCACTGGTATTGGAGATACCAATTTGTCTGCCACATTTCCTCGCACTGGAACAGTGACTACTCTTCAAAAAGTATTTTTCTGGCTGTGAAGTGCTTTGGGATATCCTGGGGTGCTAAAAAATGCTTTAGAAATACAAGTTTATTTTCTATTTCTAATTGTTTTTCAAAAATCCAGAACTGATCAATCCACAAACTGCAAACTACAAGTGGCTTAAAATCCTTTTTTAAATGATCACACAACCCTGCAATATATACACACAATTTCAGAGAGGAGAAAACAACTGCTGGAAAGTAAAGCAATAAATCATAATAGAAACATTTGCTGTTACTAACAGATCCGTCAATCTCATTAGAAGTTCTGCTTTTAGAGATGGAACACATTTTGACAATATCTCATTAAAATCATGGTTCCACTTATAAGATTGCTCTTAAAAGTTTTTCTCACTCTTTGCAATTGCAAATCTACACTCGAGTGTCTTGAACTATACAGGAAATATCACCAGTGTGAATCACTGTAAAGGAAGCCTCCCAGATCATGAGTTTTGGAAGATTGATGCCATCAAGGACATAGAATCATTGTAAGTTTATGGCACAGAAAGAGGCCTCTTGGCCCATCGTGCCTGCGCCAGCTGAAAAACGAGCCGCCCAGCCTAATCCCACTTTCCAGCATTTGGTCCATAGTCCTGCACTTGAGGTGCACATCCAGACATCTTTGAGGCTTTCAGCCTCTACTGCTTCAGGCAGTCAGTCCCTGATCCCCACAATCCTCTGAGTGAAAAATGTTTTCATCTCCCTTCTAACCTTTCTACTAATCACTTTAAATCTATGACCCCCCAGTCACTGACCTCTCTGTTAAAGTAAACAGGCCCTACCCATCCACTCTATCCAAACCCCTCACCATTTTGAGGCAAGATGTACCGGGAGAAACTGGCTACAATGCATTACCATGGGCAGGGTTTGAATTTAAAAAGAGATTGACTGAACAAAGTCACGGGTATGTTATAACCTGATTATTTTAACAAAAGTTTGTCCACATAAGTCACAATTACCTTTGAAACTTGGTAGCAAGTTTGGAAGGCACAATATATAAAGCTATATTCATTTTAGAATGAACAGGACACAAAGTAACAGCTGCAAGTATAAGATTTCCAACACAAAAAAAACTCCCAACAGAATGGCAAATCTCCTTGACTGATCTGCTGTGCCTCCCTCTACCCTCAGTTGGAGAGCTTTCAAATACCTTATTCCAATTTTTGGAACCCCTCCACAGATCACACCCCACTTCCCTCTTTACTTTTTCCCCTCCTTCCAAAAGAGGCAGAAACTCTAAACTCTTTTAAAAAGTACCTGGATCTGCACCCAAAGTGCTGTAAGCTGCAAGGCTATGGGCCGGGTGCAGGAAGGTGGGATTAGAAAGGGCACCCGGGTGTCCTCGGGCTGACATGGACAAGATAGGCCGAATGGCCTCATTCTGAGCTGTAACTTTTCTATGGTTCTAAAATCTCTTAAAACACATTTTTTGTGTGAGCTATCTTTTGTACCCCTCCCAAAAAGACTCCGTGAAAGTACCTTGGTTGTTATGTAAATACAACCCATCATTTCTGTTAAAAATCGTAAACTTAATTCCCTGATCAATCATAACTAGACATTGATATCACAAGACTTCTCTATTGTCCACTCTGAAAGTCCATAAGTGTGTAAAGCCACACTTCTTAGACACAGCTCCACCAATTCACCAACCAGCAGGAAAACGTCCAAGATCTCAGTTCCTCAGTCATGGCCACACTTGACTTGTATACTCAGTTGCTCACTCAAGTAGCTTAACCAGGCAGCCCACTTTGATGAAAGACATTCTTTAAAAAATAATTACAACTCCCCTGACGAAATAGGATTGCAACGTGTTTTTCTGATTACAAACCCAACACTTTCGCAGCGTTGTCCAGCCTGCACATGTGCCTATCACCGCCCTTAAACAGGCTCCAATATTACACCCAGCCCAGCCCAGCCTTCCTTCAGCGCCAGTCCACTCTGCCCGTCTTAAAACTTTTGCTAAGTTTTAAAGACGAGTCCAGCTACCCCGTGAAACGTTAACAGTTCTCACTGTAGCCCATTTAAACTTGGCGTACGCTCCCCACGAGTGAGTGTGAATGGAGGTTGTTAACGGGGTAAAGTACAGGGAGGCGATTACAGGGAGGCTCACACCCAGGGGTAACTTACTCCTCTTTCAATTATCAATTTAACCGCTGCAAAGTGCCAGTTCCCGCTGTTACTGAAAGGAAAAGAGGTTTTCCTTATTTATTTGACTCAGAGCAAGTACATGAATATTAATGATGATAGTTAGACTGACTAACCTCTGAGGAGAGCCATCCTGTAAACGCGCCTCTTGCTGGCTGACTGACTGTCAAGAGTCTCAACTCCTGGACTCGTCCGCCCAGTGAGCCCTCCACCCAGGGGACAACATTCACTTCACTTCTCTCTTTTACATTTATTAAACACCTCATCGCGGTACAAAATAAAACAGCGGCTTTAAGGACTAATGAACCCGGTGGCACAATTTAATTGAATAATTCAATTAATTTTATGGTGGGGGGGGAAAGTGATGACGAAAGCTGCGAACTGAATTGTAAATCCATTGTCTGCTCCTTATGATTGACAGGGCGCCTGTCCATTAGGAACGCGCGGGGACGCTGATTGACATTTAAATCAACCAATAGATGCCGGCCGGTGCCGCCCGAGGACGGCGGTTTCTGTTGGTAAAGTTCATCTGTGACCCCGCCCAGTGATGTCGCACATGCGCAGCAGCAGGTTAGGTTGAGGCTTTGTGGCGGGTAAAAAGGCGGTTGGAGGTTAGTGTGAGAGGAGCTGAGTCGATTTTCTTTTAGTGAGGAGGTGGATTCAAAATGAAGCGGGTTAGACCTGGTTTCTTTAGTCCAACTGATTGACTGAGTGAGTGTGAAATTCTTCCCCAGGTGAGCTTCGATATTTTCCTTATATGATCGGGCCCTTTTGTTTGAGGAGCCTGAAATGATTCAACTGACTTCGCGATGGGGCTTTGTGTCTATCTGTGTGTCTGATTCTTAATTTAATCTTGGATGTAGAGTTTACAGTAGGGAGGAGGAGGGGGGGGCGGATTAATAACCATCTTAATCTTTCTTTCGGGAGGAGCTTTGTATTTAATTGGTTTAGCTGGTGTGGATAGGGAGAGGGAGGGGGGGTGGTTTGGTCACAGTTTCCTTTGCAGGGTGGGTGCTTGGACCGTTTATTGTTTTTAAAGTGGTCAATGATGACTAGCCCACTGCGCAATCTGAGTTCCAGAGTGAACCTTAATGATGGAATTAGTGCTGGAAAAAGTCTGAGACCCGCTTATAAACCTATTGGGCTGAAAGATGGGTTAAAGTATTAAGTATTACTGATATAAAAATGAAAAGTCCTGAATTAAGCGTTTTTAATTTTTTTTTTGCTTGACCGGCCTGGTGTGTTTCTAATCGATATGTTTAATTGCTTATTTAACCCTTTTTAAAGAATATTTTGAATCTCAGTGAGGGTACTGGCAGATATTCTTCAAGGCTCACAAAGTATTTTCGAAGAACTTGACAAACTTCTGTGCACCTGGAAAGAGGAACGAAGAGGGCTTTTTTTTTTACATATTGGGGGCTAGATGGACTGCCGCCCCCTCAAGTCCTTGATGTGTCTCATTTTTTTAAAATCTTTCCAATTTGAGGACATTGGGTGAGGACAGATGGTGTTTGGTTTTGATGCCTTTCTCTTAGATCAAATTGCCTGCTGACACTGTCTAGAAAAATGTGAAGAATGGGATCATCAGTAAACTGTGGAAGAATCACTGGCGTTGGGAAGTGAACCTCCGTTTAAGTTACTGCCTTTTGGTGGAAGAGGACTTCTCTTGGAGCTGATGATTCATGTTCGCCATGTGCTGTCTGCTTTTTGGATCCTCAGCCAGTTGTTGATTCTTAATGTACGAATCCAAGCAGTGAAAACTGGTGGCCTGTTTGACTGTAAGGGCCATCACAATTAAACCTCTATACATGCACTTTGAGCAGATGATGCAGGTTGTCAAGAGTAGGCACTGTGATTTTTTGTTTTCCTTCTACCTCCAGATCAGGGGCCCTAAGGACAATTGTAGTATTGCCATCTCATGCTGCTGGATATCTGTTCACGTGGTGTAGATTGAACCTGGTCTCTGGCTGAATTCCATACTGTTATATTTTTCCAACTGAAATGTCAAAGGAGCTCAATAAAATTAGTTTTACAAATAACAGGTGTGTTATTTCCTTACCTGCTTGGAATTGAATGTATAGTGCAGCAACCATTGTTGGATGTTTCCCCTGTTTAAAGGTTTACATTAAAAATGTCTGCATGCTATTCAATCACTTAGACTATTCAGATTTGAGGTTAAAGTAGAATTGTTCTATTGCACATTCTTCCATATATCAGACAGCAGTGCTTCTATATACAATTAATTGCTTGGATCAATGTGGTTCAAGATTTCCATAAATGAGGTGAGTGATAGTTACACTGTTCTTTTGTGGGAGACTTTTTTTCTTTTATGGGATGTGAGCATCACAGATGAGGCCAACATTTGTTGCCCATTGCTAATTGCCTGCGAGAAGGTGATGGTGAGAAGCTGCCTTGAATTACTGCTGACCATTTGGTTTACGTGCAGCCACAGTGCTGTTAGGGAGTTTGATCCAGTGATGGTGAAGGTATGGCAGTATAGTTCAAATCAGGCTTGGAGGGAAACATGCAGGTAGTGGTGTTCTCATGCATCTGCCCTTCTAGGTGGTAAAGGTTGCAGATTTGGAAGGTGTTGTTGAAGGAGCCTTGGCGAATTGCTGCAGTGCATCTTGTGTGTGGAACACATTGTGCGACAATGGTGGAGAGAGTGAATGTTTAAGGTGGTGGATGGGGTATCAGTCAAGTGGGCTGCTTTGTCTTGGATGGTGTTGAGCTTCTTGAGTGTTGTTAGAACAGCACTCATCCAAGCAAGTATAAAATATTTCACCACGCTCCTGACTTGTGCCTTTGGCGGGTCAGGAAGTGAGTTACTTGCTGCAGAATTCCCAGTCTGTAACTTGTTCTTGTGGCCACAGCACTTATGTGGCTGGTCCAGTTCAGTCTCTGGTCAGTGGTAACCCTGAGGATGTTGATAGTGGGAGATTCAGCGGCAATCACCTCCCCCAGAGCTGGCCCTAATGTCCCAAGAATCTAAAGCCTCCCCCCGGTACCATCTCTGCAGCCAAGCATTCATCTGTACTATCCTATTTCTATACTCACTTGCATGTGGTACCAGAATAATCTGGAAATTATTATTTTTGAGGTCCTGCTTGCCAATTTCCTCTATAGCTCTTTAAAATTCTGACTGCAGGGCCACATCCTCCTTTCTGCGTATGTCATTGGTACCCATGTGGACCACAACTGTTGGCTGTTCAGCCTCTCTACTCTGGGTAAGACATCCTTGACCTGGCAATACATCATTCTGGATTCATGGCAGTGACCGCAGATATTCCTGTATGTTCTCCAACTATTAACTCTCCTATTACAATTACTCTTCTAGTCGTCTTCATGTACCCCTATATACAGCTGCGCCAACTATGGTGCCATGGACTTGGGTCTGGCTGCATTCCCCAGATGAATCATTACTTTCATGAGGATTCAAAACTGAATACTGGTTGGAGAGTGGGATGCATTCAGGGGATTCCTGCACTACCTGCCTATCTTCTTGGCTGTCTGGTGGTCACTCATTTCCCCCTCTCCTTGCATACTCTTTAAGATGAGGGTAACCATGTGTATAAGTGAACTATCCACAAAGCTCTCAAGCTGATGGATGCACCACAGTGACATCAGCTGCTACACAAGCTCTGAAACCAGGAGTTTGAGCTGCTGCAGTTGACGGCACTCCCTGCACATTTGGTTATCCAGGACACAGGGAATAGCCTGGAGTTCCCACATTGAAAAGGAAGTGCGCTTCAGGGTTCAGAGTTGTCCTGCCATTCCTCTATTAGATTACAAAACTTATTACTTAAAAAAAAATTAGACTCACCAGCTACTCACTTCTCTTCTGTTGTCACTTAACTATAGGGAGGTTAATTGAAATGCTTCACTTAACTTACTATCAAAAATGATATATTTTTTTAAATTTCCCAGCTCCTTGGACTAGCTCACTAACTCTGGAGAAGGGGAAACAAAGCTACCATAAAATCAAAATACTGCAGATGCTGGAGATCTGAAATAAAAACAAAGTGCTGGAAAACTCAGCAGGTCTGGCAGCATCTGTGTAATGAGAAACAGAGTCCAATATGACTCTTCTTTGGAACTGGAGAGAGATAGGAAGGTGATGGGTTTTATGTTGTTGAAAAAGGAGGAGGAGCAGGTGGAGCAAGAGAGACGGTCGGATATAGGCTAGAGGGCAGGAGAGATGAAATGACAAATGTCATGGAACAAAGCAACAAAACTTACCAGTCGATTAACTCACCGCCTTCCTGTGATCTCTATTTTTTTTGTCTCAATCTGTCTGTCTTTCTCTCTCCTCGTTAATCCTGACCCCCCCCCCCCCCCCCCCCCCCCCCAGCCAGGAGGAGATGATACTGAGTATTATTGGGATGCTCATCGTTGAGGCCTTAGCCAGCACCAATGCACCAAGCATTAAGTTGTACTTCCCCATCAGAGTAATAGCACTTATGTTGGCTACTCCTCTGCAGCAGAACCCATGTGCAACTTTGCCCTACAGTGGGTTGACATATACACTACCTTTGTGCCACTGCATCATCAGGCCACTCCTGTCCAGACTCTTGCCACAAGCAGATCCCACTTCTCCACTATCCTCGAAATTATGCACAGTGTCAGCATCGGAGCTGTTGGTTCCAGTTGTGAAGTCAATTGACAGTGTGTGTCGTCTTCATTGTTGTAGTTGTTCCTCCACTGCCTCTTGGGTACCTGAAAAAAGAAAGGCAGAAGGGTAAGGTTGTACATGGAGGGAGTGAAATGTGAGGTATGAATGCTTACACCATCTGCATTTTATAAATCGGAGTGTGATATATGAAGAGGAGTTGGGATATGAGGATTAGGTATAAGGAAACCTTCATCTTTGATCAATTTGACCTCTCTGCTGGCTAGGGCCTCAACAATGAGCATCCCAATAATGCTCAGTATAATCTCCTCCTGGCTGTTGGGGGGGTGGTGGGAGTGGTGGTGGTGGGGTGGGGTGCGGTGCAGGGTGGGTTGGTCAGGACATGAAGGTGTATCTGTCCCCTTCTGATTAGCTCCTGCTGCCCCCAGTTGTGCACCACCTTGTGCTGTAAGATAATCACTTGTCAGTGATTATCATGCAATCTGGGTGCTGTGGCTGTCATGTTTGAATAGCTGGCAGTGCGTGAAAGCTCTGAGATGTTGGTGTCAGGCTTGAAATAGTGTCAAGTGTGAGAGGGTGGGGTGAAGCATATGAATGTGAGGTATGAGTCCTGATTGATTATTGGTAGGTGGTCAGATTCACTTGAGCAGTTGCTAGCAGTCATACAACAGCCATAAGCACCTGCCCTTTTGAAATATAGTTTTAAGCAGTACAGGCTAGCTTTAACTAGTTATCTACTCATGATATTCAATTGTCCGTCCTATCAACAGGATGATTAATACCGGCTGGACACTGAAGTCACTTAAAATAGGTAGCATTAAGTTGTAATTAATGAACATGTGTTAATCATATGTCACGGTCCCTTCGCTTGTTTTTAGAAGCTATCAAATTTAGGCTCCAGTTTCTATACAGTGTCAACCTGTATTATGCCTCTATATTCGAGCTGTAGGCCACAACAGTCACGACTCTCAAGTTTTTTTGAAGATAAGAACTTGTATTTGGATAGTGCTTTTTACAATCTCAAGATAATCCCATCTATGTTTGTAGTACAGTCATTGTTTTAGTGAAGGGAACTCAGCTACAATTTGCATGCACAAACAACAATGAGATAAATGACCAAATAATTTGTTTGTGGTTTTCATTGCAGAATAAATGTTGGACAGGAGATCAGGAAAATTCCCCTGCTCACCTTTAATGCCTCATCCGAAAAATCTTATCCCATCAGTGCATCTCTTCCTCAGTCCTGCACTGAAGTGTCAGTCTAGATATGTGCTGAACAGCATAATGTATTTATATAGCATCTTTTAATGTGAAACATTCCAATCCACTTCACCAAGTTCCTGCGTAGGCCATATACATGACAGCACCTTTAAGTTACTGTGCTTGTGATTAGCCACAAAAAAAAAAACAAAGGCCACACAGTACAAAAATAAATTAGAGCATACCTTGCACTTCATACAAATGTTACCGAACAAAATTTGACATTGAACCATATCAGGATACATGAGAACACACCAATAATGTGGTTAAAGAATTTTATTTTAAGGACCATCTTAAAAGAGAAGGTCTAGGGCTGTGGCAAGGCTTAGAGAGGAAATCCCAGACCTTGGAGCCCTGGCAACTAAAAGCGTAGCAACCAGTAGTGAATAATTAAAGTCAGGGTGTGCAAGAGGCCAGAATTGGAACAGCAGAGAGATCTCCAAGTGTGCAGAACTGGAAGAGATTACAGAGATAGGGAAGGTGTGAGGCCATGGAGGGATTTGAAAAGAAGGATGAAATTGTTAAAACAGAGGCTTTGATGGACACTTAAAGCATGAAGATGATGAACTTTACAACGCCTCAGTTAGTCCTGGATGAAGCAGTGTGTACAGTTTTGGACAACCCATTATAGCAAAGATGGAAAGGCAAAGGTGCAGTATCAATTCACTAGGGTGTTACCAGGGTTGAGATTTGAGCTGTTTTCAGTAGAGCTAATGGAACTTTTGGCTTACCACTTGACATTCTTGCTACTGAATCAAAACATGCTTTCAAACCCTGCTCCAAACATTCCTGGTGAGTGGAGACTGGAGCTGCAGTTCTGAATTTTGGGTTAACATGCAGAGGGTTACTTATGTCTGGCAAATGTGGGTTATGGGAACCTATCAAGATGGCAAAGGCCATGGAAGGAGCATCATGTCATGGCCTCTCAGACTGAATTAGCCTGTGAATACTTCCACTAGTTCATACTACTTGCTGAAGGAAGATACAAAACTAGAGCTAATAAGATTGAGGGGTGATGGGATAGAGATCTTCAAGATTATGAAGCATTATGATTCGGTATTTTGTGAAAAAAGTTATATTTTTGTCGATGGATGCCTGATATGTACAGTCCCCCTGAGAGGAAGCTTATACCTATCATCGGTGGAGGCCTTTTTATTCATTCATGGGATGTGAGCATCGCTGGCTAGGCCAGCATTCATTGACCATCCCTAATTGCCCTTGAGAAGGTGATGGTGAGCTGCCTTCTTTAACTGCTGCAGTCCATGTGATGTAGGTACACCTACAGTGCTGTTAGGGAGGGAGCTGCAGGATTTTGACCCAGCGACAGTGGAGGAATGGCGATATATTTCCAAATCAGGATGGTGTGTGGCTTGGAGGGGAGCTTCTAGGTGGTGGCGTTCCCATGTGTCTGCCCTTGTCATTCTAAATGGTAAAGGTCATGGGTTTGGAAGGTGCTGTCTAAAGAGCCTTTGTGAGTTCCTGTTGTGCATCTTGTGGTTGGTACACACTTCTGTTACTGTGTGTTCATGGTGGAGGGAGTGGATATTTGTGCACGGGGTGGCAATCAAGCAGGCGGCTTTGTCATGGATGGTGTTGAGCTTCTTGCATGTTTTTGGAGCTGCACTCATCCAGGCAAGTAGAGAGTATTCCATCACACTCCCAACTTATGTCTTGTAGATGGTGGACAGGCCTTGGGGAGTCAGGAGGTGTTGCAGGATTCCTAGCCTCTGGCCTGTTCTTGTAACCACTGTTTTTATATGGCTAGTCCAGTTCAGTTTCTGGTCAATGGTAATCCCCAGTATGCTGATAGTGGGCGTTTCAAAGATGGTATTGCCATTGAATGTCAAAGGGCAATATTTAGGTTCTCACTTGTTAGAGACGGTCATTGCCTGGCACTTGTGTGACATGAATGTTAGTCACCCAAGCCTGGATATCGTCCAGGTCTTGCTGCATTTGGAAACTGACTGCTTCAGTATCTGAGGAGTCGTGAAGTGTGCTGAACATTGTGCAATCAGCAGCAAACATCCCCACTTCTGACCTTATGATGGAAGGAAGGTCATTGATGAAGCAGCTGAAGATGGTTGGGACAAGGACACAGTCATGGACCTAGGTACAGTCATGCTTACTGGAGACACCCCAGGAAATCACAAGGCAGAGAAATGGGTTGCTATCAAACTGCCTGGTTTAAATTTCAAACAATGCTTACCAGTTAACTGTCAGATACCATCAGTGGTGTATTCTCCATGGCAATGCCACTTGCCAACCAATTAGTACTTTCTTCACATACAGTATAAACTGTTGTTTCCCCCCTTATTTTGGTATTCTTGCAAGTGTCCTGATGAGTGCAAGAGGAAAAGCTTAGACATGTCTCTTTTTTTCAGCAATACTCAAATTCTGTACTACCAAACGACAAACAGATTGTTCCTTGAACTTTTTAAATGTTATGGAGAATGAGCAGGAAAATGTGATTACACTAGTTAGCTCATATGGAGAAAATCACTAGCACAGACCAGATGGGCTGAGTGACCTTTTAAAAAATTATAATTTATAATCATTACAGGTCCTAATTTTTGAAAGTCACATTAACTAAGGCAAGCCAAGTCACAGGTTATGTAAATGCATACTTGCTGCTTGTGGGTTTTTTTTACTTGTTTGTGTTCAAATTGCAAAGGTTAAGTTAATAAAGCCAGCTGGAGTCCACCTAATCATTGGCATTCAGGCAAAAGTTCAGAGTCTCCCATTCCCGATAGAGAGGGCAGTTTTATTTGTTGACTATTGAAGAGAGTGAATGAAAGTCTTTGCAAAAGAATTATGAATATAAAATAGAGTGAAAAAGGATAACGTGGTCCATCAAACACTTCAACTTATCACATACTTCACCCTACTTAATTGCCCAGAAGAAAGTTCTGCATAAGTACATAGAGAGTACTGGGAGAGAGTATCCAATCAAAAACTAAGGCATACAAAGCGGCGAAAACTAGTGGTAGGGCAGAGGATTGGGAATTATTTTAGGGACCAGCAGTGGATGACTAAAAAGCTAATAAAGAGGGAGAAAATTGATTATGAAAGTAAATTGGCAAGAAATATAAAAACAAACAGCAAGAGCTTCTACGGGTATATAAAAAGAGAGTAGCTAAAGTGAGTGTGGAACCCTTGAAGGATGTGACTGGAGAATTGATAACGGTGAACAGGGAAATGGCAACTGATTTAAATCAATATTTTGCATCGGTCTTCACGGTGGAGGACACTATAAACATCCCAAAGATATCAAGCAAGGAGCTAATGGGAGGAAAGATCTTGTAATAGTCTCTATCACGAGGGACAAAGTATTTGACAAACTAATGGGGCTAAAGGCAGACAAGTCGCCAGAACCTGATGACCTGCATCCAAGGGTTTTAAAGGAAGTGGTTGCAGAGATAGTGGAGGCATTGGTTGAAATATTCCAAAACTCACCGGATTCCAGGAGGGTCCCAGCGGATTGGAAAATGACTAATGTGACATCCCTGTTCAAGAATGGAGGGAGACAAAAAGCAGGAATCTATAGCCCAGTCAGCCTAACATCTGTCATTGAGAAAATGCTAGAGTCCATTACGGAAGAAATAGGACATTTAGAAAAGTTTAATGCAATCAAAGAGAGTCAACATGGTTTCGTGAAAGGGAAATCATGTTTGACAAATTTGCTAGAGTTCTTTGAGGATATGACAAGCAGAGTTGATAAAGGGGAACAGTAGATGTATTTGAGATTTCCAGAAGGCATTCGATAAGGTGCCACATAAAAGGTTATTGCGCCTAGGAGATAGGAGCTCACTGTATTAGGGGTAATGTATTAGCATGGATTGAGGATTGGTTAATACACACAAGAGAGAGTCGGCATTAATGGGTCTTTCTTGGGTTGGAAAGACGTAACTAGTGGAGTGCCACAAGGATCAGTTCTAGGGCCTCAATTATTTACTATCTATATTAATAACTTGGAGGAGGGGGCAGAGTGTAATGTATCCAAATTTGCTGACAATACAAAAAATAGGCGGGAAGGCATGTTGTGATGAGGACATAAGGAATCTGCAAGGGGATATAGACAGGTTGAGTGAATGGGCAAAAACTTGGCAGATGGAGTTTAATGTAGGAAAGTGTGAGGTCATGCACTTTGGTAAGAAGAATCAAAAGGTAGGCTATTATTTAAATGGAGAGAGACTCCAAAAAAGTGCAGTACAGAGGGATCTGGGTGTTCTTATGCATGAAACACAAGAAATTAAGGCGCCAAATGGAACGTTGGCCTGTATTGCTCGGGGGCTGGAGCTTAAAAGTAGGGAACTCTTGTTACAATCGTACAGGGTATTGGTGAGGCCGCACCAGGAGTGCTGTGTACAGTTTTGGTCCCCATGTTTAAGAAAGGATATACTGGCTTTGGAGGCAGTTCATAAGAGATTCAATAGGCTGATCCCTGGGATGAAGGAGCTGACTTATCAAGGATGGCTAAACAGGTTAGGCCTTTATTCATTAGAGTTTAGAAGAATGAGGGGGGGTTGATCTTATTGAAGCATACAAGATTCTGAGGGGGCTTGACAGGGTAGATGTTGAGAAGATGTTTCCACTAGTGGGGGAAATCTTGAACTACAGAATAAGGGGACACTCATTTAAAACTGAGATGCGAAGGGATTTCTTCTCTCAGAGGATAGTGAATATCTGGAATTCTCTACTCCAGAAAATTATGGAGGCTAGATCACTGAAATTATTTAAAGAGGAGGGAGATAGATTTTTAAAATATCGGGGAGTTGAGGCCTGGGGCAGATCAGCCGTGATCTTATGGAATGGCGGGGCAGGCTTGAGGGGCCGAATGGCCTACTCCTCCTATTTCTTATGTTCTTATACGAACAAGGAGCAGGAGTAGGCCATTCAGCCCCTCATGCCTGCTCCACCATTTAATAAGATCATGGCTGATCTGATAGTAACCTAAAATCTGCATCCCACCTACCCCTGATAACTTATTACCTGGGTGTCGCTAGGCGCCGGCTCACTGTGGCTCTTGGGCGGCATGTGTGGGATCCCCAGCCGCCCCTTCTTCCTGAGGTTGCTGCTCTTGCCTCTGCGAAGCCAGGAGCCTCAGTTGTTCTCTCCTCTGTCTCCTTCGTGCTCTGTAGGCCATCAGGTATACAGCTAGTTCACCAGGCTCCATGATCATGATGTACTCAGAATCATAGAATCTTAATGGCACAGCAGGAGGTCATTCGGCCCAGCAAGTCCGCACCGGCTCTCCAAATAAGCATTATGACCTAGTGCCATTGCCTTGCCTTTTCCCCGTACCCCTGCACATTGTTTCTATTCAAATAACCATCTTCTAGAATGCCTCGGTTGAACCTGCCTCCACCACACTTCCAGGCAGTGCGTTCCAGACTCGAACCACTCGTTGTGTGAAAAAGCTTTTTCTCACGTCACACTTGCTTCTTTTGCAAGTCACTTTAAATCTGCGCCTTCTCGTTCTTGATCCTTTTACAGCTGGGAACAGCTTCTCCCTATCTACTCTGTCCAGCCCCTTCATGATTTTGAGCATCTCTATCAAATCCCTTCTTAGCTGCCTTCTCTCCAAGGAGAACATTCCCAACCTCGCTAATCTATCCTCATAGCTGAAGATTATCATCTCTGAAACCATTCTTGTAAACCTGTTCTGCACTGTGCCCAGAACTATATACAATATTCCAACTGACGTCTAATGAGCGTCTTATATAAATTCAGCATAACCTTCCTGCTCTTGTACTCTATGCCCCTATTAATAAAGCCCAGGATATTATATGCTTTATTAACTGTTCTCTCCACCTGTCCTGCTACCTTCTATGCACATATACACCCAAGTCTTTCTGCTCCTGCACCCCCTTCAAAATTTCACCCCTTATTTTATATTGCCTGTCCATGTTCTTCCGACCAAAATGCATCAGCTCACACTTCTCCACACTGAACTTCATCTGCCACCTATCTACCCACTCCCCCAACTTGTCTATGTTCTCTTAAGTTCCACACCATACTCCTTACAGTTCACAACACTCCCAAGCTTCATATCATCTGCAAACTTTGAAATTGTCCCCTGCACACCAAGATCCAGATTATTAGTATCAGGAAAAGCAAGGGTCCCAATACCAACCCCTGGGGAACTCCACTACAAACCACCCTCCAGCCTGAAAAATATCCATTGACCATTACTCTCTGCTTCCTTTTTTTCACCCAATTTTGTATCCACGCTGCTACTGCCTCTTTTATTCCATGAGCAATAACTTTTCTCTTGTGAGGCACGGTGTCAAATGCTTTTTCAAAGTCCATGTACACCACATCAACAACATCAACCTTTTCTGTCTCTTCAAAAAACTCCTGCAAGTTAGTTCAACATGATTTCCCCTTTAGAAATCCATGCTGCCTCTTCCTTAACAGCCCATATTTTTCCATGTGACTACTAATTCTATCCCGAATAATTGTTTCTAAAATCTTGCCCACCACTGAAGTTAAACTGTGGTCTGGAATTGCCAGGCTTATCCTTATGACCTTTTTTGAAAAAGGGCGTAATGTTTGCAATTCTCCACTCCTCTGGGTCCAGGGAAGATACAAAGATTATGGCCAGTGCCCCTGCAATTTCTACCCTCACTTCCTTCAATATCCTTGGATGCATCTGCATCTGGTCCCGGTGCCTTGTCAACTTTAAGTACCGACAGTCTGTTCAACACTTCCTCCTTATCAATTTTGAATCCTTCTAGTGACAGAGTTTCCTTGTCTGTCACCATGACCTGGGTAGCATCTACCTCCTTGGTAAAGACGGCTGCGAAGTATTCATTTAATACCTCAGCCATAACCACTTCGTCCATGTGTAAATTCCCTTTTAGGTCCCTAATCGGCCCTGCTCCTCCTTTTACTATTTATATGCCTATAGAAGACTTTGGGATTCCCCTTTGTGTTGTCTGCCAGTCTTTTCTCATAATCTCTCTTTGCTTCTCCAATATGCTTTTTCACCTCCCCTCTGAACCTTCTGTAATCCTCTTGGTTCTCAATTGTATTTTCTACCTGACACCTGTCATAACTTTTTCTTCTTTATCTTAATTTCAATCTCTCTTTTCGTCCAAGGAGCTCTGGATTTGTTTGTCCTACCTTTCCCTCTCGATGGAATATACCTTGACTGTGCCCAAACCAATTCTTTTTTGAAGGTAGCTCATTGTTCAGCTACAGTTTTTCCTGCCAATCTTTCATTCCAGTCTATCTGGTCCAGCTCAGTTCTTGCCCCTTTGAAGTCTGCTCTCGTCCACGTTCAGAGAGGTGGTCACACCGCAACTTAAGGGCCTGGAGACAGAGAGGGAATGGGTGACCACCAGGCTGTCCAAGAGAAGTAGGCAGGTAGCGCAAGAGTCCCCAGTGGTCATGCTCACAAATCGGTTTTCTGTTTTGGAAGCTGGTGAGGGTGCTGGTTCCTCAGGAGTGCAGTCAGAGCCAAGTCTGTGGCACCATGAGTGGCTTGGCTGTATAGGAGGGGAGGAAGAAGAAAGGAAGAGCTATAGGGATCGGGGATTCATTGGTTAGGGGAACAGACAGGTGTTTCTGTGGCAGTGGATGTGACTCCAGAATGGTATATTGCCTCCCTGGTGCCAGGGTCAAGGATGTCACAGAGTGGCTGCAGGGCATTCTTCTGGGGGAGGGTGATCAGCCAGAGGCCATGGTCCACGTTGGTACCAGTGACCTGGGTAGGAAGGGGGATGTGGTCCTGTAATCAGAATTTAGGGAGCTAGGAACGTCGAGGCACCCCATTTCCCTGTCGCGTTGCCACTGCAGGAATTTGCCCTTGGCTCCAAAAATGGAGTGCAGGTGTGTGCACATCTCCACGTTCTGCTGGATCAGGGTTTCCATGACATCTGGCATCCTCCCCATGAGACCTCCATAAGCCCACATGTGGGCACCACGTCATTAGAGAACAGGCGGACACACTCCTCTGACTCGCGTGCCACTCTGTTGAGGGCTTCCAACAGCTCTGCTTGATGTATCCCTGTCTTCTGCTGACTCTGCAGAATGAGTTAGAAGGCCTACCCCAGAGGCTCATCATCTGTTGGACCTCACAGATGCCTCTTCCCCAGCAGCCTTCCAAGTGCTGGGGAGCTCAGCTGAACCTGCCTCCTCCTGCTCTGACATGTGTCCATGCAGTGACTGCCAGATTGTGAACCTGAGCCTGCTCTAGACTTAGGTCCCACTGAGTTGTATGTCTCTGTACTGGTGGAGGGTGTGGGTAATTGCTGACGGGTCTTCCAGGCTGCTTATTTCCAGCTTTTCAATGGAGGAGGTGCCCTCTTGGCTGGTGGTGAGGATCTGGATGAAGCTGAGGGACTGGCTGGCTGAGGGTGTCGGTTGCTTGGCAGAGCTCCCTGTGAACCGGAGTAGAGATAATTAGTGCATGGCAGCAGAGTCAAAAGCAGGAGAGAGAGCACTCACTGTTGCGTTGAGCTAGGGATGATATGGTGCAAGATCCTCAGGTGGGTGTCCACCGCTGACCTCACTGTCGCTGCAGGCAGTGTCCATATCCTCATCAGTCAGCGCAATGGCATGTTCCTCCAAGTGAGTCAGGGCCTAATTCTACCCCCTGTCTGAGGCCCCTCTCTGCTGATGTAAGCAGGCTTCTCCTACATGGAAACAAATGGAGAGAGTGTAAGTAGGACGCATGGCACTGCATGGAATGTTTGTGTGGTGAGCAGAGCCATGGACGGGTTGAGGATGTGAGCTCCAGAGTATATGAACCTGATGGAGATGTGAGGGTGTGTGTGAGAGTTAGTGGTGTTGTCCCTTGAAGTGTGAGATCCCTGTGGATGTGTGAAGGGTTTGTGAGTGTGTGAGTTGAGAGTGATGAGAAGAGTGAGTTACCTTGGTGGAACGGGTAAGACCATTCATGCTCTTGCAGCACTGGGTGGCTGTCCTCCTTTGCAGGACATTGGCACTGACCACCCCTGCCACCACCTCCTATGCTGGACTGGTGATGCAGCTGACCATCCTGCAGCCAGAGCAGGGGTATAGGACATCATGGCAGGCCTCCATGGCATCCAAAAGGTGCTTGAGGGACACATCACTAAACTGGGAGGCTGCAGTCGTCTTGTCTTTCGGGGCCATGTCTTCTTTGCAGCAGTTGTGGGCTGGAAGCACTGAGAGGTGTGTGCACAGCTGGACCTTAAAAAGGCACTAGCGTATTAAATGGCGAGGTGATGGCGTGGCGGGTGAAAGAGAGCCCGCCCACCATGGAAACAGCGTGTTTCCCGGGAAAGCATAATACAGCGTGAAAAGCCGCCATGCAGCCGACGGGTAAAACACGTCCGATACTACACACCGTCCAAATCTGGGACAATTCCTCCCAGACTTAACGTTTTGAGTCCACTTCTTCAGAACTGGAGAGAGTAGAAATGTCTTGGATTTTATGCTGTTGGTAAAGGGTGAGGGGAGTCAGGTGGAACAAAAGGGAAGGCCAGGGATTGGTTACAATAGAGTGGGGGAGGTTAAATGTCAAAGATGTCATGAAACAAAAGGCAAGGGGAGTGGTAATGGTAGTAGTAAAGAAAGAAAGCATTGGTCCACAGTAGGTGTTAATAGCAGAATAAAGGTCAACTCCGTCTGAAAGCAAAAACATGAAAATAAGATGCAAACTAGCACTTGGGGGAACAAAAAGCATCAAAATAGAGGACGAAGTTCATGGTCTGAAGTTATTGAACTCCATGTTGAGTCCAGAAGGCTGAGAAGTGCCTAATCGGAAGATGGGGTGCTGTTCCTCCAGCTTGTGTTAAGCTTCACTGCAACATTGCGGCAAGCTGAGGATATTAATGTGAGCATGAGAGCAAGATGGTGTATTGAAGTGGCAAGTGACCAGAAGGTCCAGGTCATGCATGGCGACTGAGCAGAGGAGTTCTGCAAAGCGGTCATCCTGTCTCTGTTTGGTCTCCTCAGCGTAGAGGAGACCACACTGTGAGTAGCAAATATAGACACTAAAGTGAAAGAAGTACAAGTAAATCGCTGCTTCACCTGGAAAGGAGTGTTTTGGGCTGTGCACAGGGAGGAGTTAATGGGATCCCCTGCGATTGCATGGGAAGGTGCATGGAAAGGGGGTGAGGTGTTGGGGGTGATAGAGGAATGGACCAGGGTGTCACGGAGGGTCCCTTCGGAATGCTAACAGGGAAGGGGAGCGGAAGGTGGTGGCATCACGTTGGAGGTGGTGGAGGATGATCCTTTGAATATGGAGGCTGGTGGGGTGGAAAGTGAGGACAAGGGGAACCCTATCGTGGTTCTGGGAGGGAAGGGCAGGGGTGAGGGCAGAAGTGCAGGAAATGGGTCGGACACAGTTGAGGGCCCTGTAAGCCACAATGGGAGGGAATGCTTGGTTCAGGAAAAAAAAAAGACATATTGGAAGTGCCATTATGAAAGGCTGCATCATCAGAACAGATGTGATGGAGACAGAGAAACTGGGAGAATGGAGTGGAGTCCTTACAGGAAGCAGGGTGTGAGGAAGTGTAGTCAAGATAACTGTGGGAGTTGGTGGGCTTGTAATGAATATTAGTAAACAGTCTATCCCCAGAAGTGGGGACAGAGAGGTCAAGGAAGGGAAGGGAAGTGCTGGAGATGGACCATGTGAAGGTGAGAGAGGGGTAGAAATTGGAAGCAAAATTGATTAATTTTTCCAGTTCCAGATGAGAGCAGGAAATGGCAGCCATCAATGTACCAGAAAAGGAACTGTGGGAGGGGGCCTGAGTAGAACTGGAACAAGGAATTTTCCACCTACCCCACGAAACCAGGCATAACTAGGACCCAAGCGGGTACCCATAGCCACACCTTTTATTTGGAGGAAGTGAAGCAAGTGAAAGGAGAAATTGTTCAATGAGAGAACAAGTTCAGCCAGGCAAAGGAGTGTGGTGGTGGATGGGCCATTTAGATTATACTGCTTCTTCATGTTAGTCCTCCCAAAGTGCATCTATGAACATATGAATTAGGAGCAGGAGTAGACCATTCGGCCCCTTGAGCCTGCTTCACCATTTGATAATATCTGCCATGTGTTTCCCCATTTCACGTGTCTATTTACTTCCTCTTGAAGCCTGCTACTATTCTGTTGACTATTTACTACATTGACAAGTTTTACATCATCTATAAACTTGGAAATTGTACTCCCTGTTCCCAACTCCAGATCATTTATATAAAACAAGAAAAATAATGGTCCTAATATTGGCCCCTGGGGGAACTCCACTTATTCAGTACTCATGCATTCTCGAGTCTCATTTGAAGCTTGTCAGTTTTAACTGTGCCCTCATTATAGTCTGCACAGTTAACAGGGAAAAGAACATGAAAGCATTTAGCCTACTCTTTTTTTATTTAGCTGCTGTTTTAGGGTTTTTCTCCATATACCAAACTTCTGCAACTCGCTGAAGAAATATTCTTCAAGTTTCAGAAAAATAAAGGATGAAAGAGGCAATTTAACGCATCATGTTCATCCTTCCTTAGAATATTGTCAAAGCATTTGATTGCCTCTTGAAAAATGTTTCTGGAAACTTTGCATCTAATACCCTAGAGCGTACAATTTTATAAAAATGAACTGGAATTGTCTTCCTGTTGCCTGTCAATCATGGTAAAAAGAGTTCATCTGGGCTAGTGCCAAAGTCTGATGAGTCCAATGTTGAGCAAAGGCCAACATCAGGGCCTGGTTAGGATACTATACTGACTGGTATCTAATCCTTAAAAAGCAGTAAGCATGCATTAGAATGGAGGTTGGAAAAGCCACTGGGGTGTGCTGCACAGACAGGAGGCTTTAATGAACCTGTTTAATGAGATGAAGTGAATTCCGCTGTGTATTGCCGACATAATGGTAGAACAGCAGATGTGCACACTATTCAGACTGAATTCCTAAAATCCGTTTTAAGCCACGTGTGTACAGTGGGAAGAAGGAATGGCAATGTCCTTCGGGAATATAGCCAGGAACACCACCTCATCATGAAATTGTCCATTTGAAGCTTTGAAAAAATTTAACCTCAGGCTTAACTTGTAGAAATAAGCAGCAACTTAACGACAGCTATGTGTGAGAGAGCCTGAAACACACAAAGTGAAGCCTCATATATTCCAATTAATTATAAAGCAATTAGTTTACTGAGGAGAGCTGCAATCAGCACATAAGAAATAGGAGCAGGTGTAGGTTATTTAGCCCCTTGAGTCTGCTCTGCCATTCAATAAGATATGGGTAATCTGATTCTGGCCTTAACTCCACTTTCCTGCCTGAACTCAAAACCCTTGACATTCTTGTAGATCAAAAATCTATCTAACTCAGCCTTGAAGATATTCAATGAACCAGCTTCCCCTACTGTCTGGGGTAGAGAATTTCAAAGAATAATGACCCCCTTGGAGAAGAAACTCCTTATTTTGAAACAATGCCCCCTAGTTTTAGATTCTGCAATAAAGGGAAACATTGGGCGGAATTTTTCGCTTGGCATGCGGGCACTTGCCTGACGCACTTGAGCGTGAAATAACGCGTAATGACATCAGACAAGCATCCTGATGATATCACGCATATCTCGGTTGGCGGGCACGCGCAAGAGTCAGAAGCGCACCCGCCAACAATTAAGAGGCCTATTAAGGCCATTAAAGTTGTAATTAACAGAGATCTTCAGTTGCGGGCGGGCAAATCGGCCAGGCAGCCTTTGCATTTTTCAGGAAACCTCATCCACGGGCGGGATGAGGTTTCCGTTATTAAATTTAAAAAATAAAAATGTACGGACAGAATTTTCATCTTGTATATGTTCAGGTGAGCAATTCTCATGCGTGGGAATTTTTTTCCGGATTTTAAAATCTGTTTTTATTGTACTTAAATTCTTCAGCTCCCTGAGGTAGCTCTCTGCCTTCAGGGAGCTTTCATTCTGAGCTCCCCACACCGACACTGACTTCAGCGCTTGCCCTCCATCCGTCCCCAACCCAGCAGCACTGAGCATTTCAGCGCGCGCTTCACACTGGCTGGCCGTTAATTGGCCAGCAGTGTGAAATCACGGTCAGGATTCATCGCAGGCAGCGGTTCATTCCCCGGCCACTCATGGGCCCACCGATTGCGCCCACACGTCAACCTAAAAATCCTCCCCCATTCTCTGAGCATCTACCCTGTCAAATCCCTTCAGAATCATTTATGTTTCAGTAAGATCGCTTCTCAATCTTCTAAACTCCAATGAGGATAAGCCCAACCTACTCACCCTTTCCTCATAAAACAGCCCTTTATCCCAGGAATCAACCTAGTGGACCTTCTCTGAACTGTCTCCAGTGCCAGTATATCCCTCAAGTAATATGTATGCAATACTCTAGGTGCAGTCTAACCAATATTCTATACACTTGCAACAAGATGTCTCTACTTTTATACTCTATTCCCCAGCCGGCAAGAAAAGCTAACATTCCATTTGCCTTCATAATTACTTGCTGTACCTGCATGCTAACACCCAGATTCTTCTCTACTGCAGTATTTCTCCCTCTTCATTAATTTTAAGTTATCCTTTGCTAGTTTTTAAACTTCTCCTAATTTTCTGACCTATCACTATTCCTCGCAGCACTGTATGCCTTTTCTTTCGACTTTATACCATCCATTACTTACTTAGCTAGCCAGGGCTGGTGCACATCATCCTAGAATCTTTCTTTCCCTATGGAACCTTTGTTGATACCCATAGTTCCAGGCTACGACATGCATGTAAAAGTCTAAGTTGCCACAGCAACTCGGTTGGCTGGACAGCCAGATGTGAATCAGATTGCTGACAACAGCATGAGATTTGATCCACTTTCTGGCTGCGGTGGATTTGGGACCCATCTCCTTGCCCTACCCGTGGAGGAAAGTGTAGGCTGTGCATCAAACCTGCCTTCAGGATGAGAACAGAAGGAAAAGAATAAATGGAATAATAGTCCTTCACACAAAGCAAAGTATATGAAACAGTGTTGATGAAAAAGGTAGCAGAAGAGCTAAACAAATGTAGAGAAGAAATTTGTGAAAGATAGTGGGGACAATGAGACAGCAAATTTTGCTCATCCAGGCAAGTCTAGAATATTGCAGCACACCTGACTTGTATCTGCTAGATGGTGGCTGAACTTTGCGAAGTCAGGAGGCGAGTTACTTGCCACAGAATTCCCAGCGCCTGCCCTGCTCTTGTAATCACAGTATTTATACGGCTCATTCAGTTCAGTTACAGGTCAAGGCTGCTCCCCTGGCTGTTGACAGTGGGGGATGCTGTTGAATGTCAAGAGGAGGCGGTTAGATTCTCTTGTTGGTGATGGTAATTGCCGGGCACTTATATGGCACATATGTTACTTGCCACTTATCAGCCCAAGCCTGAATGTTGTCTAGGTCTTGCTGCAGGCATGGACTGCTTCATTATCTTTGGAGTTACGAATTGGACTGAACACTGTGCAAGCATCCTCACTTAATCTTATGATGGAGAGAAGGTCATTGATGAAGCAGCTGAAGATGGTTGGGCCTAGGACACTACCCCGAGGAACTCCTGCAGTGGTATCCTCAGGCTTAAATGATTGGCCTCCAGCTAAATAGTGGAAAAGTCATAGCTAAATTAGAAGGACTCCATATTTATAGAAAAAACTAACAAGGCTAGCTTAAAAGTAATTTGAGAAGGAGCAGTCATCAACTGCACCCTGAAAGTTTCAACACAACAGTGTGAATTGCCTGCAATGGTGATATTATCTTTGAACTATTGTATGTCCTAATTCTCCAGTGGTGAATTTATGCCAAAATTCATGAGAAAACTGTTTAAAAAGGCATAGTGAGCATTGTGACAAATCAGAAGCAGCACAGTCAATAGCCAGTTCTAGACAGTGGTAGTAAAATTGTAATGGGCTCTTGTCTCTCTTTATCATCACTTTGTTAAATGATATTTCATCATCATGCTAATTTCCTGTACTTAGAGCATCATGTAGGTTTTTTGAAGTTTGACTTACGGGGGGGATGCATGCAAGCTATCAGAAGACTATTGGGCCATAATTTGCTATCAAAATAGCAATGAAGCTAATGGCGCTCCCTATTATTTATACGTAAATAAATATATACAGCAACTTCATGAAAGGAGCAGATGCATTGTTAAATGCAAATATCAAAATGTTGCTGTCCAAGTTGTTCCACTCCACCACTGGCTTTGCAAAAACAGCATTTTGCTATCTGCCTCACCATTGACATACATTGACTGCTATGAGCTTGCTGTATTTGTGTGGAATTATGAATGTAAACCCATTGAAGATATTTGAGGCTAGTAATCAGTAGTATAAATGTTCTTTATTGACATGAATATTGTTAACTACTGCAATCAGCCGCTCTGGCACTGAAAATTAACTATTACAGGTATGAATTCATTTTCATTTCATTTTCTGCGCCTGATCTGACATTGAACTCACCCCCTTCACTTTTTAGTCCTTCCACTATGTATTTCCTAATTCTTAAATTTCATTGGTAAAGGAGATTCCCTGTTGCTTGCCCTGTTTCCCTCTCCATGCCATTTATAACTTGCACTCTCAGCAACAGCGTGGCAAAACTTTGAGCTGAAGGGTACAGGGACTAATGCCGGTAAGTGCCCTGTCCCGGTAAAATCTAGACCTTTTTACTGTGCACAATAATGATTTATTTTCTGCATACCAATTGCAGGATCTGCACAGGTTAAGATTGCCAAGATCATTCTGGTTGTAAAGGGTCTGTATTAATTCTGTCAAACAAAATAGCTTCTCATATTCCTGCTCACATTAATCAGAAATAAAGCTGCCTTTGTGTAATGAATTCCACAAGTTAATCGAAGAAGAGTATTGAATTTACTCAACTGTACTAAATGTATAAGATTTTGATTTCCTAGTTGTAAATCAAAAAGATTAAAATGTGGTGCTCTTTTTATTTATTTAGGAATCCACTCCCAGCATCTTGCATTATTTATACTCTGTACTATTTCAATTTGAAAGGAGGTTTTGAGTTCTTCTCTGTTTTTGGTGTTGTGGATAGTAACCTGGGAATGCCTTCATGTTCTTGATCTGTGATAGTACTTGTGTCAGAAGATTAATGTCTGTTCAATGCATAATCTGATCATAATTACCTGGCAATCTGTAGTTTAAACAAAATAACAAAAATAGTTGAAGTTTTAGGACCAGGAGTAGTACCGTTGGGACGGTCTTCACCTGAACCGATCTGGGACCAATGTTCTAGCAAAAAGGGTAAATAGGGTGGTCAACAGGACTTTAAACTAGAAAGTGGGGGGGAAGGGAAGGGTAAAACTCCAAGAAAATGAGAAACAAAGCAGCAGGTTGTGAGGTGGTGGGGTTGGGGGGTGGGGTGGGGGGTGGATTCAACTTCATGGAAAATTATGAAAAAACTGAAAAGAAAGGAGAGCCCAGGAGAGGCTATTAAAGTCTCCAGAACACAAAATAGGACAGAGTGTTTGGAAAGGGCTAGGAATCTAACTTCAAACACATCAGATAAAGGGACGACAATGAGAAGGGGGACAGGAAATACAGGACTGAAGGTGTTGTATCTGAATGCACGCAGTATACGAAATAAGGTAGATGAACTTGTGGCGCAGATTGAAATTGGCAGGTATGATGTGGTGGGCATCACGGAGACATGGCTGCAAGCGGATCAGGACTGGGAGCTAAATATCCCAGAATATACATCCTATCGAAAAGATAGGCAGGTTGGCAGAGGGGGTGGTGTTGCTTTGTTAGTAAGAAATGAAATTAAATCGATAGCAAGAAACGACGTAGGGTCAGATGATGTAGAATCTGTGTGGGTAGAATTGAGGAACCGCAAAGGTAAAAAAAAGCATAATGGGAGTTATGTACAGGCCTCTGAACAGTAGTCAGGATGTGGGGCACAAGATACACCAGGAGATAGAAAAGGCGTGTACGAAAGGCAAGGATACAGTGATCATGGGGATTTCAATATGCAGGTAGACTGGGAAAATAAGGTTGGTAGTGGATCCCAAGAAAAGGAATTTGTGGAATGACTACGAGATGGCTTTTTGGAGCAGCTTGTGTTGGAGCCCACTAGGGAACAGGCAATTCCAGATTTAGTGATGTGTAATGAGGCAGATTTGATAAGGGAGCTTAAGGTGAAGGAACCCTTAGGAGGAAGTGACCATAATATGATAGAATTTACCCTGCAATTTGGGAGGAAAAGCTGGAATCAGATGTAACGTTATTACAGTTGAATAAAGGTAACGACAGAGGCATGAAGGAGGAGCTGGCCAGAATTGGCTGGGAGATGAGCCTAGCAGGAAAGACAGTGGAACAGCAATGGTAGGAGTTTCTGGGAATAATTTGGGAGACACAGCAAAAATTCATCCCTAGGAAGAAGAAGCATACTAAAGGGAGGACAAGACAACCATGGCTGACAAGGGAAGTCAGGGACAGCATAAAAGCTAAAGAGAAAGCATACAATACGGCGAAGAGCAGTGGGAAACCAGGGGATTGGGAAGCCTACAGAGGACAACTAAAAAAGAAATAAGGAGGGAGAAGATTAAATATGAGGGTAAACTAGCCAGTAATATAAAAGAAGATTACAAGAGTTTTTTTTAGATATATAAAGGGTAAGAGAGAGAAAAAAGTGGACATTGGGCCGCTGGAAAATGACACTGGAGAAGTAATAATGGGGAACAAAGAAATGGCAGAAGAATTGAATAGGTACTTTGCGTCAGTCTTCACGGTGGAAGACACGAATAACATCCCCAAAATTCAAGAGAGTCGGGGGGGCAGAGGTGAGTATGGTGGCCATTACCAAGGGGAAGGTGCTAGGAAAACTGAAAGGTCTGAAGGTGGATAAATCACCTGGACCAGATGGATTACACCCCGGAGTTCTGAAGGAGATAGCTGAAGAGATATGGAGGCGTTAGTGGTGATCTTTCAGGAATCTCTGGAGTCAGGGAGGGTCCCAGAGGACTGGAAAATCACTAATGTAACCCCCCTGTTTAAGAAGGGAGTGAGGCAAAAGATAGGAAATTACAGGCCGATTAGCCTGACCTCGGTCGTTGATAAGATTTTAGAGTCCATTATTAAGGATGAGATTTCAGAATACTTGTAAGTGCATGGTAAAATAGGGCAAAATCAGCATAGTTTCATCAAGGGGAGGTCATGCTTGACAAATCTGTTAGAATTCTTTGAGGAGGTAACGAGCAGGCTAGACAAAGGAGAGCCAATGGATGTTATCTACTTGGACTTCCAGAAGGCTTT
This sequence comes from Cetorhinus maximus, assembly GCF_964194155.1. NCBI lineage: Eukaryota > Metazoa > Chordata > Chondrichthyes > Lamniformes > Cetorhinidae > Cetorhinus > Cetorhinus maximus. Next base: position 211,223,235 of record NC_135879.1, on the reverse strand, counting down.
TGACAAGGTGCCGCACAGGAGACTGCTCAGTAAGATAAGAGCCCATGGTGTTAGAGGCAAGGTACTAGCATGGATAGAAGATTGGCTGTCTGGCAGGAGGCGGGGAGTGGGGATAAGGGGGTCCTTCTCAGGATGGCGGCCGGTGACTAGTGGAGTTCCGCAAGGGTCAGTGTTGGGACCACAACTTTTCACTTTATACATTAATGATCTAGATGAAGGAACTGAAGGCATTCTGGCTAAGTTTACAGATGATACAAAGATAGGTGGTATTGAGGAGGCGGGGAGGCTGCAGAAGGATTTGGACAGGTTAGGAGAATGGGCAAAGAAGTGGCAGATGGAATACAACGTGGGGAAGTGTGAGGTCATGCACTTTGGTAGGAAGAATAGAGTCATAGACTATTTTCTAAATGGGGAGAGAATTCAGAAATCTGGAGTGCAAAGGGACTTGGGAGTCCTAGTCCAGGATTCTTTTAAGGTTAACTTGCAGGTTGAGTCGGTAGTTAGGACTAAAATATAAAAGCAGGGATGTGCTGCTGAGGCTTTATAAGGCTCTGGTCAGACCACATTTAGAATATTGTGAGCAATTTTGGGCCCCATATCTCAGGAAGGATGTGCTGGCTCTGGAGAAGGTCCAGAGGAGGTTCACGAGAATGATCCCAGGAATGAAAGGCTTAACATATGAGGAACGTTTGAGGACTCTGGGTCTATACTCGATGGAGTTTAGAAGGATGAGGGGGATCTGATTGAAACTTACAGAGTACTGAAAGGCCTGGATAGAGTGGACGTGGGGAAGATGTTTCCATTAGTGGGAGAGACTAGGACCCGAGGGCACAGCCTCAGAGTAAAGGGAAGACCTTTTAGAACAGAAATGAAGAGAAACTTCTTTAGCCAGAGAGTGGTGAATCTATGGAATTCATTGCCACAGAAGGCTGTGGAGGCCAGGTCATTGAGTGTATTTAAGACCAAGATAGATAGGTTCTTGATTGGTAAGGGGATCAAAGGTTACGGGGAGAAGGTGGGAGAATGGGGTTGAGAAACTTATCAGCCATGATTGAATGGCGGAGCAGACTCGATGGGCCGAATGGCCTAATTTCTGCTCCTATGTCTTATGGTCTTATGGTCTAATCAGCCCTGAGCCTGCTCTGCCATTCAGTACAAATGGTTCATTTGTACCTCAACTCTTTGTTTAACAGCATTTGCTCCATATCTCTCAATACCATTATCTAATAAAGAGTTTGTTCAGGATGCCACACTAGAGGAAATAGTTTTTCCCTCTCTCTTTACCCTATCAAATCCTTGAATCATCTTAAACACCTCAATTAGGCAGCCAGCCTGGACCTGTTAAATTTGTCTGACTAACCTAACCAAGTTCTATGATGAGATAATAGAAGATTGATGAAGACAGTGCATTAGACATTGTATATTTGGACTTTACAAATGCACTTGATAAAATGCCACATAACAACAGACTTATTTGAAAAATAGAAGCATATGATATTGAACGGGATGGTGGTAACTTGGCTATGTAATTGACTAAGGAATAGGAGGCAGAGAGTAGTGATAGATGGATGCTTTTCTGACTAGAAAGAAGTATCGGGAGAAATTTCCGTCGCTTGGTGTCTCAGAAATTTGCTGTTTAAATATATGTTCCAACCTTCGGGGCTACTCCAATGTACGAGGCTTAAAAAGAATCACAACTCAGCTGTCAATCATTGAGTTGGGAACTGACTGCAGAGCTGTGATTAGAGGAGCAGCGAGTGCTCCTCAGATCCCAGATTCTGTCTCCCTCACACTCACTGCTCCAGCTCCTCCAATCACAGGATCCCTCTCTTTCACTCTTGCTGCTTCTCTAGAAACAGAATCTATGAAAGGATGGGACAGAGGGAATCTTTGATTTGAGAAACAGCAAGGGCAGGATGGAGGGAATCTACGATTGGAGGTCAAGGAGCAGTTATTTTGGCCAGTCCTCCTGCCACCATGCAGCAGAGTTTTGGATGCGCCATGACCAATCACTTTTCAACAGCTGCTGGATGTTGAGTCCGACCTGCACGACCTCTTCCAGCAGGCTGAGGAGAAGAAGCAGAAAAAGAAAGAAGAGGAGCTAGTGTCAGAAAACCCAAAAAATCTCCACCAGTAAAATGAGACTGGGAACAGGCCTGTGACGAGCCACCACTTAGACTCGCACTGGCCTGGACCCAGCTACCATGCATGCAGACAGGGCCAGGGTTCTTGGCTGACCTTTCATCTTTTTGCAATGACAGAGCTCGGATGAGTTTTGCAGGATGAAGCTTTGAAGGGAGGTGAGTAATGGAGAAAATTTTCAGAACCGCTGGTTAATGGGAGAGTGGAAATCTGGGCCTGGTGCTCATAAAGGAACTGCTGGTTAATGGAAGAGGCTCCAGTTCCGGTAAATGCTTCAATTAGTGTGAAAGAACCCTGAGGGCGGCTCCATGAATTTCTCATCATCTGGAATCTTGCTAGGTGCAGCTGGTACCTTGACAATTGTTATTTGCATTTTGGGCAATCAACATTAGAATAATTTTACATGTGCAAGTCTGACGCTTTTCAGACAATTTGGACAGCACCAATACTTTTGGGTGTCAGGGGTGGTCTTGCACTTGGAGCATCAGATCTGCCTTCCTTTTGGACCTTTCTGTGTAGTTTCAGTGTTTTCTGTCCTGACGATTGTGCTGAATGTTAAGGTTTCTAGCAGAGCCAAGCTCTCCTGCACATTGGACAAGTTGCTATTTACTATTCAGCTTTTGCCACTTCAGATCAGCACCCTCGTTCTCAGCACGCGTGACATTGCTGTTCGCCAGCTCCTGCAATTAGCTATGAGATGTTCCTAGTAGTTGACAGTTTTATATCATTTGATTTGCCCCATATCTCATTTCCTGGTCATCCTGATTCGCTTGTCATTCCAGTTTGCTACACAAAATGCTTTCTGGTAATCTTGAATCACCCCTGTAAATGACAACCTGAGCAGCATAACTGTACTCTTTTTGGCATTAGCACAATGCAGATGGTTTTGGTGCCTTTGAGTATAATCAATTGCTAATTTGCCCTGCTATTAAATACACATAAAAGATGGCAAGAAAAGCATATCCAGACAACATAGCGGTTGCTTTTGATTTTTCTTGTAAAATACCTTTCTAGCTTTCAAGATTAATTAAGTGTGAATACAACATTTTATCCCCACTTACCAATTATGTCCATTTGCATTCCACAAGCCACTCACCTATATTCCCAGCAGTATGTTTCATATAGTATTTGATCATTTGTGCCTTTATTCATATTGTTGACAATCGCTGTCCATGCAGTTTATCAAAAAAGGTTAATTGATACAGCATCAAATGCTAGGTGAGTGAAGGTGGCTGCTAATTTTGCAGTCATGTTCTGTGATTGCAATTTTTTTGATACACTAATGATCAATGCCTTTCATGGTATTTTTAAAGATATAAATTGTGTCATCTCTCAATCTTTCTGCAATAGTAAAGACATTTCAGTTCATTTATTTATATCAATAGTATGCTATCAGCTGCAGCTGTGAAGAACAAATACAAGATAAAGGAGAAAAATTGCACATCTCTGACAAGCACTTTTTTCTACATTAAAAGCATATGTGCAAGTTGTTCTTGAGTGGCATGATGGAGTTGAGTCGCTCCCTTTATACCTGGTAGTGGTATGTCACTGTTCACTCGGGAAGTCCGAGTTGCTGTGGCAACATGCACTTTTATGTACAAGTTGTAGTCTGGAGCTATGGATTGTGATGACAGAGGCTCCAATATTCTTTCTTCACAGGGCTGACCAAGAATCTGTCCCGCTCTTTCCGCCTTCCTTTGGCGTGTGTTGAAAGGATTTGCAGATGCTTAGGAACACCACCACTTGGAAATTGCCCTCCAAGCCACACACCATCCTGACCTGGAAATATATCGTTGTTCCTTCACTGTCACTGGGTCAAAATCCTGGAACTCCCTTCCTAACAGCACTGTGAGTGTACCTACACCACATGGACTGCAGCAGTTCAAGAAGGCAGCTCAGCACCACCTTCTCAAGGGCAATTAGGGATGGGCAATAAATGCTGGCCTAGCCAGCGATGCCCACGTTCCATGAATGAACAAACAAAAAGATTGATACTTAACCTGTTTGGCCATGTTATGGAAGCATATTCCTTGGCCATCAAGTCCTGGGATGGGACTCAAGCCCAGAGCTTCTGTCTCAGAGGCAGGGACGCGACCCACTGTGCCTCCTTGTTTAGGATCTGCTAAAAGGCAAAAACCAACCTGCTCAGTCAGAGCAGTGTTTGTAAAACTGAAAGATTTATGAATAAGTTTTCAAAGTCATGTTCTTTTGTTAATATGGGTTTTACCCTGTATTATGTGCACTAATTGCATTGAATGCTGAAATGCTGAGGTCACTTTGGTGATTTTATACAAATGCATTGGTCCAGTCTTGACGCAGTATTAAATGTAAGAATTCTATAATTCCACCAATTGAAGTGGCTTTAAAGCATTTGCATTAACTATGGATTAGAAATGTGCTATAATTACATGATTTCTCATCACATAAACCTTTTTGTCTTTGGCCACTTTCATCCCTGGAAGCATGCAGTGATCCTCTGAGGATTGGTATTAGGAGCATTGCTTTTCTTGTTATATACAAATGGACCTGCACTTGGTACAAAGAGTACAATTTTGAAGTTTGCAGATGATAAAAAACTTGCCAATAAAGTAAAAAGTGAGCAAGTCAGTAGCAGACTTCAGGAGGATATAGATAGGCGTAGACTAGAAAAATGGGCAGACATATGGGAGATGCAATTTAATGCAGATCAATGTTAAGTGATGCACTTTGGGAGGAAGATGATGGATAGGCATTATAATGAAATTCGCAATATTTTGAGGAGGTGCAAGAGCAGAGGATCTTGGGGGTTGCATATTCACAAATCTTTGAAGATGGCAGAGTAAAGTGATAAGATGGTTAAAAAAGCACAAGGGATATTTGGCTTTGTAAATTAGAGCAGCAAAAGGGCAAGAAAAAGGTACAAAAACAAGGAGGTCAAGCTAAACAGTTACAAATCACTGTTTAGGCCTCAGCTGGAGCATTGTATATCATGTTGGACATCACATTTTAGGAAGATGTTAAACTTCAGAGAATGTAGAAAAGAGATTTACAGGGATGAATCCAGGGAAGAGGGTTTTCAATTATTTGAAGAAATTGGAGAAACTGAGACTATTCTCCTTGGAGTAGAGTAAATTAAAGGAAGGCATAACAGAGGTATATCTAGAGCAAATAAGTAATTTTCCTCTGACAAATAGGTCGGTTACCAAAGGTCATAGATTTAAAATGTTTGGCATAAGAACTAGAGAAGAAATTAGGGGAATTACAAAGATAGTTGTTAAGAATTGAATGCACTAACTAAAAAGGTGGTGGAATTCAATTATATAGGAAATTTCAAAGGTCATGTGCTTAAAATTGACTAATTTGCAGGCTTTTTCTGGAAAAAGCTGAAGTATAGGACTAAACTGGGATGACTTCTTCAAAGAGCCGAAACAGGCACAATGAGCTCAATGGCCTCCCTCTGTGCTGTAAGATTCTAGATCATCCATTATTCATCCATATTCAAAGAAATGCAAACCAATTATGTGGAACCTTTCCTCATAATTTCACCCTTTAGCTCCAGTCATTCTGGTGAATCTGCGCTGCTCTCTCCAAGGCTAACATGACCCTCATGAGGTGTGGTGCCCAGAACTGAATGCAGTACTCCAAATGGGGTCTAACTAGAGCGTTATACAACTCCCACCCCTTTGTATTCTAGCCCCCTTGGGCGAAAGGCTGACATTCCATTACCCTTTTCAATTATTTTTGCACCCTTCCATTTGCCTTTAGTAATTTCTGTCCTCCACCACAGTTCCAAGCTTCCTACCATTTTAAGAAAAACTTTGACCTATCTTTCTTCGGTCCAAAGTGGATGACTTCATACTTTCGCACATTGAATTCCATTTGACACAAAACAAAAGTCCTTCTGTTGATGGAATTTATGTTATAACTTGGAAGGACATGATTAATAGTGGTTTTCAAGGATTGTTGGAAAGGTTCTAGGTCATATTCACAGGATAATTCACTATAAAACAAAGCATAGCATTTTGTTCTTATACAAGGCTTTGGTTAGGCCTTAGTTAGAATATGGTGTCCAGAGAGGTGGCTTTGCATGGTGAGGGATATTGAGGCTTTTAAAAGGATGCAGAAGCAGGGCAGAAGATTCATTCCTAGTTTAAAATACCTTAGCTACACAGGTAAGTTCAAAGAACTGATCTGTATTCTTTAAAAAAAGTGTAGTCTCGGACAATTTGAGTGTTTATAATGAAGTGACAGGTTTGTGTTTATACAGACCAATTATTTCAGCTGGGTAAATGAAGGATGACTAGGGGTTATGCTTACCAGTTATGGAAAAGTGGAACTAGGTTGGATGTTAGGCTGTGGTTCTTTCTCGAGAAAATATTAGGTCTGTGAAACAGGTTGGCTGTTCATGCAGTGAACATTAATTCGCTGTATTCCTGCAAGAGAACTGGACATGTTTCTGTCTGGGGCTTTTTCTGTTTCTTCATTTCTCCCAGGAGATATATGGTTCCGGCTGGAAAGGGAATATCTGTATAATAATGGATGAAGGAGGGTCGGAGGTGGATATAATCAACTGGCCCAGAGCGGACTTCAATGGGGCAAGAACGGAACTGGGCCGGATAGACTGGAACCAAAGGTTGGCAGGAAAAATAGTAGCTGAAGAATGGGCTACCTTCAAAGAGGAGGTGGTATGGGCACAGTCAAGGTATGTTCCCTCAAAAGGGAAGGGTAGGACAAACAAATCTAGAGCTCCCTGGATGACAAAGGAGATAGAAATTAAGATAAAGAAGAAACAGTGTGCTTACGACAGGTGTCAGATAGCAAATACAATTGAGAACCAAGCTGAATATAGAAGGTTCAGAACGGATTTGAAAAAGCAAATACGAGAAGCAAAGAGGGATTATGAAAAAAGACTGGCAGCTAACATATAAAAGGAAATCCCAAAGCATTCTATAAGTGCATCGATAGTAAAAGTGTCGGAAATGGACAATTCCGACCGATTAAGAACCAATAAGGGGATTTACACATAGGGGCAAGAGGCATGGCTGAGGTGTTAAATGAATACTTTGCAATTGTCTTTACCTGCAAGGTAGATGCTGTCCAGGCCATGGTGACAGAGGAGGAAACTTAGTCACGAGAAGGGTTTAAAGGAGGAGGTATTGCATAAACTGTCGGTATTTAAAGTTGGTAAGGCACTGGGACCAGATGAAATGCATCCAAGAATATTGAAGGAAGTGAGAGTGGAAATTGCAGAGGCACTGGCAATAATCTTTCAATGTTCCCTGGATTCGGGGGAGGTTCCGGAGGACTGGAGAATTGCAAACATTATGCCCTTGTTTAAAGAAGGTTGTAAAGATTTGCCCTGCAATTATAGGCCAGTCAGTTTAACTTTGGTGGTGGGGAAACTTCTAGAAACAATTATTTGAGATAGAATTAATAGTCAGATGGAAAAATATGGATTGATTTGGAAGAGTCAGCATGGATTTGTTAAAGGAAAATCATGTCTAACTAATTTGCTGGAGTATTTTGAAGAGGTAACAGATGGTTGATGAGGACAAGGCCATTGATGTGGCATATATGGACTTCCAAAAGGTGTTCAATACAGTGCCGCACAACAGACTTGTGAGGAAAGTTATAGGTCATGGAATAAAAGGGACAGTAGTAACGTGGATACAAAATTGGCTGAGGGATAGAAAACAGAGAGTAATCGTTAATGGGTATTTTTCGGGCTGGAAGAAGGTTTCTGGTGGAGTTCCCCAGGGGTCGGTATTGGGACCCTTGCTCTTCCAGATATATATAAATGATCTAGGGGACAATTTCAAAGTTTGCAGATGACACAACTTGGGAGAATTGTAAGCTGTGAGGAGGACAGTGTAAAACTTCAAAAGTACACTGACACATTGGTGGAGTGGGCAGATGGGTGGCAGGTGAAGTTCAATGCACAGAAGTGTGAGGTGATACACTTTGGTACAAAGAACATGGAGAGACAGTATAAAATTAAAGGATACTATTCTAAAGGGTGTGCAGGAGCACAGAGACCTGGGTGTATATGTACATAAGTCATTGAAGGTGACAGGACAGGTAGAGAGAGCTGTTTCTAAAGTATACAGTATTCTAGGCTTCATTAATAGGAGCATAGAGTACAAGAGCAGGTAGGTTATGATGAACTTATATGAGATACTGATTAGACCTCAGCTGGAGTATTGTGTACAGTTCTGGGAGCCACACTATTGGAAGGATGTGAACACATTGGAGAGAGTGCAGAAGAGGTTTACGAGAATGGTTCCAGGGTTGAGACACTTCAGTTATGAGGAAAGATTGGAGAAGTTAGGACTTTTCCTTGGAGAGGAGAAGGCTGAGAGGAGACTTGATAGAAGTTTTCAAAAATAATGAGGGGTCTGGACACTCGTAAACAGATCGAGAACCAGAGGGCACAGTTTTAAAGTGTTTTGCAAAAGAAGCAAATGTGAGGTGAGAAAAAACTCCTTCACACAGCGAGTAGTTAGGGTTTGGAAGGCATTGCCTGGAAGTGTGGTGGAGGTGGGTTCAATTGAGGCGTTCAAGAGGGCATTGTTTCTATTTCGATAATCATCCAATGTGCAGGGTTACGGGGAAAAGGCAGGAGATTGGTACTAAGTTAAAATGCTCAGAGAGCTGGCGCAGACACGATGGGCCGAATGGCCTCCTTCTACACTGTAACAATTCTGTGATTCTGTTTCTCCAGCACTTCAGCTGATCATTCTCCTACGTTATAGTGGGAGATTGGGAGAACGCCAATGAAAGTCAACCACTGAAATTTTGTTGCAGTTCCCTGACTGACCAGGAGTGTCATTGTAGGACAGCAATTGTTGAAGGTAACAGACCTTTACAGTGACAAAAATATACAGTATTGAGGATGACAAGATGAGAAGATTGTAAAGAACAGTAAAAAAATAAACAAAAACTAACAATTAGAATTTTATAAAATAGAGTTGAAAGAAATATTGGACCAAATCTTCTGGTCTCTGGATCGTCAGAGACCAGACGTAGACTGAAGATGCACATCGAGACCATGTGCAAGTCCTGACGTACTGACCTCCATGGGAATTGTCCAGAAAGTTTAAACGTCCGATGGGAAAATCCTCTGCTCTGCAAGACCCTCTGACTCTGAGCTAGAGTTAGAGACTTCGGACAGTTCTGCAGTACTTACCTGGGTAGTTACCCAAGAAATGTTAGACAGATTAAAACCTAGTCTAACATCTGGATAACTACACAACTGACTCCCAAATAATTTCTCTCAGCCTCAATTTTCCCCCAAATACATCCTGACCACCTGAAAACCCCCCCAACCTGACCTTACTGCCTTATTGCCCCCGAAGACTTGACCCGACTACCCACCCCCCCCCCCCCCCCACACCACAGTCACTAGACTACCCATTGGTACAACCTGACTAACCCCATGACCAGAGCTGATCAACTTCCAGACCACCTGACTACCCTCCAACCCGACCACCCCCCGACATGATACCCCTTGACCCAACTACCCTCCTGACCACTTAACCCCTACCAACTTATCCACATCCACCTACCCACCTCACCCACTTACCCACCTCACCCACCTACCCCTACCGATATATCCACTTACCCACCTACCCGTTCACTCACTCAAGTACTCACCCATTCACACGGATATTTAAACTTACCATAAGGCAGTTAGTGTCCTTCTTCCCCGGACTCAGTTCCGCTCCAACAAAGTCTCCTGATGGATGCTGGGCTGCACATTTCTGTGAAAGCCGGGTTTGGAAGACTCCAGTGGAAATGCACAGCAGCATCAAGTCAGGGGAATTTTCAAGAGCAGGAGCATCATTGCCACTCCTCGGAAGATCCGGACCCTACTATTTTTAGAACTCCTTCACATAACCCCACGCTCATTTACACAGTACCCTTCTACTCTGTTACAGGAGATGAGCAGTTTGTTTTCAGACATTGCTGTTTATATCATGCTTCCAAATTCTGCTAGAATGAGTATTTGAAAAAAAATCACCACGTGCAGGCAAATGGGCCCTTTGATAATTTATTGATTAGGTTGGGTCCTTCAGCACTGTATATGCTTAGATAGGCTGTAGGTGGGTGCTTACTCATCTAATGCAGACAATCTTAAACCATGGCCGGAATTTTACAGGGCCATAAAACTTGGTCAGCCATTCTAAACTCCATTGACTCCGGCAGGAATGTAAAATGCCGCTGGCGTAAAATTCCGCCCCATATTTACTTCTATGATTCCATCCTAGGAAGAGTCGGAAATAAATACGATAAATAGATAAATTTAAGTGTGACAGATGGGGAGAAAGAAACAAGATACCAGGAAATTTGGTTGCCTTTGTTCTGCCCATAGAAGTGCAATTTTGCCAGAAATGCAGTACCCTGACCCCATTGGAAATCCGGGGCAGAATTTAGCCCTTGTTGGGCGGGCTCGGCGGGGGCAGGTGGGGGCAGTCAGGAAGCCGACCGCTGCCCGCGATCAAACCCGGAAGGCGATTTCATGCTGGCGGGCCAATTAAAGCTTGCCCAGCGTGAAACACCTGTGCAGGAGGGGGGGAGGAGGGCAAGCGCGAACCTTGTGCATGCGTGCGAGTGCACACTTCAGGATCTCCCTGAGGCACAGAGCTGCCTCAGGGAGATGAAGCGTTGTGAAAAAAAAAGGAAAGAATTGGAAAGTATAATAAAACATGTTCCCTCATGTGACTGTCATATGAGCAGGGACATGTTATTAATTAAATGTAAAAATTTTAATTTTATTTTCATTTGCTTTAGGAAACTTCATCCTGCTCATATCTAAGCATGATAGCCGTGAATGAGGTTTCCTAAAGAGTGCAAAGGCCGCTTGGCCTTTTCGCCTGCCCGTCAACCGTAAGATTGGACGGGCAGTGAAAATTTTCTTTTAATAGCCTTGTTAATGGCCTTAACAGGTCTTTTAATTGTCGGCGGGTGGGCTGCTGAATCTGGCATGCGCCGGCCAACTGAAATATCGCGCAATTGCGCGTTGACATCGGGACGCTCACCCAACGTCAATGCACGTCATTTTACACTCGAGCAGGTCAGGCGTGTGCCCGCCTGCCAAGCTAAAAAATTTTGCCCCCTAGAGTCAGTTCATTTGAATGATGCTAAACAGGACAAGATATCCTTACCCCAGTGCTGCCAGCAATAGGGTAATTTTAACTAGGGTGACTAGGAAAACTGAGTTGAGAATGTGGAGGAGGAGGCCAAGAGCAGGATTTAAAGACTAGCATCCGGGACAAGGTTACTGGAGGAGAGAAGGATATGGCACCTACCAAAGAAGTAATGATGAGGTGTGTGAGGAGAGATGGAAATTTTGGTTCAAGAGAACAGGTAATACAATAACTTGTGCAATGTAAAAATGGTGGCAGAAGCAGCAGCATCATCATAACACCCATTGAAAAGACAGGAAATGTAATGATCTCATCAGGGCAGCATAGGTAAGTAACATGTCACATATGTGCCTTGACAACCTGTGAGAAAACGCATCATTCCATGTCCTCAGTGTTGAGGTTCAGCATCCTTTGGGTTTCAGAGAACACATTGCTCTGTGCACCAGTCAATCTGTCTGCCACATGAACCCCTCCACTTAATGTTTCCTTGCATCTAGCCACGTATGTTCATCCTTTGAAGTTCATCTCCCAGAGCCAGAAATCAGAGCATGTCCACTGCATACTTAGAATGCAGGCAGTTAATTGAGATAAAGACCTGAAAATGCTACTGCTATTTCACATTGATTAATTCTTCTCGCAGAAGTTGGCATAAAATGTAAGTGAGCAGCAGGTCATGGGTAGCAGTCCCCATAATATCAGGCAGTCAGTCCAGCAGGTTGAACAGCCTATAGTTGTTCTGAAAGTACTTCCTTTTGACCAGATGAAAAGGAGGGAGGTCTAGAGCCAATAGCTAGTTTATGATCACCAAGCCATTATATGGACAGCTCTGAAATATAAAGGAGAGCATGAACAGAACTTGTAATCTGATGCAGTTTCAATGAATAAGACTAGCAGCAAATCACAGCCTAAATCTGGTACCAAGATATATTCTTTACTCTTCTCAGGAACAAGCAAAGAAGCAGCAAGTAAAACAGTGAAAGAATAAATTCCAGGCCCTTTCACACCTGGGAGCTGGCTTTAGAAATTTGCCAACCCCATCACTTTCACTTGCTCAGACCAAAACTCTGGCAATCAGTAAGATATGAAGTCATATATGAGAAAGGTGGAGTTTATGGTGAAAATCATAGAATATAGAACAAACAATGTCATCTTGTTCTAAAATTTGCACACTCCGATAACCTTCTGAGCATACACTTCTTCCTGTCTGCAAATCGCATTCAATTTGGGACCAATATACATAGGGCAAAACCCAAAGGATCAAGGTCCTGTCTCAAACTTGTCCACTTATGCAAAAAATAGCACTATTATGCCCCACTATTATCACTGTGCTGCTATAAACTCAGTAAGAAACTGGAAAAAAACTATCAAGAAAATGGGAGACCTGACTACAGTGCTTCTGCACTGCCTTGCAAAGGAAGGGAAGATGGCAAGACTAAAGGTGGGGATTGCCTAAACAGGGAAATCCACCCTAAGCCCTAGGTGGGGACCTGGCATATCAGTGATAGGCAGCATGCAGCATACCAACCTCCACAAAGGCACATGTGGCCTCTTACTGGGGTCTTGGTCAATGTTCCCTTTACTTTTTGTTTGTAATGCATAGCCAGCTTATTGCAGAGTGTATTTCCTTTAATAAAAACAGAAAATGCTGCAAAAACTCAGCAGTTCTGGCAGCATCTGTGGAGAGAAAAACAGAGTTGACATTTTCTTTCTGTTCTTATTTCAGGTTTCCAGCATCCGCAGTATTTTGCTTATATCTTTGTGTTTCCTTTAAGATTGACATATAGCCATACATATGCGCATCTTAAAGGGAACATTGTTTGTTTGTGTGCAGCCTGTTTTATCCCTGCATGGCACTCTCTCAAATGTTGCACAGCTGCTCTCCTGCACAGCTTAAAAGGAATGTTGGTCCTGAACAAAAACAGAAATACCTGGAAAAACTCAGCAGGTCTGGCAGCATCGGCGGAGAAGAACAAAGTTGACGTTTCGAGTCCTCATGACCCTTCAACAGAACTAAGTAGAAATAGGAAAGGGGTGAAATATAAGCTGGTTTAAGGGGGAAGTGAGGGGGGGGGTGTTGTTGGGACAAGCAAGCAGTGATAGGAGGAGATAACCAAAAGATGTCACAGACAAAAGAACAAAGAAGTGTTGAAGGTGGTGATATTATCTAAAAGAATGTGCTAATTAAGATTGGAGAGCAGGGCGAGCAAGGTAGCTCTAGTGGGGGTGGGGTGAAATAAACCATGGGTGGAATACATTTAAAAATAATGGAAATAGGTAGGAAAAGAAAAATCTATATAAATTATTGGAAAAAACAAAAGGGAGGGGGAAGAAATGGAAAGGGGGTGGGGATGGAGGAGGGAGTTCAAGATCTAAAGTTGTTGAACTCAATATTCAGTCCGGAAGGCTGTAAAGTGCCTAGTCGGAAGATGAGGTGCTGTTCCTCCAGTTTGCGTTGAGCTTCACTGGAACAATGCAGCAAGCCAAGGACAGACATGTGGGCAAGAGAGCAGGGTGGAGTGTTAAAATGGCAAGCGACAGGGAGATCTGGGTCATTCTTGCGGACAGACCGAAGGTGTTCTGCAAAGCGGTCGCCCAGTCTGCGTTTGGTCTCTCCAATGTAGAGGAAACCACATTGGGAGCAACGAATGCAGTAGACTAAGTTGGGGGAAATGCGAGTGAAATGCTGCTTCACTTGAATGTTGGTCCTGGTCTGACGAGCAGTCTGAATCTTTGTGTGTAAATTTTTAGATTTGCCTCCTCATTCAGGAACTGAATAGTGCAATGGTAGAGTCCAAGCATGGCTCTGTGTAGTGTGAGGCTGCTCTACTCCACCCATCACTGGACATCTACAAGGCAAGTGAACACAATAGAATGGTCCCAAGTGGCACGGCACTAATGACCATTAGCCCCCTGTGAAAGAGGTGCCCTCCCATTGACCTTGTAATGTCCTTTTAGGGCCGTTGTTGGAGGACACTGGCACAGCCTCTGGGACCTTAGTGAATGGCATTTCAGGGCCTAGTGTCACCAAGCTGTTCAAACATGATGGCCATTGCAGCCATGTCCAATCCTGTTCTTACCTAATGTTCACACAGAGATTACTTAGATCTAGGTTTTGTTTACTGGTGATCAGGATTAGGAACATACTGAGTGTTTTGTTTCCATTCTTAGCCAAGGTAATTGGGAGTCAATGCTATTCGATATAATTTTTCTCTAAGCCATTACATAAACCAGGATTCTGCTGCAACCAGTTATTTATGGGTACTTGTATGTATGGGAGGGTTTCTCCAATATCCCTCTGGACCATTTTCACTTTTAGCGGAGATGACTTCTGATTCTTCTTTTGTAAAGCTTGACAAGTATGTGGTTAGCTTTAATTTTCCTGAAAGAGACTTTGCAGTTCAATTTGCTTCACCTACCTTATAATTAGGGTGCTCAGTAAATAACAGGTTTATTTCCATAGTTTATTTCTTCTTCCTATCACAGCAGGTTTCTTTTATAAATTAGCATGTAATCTCCTCTGCTTGAATTTTCAAATGGAAATGCTGTGGGCTGTCATGAATCTAAAGGATTAGTCTCCCAGATGCATTCACATTTTTTGACCTGCAAAGTTCCAAATGGCTAACTCTGTTCACTCGCCCGCTTCAGTGTAGTTAAGCATTTAGAGTTGAAATTGAACCATGTCACCAACCAGCTCTGGCACTTGCTGTGTTATTCCAAAAGTAGTTAAAAGCTAATGTTCTTTTTATTTTATGTGCTGACAAACACAGATCTCTTTATGAGCCTTGGAATTATTAAATGAAAGTGTGTGCCAGTGAGCTAGAAAGGCATGATTTCACCCTAATAAACTCTATTTTCTTCATCGTTAATATTAAAAAAACAATGGGGGCAATTTCAACTCGCAAAAATGGGTGGGTTTGGGTCAGGTGGGATGTAAAAATGTTAAAAATCTCAAACATGAGTTCAACCCACGTTGAGTTTTAACGGAGGTAGGACAAGCGTTGGGCAACCTGCTGCTAGAAGGTGGGTTGGTTATTTAAATGTTCTAACGAGGTTGTATGCCTACATTTTATCTCCATTTTAAAGTTGACCTGGCAGCTAAAGAGAGGCAAGGTCTGCTGCACGGAGAAGGTAAATGCTTTTCCAGCACAGCCTGTGGTCCAGAAGGAGCACAAATGCTTCTTCCCAGCCTCCACAAAGCTAGCCTGTTTCCTTTCTCGACCTCCACTGGCAATCAGACCCCACCCATCCACTCTGCATGATTGAATCCCTTCCGTCCACCCCATGATCACTGATCCCACCCAAACCGCCATCTCGGCCTCCAACCTGGCTCTGACTCCCCAACCCTCTAAACCGCTCTGTACACTGTGCACTCAACCCACAATCTGTAAACAACAAGAAACCTTCCAACTCTTGGGCTCTGCTGCAGTGTCCCCTACTTGTTGGGGAGCCATTCCTGCCAATCGGACTGGCTTCTGGGTGTGGTACGTGTTCCTTTTTTTAAAAACATGCATGCTATGAATTCAAAGTTCGACAGCATTTGGGAAACCAGATTTTTAGGGGCAGAATTTTTCGTTGAGCGGGCGGGCAGGCGCGCGCCCGACCCGACCCGATCCGGTGTGAAATCGTGCAAGAGTAGGTCAAGCATCCCGACGTCATCCCGCGCTCGTGCAATATTTTGGTTGGCGGGCTTGCACAAAAGTCAGAAGTGCATCCGGCGAGAATTAAGAAGCCTATTAAGGTTATTAATGGCGCAATTGCCTTTAATTTTACGTTGCCCATCCAACCTTACTGTTGGTCAGGCGGCCTTTACATTTTTCATGAAACCTCATCCAAGGGCGGCATGAGGTTTCCATGATTAAATAAAATTAAAATTGGTGCGCAGCATTTTTATCATATATATTTTCAGGCGCCTGACTGGGATGCTTGGACATTTTTTTCCTGCTTTTCAAAACTTTATTTGAGGACTTTCGGGTCTGCAGCTCCCTGGGGCAGCTCTCCCTCCCCTGCCCCCTCGCAGCACTGAGCTTCTCAGCACGCTACACGCTGGCTGGCCGTTAACTGGCCAGTTAG
This sequence comes from Cetorhinus maximus, assembly GCF_964194155.1. Classification (NCBI taxonomy): domain Eukaryota; kingdom Metazoa; phylum Chordata; class Chondrichthyes; order Lamniformes; family Cetorhinidae; genus Cetorhinus; species Cetorhinus maximus. Next base: position 211,206,898 of record NC_135879.1, on the reverse strand, counting down.
CGTGAAATCGCAGTCGGGGGCCGATCACGGTCAGTGGCCTGCTCCCCGGCCAACCCTGGACCCGCCAATCGTGCCCACCCACCAGTCTAAAAATTCTGTCCAAGATTTCTTGATAGTAACTCCTCCCCTCCACTTGGGAATCCCACCCTAATTAATATTGGGCAATATTTAAGAGTGAGAAAAATCAATGCGTTCAAGCCTGCTCCCACTAATGACCCGTGTACAATTTGCAGGCATGCAAAATGCTCAATTTATGCAATTTCCTCCACATCCCTTTGGGAAGTGAAGGACAAAGAAAATAAAATTAGAGTTATTTCCAAATGTCAAGTAAAAATTCCAAGATTAAACTTATTTCAGGAAACAGTATAAATATTTGCATTCCACTTATGGTCCCACGGAAACCTCATTTTCCAAAGAGTATTTGATCATCTTCATCCACATTCATCAGCATAATCTTTATTGCTTATAATCAGATTTTCTTTAGTGAGTTTTGATAAGAGTTTGTTGCATATTTCTACTATTTTATGAAAAAGATACATCAAGGCTTTAGTTTCATTTGAGATAATACCACTTTGTACTTATTCCTTGTATTTATCACATCTCTTGGGTGAGGAATATTTACCAGATTACTGGCATTATTCCTTGCTCTTCAAGTAGTGGCATGAGATTTTTTAATACCCACTGAACCACTGATAAAAGCTTAGAATCAACTATTCTGAATGAATTGAGATCAAATGTGGGACCATACTTATCTGCATGGTGTATAGCTTTAAACTTTCTTAAAATCCATATGGACAACATCTATTGTTTTCCCTTCATCTACTTTCTCCATTACTTCATCAAAAAATTCACTTAGATTAGTCAAGCATGGTCTGTTTTTTTCACAAATCTATGCTGGCTGTCCTTAATTAATTCAAACCTCCATAGAACCATAGAACCCTTCTAGTCTGTGCCGAAATATTATTCCGCTAGTCCCATTGACCTGCACCTAGTCCATAACCCTCCAGACCTCTCCCATCCATGTATCTATCTAATTTATTCTTAAAACTTAAGAGTGAGCCCGCATTTACCGCGTCAGATGGTAGCTCGTTCCACACTCTCACCACTCTCTGAGTGAAGAAGTTCCCTCTAATGTTCCCCCTAAACCTTTCCCCTTTCACCCTAAAGCCATGTCCTCTCGTGTTTATTTCTCCTAATCTAAGTGGAAAGAGCCTACTCGCATTTCCTCTGTCTATACCCCTCACAATTTTGTAAACTTCTATCAAATCTCCCCTCATTCTTCTACGCTCCAAGGAATAAAGTCCTAACCTGTTTAATCTTTCCCTGTAACTCAACTCCTTAAGACCCGGCAACATCCTAGTAAATCTTCTCTGCACTCTCTCAATCTTACTGATATCCTTCCTGTAGTTAGGCGACCAGAACTGCACACAATACTCCAAAGTTGGCCTCACCAATGTCTTATACAACCTCACCATAACATCCCAACTCCTATACTCAATACTTTGATTTATGAAGGCCAGTATGCCAAAAGCTTTCTTTACAACCTTGTCTACCTGTGACGCCACTTTCAGGGAATTATGTATCTGACCTCCCAGATCCCTTTGTTCCTCCGCACTCCTCAGTGCCCTACCATTTACTGTGTATGTCCTACCTTGGTTTGACCTTGTATGTCCTACCTTGGTTTGACCTTGTATGTCCTACCTTGGTTTGACCTTGTATGTCCTACCTCCAAGTGCCTGTTTATTTTTTCCCTTATATTTATTCTTCTTATAATCTTAGCCACTACTGATGTTAAACTGACTGGCCCCTTGTTACTAAGAATGTCCGTACACCGTTTCTTGAATCAGGGTATCACATTTGCCACACTCCAATTCTCTGACACTGCCCCCCCAACCCCCCTGAATCAAGGAAAGATTGAAAGATTAAGGCAAACCTTCCACTGTCTTCACCCCCACTTTCTTTAGCAACCTGGTATGCAAGCCATCTGGACCAGGTGGCTTACGCACTTTAAACATAGCTAGCAGTACATCCTTCCCATCAATTTTCACCCCATCCATTATCTCTACGAGCTCTGCTTCCACTAAAGTTTAATCAGCTTCCTTTTTAAAAAATATTTATTCGCTCATGGGAAGTGAATGTCACTGGCAAAGTCAGCATTTATTGCTCACCCATAATTGGTGAGCCGCCTCCTTGAACTGCTGCAGTCCATGTGATGTAGGTACATCCAGGGAAGGAGTTCCAATACTTTGACCCAGCGACTGTGAAGGGACAGAGATAAAGGCAGGGATTTTCTTGTCCCACCAGCATTGAGCATTGTCGCAAGGGAGACGGGAAAATTTAGAGAGTGGCCATTTTCCTATCCCATCCGTGATGATGCCCGCCGCTGGCGGGACCGGAAAATCCTGCCTATAGTTCCAAGTCAGGATGATTAGTGACTTGGGGAGCAACTTGGAGGTGGTGGTGTTGCCATACATCTGCTACCTTTTCCCTTCTAGGTGGTAGATGTTGACAGTTTGGAAGATACTGTCACTCTCACTTCATGTCTTGCATTCAGCTCTCTGGTCCATGTTTTCGACCAAGGCTGTAAAGAGGGCTGGAGCTGAGTGGCCCTGGCAGAACCCAAACTGACCAACAGTGATCAGGTTGCTGCTGAGCTAAGTGCCATTTGTTAGCACTGTTGACAACATCTTCCATCACTTTGCTGATGATCAAGAGTAAACTGATGGGATTGTAATTGGCCTGATTGGATTTGTCCTGCTTTTTGCGGACAGGCCATATCTGGGCAATTTTCCACATTGTTGGGTAGATGCCAGTGCTGTAGCTGTACTGGAACAGCTCGGCTAAGAGCGCGGCTAATTCTGAGGGCAAGTCTTCAATACTACAGCTGGGTATTGCCAAGGCCTTTGCTGTACCTTCTGTTGTTTCTTGACGTCACGTGGAGTGAATTGAAGATTGACATCCATGATGGTGGAGAATTCAGGAAGAGGCGAAGATGGATCATCCACTTGCACTTCTGTCTGAAGCTAGTTGCTTATTCCGTTGCACTGACCTTCTGATCTTTGCCATCAAGGAGGATGGGGATATTTATGGAGCCTCCTCCTCCAATTAGTTGTTTAATTGTCCATAATGAATTGGACTGGATATGGCAGGTCTGCAGAGCTTTGATCTGATCCATTTCGTTGTGGGATCACTTTGCTCTGATTATAGCATGTTCTTCACTGTTTAGCATGCATGGAGCCCTGTAGCTTTACCAGATTCATAACTCATTTTTTAGAAATACCTGGTGCTGCTCCTGGCATGCTCTCCTCTACACTCCTGATTGGTCCCTTGTTTTATGTTAATGATAGAGTGAAGAGATATGCTAGGCCATGAGGTACCAGATTGTGGTTGTATCCAACTTTGCTGCTGATGGTGCACAGAACCTCATGCTTGTTCAGTTTGAAGTCCCATTTAGCATAATGGTAGTATCACACATGATGGAGCATGTTTTCAGTGTGAAGGCGTCACTTTGTCACCACATGGACTGTTTGGTGGTCAATCCTACAAATGCTATCATGGACTAATGCATCTGTGATAGGTAAGGAAGAGGTGAAGTAGTTTTTCGCTCTTGTTGTTTCTCCCACCACTTGCTGCAAACCCTGACTTCAGAACTCGGCCAGTTCAGCCAGTTCGGTCAGTAGTCTTGCTTCCGAGCCATTCTTGGTGATAGACATTGAAGCCCCTCAACCAGAGTACATTCTGTGCTCTTTCTACACTTAGTGCCTCTTCTAAGTAGTGTCCAGAATGGAAGAGCAATGATTCATCATTTGAGGGAGGATGCCAGTTGGTAATCAGCAAGAGGTTTCCTTGCCCATATTTGACCTGATGGCATGAGACTTTCTGGGATTGGGAGTCAATGTTGAGGACTCCCAGGGTCACTCCCTCTTACCTTTATACCATTGTACCACCACCTCTGGTGGGACAGGATATACCCATGGTCATGGTAGTGTCTGGGACATTGGCTGTAATGTATGATTCAGTGAGTATGACTACATCAGGCTGTTGCTCGATTATGCTGTGGAACGGTTCTCCCAATTTTGGCACTAGTCCCCCAGATATTATTGAGGAGGATTTTCCAGGATCGACTCGACAAAGTAGTCAGTTGGTATTGTATTCTAATGTTACCATTTGCCTCCAAGCACATATCACCCTCTTTGTCCCCAGCACGAGTCACCCCACCTCTTACCACCTGCTTACTATTTATGTGCTGGTAGAAGATTTTTGGGTTGCCTTTTATATTAACTGCTATTCTTTTGTCACATTTGCTCTTTATCAGTCTTATTGGAGGAGACAGTGGTGCAATGGAAATGTCACTAGATTAGTAATCCAGAGGCCCGGGCTAATTCTCTGGAAACGTGGTTCAATAAGTAATTTTTAAAAATCTGGAATTGAAAGCTAGTCTCAGTAATGTTGATCATGAAACTATCACCGATTGTCATAAAACCCTACCTGATTCACTAATATCCTTTAGGGAAGGAAATTTGCCATCCTTACCTGATCTGGCCAACATGTGACTCCAGACCCACAGCAATGTGGTTGCCTCTGAACAAGGGCAATTAGGGATGGGCAACAAATGTTGACCTTGCCTTTGATGACCGCATCTCAGGAACAAAAAAAATCTCTTTACTTCCCCTTCTCAACTTATTGTATTTTGTTTGGTTCTTGCTTGAGAAATTCACCTGACATCCCTTTTTGTGTTTAATCAGATTCTCTATTTCCCTCATCATCCGAGAATCCCTGGTTGTTCCCTTATCTTATTGCCTTTAGTAGAATGTACTACTGAAACATCTCCTTAAAGATCACCTATTGTTCTGTTACAGTTTTTCCTGTCAATCTTTGGTTCCATTTTAACCCAGCTAGATCTCCTCTCATCCCACTCAAGTTAGTCCTCTTCCAATTTAGAAAGTTCTACTTTAAATTGTTCCGTGATCTTCACAGTATCACAGTATCTTTACAGTGCAGAAAGAAGCCATTCAGCCCATCGAGTCTGCACTGGCTCTCTTAAAGAGCATTCCACCGAGCCCCACTCCCCTGCCTTATCCCCTCTTCTGAATTACTAATTTAAACCTTATGATATGATGGGATCTTTTAACCAAGTGTATTCCCACAGACACTTGGTTCATTTGCCTACCTCATTTCCCAGCACCAGATCCAGCAATGCCTTCTTCATAGTTGGACCGAGAACATACTGGTCAAAGAAGTTCTCTCAACATATTTCAAAAATTCCTCGCCCTTTTACCCTGACATTATCCCAATCAATATTTCAGTATGGAACGGTATTCCATTTTGGAGACTGATGAGGGCGCTGGTTCCTCCAGAGAGTGCAGACAGAGCCAAGCTTCTGGCACCACAAGCAGCCTGTCTGTACAAGAGGAAAGGAAGAGAGGAAGAGCAATAGTAATAGGGGATTCTATAGTCAGGGGAACAGATAGGCGCTACTGTGGCCGTCAACGTGACTACAGGATGATGTGTTGCCTCCTTGGTGCCAGGGTCCGGGATGTCACTGAATGGCTGCAGGGCATCCTGAAGGGGGAGGGTGTTAAGGCAGAGGTCATGGTACATGTTGGTACCAATGACATAGGTAGAAAGATGGATGAGGTCTTGCATCAAGAATTCAGGGAGTTAGGCAGTAGACTAAAAAGCAAGACCTCTCGGGTTGTAATCTCTGGATTACTCCCAGTGCCACGTGCTAGCGAGCTCAGAAATAGGAGAATAGCACAGATGAATACGTGGCTTAAGAGTTGGTGCAGGAGGGAGGGTTTAAGATTCCTGGATCACTGGGACCATTTCTGGGGAAGGTGGGACCTGTACAAGCAGGACGGTCTACATCTGAACCAGAGCGGGACTAACATCCTTGCGGGCGGGTTTGCTAGTGCTGTTGGGAGGAGTTTAAACTAATTCGGCAGGGGGAGGGGACACAGAATGTTAGCAGAATAGGGACACATCATAATACAGTAAAATAATCAAGTCAGAGGGAGTACAGCTGCATTAAGTTTCAAGGCAGTAAGGCAAGGCTGGATGACCTCTACTTCATGCAAGGAGTATTACAGGTAAAACGGATGTGTTAAGAGTGAGGATTGACACATGGAATTGTGATATAGTAGCCATCACTGAGACGTGGTTGAGGGAGGGGCAGGATTGGCAGCTCTACATTCTGGGATATAGAATCTTCATGTGAGACAGGGGAGGGGGTAAAAGAGGAGGAGGCGTTGCATTATTAGTTAAGGAGTCAGTTACGGCAGAAAGGAGAGATGATATCTTGGAGGGGACATCGAATGAAGCTTTGTGGGTAGAGCTTAGGAATAAAAAAGGTGCAGCCACATTGTTAGGTGTTTATTATAGACCCCCAGATAGTCAGCGGGAAATTGAGGAGCAAATATGTGCACAATTTGTGGAGGTGTGTAAAAACAATAACAATAGGGTAATTATATTAGGTGATTTCAACTTTCCCAACATTAATTGGGATAGACATGGTGTTAAGGGCTTGGATGGAGTGGATTTCTTTAAATGTGTACAGGAGAACTTTTTAGGTCAATATGTAGAGGGTCCAACAAGGGACGGCGCAGTGCTGGACCTAATTCTGGGGAATGAAGCCAGACAGGTGGCTGGGTTGGTGGTGGGGGAGCATTTTAGTGATAGTGACCACAACATGGTACAATTTAAGCTTGTTATGGACAAAGAAATAGACAAGTTGCAAAAAAATGTTTTGGATTGGGGGAGAGCGGATTTTAGTAAAATAAGGCAGGATCTGGCCAAGGTAGGCTGGGAACAGTTACTTGTGGGGAAATCTACAGAGGAGCAGTGGGGGACGTTCAAAAAGGATATTGGGAGGGTACAGGCTCAACATGTTCCCTCTAGGGTGACAGGAAGGAGTAACAAGTCCAGAAAACCATGGATGACCAGAGATATTCAGGTTATGATGAGAAGGAAAAGAGAGACTTTTAGCAGGAACAAGGAAAGCAAATCAGCGGAGACATTAGTGGAGTACAGAAAGTGCAGGGTGGAGCTTAAGAAAGCAATTAGGAAAGCAAAGAGAGGATATGAGAAAGCTCTGGCTGGTAAAAGTAGGGAAAGTCCCAAGATATTCTAGAAGTATATCAATGGGAAGAGGATAACCAGGGAAAGAGTAGGGCCCATTAGGGACCAAGGGGGCAATCTATGGGTGGAGACAGAGGACATCTGTTGAACGAATACTTCACATCCGACTTCACCCAAGAGAATGAGGATGAAGGGACCGAACTCGGGGAGAGAGACTGCGAGGTTCTTGAACAAATTGATATAGGGAGTGACAAGGTATTGGAGGTGTTGGCAGGCTTAAAAGTGGACAAATCTCCAGATCCAGATAATTTGTGTCCCAGACTGCTGACGGAGGCAAGGGAGGAGATCGCAGGGGCCCTGACCCAAATTTTTAATTCCTCTCTGGCCATGGTGGAGGTGCCAGAAGACTGGAGAACAGCTAATGTGGTTCCATTATTTAAGAAGGGTTGTAGAGAGAAGCCAGGGAACTACAGGCCAGTGAGTCTCACGTCAGTGGTAGGGAAACTATTGGAGAAAATTCTGAAGGAGAGAATCTATCTCCACTTGGAGAGGCAAGGTTTGATCAGGGATAGTCGGCATGACTTTGTCAGAGGGAGGTCATGCCTAACAAATTTGATTGAATTTTTTGAGGAGGTGACCAGGTGTGTAGATGAGGGTAGTGCAGTTGATGTAGTTTATTTGGATTTCAGCAAAGCCTTTGACAAGGCCCCACATGGGAGACTTATAAAGAAGGCAGATGCACATGGGATACAGGGTAATTTGATAAGGTGGATTCAAAATTGGCTTAGTTGTAGGAGACAGAGGGTGATGACAGAAGGCTACTTTAGAGACTGGAAGCCAGTGTCCAGTAGCATACCGCAGGGATCTGTGCTGGGTCCCCTATTATTCGTCATTTATGTAAACGACATAGATGACTACATGGGGGGTAGGATTAGTAAGCGGATGACACAAAGATTGGCCAGGTGGTTAACAGTGAGGATGAGTGTCTTCGGCTACAGGAAGATATAGATGGGATGGTCAAATGGGCAGATAAGTGGCAGATGGAATTTAACCCTGAAAAGTGTGAAGTGATACACTTTGGAAGGAGTAATTTGACAAGGAAGTATTCAATGAACGGCATGTCACTAGGAAGTTCTGAGGAACAAAGGGACCTTGGCGTGTGTGTCCATAGATCTCTGAAGGCAGAGGGGCATGTTAGTGGGGTGGTGAAAAAGGCATATGAGACACTTGCCTTTATCAATCGAGGCATAGATTACAAAAGTAGGGAGGTCATGCTGCAGTTGTATAGAGCCTTGGTGAGGCCACAGCTGGAGTACTGAGTGCAGTTCTGGTCGCCATATTATAGGAAGGATGTGATTGCACTGAAGGGAGCGCAGAGGAGATTCACCAGGATGTTGCCTGGGATGAAACATTTAAGTTATGAAAAGAGGTTGGATAGACTTGGGTTGTTTTTGTTGGAGCTGAGGGGTGACCTGATTGAGGTGTACACGGTTATGAGGGGCATGGACAGGGTGGATAGGGAGCAGCTGTTCCCCTTAGTTGAAGGGTCAGTCACAAAGGGACACAAGTTCAAGTAGGTTTAGAGGGGATGTGAGGAAAAACCTTTTTACCCAGAGAGTGGTGACGGTCTGGAATGCACTGCCTGGGAGGGTGGTGGAGGCGGGTTTCTCACATCCTTTAAAAAGTACCTGGATGAGCACTTGGCACGTCATAACATTGAAGGCCAAGTGCTGGTAAATGGGATTAGGTAGGTAGGTCAGGTGTTTCTCATGTGTCGGTGCAGACTCGATGGGCTGAAGAGCCTCTTCTGCACTCTGTGATTCTGTGAATATTTAGGTAACCAAAATCCCCAATATCACTATATTATAGTTCTTGTACATCTCTGTGATTTCCCTACAGGTTTATTTCTCTGTCTCTCTCTGTCACTATTTGGAGACTATTTGGAGAAATTCCCTAGTATCGTGATCATAGCCTTTTTCCTTCTCGACTCTAACCAAATGGATTCTGTCTTTGCCCCCTCAAGGACACCTTCCCTTTCCAACAATACAATGTCTTCCCTAATCATTATTGCCACCCCACCTCCCTTTTTATCTTCCTTATCTTTCCTGAACACTCTATATTCTTGAATATTATGCACTGTGTCATCACCATTTTTAAGCAATGTTTCCGTTGTTATCACTATATTGTATCACCACACAACTATTTGTGCTTGTAACTCATCAACTTTATTCACCACACTTTGTGTTTTCGTACATGCATTCTAAACCTGTATTCTTAGTCTGCTCCTATTTAATATTTCCTTCTATAGTACTATTGAAGCTCTCTCTCCTCCGGATGTCTGAAAGGCTTTCAAAGCTGAAGAGTTATTCTTAAAGTATAATTACTGTTACTATGTAAGAAAACAGGGCATCCAGTTTGTGCCCAATTAGGTAACACAAACAACAGTGAGACAAATGATTCATTAATATGTTTTGGTGGTTCTGGTTGAGGACTTAATATTGACTGGAAATCTCCATTTTTCTTAACCAAAGAGCGACAGGATCTTTTACATGCCATTTTTAAGCAATGTTTCCGTTGTTATCACTATATTGTATCACCACACAACTATGGGTTTAACATTTCATCTGAAAGATGGAACCTCTGACAATGCAGCATTTCTTCGGTGCATTGAAGCATTAGCCTAGATTATGATTGGAACTTGAAGCTTTAACAGTCTCACTGAGATGAAAATGCTAAATATGAGCCAAGCTAACAGTAAACCTGTGGAAAATAAGACTTGGAATTTTGATGGTGCTTTCCTGCTTATGCTTTTTTATATTGTTAATTTCATATTACATTTTTCGTGATATCTTGTCAAGAAATGTTTGCAAATCTATGAATATCATGATTTACAACTGCTGCTGCTTGTAGCTACTCCTACCAGGAGATCTGCTGTCATTGTATGTCACGCTCATCTGTCTTGCGCCATCCTCTGCAGCTCGTCTGCAACCCTTCTGTGATGTCTGTCGTCCAACTACGCCTAGGTCCACCCTTCTTTCTGCTGGCCTCCACTTTGCCCTCTAGCAGAGATCTCTGTAGCTTTTCAGCTCTGATCAAATGGCTGAAATACTGACATTTTCTTTTTGGATGTCACCTTTGAGAGTTCTTTTTACTTTTGCAAATTCAACTACCTCTTTCTTTGTCTTATGGTCGACTGGATTTACAGCAGAACATGACAAAATTTAATGGGATATTTGTACAGGTTAAAAGTAAGCACAACAGCAGCAAGCTTAACCGTGAAGATTGATGAGTAACAGATTGGATAAACAAATCCATTCATTGACCTCAGTGCAGTCAGACGATGATATCGTGGAGAAAAAAAGTTGTGTTCAGAATTGGAAAACCTAATAGCTGCCACAGTGAATTTGAGGAGCAAGTTACACCAGTATAAAAAGGATTATTAAAACAGAGTGCTGGAAATGCAGATTATGTTGATTGGCGTTTGAAAGAGAAAAACAGATTAACACTTCAGCATACTCCTTTATCAAGATTGTTGTTGCGTGCTGAGATACAGGCCTCAAAATGATGACGGAGTAAGGTGGTATTGTGTTTTAGGACACTCATGCACAATGTCATAGAGTAAGAAAGTGAGATAGTAGAACAATGGATAGACAGGAAACAACCAGCATGTACTTTATCGACTAGAATGAATAATTGTTGGTTCTAAATCCTAACACACTTCAATATTCTGCCTTGTATTCCAGCCTGTCCAATATTCTTGGAGGTGGGTTTCCTAGAGTCCTTTGGAGGAAGTTTCATCACTGCAAATGTAAATTACATAAGTACTCCACCAGATGGTGGTGCTTGCTATTTTGTTGGGCAATAGGTTAACCTCTCAGTTTACCTCTGCATTTGGGCAGTCTTTACATTGCTTTCCTCACTCCCTCTCCTTTTATCAATATTGTGGCAAATCTATAGCCAGTAACATTATTTGGGGAATAGGGCTGTTTATTTTGTAACTGTTTATTAGTCATCTTGGCGTGGATGTTTGCTTGTGTTGCTGCCCATTTGCTGAATCTGTCCCACAATGTAAGCTGGATAAATTCAGAACACCATCAGCCTTTCTAACACTTGTGGGTGTGTTTTCATTGAGCAGTTCCATGTTATAAATTGGTTACCAGTTTTCTTGCTCACTAAGAAATTCTTGCAACATGGTATCATCCATTCAAATACTGCAACAATAGTGTCTCTTATGATGATACTTGCTTGGGAGATAATCAGTGGAAACTCACTATGTAGGAGGTGAGAGTGGGTGGCAATCTGAATACAATAGTAGAGGAGTGAACTTGCTGTCAGAGTGACATTACTATTGAAAGGACAGCATATCCTGTGACTCATGTAGTTGTGTTGTATTTCTACATTACTTTGCACCGAAATGCTTCACTCTAGGGGAGTAAACTCATCAATGTTTCTTGAGAGGAAAAAAAATGAAGTAAAATTACATTGGATGTCACTGCACGCTGTGCATCAGGGCTAGAAGGTGTGCTTCCCCTCTGATGGGCTGCTCTTTGGGCAATCCTATCCCTATCCTTGCTCCTGCACAGTTGTGCTGGGCGAATCTCCACATGCAGACTAGTCAATCCTATGAAATAAGAGCAGTGTGAGTAATGTTGAGTGACTTTGTGCTCTGCAGTGCTATCCTTCTCTTCCTCTTCTCCCTAAGCACTGTATGCATCTGCCTAATTTTTGCAAGAATAGGGTAGTCCACTCCTTCTCAGTAAGAAAGTATTCAGCCTCCATTTAACACTTTCCCAACAACAGCATAGCTGAAATCAGGAATATGTCATGCAATGACTAGTTAGTGTGAACCTGCATTAACCCCTACAGTTGCTGGATCTCCAATGCGTTATACCATTGCTTGTTTCACTATTAACAGAAATTTCCATTTGATTGTATTTCGACAACTTTTTAACCACCCAAACAACCAATTTATTTCCCATTTTGCACAATTTTAATCTAAACTGACTATAGAATCATAGAATATACAGCATGGAACGAGGCTATTGGCCCCAAGAGTCGGTGCCCACTCTTTTCATGAGCAATCCATTTAGTCCCACTCTCTTTCCCCATATTTGCACATTTTTTCCACCAAGGGCAGGATTTTACAGCCCCGCCATGGCATATCTCCCCCCAGGCAGATGCGGCGAGCCATTTAAATCTCCATAATATCCCGCCGGGTGGGAGGGGCCATAAAATCTCAGCCCAAGTATTTATCCAATTCTCTCCTGAAAGCTACTACTGGAACTGTTCTCACCAACTACCGGGCATTCTAAATCCTAACCACTCGTTGCTCAAAAAAAGATTTTCCTCATGTCACCACTGGTTCTTTTTTCTTACCCAAGTCACCTAAAATCTGTGCCCTCTGATTATTGACCTGCCTGCCATTGGAAACGCTTTATTTAAATCTTTCATGATTTAAAACACCTCTATTGAATCTCTTATCCTTCACTGCTCTAAGTAAAACAATGCCATCTTTTCCAGTCTATCCGTGTAACTGTGGAACCAATCCAATAAACTTCTTCCGCACCATTTCTAAATGGAAAATGTACCTGGAAAATAATCTGAAATTGGATCAGAGGTCAAGATAAACACAATGAGTCTTTATATTCAAAATCCTTTATTTGACATAACTTGTTTCTCTATTTAAAAGTATTTCAGTTATAATAAAGTGTGTAGTTTACAGTTTTTATTCAAAATGTAAAAATTACTTTGACCAGAATATTCATCAATGATCGTTTTTACATTTTACTATTCATTAGTTACACATCATAATTAAAGTTTAAGAGTCTTAACCATCATTATAAGCATTTAATATTTCACTTAAAATTATTGTACTGCTGTTCCTTTATTATTGACCAATAATCAGCCAACTGTAGCAAATGTTACCAATACTGGTGATAGTCACCTCTCCCTTCCAAGATTTTTACTTGTTTTTTGTTTAACAAAAAGCTCATTTAAAAAATCAAACTAGTGCAAAAAAAATGACAAAAGTATCAGGAAGGGCTATAAAGTTCACCCTGTAAATCTTCCTATGAATACATTGTTTTTTTTTATTGTTGTTGAATCATCAAAGGAAGGGAGAAGCAATTCCTACTGTTTTTAATCCATACTACACAGGCAGCCTAATTTCCCTCAACCACCCATCCAATCCTATATTGGCCAGTAAGCTTAACACGCTTGAATATTGATCAATGTAAAACAACTTTGATAAATTACTGTACAGTTACACCAAGTCCTCTATCAGGGCTAAATCATGAAGATGCCTTGTGGTCACTCACAAGGTATCACTTATTGCAAATTACCTTAAATCTCTCATTTTCATGCATTACATGAATTTTCAATTTTTAATTAAGTAAAATGGGTGCCAATCTCAAAATATTCACTTAATTCTGAAATTTCAATACATCTGATGCAAGAACTCCAGTGTCTGATGTCCAAACCTCAGGTCTAGAATGACATCAGACTATTACTTGGAGATGCCAAACTTTGGCATGTTGTCTTTGTGGAATTCCATAAAAACAATGGTTAAATTAATTATTTTTTTGCCCTTCACGGGTGTTAGAGACACCGTTGATGATCTATCCCTAGCTAGTTGCACATAGCGTGATGATATAAATACTGATTAAATGGGTCATCATGACCATGATGTCACCTGGCTCTTCCTTCTCAAATACAAAAATTTACATTTTCACAAAGACGTTGCTCCTTTATAAGAATACCTTATGAAAAGGGTCAGAAACCAGAACTTTCCATTAATCTGATCCACCATTGTTCAGGCATTCCAAGTGCACAGGAACATGCACCATGACAGTTTAAAAAAGTTAATTAATTCTGTCATGTTCATTATGTAGCATTGAGCTAGTTGGGTCCTGTGGTTTACCTATTGTGTTTGTTATAGACCATTTGATAGAATAATTCTGGCTTCAAATATATTAGGAAACAAATACATCCAGATTAAAATCAAATAACTTGCAGTGATTAATTCACAAATTCAATTAATCAGTATGTCATCAAGCACTAACTTAACAAATGTCCTGGTCAATGTCTACCGTCATATCCAATGTTCAATCAACTCAAAAAATAATTCAGAAGTAATACAGAGGCACGTTATATAATAAAAATATTAATGGCTGAACTTGGAGGGGAGAGTTTACAATGAAAGTGCTTGGTCTCTATTTATCACAATCCTTTGAAAGTGCGTCTGAAAGGTCCTCGAGCTTTTTAATACCCAATGATACTTCCACCATGAGCAGCCAGACTTGGGGGTTTTATGACAATCTGGCAAGTTTGGTCATCACAATGAAATATGCAAATCACTACTGGATCTTCTCCCAGCACTCTTTCCAGCAGTACACATCAGATCAGAACTCACTGCATGAAAAAATTCCTCTTGAAAGTACTAGCTCTTGCTGTGATTGGATTCCACAGTCCTCTACTGTGTGGCCTTTCATCATGTGTCAGTCCAGACTGTGAAAGTACAAGCCTACTTGACAATGAAGGGCATCTCTCCCAAACACTTTCTGACTGGGGTCATTGGCTATTACCAATACACTACCCAAGCTAAGTTTTAACTCTTTATTAGATTTGGATGTAGTACCTCCACTATCATCTGGTTGAAATCAGCTAACTCAGTGCACTAGCGATTGAATGTGGTCTTTATGATTTTGTACAGCATGTGGTGCATTTAACCACCCAACCATCAAGAGAACTCTGATTTATTCTACACTCATCTCATTGTGATAAATGAGTCATGTTGCTGATAAGGCATGCAGTCATATTTCAAACAGTATAATTACTGTCCTTGGACAGACTGCCTTTAATTACATCCTTTGTGGTTGATTCTTCTCTCCTGATCATATCAGAGCATAATGCTGAAGCTGCATCAGTTTTCCATGCATCTTGATCAGGTCTTATAGTTATGCCCTATCTTTTTGTTTCCATGAATCTAAATCTAAAACAAATGACCATTTTCAACCATACAAAGACCATCTGAATTAAATTTATTCAAGATAAATTACACCAACCTATCCAAGATGTGTAATGTTCTAGCTTCTAATCACTGCCTTTCATAACCAAATTACTTTAATTATTTTACCCATTTCCATTAGCAAGCACTGAATTTATTAGATAGCCTGAAAGGACTGGTTCAAGGCTTTGCCACTTCCTTGCTTCCACTTTATTGCTCCAGGGGGAAGATGGGAAAATCAGCTAAGAAAGAGGAACAGGAAGAGATGATGATGCATCTGAGGATGAGATGTCTTGTTTGCAGTTATGTAAGTGTGTGGTTACTGTAGGCTTTGTATTGAAAAGGTGCAATTGAATTCATGCAATGGGGATCAGTGGTTAAAAGGAGAAAGTCACGTTAAGATTATGGTTCTAGATCATGAAACTTAATGACCTGCGGTTCATACTACTGGCTAATATGTTCAATGTGTTTAACAAGTGTACTTGTAGGTAAGAATAATCAATGGTCTTGATAGGAGTTGTTAATCCTACTGCTAACTAGGAATGTGTTAATGGAAAAACTACATATCAATTCAAATGTTGGAGTGATCTAACATTCACTTTTGAAGCCCTGAATTCAAATTTCAGCCAATAGAGGTGTATAGGCACATGCAGTCTACATATGGAAGGTGGCGGGGAGTGGGAGGTGATAAATCTAAGGGTAAATGACCATTAACAACAAGCAACTTATATCCAAACAAAACCAAAATGTTTGCTAGATTTAAATATTCAGCAAGGCACTGACTTTGCCAGTGGGGTTCTGCTGTCTCAACACTGGAAGACTATTTCCAAAAGTAGCACTGTTATGTATCAGACATTACATAGATTTTACAATTAATGCACATCATCATCTTGATTTTTGGGATGAGTGCAGGTTAGTTCCTGCAAATTACAATTTCACAATTTTTGGCTTCAACTTAGATGTCATTGCTGCAAGGGGTTACACACGGCATTGCCAAATTTATCCCTTTAATGAGTCAAATACAATCCCAAAGCTAAGATGATCCTCACTTAAGAGTCACACCCACAATGTAAGTGTGCAGCAACCAGCTCAAAGTCCCTCTTTGACCAAGAGTCAAACAAGCAGTGAAAGAAGCACTGTAATTAATAGCTGAAATAATAAATTACACAAGTGTTAAACAAGTTCTCAGCTATAGTCAGAGCAGGAACGAGGAATTACTTATGTGTTTAGCAGAAAGGCGATATCTGTTCCAAACTGGTTGTACACTCAGCAGAACCAAAGTCTATCTCTACTTGCATTTTCAGTCATTTCCTTTTATCTACACAGTTCATTATTCATCTAGAGAATGATCCCACACTGACTGAATACAAAATAAGGATCCCACTTCATGCTTGAACTTTGCAAGGAAGTCAAAAGAATGCAGGTTTGAGCTATTAACCACGCAGAGAGCACATGATTTCCAACATCCACAGTTTTTGCTTTTACATTATGAATCCCAGTGTTTTCTTTTGGTTACAAATACAAACTTCATAACAGGGCTGCTGTTGATTTTTTTTACATTATACCCAATAAATAGTCACTGCTTTTTAAATTATAAAAAAAAAACCATGGCCTATCACTTAATGCTAGCCGTTCCCTCCGAATACTTCTCAAATGGCCTCTAGTAGATTTTTTTTTAAATAGGTGGTGGGTTATTTATGCCTCCAGTCAGATTTTGAATTGATCTTGTGCAATTATTTCTTTCCATAATAATTTTTTATTTAAAGGCAGCAATTATCCAAGATTCAGCTTTCTTCCCTCTCCATCCGTTCTTCCACAGCCACACAATTTTGTTCTATACTCTGTTGAGGAAAGTTAAGTTCAAATTCGCTGGCATGTGAATGGTATCCAGGTTGAGTGCAGAAGGGTTGAATGGAAATATAACAGGAAACATATGTTTGAAGTCCAGTAATAGTTGAGGAGGTTCATTGCGGTCTTGTAAACAGGACTAAGTGAAGAAAAAAACAACGATAAATACAGCTTGTACCTATTTCTACATTTTGAAATAACGAGTCGGTATAGTAGTGTTGTGATTATACTGCTGGACAAGTAATCCAGAGAATGCAAGTTCAAATCCCACAGTGACGGTTTGAGACTTTTAAAGCATTTTTTAAAAAAAACCTGGCATCAGTAAAAAGTAACCATGAGCTCGATTTTGCGATGCACTCGGGTCTCTGCAACCCCCTCTCCCGGCAAGTCCACACCCAGTTTGCAGCTTGTTCTGCAGTTATTTTAGGGTTGCAAAAGGCCGGCAGCTCTCTGGTCCCAGCAGCACCACTGGGGGTGGTGGCCAATACTGTGACTGCATCTGGTCCCCAATGGCCGGAGTTAAAGCCTGTTAAGGACACCTCCCACCCTTGTCTGCCATGAACTCACCCAGTGAGAACTACTGGACTGAACCCTTGCCATGGGCCTCTCCTGCTGCTGGTTAAATCCCAGTGGTGGTGTGATGAGGCCTTTAACTAGCCAATTGACCAATGGACAGGTGGGCCTCCACTTCCAATGGTAAAATTGTGGCAGATGGCAAGGTGCGCAGGTAGGCAGCATGCATGGCATCTGTGGAATGCCATACAAGCATCTTTGTCTGCCAACCCACCTCCATGGGGCTGTAAGATCCAGTTTCATTAAGCTGACGTTGTAAAATCGCGACTTGTTTGACAATATCTTTTAAGGAAGGAAATGCATCTTTAATTAGTCTGGCCTATGTGATTCCAGTCCTTACCAAAATGGATGATTCTAACTGTCCTTTGGCTATTAGAAATTTAAGCTATGAGAAATGATTGAGGAATTTAGGGAGATGGGCGGAGCATTTCCAGCCTAAAGGTACAGGCTTCTTTTGTTTACTGGACTATGTTCTTAGAAGATATTTAAAGCAAGTTTCCCTAAAACATTCCTTTAACTATTGAACTTTAGGATCAAAAGGTGCAAAAAAAAAAATTTGTGGATTTCTTATTTACAGAATGTTGGTTATGAATGCCTGAAATTGGGAACCATCAGCCTAAAAGGATGTAAGTGTGCCAGGCTTCTTCTAAACAAAGCATCATTTGCTGTTTTGGGCTATGAAGAACGTACCTGAATATTTCTAATGAAGGCTACTGTCACACGTTCTTCAAACTCATTCACTGGTGTGTAGAGGTTTAAAATCTTGACAATCTGTTGTGGAAAAGAATAGCAATGATACAGAATTTAATACGCTATTATTTAGAAAACTTGACAAAATCGAAGGTCCTAGTGTTCAATAAGGCCGTGTGTTAAGTTAGCCAATGATGGTCAATGATGCTACATTTGGAGTCTCAGGAAGGGTAAAGACAAATATCAGCTAGACTTCCTGATTCAGATTGCTATCCAGTTACCCTTGTTAGAAAGTACACATATATGGATGCACCACATAGATGAACAGCATGTTGATACTCAGTGTCTAGGCTCACACAAAAATGGTCACTTCAAATAGTTAACAGGTGTTAACCTGTGCTACAGAATTCCAGCAGGACTCAGGAGAAGGAGGTTGCAATGTTGTTTAGCGGCAAAACTTTGTGTATCTTGTACAGACAAGTCTACTGTGTAAGAGCAGTTTTACCGCAGCCAGATTAAAAATTATTTCACATCCAGTAGGGAAAAGAGTTATGAGAAAAATACCAAAGTTAGCACAGCTGCAAGTGCATGCCTAACAGTGTGAAGTTCCCTCTGACTGGTTTAAGTAGTGGCATTATAGGAAAAATAGGAACAGATTACAAGAGGAAATTACAATTTATCACAACCAGGGCTTTACAATTACACAAAAATATGGAATTGAATTTGGATGCATCCAGAGGCACTTATTAAAACGAAAAACTGATGGGATACAAGAATAATGGCTACAAATGGAAGGCGCCATCAGGTGGGTTGATTTTTCTGGTATCTTAACCAGTCATTTGGATATAAAAACAGAAAATGCTGGAAATACTCAGCAGGTCTGGCAGTATCTGTGGAGAGAGAAACAGAGTTAATGTTTCAAGTCTGTGACCTTTCTGTTCTAATGTTATGCTGAAAGGTCACAGACTTGAAACGTTAACTGTTTCTCCCTCCACAGATGCTGCCAGAGCTGTTGCATGTTTCCAGCATTTTCTTTTTTTATTTCAGATTTCCAGCATCTGCGCCGCATTTTGCTTTTGTGTTTGTGTCAATTGGATATAAATTTAATTCTGATTGATCTTACTTTGAAAAATAAGCTGAACATATTTAGTAGAGTTTGCTTCACTCACTGATCAACATTTTACTGAAGTCTTGACATGATTGTTGGGATATATGGGCAACATCACATTCTTGGTATAAGGCCATGGTTCTGATATATCACTGAGTTACTGAAAACCTCACATCTAGAATTTGCCCAAAGGCTGAGTTCTCTGCCACCACTGCAAGATAGCCAAAGATTATTTACCTGCTGTGGGTTAAGAGCTGTACACATTGAACAGATAGCTGCAGCATCATCACTTGTTTTCTTCTTCACTTGAAGGAGCTGTGCAGCCTGTATTAGAGGCTCCATTGTCTTCACGGCCCCACTCTGATGTAAATTTTTTCCTCGAAGCCACTCTTCTAACTGACTAATGTTGTACCTACATAAACAAAGTCAGAAACGAGGGCTGTAGATTAATTTTTGCAACATCCAATTTTACATTAATTTCTGTCCTTTCTTTCTGATCAATTCTCCCCTCATCACAAAAACCTCATCAAATCCCCCACATGGTAAGCATGCAGGTTCCCAGGCCTCTGCCCAGGGCGTTATGTACCGGAGAATAGGCAGAGGTGACTTGCTGTAATGGCCTTTATTCATCTTGATTTTTTAAAAAGTGCCCAACCTTACCACTTTGCTCTAGGAGCACAGTATAAACAGCCAGATAAGAGTGCCAACTTGCTACCTTCACACATTAACAATTAAAGTTGCTCACAAAGACCACAGTAGGATTAGAAAATGGCCCATGCTCCTGAGTGTACCAATACTGACTGAGTGGATGCTTAATCCCACCCTATCACTCTGGTTTGGCTAATTAACACAACATAAATAATCTAAGAATATATTCCCTAAATACTGATGGAGTATTCTCACCAAACAGTGGCGAGAAAATTAGCTTGAGGAATCTCATAGTAAGCTTCACTCTCTGGTGCCAGCAAACTATTCCCACACAATATCTGTTCATCAGTCAGGGGCAGCCAGCAGCAAAGCTATGACAGCAGAATACATTCATCTCTCAGGGTGAGGAAACAACTACCTTTCTCCACCAGCCCACTCAGAGAACTGCAGAAGAGGCCAGTAAAAGGAATGTCAGTTGTCAACACGTGAAGATGGCAATAGGTTAGCAGTAGGGAAAAGGCAACCCATGACATTACAGAAGCAGACATCTTCACAGATGAGTCATGGAATCACCACTGAGGAGCACTGGCATATTACAACACTTGCTCCTTCCAGTGAAGTGACAATTAGAAAGAGCAGGATGTTAGAAAGTAGATAACATACTCTACACCATCAAAGGCCAGTCCTGAGGAAACAAACATTAATGCACTTTTGGAGTAGAGAAACAAATTGGAATATTTGGTGATGATTTTCTGTCTTTTCTTTTAGCCTGAGTGCATGGTGAACTGGTGTCAAAAGCTGTGGCAGCAAGGGTATTCTCGGTCCCCTACATCCAACTTATTCACTATCCATTGTCATTTGATGAAAACAACAAAGCTGCTTTGTGCAGTCACCTGCATAATTTTGTTGTGATGACCTGCATTTTTGATCAAATGATAGTTTTTGCGATGAATGTAGATGACTGATTGGCACCCTGAAGGCAATTTTCATGTCAATGAGGCCTTAAACCTTTGGGAACCAACAACAAAAAAAAATTTCTCTCACAATCACTTTTGACTTATTGAACCTTGATATTTGGGCATTAGGGATGGGAAGTGGTTTGTGGATTCCAAGATATGACAACACCTTGGGGTAGGAGGGAGAGTTATTCTCCAGCAATCGTACCTGAGCTGCATTCCGGTACTCCATGAGCACACGTCCTTCCTCAGTAGCAGATTGTTAAGTGTGACAGCATTGATGATGTAGAAAAGCTGCCGATAGACCTGCTGGATAATCTCAGGATCTAGTCCATGCTCACACATGGTGTTGTTTAACAGGTTAAGCTGACGTAGCATGGCCTCTAGTGTGTAGCTGCTGTCCCCGTCCACCCGGCTGGAAGAACGTTTCCTGTAGCCCATGGGTTTCACACTGGACAGTCCCTGAATGCTCTCATTTTCCAACATTGCAGAAACTTAGAAGAAAAGCCAGCATTAATACAACAGCTACTCCAATCATACATCATACAAGATGCAAATAGCACTGGATGGAATGCCCCATATCAATTCACAATGAAATACAAATGAGTCAACTTGTATTAAATTTAAAGGATTGATATACTTATTGGACTGTATATAATTAAGAAAAAAATCTGAGCATACACATCGCTACAATATTTTCCCCAATGTTCAACAATGGGTTGAATGACATGTCAGTTCTATCATGTAAGTAGACACCCTCTGTAGATGACCTGATGGCATATGATAGCAGCAATAAGCCAATGAGTGTTAGTGCCAGAACGCAATCTTGTTTGATCCCACCAAGGATTTCAAACAGTTCCGGTTTTGCCCCGTCATAGCTGACCTCACCCATCATGTTGTCATGCCTTCTCAGTTACTTACTATCCATTGCAGGCTGCTGCTCCAATCATGCAGAAATGCCTCTTGATTAGCCCCCCAAGCTTCAAGAACCTGCTCACCATCCTTAATTGGACTGAGAACCTGTCTCCATGCCAATTAAGTAGGTGCCCCATGAAAATCCCAGTGAATGACTGTTTCCACCAGGGTAGGTATGGGATCCACAAACAGCATTGTCTCCTGTTTCCTGCTCCCAACTGTAAAATTCCAGCCCCAAGTGATTGTTGAATTAGCTGATCCCATGGGTTATCAGTCGGGATGCTATGAATAGCTTCAGCACCCATAATGCCCATGCAGGGGAGTGGGGTTGGGGTGGGAATGGAGAAGAGAAATCAACTACAACACACTTGATTACCATTTAATAATCTCTGGTGGATAACAGGCAAGGTCAAAATCAAGCTCAATCTTGACATTATGTCTAATGCTCAACATTCCAAATAACCCATCAACACTCAAGTCTAAGCTCATATATGAAGAGTGACCATTAGGGTATCAAAAGGTAGTAATGCTTGTGCAACTGTACTTTCCTCTCAAAGGCACCCTTTTTTAAAAAAAACTCTCCTTTACATAATAAGTATTTATCAGTAAGAGCCTTACCTATCATGGTCTGAAGGAGACCTTCTGCAACCTTAATCATCTGCTGATAGATCTGAATAGAGAGGTCACTTAGAACCTGACGATACTCTGTGAGGTCAAAGTTCTTGAGGCTGTGCTCATTCTGCCGAGTATTATTCTGCTTCATAAAATCCTGAAGGAATTGAGAAGGGATATTGGGTTTATTTTCACAAGCGACCATATCAATAGTTAACAAATCTGCAAAAGACTAATAATAAGACCCAAGGAAATAGCCACATCCTTATATATTGCTGATAAGCATTAGGAAGAAAGGAATAACATGCTTATCTTGCCTTCAGCATTTCCCCATCTCATCTGTTACTGCAAGGACGTTGTTGTGCAGTGTTTCTAATTTCCCAAATAAGTGTCAAAATGCAACATGACCAATATTACACATCAGTATTACAGAAAAAACTGCTTTAAGTATGGAATAATTTTTTTTTGTTCATTCACGGGATGTGGGCTTCACTGGCTGGGCCAGCATTTATTGCCCATCCCTAGTTGCCCTTGAGAAGGTGGTGGTGAGCTGCCTTCTTGAACCGCTGCAATCCATGTGGTGCCCTTGTCCTTCTAGATAGTAGTGGTCATAGGTTTGGAAGGTGCTGTCTAAGAAGCCTTGGTGAATTTCTGCAATGCATCTTGTAGACACTGCTGCTACTGTGCGTCGGTGGTGGAGTGAATGTTTGTGGAGGTGATGCCAATCAAGTAAGCTGCTTTGTCCTGGATGGTGTCAAGCTTCTGGAGTGTTGTGGGAGCTGCACTCATCCACACACCGTTTTGATGGCGGGTGGGCTCTCAATCATCCATTCCACCATCACCTTGCCGCTTCATCATGCCAGGCGCCATATTTAAAGTCCAGACACATGCACACATCTCCGTGCTTCCAGCCCATGACTACTGCAGGGAAGATGTCCATGAAAGGCAAAAAGACTGCAGTTCCCAGGTTCAGTGACATGTCACTGGAATGCCTCTTGGATACTGTGAAGGCTTGCCTCAATGTCCTCTATTCCAGCTCTGGCCACAGGATGGGCAGCGGCGTGACTAACCAGGCTTGGGAGGTGGCGGCAGTGGTGATCAGTGCCGATGCTGCACAGAAGAGGCTGGTCATCCAGTGCAGATCGAGGATGAATGATCATGCAGCCAGGGTGTGGCAACCATCTTATCACTCTAAACTCTCACACTCAAGCTCAGCACACATTCACTGGCATCTCACTCATGTCAACACATGGGACATCACCACCCTTTCACACACACATACCCTTACATATCCTCTGGAGACTGCCTCCTCAGCCCTCATCATCTTGACGCCACTTGACAGGTCAACATGTGCCCCCACGCACACGCTGGGTTACCTTCCTTCCCCAGCATAGCCTTTGTCCTGCAGCCTCTTCCTGTGCTTGAGGCCACTTCTCCCCCTTCGACAAGCAACACCTTGCCCTGCAGCCATTGAAAAGCCACCCACATATGGCTGATCTGGTAGGTAGAGACCTGCCATGAGACCCCTAAAAGTGATGTGGTACTGTCTGTGAAGCCTGGTGCTGATGACTGCGAGTGTTGACCAAAACAAGGTAGGCAAACAAATCTTGAAGTCCCAAGCGAAGTGCAGGCCGCCAGGTGCACTTTGCTTATGTGCTGTTGTGAAATACGTTGGTGTGTCTTCCCGCCGATGTGGGTGGACAATCCAGCAGCGGGGTGTGGGGGGGAAACGATTCTGGCAGGCTGGCCTAATAATGTTATGCAGATGTATTACAATGAGGTTCCTGACATCCGATGACAGGAAATGCGGTCCGCCATCGGCGGGCTGAGCAGACGATCGCAAACTGGTTTCATGCTGTCGTGAAACCAATCGCGCCATATTGTCCGCTCAAGCCACCGACCACGCCCGATGCCAGCGGGCACAGAAGATCCCAGCCTTAGTTGATGCAAATTGAGACTGAAAGCATTGGATAAATGTAAGTTCCCCACAGTGGGCAAAATTTAACATTTGCAACCAGGGTTTCGCCCACTGGCTAGCGAACCGGCGGGAAGCCCACCATATTAAGTGCCCAGGCATTTAACTGGCCAGCGTCAGGCCTTCCCTGGAATTAAAATCCTGGGGGGGTGGAAATCCTGCTTCCCCACCGATTGATGCTGGTCAGAGGCCACCAGTTCTTCATTGCCATCTGCGCCACCGGAAGTGGTGGAATCTGTCGGCAATGCACCAGAGGCCAAGGATCAATGAAGAACCCCAGGCCAAATGTGAGCGAGGACAGGATAGGAATTGTGGGGTGAGAATTGCAGGGGTGGGAGGGTTTGCTTTCCTTTATGACGACTCCTGCACCAGCGGTGGTCTGAGGCCCTTAAGTGGGTCTCTATTGATATCCTTGCGGGGAGGCTATCCACAAGCTTTAATCAGACTTAATCAGCGGAGGTGGGAAGGTGGCGGGGGCCCCACATTGCACCTTTTGCCCCATTAAATGCCCCCCACCTCCAAACCCATGCCTGGGCTGGGAGGGGGGCGGGTTGGTGGGAGGTGGGGAAGGCATTAAGTTCTGTCTAGTAAATCTTACTTAGCTTTAACTGCAATTTAAAGAAATGTAATCACAATTTATAAAAATACACATATATATATATATATATATATTAGAAAGTGTAAGGTAAAGACTAGTGGCAGACCAGCACAGAATTTTATTAATACAAAAGCAAAGTATTGCAGATGTTGGAAATCTGAAATAAAAACAGAAAAAGAACTGAAGGTCATAGACTTAAAACACTTCTCTCCATAGATGCTGCCTGACCTGCTGAGTATTTCCAGCGCTTTGTTTTTCAGAATTATATTCATATTTTGAAAGTTTCCTTTATAAACCTGAGTATTTTCAGAGATTAGGTTTGTAAGTGACTTCCGGTCACATTAATAATGATAAAAAAATCAGAGTGGAATTATGCCAAGCATCAGACATTTCATATTTACGAGTACATTGTATCCAAATAACGAATTGATAGCTCTACTACAATGGGCTGAATGGCCTCCTCTTCTCTTTATCATTCTATTCTATGAAATAAAGCAAGGTTTTAACAAGTCACCAGCAATGTGGAAGAAGTGTTTCCCTCTGTCTTGCACCTTTCCAGAAATGTGGTAATTTTTATCAGTTAAGGTTCATAATTTTTTACAGCTCATAATTTTGTAAACGTTGTGTTCCAAATCCTTGTGGATTTGCTCCCAAAACACAAAATTGCCTTAACAATGAAAATCGCACTCAGGGGTTGTTGATATAGCAACTGAAAAAACTCCAATTACATTGTGCAATAGGAGGTGTTATTCTGAGGTTGGGTTAAGGCACATCATTAGGGATGATTAGAGGGAACCTTTGCTCCAGCCATCTGTGCTATTCTTGATCTAGGAGTGCTTGATGGGCAGAAAAAGTCTCACTTTCTCCAGCAATGACTTCCTACTTTGCTGAAAAACATTCTATTTTACTTTCAGAAAGAATACGCAAAACTGCTGCTGCGTAGAAATGATAAACCAGACTTACTTCGTCTCCACTGTATTGTTTTAAACAGTGTAGCAGGCGGCAACTGTTGGACAACCAAAATGATGTTATTTCAAAGTCATCATTATGTTTCTGAAAAACAAGTAATAAAAATTACTTTCAACAACAGAACAGCTGAAACATAGAAATAATCCCCAGTGTACTAGGTAGTTTAATAAAACCCTTGCGGTTTTCTTCATGGCCAACTAATGTAAAGCTAAATTAGACCAGGAAGGTAACAGATTACACTTTCCAGTGTGCACTGGATTAGCTGGGATATGATAATTGGCTTCAGCATAATCACCAGGAAGGGAAAACAAAAATAAACAAGGGTGCCTGCCTCTGATATCTATCCAATGATTCCTACTAAAAATAATCTCTATGACGATGGGAACAACCTCAACTGTAATGTCCCTCAACTTTCATGTATCCTGCTGACACTTGCTGTGTATTCAGGTACAAAATGAAAGGAAAGCTACATGGGTAAATGGCCAGTTTCCATGAAACTGTAATCTGGCATATATCAGTGCCTTCACGAGTGGAGGGGTTAAAATGAATGCTATTACTTTACGAGAATGTGCTACTGTGTACTAAATTCTAAATACCAGCTAAATCACCAGAACCTCACTTAGCTTCAACCTCCAATCTGGAAACATTCACTGGCCGCATTGAAGAAATGAATCCCTTACCTTTAATACTTTCTTGATGCCATTGATGGTACTAGTGAGGAGTGAGTGGACCTTCTGGTCGTCATTAGTATAATCTGCATGTCTAAGGCACATAAAGAGGACGTATGCAGGTAGGCCTGGCACTGTGGCAGAGACTGCTTGAGGCTTCAGGTCTAGAAATGGATGGGAAGGAGAAAGCACAGTACAATTCAATCACCAGTGGGGAAACAGCGGCATAGTGGTAATCCAGAGGCCCAGGGTAATGCTCTGAGGACATGGATTCAAATTCCACCACAGCAGCTGGTGAACTTTAAATTCAATTAATAAATCTAGAATATAAAGTTGGCCATCAGTAATGGTGGCGATGACAACCATCACTGATTGCTATAAAAACCCATCTGGTCACTAATGTCCTTTTAGGGAAGGACATCTTTGGTCTGGTCTGGCCTACACATGACTACAGATCCACAGCAATGTGGTTGACTCTTCACTGCCTTCTGAAATAGCCTAAATGGCTCAAATGGCCTGAACTGGCTCAGTTCGAGGACTATTAGGGATGGGCAATAAATGCTGGCAATGTCTGCATTCCATGAAAGAATAAAAAAAGCAATCTTACTGACAGTGTTGACACATGGCCTATTGGGAAGACGACTGGGAATAATTAGTTATTCAGTCCAGCTTCTGCTGACACCACTCCTCACACTTAAAAAACACTGCTGGTATTTAACTTTGTAAAAGATGGAGAGTGAGGGAGAATTTTTATCTGGTATATTTTTTCATTATATAATGCAGCTTATTTAAAAGAGAGATGCGTGCTGCATCATGGTGATACCTGTTAAAAATTGACAGGTTACTGAAGTGGGCAGGTGTAGTTCAATGAGGAGAAATGTGAAGCAATAAAATTTTGGGAAAATTTACACTGATGGAAAATACACCTTAAATGGTAAGATTCTTAAGAGTGAAAGAAGAGAGAAATTGAAGGATGAAGATGCATAGATCTTTAAAGGTAAAAAATGCAGATAGATATGATTTTTAAAAAGTAAAATAGGATTTTAGGTTCATACTTGGATATTAAAGCAAGAAAATTATAGTGAATTTATAAAACACAATTAAGCCAGAGTCGGAGTATTACACAGTTCTGGTCATCTCATTATATGAAGGAAACTGCAGTCGTGGAAAGGAATATCAGGAACGAAAGGTTCTAGTTACAAAGAAAGGGCTGATAATTGATCCTTTCTCACTAGAACAGAGAACATTAAAGAGGACGTAACAGATTTTCAAAATTATGAAAGGTTACGAGTGGTTGAATAGTAAAAAATTATTTTCACTTGTCGATGAGTCAGTTAACACAGAGAGTTAGATTGAAAATCACTAGTCCAAGCAAAGGGAAAAGCATAAATTTAGCAGAATGATACCTGGATTCCAAGAAGTAAATTACGAGCAGAGATTACATAAACTGGGGCTGTTTTCACTGGAATAAAAAACAAAAATGTTGGGAATATTCAGCAGCTCAGGCAGCATCTGTGGAGTGAAACAGTTCATATTTCAGGTCTTTGACCTTTCATCTTCCTTCTCCTTCAGGTATCATGCACCAAGAGGGCATTGCAACCATAGACTTCCATTGGATTTGTCCATAATTATGCTTTTGGCGAAGTACTGCAGAGGTTTGCCATTGCCTTCTGCAGTATGGCTTACCAGGAAACTCTCCTGCTCTCACCATTTGCCATCAGGTTCATTGGAAGGATTTACAGGCTGATAATCAACCTGTTTGGCTGTGTTATGAACGCACCATCACGTCCTGAAGTAGGACTTGAACCAGAGTTTTTGGCCCAGAGAGAGGTTATGTTACCCCGCTGTGCCACAAGACCTCCCCGACCTTTTGGAGGGATTTTGGGGGCAAATCTGTCTGCCGCCTCCATGTATTTTGAACACTGGGATGTGGATATCACTGGCCACACCAGCATATATTGTTGCCCCTTAATTGTCCTTGAGAAGGTGGTGCTGAGCTGCCTTCTTGAACGGCTGCAGTCTGTGTGGCGAAGACACTCCCACAATCCAAGTAGGTAGGGGAGTGCCATGACATTGACCCAACAACAATGAAGGAATGGTGATTTATTTCCAAGTCAGGGTGGTGTGTGACATGGAGGGGAACTTGCAGATAGTGGTGTTCCCATGGACCTGCTGCTCTTGGCTTTCTAGGTGGTACAGGTCACAGATTTGGAAGGTGCTGTTGAAGCAACCTTGGCGGGTTACTGCAGTGCATTATGTAAATGGTACACACTGCAGTTATGGTGCATCAGTGGTGGAGGGAGTGAACATTTAAGGTCCTGGATGGGATGTCAATCAAGTGGGCTGCTTTGTCCTGGATGGGATTGGGCTTCTCGAATCTTGTTCGAGCTGCAATCACTTAGGCAAGTGGTGAGTATTCTGTCATGCTCCTGACTTGTTTCATTCATTACAGATTCTTTGGACAACTCATTGCATAACACAATTCCTGTACAGACTAAGTAATTATAGCTCCACTTTGCACTCCTCCTCACACAAGTTCATTCATTACAGTCCCTGTTAACACACCTGTCCCAGGCTCATTCACCAAGATTCTTTCTATACTACATATCATAGGAGCAGGAGTAGGCCATTCAGTCCATTGAGCCTGCTCTGCCATTCAAACAGATCGTGGCTGATCATCTGCCTCTATGGCATTTTCCCCACTATCTCCGTATCCCTTGATGTCAGTAGCCTCCAGAAATCTATCCTTTTCTGCCTTGAACATGCTCAATGATTGAGCTTCCACAGCTCCCTGAGGTAGAGAATTCCAAAGATTCACTACACTCTGAGTGAAGAAATTCCTCCTCATCTCAGTCTTAAATGGCCTACCCTTATTCTGAGACTGTGTCCCGTGGTTCTAGGTTCATCAGCCAGGGGAAACATCCTACCTACATCTATCCTGTAAGAATTTTGCAAGTTTCAATGAGGTCACTTTGAAACTCTAAAGAATACAGGTCCAGTTGCCTCAATCGCTCCTCACATAACAATCCCGCCATCCCAGGGATTAGTCTGGTAAACATTTGTTGCACTCCCTCTATGGCAAGTATATCTTTCCTTAGATAAGGAGACCAAAATTGTACACAATACTTCAGGTACAGTCTCACCAAAGCTCTATCAATTGCAGCAAGGCATCTTCACTCCTGTACTCAAATCCCCTTGTGAAGGCCAACATACCCATTTGCCTTCCTAATTACTTGCAGCACTGGCATGCTACTTTTTAGTGACTCATGAACAGGGACACTCAGGTCCCTTTGGATAAACACTTCCCGACCTCTCACCATTTAAGAAATACTCTGCCTTTCTGTTCTTTTCTATCAAATTGGATAACTTCACACTTATTCACATTATATTCCATTTGCCATTTTCTTGCCTACTCACCTACCCTGTCCAAATCCCCTTGAAGTCTCTTTGCATCTTCCTCACAACTAAACTAGGTGGGAATGTTTGTGTCATCAGCAAATTTGGAAATATTACATTTGGTCTTCACATCCAAATCATTTATGTAGATTGTGAACAGCTGTGGCCCCAGCGTTGATCCTTGCTGTACCCCACTAGTAATGGTCTGCCATCCTTAGAATGACCCATTTATTCCTACTCTCTGTTTCCCATCTGTTAACCAATTCTCAATCCATACCAGTATATTATCCCCAATCCCATGTGCTCTAGTTTTGTTTACTAATCTCCTGTGTGGGACCTTATCAAAGTATCATCTGAAAATACTCCAGCAGGTTTATCAAATTCATATTTGATAAATCATGTTGACTCAGCCCAATTATAATTTTCTAACTGTC
Organism: Cetorhinus maximus; assembly: GCF_964194155.1. Classification (NCBI taxonomy): domain Eukaryota; kingdom Metazoa; phylum Chordata; class Chondrichthyes; order Lamniformes; family Cetorhinidae; genus Cetorhinus; species Cetorhinus maximus. Next base: position 211,176,426 of record NC_135879.1, on the reverse strand, counting down.
CAGTTACCACGTTTTTTATAATAGGTTCTAACATTTTCCTTACTACTGAGGTCAAACTAATAGGTCTGTAGATCCCTATTTTCTCTCTCCCTCCCTTAAGTAGTTGGGTTACATTTGCTACTTTCCAGTCTGCCGGAACCTTTCCAGAATCTATAGAATTTTGAAAGATTATGCATCCCGCTATCTGTCTAGCCACCTCCTTCAACACTCTGGGATGTAGCTCATCTAGTGCAAGGGATTTATCAACCTTCAATCCAATTAATTTTTTGAGTACTACCTCTTTATTAATAATAACTTCTTTTAGTTCCTCATTTTCACAAGCCCCTTGGTTCCTTAGCATTCCTTGGAGATTCTCTGTATCTTCCTCCGTGAAGACAGGCGCCAAGTAATTGTTTAGTTTCTCTGCCATTTCCCTATTCTCCATCATAAGCTCTTCTGTCTCCTCCTGTAATTAACTCACACTTGTCCTTCCTAATCTTTTTCTTTTCACATACCTAAAGAATATCAATATCATTGCCAAGTCAAACCTCTTACATTCTAAAATCCCAGTGAAGAGTACCTGTGATGAGGTTGCGAATCAGCAGGGTTTCATCCTCCTTGTGATATTCCAACATTCCCTGGAACTCCTTCTCTTTACGTTGCACAGTGACCTGCCTGGTTAGTTCAGGCCTTGGCTCCTTCTGTACTGAGTTCCTTGCTGATAACACAGTGAACATCAAGTTAAATTAATAGAAGGAACTCAAAAGCAGTTAAAGTGAGTTTGAAAATAAGCATAAAATGCATATACACTATAAAAAGTTATGCAATCATATTTGCAACTCTTTTCTTCTGCTGTGAGGGTGAGACGGAGGATAAACATATATGTAAAGCTGTACTATGCCATAACTCAAAAAGCAGGAAAACCACCCTGAACTGAGCATCAGGATCAAAATAAAATTCTCTTACTTGTGGCATCAGTCCTATTTCTCACCGATGATAAGTATGATCATGTTGCTCCTTTCCAAATTCAGATTTATCCCCCTAGTTAATTTTTTTCTCCCAAATTTCTCCCATCCTCTTCCTTATTTATTCTGAGTACAGTCCTGCCAAGAGTTAGCTGGCAGCTCCTTTAATTGGCCATTCTTCATGGGACAATCTGGATGGGGAGTTCAACTCTGATCTCGCCCAATGGCCCCACACTCTCCCTTTAGTTTTCGGCAGGGTTAATGTAGTGAACGAGAGTACTCTGCCTGGATTCCCCCTGTGTGTCTAGGGACACTACAGCTGTTGTTCTTACTGTTGCTTCAACTGAGGTAAGGTGATTTAGGACAGACCAGGGATGAAATCTGGAATCTTCATGTTTTAAGGCTCAATAACAGATGCCTGCCTTTCCCATTGAGAGCTCAGGAGAGCCATATATCTCCCCAACATTCCATACATTCGATTTAAAAAAAAAATCTTCTTAGTGAAAAAAACAATTCAAACTGTGCCAGACCTTATTAATATTACCTCTTGGCTGAAATTGAACTTGCAATAGGATGCACAAGACACTAGACTGGATAGTTTTCCCAAGATAAAATACTATTTTGTTTTTATCAATTAAAGCTTTGTGGATATCTGAATATAATATTCATTAGTACATCTATTTACACTTTTATATACACATAAGCTTACCACTCCTCTGTTTCCGATAATCACCATTCACCTATTAAGGATTGAGTAACACAAAATGCTTGATTCTGGGTCTTCAGTTGGACTTATAGATCCTCCCTAATGGCTCAGCTGGTAACTACGAGCTGAATTATACAAGACGGCCAGGTCTCTGCTCCTCCACACCCCCCCCCCCCCCCCCCCCACCCCTGGCTAAAAGGAGCCCACCTGGGGGAAGAATAGCTGTTCCGCAGCCATTTAATGGTCAATAGAACATAAGAAATAGGAACAGGAGTAGACCATTCGGCCTTAAAAATATTCAATGACCCCGCCTCCACCAGCTGCTGAGGCAGAGAATTCCAAAGTCACACAACCCTCCTGAGAGAAAAAGAAATTCTCATCTCGGTCCTTAAAGGGAGTCCCCTAATTTTTAAAAAGTACCTCCTAGTCTGGACTCACTCACAAGAGGTTTTATCCTGGCAGTGGCAGGATGAGGCTCTTAGGTAGGCATTAATTGCCCATGTAAGGGCTTCAATTGGCCCACTGAGGGGCAGGCCATGCAACACCACCCCACCATTGGTAAAACTGCATGAACTGGTGGGTAGGCAGTGGCAGGATGGCTGCCTACTGGATTTAATGTGCACCCCCCTCCTTCAAACCCATCAGCGGGGGGAGCTTTAAATCCTGCCCAACATAACAGAATGGAGCCACACAGATCAGAAATCCCGCAAATCTGATTACAGACAATAATGTTTTAAACTCAGTTATACCTTCAAGCTCTTGAACTTTCTTCATGTGGATCTTGAGTTGCTTCTTCAGCTTTTTCTCATTCTTCTCCTGTTTCTCTACCAGCTCTTTCAGGTCCTAGAACACAAAATGATGGATAAACGTTATCTGCTTCAGTGTGTTATGGGTAATTAAAAATGGAGGTAACCCAAAATTGTGTACAAAATGATGGTCTCTTAGACTATAGAAATGTCATTCAGGAATACAACTGGTAAAGGATGCATAATATAAGGATATACGAGAGAAACTCTAATGTTTCTGCTTAAATTAACTCCCATTGTAGCATGTTATTGTTTCTTAAATAATTCCAGGGGTTTTGCCTCCACTACTCTATTTAGAAGTCGTTCTTCACACTGATCTACCTTTGTTTGAAGGAGTTTTCTGATATCAGTCCTAAAATTACATTTTACTAATTTGAACCCAGTTCTCCTGCAATTTAATTTGAACTAACACTTTTTCTATTCCCATAACAAACACATATTTCTGCAAGATCACTTCTCACACACTATTTTATTCTGAAAGAGTGAGTTTTTCATAGTCTTTCCTCAGAACTCAGTCCTCTGACATTAGAGATTAACTTTCTGGTTCTTCTCTGTACTGCCTCTAATGCTCAAATGTCCCTCATGTTACCTGGCAACTAAAACTAGATGATGTATACAAAGTGCAGTGTGACCTTAACTTGCATTTTACTGTTTCAGCTTTAATTAATAGCCCTCAGCCCAACCAACTTCAGCTGCTTCATCAATGACCTTCCTTCCATCATAAGGTCAGAGGTGGGGATGTTCGCTGATGATTGCGCAATGTTCAGCACTATTCACAACTCCTCAGATACTGAAGCAGTTCATTTCCAAATGCAGCAAGACCTGGACAATATCCAGGCTTGGGCTGACAAGTGACAAGTAACATTTACACCACACAAGTAACAGACAATGACCATCTCCAACAAGAGAGAATCTAACCATTGCCCTTGACACTCAATGGCATTACCATCGCTGAATCCCTCCTATCAACATCTGGAGGTTACCACTGACCAGAAACTGAACTGGACTAGCCATATATTATCTGTGGAATGATATCCTATAGATGATGTCTCAGGCACCACCATCACCCTCCCTGGGTGTGACCTGTCCCACAGAACCAGCAGAGGTAACAGCGCAGTGGTATATAGTCTGGAGGGAGTTGCCCTGGGGGTCCTCAACATTGAGTCCTGACCCCATGAAGTCTCATGGCATCAGGTCAAACATGGGCAAGGAAACCTCCTACTGACTACCACGTACCGCCCTCCCTCAGCTTATGAATCGGTGCTCCTTCATGTTGAACACTACTTGGAGGAAGCACTGAGGATGGCAAGGGCACAGAATGTACTCTGGGTGGGGGACTTCAATGTCCATCACCAAGAGTGGCTCGGTAGCACCACTACTGACCAAACTGGCTGAGTCCTAAAGGACATTGTTGCTAGACTGGGTCTGCGGCAGTTGGTGAGGGAACCAATAAGAGGGAAAAATATATTCGACCTCATCCTCACAAACCTGCCTGCTGCAGATGCATCTGTCCATGGCAGTGTTGGTAGGAGTGACCACTGCACAGTCCTTGTGGAAACAAAGTCCCACCTTCACATTGAGGATACCCTCCATTGTGTTGTGTGGCACTACCACCGTACTAAATTGGATAGATTTCGAACAGATCTAGCAGCTCAAGACTTGGCATCCATGAGGCGCTGAGGGCCATTAGCAGAATTGTACTTGAACACAATCCATAACCTCATGGCCCAGCATATTCCCCACTCTAGCATTACTACTTGAAGATCACCTCCCTTTATTCTGTGACTCTCAGCAGGCTTGTCGATTCACAATGTCTTTCTGTTTATGGCCTGCCTCGCAGTGGGATGTTGACTGAGATGGGATTCTTTCTCTATTCTTAAGTTTCAGTACAGGAGATGGAGTTATAATAGCTTCTATACATCATGATAAAGGGTTCTAATAAAGTTAAACAAGTAATGGCCCAATTGATCTTTTTTTATATGACCATCTTCATGTTAGGAAATGCCCAGCTTCCATATGGTATTTGCCTACAGCAGCAGAATTGAAATCAAGAGCTTGCCACTTGGGGAATCACAGGTTCAGACCTGCATGCAGTGCACTGCAGCATTCTGACAACAGCCATTGAGAAAGACATTCATTGGGATTGTGGCCCAGACTACAAAGTTACTGAATAACACTTGTTTAAGTGTGTATAACACACAAAGCTAACAGAAATAAACAATACACCAGATTGTAGTATGATCTATTTAAATGTAAGTATGGGCTTGAATGCCACTGTAAAGGTCAGCACTGACCCTCTTACCAGATTCTCATTGGTGAGGCGTGTGATCTCCTGTTGCACATTATATTCAATGCGTGCTTCTGGAGACATCTGTAGTGTCTGTGTGAGGACATGCTGCTGCTTTTCCATATCCTCCTTCAGAACCTCGATCTGAGTCCTCATTCTTTCCACCTCTTCCTCATGTTGCCTGATCTGAGCCTGCAACTGTGTCTCCAGCAACCTGTGATACAATAGCATCAAATTAGAAAATGGCAGCTGCAAATGTTAATCAAGAGGTTCCTTTCTTAAAAGACTATCTTTTTCTTTATCGAGAAAGAGAAGCTTTTGATTCATTGTGGTGAGTTTGTGTTTCTTAGCTTGGGGGAACAATAGTTTTTACTTCACACCTAGAAGTACACTAATAATTTACTGTAATATAACTAATATATAACTATCATATACAAAATATACAAGTTAGCTAGGTAACAGAGGAAGAAAGGCTGGATGATCTGTTGTAGTTGATCATTTTAAAATTTATTTATTCTTTCATGGGATGTGAGCAGCGCTGGCAAGGTCAGCATTTGTTGCCCATCCCTAACTCCCCTCGAACTGAGTGGCTTGCTACGCCATTTCAGAGGGCAATTAAGCGTCAACCCACATTGCTTGGATCTGGAGTCACTTGTGGGCCAGACCAGGTAAGGATGGCAGATTTCCTTCCCTAAAGGATATTAGTGAACCAGATGGGTTTTTAGGACAATCGATTCCTCAGACTAGTTTTATAATCAAGATTTTATTAATAGAATTTAAATTAACCAGCTACCATAGTGGGATTTGAACGTTTGTCCCCTGAACATTAACCTGGGCCCTCTGGATTCCCAGTTCAGTGACATTACCACTACACCACCATCTCCCCGTGATCTTCTCAAGGAGCAAACGAGCTGTGCAAATAAAATATTGTTCAACTACAGAGAAGTTGATTAACCATTTTGACTTGTTTCTGCAGCATAAAATACAACTAAAATTGATGTTCCTCCCTTTCCTTCACGACACATCATACCTCTGATAAGGTGACAGGAAAGTGACCTGTCCACAAACAGTCATCAGAAGCAGAAACCATTGACAACGTTTTTCTTCCTAAGTTATAGGCACGAAGCCAACTGTAGAACACCTACTTATATCCTGGTTGAAATCAGCCAAGTATTGACAGCGACCTTATTAACCTAGTTCCACACCAGGTGATGCACAGGGCATTTTTAAAAATATATATTCTCTCCTCTTCAAGCATCATTAGAGCAGAGAAGGTTGAGAGGCAATTTGACAGAGATGTTCAAAAACATGAGGGGCCTGGGCAAAGTGAATAGGATGAAACTGTTTCCAATGGAAGAGGGGTGGAGAACCAAAGAACACATGGTGATTGGCAAAGGAACCAAAGGCGCAGGAAAATCTTCCCCCCACCCTCCCCACGGCAAGTGGTTAGGATCTGGAATGCATGCCTGGAAGTTTGGCAGAGGCAGATTCAATTGTGGTTTTCAAAAGGGAATTAGAAAAATACTTGAAGGAAAATAATTTGCAGGGCTATGCGGAAAGGGTGGGTGAATGGGAGTAGCTGGATTGCTCTTGTAGAGAACTGGCATGCTCACGCGACACCAAATAGCCTCCTTCTGTCCTCTAGCTATCCTATGATTCTACTCCTTCATTACAAAGGACATTCAAATTTTACAAACAGTTCAATAGTTGGTGCTTTCCAGCAATTATTTTTTTTAAAAAGCTGTTATGCCCTATATTAGAGTTCCACAGGTGTTGTCCACACTACAGTTCTTTGCACAAGTAGTCAGTCTTCATGCATGACCCTAGGCAATTTACATCAACAGGCTATCCTACTGTGACAGGCACTACAACTGAAACCAATCCTACCAGTGTTCCCACATGCCACATATCCAGTAAGGTTCACAGAATAGCCATGTACTCCTGTTGTTCATTTCAGATCAGTTGTCTCAGTTCAACACTAGGAAATACCTCTGGCAAATATAAGTATTGTAATTATCTTTAAAAAGATTCCAGTATTTCTCTGAAATCCTGTGGGGGTTAGGGACACCCTGAAATACCACACAGTTAATAACCATGTGAACATTATCCCTTTGAAAAAGCTGAATAACAAAAGTGAGGTGCAAAGTTTTTCAGACATCGCAAAAATATAATACCCATTTCTTTTCATAGCACCAGGCAGAAATCAAACTCTTCCCAACAGCCTTACATCTTGCAGATATTTAAAACAAAGAGCAAACAAATATTTGACCTGGCAACTTCCTTTAGGCCTTGATAAGCCAGGCCTAGCTCGCCATCTTCATTGAGGTAACGCCAGTCCTCAGCCTGGCTGGAAGTGAATGACAGAAGAAAGGAAGCAGGAACAAAAGAGAGAAAGAAGCATAAGAGTCATTCAGACAGAACAAAGACTGTGTTAACATAGAAAGCAAGAATTAAGTAGAAAGCAAGAATAAGTACCAACATTCTCGATTTTTTTCCTCTCTCTCTGAAGGATGAAATATAATGACTTGATTGGTTTTCAAAAATGATCTATGGGCAAGACTCCAGCTGTGAAGATATCTTCCCCTCTATTTCCTTTCTGCCAAACAGCACTTGCCAATAACATTCCCTATTTTCTTTTTTGTTTGGAACGCAGGGGTAGTTTAAGTGTGCAAAGGGGCCGACTTGCACATGGCCTGCATGGGAATTTCCATGTTGCTGCCTGGTTGCGCTGATTAAAGGAAATGTTGCTTGCCAATATTTATAAAATTAAAATAGAGATATTAAACTCAATATTCTGCATCTCTAAGACAGAACACTATGGGCAGAATTTTGCCGTCAGCGAGCAGGGGGCGGGGCCCGCTCGCCGACACATAAAATGATGCGAGATGACGTTGGGCGGAACCCCTGACGTCATCCACCCCATTTAAATTTTCAGGAAGGCAAGGATGCAGCAAAATCAGCTGCAAGCCCACCGACCTGTCAATGGCCAATTGACAGTGTTATTTAAACAATTAAAGGACCTGCCTGTCCAACCTTAAGGTTGGCGGGTCGGCAAATAAAGAAAACGTGAAACCTCATCCAGCAGTGAGATGAGGTTTCATGCAGAGTTTTAAAAATTTTAATAAATTTGTGTAAATTATGGACATGTCCCAACTCATGTGACATTGTCACAAGAGGGGGACATGTTGGGGAATTTCTTTTTTTCTATTTTTAATATTTTTCAAAGTGGAAGTGATCTCCCTGAGGCTGCACTTAGCCTCAGGGAGATGTGCACTCTTTCGTGCACATGCGCAAAAAAGCGCACTCTCAATTTTAGGGCATTCCCCTCACCCACACAGGAAGCGCATAGCGCTTCCCGCCGGACATGACGCTGGGCGGGCCTTAATTGGCCCGCCCACGCAAAATGGCGGTGCAGCCTGCTTCACTGGCGGGGATCGGTTCCCCGCCTGTGGAGATTGGGTTGGGCCCGCCCACCCGACAGGCAGAAAATTTTGCCCTATGTCTTTGATTTGGTTTTGATTCCTGCAGCATCAACAGCAATATTAATAGCTGAAAAACAACCCCAGACAGCAACCCAAGTAACACTTTTCCCAAGGACATAAGTCCTAAAGAAATTTACCAACAAGCCCAAGCAATTGAAGCTTACATCAGTAGATTTGACAAGTCTCACTTAAACCTGCAAAGGGATGTAAAAGCATGGTGAAGATTGGGTTAGCATGTCTTACAGCCATACGCTGCATGTACTGGCAAAGAAATAAGAAAAGAAGATTCCTTGTGCTTACATATGTAATTAAACAGCAGAGAAATGATAAACACCAGGAAATGGAACATCAAGTGATAGCAGTGAGCAATCTCATTTCAAGTAAAGCATGAGTTTGAGCAAAGCAAGGTTTACTCCACACCATCCAAATACATCAGCCAAACTCTGAAAGATGAGATTTCTACTGAGTGCACTATCCCACATGAAGATCTTCTTCAATACCAAATGAATAATGAACAATATAAATTAGAGGATAGTTTGACGAGATCAGGAAATCCGTATGGCTGACCAATGGTCACTAATAAAGCCAGTAATAGTTGATTAAACTATTTGAATGGGAGCATCACTGGATTTTACAGCATCCTCCCTCCAAATAAATTAGCAGCTTTTTGATCATTTGAAAATCTCTTCTTCCTCCAATGGTTCAATGATAAATAAAGTGTCGCACCAAGGAGATTTAATTAGTTTGTGCTATTTTCTAATCTCCACTGCGACAGTAATATTTATAATTGGAGTATCACAGTTGGCCATAGCATTGTTGAGGGCTAATAGGAAAAAAAATCAGCATGGATTTTTGGCCCAGATTAAGTAATTTGGGTTACAGTGAGCCTGTGTTTTTGCTACTGTACATATTATGAGAATCTTTTCACTATAGGCTAGGAATTGCTTCCAATTGAAATCCAATTCACTTAAAAATTCTCACAGCAGTAAAGAGAACTAACATCACCCCATCAGCCTGAGCTCTATTCACACTGGTAGTATAGTGGGAACACCAGTATATTATCCTGTTCAGATTTCTGTGGGAGATCAGGTCCACGGCAAATTACTTCAGCTTGTTCCTGTTATGATAAAAGAGTACACTTGTGGACAGTTGATACAAAATGGGAGATCAACAGAGTGGAGACAGGGAGAGGGTATATGGAACAAACAAACACCAACCTACCTGTTGGTCTCACATATACCATTGTAAGCCTCAATGACATCATCCTTCTCTGTGTTTTCATTACTTCTTTTCCACTCATACTTCTCAGTCACTTTATCCTGCAATGGGAGAAATAAATTACTTACTTGACATGACCAAACTCACTGAAATGTTCCAACTGAGCAGAAATGTGAGCTCCATTTGGCACACAAGAAAGAACACAACAAGACTATTAGACTCAAGAAGGTTACAATTAGCAGACACTATGGGCAGGATTTTCTGGTGAGCTTCAAGATCCCACCGCCAGGCTCAAATGAGGGTCAGAAGCCTGCACTGTGTCTGAAACAGACACTCGTGCTTTTCTCCTCAAAGCCAGAGAGGGATCTCACTGTCCAATTAAGGCAGGCAGGCAGGCAGGCTCTCATAGCTAAAGGGCCAATAGCTGGAAAGCAGCTGGAAAGCTTGAAAGCAGCAGCAAGATCTAGGGAGAGGGAGGGCTAGTGGTAATGTCACTGGACATGGCTGGTGGAATTTAAATTCAATTAAGATAGTAGTTAAAAAATGAAATTAAAGACTCTTTATTCGAATGCATGAAGCATCTGGAATAAGATAAATGAACAAGTGGCACAAATAGAGATAAATGGTTTAGACCTAATCGTCATTACAGAGACCGATACTGTGACCGGTGGCAGCCTTTTGTCTTGTAAGATGATAGAGTTGATCACCATGGTGCAAACTCTATTAAGCTTTGTCTGGTGTGACTCAGGAGCCCCACTCTGACCTGGCAGTCTCTGCCATATTTGCTGCAGAGAAAGACTGAAGAAGTTCATGATTCACTGTTTTCCCTGGGCTCCTGGGCCCTCTTCTCTGCCAGTTGGACATTTCATTTCTGCTCGCCTCTTCCAATGCCCCTCAAAACAGTCAGCCTCCAGAGATCATGGCCATCGTGACTGTCTTCCAGTAGCCAATGTCAATGTAGATGGCAGACATTGACATAGTGACAAAGGTTGAGAAATAAGGTTGACACAAAGTCTGTCTTCACATTGAGGATACTCTCTATCGTGTTGTGTGGCACTACCAGCATACTAACTGGGATAGATTTTGAACAGATCTAGCAACTCAAAACTAGGCACCCATGAGGCGCTGTGGGCCATCAGCAGCAGCAGAATTGTATTCAACCACAATCTGTAACCTCATGCCCTAGCATATCCCCCACTCTATCATTACCATCAGACCAAGGATTAATAGTTCAATGAAGAGTGGAGGAGGGCATGCCAGGAGCAGCACCAGGCAAACCTAAAAATTAGGTGTCAACCTGGTGAAGCTAAAACACAGGATTGACTTGCATGCAAAACTAAACAAGCAGCATGCGATTAGACAGAGCTAAGCGATCCCACAACCAATGGATCAGATCTATGCTCTGCAGCCAAATCCAATAGTGAATGCTGGTGGACAATTGAACAACTAACGAGAGGAGGAGGCTCCACAACTATCCCCCTCATCAAAGATGCGGGAGCCCAGCACATCAGTGCAAAAGACAAGGCTGAAGCATTTGCACCAATCTTCATCCAGAAGTGCCGAATGGATGATCCATTTCAGGCTCCTCTGGAGGGCCCCAGCATCACAGATGTCAGTCTTCAGCCAATTTGATTCGCTCCATGTGATACCGAGAAATGGCTGAAGGCAGTGGATACTACAAAGGCTATGGGACCTGACAATATTCCGGCAATAGTACTGAAGACTTATGCTCCAGAACTAGCCACGCCCCTTGCCAAGCTGTTCCAGTACAGCTACAACACTGACACGATAATGGGTGGAGAATTGCCCAGCTATGTCTTTTTCCAAAAAAGCAGGACAAATCTGGAATGTGGGCTGTCTTATGAGGATAGGTTGGACAGGTTGGGTAGGTTGGGCTTGTTTCCACTGGAATTCAGGGGGTGACTTGATTGAAGTATATAAGATTCTGAATGGTCTTGATAAGGTGGACATGAAAAGTGTGTTTCCTGTTGTGGGTGAGTCCAGAATTAGGGGTCACTGTTTTAAAATTAGGGATCACCCTTACAGGACAGAGATGAGGAGAATTTTTTTCTCTCAGAGGGTTGTGCGACTTTGGAACACTGCCTCAGAAGGCAGTGGAGGCAGAGTCACTGAATATTTTGAAGGAGGAGGTAGATTGATTCCCTTGCCTAACAAGAATCTAAGATTATTGGGGGCAGATGGGAATGTGGAACTCGAAACACAGATCAGCCATGATCTTATTAAATGGTGAAGCAGGCTCAAGGGGCCGAATGGCCTACTTCTGCTCCTATTTTGTATGTTCGTAAATCGAATCTGGCCAATTACTGCCACATCAGTCTACTCTTTAACTTGTGCAAAGTGATGGAAGGCATCAACGACAGTGCTTTCAAGTGGCACTTACTCAGCAATAACCCGCTAACTGACACTGGGCAGGATCTTTCCCTTGGATGGCAGGCGGGCCCCATCGGCTTGGCGGCAGGTGGGCAACCGCCCACTGGCACTGAAACGGGGCCCGCTGCCATTTTGAGTGGGCAGGCCAATTAAGGCCCACCCAGCGGCCTGCCCGATGGGAAGAGCTCTGCGGTTCCTGTGTGGGGTGGGAAGGGATTCCCCAACTGTCAAAGTGCGCTCTTTCACGAAAGAGCGCACTTCTCCCTGAGACAAAGTCCTGTCTCAGGGAGACCAGTGACAGTCCAAAAAACTTTAAAAATACAAAAATTAAAAAATTATTAACATGTCCCCCTCATGTGACAATGTTACACAAGATGGGACATGTTGATAAAGACCATATAAACTTTATTAATTTTTAAAAATACGGACATGAAACTTCATCCCGCCAGTGGATGAAGTTTCATGAATAATCAGAAGCTCGCTGGGGCTCCTGGCCTGCCCGCCAGCCTTAAGGTTGGACGGGCAGGTCTTTAATTACTTTAAATAGCCTGTCAATGGCCTCAATTGGCCATTGACAGGTCGGCGGGCGGACAGCTGATTTCGCTGTCTGCCCGCCTTCCTAAAAATTTAAATGGACCAGGATGATGTCAGGGATTCCTCCCGACGTCATCCCACATCATTTTCCCCTCGGCGACTGGGCCCCGCCCCCAAATCGCCAAGGAGAAAATCCTGGCCACTCAGTTTGGGTTCCGTCAGGGTCACTCGGCTCCTGACAAATTTCAGCCTTGGTTCAAACATGGACAAAGGCCAGAGTGACTGCCCTTGATATCAAGGCAGCATTTAACCAAGTGTGGCATTACAGAGCCCTAGCAAAACTAGAGTCAATGGCAATCAGGAGGAAAACTCTCCACTGATTGGAGTCAAGCATAGCAAGAAGGAAGATGGTAATGGTTGTTGGAGTTCAATCATCTCATTCCTCGGACATTGCTACAGGAGTGCATCAGGGTGGTGTCCTAGGTCCAACCATCTTCAGCTGCTTCATCAATGACCTTCCCTCCATCATAAGGTCAGAAGCGGGGTGTTTGCTAATAATTGCACAATGTTCAGCACCATTTGCAACTCCTCAGGTACTGAAGCAGTCAGTGCCCATATGCAGCAAGAACTAGACAATATCCAGGCTTGGGGTGATAAGTGGCAAGTAACATTCACGCCACACAAGCGCCGGGCAATGACCATCTCCAACAAGAGAGAATCTAACCATTGGTCCTTGACATTCGATGGCATTACCATCACTGAATCCCCCACTATCAACATCCTGGGGGTTACCATTGACCAGAAACTGAACTGGGCTAGCCATATAAATACCGTGGCTACAACAGCAGGTCAGAGGCTGGGAGTTTTGCAGTATCTCACCTCCTGACTCCACAAAGCCTGTCTACTATCTACAAGGCTGCCTGGGTGAGTGCAGCTCCAACAACACTCAAGAAGCTTGATACCATTCAGGATAAACAGGACAAAGCTGCCCGCTTGATTGGCACCCTATCCACCGCCTTCAACATTCACTCCCTCCACCACTGATGTACAGGTGGTAGCAGGTTGTTCCATCTACAATTTGCACTGCTGCAACTTACCAAGGCTCCTTTTACAGCACCTTTAAAATGCACGACCTCTACCACCTAAAAGGACAAGGGCAGCAGATGCATGGGAACATCACCACCTTCAAGTCACACACCATCCTGACTTAGAACCAAATCGTCATCTTTCACCGTCACTGGATCAAAATCCTGGAACTCCTTTCCCATCAGCACTGTGGGTGTATCTACATCACACGGACTGCAGCGGTTCAAGAAGGCAGTTCACCACCACCTTCTCAAGGGTAATTAGGGATGGCCAATAATTGCTGACCTAACCAGCAACACCCACATCTCGTGAAAGAATAAATTAAAATAAATAAATATTCCAGGGCACCCAATATTTCAGTAAGACAGACAGAATGGCAAAGGAAGAGGGGAAGTCCTGATATTCAAGGATGACACAAGGGCATTAATGAGGAAGGATCTGGCCTCAGAAGATCACGAAGTAGAATCAGTATAGATGGAGATTAGGAATAGCAAGATTCAGAAAGCGTTGGTGAGAGTAGTTTAAAGGACCCCTAACAATAGTTAATTACACCATTGGACAGAGCATCAAACAAGAAATTATTGAAGTGTGTAACAAAAGCAATATAGTAATTGGAGGACTTTAATCTTGATGGACCAATCAAATTGGCAAGGCTGATCAAGTACATGACCTTGTAGAATGTGTTTATGACAGTTTCCTGGACCAATACGTTGTGAAACTGAATAGGGATAAAGCGGTTTTAGATCTAGTACTGTGTAATGAGGCTGGGTTAATTAGTAATCTCATAGAATCAAAAGATCCACTGGGAAATAGTGATCATAATACAATTGGAATTCCACATTAAGTTTGAAAGTGACATATATAGGTATGAGGGGAGAACTGGCTAAGGCTGAATGTGTAAATAGACTAAAAGTTATGGCTGTAAATAAACAGTAAGAAACATTTGAAGAAATAGCTCTAGATGTTCAACAAAAATACATTCCGTTGAAAAGCAAAACTCCCTCGCTGACAGGTTTGAAGGCTGGGAGTGGAAGGGGGAGGGGGGGAGAATGTTTATTCCAGTGGGTGGCCTGCCCGTTGCCTATTTGCCGACCCTGCCCTGCCCCCACCGCAATTATACCAGCGGCTAGAGTGGCACCAAGCTGCCTGCCTGGGGGCCAATTGAGGACCTTAAGTGGGCAATGAACGTCCACTTAATTGCCTCATCCTGCTGCCATCCACAATTGACTGGCAACGGGAGAGCCAGATTCCTTGAGACACAAAAAACTATACATCCCAGCCTTAAACGTAGTCAACGGTGGAGCATCTACAACCCTCTGCGGCAGAGAATTCCAAAGATTCACAACACTGAGGTAGGACTTCCTGTCCCTGCAGAAATCTCACCTCCAGCCCATTAAAGGCCAATGGCTGTGGTGTAGCCGGTATTCCCCTCAGCTAGCTCCCCTTCACTTTTTAGTTGGGGGCGAGGAATCTGGCGCGCTGTATAATTCAGCCCATTGTGTGCAGATTTGGTCTCTATATTCAAGGATATACTTGCATTGGAGGTAGTACGGCGAAGGTTTGCTAGATTGATCTCTAGGATGAGATGGGTTGTCCTACGATGAGAGGCTGAGTAAATTGGGCCTATATTCTCTGGAGTTTTAGAAGAATGAGAGGTGATCTCACTAAAACATATAAAATTCTGAAGGGGCTTGACAGGATAGACACAGGGACGGCTTTTGCTGGCTGGGGAACCTAAAACACAAGGGCACAGTCTTGGAGGACAATCATTTAGGACTTAGATGAGGAGAAATTTCTTTTCTCAAAGGGTTGTGACTCTTTGGAATTCTCTGCCCCAGAGAGTTGTGGATGCTCCATTGTTGACTACAGTTAAGGTTGGGATAGATATTTTTGGCCTCTCAAGGAATCGGGGGATATGGAGAGTGGGTGGGAAAGTGGAGTTGAAGCCCAAGATCAGCCATGAATTTATTGAATGGTGGAGCAGGCTTGATAGGCTACTCCTGCTTCTATCTTGTGTTTGTGTAAGATGCCATGGCAGGAAAGTGAGAGAAAAGGCACCCCAAAATGGAGATACTCTCTTCACCCTTTCCAAATGTAAATCAAAAAAGATTCAACAGCTGGGCCATCATCATGGAGGGGAAGAACCTTCCCCAGGGTGGTCTGTGCCTGCTACTGACCCAAGGCGGACACAGGAAGGGCCTCTAGCCCTGCCTGGAGTGCAAGCTCCCTAGTCTGCTGCCAGGAGGCCAGTTCCCAGCAGCTAAACTGTCCCCTGCTGCCAGCAGGGATCTGGAGGCCAATTTGAAACTCCAGTCGGCCTGACATTAATAGGTGCTTAGTTAGTTCAGTTGGCTCCAAGTGCTTATGGACAAGTAACCCTACCATCCTACCTCTGGGAAAATGGCCCAGGGCAGGATGGAGTCAGGGAATTGGCACGCAAGTCAGCGGTACAGAATCCCACACCCACCTCCCTCCCTTCCAGCCCCCGATGTGGACTAAAAATAAGCCACACTATCATGGTGTTGATCTCATCTGTCTAATGCCATTAGAAAAAAATTCTACATAAATACTCCCCTATGCTCAAAGGCAATCAAATAAAACTCCAGAATAATCATCCAATCCCATATTTCCAATTTTGAACATTGGTTTGCCTTCCTGGGCAATATTCTCCTCTTCTCCCCTCCCAGCAGCAAAGCATAATCCTGCCCTGTGCAGTATTTGTTCATCTCAGTTTACACATATCCACAAAATCTCCAATCTTGTTTCCAATCCCAACAATTAATTGACCCAGCCTTGGCTGGCAGGTGATATACATATTACACCACACCTCAGCGACAAGAAGAGAGAATGGAATTTAGGAAATTTCTCGTCTCAAGTCTCACCTGAGGTTGGTTAATTTTAAGCCTGTGTCACTGTAGCTCTGTGCTCACATGGGGACAATTAGGAAGTTTTAGTTCCAATTCTAATTATGTCAAAATGACAGCCACTTCAAATTTTAGTTACAGTTATATTGTATTTGGCTCTAATTGCATAAGCAGAAATGTGGGCTCCATTTAGAACACAAAAATTTTAGAATACTGAAAGGCCTGGATAGAGTGGACGTGGGGAAGATGTTTGCATTAGTAGGAGAGACTAGGACCCGAGGGCACAGCCTCAGAGTAAAGGGAAGACCTTTTAGAATAGAGATGAAGAGAAACTTCTTTAGCCAGAGAGTGGTGAATCTATGGAATTCATTGCCACAGAAGGCTGTTGAGGCCAGGTCATTGAGTATATTTAAGACCGAGATAGATAGGTTCTTGATTGGTAAGGGGATCAAAGGTTACGGGGAGAAGGCAGGAGAATGGGGTTGAGAAACTTATCAGCCATGATTGAATGGCGAAGCAGACTCGATGGGCCGAATGGCCTAATTTCTGCTTTTATGTCTTATAGTCTTACGGCTAAGGGACAGAAAGCACAGAGTGGTGATGAACGGTTGTTTTTCAGAATGGATGAAAGCATATAGTTCCCCAGGGGCAGGTATTCAAGCCACCATATATATGCTCCTATGTCTTATGGTCTTATGGTCTTAAAAAAGCATGGAATGTAAAAAGGCTATGGGTATTTTGGAAAAAGGATACAGAGGCACTAGAGATGTTGCAAAAAAAATTTACAAGACTAGCAGATCCGAAAGGTTATAACTATCAGGAAGACTGGAGCCCTTTTCTCTGGAAAAGAAAAGGCTAAGAGGTGACCCAAAAGAAGTCTCTATAATTATGGCCTGAATTTTCAGCTCAGCGGACGGGTGTGATCGGTGGGCCTGGGTGTAATCAGGAAATGGACCGCCGACCACGATTTCGCGCTGGCTGGCCAATTAATGGCCAGTCAGCGTGAAGCGCGTGCTGATATGACCAGCGCTGCCTGGGTTGGGGGCGGGAGGAGGGTGAACACTGAAGTCAGTGCTGTCATGGGGGGAGTGTGGAATGAAAGCTCCCTGAAGGCAGAGGGCTGCTTCAGGGAGCTGAAGAATTTAAGTGCAACAAATAAAGATTTTAAAAACCGGGAAAAATGCCCACGCATCAGAATCAGTCACTGGAACATATGGATGGTGAAAATTCTGTCCAAACCTTTTTATTTTTTCTTAAATAATATTGGAAACTTCATCCCACCCTTGGATGAGGTTTCCTGAAAAATGCAAAGGACGCCTGGCCGATTCGCCAACCCGCCAACTGTAGTGTTGGACAGGCAGCAAAAAATCCCAGTTAATTGCGCTGTTAATGGGCTTAATAGCTCTCTTAATTGTCGACGGGCGTGCTTCCGAGTTTAGCACGTGCGCGCCAACCGAAATATTACGCGAGTGCGCGATGATGTCGGGACACTCACCCGACGTCATTGCGTGAGTGCTTTTACGCTCGAGCGTGTCGGGCGCGTGCCCGCATGCCGAGTGGAAAGATTTTGCCCCATGTCGTGGTTCGATGGGATAGATGTAGATGTGGCGTTACCAATTTAACAGGACAAGGTACAATCTAGCACAAAAATAGTTAACGAGTGGATGTCTAACTTCAGTGAGTTGAAAGGGATTGGGCCCAGGTGAATTGGAATCGAAAGCTGGTAAGCAGAACTATAACTGAACAATAAAATTCAGTGAAACTAATGGTCCCAATGCATCCATAAGCATTTTTTTCTTTAAAAAATGCTAGTTTCTTTAGTGAGATCAATTACACATTTCCTTCAAGGGCGAAGGAAGGGTATTCACAGATGGAACTCCCTGGCTGACTAAAGATACAAAAGTTAAAATTAAATACAAAAGGCGGCTTAAAACAATTGTAAATACCTTAGAGAACCAAGCTGAATATATAAAGTAGAGAGAGTATCTTTAAAAAAGGGAAATAAGAGGAAAAGACAGCATATGAGCCAACCTGTTAAAGTCAAATCATGCTTGATAACTCGATCAAGTCCTTAGATGAAGTCAGGAATAGGGCTGAGTGTATTGTGGTTTATGTTACATATGTGGACTTCCAAAAGGTGTTTGGCAAAGTACAACATAATAGACTTCTGAGCAAAATTAAAACCTGTGGGATTAAAGGGACAGTGATATCATGGGTACAAAATTGGCTAAGGGACAGAAAGCACAGAGTGGTGGTGAACAGTTGTTTTTCAGAATGGATGAAAGCATATAGTTCCCCAGGGGCAGGTATTCAAGCCACCACTCTTTTGATATATATTAATGACTTGGACGTGGGTATATGGGGACCTGAATATTTTGGATGGAGGGGTTTCCCTTCCATCTGACTGCCCCGCAGCCATTTCACACGAATGAGCATCTATTGGCTGCAGGCGGGACTTCCGCCCCTCACTTGGGAAGATGTCCAACCTTAGAGAGCTGCTGGCCAATCAGATTGGCCAGCAGCTCTCTAGTCCTGACAAAAGGTGCAGTGGTGAAGGGGAACTTCAGGAAGATGCCTGAGCCTAAGTCCCGGGACTGGACGACAGGGTAAGTTTACGGGGTCCTAGGGCGGGGAGGGTAGGGAAGGCCCCAGGGTGGGATGGGAGGGAGGGAGGTCCAGCGGCCACCGGAACTTAAGGCAGGGGGCACCCAAAGTCAGAAGGGGGCTTCTGATGGAGGTGCCTTCGCCCCCCCCACCCCCCCGCCTCCCACCTGAAGCCTAAGCCCATTCATTTTCAAGCTACCCCCACGCCTGAGAAATCCTTCTGCCAACCTAAGAACTGAGGCTGGGTGGGAAACGGCCCTTCAGTGGCCAATAATTGGCCACTTAAGGGCCTAAATTGGGGCAAGGGCAGGCACCCCATCAAGGCCCTGCCCATCCCAGCGTGAAATCACTGCGAGTTCGGGGTGGGCGGGAACCCGGAAGGAGTCCCATTCCTTTAATTTCACGCTTCCCCCCTGCCTAAAAGCCCGCCGGTGGGGGAGCATGAAATTCAGGCTGGGGTATAATTTCAAAATTTGCTATGTCACAAAACCTGAAATGTGATAAGCAATGAGGAGGACTGTAAAAGGATTCAGTGGGGCATGAACAGCCTGGTAAAATGAGCAGACACATGGCAGATGAAATTTAACGCAGAGAAGTGTGAACTGATACACTTTGATGGGCAGAGTGAGGAGCAGGGATATTAACTAAATGACACAATTTTAAAGGGATTGGGGGTACAAAGAGACCTAGAAGTGTTTGCACACAAATCTTTGAAGGTGCCAGAACATGTTGAGAAGTTTGTTAAAGGCAAATGGATCTTTGGCTTTACTAATGGAGGAATAGAGTAAAAATGAAAGGAAACTATGCTAGTCCTTTGCATTTTAAACATTGGTTCAGCTTCAGCTAGAGCATTCTGTTCAATTCTTAGGAGGAATGAAAAGAACCTTGTAGATGGCGCAGAAGAAATTTACGAAAATTTACAGGGATGAGGGACTTCAGTAATGTGGAGAAACTGGAGAAGCGGGTTTGTACAGGGAAGATTTAAGAGGAGATTTGACAGAGGTATTCACAATCATGAATGGTTTAAATAGGGAAAATTTCCAGTGGCAGGAGGATTGGTAACTAGAAGATTTTCAGCAGAATTTTTACCCTGATGGACGTGCGGGCCCCACTGGCTCAGCGGCGGGCAGGCAGCCGAACTCTGCCGCCAAAATGGGGCCTGTCGCCATTTTAAGTGGGCGGGGCAATTAAGGCCCGCCCAGCGGCCTGCCTGACAGGAAGCGCTTCCTGTGCCGGAGGGGGGGGGTGGGGTTCCCCATCTGTCAAAGTGTGCTCTTTTGCGCATGCACGTGAAAGAGCGCACTGATCCCTGAGACTAACTGCTGTCTCAGGGAGATTACTGACAGTATAAAAATCTTTAAAAATAGAAAATTTTTTAAATTATTAAGGTTGGATGGGCAGGGCATTTAACAAGCTTAATTATCCTGTCAATGGCCTTAATTGGCCATTGACAGGTCGGCGGGCAGACAGCTGATTTCACTGTCCGCCCGCCTTCCTCAATAGTTAAATGGACCGGGATGACGTCGGGGGTTCCCCCTGACGTCATTTTCCTGTTGGTGAGCAGGCCCCGCCCCCAAATCGCTGACGGGAAAATTCTGCCCTAAAAAAAATCAAAGGTGACATGTTGAAATTTTTTCAGTTGCCCAGTGAGTTGTGATAGCCTGGAATGCACGCCAAAAGGAATTTGAATAAATACTTGAAAGGAGCAAGATTTACAGGGATCTGGGGAAAAGAGGGAGTGGGATTATTGAGATAGCTCTGGCAAAGAGCTGGCACAGGCACGGTAGGTTAAATGGCCTCCTTCTGAGCTGTGACATTCTTTGATTCTTTGAAAATGTCAAGACGCATTCAATGAAGTAAATACAATTGCAAATGTCTCTTTTCAGCCCCTGGACTAGTTCTGTTACCAAGTACTGGGCAAACTTAAGCTCATAGAACTTACTTACAGAGGTAGAGTTTTCGTGGTGGCAAAAATATCAAAAGCAAAAACCCACAAACAAAATTTTCTTCCAATCAAATCTCATTTGTTAATTTTAAATGTCTCTGTTTATGTCTGTGCTCACAACTCATCAAATCTTTGGAGGTGAGAGATATTGAAGACAGATTCCATCTAATACAGGTAAAACAATGAGGCTGAGAATGTAAAAAAGCAAACAGCAGAGGGCAAAAGGGAAAGAGAAGAGGGGACATGGAAAATGGGGAAGACAGGCGGAATGAAGAAAAGACAAGTTGTAGCAATGCAAAGTACATTACCTTGCTTCCGGTCACCTCCTTCTGGCGAGCAGCATCAACAATTTGAGTTCTCAGCATAAGAACCTCCTCCTTGCGCACTTCTAGCTCCTCATTGGCCACCCTCAGCTGATTTAGCAATACAGTGTAAGCATTTTCCACATCGTTAGTTGGATTCTCCCCAATTGCCCTCTCTGCTATGGTTTTTCTCAGCTCATTGAGCTCATTCTTCAGTTTCTTGTTTTCAGATTCCAGCTCTTGTCGCTGTGTAAGGAATTGGAAAGTGTCATTATGCAATTCAACTAGTGTTTAGGGAAAGTGAAAATTTCAAAATCGAGGTTGATAGATATATTTTTATTAGTCAAGGGTGACGGAAGCAAGGCAGGTAGATGGAGTTAAGATTCGGATCGATCATGACCTCTTTGAATGACAGAATAGACTCAAGGGGTTGAATGGTCTAATCCTATAGTAGTTCTCATGGTCTGTTATTCATATTTTTCTTACAGCGTCCTTGAGACTTGAAGAGCGTGAAAGTAGCAATCATTCATGCTCCTGCTAGAAACTGCCTGTTGATGGACAAGATTAGCTGTGATGCCTTCCATGAAAACAGGCTGACTGGGCTAAGACATGAAGAATTGGCACTTGGGCAAGAAACCAAAAGGCAACTACCTATGAAGCCATTCCCCAAAAATGACCACTATCTTCAGTACAGGATGTATAAAAAAAGACTAAGGTCGGAATTTTCTGGCCCCTCCCACTGGCAGGATCTTCTGGTCCTGCCGACGTCATTGAACATTTGAATGACTTGCCGCATCTACTGTGGGGGAACCTCCGGCCTAAGATGTAAGTTTATTGCCTGAAAAAAGGGTTTGCAAGGATTTCATCCAACTTACAAACATGGGTGGATATAAGCTTCCTTATTCCTTCATGGGATGTGGGCTTTACTGGAAAGTTCAGTATTTGTTGCCCATCCCTAATTAGCCCTTAAACTGAGTGGCTTGCTTGGTCATTTCAGTAGGTAGTTAAGAGTCACATTGCTCTGGGTCTGGAGTCACACATAGGCCAGACCAGAGATTTCCTTCCCTAATGGACATTAGTGAACCAGTTGTGTTTTTATGACAGTCAATGATGATTTCATGGTCACCATTACTGAGATGAGCTTTCAATTCCAGATTTTATTAACTGAATTTAAATTCCACCAGCTGCCATGGTGGGATTTGAACCCACACCCCCTGGGCATTAGCCTAGGCCTCCAGATTACTAGTCCAGTGACATTACCAGTAGACCATTGTCTTTGTGATCAGTGCCAGATCAATTCCTACAGAAATGCTAATGTACTTCTCCAACTCCACCAATTTTTTTCTACATTCAAGAGAACTGTGTGCTCCTCCATTTCTGGCCTCATATCTCTGGCCTGAATTTTCATAAAGCTGGAAGGTCTTCGTGCCTTAGCCAAAATGGCACAGGTGCCCCATTTCTGGAAGTCCCACCACCGAACCTGGCCCCCATCTTTATCACTGCGGGGGCGGGGTGCAGAATGGGGGAAGCTTGTACTTTGCAAATCTGTGGTTTACAGAGGCAGTTGCACATGTAAAAATGTAGTTGCCTACAAACAGCAACAATTTTCATTGTTGGGATGTCCAACACATGGCCTGTGGGCTTTAGGCTTTTGAGGAAAAGGTCTAAAGCCAATCGAGTTATTTGAAGAGGCCAGGTGCCCCTTTGGGATTGTTAAGAGTAGGCATGGAAAGTAAAAAGTGGCTAAGCTCTCTGTAACTTAAATCATTTAAATCCCAGCCCTTAAGTTTTTGAAAAAAATCATCCAACCTATAGTTGAAAAAAAAATCAATGCTTGCTATTTCATTGTTTGTTGACATAAGTCTGCAGGTTATAGTTGTAGGATTAGTGCTACTTGACTGATTCAACAACCTATCAATATCACAGTGGGGGGCCTATAAGTTTACAGTTTGATTGACAGCTCCAAGTGTTTATAAAGAGATTAGCTGCCTTTGGTGTGGGGCTATGAATACAAATGTTAGCTCTCATAAGGGATTAAGTACTTGAAGGAATTTTTAAAAATTTATTCCTGTAGTATGGCCATCACTGGCTTGGCCAGCATTTATTTCCCATTCCCAATTTCCCTTGAGAATGCAGTGGTGAGCAGCATTCTTGAACTGCAGGGGCCAAATTCTCCCCCCGTCAGGGGGGGTTGTGCGGGGGCAGGTGGGAGCGAGCGCGAATCCAATCGGCGCCCCCAATCGGTTGCGCACCACCATTTTACGTGGGTGGGCCAATTAAGGCCTGCCCAGTGTGACGCTCGTCCTGAAGTGCTGAGCGCTCCCTGTGTGGGTTGGGGTGTGAGGGGGTTGGTGGGGGGCAGGTTTCCCTGAGTCTGGGCCTGAGCTCTTTCACACATGCATGAGGTTCAAACATTTAAATAAAGAATTGAAAATATTTTAAGACATGTCCCCTCATGTGACAGTGTCACATGAGCTGGGACATGTCAAGGAACATTAATTCAAAAAATTATTTAATTTATAAACACTTCATGAAATCTCATCCTGCCTGTGGATGAGGTTCCATGAAAAATGCGAAGGCCGCCTGGGCCCTTCACCTGCCCGCCAACCTTAAGGTTGGACGGGCAGCTCATTTAATTGAGCCGACTTGGCTGCGCGCCCGCTGAACCGAAAATCTAAATGACGGGCGATGACGTCGGAACGCCCGCCCAACGTCACCATGCGTCATTTTACGCATCGGTGAGCAGGGGCAGGGCCCCCGCTCGCTGACTGGAAAATCCTCCCCCAGCGATCCATGTGGTGTAGGTGCACCCACAGTGTTGTTAGGGAGGGAGTTCCAGGATTTTGACCCAGTGACAGTGAGTGGCTTGGAGGGGAACTTCCAAGTGGTGGTGTTCCCATGTGTCTACTCCCCTTGTCCTTCTAGATGATAGCAGTCGTGGGTTTGGAAGCTAAGGAGCCTTGGTGAATTTCTGCAGTGCATCTTGCAGATGGTACACACTGCTGCTACTGTGCGTCAATGGTGGAAGGTGTGAATGCTTGTGGATGGGGTGTCAATCCAGTGGGCTGCTTTGTCCTGGATGGTGTCAAGCTTTTTGAGACTCTGTTCTGCCGAAGGGCCATGAAGGCTCGAAACGTTAACTGATTTCTTCTCCACCGATGCTGCCAGACCTGCTGAGTTTTTCCAGGTAATTCTGTTTTTGTTTCTGAGTGTTGTTGGAGCTGTACTCATCTAGGCAAGTGGCAAATATTCCATCATACTTCTGACTTGTGCCTTGTAGATAGTGGACAGGCTTTTGGGAGTCAGGAGGTGAGTCACTTGCCACAGGATTCCTAGCCTCTACCTGCTCTTGTAGCCACGGTATTTATATGGCTAATCTGGTTTAGTTTCTAGACAATGGTAACCCCCAAGATATGGATAGTAGAGGATTCAGCAATGGTAATGCCTTTGAATGTCAAGGGGCGATAGTTAGATTGTCTCTTGTTGAAGATGGTCATTGCCTGACACTTGTGTGGCACGAACGTTACTTGCCACTTGTCAGCCCAAGCCTGGGTATTGTCCAGGTCTTGTTACTTATGGACAGGGACTGCTTCAGTATTTGAGGAGTCGCGAATGGTGCTGAACATTGTGCAATCAGCGAACTTCCCCACTTCTGACCTTATGATGGAAGGAAGGTCATTGATGAAGCAGCTGAAGATAGTTAGGCCTAGGACACTACCCTGAGGAACTTCTGCAGTGATATCCTGGAACTCAGATGATTGACCTCCAACAATCACAACCATCTTCCTTTGTGCCTCCAACCATGGTATGACTGCAATCATTTTGCATCGGTCTTTACTAAACAGAAGGATATCTGGGAGGAGGAAAATCCTGAAATGATCAAGTGTGTGAGATGGGTAATCTTATAACTGATAAAAGAAAAATTTTAGATGAGGTTGTTAGACTAAAGAAGGGCAAAGTACAAACACGATACATCCTGGGATTCTGTGGGAGATGGGAGTATTTTGCTGAGGTCCCTGGAATTATGGGTGGAATTTACTTATGGCGTCATGGCTCCTGACATAGGGTCGGGAGGGCGACAGTATTCTGCCATGGGTCTCCTGCGGTCAGCGGAACGCAATCATGCATCAGCTGTCCAATTAACCGAGATGACACGGAGGGCCCAAGTGATCACGTACCGGGGACAGGTGACCTGCGGAGCACCTGACCTGGGTGCTGCTGCTGGGGCCATTTTTGAAAGGCAGCCAGACCAACAATCCGTATAAAAGCAGAGTTAAAGTGACTGCTCCTGTGGACATGAAAGGAGCTGATTGTCTAATTGTGAGAACCTTTAAATTACAATTTAGGTAACCATAATGAGGAAATCATCCATGACATAAGTCTGCAGTACTGGTTGTGTCAGAAAGTTTAATCCAGAGGATGTGCCACAGTGTAGTCCCAGGATTGTCCCAAGGTTTAGCGATTCATGACCAAGGAGGCAAAGTCATAAGTGCTGACAGAGGTCAGCAGCCGAGGGGTCCAGCAGCAAGTTGGGAGTGGTGCCACAAAATGATGAATGACCTTCACTGAACTGCAAGGGTGAGCTTTAGTGAATGTCATGCAAACAGTGGCTGAAAGGTGGGTGCGGACAATGGGGTCACTCAGCCTCTAAATGATTGGTTGTGCCTTCAAACCTATTCTGTGAACCCTCAGCATGTCTCATGATCATTGGAAGCATATGTTTTTCCATCCTCCTCTCAGTCCAATGCACTGCACAAAGTGCGGGCATAGGAGGGAGATGTGTGTCCTTGTGCATCTATCATAGCAGTAGAGGCAAGTCCAGCAGAGTTTGGAGTATCTGGCTAAGAGTGAGGACCGTGTGCACATTGCAATTAGCTTGCACCAGAATGGTAGAATACTGCACCCGGGGTTGATCTTTCAAAGTGTATAATATGAGGACCTAATCGTATTCCTCCTTTCTTAACAGGAATAAGGCAGATGACATGCCGTGTGAACATCTTCTCAGATGTTAAGAGTGGTCCAGTCTCAGAGGGTGCAGTGTCACATCATTCCCCTGCAGCAAGCACCAGCAGAGACACACCCCGCTGGGTAGATGCACGTGAATCGGCTCTGGGTCACAATGTGATGAGCACCTCACTGTTGAACAGTTGCAGATGACGGAGGCTGTAACAGCTGAGGCCACTGACAGTCAGAGGGCTGCTGGAGGCCAGGTCCATGCTGCGCTTCAGGTTGATGAAGGGCCTCTAATGAGGGGTACACTCAGGCTGCTGGAGTTGTGGAGACTGACGGGAGAATCTGGCAGAGCTGCCTGACGCATCGAGGAGGCAAACATGTGCGATGGAGAAGTCTATCAAGGCCATGGCCTCTTCCATGTCTCAGGTGGGCGAATACATTGCTTCTTTCATGGAGAGTTGGTGACCATCATGGACAGGCAGTCCCAGGAGACCACACCAGAGTGCCTGATTATAGTGCCAACCTACAGACCATTGCTGGCACCATGACAACAGTATCGCAATGGGTCAGTGCGAGGTGGACGGTGCCCCTGGACATCCTTCAAGGAGCAGCTCCATCTGTGGAAAGCAGGGAGGCTCCACACTGGACAGAGAGGTGTGAGGAGCACCAGCTGAAAAACTAGAGTTGTCCTCTCTCCGAGGGTAGTCCAACCTCTACTGACCCCTCTGCCAAACTCCTCCAGCAGCCCACAGCGGATGCCCCTATTTACTCTGAACCATTGAGGCCTGCAGCACTGAGAGGACACGTGCCATGGTCATCAAATGCCACAGGGCTGTTCTCTTTTTGAGGAGATAACAGATATCAGAGATGGGTAAAGTGGAGTGGATGTAGTGTATATGGACTATAGAAAAACATTTGACAAGGTACCACATGGGGTAAGGAATTAGGGGAAGAATTGCAAACTAGATTAACAATTGGTTAAAAGGACAAAAACAGGCAGTGGGAGTTAAGAGGAGAGACAGTTGCATAGTGGTATGTGGACAAGCAATCCAGAGGCCCAGGCTAGTGCACTGGGTACACGGATTCAAATCCCACCATGGCAGCTGGTAGAATGCAAATTCAATTGATTAATAAATATGGAATTGGAAACTAGTGACCATGAAACAATTGTCGTTTTAAAAAAAATCTAGCTCACTAATGTCCTTTAGGGAAGGAAATCTGCCATCCTTACCTGGTCTATATCCACAGCTATGTGGTTAACTTTCAACTACCCTTTGAAATGGCCTAGCAAGTCACTCCGTTGTACCAAACCGTTACCAGTTGGACTGCAGCGATTCAAGGGAGCGGCTCACCACCATTCTCAAGGACAATTAAGGATTAATGATGGTCAACAAATGCTGGCCTTGCCAGCGATACCCACATCCCATCAAAGAATAGAAAAGGGGAGCTTTTCAGAGTGGTTGAAGTGTGTAGTGGTTTGCACAGGATTCAGTTCTGCTTACTGTGTATCAATAATTCTATTGCACTAAAATATAAAATTTTTTTTAATGACTCATTGCATTGGGTCATCCCAGAGAAAGAGGCCCAGGGCCTCTTGAAACTTGTTTATTCTTATTCTTAGTGGGAAACATGCATTCAATCACCTTACTTTGTAAGCAATATCCCAATTAACTCATCTCATACCTTTAAACTGTCGTAGGCCAAGTCTGCTGTTTGTTCATTGTCTGGGATGCTGTTGTACTCATTCACCTGCACAGAAGGAAGACAATGTCATATGCCAATGGGAGAAAAATACCTGGAAAAAATACAATACTCCCCATTTTCTTAAGATTTTTTTCTTAAAAATATTGACTTATTTTAGGATATAAATACACAGATAGAGGCAGCCTTCCTGTACATCACCGCATCCAAGTGGCAATTCTTTATATGTACCCCTAATCAGAGCGTTGGCAAGTATTCGACGTCAAGGACTCAGCACAGCTAACACTTTATGTCCACCCACATCAGTGGATGTGGCTTGACACTGAGTGCCCCACACAGCCAAGGACATCAAAGTTAATTGCAGCCTTCCATCTGCTATTCAACTGATATAAGGAACTCAATATAGACTAGGGATTAAATCTAGGATTGTCTGTTGTGCACAGTTCCACAATGACATTGCAGTTATCTGGCCAGCCAAATAAATCACAGATGATAAGCTTTTCAGGGGAGAAAAATAATTTTCAATCATTTGGTAAGAAGAGTGTGTGCAATTCTTTCTGAACAGCAGTTCTATTCTAATTGTATTTAGATTTCCATATTCTTTAGTGAGAGCAAAAGTACTTGATTATCCATAGATTATGCATCTGTCTTGCACTGAGCAGTATGGGAAAACTTTACCTTCACAAAACAACTCTTTCTTAATTTGTAGTGGAAGAGATTATCTTCAGCGTACATTTGGGGAATTAAGGCCATCATGAGAGATAATACTACTTCATAGTATTTCAGAGAAAATAAAATTCAGGTTTTTTTTAAAGGATGTTAAGGAACTGGAGAGGAAGCAGAGAAGCTTTATTGGAATGATACCAGGGATGAGGGAAAAGCAAAACACTGCAGATGCAGGAAATCTCGAAATACGAACAAAAAATGCTAGAAACACTCAGCAGGCCAGGCAACATCTGTGAAGAGAAACAGAGTTCATGGGCAGAATTTTTAGGTTGGCATGCGGGCACGTGCCCGACCCAATCAGACACAGAATCACAAGAGATGACGTCGGGCGAGCGTCCCAACGTCATTCCGTGCCCGTGCGATATTTCGGTCGGTGAGCGCACGCCAGTGTCGAAAGCACGCCCGCCAACAATTAAGACGACAATTAAAGTTGTTAATGTTCCAACTGTCCCCGATTTTTCATGGTCCGTCCAATCTTACAGTTGGTGGACGGGCGAATCTCCCAGGTGGACTTTACACTTTGATGAAACCTCATCCAAGGGTGGGATGAGGTTTCCGTTATTAAATTTTAAAAAAATAAAATGTATGGGTAGAATTTTCATCATGTTTACGTTCAGTTGACCAATTCTGATGTGTGGACATTTTTTTCCAGTTTTTATAATCTTTATTTATTGGTTTTCAATTCTTAGCTTCCTGAGGCAGCTCTCTGCCTTCATTCGGCGCTCCACAGCACCCGCACTTACGTCAGTGCCCGCACGCTTCCCACCCCCACCCCGGCAGCGCTGAGCATTTCAGCACGCACTTCACGCTGGCTGGCCGTTAACTGGCCAGTGGCGTGAAATCACGGTCGGGGGCTGATCGCGGGCAGCTGTCTGTTCCCCGGCCACTCCTGGGGCCTGTCAATCACATCCACATGCCGACCTAAAAATCCTGCCCCATGTTTCAGGTTGAGGTTCTGATGATAGGTCATCTTAAGCTGAAATGTTAACTCTGTTTCTCTCCACAGATGCTGCCTGACCTGCTGAGTATTTCCAGCATTTTGTGTTTTTTTTCTAGGGATGAGGGACCACAGTTATATGGAGGTGAGAGAAGCTGGAATTGTTCTCCTCAGAGCAGAGGGGCTAATTTAATAACCGCGTTCAAAACTATTTAAGGGCTTTGATAGAGTAGACAAGGAGAAAGTGTTTCTATTGGCAGGAGGATCTGTAAACAGAGGACAAAGGATTAATATAGTAGCAAGTGAACCACAGGGAAATGAGGAGAAATTATTTTGCGCATTATTATGAATTATTTGGAATGCAGAGCCAGAAAGGTTGGTGGAAGTAAATTCAATAGTAAGTTTCAAAGAGAATTGGACATACACTTGAAAAGAAAAACAAAACTACTTTTATGGGAAAAGAGCAGGGAAACAGGACTAATTGGATCGCTGTTTTAAAGAGCTGGCATAGGCCTAAAGATCTGAGTTACCTCCTTCTGTGCTCTGTGATTCTATGCATGTATCAGAAGATAAATTGGTCTGACAAATGTCAATGCAATTTATTTTAACTTAAAACCAAATCTTGCAACAGATTTCTGTGATGATATATACAGTATTTCATGATTATCAACATGTGCTTCACCTATTGGGATGTTTACTACCTATAGGACAGGATATAGCCGATATAATTTTTCTTGGAATAGGAGAACTGAAACAGAGTTATCCTACATTCCTCATTTCTGCTCTCCTGGCCTATGCTTAGTTAAGCCAACTTTAACCTCCTGAATGCCAAGTCCAACAAACACCATTGCATGATCATAGTCCATTAGCCAGACTGCATTCACTGTGGGTTACCCCACTCTCAGTTGTGACATGCACAATGTCCCTTACCGCGCACTGTTTTTGACAGCATAATTTGACATTTTTTTTAAAAGAACATTGTCTCCTTCTGCAGCATGTTGCTTTTATTAAAATGATCTCTAATCATGGCACAAATTTCTTCCTACTGTGTACTTCTGTTTGGGGAATGTTTTTCTCCT
Source organism: Cetorhinus maximus (assembly GCF_964194155.1). Lineage (NCBI taxonomy): Eukaryota > Metazoa > Chordata > Chondrichthyes > Lamniformes > Cetorhinidae > Cetorhinus > Cetorhinus maximus. The sequence continues at coordinate 211,145,861 of NC_135879.1, read as the reverse complement.
CATCCTCTACCCTATGTCTCATGAAGGAAGGGTGCTATGGCATCATAAACACTGGTGCCACCCTGCCCAAACTACTGGTGATGTTGGACAGTGATAATTTTCAGCCATTTAACATCATCTGGGCCTCATCCAAAATCCACACCTGCAACAAGAAAGGGAATCTGCAGCAACTATTCCCTTCACTAATCAATAGGTGTCGAGGCTAACTATAGGAGCCCAATGGCTGCTGCAGCTGAAATCAGAGCAGGAATTGAACCCGGAACCTTCCAGGTTTGTATGGCTCTGTAACACATCAGATAATGCATTTGGTCCACAAGCTATTGACGAGAGAGATTGCTTTTGACAAGGAAACCTCCATTACCATTTAATAGCAAAAAGGTTGCCTGTGATATTGTAAATAAAGTTGGCATTGAGACATGAAGCTTGGTGAATTTTGTATTTTCAAGCGCGATCACGCACAAAGTTTCGTCGCCCATTTATTACTGTACCACCTTTTTTGTTTCCGCAGCTTCTTTTTGCTCAATCTCAGTACGCAGTGACTTTCTTTCTTGTTCCAGTTCCCGCACTCGCTTCTGCAGTTTCAGGAATATAGTCATATCCATGGCAGCATTCTCCAAGCCAGCTTCCTGTGAAGAAAAAAAGATCTGAAATACACCAAACCAGGCAACCTTCCATGAAAGACAGCTTCCTCCATCGGCCCACAAGGATTTATCATTAAATGTGTCGCTACATTACAAGAATAGCTATGCATTACACCAAGGTGACTGCACAATACACCAACATTTCTGCCCATGGCGTCACAAAGCTCATGTGTGGCTGTTCATCATTATCAAGTGTGGTCAACAAGATCTGTGTGCTTGTTCATTAATTTCTCTTTCTTATTTTAAAAAAAAATCCTCTGAAGCAAAAGGACAATGTTCCCAAGATGGATTTCAGGATGAGAGAAATGTTATGATGGCTACTGAGCTTCTGGGACCATGCAAAGGTCAAACCAAAGAAGTCAAACTGGTCTAATGGAGGGTCTAAAGTTAGGAGGTATTGTAAGTTTTGCTTGTTTTACCATTGGAACGAGGGGATTGGGTAAGCCGGGAAACGCATGTACAGAACACTCCCTTAGGAAATCAATTGGGATAGGAAGGGATTGAAAATGGAACGGACGATACTTGGCCTATGGACGGATGGTATGGTGACGTGCCTTTCTTGCTTCCTAAATTTTAAATCAAGTGATATCACAGAGAACAGTTCCAAAAATCACAGTTCACCAAGAATTTGTCGGAGGGTCAGATCAAACCTACCCAACACACACTGTTAACTATGAAAGGTATAGAAGATGGAGACAGTTAAGCACCCAGATTTCTAGTGTTATTCTTTCATCATGCTCAGCATAACCTCAGCAGTTAGAAGAGCAGTAAGTTATGATTTTGAATGCACTGTCTGAAAGGGTGGCGGAAGCCAAATAACTTTCAAAAAGGAGATGACAAGGTATTTTTAAAAAAGACAAGATTTATAGGGCTATTGGAAAAGATCAGGGAAGTGTCTTTCAAACAGCTGACACAGGCATAATGGGCTAAATGGCCTCCTTCTGCATTATATGATTTTATGATTAGAAAAATGCTGCACATCTGATTATTTTAGATGCACTGTTAGTGCTTTTTTTCATTGTTTCATGCTAAATTGTGTGTATTTGTGCTGTTAAATTACAGAATTCAAAATCTGTCCTGAGTCTCACCTCCACCAACTGTACTGCATCCTCTGTATCCCCAACCTCAGATGTAGAGATGGAAGGGTAGTTAGAATCTGATCCAAGACTGCTTTGATTGGAGGGGTTTCTCCGGTGGCCTGGAGTGTGCTGTAATAATTTCATAAATAAATGGGAATTAGTGGAATGAAAGAAAAGATCAATTGACAAAGTACTTTTAGAACCTTCGGAACTCCACAGCGTTATAGTGTCACCATGTCATACAATGCTGACATCCTTACCTGAGCTGACCATGTCTTAGGGAAGTGTTTTATATCAGAGAGCTCCCCAAATGACACAGTAGATAAAGATATTTCACTCACTCACTTTTCCAGAACTGGTTCATCCAATTCAAGGTCATGGGGAGTCGGAGCCTATCTCATCAGGCAATGGGTGCTAGGCGGAGTACACCCAGGATGGGACACCAGTCCATCACAGGGCACACACTCACTCACACACGAAAAGGGGCTATTTACCATAGCCAATCTACCTAACCAGCACATCTTTGGGTGGTGGGAGGAAACCAGAGCACCCAGCGGAAACCCACACAGACACAGGGAGAATGTACAAACTCGACATAGTCAACACCCAAGGTCAGGATCAAACCCGGGTCCCTAGAGCTGTGAGGCAGCAATGCTAAACTACTGCACCACTGTGTCACCCACATAAAGGTACTTTCCAAAGTGAAACTGAGCCACACAAACCAGAGAATCCCATATTAAATTCCTAATCTGGATGTTTAATTAATTTCAAAAATTTAATCTGTGTATCTCTGGTCGAGGGTGGAGGATATTGACTATAGTTTCTTCCTCCCAGTCCTGAGGGCACATGAATATAGCATGAGGCCAGAACTGTGATGTTTTCCAAGGATAGTCTCCCTAAACTCACATCACTTATCACATAAGAAGAATGGTCACTTGAAAGAATGACTGTTGGACTGTCAGTGCCGAAAACCCACTTTGTTAGCAGGTTCAGGGGAGAAAATGAGCTGAAGGGGTAACTATATTTACCTTTCACACTATTTTTCTATTGTTGTAGGCTGAATTCCTATTTTTCCACCAACCTGGAAGATATGACTGGCTTAATTTGTAGGCCTTAAACACAACTCTCAACAGCCCTCTTTGATTGGCTGCTGAGACACAATTCAAGTGGTGATGAAGATTATAAGTGGTGCTTTGAAAACATGCAACATAGGGATTTACACTGGGCATCCAAAACTCATTTGTGTTCGAGTGTAGCCCCTGTACCTCGGATCCACTCCAGATGCAAGATCACTCTATCCTATCGATAAGCTACAACAGAGCAAAATACTCTTGCAGGACTGTGATTGGTCATGATTTGCTCCTATCATGTCTCCACTCTGGGCATGAGGTAATTGCAGGACTGTGATTGGTCATGATTTGCTCCTAGCATGTCTCCACTCTGGGTATCAGGTAATCCCAAGGTCCTGTGCTTTCAGTAAGAAGCCTTACTCACATAAAGTTCGATTCTCTGACCTACATTGTTGTCGTCCTATCTCTGACTCATAGCCCACATGAGCATAGCATCCGCTGGGAGCAGAGGACCTCCTCCCATTCTTCCTGAGACGTGATAGGGGCAATCTTAATCCTGCTGGATTGACAGCTAAAATCACCAGTTACTTAACTGCCACTGAATTGCCGGAAGCTGCCGCATCCCATTTTCACCTGATCTGCCAGTGAACTTTTAAATCCCATGCATATTGGGTTCCCTTTGACATCATTGGGATCCAAATGCAATTTTCACTAGGTGTTCTAAACAGAAAATGACAGTTTTCTTGGTAGATTGAACATTGTTTCTAGCAGCCTTGTTAGCTGGGAAATGACATAAATGACTTTCATGCCCTCTTTTCATCTGCTCTGTCTGTGAGTTTCCAATATCTACCCGAGACACTATCTGTGCACCCTATCCATGACCATCTCTGTTGCACCTTTAGAAGCGGAAATTGGCCCTAATTCTGGGTATTTCCTGTCACAAATTGCACCAGAGTTCAGAAATATATGCAAGTCCTGCTCAATCTCAAATGTTGGGCATTTTCACTCTATATATTTGTGCTTAAAAAAAAAACCTAATTAACATGTATGGCTTTAGAAAATCACCTTAATTAAGGTCATCTCCTCACGCAGATTGTCGTAGCGCTGCTCCAGACGGGAATACTCTTTCAGGAGGTTTTGATAACGAGAGCGTTCTTCATCCAGTTCTTTCTTTGCCAGCTCATTTTCCTTTGCTGTCTTCTGTGTAAATCTTTCTGTAGATACAATGCAATCCTGTTATAGGCAATGGGTTGAAGTGGAAAAAAATGTTGCTAATCAGATTCACATGTTCCCTGCACATTTGGTTTGCTGTGTTTATTCTTATTTTTCCTTAAAAGGAAAACTTCAATTGACATAATTTAGGAACATAGGGCTGAATTTTCAGCTCGTCGGGTGGGTGGGATTGGTGAGCCCGGGTGCAGCCAGGAAACAGGTCCCCGCCGTGATTAGCCCATGACTGCGATTTAACACTGGCTGGCCAATTAAAGCCCGCCCACTGTGAAACGCGGCTTCCCAATGGCTGGGAAGGGCCGGGCGGGGGCCTATTGGCTGCCAGGTCCAATGGTGACCTGGCGGCCAGTTTAAAAATGGCACAGGCAGCCCCTTGAAGGCTGTCGGTGAAGAAGCATACAGTCTGCATTGCGGAGATGGTACTTATGGCCTCGGCAGAGGCTGGAGATGCTAGGCGGGAGGGCACTTGGCCCCCCAGTTTTCAGTCCTCCTGGAGGAGGTGGCTGCTAGAAGGGACACCCTTGTACCAAGGGACAGAAGGAGGAGGCCACCATGTCTGATAAAAGCCTGGGAGGAGGTGGCAGCCTAGCTGAGCAGCCATGATGTTGTGCGGCGCACAGGTGTGCAGTGCCACAAGAGGCTCAATGACCTGCTGCAAAAACCTGCTGCACTCAGGAAGAATGAGTACCATGTTGGCATGGGTCAGTGTGGTGAAGTGTTTAGGGCTGGCCATCCCCCCGTGAAGCTCAGGGGTGTTAGCATCTGAGTGCCAACTGTTCAATGACGCTGGAGCTAGCCAAGGGGGTGAGACCTGGCAGCTTGGATTGATTGCCTTGCAGACCGAGGGCCACGACTCGGATGTGCCCTGCAAGGTGTTCCTCAGGTTGGGTCGGCCAGGCTGCAAAGGCGCTGCAGGTGGAGAGTGAACTAATCAATGCTTCTCTATCCTTTCAGGAGAAGGCTAGCCATAACCAATTGGAGAGGTCACGGACAGACAGAGGCCCACCCAACCTGCTGCTGCTGACCAGGTTCGAACAGGACACCCTGGAGCTGGAGTGCTGGCACTCTCCACGTGCAACCGGTCATGGAGAGGCAGGGGTGTCCGATGAAGGTAAAAGCACAGTGCATGGAGGTGAGAGTTTTGGCTTGTGCAACCATTCTAGTGTAGTCTCTTAATTGATGGGAGCCCCAAACCTGGAGTCCCCGTTGATCATTGAAAGACGATGGCACCATGATGCAGATCTCCATTGTCTCACCTGGCATGCACAGTGACAGAGTGATAACTTTAACTAATGACATGTCCTTGTTCTCCCTTAGAATCGCCAGCATGTACTCGCTCTCTGGACCTAGAAGGGCCACCTCTGATGCCAGAGGACTACTGGGCTTCATCTACACCTTCATCACACCCACTCTCTGAACCAGGCACCAGCATAGATACCAGCACCTTAGTGGGCGTTAGATTGTCGGCTACACTGTCAGTGCACATTGGTGAGGGCACTTCACACTTGCCTGAGGTGCAGGTGGACGGAGAGAGTGCCCAGCGCGCCGGCTGAAGGAGGACTGCTGGAGACCAGGACGATGCTGTGTCAAAGGCAGGTGATGAACCTCTGGAGTCGTCCATTAGGTGGCAGCTGCTGGACATCCAGTAGTATGGGCAGGAGGATCTGGCAGAGATCCATGAGGGTATGCGTGCCATGGTCTCTGTTGTAGAGGAGTCCACGGAGAGTATAAGCCATCAGCAGCAGCAGAATTGTACTCAAAAATAACCTGTAATCTCATGGCCTCCCCACTCTACCATTACCATCAAGCCAGGGAATCAACCCTGGTTCAATGAAGAGTGCAGGAGGGCATGGTAGGAGCAACACCAGGCATACCTAAAAATGAGTTGTCAATATGGTGAAGCTATAACACAGGACTACTTGCATGCCAAACAGCATAAGCAACAAGTGATACACAGGGCTATGCAATCCCACAACCAACGGATCAGATCTAAGCTCAGCAGTCCTACCACATCCAGTCGTGAATGGTGGTGGACAATTAAACAACTCACTGGAGGAGGAGGCTCCACAAATATCCCCATTCTCAATGATGGAGGAGCCCAGCACATCAGTGCAAATATAAGGCTGAAGCGTTTGCTACAATCTTCAGCCAGAAGTGTCAATTGGATGATCCATTCAGCCTCCTCCGGAGGTCCCCAGCCTCACAGATGCCAGTCTTCAGCCAATTCGATCCACTCCACGTGATATCAAGAAACAGCTGAAGGCACTGGATACTGTAAAGGCTATGGGCCCTGACAATATTCCGGCAAAGGTACTGAAGACTTGTGCTGCAGAACTTGCCATGCCCCTAGCCAAGCTGGATCAGTACAGCTACAACACCGATATCTATCTGGCTATGTGGAAAATTGCCCAGGTATGTTCTGTACACAAAAAGCAGGACAATCCAACCCAGCCAATTACTGGCCCATCAGTCTACTCTTCATCATCAGTAAAGTAATGGAAGGGGTCATCAACAGTGCTATCAAGGGGCACGTGCTTAGCAATAACCTGCTCACTGACTCCCAGTTTAGGTTCCGCCAGGGCCATACAGCGCCTGACCTCATTACAGCCTTGGTTCAAACATGAACAAAAGAGCTGAACTCCTGAGGTGCGGTGACAGTGACTGCCCTTGACATCAAAGCAGCATTTGACCGAGTGTGGCATCAAGGAGCCCTAACAAAACTGGAGTCAATGGGAATCAGGGGAAAACTCTCTGCTGTTTAGAGCCATACCTAGCACAAAGGAAAATGGTTGTAGTTATTGGAGATCAGCCATCTCAGCTCCAGTACTTCACTGCAGGAGTTCCTCAGGGTAGTGTCCTCGGCCAACCGTCTTCAGCTGCTTCATCTGTGAACTTTCTTCCATCATAAGGTCAGAAGTGGGGATGTTCACTGATGATTCCACAATGTTCAGCACCATTCACGACTCCTCAGATACTGAAGCAGTCCAAGTCCAAGTGCAGCAAGTCCAATATCCAGGCTTGGGCTGACAAGTGGCAAGTAACATTCACGCCACACAGGTGCCAGGCAATGACCATCTCGAACAAAAGAGAATCCAACCATCGCCCCTTGATGTTCAATGGCATTACCATCACTGAATCTCCCACTATCAACATCCTGGGGGTTACCATTGACCAGAAATTGAACTGGACTAGTCATATAAATACTGTGGCTACAAGAGCAGGTCAGAGGCTAGGAATTGTGCAATGAGTATCTCACCTCATGACTCCCCAAAGCCTCTCTGCCATCCACAAGGCACAAGTCAGGAGTGTGATGGAATACTCCCACTTGCCTGGATGAGTGCAGCTCCCACTCCCTCCATCAATGGCGAGCAGGGAGGTCCAGAGCGACCTGACATTGGCACACAACATGCCCGTCGTCTCTGTGGGCTCCTCGCAGAGCACTCCAGATGATGGCAGCAGTTCCACCACCCAACTGTGACATTAGATGAGGCTGCGATGATGAGGAGATGCCAGCCGTGGCACTAGCCGCTCCCTCTCAGGTGGGGCCAGCACAGGCTCCACTGACCAGAGGATGACCACCAAGGTCATCAAGGCCAACAAGACACCAGGGTCAGCAGCAGGCTGTCTCTAATGCCGCTGCCAGCAAGATGGGAGGGGGGGGGGGGGTGGGGGTGAGGGGGGCACCAAGACACAGCACTCGTAAATGTAAGTTTAAGGCACCATGAGCATAAGCGTTCACGGGTGACTTCTGTTCAGTTATGTTTAGTTTATATGTCTACTGGTGTGGACATCAACATGTTATGGCACAGCCAATGGTAAATCGGTAAATGCTGAGCTGCTTCAAAGGGAAACTTGAAACAACTGCCACAACTGTTTTGCAATTTGTTTATTTATTTCGAGATGCGTGCCTTGAATTCAGTAGTAATAAGTCCATCGAGTTTTAGAGGGTTTTTGCAAAAGTAAATTAAACATTTATTAATAAAAGAAATAATTTTTAAGCACATACATAGATCTACAAATTATATGATAACTCCTAGCTCCCCTTAGTAATCTATCTCCCAGTTACACCTCCATTAAGGCAACAGTGAAACACATAGATTTTAAAAGACCTAGGCGAAGCACACACCCTGGACTGTCGAATGCAAAGTGAGTTTTTCTCAGCTTCGGTTCCCTGTAGACAGCAGCTTGAGGCTTAGAAGCTGGAGACTTTTCACACGTGTGTTAGATGTTAGAATGCCTGTCCTTACACACAGCCTTCTCTCCTTTGGACTTTACTTCTCTAATAAAAGAAGTCTATCATAGTACTAATTTTACCTGTAATCTTTGGGAAAAATAAACACACTGGCCAGGATTTTCCCGTCGGCGATTTGGGGGGCGGGGCCCGCTCGCCAACAGGAAAATGACGCAGGATGACATCAGGAGAAACCCCCGACGTCATCCTGGTCCCTTTAAATTTTCAGGAAGGCGGGTGGACAGCGAAATCAGCTGTCCGCCCGCCGACCTGTCAATGGCCAATTAAGGCCATTGACAGGATAATTAAGTCTGTTAAAGACCTGCCCATCCAACCTTAAGGTTGGCAGGCAGGCCAGGAGCCCCAGCGGGCTCCTGATTATACATGAAACTTCATCCGCTGGTGGGATGAGGTTTCATGTCCGTTTTTTAAAAGTTTCATAAAGTTTGTGTTTCTTATTAACATGTCCCATCTCGTGTGACATTGTCACATGAGGGGGACATGTTAATAATTTTAATATTTTTCTATTTTTGGAGTTTTTTTTACCTGTCAGTAATCTCCCTGAGACAGCACTTGGTCTCAGGGAGCAGTGCGCTCTTTCATGCGCATGTGTGAAAGAGCACACTTTGACAGATGGGGAATCCCTCCCCCCACCCCGCACAGGAAGCGCATAGCACTTCCTGTCGGGCAGGCCGCTGGGCGGGCCTTAATTGGCCCACCCACTCAAAATGGCAGTGAGCCCCATTTCGGCGGCGGAGTTCTGCTGCCCGCCCACCGCCAAGCCAGTGGGGCCCGCCTGCCCACCAAGGGCAAAATTCTGCCCACTGTTTCTTACCTTCTTCTGGCTAGGTGAAACACTTCACCCCCTCTTTTGAATTCAAGTTAGTCTGGTTTATTTAAAAATGCAAATGTTCCCTTTACATCTCACATTCACACATGTTTACCTATTTAGCATTTCAAACCTAGCTTCTCTTCTTACATCAAAGCCTTCAGACCAGCTGTCTTTAATTCAATTAAGTCCCACACACATACACACACACAGGCCCACAGACACAGAAGCCACTATTACTCTATAATAAATTCCAATAACATTTTGAAAATTATTATATCTTTCTTGCAAATACCAGTAGTCACGTCAATATGATTTGAATGTGACAATAACATTAAATTTGCTTTTCTTGTGATGGCCTGAGTACGCTTCACCTATTTTTTTTGGTGCAGGGTATGCCAGTATGTGATGCTGGACGTGAGTGGCTCTGAACTTTATTCCACAGGCACTGAATGGACTTTGGGTTCATATGACAGGGGCATTTCGGACATCCCGGATGGAGGTGGCAGCCCTGGCATGAGGTGGGAGTGGATCTTTGGCAGCCTAGCTAAAGGAGTGTTGGATCAAGGCAAGCCTGGTGTCCCTGCCTCCCTGGAGGTCACAGAGTTCTGCCTTCATGCCCTCAGCATTCTCCTCACCGTGCTCCTCTTCTGACTCACTACTGGATTCATCCTCTGTGGCCTGTGGAGCTGTCCAAAGATCCTCTGCCTCCAGTGGATCCTCCCCTTGCCAGAGCCATATTGTGGAGAGCGCAGCATGCAACCATGATCAGTGACACCTGCTCTGGGGGGTATTGTAGTGCTCTCCCTGAACGGTCCAGGCATTGGAAGTGCATCTTCAGAAGACCTATGGTCCTCTCTATCACCGCCCTTGTGGAGGCATGACTCATATTATAATGGTGCTCTGCCTTTGTCCTTGGGTGGCAGAGAGGCGTCATAAGCCACCTTTTAAATGGATAGCCCTTGTCACCCAGCAGCCATCCATCCAGCCGAGCTGGAGCACTGAAGAGCCTCGGCACCTGGGAGCGTCTGAGGATGTAAGCATCATGGGGGCTGCCAGGGTACCTTGCACAGACCTGAAGAATATGCGTCTTGTGGTCACAAACTATCTGCATGTTCATGGGGTGGAATCCCTTCCTATTGACAAAGGCACCTGGCTGACCCGCTGGCGCTTTGATGGCCACGTGTGTGCAGTCAATTGCACCCTGGATGCAGGGGAACCCAACAATCCCTGCAAACCCTCTGGTTCGCTCAACCTGGCTGGCCTCGTCTATACAGAAATGAATAAATGTCATGACCAACCTGAATAGAGCTTCTGTCACCAGCTTTACACACCTGTGGACAACTGATTGGGACACTCCACACAGATGCCCCACTGAGCCCTGGAAAGAGCCGGAGGCATAAAATTTGAGGGCCATTGTGACCTTCAGTGCCACTGGCATGGGGTGTCCACTCACACAGTTGGAGGTGATCTCAGGCCCAATCATATGACAAATGGAGGTCACATTCTCCCTCGAAAGGCGGAGCCTCCTTTGGCATTGCACCTCGGACATGTTGAGGTAGCTGCATCGCTGCCTGTAAACCCTGGCAGCAGGATAGTGGCATCTTCTGTGGCTCCTTCCGCCTTGGACTACCTGAAGGCCCTGCGCCCCTTGTGCCTGCACCTCTCCTCCCACGGGTCACTCCCCTGGAAGCTGCATAGGGTCACCTGGCCTCCTCTCCCTTCTGCCCCTCTCTTCCTCCTCAGAGGAGGTGCCTCCAGCGGAGACCACAATCCCCAGTACCAGGGTAAAAGGCGGCCGTCTGACAACTGAAAGGGTCCACACGGTCTGAATTCTCCAGGGTCCTTGGAGACACCAATGAGTCCTCACATGCAGCCTGGAAATGCTAACAATGAAGCCCCGAACTGAGATGAAGCTGCCAAGTACCAATAAGTAACCAGAAGCAAACTATCTCCAAAACTCCTCTCTACTTACACTGGCAATGCTGCTGACCCTTTTCATCCTGCCCATGGATGAGGTTTTGCAAAATGTCGGCTGCCCGCCTGTCCGTGCGACAAGTGCAAAATCACATTGGCGACGTGAAATTGCCATTTTATTGGCCTCAAGAGGCCTTTAATTGATGGCGGGCGTGGCTCCGACACCCTTGTGTGCCCGCCAACCAAAATATCACGCGAGAGCAGGATGACATCAGGACGCTCATCCGACACCATCTTGCCCGATTTTACGCCCGATCGGGTCAGGCGCACGCCTGCCTGATCAGTGTAAAATTCAGCCCATAGAAACAGGAGTGGGCCAGTCAGCCTCTCCAGTCTGTTTGCCTTTCAATGGGAGTTTCAGCAGGCATGAATTTTGGGTATGTTACACACAAAAACGACACAATGATACAGTGGAAAAAAATCCTGCAATTGAGCAAAACAATGAGCCTTTCACTGTTTATAGCACTAAGAAAGGATTACTTAATGCATGGCATGTTAAGGTGAGAATACTAACATTAAGGAATGGAAAGGCAGTGTTTAAGAACAAATCATACAATTTCACATGTTTCATAAGGTAGAGCTATCCCTAACATTTTCAAAAAGATAGCTCACAGCAGTATTAGTGGATCCAGATCAGTCCCTCTTATGTTTGAGAATGTCATATGCACAGTCAGATCTCATTCTTATGCCTCTAAATCACAGGTGTTTTAGAGGGCCATAGGCAAAACTAGAGAAACTTGGCACCATCACAATAATTCATCTCACCTGCTAGATCCTTGGACTCATTCTTGATGCTCTGGTTCAGTTCCTCTTTCTCATCTTTCAGCAGTGTGTTCTCCTTCTCCAGATCCAGCACACGCTAGCAAGAGAAAATCAAAAGCAACCACTTTACCACATAGTTACTGATTTAAATGCTACTTCCTTTGGGTAAAAGAACATTAAATATTAAAACTTCTAAAGTGAGTAGGAGGTTTTTCTTCCCAACCGCAATTATCTCTCATTGTCACAGAGTGTTGTCTTGCACTGTGATATATTTCCAAGATGTCTGCCATACTCCTGTGACTCATGTGTCATCCTTGGCAACCAGCATCAGTAAATTATTAAACTAGGAATGGCACTGCACTCAGACATGCACTTTCCAGCAGTGATCAGGATGCCAAGTTTTGCTTACGTAGAATTTGCAGCACAGAAACGGGTCATTTGTCCCAACCTGTCTATGCTCCACATGAGCTTCTTCCCACTCTACTTGATCTTTCTTTCTTCCTCATGTATTTACGAATTAAATACCATTAAATACATCTATGCTATTTGCCTCAACCACTCCACGTGGCAGCAAGTTCCACATTCACAACGCTCTAAGTAAAGAAGTTTCTCCTGAATTCATTGGGATGGCGGGACTGACATATGAGGAGGGATTGAGTCGATTAGGATTATATTCGCTGGAGTTCAGAAGAATGAGGGGGGATCTCACAGAAACCTATAAAATTCTAACAGGACTGGACAGGGTAGATGCAGGAAGGATGTTCCCAATGGTGGGGCAGTCCAGAACCAGGGGTCACAGCCTGAGGATATGGGGTAGACCATTTAGGACTGAGACGAGGAGAAATTTCTTCACCCAGAGAGTGGTGAGCCTGTGGAATTCATTACCGCAGAAAGTAGTTGAGACCAAAACATTGTATGTTTTCAAGAAGGAGTTAGATATGGCTCTTGGGGCAAAAGGGATCAAAGGGTACGGGGAGAAAACAGGAGCAGGCTATTGAGTTGGATGATCAGCCATGATCATACTGAATGGCGGAGCAGGCTCGAAGGGCCGAATGGCCTACTCCTGCTCCTAGTTTCTATGTTTCTATTATTGGATTTATTAGCACCTATTTTTGGCCTTTAGTTCTGGACTTTCCCCACAAATAGAAATTGTAGCATAGGTCTTAACATTTGGGAGAAACATAAAATTAAAATGAGAGAGTACAATGATTAGGTTATCTCTGAAGGCCATTGGCCAGAATTTCCCAGCCCCTCACGCCAGCAGGATCTTCCGGTCCCGCTGATGTGAACGGAGATTTCAATGGTTCACCGGCCCTGCCGCAGGGGAACCCACCGCAGGAGGGCTGGATCATTCCAGCCTTTAAATGAGCTCACACATCAGAGATGATTTTGGAATAGAGAAGGGATTGAGCTGAGAAGGTGGTTAGATGAAGTTAGATAAATAAAAATGGATGACACCAATGGCATTTTCTTGTTCTTAAAAAGTGCCATTTTTTTTTTATATAAGGGTTACACAGGAGCTTTTTACCGCAATTCAGAAGAAGAGTCATACGGACTTGAAATGCTAACTCTGTTTTTCTCGCCACAGATGCTATGCTGTTAGACCTGCTGAGGTTTTCCAGCATTTTCTGTTTTTGTTTCAGAAGAAATTGTGTCTGATTTATCCAGTGCAATTCCATCAGAAGCGATTCAGAGTTTCAATTTCTAAACATACTTTTAAGAACATAAGAAATAGGAGCAGGAGTAGACCATTCGGCCCCTCGAGCCTGCTCCACCAATCGATAAGATCATGGCTGATCTTCCTGTGTTTCGATTTCCACATTTCCATCTAACCCCACTAACCTTTGATTCCCTTGCCTAACAAGAATCTATCTCCCTCTGCCTCAAAAATATTCAATGATCCCGCCTCCGCCACCTTCTGAGGCAGAGAGTTCCAAAGTTGCACAGCCCTCTGAGAGAAAAATTTTCTCCTCATCTCTGTCCTAAAAGGGTGACCCCTAATTTTAAAACAGTGCCCCCTAGTTCTGGACTCACCCACAAGAGAAAACATCCTTTTGACGTCCACCTTGTCAAGGCGTTTCTGGTTCTTATATACTTCAATCAAATCACCCCTCACTCTTCTAAACTTTAGTGGAAACAAGCCCTGTCTGTTCAACCTACTCATTCCAGGTATCAATCTAGTAGACCTCCTTTGAACTGTCTCCAATGCATTTACATCCTTCTTTAAATAAGGAGACCAAAACTGCACACAGTATTCGAGGTGTGGTCTCACCAATACCCGGCATGACTGAAGCATAACATCCTTACCTTTATGTTCAATCCCTCTCATAATAAAGGATAGTATTCCATTAGACTTCTTAATTACTTACTGTACCTGCATACTAACTTTTTGTGACTCATGTACTAGAACACCTAGATCCCGCTGCACCTCAGAATTATGCAGCCATTCTCCATTTAAGTAATATTCTGATTTTTTGTTCTTCCTGCCAAAGTGAACAACTTCACATTTACTCACATTAAACTCTATTTTCCAGATCGTTGCCCACTCACTCAACCTAGCTATTTCCATCTGCAACTTCCTCATGTCCTCTTCACAATATACTTTCCTATTTATCTTCGTGTCATCTGCAAATTTAGCTACCATGTCTTCACTCCCCTCATCTAAATCATTGATGTAAATCGTAAAAAGTTGAGGCCCCAGCACAGACCCCTGTGGGACTCCACTCCTGCCACATCTTGCCAATCCGAAAAAGACCCATTTATGCATACTCTCAGCTTTCTGCCAGCCAGCCAATCTTCTATCCAGGCTAATATGTTAGCCCCAACACCATGCGCTTTTATTTTCCGTAATAACCTTTGATGTGGCACCTTATCAAATGCCTTCTGGAAATCCAAGTATAGTACGTCTACAGGCTCCCCTTTATCCACTGAGCATGTTGCTCCTTCAAAAAATTCCAGTAAATTGGTTGAACATGATTTTCCTTTCACAAAACCATGCTGACTCTTTCTGTTTGCCTTGAGCTCTTCTAAATGCCCAGCTATAACCTCCTTCATGATCGATTCTAACAACTTCCCCATGACAGGCGTCAAGCTAACTGGCCTATAGTTCCCTGTTTTCTGCCTCCCTCCCTTCTTGAATAGAGGGGTTATATTTGCTACTTTCCAGTCTGATGGAACCTTTCCAGAATCTAGTGAATTTTGGAAAATTAACACCAGCGCATCAACTATCTCCTTAGCCACCTCTTTTGAGACCTTAGGATGCAGTCCATCAGGACCCAGAGACTTGTCAGCCCGCAGCTCCATTTGCTCAGTACCATTTTCCGAGTGATTTCAATTTCACCTAATTCCTCTTTCCCTTTCACCTCCTGATTTGCAGCTATTACTGGGATGTTTTTTGTATCCTCTATAGTGAACACAGAAGCAAAATATTTGTTCATTTCTTCTCCCATTTCCTTATTATCTACTATTAACTGTCATTCTCAAGAGGACCAACACTCATTTTACTTACTCTTATCCTTTTTAAATACCTGTAGAAACTCTTGCTATCCATTTTTATATTTCTAGCTAGCTTCCTCTCATACTCTTTTCTTCCTCCTGATTAACCTTTTAGTCATTCTCTGCCGTTCTTTATATTCTGTCCAATCATCTGTCCTGCCACTCATCATTGCAGAGTTATATGCTTTTTCCTTAAGTTTGATGCTTTCCCTAACTTCTTTAGTTAACCACAGATGGTGGGTCCTCCCCTTAGAATTTTTCTTTTTACTGTTATTGTAGAGATTTTTCACTCTGACACTAATTTGGAGAAACAGAAAGCTCCGAACACTTGAGAGAAAATTGCCTCTCTTCACTTTGTTAAGCATTCAGCAATAAAACGTTGCAATAGTCTCTGAAGCAGCCATAGTAATTGCCTTTGGCTTGGTAATGATCATTGTTGCAAAAGTCTTCAACAAAATATTGCAAGGTTGGCATCAACATAATTGACTGCAGTCTGATTGAGGAGTCACAGAGCTCATTCTTCATGGTGTGCAAAATTAATGGGTAAAGTTATTGCTTTATATGGACGATCACATTACTGATTGATTGGCATTAAGAAAATTTGGCTTCAGGTGTCTTTGCACATCATGAAGGCAGCCTCCTACCTACGAGGTAAAGGAAAGTTCATAATTTGGGTTTCTTAGTTGAGGTCAGTAACTTGGCATCTCAAGATGTGGACATAAGCATCTTGGAACAAGCATCATCTGCATTTGTTAACCTGTTTAATTTAGTTCCTCTAATGTATGTTCATAGAGGCAGTGTTGTATGATACTGAGTCTTATGAGTGTGGAAGGTCCTAATTACAGGCTTTGGTATTGTAGTGGTTATTGGACTGGACCAAAGGTTGAAAGGTTAAACTCCAGCTTGGCAAGCTGTAACAATGAATTCAATAAATCTGGCACAGAAAAATTTGAACATGAAAGCAGACTGATTGCTGTAAAAACCCAACAGTCTTACCAAGTTTCTCTGCTTAAAGGAACCTGCCGGCTCTACCCATTTAGTCTTACTCATGTAGTCTGTGGGCAGTATTTCCCCCCCCGTCGGGGGGGTTGTGCGGGAGCGGGCATGGGAGGGCGGATTTCCAATTGGTGCCCCCAAGCGTGTAAAAGAGTGCACAAATCTCCCTGAGGCAAAGTGCTGCCTCAGGGAGCTCGGCTCAAGCTTGAAAACTTTGTTAAAGAGAGAAAATAATATTCCTGACATGTCCTCTCATATGACAATTAAACATTTTATATGCATTTTAAATCCCTCATGAAACCTCATCCCGCCTATGGATGAGGTTTCATGCTTTTTCTGAAGGCCGCCTGGGCTCTTTGCCTGCCCGCCAACCTTAAGGCTGGATGGGCAGGTCCATTCATTGAGTTAATTAATTTTTAAAGGCCTTAAAGGCTGCGTGCCCGCCGAACTAAAAATCTAAATGACATGCAGTGACGTCGGGACGCACGCCCAACGTCACCACGTTTCATTTTACGCGTCGGCGAGCAGGCCCTGCCCTCCACTCGCCGAAGGGAAAATGCTCTAGTGTGTGTGTGTGGCTCTAGTCTACTCTATGTGGTTGAATCTGAATACCTTGCGATTGGCCTATAAAGCCAGTCAGTTGTACAAATAATTGATACTCAACAAAAAGGTCCATTACCACTTTCCAAGTACAACTAGGGATGGCTAATAAACTTGATCACCCTGGAAAGAAAATCCTAAATTCTAATGAATTAGCTGACTTCAGCTGGAGAAATGGTGAAGGAACCACGCCCCCTCAGGTTAAAGAAGGGAAAAATAGAGTCAGAAGGGCTGAATATGCAGAGGCTCCTTTCGCTAGAAAAGAGAAGAGAGGTGGACCTGATTGAGGTCTTTAAAGTTATGAATGTTTGATAGGGTAGACATAAGTTGTTTCCACTCGAGGAGTCCAAAACTGGGGGTAATAAATACTATGGAATTTCTATTTTTCTACCCCTTGGGAAAATAATAAAAAATGCTTTCACACAAACTTCATTCACCCTGGCACTGCTGTCCTTGGAAGTTGGACCAAGATTGACTTCCAAAGGCCTGTTCTCTAACAAATTGAAATCCAGATGTGGAAAGATCGATACGTTTTTGCCGCAATATTTCAGTTTCAGACACTCAAAAATGGCCACAGGAGGAACTAACTATCTCATTGACAAAGCTGAAAAATAACCTGCAGCAACGAAAAATAAATAAAAACACAAAAGGATTGCTGTGTGCCAGTGACACTCGTATAATAGAGGACACACCTCTAAATTTGTGCTGAATCTGAATCTATACTATAGCTTGGGAATGCTTAAGGCTGACATCGTGCGCAAATTTGTGTCAAAGTTCCACTTTGTAGTGTTGACATTCTTCACTTTGACAAGCACAAAACTCCTCAACAACGCAACTTAAAAATCTGTTACAAAAACAAAAATACCTGGAAAAACTCAGCAGGTCTGACAGCATCTGCGGAGAGGGATACAGTTGACGTTTCGAGTCCGTATGACCCTTCATCAGAACGAAGACATATAAAAATGAGATGAAATATAAGCTGGTAGAAGGGGGTGGGACAGGAGAGCTCAATAGGGGGCCATGATAGGTGGAGGCCAAGAAGAGACTGCCAAAGATGTCATAGACAAAAGGACAAAGGGTTGACGGTGGTGATATTATCTAAAGGATATGCTAATGGGGACATTAAGGAAAGCAAGCTAGTGGCAGATGGCCCTCGTGCGGGTGGGGTGGGGGAAGGGATTGAAATGGGCTAAAAGGTGGAGATGAAACAATAGATTGAAATAATTTTAAAAATAGGAGGGAAAAGAAAAAAATATAGTTGAAAAAAATTATAAATTATTGGAAAAAGGGGGATCGGAAAGGAGGTGGGGATGGAGGAGAGAGTTCATGATCTGAAATTGTTGAACTCAATATTAAGTCCAGAAGACTGTAAAGTGCCTAGTCGGAAGATGAGGTGCTGTTCCTCCAATTTGCGTTGAGCTTCACTGGAACATTGCAGCAGGCCAAGGACGGACATGTGGACATGAGAGCAGGGTGGTGTGTTGAAATGGCAAGTGACAGGGAGGTCTGGGTCATGCTTGCAGACAGACCGAAGGTGTTCCGCAATGCGGTCACCCAGTCTGTGTTTGGTCTCTCCAATGTAGAGGAGACCAAGTTGGGAGCAGCAAATGCAGTAGACTAAATTGAGGGAAGTGCAAGTGAAGCGCTGCTTCATTTGAAAGGAGTGTTTGGGCCCTTGGACGGTGAGGAGGGGGGAAGTAAAGGGGCAGGTGTGGCCCCTTCTGTGGTTGCATGGGAAGGTGCCGTGGGAGGGGGTTGAGGTGTAGGGGTTGATGGAGGAGTGGACCAGGGTGTCCCGGAGGGAACGATCCCTGCAGAAAGCCGCTGGGGGGGGAGGGGGGGGGGGGGGGTGAAGGGAAGATGTGTTTGGTAGTGGCATCATGCTGGAGTTGGCAGAAATGGCAGAGGATAATCCTTTGAACACGGAAGCTGGTGGGGTGATACGTGGGGACAATGGGGACCTTTTATTTGGAGGAAAAGGTGTGGCTATGGGTACCCGCATGGGCCCCAGTTATGCCTGTCTCTTTATGGGGTATGTGGAACATCCCTTGTTCCAGTCCTACTCCGGCCCCCTCCCACAACTCTTTCTCCGGTACATTGATGATTGCTTTGGTGCTGCTTCATGCTCTCGTCTGGATCTGGAAAAATTTATTAATTTTGCTTCCAATTTCCACCCCTCCATCATTTTCACGTGGACCATCACTGATACTTCCCTTCCTTTCCTTGACCTCTCTGTCTCAATTTCTGGTGATAGACTGTCCACCAATATTCATTACAAGCCCACCGACTCCGACAGCTACCTCGACTACAGCTCCTCACACCCCGCTTCCTGTAAAGACTCCATCCCATTCTCTCAGTTCCTTCGCCTCCGTCGCATCTGTTCTGATGATGCTACTTTCCAAAACAGTTCCTCTGACATGTCTTCCTTCTTCCTTAACCGAGGTTTTCCACCCACGGTGGTTGACAGGGCCCTCAAGCGTGTCCGGCCCATCTCCCGCGCATCCACCCTCACACCTTCCTCTCCCTCCCAGAACCATGATAGGGTCCCCCTTGTCCTCACTATCACCCCACCAGCCTCCGCGTTCAAAGGATCATCCTCCGCCATTTCCGCCAACTCCAGCATGATGCCACTACCAAACACATCTTCCCTTCACCCCCCCGGCGGCTTTCTGCAGGGATCTTTCCCTCCGGAACACCCTGGTCTACTTCTCCATCACCCCCTACACCTCAACCCCCTCCCACAGCACTTTCCCATGCTACCGCAGAAGGTGCAACACCTGCCCCTTTACATCCCCCCTCCTCACCGTCCAAGGCCTAAACATTCCTTCCAAGTGAAGTAGCGCTTCACTTGCACTTCCCTCAATTTAGTCTACTGCATTTGCTGCTCCCAACTTGGTCTCCTCTACATTGGAGAGACCAAACGCAGACTGGGTGACTGCTTTGTTGAACACCCTCGGTCTGTCTGCAAGCATGACCAAGATCTCCCTGTCACTTGCCATTTCAAAACACCACCCTGCTCTCATGTCCACATGTCCGTCCTTGGCCTGCTGCAATGTTCCAGTGAAGCTCAACGCAAACTGGAGGAACAGCACCTCATCTTCCGACTAGGCACTTTACAGTCTTCTGGACTTAATATTGAGTTCAACAATTTCAGATCATGAACTCTCTCCCCCATCCCCACCCCCGTTCCGATCCCCCTTTTTCCAATAATTTATAATTTTTTTACAACTATATTTTTTTCTTTTCCCTCCTATTTTTAAATTTATTTCGATCTATTGTTTCATCTCCACCTTTTAGCCCATTTCGATCCCTTCCCCCCACCCCCACGAGGGCCATCTGCCACTAGCCTGCTTCCCTTAATGTCCCCATTAGCACATCCTTTAGATAATATCACCACTGTCAACACCCTTTTGTCTATGACATCTTTGGCAGTCTCTTCTTGGCCCCCACCTATCATGGTCCCCTATTGAGCTCTCCTGTCCCACCCCCTTCTACCAGCTTATATTTCACCTCATTTCTATATGTCTTCGTTCTGATGAAGGGTCATACGGACTCGAAACGTCAACTGTATCCCTCTCCTCAGATGCTGTCAGACCTGCTGAGTTTTTCCAGGTATTTTTGTTTTTGTTCTAGATTTCCAGCATCCGCAGTATTTTGCTTTTATCTTAGTGTTAAAAATCTGTTATTCTGATTTGAATAAAGCATCAAGCATACTTGCTTAATGGTTCAGTTAGAAAACAAATTACCCTGTGTGCAACTGAATGACTCACTGCAGCAGTGCTGACTTAACTAGCCTCAGCAAGACAGTGAAAGGGAAGGAAAAAAAAACATATTGGGTTTGTTCTCCTGATCTCTATCCAAGTTGGAAAATGGATATGTGTGCATGTTGGATGAGAACAAGGTCATGATAGTCTCTGACACAATTGCTCATTGTCACTCAGCTGAAAGCCTGCTTCACAGTAAGAACACCCTGTATTGTGTATCTTCTGTAAAGGAGAACAGATCCAGGAGCCCAAAACTGGGCGTCCGCCAAACACTGTGTACCATCAGCAGTTACAGAATTTTACACTACCCCAATCTCTAACCTCACAGCCTGACACATTCTCACTCCTCCATACTTAAGCCATAAAGCCAAGAGATCAAGATTGGTTCTGATATTTTAGGGCTGTACCAAGGGAATGCTGTACTGTCACAGGTGCTGCTTTTCATATGATATATAAAAGGGTCTGTCTGCCCTGCGAACATAATTTCAACAGTTACTACTTTCTGTTCCAAGCACTGCAATCAGGATTCCATCTCATCTATATCACATTGATCAAAGAAACGTAATGTGACTGCAAGCAAGGCTCACTGCCCTCTTTCAGACTGCTGAATTTTTTTGACCGCCTGTAATACTGACTACCATTTGATCCTCTGAACATTTCTCCTCTGCATTCCACATTTGTGGGATTGCTCTTTCCTGGTTCCTCTCCTACCTTCTGCATCAGAAACATTAAGCCATCACAAATGGTTTCTCATCCTTTGCCCAAACAATCATTCTTGGTGAACCCAGGGTTCTTCACCGATTCCTCTTCATTACTCAAATGCTATTCTCGGAAGCACAGATTCATTCCAGCCAGCTTGCCTTCTTCTCCCCATTGCTGTTGTCTATTATTAAGAAATTTCAGTGTGATTTGGACAAGCTGAGTGAGTGGGCAAATACATGGCAGATGTAGTATAATGTGGATAAATGTGAGGTTATCCATTTTGGTAGCAAAAACAGGAAGGCAGATTATTATCTGAATGGCTATAAATTGAGAGAGGGGAATGTGCAACGAGACCTGGGTGTCCTCGTACACCAGTTGCTGAAGGTAAGCAAGCAGGTGCAGCAGGCGGTAAAGAAGGCAAATGGTATGTTGGCCTTCATAGCGCGAGGATTCGAGTACAGGAACAGGGATGTCTTGCTGCAATTATACAGGGCCTTGGTGAGACCACACCTGGAATATTGTGTACAGTTTTGGTCTCCTTATCTGAGGAAGGAGGTTCTTGCTATAGAGGGAGTGCAGTGAAGGTTTACCAGACTGATTGCTGGGATGGCGGGACTGACATAAGAGGAGAGATTGAGTCGGTTAGGATCATGTTCACTGGAGTTCAGAAGAATGAGGGGGGATCTCATAGAAACCTATCAAATTCTAACAGGACTAGACAGGGTGGATGCAGGAAGGATGTTCCCGATGGTGGGGGAGTCCAGAACCAAGGATCACAGTCTGAGGATACAGGGTGGACCATTTAGGACTGAGATGAGGAGAAATTTCTTCACCCAGAGAGTGGTGAGTCTGTGGAATTTGCTACCACAGAAAGTAGTTGAGGCCAAAACATTGTATGTTTTCAAGAAGGAGTCAGAAATAGCTCTTGGGGTGAAAGCGATCAAATTATATGGGGAGAAAGCGGGAGCAGGTTATTGAGTTGGATGATCAGCCATGATCATAATGAATGATGGAGCAGGTTCGAAGGGCCGAATGGCGTACCCCTGCTCCTATTTTCTATGTTTCTATGATGAGCTGAAACATTCTCTAGTTTATTTTCAGCAAAGATAAGCATTCTCTTTCTCTGTTGCCAACACCTGTCTGGCTCCATGCTTGGCTTCACATACTCTCAACTACCACCAAAGGCTTTTCTTGGTATAATGCTTTCTCCCAAACATTGCTTTCTCTATCACAACTAATTGGTTACCAGCACTAATAACTCTCCCCTCCGTCTTTAATATCCTAATCCATTGCTTTTATCATATCATGGCTGGATTTCAATTTCTTCCTTCCACCTCCCATTCTTCCACTGATAAAACATAACTCATCCAGAATGTTCCTGCCCATGCCCTCAACTCGGCTAAGGTCCACAACATCATCATCCCTGAACTCACCAAGTTTTACTGGCTTCCTATGTAACCCTAGCCCTGGTATAGCTCTATGATCTCCTCAAGGATGTAATGGCCCTGAGTTAATCCCAAATAAGGGTTGCTTCAGGATGTACAGCAGAGGAAGGGGTCATCATGCCAGATATCCCAAGGAAATCAATATTGGATCAGAATAGGATCTCTCCAAAATTAATATAAATAAAATAGTAATAAACAATAATGGCACTAAAGAGTAACAAATGCCAGGGCCAGGTGGTTTCCATCTCAGAGTTTTAATGGAAGTAGGTGAGACCCTTGAAGGTGTCCTAACTAAAATCTCCTAAAGTTCTCTCGATTTGGGAACCATTCCTTTTGACTGGAAAATTGCACAAGCCACCCTGTGCTACTTAAGAAACGCGAGAGGAGGAAACTATAGAATTATAAGCTAATTAACCTATAACCTATTAACCTAGGAAATTACTAGAACATATAATTAGGAAGAGAGTGACTGAATACTTTCAATATTTTCAGCTAATCAGAGAGAGCCAGCATAGATTTGTAAAGGGTACGGCATGTCTGCCAAACTTGATGATGTTTTTTTTTTGAAGATCAACATCCTGAGGTTACCATTGACCAGAAACTGAACTGCAATAGCCATATAATGTGGCTAATCTGCGGTGAGTAATTCACATCCTGACTCCCCAAAGCCTGTCCACCATCTACAAGGCACAAGTCAGGAGTGTGATGGAATACTCCCCACTTGCCTGGATGAGTGCAGTTCCAACAACACTCAGGAAGCAGGACACCATCAGGACAAAGCAGCCCACTTGATTGGCACCTCATCCACCACCTCCACCCTCGACATACAATGGCTAGTGTGTACCATCTACAAGATACACTGCAGCAACTCACCAAAGCTCCTTTGACAGCACCCTCCAAACCCGCAACGTCTAGCACTTAGAAGGATAAGGGCAGCAGATGATTGGGAATATCATCACCTTCAAGTACCCCTCCAAGTCACTCACCATCCTGACTTGGAAATATATCGTTGTTCCTTCACTGTTGCTGGGTCAAAATCCTGGAACTCCCTTCCTCACAGCACTGTGGGTGTACCTACACTACATGGATTGCAGCAGTTCAAGAATGAGATGGCAGGGCGGAAGGAATGATGGATCAGGGTGGTGTACAGGGAAGCTTCTTAAACATGTGGTCCAAGTCGCAAACCCAGAAAAAGAACTTATGGACACCTGGGGAACCGTCTCCCCATTTGCACCGAGATAGATTCTTGATTAACAAGGGGGTGAAAGGTTATCGGGGTAGACGGGAATGTGGGGTTGAGGTTACATTCAGACCAGCCATGATCTTATTCAATGGCAGAGCAGGCTTGAGGGGCTGAATGGCCTGCTCCTGCTCCTAATTCGTACGTATGTAATGCGGCTCACCACCACCTTCTAAAGGGAAATTGGGATGGGCAATAAATGCTGGCCTAGCCAGCAATGCCCACATCCCGTGAAAGAATAAACAAATAAGTGTGATTAAGATAGTGAACTGGGAAATATCTACAGATGCTATTTGTATAGGAATCCAGAAGGCATCTGAGAAAATCTCAAGTGAGAGACCATTAGCTAAAGTTGAAGCTCATGGAATTGAAGGAAAATGATTGACCAGGTTAGGAAATTGGTTGAGTGGAGAAAGGCAGCAAGAAAGAATAAAGGGCAGTGTCACGATGATTTTTAAATAACTCAGCCTTTACCAGCTGCTGTGTCATAACAGGCAGATACTCCAATCAGCTGCATGTGTAAGGGCTCCAAGTAGTCACCATATTTCCTAACAACATGATGAGATAGAAATCCAAATATCCAAAGATAGGTGGCATTTTAAGCAGTGTCAATGGAAGCATAAAGTTACAAACTGATTTTAAAAGATTAAGGGAATGGGCAAAACTATGACAAAAGCAGTGGAGGTCCAGGTACATAGGTTATTAAAATATCATGGACAGGTACAGAAAATAATCAAAATGTCTAATTGAATTCTGGACTTCGTATTCTATCCTCTGGATATAAGAGTGTAGATGTTATGTTAAAGCTGCATAAAGTCCTGGTTTGACCACACATGGAGTACTGTGAGCAGTCCTGGGCATCTCACCTTAGGACAGATATCTTGGCCTCAGAGGGAGTGGAACATAGATTTCAGAAGGTTCAGAATCACAGAATCACAGTGCACAAGAGGCCCTTCGGCCCATTGAGTCTGCACCGACACGTGAGAAACACCTGACCAACCTATCTAATCCCATTTACCAGCACTTGGCCCATAGCCTTGAATGTTATGACGTGCCAAGTGCTCATCCACGTACTTTTTAGAGGATGTGAGGCAACCCGCCTCCACCACCCTCCCAGGCAGTGCATTCCAGACCGTCACCACCTTCTGGGTAAAAAAGGTTTTTCCTCACATCCCCCCTAAACCTCCTGCCCCGCACCTTGAACTTATGCCCCCTTGTGACTGACACTTCAACTAAGGGGAACAGCTGCTCTCTATCCACCCTGTCCATGCCCCTCATAATCTTGTACACCTCGATCAGGTCACCCCTCAGTCTTCTCTGCTCCAACAAAAACAAGCCAAGTCTATCCAACCTTTCTTCATAACTTAAATGTTTCATCCCAGGCAACATCCTGGTGAATCTCCTCTGCACCCCCTATCCAGAAGGGAAGTGAAAAAGCAAATAAAAGAAGTGAAGGGGGATTATGAGAAAATATTGGCAGCCAACATAAAGGGGAAAAGTCTTCTATAGACACATTAATAGGAAAAGGGTGTTAAAAAGAGAAGGGCCAATTAGAGAACAAAAAAAGGGACGCAAGGGGCATGGCTGAGCTGTTAAATGAATACTTTGCATCTGCCTTTACCAAGGAAGCAGATGCTACCCAGGCCATAGAGACAGTGTTTCCTCCTCTGCCACGAGAAGGGTTGAAAATTGATAAGGAGGTGGTACTGGATAAGCTGTCGGTAGTTAAAATTGACAAGGCACCGGGACTAGATGAGATGCATCCAAGGAAGGAAGTGAGGGTGGAAATTGCAGGGGCATTACTGGCCATAATCTTTCAGTCTTCCCTTGAATCAGTGGTGGTGCCAGAGGACTGGAGAATTGCAAACATTATGCTCTTGTTCAAAGTGGATTGTAAAGATAACCCCAGCAAGTACAGACCAGTCAGTTTAACTTTGGTGGTGGGGAAGCTTCTAGAAACAATTATTCAGGATAGAATTAATAGTCACATGGAAAAATGTGGGTTGATTAGGAAGAGCCAGCATGGCATTTCTTAAGGGAAAATCGTGTTTAACTAACTTGCGGGAATTTTTTGAAGAGGTTAGAGAGGATTGATGAGGGTAATGCTGTTGAGATGGCGTACATGGACTTCCAAAAGGCATTCTACACAGTGCCACACAACAGACTTGTGAGAAAAGTTATAGCTCATGGAATAAAAGAAACAGTAGCAATGTGGATACAAATTTAGCTGAGTAATAGGAAACAGCGAGTAATGGTTAATGGATATTTTTCGGGCTGGAGGGAGGTTTGTAGAGGAGTTCCCCAGGAATCAGTATTGGGACCCTTGCTTTTCCTGATATATATTAATGATCTAGTTCTTGATGTGCAGGGGACAATTTCAAAGTTTGCAGATGATACAAAACTTGGAAGCATTGTAAACTGTGAGGAGGACAGTGTAGAACTTCAAAAGGACATCAACACATTGGTGGAAAGGGCAGATAGGTGGCAGATGAAACTCATTGAGGAGAAGTGTGAGGTGATTCACTTTGGTAGGAATAACATGGAGAGATAATAAAAAATGAGGGGTACGACTCTAAAGGGTGTGCAAGCGCAGAGAGACCTGGGTGTATATGTGCATAAGTCATTAAAGGTGGCAGGAAAGGTAGAGAGAGCAGTTAATAAAACATACAGTAGCCTAGGATTTATTAATAGGGGCATAGAGTACAAGAGCAAACAGATTATGTTGAACTTGTATAAGATACTTGTTAGACATCAAATGGAGTATTATGTACAGTTCTGAGTGCTACATTTTAGGAAGGATGTGAACGCATTGGAGAGAGTGCAGAAGAGGTTTACAAGAATGGTTCCAGGGATGAGAAACTTCTGCTATGAAGATGGATTGGAGAAATTGGGACTGTTCTCCTTGGAGAAGAGAAGGTTAAGAGGAGATTTGATAGAGGTGTTCAAAATCATGAGGGGGCTGGACAGAGTAGATAGGGAGAAACTGTTCCTACTTGTAAAGGATCAAGAACAAGAGGGCACAGAATCACAAAAGAAGCAAATGCGATTTGAGAAAAAACTTTTTCACACAGTGAGTGGTTTGAGTCTGGAATGCACTGCCTGGAAGTGTGCTGGAGGCAGGCTCAATTGAGGCATTTAAGAGGGCATTAGATGATTATTTGAATAGAAACAATGTGCAGGGTTACGGAGAAAAGGCAGGAAAATGGCACTAAGTCATAATGGTCATTTGTGAGCTGGTGCAGACATGATAAACTGAATGGCCTTCATCTGTAACGTAACAATTCTGTGATTTACCAGAATGATACCTGGATGTCAGGGGTTAAATTACAAGGAGAGATGACACAAACAGTTGAATTTCCTGAAATTTAGAAGGTTAAGGGGTTGTTTGATTAAAATTTTTAAAGCATGAAGGGGAACTGAGGGATAGAGAGAGAGAAATTAATCCACTGGTAGGGGAGTCTAGGATTGGGGCAGAATTAGGGCCTTACATTTCAGGAATGAAGTTAGGAGTCACTTACAAACTGAAAGGGTGGTGGAAGTCTGGAATTCTGTCTTCTGCAAATGGTATTTGATGCTAGGTCAATTGTTAATTTTAAAACTAAGACTGATAGATTTTTACTAACCAAAGGATACAGAGCAAAGGCACCTATATGGAGTTAGGTCACAGATCAGCCATGATCTTATTCAATGGTAGAACAGGCTCGAAGGGCAAAATGGCCTACTCCTATTTCCATGTTCATCATTGCACCACTCATGTGGTGCAACTACGGAAGTTGTCACTGTGACTCAGTTGCTATGGATATTATGGGGCATTGTGGTCACCGTTCCTCAACTCAAAAGTTGGGGGAAGCCTGTCCATGATCCCAACAGCTGCCCTGCAGCAATTTAACCCTGGGAGCAACATTAATTGCTTTAAGGCAAGACTTCCACCCATTTCCTGGGAGGAGGTCCCGCCTTACAGAGCTGCCAGCCAATCAGATGGCTGGCAGCTCTGTAGTCCCAGCAGCGCCAGCCACTACTCGGACTACAGGTAGTCCCGCCACACCGGAGAGCCCAGGTAAATCTGGGATTGGCGTCTTGTTGGGGGGTTTGGGGTTGGGGCAGGGTGGGGGGGTGGGGATGTCTCTGATCTGCCCAGGGGACTGACGAAGCAGGTCAACCCCATTGTCTGACACCAGCCGCTCGGTTAAAGCTGATAGGCATCCCACCTCTGCATGGGCAAATTATGGGTGGGCCGCCTGATGCCTCCCCTAACCCCATAAAATTTCAGACATGTCAGGGGTGGCGGGAAGGCCAGTCGCTGGATTTTACGTGACCCGACCTTCAAATCCACCAGCAGGGGAACATAAAATCCAGCCCTATTACTCAGTTGCTATAACTTACAGACATAATTATACTAAGCAGACACAGATTAATTGAATTCCCTCGAGCTTATCAGTAGTTCACAGAAACATCAGACTTTGCACGTGGGTTTGATGCCACGATTGATTTCTCTCTCTCAGATAATACGCATGCAAAGCAAAGACATGCCCCCTTTGGTCCTGTTTACACAGACGGCATTAATTGGGATGATCCGAATCAACTGCTGAGGCAAGCAACACCATGATGTGTAAATTATGCTGCAAAATATCAGCATATTTGTGGCAAAACTTTCTGCCTTAGAGGCCTCTCTCCTCAGACATCCTTCTTCTTCACTCACGTATGCAAGTGCTAGAGATTAGAATGTTTTCCCACTTTTTGCACCGTGTCAGCATCAACCACTTTCAGTTAGATACAGCACGCAGTTTCCCATCTACACTGCCCTAATATCATAATCTTAATTTTAAAAAGCATCCTTATACATGCTAACGTAGAAAACTAGCAAAAACTGACCAACAATTTCACAAATGCTGACACAGTTCGACACGCAATGCTTTTATGGCAGATTGAAAAACTGAAATACACAGAAATGCAGTTTGTGGTAGTGGTGAATTGAGAAATTACTGAAGTGGAATTAAATGCTGAAGGAATGAGATTTACAGTCCAGAGGGGAAAAATGATTTTATATGTTATTTGGCACATTTTACTGCCTAGAATAATTTTGTCTTTCAAGCCAAAAATAATTTATCCTGATAGGTTAACAGATACTTTAAATATGAACGTAAAAATAGTTAGAGGATTTCAATACGACTTTATAAAGGGCCAGGTCCTTTCATTTGGAATTTGATCCCAGGTGGTTTTGCAGTATGGAAGGACAATAAAGCGACAAACAGGCTTACTAGTTTCATAGCGGACATTGAATATAAAGAAAGGAAATAGGTCAGGCCTCAGTATCCCTTTTTGGGAACGGTATTACAGCCGTACAGCAAAGATTTATTACGATAGCAAGAATGAAAGATTATATAGTTATGATGAAATGCTTGATTTTTTTCCCAATTAACCAGAGAAGGGAGAGAAAGATTTTTTTCTGTAGTGAAATGGTTTAAGAGTGTCAATTGGGAAAGATTGTTTCCAGCAGTTGATGAATCAATAGAAAGTTCATAGATATCACTAGAGGAATAGAGAGGGAGGTTAGAAGGATTTCAATAAGTTCCACACAGATAATTCGAACATGGAATATTCTGTGCCAAGTGGCTACTGAGGCAGAGAATTAAAAAGAAATACTCATTGAATTCCTAAGAAAAAATTATAAATATGAATGCGGAAAGGAACAGTGAATATAGATAGCTCTGGTTTAATAACGAGCACCATTAGAGATATGGCAGGCTGCATGACCTCTCACTGTGCTGTAATTCCTATGATTAACTTAAGTTTTTCTTATGGCTGTTTGGTGCATGTGCATTCAGAAATCCCAAGCAAAAAGGACAGGTGAATATACACAATGTCAAGGAAATAATTAATCACAATACGAGAGCACAGAAGCTTTTAAGGAAAGCTCACAGTAATCATCTTACATAGGACGAAGTGTGCACAAACATCTCCATCCATATGATGAAAAAGTAAAATTTGGGTTTCCATCAATGCCTGAGAGCTGAAGCCAGCGGATCCAGTTTATACTCCGAATATGAACACTGAATTAAGTATATAAGTCACAATCATTCTCTGATACAACTAACACTGGTGGAATAAACAATCAATCACAACATGCAGTTTAATTTTTATCCAACAAATGGCAAGATATTGAGGCAAGCCATGCCAAGATTATTTTTTGAAAGGAATTACCTGGAATTGGCCATTAAAGTGGTTTTCAGTTATTAATTGATTTAACATTACTTCCAGGCTTCAGTTACCTGCTGAAGTTCTGCTTTCTCCCTGGTGTGGGTGTCTACCAGGATTTTGCGTTCTGTCTGGGATTTCTCGAGTTCCTTGCGAAGTTTCTCAATCTCCTCCTGTAAACTAGTTGCTCGGTTGTCATCTCCCTGCTGTTCAATCCGTCGGCCCAACTCCTTGTTAAGTTTATTGATTTCAGTAGCTTGTGCCGAGGTCACTGCCATCAGCTGCTCGGTCAACACCTTGTGCTCCTTGTTCTATGGAAAGGATAGTAAGCATGATCAACCAAATAGGTAAAGCAACATACACTGCACGGAACTTCCCATAAACACATACATTCTGGTAGGTTATCTTATATAAAGATGGATCCAAATAGGTGATTCCCAATTGTGAAAATGTCAAAAAGATTACTAAAAGCTTGGGAGTTTTCTATCTACTACATACATATCTAGAACAAGGTTTTCATGAACTTTATATTGAAGACTGCTATCCTAAAGAGTTTTGTTCAAGGGCCACTTTCAGGAATGTTCCAATATGGTGCTCTGTGAAGTGTTGGGCTGTCTCTGTGATATTGGTTCAGGGATGCCCACCACCGCCACCTTATCAAGGGGCACCAGAGATTAGCAATAGATACCAATTAGCCAGCAAGACCCATACCCAGAGAATTTTTTAAAAATCTGACAAGGAGAGCTTAAAGTAGATAACAAGTGGAAGTCAAGCATTTCCCCACGAGAAGTAGAACAGAGAGTAACAAATGTTCTATTACAAAGCCTTTCAGTTGGGTGGCACGTGGGGGAGGTGGAGATAATGATGTCTTCTTCTCCTAACATAGGAAGGGAAAATGCTGAATCCCAACTCTGCTAATATCCAACAAGTAGTGGATGTGAATGGAGACCGGGAATTGGAGGCTAGAACCAAAATGGACAGGAACTTTTTTGATGGGCACAAATGAAAGCAAGAGCTCACCCCTGGGCCGTATTCTATGTACTGTTGGTGTGGAATTACAAAATTTTGGAAAATACATTGTGATTATTGTTGATTAATGTAATATTCCGCAGAAATAAAATCTGGAGTCATTATGTAAATTGGGCTCTACCTGTTCAGCCCCAATAGACAATGGGTCAAAGTGTAGGGAGATCATTAGGTCACCTTTCCTTAAAGTATGGGGTTCCCAGACTGTGGGCCACGACCCCTGGGGCAGCATGGCGTTCAGGCTGCTTTTTGACAACTGCGAGGCTACTTCAAATGTTCAGGTTTTTTCTTTGTTGGTGGCCACGGTTTAATCGTCTGCTCTCCGAGGCCCGATTGCCGCTACAACCTCACCCAGCAATTTTAAACCCCCTCCTCCAACACAACAACTCTTTCTCTCCTCCCCCACCCATCTGCCCCAATTTTCACTCTGGAGTCACGTGAAGTCTGAGACATTAAAACAGGGTCACATCAGGAAAAAAGCTTGGGAAGCATTGCCTTAAGGAAAAGGTAGGAAAGGGGAGAAGGATCAGGATGAAAAATTTATCTTCATTATTCAAACGAATTGGAGTTTCCACTGAAAATGTTCCATAATTAGAATCTGACTTACTTAAATACTGTAAAGCAGTGACCCTGATTAGTCATCACTTATACACGTGCCAGCATTATTTATTTGTTCCCGCTTTTATGTGATAGCGCATTCTAAATTTGCATTGAACTTGGAAATTAGACTGAGGCCATTCTTACCTGATCATCTACCTTTCTTTGAAGCTGAACCACTTTATTCTCCATTCCGCTGGTGAGTTTCTTGTAGTGTTCTACTGACCTTGCTTCAATCTTCAGTGTCTTTAACTCACGGCGTGCCTTCATGCGCCGGTAGCAGCACTGGAGATAGATGACCGCATTGCGTACCTTGCAGAACCTCTTTCGAGCCATCCAGCCCCTTACACACTTCTGAATAACAGTGGCTTTGTGCTGCCTTAGCAACTGTGGAAATTAGAAGATGACTTAGAAAAATCAGGAAAAACCTGGCAGAACCTGATAGCCTACATTGTAGGGGACAGCAAGATACAGCTCCAAGGCCACAAAATGACAGGTTTTGGATTCATATTTACAACTCCCAAAACAGCAAGTTCTATAGGTTTGGAAAAATCCATTAAAAACAGGGAGATGCAGTGGATGAGACAAGACTTGTTTAGCTCTAGAACAAGGTTCAAATCCTGCCCAGATTGATTGAATGTCAGTCTTTTCCTACTGGTTGTGGGTATCTTCTACAGACAAGTTTGTGTTTATAGAGTCCTTCAAGACCTCAGGGTGTCCCAAAGCACTTTAACATCCAGTGATGTGCTTTCGAAATATTGTAGGAAAAACAGCAATGAATTTCCTCATGTGAAAGAAACTCTTTCGAGTTATCAACAGTCACAGATTGCAACTCTTTCAAGTACAATCACAGTTCTTGGTTTCCGGGAGTGGGACATGAACCCACAACCCTCTGATTCAAAGGCGAGGGTGCTATGAACTGAGCCATTGGACAGTCCCCACACAATTCTTAACGAGCATGTGTTTTTTATTTATTGCTAAGGTCCTAATAATTGGAGGCTTTGTTGGAGCAACAGAACATATTTTTTCAGAAAAACAAGGGAAGCATGCAAAATATTTGAAGTTAATTTGACAGGGAGCCGAATGTCACCATTCTGCACCATGCCTCCCAATGAGACAACACTGCAGTTAAAATGACAAATTTAGCTCCACTGATCAATAAATGGGTCAGAAATGCGTAGTACCACAGAATGTGGAACTAATGGCTTGAGTGATACAAGCATGGCAGACCCAAGTTTTGATTCCTGGTTTCAGCTGATCTGAGCTGCAGTAGCTGTGTGGCAAATTTAACTACCCTCAGTTCCCTTTGACCAGAGACGGAAAATCCACTAAATTGATGTTCAGTGACCCTGGCAAACAGTGAGTATTGAATTGGGCCCGTTTCGATTTTGCCAGTAATTAGTGTCTGCGATCACATTTTGTTCGGTGGACAAACTTTAAAGGCTTTTCACTTTGCAGGGAACTGCACCCCAACAATTCCCACTGCCTTCAGGAGAGGAGTGAAAAGGAACCTAGACAATAAAAATGGAGAAGAGCAATGGGGAAAATAAAAATAAAAATGGAAGCTTCAATCAGGTGACCAATCTTATTCAGCAAACTAGAAATTATTGTGAATAAGTAAAAATTGAAGTAAAAGAGGATCAGTCCTACACAGTTAAAAAGAAACCCCTTAGATGTGGAATTGCACAGCCTTTCCCAAACATATTCATTTATAACAGAAGGAAAGGGGCACTATTAAAAAAGAAGGCATTATAAAGAATTGAATGAGCTTCAAGGCTTAGAACTGTCCGTCCAGGTGACATACATGCAATCCCGTTGACTTTCCTCACTATTCCATTGTCACGGGGTCAGTGTGTAATGAGTTTGTTGTGCTACAGATTACGTTTATTGCTATGAATTTCATTTTCAATTAAAATTTAACCCATTAACATTGAGCACTGCAATAAAATGCATCATATTGGCATATTCGCGCTTACAAGTGTGAATGATTCGCCTCTACCTGCATTCTCACTTGTGTGCCACAAAAAAATTATTTGAAAGATGTCATCTGGCACTCAAATAACATGAACATGAGTCTTCTGAGTGAGTTATAAAAAAGAAAATTTTAATGAGAAATGGAATTTTAATGAGGTAAGCCTGAGGCAGTAAAGGCAAATTGGGCTTTCAATAAAAATAGACAGAAAAGTTAAATGTAAAAGTTACAAATTAACAATAGAAAATGATGGAAGATGTGGAGAATATAAAAGCTATATGGCATAGTGTCAAAGCTCTTGACTTTGTTGACTGCTTATGTATGTGATTAGAAGCCTCAAAGGCCACATATAAATCCACATTACATATCATTTGGAAATATCTAACATTGCTGATATTAACCAACCCTGGAGTTCTATTTAGGGTTTGTCCGCCGACTGCATAACAGGCCTAAAAACAGCCCTTTCCAATGTCTAGGCCTATGCAATTCAATTAGCACAAAGCTACAAGGAGGAAATCAATCACAAATAAAACTACAATAATTCCTCATTTAATGTCATTGTTTGGTTCTTGAGAGATGCAAATTTAGGCAAAACAAGATTAAGCGAATCAGATTTTCCCCTAAGAATTAGTGTATAAACTTAAATTAGATATATGAGGGAGTCAGAGATCAAATTATTGTAATGGGGGATCGAGCTGTTTCTGATTTGTTCATTTGTGTTTTCAGTTCCCTCTCTCGATCAATAATAAAATGGTTTGTTATTTTTCTCTTGTGTGATCTGGGTGCCACTTACAGGGTAAGCGTGGGAATGAAGAGGCCATTTTCAGGCTGATCTATTTATTCCACAGTGCTCCTCGGACAAGATCATTGAGAGTTGTGCACACACAGTCCATTGCAGCGGTTTCAGATCTGCTTCTCCCCAGTCCTCCCTATTCTTCGACACAAAGTTGCCTGGTACACCTGCAAGCTAGAGTCGGAGATTCCCTCCGTTAGGGTCTGCAGCCCCGGAAGACCCGTGGTTTGAACATGAGCATCGGAGCTGCTTTACATGTCTTTGCACCAACTTCCGATATTTCAGCAGACACATTCGGTAATGTCTGTAACATCATCCTTTCCAACCAAAACTAGGATTTATTTACTTTCACTATAATAAAACCTACTAGAAAGTTGGAACAATCAGCGCCAATGCGAAGTAAACAACTTAACAGCAAACATTCCAACATTAAAAGGGTATATGGTCCCCACTGTACCAGCGACATTATAGCGAAACAACATTAAGCGAGGAATTACTGCAAGTGAGAATCAGAGTCAGATTGTCACAGGTGGCACAGGCCACATATGGCCCTGGAGCTGTAGTCTGCTGACTCCTGGTATAGAAAATGAGAGAAGGAAAGAAATAAGTAGGAAAACTTCGACTATAATATGAGGTAATCCTTCGGCATTAGAGGTGTTAAATTGGTCACTTTTGCAGCGTCTTTTGAAGACATGACCAAAACTGACCAGTTCCACAGAGCTGTGTTGGGGTATGGGGAAGGGGAGGGAGGAGGGCGAGCGCGAACTTTGCGCATACACCCAAGTGTGCGCCGGAAAAGCCCCCTGAGGCGCAGGGAGAAATCAAGATGTTAAAAATATTATAAAACGTGTCACCTCATGTGACTTTGTCCCCTGAGCAGGGACATGTTATAAATGAAATTTAAAATTTTTTATTTTACTTTTATTTGCTGTTGGAAACCTCATCCCCGCCTGTGAATAAGGCTTCCTAAAAAATGCAAAGGCCGGTCGGCCTTTTCGCTTGCTCACCAACCATAAGGTTGGACAGGCAGCGAAAAATCTCTTTCAATTACCTTTTTAATGGTCTTAATAGGCCTTTTAATTGTTGGCGGGCACGCTGCAGACTCCAGCGCACGCCTGCTGACGGAAATATCGCAAGAGCTCACCCGACATCATCATGCGTCATTTTAGGCTCGGTCGGGTCGGGTCAGGTGCACGCCCGCCCGACAAGCTAAAAATTCTCCAAGTTCAAACTTTAATTTTAAATTCAAGAGGAGACAGAATGAGGGCTGTTCCTCCCAGCTCCCGGCATTCCTGCTGGCTGTTACTGGCCACATTAAGCACCCTCGCCTCCCCCGCCACTCACCCAAGGGTCGCCTTTGGCGCAGCAAGTGGCCTGAAATCCATCTTCTGAAACGGCAATCTGCTTGCGGAGGCTGCAATGCCTAGCTTATTATAATTACGTTTTTTTGGGCTAGCCTCAGGCATCCCAGGTGGGACAGGTGCTTCCAGCATTGGTTCTGAGCCTGATGGTAACCCCGGACAAATTTCTGCCCCGCAGTACGCCAAGTGAAAAGCTTAATGAAAATAGCGAGTTCAGGCGTACGGAAGTAGACAACTCCCTAGATAGTCTGGTGCTGTAATAATGTTTAAAAAAAAAAATCTCCATCTTCGTTGATGGAAAGTCATTATCTTCAGGGCAGGGTGAAGTGCATTGGCCTGAAAACACATGCTTCTGGGGCTGCTTTCTTCCCTGTTCTTCTCTTTTTTCCTTTTTTAAAAGCTGACAATTAGAACCTCATTTCATATGAATTCTCGGCCCAGAAGTGTGAAACACTTACCTCATGGTACACTTGCCTGACAAACCTTCCACGAGTATAAGCCTGAATCGTGATGGCTGCGTTGCGAATTTGCAGGTACTGACGTCGCACAGCAAGCATCCTGTACTGCTTCTGGAAAACTATCACCGCCCTTGTTTTCTGTAGGAAATCCACCAGCCTTAGAACGAGAAAAGAATGAACCAAGAAAAACAGAGTGTAAGCGATAAAGCACAAGGGCAAGCTTGCTGATAAAA
Organism: Cetorhinus maximus; assembly: GCF_964194155.1. Classification (NCBI taxonomy): domain Eukaryota; kingdom Metazoa; phylum Chordata; class Chondrichthyes; order Lamniformes; family Cetorhinidae; genus Cetorhinus; species Cetorhinus maximus. The sequence goes on along the minus strand of NC_135879.1, from coordinate 211,109,165 downwards.
ATGGATGCACGTGATCCAATACTTCTGAAAATACGTCATTTAAAGAAAAATCATCTCAAAATCTGAAATCAGGAGGATTCTGAAATCAAGTTAGGCTCAAGAGTTTGGGGAGGAAAGAGAGGGAGACATTGACGCGGGGAGATGGCATATAAGGAAGAGCAAGGACATGGGGAAGAAAAGAGAATGCTGGGTCGGAGAATTGGGGTTCAAGATGGGTGCTGGTGGTAGGAAAACAGAGTTTGCAACCGTGATGTTTCATGTGTGGAGTAGGATGCTAATGTTTGCTGTTTAGGAACACAGAAAAAAATGGCAAATTCCATTAGGTTCCTGACACCTGTGCCACTGTACCCCCAACATGGGGGAAACACCTTCAGATTTTTTGATAATGCTTCTGCTTAGTTTTGAACTGAGAACCTTTCACGTGGTAGGTGAATGTGATAACCACTACGCTACAGAAACAGGGAACTTAGATTATAAGTCCAGTAATGTTACCATTACACCATGCACCATTTCCCGAGAACACCTTCAGGAGAGGTGAGGGAATTTTCTTTTAATAACGGATAACAAAGATGAAGATGGAAGAAACAAGTCTATTTAGTATAAGCATATATTTAATTCATTCTGATGATTATCCTCAAACTGGAACTCATTTCTCCCCCACTCAAAGCTATTAGAGCACAAGTGGTTTAATCAGACCAGGGTTGGTTGCTCCTACAATCAAACTGAAGATGGTTGATGAGAAGAAACCAGCTCCAAGAAGGGAGCCAAGAAAGCCTTAAAAAAACCGGCAGCAAAGGGCAGGAAGAAGCGGTGAAGGTCAAGGAGGGAGAGTTACTCCATCTACATCTACAAAGTGATGAAGCAGGTTCACCCCGACACCGGCATCTCCTCCAAGGCCATGAGCATCACAAACTCGTCCGTGAACGATGTTTTCGAGCACATCGCAGGTGAGGCTTCCCGCCTGGCCCATTACAACAAGCGCAGCACCATCAGCTCCCGGGAGATCCAGACCGCCGTGCGCCTGCTGCTGCCTGGGGAGCTGGCCAAGCACGCTGTGTCGGAAGGGACAAGGGTGGTGACCAAGTACACCAGCTCCAAGTAAAACTCCACAATGGACTGAAAAACACATACAATCAAACAGCCTTCAAACAATTACTATCTAGTCCAAAGGATAACAAACAACCTTATGGTGAAGTAACATGGGGCTGTTGAAATTTAAAGAACTGTACCTCAGCCCGATCAAGCCTTCTCATAATTTTAAAACCTTTCACTAAGATTGCATTCTTCTAAATTCAGGAAAATATAAGCCTATTCTACTCAATACAACAGCCGTCTCATCTCAGGAATCAATCTAAATGAGTATTTGTTGTACCCTTTTTAGGCAAGCATATCCGTCCTTCTTGAAATTAATTGAGGTTTCCTGTGAATTGGTCCAGAAAATACACATTACATTAAACAGTTCAATTAATGTGCATTGGGGTGGTTCTTCCTGACGGGCAATATTGTTTTCATATGTAGGTAGACTGTGGATGTGTTAAATGGTATCCATTTCACATGAACTTCATTGATAGGGTGGGAGAGGAAACTGGATAGTTTTACGACCGCAGCCTATGTTATTCGCTGAGCAAGCCAAATTCCAGAGGGAAATTTGTCTTACTGATCATAACCATTTTTTTTGTATTTTGAAAATGAGGTGAAAGCTACTAATCCCAGAAGCATAGGATCCTAGTAACACCTTTAGGATTTTAAAATTAAAAGATTTATTAACAAGAAGAAAAAAAAACTTGCAAGATTAAAATTACACACAACATTCCCCAAAAAATCTACTTGGTTAGAACACACAAGTAAACGAGTTGGCAACAGCTCCCTTATAGATTTTAAAAATCCAGTAATATTACCCAAGGCAAAACTGCTGCTACTTTAATAAAGGGTATGTCACACGACTTCTCACTCTCTTCCACACTGCTGTGGAAATCCCAGAAAGAAAGGTTCAGCAACAGACTACATTCTGTTCTGGCCCTGGAGAGGGTCCAGAGGGGGTTCATGAGAACAATCCCAGGAATGAAAGGCTTAACATATGAGGAATGTTTGAGGACTCTGGGTCTATACTTGATAGAGTTTAGAAGGATGAGGGGGGATCTGAAACTTACAGAATACTGAAAGGCCTGGATAGAGTGGACGTGGGGAAGATGTTTCCATTAGTAGGAGAGACTAGGACCCCAGGGCACAGCCTCAGAGTAAAGGGGAGACCTTTTAGGTGAGGAGAAACTTCTTTAGCCAGAGAGTGGTGAATCTATGGAATTCATTGCCTTTAGAACTGTCAGCGATCTCCCTGAGGCAGCACTTAGCTTCAGGGAGATGTGCACTCTTTCGTGCGCATGCGTGAAAGAGCACACTCTCGCTTTTGGGGAATCCCCCCCTGCCTGCACAAGAAGCGTATAGCGCTTCCCACCAGACGTCACGCTGGGTGGGCCTTAATTGGCCCGCCCACTTAAAATAGCGGCAGGGCCCGGCTTCTCTGGCTGGGATCAGCTCCCCGCCCGCAGGAGATTGGGTCGGGCCCACCCACCCAGCAGGCAGAAAATTCTGCCCCATGGTTCCAAGCATCTCTTTGAACTCAAGTTTCCCAAAAAACAAAAATCTTTCATGTTTACATATTGCCTCCACTTTCGGGTAAAATAAAATTTAATAACCTTCCCTTGTTTACTTATGAAACATTTGTAAGCTGTAAAAGTCCCCTGTCACTTCTAAACTCACTTTAAAATTTAACAGCTAAAAAGTCAAGTTCTTACTTCTCTTATAATACAAATTTCAAACCCAACTATTTACTTGTACATTCAACTTCACCATAGCCTGTCATTACAAATGCATGCACCTAGCGCTTTTACCTTTCATCTCCCTGCTCCCACAGAAAAGCTGTCTTTACTAACCTTCCCCCAGTTTAATTACACACACATACTCACAGCTTTCTTTACAGAATACCACCATGTTCCCAAAGATATTTTTTAAAAATCCATCATCACAATAGTCAGAATGTGCTAGTTTTCTAAGTTGGCACATATGATGCGATCACTTCAGCCCCTAACAATACAATGAAGTCCTGAGAACTGTGCCTACCTGCGGGCTTGGTAGCCCCGAACATGTTTCTGAATAGTGATGGCAGCTTTCCTCATCCGTCTGTACTTGATTCTCTTTAACCAACCACGAACAGTTTTCTGTATCATCATACATGCAGCTCGGAACTTATCGGCCCGGAGTTTTTCCAGATATGCCACCTGGCCAGCACGGAAGAAGATTTTGGTTCGGCCAAACTGGAATTTATCAGGATCCTGGCAAAATAGAACATGTGTTTTAATGAGTGATTGAATGGGACAGTGTTTCATCAGCACAAGAATAGCATATACCTACATTGGAACAAAAAGAAACACTCATGATATTGTTGGCAGGTCTTACCAACATAACAAAATTGGCAAGCAGTTCTTTTCTCTCCCCCACTGACAGAGACAGTCTCCCTCAATTATGAGATAACATTGGGCTGGCACCAAGTTATTACCTTGACAACGATTTCAAGAAGCCTCTTACAGGCCTCTTTCTTATCATGTAACGTTATGTTCTTCTTTGTCATCAGGACTCGATATCGGTTGAAAAATTCATGGTATGTCCACCTATTAAAAAGAACGGTGTTAGGTATTATGACAGCTCAACTTGCTAATTTTTAACTGGTTCTTAAAGCCACATGTTCAGAAAGCTACAGTGGAAATACATTAGATGCAGACAGACACAAGAATACTAAATGGAATATTTTAGAAAATAAAATCAAAAAGTAAAAATTTACATACAAAGCTATATTTAAAAACAAAGCGATGTTGATCCAATAAATTTTTCAGTTTGTAGGCAAGTACAATTAATAATGACAAGAGAAAAAACTAAAAGAAGTAAGAATTAAGAGAAGTCAGGTGAGACATTTTCACTCAAGAGTAATAGAGTTATGAGGTAAGTTTCTTAGTAAAGTATTTAATGGGAATAGAATTACCAGACAATATTGCTTTACTTTTATTGAGAAACCAGTGGATGCAATTTCTGAGAGGAGGAATTAAGAGAAATAACTACGTGGGGCAGAATTTTCCCCCCCATCAGGGTGGAAGTTGATGGGCTGGCGCGTGCAGGTGCGCTTCCGATCAGCGTCCCCGATCGGAGGCACGCTGCCATTTTACGTGGGGGGGGGGCAATTAAGGCCCGCCCAGCATGACCTCCGCAGGGAAGCGCTATGCACTCTCCGTGCGGGCGGGGGGGGGCGGGGGAAATCCCTAAAATCGAGAATGCGCTCTTTCGCACATGCTCACGAAAGAGCGCACTCATCTCCCTGAGGCTAAGTGCTGCCTCAGGGAGATCGCCTCTACTGTCAACAATATTAAAAATAGAAAAAAAAAGGCCCTTACATGTCCCCTCATGTGACAATGTCACATGAGTTGGGACATGTTCATAATTTCCATAACAACTTTATTAAAATTTTAAAACCCTACGTGAAACCTCATCCTGCCAGTGGATGAGGTTTCATATTTTTTCTAGTCGCCGCTGGGGCTCCTGGCCTGCCCGCCAACCTTAAGGTTGGACGGGCAGGTCCACTAATTACTTTAATTGATCTGTCAATGGCCTCAATTAGCCATTGACAGGTCGGTGGGCCCGCAGCCGATTTTGCTGAGCCCCCGCCTTCCTGAAAATTTAAATGGCGCGAGATGACGTTGGGAGTTCCGCCCGACGTCACCGTGCGTCATTTTATGCGTCAGCGAGCGGGCCCCTCCCCTGCTCGCCGATGGTAAAATCCTGCCCATGGAGCTGCCTCAGGGAGATGAAGCGCTGTTTAAAAAAAATAATGAAGAGAATAACCGTAAGGTTGAATGGGCAGCATAAATTTGAAATTAATTACCTTTTTAATGGTCTTAATTAGCCTTTTAATTGTCGGCGGGCATGCTGCCGACTCCAGCACGTGCCCGCTGAATGAAATATCGCAGGACTATGCGATGACATCCGGACGCTCGCCCGATGTCACTGCACATCATTTTACGCTCCGCTCGGCTGGGTTGGGCATCCGCCTGCCTGCCGAGCTCAATGTTCTGCCCTTGATCTCTGGGCTCAATATGATTTACAACTGAGTTGCATTACTACTGAAAATGTTGCATCTACTATAACTCGCACCTTTTCAAAAAAAACCTTACTAATGGTTTGCTTCAGTTTTCTTGTTATCCTCATGGATTTTCTCAGAGGTCACAGGAATGGGCAAAAGAAATTACATGGACTGAATGGATCTCAGAAGTTGTTCGCTATATCCATGCTTGTGGTGGGTATCCTAGAGTGTCCACTGAGCTGGCACAGATACTCCTCAGGTTTGAAATACGGTTATTTGATCCTGAAATACTTTTGTTTTTATCTACCAGTTATACTTTGCATTCAGTGATGATATAATCCTGATTCCACCTCCCATCCATTGCTTTGCAAAAAAGGTTTTAGATGAACTCTGTACAGTAGCATGAGCCACACACCTACCTAGATGGGTATCCCGCAGCACTGATGCGGATAGTCTCCAAAACTCCACAGGCCCGGAGCTGCTGTACAGCTCGTTTGGGATCAAATCTGCAAGAGAGAAATGAGTATTTAAAACAAATTCCAATTAAAACTTTGTTATCCATTTTTCTTATTCATTTATCTTCTGTTTTTAACACAATGGGATTTTAACAGCCTTGCTCTATGAGAGTGCCAATTTATTAACCACTTTGTGCTACAGATTTATGTCCAGTAGAAACTGAGTCAAAACTAACCCCATGCTTTCCATTCAATTTGCATTGAGCTTCTGAACCGATGTAAATTCAAAATAAATTGAATAGTGATTCCAACATCAATTCCTGAAACAGTTCACTCGGTATTTATTTTATAAGAAAGAAAACAGTGGATACTTGTGAAACAATTAATTACCCATTTCCAGATTTTTACATTGAATCTCTGCTGCTTTAAATTTATATAGTGGCCTTTCAAGAAGAACTCTCGTTGTGTTTTGGAATTACAACCTTGCAGTTTCCTGTTTAACTAATCTTGTTGCCCATTAGACTAGTCAGCATATCTGTGAAAACATCCATTCTGCAGTGCAGTTAGGCTATGTTATGGAATGTTCTAGAATTTAGAATTTATTACTGGAATTTTTCTTTCCTGGAGTATAAAGCAAGATTTACAAGGATTATACCAGAAATGTGTGAGTATACATATCAGGAAAGAATTGACAGGCTGGGTCCCTTTTCTCTTGATGAAAGGCTGAGCGGTTACCTAACAGAGGTCGTTAAAATTGTGAAAGGTCTCGAGAGAGTGGATACAGCAAGAATATTTCCTCTTGTAGAGAAGAACATTACTAGAAGCCATCAATATAAGATAATCACCAAGAAATCCAATAGGGAATTCAGAAGAAACTTATTTATCCAAAGAGTGGTGAGAACGTGGAACTCAATAGCCCAGGGAGTTGTTGAAGTGAATAATATAGATGCATTTAAGGAGAAGCTAGACAAGCATTTGAGGGAGAAGAGAATAGATGGTTATGATGGTAGATTTAGATGAGAAAAGATGGGAGGAGGCTTGAGTGTAGCATGGACTGGTTGGGCCAAAATGGCTGTTTCTGTGCCATATATTCTATGCAATCCCATGTAAAACAAATTTCTCTCCATGAAGGTGAGCTTCTTGAAGTAGTATACACAGCACAGAAGATCTTATATTATTCTCATGGATTTTCTCAGAGATCACTAGAAAGGGCACATGAAATTACATGAAGTGGATGGATCTCAGAGGTTCTTCACTGTATCCATGCTTGTAGTGGGTATCCTAAAGTACCAACCAAGCTGGCATAGATACTCTTCAGGTTTGAAATGAAGTAACACTGATCCTGAAATACTTTTGTTTTTATGCACCAGGTCCACGCCAGTGTTTATGCTTCACATAAGACTCCTCCCACATTCTTTCATCTAACCCTATCAACGTATGCTTCTATTCTTTTGTTCTTCACGTGCTTGTCTAATTTCCCCTTAAATACATCAATGCTGTTCACCTCCACCACTCATTGTGGTAGCGAGTTCCATATTCTAACCACTTTGGCTAAAGAAGTTCCTCCTGAATTCCCTAATGGATGTGTTAATGACCATCTTATTAAGTTAACTGCAGATGTTGCAGAATCATGACAGGGACCTCATGCTATGAATTGAGCGACAATATGTGCAACTGTGATTCTCCATGTAGCAAGATGCTAGTCTCAGGCATTAACTTGAGCGACAGCAGAGATGATTCAGTCTGAAATGTCTACCTTCCTCCAAGATTGCACAGGGCAGGGCAGAATAGCCGCAGCAGTACTTCACCCCTTAATAATGACTGGCTCAAGAACAAATTCCTGTGGTGTGTGCTACAGGTTTGCAAACCATGAAGAAAATAAGATACCATGAATATTTAAAGGATATTGATCCATATTTTATTTCCTCAACTTCAGACCTGTAGTGCAAAGAACATTTATTGAAAGAATGTTTAATATAACAAGTGACTTTCAGCACAAGGACTGGGGCATAACAAGATTATTTTTCATAAATCAAATTGAGTTTATATGGAGCTCCATTACGTTACATGCTCACAGAACCTAATGTTGATCTAAAGATTTCTCTACCTTAAGAGATGCTTCTGCTTCATTGCACTAGATGGTTTTAAAAAGAATACTTGCAGGAACCAACAGGATAGTCTGGCCATCAGCAAAAAGTTACAGCTGGAAAAATTTTGGTTTCTCTTAACGTTAAACTTCTGAATATTTTTTTCTTAAAAGGAAAACTTTTACTTTCCTGTATTTCAGTCATAACCACATGGCATGTGGCTTTGTTGCTCTATTCTTTCATGGGATGTGGGTGTCACTGGGAAGGCCAGCATCCTTAATTGCCCTTGAACTAAATGGTTTGCTAGGCCATTGCAGAGGGCAGTTAAGAGGGCTGTGGACCTGTAGTCACATGGAGGTCAGACTGGGTAAGGACGGCAGATTTTCTTCCTTAAAATTCAGATGGGTTTTTACAACAATGGGTGATAATTCGTGTGGCCACCTTTACTGAGACTATCTTTCAATTCCAGTTTTATTCATTGAATCTAAATTCCACCAGATAATGTGGATTATTAGTCCAGTGACATTGCCATTACACAACCATCTCCCCACATCGAACAAGATCATCCCGCTCAATTTCTGGGCTGGAACATTAGTCCACATCAGTAAGGTAAGCAGTTTAGAAATTACAAATGCCCTTAGTTTCCCTGCTTTTTCATGAAGTAAATTCCACTATAAGCATCTGGTGTTGACAACATTCTTGAGACTGGTGTTATGGCGTCAGATGGTGTGTGGGAAACAAATTAACTGCTGCCACATGGTTATCACAGAGCAGTTTAAATAGTGTAGTGTCAAATATATGATGAAATTTACACACACCCACAAAGATAATTATTATTTAAAATAACATAAGCCTTTCTATTGCCATGGTAACTAGCTCTTTTTTTAAAAAGTAGCTGGACTAATATGTGGTTATGAAAGTCATTGCGAGATAAGAGGAAGCAATGGCAGAGTCATGAACTGGAAAACGCCATTCAGCTTCTCCAGCTTGTACTGCCAATCAATTAGATCACATCTTAACTCCCTTTGCCCTCTTTTTATCCAGAGCCCTTGGAACGCTTACCTAATGAAAATCCATCACTTAGTCTTACAGTTTTCAGTTGACACGATAACAATGGCTTCTTGCGAGAAAAAGCCCCAGATTTTGACAGTGTGAGATAATGTAATAGGGGTTATAGTGTGTTGACAGCCCCAGATTTTGACAATGTGAGATAGGGTAATAGGGGTTATAGTGTGTTGACAGCCCCAGATTTTGATAGTGTGAGATAGTGTAATTGGGGTTATAGTGTGTTGACAGCCCCAGATTTTGACTGTGAGAGATTTTATTTCTGTTGAAATAAAACTTGGAATGTGTAAAGCAGGCTGACAAAATTCATTTATCCAATTTATACAATTGCAGAGTCAAAAATTCCATGCTTTGTGTGAGAAGATGCTTCCTGATTTCACTCTTTAATGGACCAGCTCTAATTTTAAGATTCTACCCTCTTGTTTTGGATTTCTCCACCAGAGGAAATAGGTCCTCTTTATTTACCTTATTGACTCTCTTAATCACTTTCAGCACCTCGATTAGATTATCACTCAATCTTCTATACTCAAGGGATTGAAAACTAAGTTTATGCAATCAGTTCTCTCAATTTAACCTTCTAAGCCCTGTTATCAGTCTGGTGAACTGCTCTTCCCAAGGCCAATATACCTTTCCTAAAGTTTTCAGCCCAAAACCGAACATAAGGGCTGGGATTTTCACTGAATCGGGAATACTCAGGAGCCCTTTAAACCAGGGGGTGCGAGGGACTCCCAGCCCCATTTCCGGGCGGAACAATTTTCAAGAATGCCCTTTAAGGGTGCGGTTTGATTCAGATCAAAAGCCCACACCTGCCACTCCTGACCTGGCTGGCTCCATGGCGGGGATAGGTACATCTGGATCCGCCACAATTTTCATGGAGTCGGGTCAGATTTTAGAAGATCCATGGTTCACAGCCCTTCAGAGTGAGCCATAGTCTGCATGAGGGGGTCTTTTAAGAGGCAAGTTCAAAAGGTCCTCCTCATGCCCTCCATGCAAAGGTATGCCCTCCCTACCCTCTCCTATGGCCCCTCACGCTCCACGTGCCAAGGTGTACCCCCTACCCACCCCCATAGCTCCTCATGTCTCCCATGCCAAGGTAAGGCCCCCTGAACAACCCCTTTGGCCCTCATGTCCCCATGCCAGTAATAATTCTGTGATTCTGTAAGGACCCACCCAAAGAAACCCAAAGACCCTTGTGCCTCCCCATGCTTAGCTATGGCACTTACATTGCATACATAATGAAGCTCGGCTGAGAGCCCAAAAATTCATTAGAGTATGAAGCCTGAGCCCCAGAGAAAACATTTCTTGATTGACAGCTCTGGCTCTCTGATCTCTGCTGTCAATTTCACAATGTTTACTTACATAAGATTAAAAGGTTTCAAGTGCTTGCAGTTTCAGCTATTGATACTTTAAATGGCCTGGATAATTGACACTTTTATTGCCCTGCCATAAAAAGAGGTTACTTTCCAAAGAAAGTGGAAAGTTATCAATGAATAACTGTTCCTTAAAACTTTTGTTTTACACATCTTACTGTCACTACAGTCACGATGGGCTGAATCACCCCCTTCTGTGCTGAAACAATTCCATAGGATTAATTTCTTCCATCCTGTGTCTGGTGGGTGAATGAGCATAGATGTGATATAGCTTGGTCTGGGGGGTATAAGGGGTCATAAGGGTTGTTTGGGGGGGCCTTACCTTGGCATGGGGGCAAGAGGGGCCATAGGAGGTGGGTGGGTAGCCCTACATTGGCATGGGGTATATGAGGGACCATAGGAGGTGGGTGGGTAGCCCTACCTTGGCATGAGGGACAATAGGGATGGGTTGGGTCATGAGAAGCCATAGGGGTTGTATGGGGGAATTCCTTGGTGTGGAGGGCATGAGAGTTCATCAGGGTGGATGGGGTGCACACCTTAGCATGGGGGGCACGGGGTGCACGTGGGCCAGGGGATGAGGGAGTGTAAGGGATGAGGACTGAAGTGCCCTTCTGTTTTTATTTTAACTGGGACGAAGTCCCACAGCACTGAGGCAAACCTTTTAAACAGCCCATGGCTCCCTTCGACCTCTTTCCCAGGTTGGCTGGCCCAACTGCAGGCCACACCCAATGTTCTACCCCAGAACAGTTTTTAGTGATCTGCGTATATTGACACCTTTTGCAGCTACTCTTCTAATAGTATGGCAACGAAGGGCAATAAAAGATTAATTGTTATGCAAAACTAAGAATTAAATTGATGCAAGTACAGCCAGAACGTTTCCTGGGACTGCGGATTTATGTCAGAATCAGGTGACTCTGACTCACGATTTGTCTATTTACACTCATGTTGATCCAGTATAATCACAGGAAATTCACCTTTTTTGTTTTTGTCCACGTTGGGGGGTGGGGGCGGGTGCACAGTGTAGTTCTGGAGGTGGGGTGGGGGGGTGGCATGAAGTCATATTAAATCCACAGAAGTTTGGGCAAAGGTCTCAATAAATTGGTGTAAAAGATTATGGAAATTCCGACTGTGTGAAAGAGTGGGCACAAATCGCTTATGCTCAAATTTCCTTGATTTTTTAAAGCAGGAATTAGTGGTATGCGCAATTTTGCAATTTTTTTGGGGGTGCAAAATTGCAGCAAATTCCAGGTCATTAATATTGGTTACCAGGAGTCTTTATTCAGGATTGTCTTTAATATCGTTTGCCCTAAGTTTCAGTTCAGTTTTAATCTTTCTATACATCCAGTGAACTCTATGCTTTAATGGGCTCCATTTTCATTTCATTGGAATATAGTTATTTTGTATTCTGAGCATTTCACATTTGAAGGTTACCCATTGCTGATCGGCCGATCTCTTTGCTAACTTATCTCCTGGCCCAGGGTTTCTCGGATGATGGGGTTTCCCTTCTCGCCATCTGAAGAGTCAGCAGTGAACACATCACTGCCAATACTGCCTGCCTTGCAGCCATTTAATGCCCCAACAAGCACTAAATTGGCTGGAGGCAGGACTTCTGCCCCTCACTTGGGAGGAATTCCCGCCTCAGAGAGCTGCCGGCCAATAGTCCCGGCAGCGCCAGAAGGTGCAGTGGCCAGGACTGGGACTGCAAGCAGTATCCAGAGGCCCGGTTAAGTTTTGGGGGTCCCAGGGAGGTGAGGGACGCTGAGGCCCAGGGTGGGAGAAAGGGGTAGGGGTGTTGGTGGAGAGGCTTGTGGGAGGAAGCACCTGCAACGGCAAGACCTTTATTTGAGGGGAGGGGAGGGAGGGATGATGTTAAAAGGAGGCTGTTGATGGAGGCACAACCCCCCGCCCCCACACCCCTTCCCGTCCGAGGCCTGAGCACGGTCATTTTTTGGGCTTCCCCCCTTCCCCACTCATGAACTCCTCCCGCCAACTTGAAAAGTGAGAAGGACTTAAGTGGTCATTAATTGGCCATTTAAGGGCCTCAAATTGGGGCAAAGGCAAGGGGCTTCTTAGGCCCCACCGTAAAATTCCAGAGAGGTCAGGGTGGGAAGGAGCCCAGTGGGAAGGCCATCCGAAGAAGTTTACGGTTACCCCCCTGCCTACAAACCCGCCAGCCGGGAAACATAAAATTCTTCCCATTGAGTTAATTTGGATCAGGCGGCCTTTTAATTTTGCCATTTTCCGATAAGTTACCCTTATATTTGACAATTCACAATCCTTTTCTATACACAAGTAACGTTTTAACACAACAGCATATTATGTGGACATATTACCAATTGCAAATCTGTAAGGCAATGTGTCTCATATCATTAGACACCATGGGGAGAATTTTCTGGACACAGAATATTTTCGAGTGTCAGGACAAATTATGGGTCTCCCGGATCAAGTTTCCAGAAGGCGATCATTTAGCAGGTGACCTCCGGGTTTGGTGTCCAATTACAGGTGGTGGGCAAGTTGAAGAGGTTGGAGGACCAATCAGCACAGTGGCAGTCTTCAGAGAGGTTGGAGTGTCAGTGTGCAGCTGAAGCGAAAGCCTCAAAGGAGGCTGGATGAAATGGCTGGGGGAAAAAGCTGTGGGAACCACAGTCATTTCTGCACCCCAAGCACAGGTTTGCTACTTGCATCATTAAATTGTTGGATTGCATCTTTCTGCGTAGTGCTCCGGCCTCCCACCATGCAGCTGCTTCCTCTGAGTAGCCAAGGTCTGACATCGTGTTGCGCGGGCCCTATTCTATCAAAATTGCACTGCCCTTGGAAATTTGCTGCTAACTGCTGCCACCACAAATAAGATGCCATCGGGAAAAGCGGGAGGAAGCGGAAACACATTGGGGAACCAACACAATTCATTTACCCCTGATTTTGCTCGTGTCCCTGTCCCCAAAGGATTGGTAAAATTCCCCTTATATGGCATTATATTGTAGTTCTACAGTACTCCAGGGATGAATATATGCATAACTAGTGAGCTACAGAAAGCACTGATAATGATGTGCAGTGAAACATCAGTATGTTAACAATTTTCAGAAATGTGGACTCAGTGGTGAAATCTTTATGGGTCAAAAACATTCTGTGCTTCACTGGTTTCATCAATAAACTCGAGACTGTCACATCCTTCATGGGATTGAGCTGATTATTATTCTAGAATTTAAAAAATTCTTTTCACAGGACGTGGCCATCACTGGCTAAGCCAGCATTTAGTGCCCAACTCCAATTGCCCTTGAGAAGGTGGGGATGAGCCACCTTCTTGATCTGCTAAAGTCCTCGTCATGTAGGTACACCAACAGCACTGTTAGGGAGGGAGTTTGAGGATTTTGACCTAAGGACAGTGAAGGAATGGCGATATAGTTCCAAGTCAGGATGGTGTGTGGCTTGGAGGGGAACTTGCGGGTGGCGGTGTTCCTATGCATCTGCTACCCTTGTCCTTCTGGGTTGTACAGGTCGCGGGTTTAGAAGGTGCTGTCAAAGGAGCAAATTATCGAACTATAGAATGGTTACAAGACAGAAGGAGTCCATTCAGCCCCTTGTACAGTGCCAGTTTTCTGCAAGAGCACTTTCCGAGTCCCATTCGCCTGCACTTTTCCCAAAGCCCTGTAACTACTTTCTCTTCAACTAATTATCCAATTCTCTTTTGAAAGCCACAATTAAATCTGCCTCCAACGCCTTCCCAGGCAATGCATTCCAGGTCCTAATGACTCACTGCATAAAAAAGTTTGTCCTTATGTCACCTTTGGTTCTTTTGCCAATCACTTTCCATCTGTGTCCTCTGATTCTCGACCTTTCCATCAATGGAAACAGTTTCTTGCTATTAACTCTGTCCAGACTCTCATGATTTTGAACATCTCTATCAAATCTCTCAATGTAACTTGAAGTCCCTCATCCTTGGAACCAGGCTCGTAAATCTTCTCTCCACCTTCTACAATTCCTTCAAGTCTCTCTGGTGTTCAGAATTAGACACAAAACTATTGAGGCCAAACCAGTGTTTTAGAAAGGTACACCATAACTTCCTTGCTTTTGTATTCTATAACTCTATCTATAAAAATCAAGATTCCTTATGCCTTATTAATCGCTTTGTCAACTTGCCCCAATACCTTCAATGATTTGTACACATATACCCCAAGGTCCCTCTGCTCCTGCTCCCCCTTTAGAATTGTACCCTTTAATTTATATTGCTGCTCCTCATTCTTCCTACCAACATGAATTACTTCACACTTTTCTGCATTAAATTTTATCTGCCGTGTGTCTGCCCATTTCAACAGCCTACCTATGTCCTCTTGAAGTCTATCCCTATTCTTCTCACAGTTCACAATACTTCCGAGGCTGAATAATACCGGTCAGTGGGGGGATGGCGGGGGGTGGTGGTGGAGGGGGTACTGGATGGCACAATCCCCAGAAACCATGTCAGTGTGGGGCCGGCACGCTTCACGCCAACCCGCCCCGCAGACATAGAGCGCTTCAGTGTGGACTAATGGGATCCGAGTGGGAGTTCCATTCCTTATTCGGACAGAAGTCCCGCCCTCTCGAGCTGCCAGCCAATCTGATTGGCTGTCAGCTCCATCAGTCCCGGCAGTGCCAGGAAGGCATCAGTAGCTGCTGCTGGGACTGCTGGAGAAGAAAGGACCCAAAGGCCTTGGATGCCTGGAGCAGGTAAGTCCGAGGTCTTGGGCTGGGAGCGGTTTGGGTAGGTTAGGGAGCAGGACAGTGTGGGGGAATGGGGAGGGGAAAGGGGATTGATTTAAGGCAGAAAACAGGTAGGAAGGAAGGGCGGGTTCAACCTAAAGGGGACCGCACACCCCCCCATTCGGCAAAGTGCAGCCCCCAAAGAGCAACCACCCAACCCCTTCTTTACCGCCCTTTGAGCGCCCAAGGTAAGAAAAATCAGGCTTCCCGCTCCGGCCCTGCTGCCCACACCAAATGCTTTATGGCATGGGTAGTGTATTATCAAGGCCAGTTGGCTTGATATCAAGCCTAATTGACCCTGAGCTCGGGGGTGGGCGGGAAGATGGTGGGATGGGCACCACCCTATTTTACGTGCCTCCCCCCCCCCCCAACGGTAAACACACATGCCGCGGGCATGTAAAAATTCAGCCCATCAAGTTAAGTTGGCAGACAAAATTCTGAAATCCTGCAGTTGGATGAGATGATCGACATTAGAAATTCGGATGTACTTCTGGTTTAAGTGTGCTATAAAAACACCAAAGTTACTTATGTTATCAGACAAAAATGGCACAAGAGATCAATATCTTCAACAATATAGGTGGAAGCTTTTGGTCTCAAATAGAAAAGCTGCATTGGCATGAGTGACAATGCTGCACGGCTGCACTGGATACAAAATGGCCTTTTTTGTTTTACAGTCAAAGTAATAGTCCAAACATTATACTTACCACTGTGTAAACTCAGACAACATTTGCATTAAAAGACCTTGGAGTTAAGCTGCAGAGTCCCAGTATTATGAAAATTGGCAAATATCACTGAATTCACAGAATCGCAGAAGGATTACTGAGCAGAAGGAGGCCATTTGGCCCATCGTGTCTGCACCAGCTCTCCGAATGAGCACTTAGTGCCATTCTCCTGCCTTCTCTCCTTAACCAGCAATTGTTCCTTTTCATATAACAGTCTAATTCCCTTTTAAATGCGTCAATTGAACCTGCCTCCACCACAATCTGCATTTCACACCTTAACCGCTCGCTGCGTGAATTTTTTTTCCCTCATATCGCTTTTGAATTCCTAAATTTTTGAAATACATGAAATCCTGTGCGCTGAATAGATGGCTGCTCAGGACCAAGGAACTGGGCTCAGTCAGTCAGCTGGTAAAGTCTTGAACTGTGTCCGAGAGCTATGTGCTGAGAGCCATTTGTAACAGAAAATGACTGTCCAATCAGTTAAAATTCAATGGCATTCCGAAATTCTGAGCATGACTTGCATACCTGACTGCTATTTTTGAAGAAGAGAGCCAGATGATCCTCGAACTTGAAAAATCTTATCTCCATCAAAAGAGATTTGGTTGGTACTAGTTGGCAGGATTCACTTGTGATGGTAAAAGATAAATGAGGGCCGCTTCATGCCATTCTATTTGCTGACGAAATTCCTGAAAGGAAATTAGAGCATGCCTTTCCTCAACATGTCACCCATCTTGACAGACTCTCCTAGCAGTTTGAGAAATATTTTTTCAGCCTGAATCCAGAAGAATTGATTCTCTGTCCATTCACAATAAAGGTATCTCAAATCCCACATCTTCCAATCACCAGAAACTGCTGACTGGCATAACTGCAAACAGCGCTTTGGAACTGCGTTCCAGGAAACAAATGAGTTGGTATAATTTGGTTCAGCATTGAAAGAGAACATTGAGAGGTTGTAAGGAAAGCCATTGAACTACGGACCCTTTCAGAACATTCAGAACAGGGAAAGCGGTGGCATAGTGGTATTGTCACTAGACTAGTATTCCAGAGATCCAGGTTACTCCTCCGGGAATCCAGGTTTGTATCCCAACATGGCAGATGGTGAAATTTGAATCCAACAAAAATCTAGAGTTAAAAATCTAATGATGACCATGAAACCTTTGCTGATTGTTGTAAAAACCCATCTGGTTCACTAATGTTCTATGCTGTCCTTACCTGGTCTGGCCTACATGTGACTCCAGACCCACAGCAATGTGGTTGACTCTTAACCTCTGAACAAAGGCAATCAGGGATGAACAATGAATGCTGGCCTAGCCAGCAATGCCCGCATCCCATGAACGAATTTTTTAAAAAATCCACTTATGTGTCAGACGTCCAAACCAAAACAAAACACCAAGTCCTGAATCTTCTGTTTGGTGTGCGGGAGCGGGCCCCGCTTGCCGACATCGGACGCATAATTCTGATCCTCAGTTCAGTGGGTGCGCAGCGGAGTCGGCTGCACGCCCGCCGAATTGTCAAAGGCCTATTAAGGCCATTAATTAACTAATTTAGCTGAGCCTCAGGGCTGCCCATCCAACCTTAAGGTTGGCGCACAGGTGAAGAGCCCAGGCGGCCTTCGCATTTATCATGAAACCTCATCCACGGGTGGGATGAGGTTCCATGAAGTGTTTATAAATCAAATAAAATTTTTCACTAAAATTCATTGACATGTCCCAGCTCATGGGTATCTTTTTCCCCCCGTCGGGGATGAAGTTGAATGGCAGGTGCGCTTCAGGTGCCATTTTACGTGGGCGGGTTAAGGCCCGCTCAGCGTGAAGTCCGCATGGAAGTGCTATGCGGTCCTTGTACAGGGTGGGGGGGGAAGGGGGCAAATCCCAAAATCAAGAGTGCGCTCTTTCGTACGTGCGCACGAAAGAGTGCACTCATCTCCCTGAGGCTAAGTGCTGCCTAAGGGAGATCGGCTGTTCTATGACAATTATTAAAAATAGAAAAAAAAATTCTGACATGTCACCTCATGTGACACTGTCACATGAGTTGGGACATGTCCACAATTTTTACAAAAACTTTAATAAAATTTTTTAAAACCTACATGAAACCTCATCCCGCCTTGGATGCGGTTGCATGCTTTTTCTAATTCCTGCCGGGGCTCCTGGCCTGCTCGCCAACCCTAAACTTGGATGTGCAGGTCCATTAATTAGCTAAATGACTCTGTCAATAGCCTCAATTGGCCATTGACAGGTCGGCGGGCACACAGCTGATTTTGCTGAGACCCCGCCTACTGGAAAATTTAAAAGGGGCGCGGTGACGTCGGGTGTTCCGCCTGACGTCACCGCGCGTCATTTTACGCATCGGCAAACGGGCCCCGCCCGGGGGTCTCGCTAACGGGAAAATCCTGCCCCATGTGACACTGTTCTTCTTTTTGAAGTTTTAATAATAAAAATAATCTCCCTGAGGCAGCGCTGTGCCTCAGGGAGATTTCTGCACTCTCTCGCACAGGCCCCGATTCTCCCTCCTCCCCTTCGCCCGCACAGGGAGCGCTCAGCGCTTACAGGTGCGCGTCACGCTGGGTGGGCCTTAATTGGCCCGCCCACGTAAAATGGCAGCGCACAGCCAATCGGCTGCAAGCCTGCCCGCACCTGCACCTGCTCCCGCCCAGCCCGCACGAGGGGGAGAAAATTCTCCCTCAAAACTGAATTGAAAAAATCCAACCTTTGAATGAGATTTGTTTTTTTTATTGTCACATTTGAGAAAAGAAATGGTTCCAAAGATTGCTCATCTAAGAAGTTGACATTTCCACAAATGAGCAGATCCAATTTTCAACTTATAATCATTGTAAAATTAGTAAAACGAAAGTTCTGCTTTGGGGGCTCTTGAAAATCTTGGGACTATTTTTTGTAATTAATCTATGCCAGTAAGGACAAGGGTAATAGTTGAGTATGATTTAGTGTGAGACAAGGTACAATAAGTAATGCGGCTGAGTTTTGGACAATTTTTGTTTTCTTCATTCACGGGATGTGGGCTTCGCTGACAGGGCCAGCATTTATTGCCCATCCCTAGTTGCCCTTGAGAAAATGGTGGTGAGCTGTCTTCTTGAACTGCTACAGTCCATGTGGTGTAGGTACACCCACAGTGCTGTTAGGAAGGGAGTTCCAGGATTTCGACCCAGCGACAGTGAAGGAAGGCGATATAGATGGTGTGTGGCTGGAGGAGAACTTCCAGGTGGTGGTGTTCCCATGCATTTGCTGCCCTTGTCCTACTAGGTGGTAGAGGTTGTGGGTTTGGAAAGTGCTGTCGAAGGAGCCTTGGTGAGTTACTGCAGTGTAACTTATAAATGGTACACTCACAGCAGCTACAGTGTACCAGTGGTAGAGGGAATGAATGTTTAAGGGGTGCCAGTCAATGTTAGGTAATAGGCTATCATTCCACAGTGAAATTGCTAGACCCGAATATTCCATGGATAACCAATAAAGCAAACTGAAGATGCATATCTGAGTGCATGAAATAGAAAAGTCAAACTGGTGCAGAAAAAGTACCTCAAGAGATCTAAAGAGGGGAGCCTTGCTCTATGTCTAACCGCTACTGCATCCATTTACACAATAATGCAGTCTTCAGACGGAAAACAGAAAATGCTGCATACACTGCAGTGTGAGTCCCAACAGGATCAATCCAAATAGAACCAATTACACTTTTATTGCTGGTAATAGTACTGACAGTTATAGATTAGCTACCTGCTTGAACTGCAGTAAAACTTGTACAAGTCTACAGTGCAGAAGAAATATTGATCCTTTTTCTTTTCAAAATGAAATCAACTTCCAAAAATCAAGCAATAAAAGAGGTAACATTGGATGGATTACCATTCCCAAAGCTTTGCGTTATCAAAAATTTCTGGAACACTTTATAAGAAAAAAGACTGCTATGAAACTTCATTTGATGCATTGCTTCATTGATTTTCCAGGTTATGAAATTTTACTGGAGACTCATAGGCTCCTGCATGTTATTGGGATAGCTCAGAATTCAGTTTAACCCGTCCTTGCTTCTTGAAAGAGACATAAAGAGTTATGAATACTCTCCTTAAAATTCCAGGAAACAAAGTGTATGCAGAAATTGCAACAAACTACATTTTGCCTTAATATAAGGTTCAAATTCAAGATTTAATATTCTAGGTATCATATTTTTCAAATTGCATTTGATCCCAATATGGGACAACATCTATAATAGGGTGCAATGCTCTACAATCCTCCAAGGAATTCCCTCACTAGACTACTTGGCCTTTCCACCTTTAAGATCACCATAGTCACCACATAATATCTCCTTTGGCCCAGTACCCTCCTTGTTTTGACTACACCGTGGTGAAGCACCTTGGGGCAATTTTCTATGCTAAATAAATGCACATTGTTACTGAAGCCAACACTGGAATATCTCCTAGCTGTGCAATGGAGTGAACTGATGTAGATTTACAGTAATAATCTTTCACAGAGTGAATTATGGTGCTATTATGGGAAGATTAATAAGAGGTTTGGGACATATAGGCAAAATTGAAAATTTCAACAAGCCAGTTATTGCATTTGCCTTGGGCCCCTGGCTATAAAGAAAGAAAGAACTTTCTGCCCCTGGCTGTAATGAAAAAAAGAACTGTCTGCACTGGAGTGCTGTTTTTGGCTGCAGTAGAGAGTTTCAGTTGGAGTTTGGTGACTGAGGGTGTTTAAGGCTTAAATTTAGGGTTAAATTCTATCTAAAGTCTAGTTTTTCTTTAATTTAGCAATTAACTAAAAGTTGCTGATAGGGTTGGAAGGTGGTGAGTTTTAGTCCAGCCTTAAAACGGGTCTCATACAAGCTCTGCTTGCAGCTGCAACTAGTTAATTAGATAACTGGCTTAATCAGGTTTTCAGAGGCTAGGTTGAGAGAGTATAAAAGTAGGCTATCTTATAATACTGACTTTGTCTGCAATGGAGTGCTGTTTTTGGCTGCAGTGGAGAGCTTCAGTTAGAGTTTGGTGACTAAGGGAGTTCAGTGAGAAGGTGCTCCTTTCATTTTCTACGTTTGCTCAGAAAGAAGAGCAGCAGCCTTAGTAAGTAGGAACTGGTGAGTAAATTAGAAAAGTGTAATATTTTTAAAGTTCCTATACTTGGATTTAACTGTGAAGCGCCATGAATAAGGGAAATTTAGGGCCAATATAATAAAGTAAGGCAAATAATCCAAAGTAGAATTAAGTTAAAGAAAGAAGAGTAGAGTTAAGACATGGCAGGGCAGCTCAGTCAAGTGGAATGCGTGTCCTGTAATATGTGTGAAGTCATGGACACTGCTAGCATCCTAGCTGATCACAAGTGCAGGAAGTGTTGTCAGCTGCAGAAACTTGAGCTCTGGGTTTCAGAGCTCGAGTGGCGGCTGGAGTCACTGTGGCACATCCACGAGGCTAAGAGCTACATGGGTAGCACATTCAGAGAGGTGGTCACAGTTTAAGGGCTTGGAGACAGAGGGGGAATGGGTGACCACCAGACAGTCTGAGGGAAGTAGGCAGGTAGTGCAGGAGTCCCATGGGGTCCTGCTCACAAATCTGGTTTCCATTTTGGAAGCTGGGGAGGGCACTGGCTCTTCAGAGGAGTGCAGTCAGAGCCAAGTTTCTAGCACCATGAGCAGCTTGGTTGTACAGGAGGGGAGGAAAAAGAAAGGAAGAGCTATAATGAAAGGGGATTCATTGGCTATGGGAATAGGCAGGCGTTACTGTGGCCATAGGCGTGACTCCAGGATGGTACGTTGCCTCCCTGGTGCCTGGGTCAAGAATGTCACAGAGCGGCTGCAATACATTGGTACCAATGACATAGGTAGGAAGGGGGATGTTGCCCTGTAATCAGAATTTATAGTGATAGGTAGAATATCAGCAAGCAGGATCTCTAATGTAGTAATCTCTGGATTGCTCCCAGTGTCACGTGCAGTGAGTACAGAAATAGGAGGATGAGGCAGGTGAATGTGTGCCTGGAAAGATGGTGGAGGAGGGAGCGCTTTAGATTCTTGGGACACTGGGACTGGCTCTGGGGGAGAAGGCACATGTACAAGCCGGACGGGTTGCACCTGAACAGAGCTGGAACTGAGTTTCTTGCAGGTAGTTTTTCTAGTGCTGTTGGGAGGGCTTTAAAGTAACTGGATGTGTGGGGGCCAAGGCAAAATATTGGAGAGGAATACCAAGATGCACAAAATACTGGGAGAGACAGACAGCACTAGTATAGAGAATAGTAAGTTAATCAGTAAAGTTGGAGTAAGAGAGAAAGTAACAAAATTTAAATCAGGGTTATACTCCATAGAACACTACAGCACAGAAAAACAGGCCATTTGGCCCTTCTAGTCTGTGCCGAAATATTATTCCGCTAGTCCCATTGACCTGCACCCAGTCCATAACCCTCCAGACCTCTCCCATCCATGCATCTATCCAATTTATTCTTAATGGAATTCTTAAAACTTAAGAGTGAGCCCGCATTTACCACGTCAGATGGTAGCTCGTTCCACACTCCCACCA
This sequence comes from Cetorhinus maximus, assembly GCF_964194155.1. Lineage (NCBI taxonomy): Eukaryota > Metazoa > Chordata > Chondrichthyes > Lamniformes > Cetorhinidae > Cetorhinus > Cetorhinus maximus. The sequence continues at coordinate 211,087,099 of NC_135879.1, read as the reverse complement.
CTCTTAGTGAAGAAGTTCCCCCTAATGTTCCCCCTAAACCTTTCCTCTTTCACCCTAAAGCCATGTCCTCTCGTGTTTATTTCTCCTAATCTAAGTGGAAAGAGCCTACTCGCATTTACTCTGTCTATACTCCTCACAATTTTGTAAACTTCTATCAAATCTCCCCGCATTCTTCTACGCTCCAAGGAATAAAGTCCTAACCTGTTTAATCTTTCCCTGTAACTCAACTCCTTAAGACCCGGCAACATCCTAGTAAATCTTCTCTGCACTCTTTCAATCACTTTGTTCCTCCGCACTCCTCAGTGCCCTACCATTTACTGTGTATGTCCTACCTTGGTTTGTCCTTCCAAAATGCAACACCTCACACTTTTCTGCATTAAATTCCATCTGCCATTTTCTGGCCCATTTTTCCAGTTGGTCCAGATCCCTCTGCAAGCTTTGAAAGCCTTCCTCGCTGTCCACAACGCCTCCAATCTTAGTGTCATCAGCAAACTTGCTGATCCAATTTACCACATTTTCATCCAGATCATTGATATAGACAACAAACAACAATGGTCCCAGCACAGATCCCTGAGGCACACCACTAGTCACAGGCCTCCAGTCTGAGAAGCAATCATCCACTACCACTCTCTGCCTTCTCCCACACAGCCAATTTCGAATCCAGTTTACAACCTCTCCATGGATACCAAGTGTCTGAACCTTCTGAACTAACCTCCCATGTGGGACCTTGTCAAAGGCCTTACTAAAGTCCATATAGGCAACATCCACAGCCTTTCCTTCGTCTAGTTTCTTGGTAACCTCCTCAAAAAACTCTACAAGGTTCGTTAAACATGACCTACCACGCATAAAGCCATGCTGACTATCCTTAATCAGCCCTTGGCTGTCAAAATAATTGTATATCTGATCTCTCAGAACACCTTCCAATAATTTACCTACTACTGACGTCAGGCTCACTGGCCTGTAATTACCTGGTTTACTTTTGGAGCCTTTTTTAAACAACGGAACAACATGAGCTACCCTCCAATCCTCCGGCACCTCACCCGTGGCTAAGGACATTTTAAATATTTCTGCCAGGGCCCCTGCAATTTCTACACTAGTCTCCCTCAAGGTCCGAGGGAATATCATGTCAGGCCCGGGGGATTTATCTACCTTTATTCGCTGTAAGGCAGCAAGCACCTCCTCCTCTTTAATCTCTATGTTCCACGACACTACTGCTTGTTTCCCTTCCTTCCTTATACACTATGCCAGTTTCCTGAGTAAATACTGATGCAAAAAACTGTTTAAGATCTCCCCCATCTCGTGAGGCTCCACACATAGACGACCACTCTGATCTTCAAGGGGACCAATTGTGTCCCTTACTATCCTTTTACTCTTAATATACTTGTAGAAACCCTTTGGGTTTACATTCACATTATCTGCCAAAGCAACCTCATGTCTTCTTTTTGCCTTCCTGATTTCCTTCTTTAGTATTTTCCTACATTTTCTATACTCTACAAGTACCTCATTTGCTCCTTGTTGCCTATACCTGCTATACACCTCTCTCTTCTTAACCAGATCGCCAATATCCCTTGAAAACCAAGGTTCCCGATGCCTGTTAACTTTGCCTTTAATCCTGACAGGAACATGAAAACTCTGCACTCTCAAAATTTCGCCTTTGAATACCTTCCACTTACTGAACACATCCTTGCCAGAAAACAACTTATCCCAATCCGCTCTTCCTAGATCCTTTCTCATTTCCACAAAATTGGCTTTTCTCCAATTTAGAATCTCAACTCGAGGACCAGACCTATCTTTATCCATAATTAACTTAAAACTAATGACATTGTGGTCACTGGACCCAAAATGTTCGCCTACACATACTTCTGTCACCTGACCTGTCTGGTTCCCTAATAGATCAAGTATTGCACCCTCTCTCGTTGGTACCTCTATATATTGATTTAGAAAACTTTCCTGAACACATTTGACAAACTCCAAGCAATCCAGCCCTTTTACAGTACGGGAGTCCCAGTCAATATGTGGAAAGTTAAAATCTCCTACTATCACAACTTTCTGTTTCTTACATCGGTCTGCTATCTCTCTACAGATTTGCTCCTCCAATTCTCTTTGACTATTGGGCGGTCTATAATACAACCCTATTAGTGTGGTCAGACCTTTCCCGTTCCTCAGCTCCAACCATATGGCCTCTGTAGATGAGCCCTCCGGGCTGTCCTGTCTAAGCACAGCTGTGATATTTTCCCTGACTAGTAATGCCACTCCTCCCCCTCTATCACGTCTGAAACAACAGAACCCCGGAACATTGAGCTGCCAGTCCTGCCCCTCCTGCAACCAAGTGTCACTAATAGCAATAATGTCGTAATCCCACGTGCAAATCCACGCCCTATGCTCCTCTGCCTTTCCAACAATACTCCTTGCATTGAAATAGAGCATGTATGTGAATGCACAGATTATAGCAAATAAGATTGGCGGGGAGGGTTACAGGTGCAGATTGCCATGTGGAAATATGATGTTGTGGCAATAAGAGACCTGGCTCAAGGAAGGGTGGAACTGGATGTTAAATATTCCCAGGTACAAGATGTTCAGAAGAGATAGGAAAGGGAGAGGGGTGGGAGTATTGGTTAAGGAGAGAATTGCAGTGCTGGAGAAAGGGGATGTCCCAAAAGGTTCAAGGACAGAATCAATTTGGCTAGAGCTAAGGAATAAAAAGGGTGCAATTACATTGCTCGGTGTAGTCTATAGACCGCCAATAGGTGAAGGACATAGAAGAACAAATCTGCAGGGAAATTAGAGATGCAGGCATTATAGAGTAGTTATAATGGGGGACTTTAATTACCCAAATGTAGACTGAGATGGTGGTAGTGTAAAGGGCGGAGAGAGGCAAAAGTTCCTAGATTGTGTTCAGGAGAATTTTCTACAGCAGTATGTGTTCAACCCAACAAGAAAAGAAGCACTGTTGAACCTGGTTCTTGGAAATGAGATGGGTCAGATAGATCAAGTGTCAGTGGGGGAACATTTAGGAGACAGTGATCATTGCATCATGCGTTTTAGGATGATGATAGAAAAGGACGATAGGCAACCCAGAATAAAAATAATTAACTGGACTAGAGCCGACTTCAATGGGGCAAGAACGGAGCAGGGCCAGATAGACTGGAAGGAAAGATTGGCAGGAAAAACTGTAGCTGAACAATGGGCTACCTTCAAAAAAGAATTGGTTCAGGCACAGTCAAGGTATATTCCAAAAAAAGAGAAAGGTAGGACAAACAAATCCAGAGCTCCCTGGATGAAAAAGGAAATTAAAATTAATATAAAGAAGAAAGTATGATTACGACAGGTGTCAGGTAGAAAATACAATTGAAAATCAAGAGGAATACAGAGGGAAGATGAAAAAGCATATGAGAGAAGCGAAGTGGGATTGAGACAAGACTGGCAGCCAACACAAAGGAGAATCCCAAAGTCTTCTATAGGCGTATAAATAGTAAAACGGTGGTAAAAGGAGGAGTAGGGCTGATTAGGTATCATAAAGGGAATTTACACATGGATGAAGGGGCAATGGCTGAGGTATTAAATGAATACTTTGCATCCATCTTTACCAAGGAGTAGATGCTACCCAGGCCATGGTGACAGATGAGGAAACTCTGTCACTAGAAGGGTTCATAGAAACATAGAAACTAGGAACAGGAGTAGGTCATTAGGCCCTTTGAGCTTGCTCCGCCATTCATTATGATCATGGCTGATCATCCAGCTCAATAGCCTGCTTCCGTTTTCTCCCCATACCATTTGATTCCTTTTGCCCCAAGAGCTATATCTAACTCCTTCTTGAAAACATACAATGTTTTGGTCTCAACTACTTTCTGTGGTAACGAATTCCACAGGCTCACCACTCTCTGGATGAAGAAATTTCTCCTCATCTCAGTCCTAAATGGTCTACCCCATATCCTCAGACTGTGACCCCTGGTTCTGGACTCCCCCACCATTGGGAAACATCCTTCCTGCATCTACCCTGTCTAGTCCTGTTAGAATTTTATAGGTTTCTGAGATCCCCCCTCATTCTTCTGAACTCCAGTGAATATAATCCTAATCGACTCAATCTCTCCTCATATGTCAGTCCCGCCATCCCAGGAATCAGACGGGTAAACCTTCGCTGCACTCCCTCTATAGCAAGAACACCCTTCCTCAGATAAGGAGACCAAAATGCACACAATATTCCAGGTGTGGTCTCACCAAGGCCCTGTACAATTGCAGCAAAACATCCCTGCTCCTGTACTCGAATCCTCTCACTATGAAGGCCAACATACCATTTGCCTTCTTTACCTGCTGCACCTGCATGCTTACCTTCAGCGACTGGTGTACAAGGACACCCAGGTCTCGTTGCACATTACCCTCTCTCAACTTATAGCCATTCAGATAATAATCTGCCTTCCTGTTTTTGCTACCAAAATGGATAACCTCACATTTATCCACATTATACTGCATCTGCCATGCATTTGCCTACTCACTCAGCTTGTCCAAATCACACTGAAGCATCTCTGCATCCTCCTCACAGCTCACCCTCCCACCCAAATTTGCAGATGAGACAAAGCTAATTCCCTCATCTAAATCATTAACATATATTGTGAATAACTGGGGTCCCAGCACCGATCCCTGCGGTACCCCACTAGTCACTGCCTGCCATTCGGAAAAAGACCCGTTTATTCCTACTGTTTCCTGTCTGCCAACCAGTTTTCTATCCATCTCAATACACTACCACCAATCCCATGCACATTAATTTTACATGCCAATCTTTTATGTGGGATAAGGGGGAATTGATAAGGAGGAAGTGGTGAATAGACTGTCGGTACTTAAAGTTGACAAGGCACCAGGGTCAGATGAGATGCATCCAAGGATATTGAAGGAAGCAAGAGAGTAGAAATTGCAGGGGCACTGGGTCTTTCAGTCTTCCCTAGACTCAAGGGTGGTGCCAGAGGACTGGAGAATTGCAAACATTATGCCCTTGTTCAAAAAAGGTTGTAAGGATAAGTCCAGCAATTACAGACCAGTCGGTTTAACTTCAATGATGGGCAAGATTCTAGAAACAATTATTTGGGATAGAATTAGTAGTCACATGAAAAAATATAGGTTGATAAGGAAGAGCCAGCATGGATTTCTAAAGGGGAAATGGTGTTTAACTAACTTGCTGGAGTTTTTTGAAGAATTAACAGAAAAGGTCGATGAGGGTAATGCTGTTGTGGTGTACATGGACTTCAGAAAGGCAATTGACACAGTGCCACACAACCAACTTGTGAGAAAAGATATTGCTCATCTTTTCAGTTGCAATGCAGATACAAAATTGGCGGAAAAATAGGAAGCACAGAGTAATGGTATTTTTCGGTCTGGAAGAAGGTTTGTAGTGGAATTCCCTCAGGGTCAGTATTGGGACCCTTCCTTTTTCTGATGTATATTAATGATCTAGATCTTGGTGTTCAGGGGACAATTTCAAAGTTTGCGCATGATATGAAGCTTGGGAGTGTTGTGAACTGTGAGGATGATGGTGTGGTGAGGACATAGACAAGTTGGTGGAGTGGGCAGATAGGTGGCAGATGAAGTTCAATGTGGAGAAGTGTGAGGTGATGCATTTTGGTAGGAAGAACATGAACAGACATTATAAGGGTTGAAATTTTGACATGGGTGCAGGAGCAGAAAGACTTGGGTGTGTATGTGCATAGATCATTGAAGGTGGCAGGATAGGTGGAGAGAGCAGTTAGTAAAGCACATAGTATCCTAGGCTTTATTAATAGGGGCATAGGGTACAAGTGCAGGGAGGTTATGCTGAATTTATATAAGACATTCGTTGGACCTCAGCTGGAGTATTGTGTACAGTTCTGGGTGCGCACTACATGAAAGATGTGAACACTTTGGAGAGAGTGCAGAAGAGGTTTACAAAAATGGTTCCAGGGATGAGAAACTTCAGCTGTGAGAATAAATTGGAGAGATTGGGACTGTTCTCCTTTGAGAAAAGAAGGCTGAGAGGGGATTTGATAGAGATGCTCAAAATCATGAGGGGGCTGGACAGAGTAGATATGTGAAGCTGTTTCCACTCATGAAAGGATCAAGAATGAGGGGGCACAGATTTAAAGTGATTTGCAAAAGAAGCAAATATGACATGAGAAAAAACTTTTTCACACAAGGGTCAGGAATACACTGCCTGGAAGTGTGGTGGAGGCTGGTTCAAACATGACATTCAAGAGGACATTGTTTCTATTCAAATAATCATCCAATGTGCAAGGGTACGCGAAAAGGCAAGGCAATGGCACTACATCATAATGCTCATTTAGCGAGCTGGTGCAGAACGATGGACCGAATGGCCTCCTTCAGTGCCGTTGCTTTGTGCTTTGTAAGCAATGAAGTGTTGAAGTGTTTTGATAGTTTTAATATAAGGAAATACTGCAGCCAATTTGCATACAGCAAGGTCCCACAAACAACAGTAACAAAATAATTAGTTTTGATGGTGTTGATTGAGGGATTTTGGTCAAGAAAATGGAAGATGTCTTAAGACCTTTTATGTACACCTGAGAGGCCAGATTGACTCTTGTATTAATGTTTCATCTGAAAAATGGCACCTCCAATAAACTATTGAGATGGTTTGCAAAATGTGCCATATTTATATGCCTCACTACTCTATTACTAATCATCTTGTTGCGCTGCTGTTGTTCATACATTCAGTTGCATTATCTGGAGGTTATGTTCCTCCAGCTGGTAAATGCTACATATTATGCACTAGGTTTTCTCAATTACAAGTGTGGATGTTAGCCGTTCCCCTCAATTAGTGTCTAGGTCAATAGGTTCCATTAATGAAAAATGCGTATTGTTCAAGTTTTTCTCAGTTACCTGTTCATGCCTTAACTGCCTCATCAATCAGATTGCATATCCTAATGGACCCATCAATCTCAACTGCATGAGTAGACAGACTTTGCCCATTACACTGCCACTCATGGCACTGTAACTCAGAGGACGCATGCCATGGGCATCTCATTTGCCTGAGCCAACAAACCAGCAGGCTGCTTCCACATTTTCTCTAGCTACAGGGCTAGCACCACACAAAAGTTCACAGAAGAGAACACAAAAGCAGGTTTAGCAGCAAAATGGGATTTAGTGAGGTGCTTTATTTTATGCCACTGTCAACTTGATTTGCTTTACTGGAACAAAACCGTTTACCTTGCCTAAGAGAGAACTCTTGTGTAGTTCTTATTGCTCTATTGCACATTCACCATTTGGAGCAGAGTGGATGTGATATCAGTGCATGTCATGTGACACAGTGCTGAAGTGGGAGGGGTAGTATGTGGATTTGTTCAATTAGAGATTTTTATGGTATTTTGTGCTTGGGGCCACAACTTCTGCCACAGGGGTCTGGATGCCAAGAGTAAAGTGTGTGAAGTCTCACATTCAGGTAAATATTACCTGGATGAGGGTGTCCCAAACTTCCCTGGCACGTAGGTCAATGGGCACAGCCTCAGTGGGACCTCTGGTTGGGCATGGTGTGCTGGCTGATTGTAATTTTCCTGCTCCTCCTCCGAGGAGAAGGACAATGAGCACTCATCACCATATTCTTGTGCCAGTTCCATTCCTCTCTATCACCAAGTTATGTGGAGTGCCCTTGAAGGGGCCTCATGGATGACATCCTCCAGACCAGACAAGGCACTGGAAAATAATTTTCATAAGGCCTATGGCTGTTCAATGGTTGCCATGGTTGATAAATGGTGATGGTTGCAGCTTTTGTGGGGCTCCATGTTGGGAATCTGCACTTGTGTCATAAGCCATGTCTTCAGCAGATACCCCTTCTCACCCAGCAGTTATCCATGAAGGCTGTCTGGTGACCTGAACAGCTGAGGCAGCTATCTCAGTACAAAGGAATCATGGCAGCTGCCTGGAAACCTTGCACACACTTGCAGGGTATTTTTGTGGTGTTTGCACACCAGCTGCATGCTAAAGGAATGGAAGCCCTTTCTGTTTACAAATACACCTGGCTGGTCTGGTGGTGCCTTAATGGCCACAATGGTACAGCCCATCACCCCCTGCAGTGGAGGGCCCCTGCCATGGAAATGAAGCTGACATGGATGCCTAGCATTTGGTTGATGTGGTCTGCTATCCTTGCATACGAAGCTTTCCATCATAAGTGATGCAATTATGGGCAACAGATTGTGAGGGGGAGATTCTGCAGATGTCCGCTGCCACCTTTAGAATGATCCAGGTGCAAAGAAATTTAACGCCACAGTCACTTTCACTGCCACAGGCAATAGGTGACCACACGCTCCTTGTGATGTCAATTCATCCCCCAAGAGGCCACTGAGGTCTGCGACCACATGGTGCGACAGGGGCACTGATGCTCCAATAGGTTAAAGAAGCTGTCCCTTTGCCTACATACTCTGTGTTGATGATAGAGCCTTCTATCTCCTGGCCCTCAGCCATTGCCTCTGCATCATTCAGCTGCATTGGGGTGCATAGCTTGCTACAGCTGTTGTTCCTCATCCAGGTGGTGCTCCTCCCCCAGTGGCTACCAATGTGCCTCACACTCAAACTCCCCATCTGTGGATCCAGCCTCAGAACAGGTGGCACTCGCATCACTGTTAGCCTCAAAAGCACATATGCCTCTACCCCTGTTGACTTGGCAAGGTATTCTGTAGGCAGCTTCAGCAATTATCTATCTGTAACAATTTTAGCAGCAGCAGCAGTTTCACTGAGCTTCTTCCTATGTTTGACCTCAGCCTTACCAATTTCAGCCTTTATAGCCCTGCGTGCCTGTTAGCTCCAGGCCTCAATGACTTCCTGCTAGGCTCTCACAGAATTGTTACGGTGTAGAAGAAGGCCAATTGGCTCATCATGTCTGCACCAGCTCTCTGAGCATTTTAACTTAGTGCCAATCTCCTGCCTTTTCCCTGTAACCCTGTACATTGTTTCTATTTAAATAATCATTCAATGCCCTTGAATGCCTCAATTGAACCTGCCTCTACCACACTTCCAGGCAATGCATTATAAACCTTAATGACTCGCTGTGTGGAAAATGTTTTTCTCATGTCACATTTGCTTCCTTTGGAAAAACACTTTAAAACTGTGCCCTCTAGTTCTCAATCCATTTACGAGTGGGAACAGTTCCTCCCTATCTGCTCTGTCCAGACCCTTCAGGATTTTGAAAACTTCTTTCAAGTCTCCTCTTAGCCTTCTCTCCAAGGAAAACAATCCCAACTTCTCCAATCTTTCCTCATATCTGAAGTCTCATCCCTGGAACCATTCTTGTAAACCTCTTCTGCACTCTCTCCAATGCGTTCACATTCTTCCCATAGTGTGGTGCCCAGGACTGTACACGATACTCCAGCTGAGGTCTAACGAGTGTCTTGTATAAATTCAGCAAAACCTCCTTGTTCTTGTACTCTATGCCCCTATTAATGAAGCCTAGAATACTGTATGCTTTAGGAACAGCTCTCTACCTGTCTCGTCACCTTTAATGACTTATATACATATGCACCCAAGTCTTTTTGCTCCTGCACACTCTTTAGAATAGTATCCTTTATTTTATACTGTGTCCCCATGTTCTTTGTACCAAAGTGTATAACCTCACTTCTCCACATTGAACTTCATCTGCCACCTATCTGCCCACTCTACCAATGTGTCAGTGTCCTTTTGAAGTTCTACACTGTCCTCCTCACAGTTTACAATTCTCCCAAGTTTTGTGTCATCCGCAAACTTTGAAATCATCTCCTGCACACCAAGATCTAGATCATTTATTTATTTATATCCCAATACCGACCCCTGGGGAGTTCCACTGCAAACCTTCTTCCAGCCTGAAAAATACCCATTAACCCATCACTCTGTTTCCTATCCCTCAGCCAATTTTGTATCCTCTCAACTCCTATGAGTTGACTGTGACCCGCTAGTTAAATTCCATTTCCTGGAAAAAGTCCTGTTAATTGCTGCTTAAATAACCTTAATTGGCTTCTGGCAACTGCTTCGTGCATTCACAACATGGCAGTCAGCCCTCTTCCAACCCACCCACTGGGGAAAAGTGGCCTGAGGTGGGAAGACAACTGGCCTGGAGCATGTTTTTCAAATTTCTCCCCACCCTCACTCCAAGCCTGCCATTAAGGGCCTAGGAAAACTCCACCCAAGGACATAGCGACTTGTGGAATATTGCTACCTTGGTCAATCCATACTGTACTTACAAGAATGCAGATTTCTCATCATTTGGCTTGATGCAGCGTACATAGTGTGGTGTTGTAGCATTCAGGGTCTCCATGAGTAGATGCAGTGAGTTACGAAACTGAAGGGGAAGAAACAGAGTTTTTACAGAAGGCACACATGCACACACACGAGCAGTATTCAACACTCGGATGGGGAAAGAAAGGGAGAGAAGCCAATTTAACATGGTATTAGCTGTGCTGCGGCAACAGGAAGTAACAGGATCCTTCTCAGCTTCATCATTTGAGTGGTAAGCTGGTGGAGCAAAAGGCCCCCCTGCTCTAAAATCACCCCACTCTTCTTTTCCATTGGAGGAAAAAAAGCAAGTTAACAGAGTCTCGATGTCACTCCCCTTGGAAACATCAGAACTTCCTGTTGAATATAGGATGTGGGGGCTATAGATAAGGTCTTAAGTTATTCAAGTCAATAAGGCATCCAAAAGGTTGCAGAACTCCTAAAGCTTGAATTGGAGCACTGTAGACGGCCAAAGACAGACACAGACCAGAATAGGTATAGGCTGCAGAATTAAGCTGGTACACAACGGGGATCACTGGTTTGTATTTGCAGACAGAAAGGAGGTATTCAGAAAAATGTTCACTTAATCCCCTTTTTGGTTTCCTCAATGAAGAGGAATCTACAGCATGAGCAGAAAATACAATGGCTTAGGTTAGAGGAAGTACATGTAAACTGCTGCCAGGAGGCCTGGATAGTGGTGTGGGAGGAGGTGAATGGGTAGCATTGCATTTCCTGTGCTTCCGCAGGTATGTATCAGCTAAAGCGCAAGCAGTAGGAGTGGTGTAAGTGAAATAAGGTGTGATGAATGGTTCCGTCAGAACCAGAATGGTAAGATACAAATGGTGATGGAACAATTAGAGGTGGCATAAATGATCTGTCAAATTCAGAAGGTAGTGTGGGAGGGGGTCCGGGGGTAAAGGGGAAAGAGAAGATGAGGACAAGGGGATTCTATAAAGGTTGTGAGAAAGGGAAGGGGTGAGTACACAAGCATGGACAACAGAATGGAATAAAAATAAAGGGCTGTTTTGAGTCCAATGTGACTTCTTCAGAATCCAGGTTCTGAAGAAGAGTCATACAGACTCGAAGCATTAACTCTGTTTCTCTCTCTCTCCATAGATGTTTCTTTCTCTCCACAGGTGCTGCCAGGCCTAGTGGGGTTTTCTGGCACTTTTTATTTTACTTCAGATCTCCAGCATCCACAGTATTTTGCTTTTATGACAATAGAATGGACCTGGCTAAGGGTTTTGTCCACTACAGTGGAATGCATTTGTTGGCTAAATAAAGTAGAAACCTCTGCTACTCTAGACATCCAAGTCTAATACTTACTTGTGACTAATGGTTTGATCTAGGCCTTCATGTGAGGGGCTTGGGCTGAGTCCCAATTCAGGGTACTCAGTGATAGACTGGGTCACTCCCTCCCTAGAACTGCGTCCCTTTATTTGTCATAAATCCACCTAACAATTTGGTTCCTAGTTTGCATGCTTATGCCAGAGAAAGCCTTTCCAGTGTGTACCTAGGAGTTATAAACACTAAAGCAAAAGGTTCTGCATGCCACAGGTGAACCTTGTGATAGGGGAAGACAGGAGCATATCTTGCATCGAAGAAAGAAAATCAACTCTCTAGGATGGCGAAAATTGGCAAAAAAAAAAGTCGAGTTTCCTTCTGTTACATCTTGTTGCTGATCAAGAAAATCAGTGCTTGGGAGGGAAAGGGGACATAATAAAACATGTACCTGATGTCCAACGGTTTTCTTGTGCTCTTTATTGGGTACTTTCATGGCAGGTTTGAGTGGTCGAACGTTTATTTTTGAAGTTTTCATCTTTATGTTGGAAGTAGCAGGTTCCTTCTCATCCTGGAACAGATCGGCCACCAGCTGATACTGAAACCAAAAGAAAAGGAGACAATTGGTGGGGTGGGGTGGGGAAATCAAGTTGTACAGAACTAATAGTTGAAGAGATTCCTCCCTCCCCCAAGTAAAAAGATCACTTTTGCTTCACTTTCTCTCCCAGGAATGTTAGGAAATTCTACAGCTGTTGACAACCCTTCAAGCCTCTAATCCAAATCAATTATTCTTCGTGTCAGAGTCCACACAATAAATGCTCAGAGGGAAGGGTGGGGGTGGTGCCACAGTCAAATCTAATTCTGTCCTCACCCAACATCCACACATGCATTGTCCACCATCAACAACTAGATCAGGCAGAAGAACTAGAGGCAGTCTCATTATAGCCTTGCTCCAAACATGGATAAATGAGTCGAATTCCACAGGTAAAGTGAGTGACTATCCTCAATATCAAGGCAGCATTTCACCGAGCGTGGCAGCAAGGAGCCCTAGCAAAATTCGAGTCAATGGGAATCGGGGCTAAACTCTCCACTAGTTGGAGGCTCTCACAGCACAAAAAAAAAGCTGGTTATGGTTGTTGGAGATCAATCATTTCAGCCCCAGGGCATTACTGCAGGATTTCCTCAGGCTAGTGTCCTAGGCACAAGCATCATCAGCTGCTTTATCAAAGACCTTCCTTCCAAAATAAAGAAAGAAATGGGGATGTTCATTGATAAGTGCACAGTGTTCAATACCATTCGTGGCTCCTCATATACTGAGGCAGTCCATGTTCACATGCAACAAGACCTGGACATCATTCAGGCTTGGGCTGATATGTGGCATGAATGTTAGGTGTCACTTAAGTGCAAGGTAATGACCATCCCCAATAAGAGAGAATCTAAAATCATCCCTTAATGTTCAACAGCACTACTATTGCTGTATTACCCACTATCAACATCCTGGGGGTTAACTAGCCCCATAAATACTGTGGTTACAAGAGCAGGCCAGAGGGTGGGAATTCTGATGAGTAAGTCACCTCCTGACTCCCTAAAACCAATCCACCATCTACAAGGCACAAGTCAGGAGTGTGGTGGAATACTCTCCACTTGCCTGGATGAGTGCGACTCCAACAATACTAAAGAAGCTCGACACAATCCACAACAAAGCAGCCCGTTTGATTGACACCTCCATCCACCACCTTAAACATTTACTCCCTCCACCACTGGCACATAGTAGCAGCAGTGTGTACTATCTGTTGCAACAACTCACCAAGGCTCAGTCTACAGCACCTTCCAAACTCATGACCTCTACCACCTCGGAGAACAAGGGCAGCAGAACCATGGAAGCACCACTGCCTACAACTTCCTCTCCAACCTTCACACCATCTGGAATTGGAATTAAATTGCCATTCCTTCACTGCCGCTGAGTCAAAAACGTAGAACCACCTTCCGAATGGCACTGTGGGTGTACCCACATGACTGCAGCAGTTCTAGAAGACAGCTCATCATAACCTTCTCAAGGGCGATTAGGGTTGACAACAAATGCTGGCCTAGCCAGCGACACTGACATCCCACTAAAGAACATTAAAATTTAAGAAAAACTTATTTAGGCAATGAGTGGTTAGGATTTAGAATACACTGCCTGATAGGGTGGTGGATATTAATTCAATAGGGTATTGGATAAGTAGCTGGAGAAAGAAAAATGTAGGGATATGGGAAAAGAGGAGATCAGGTCTACTTGGATTACTCTTCAACAGCTAGTGCATTTGATGGGCTGAGTGGTTTCCTTCTCATCTTATGTGCATAGTTTTCTATGATTCTAGGCACAGGAACTGATTGTTTTTCCTCTTGAGGGTTACCAGGTCTAATTGTCCTACTGTTTGGTCAGTACCACAGCATGCAGTGGATTTATTCTCTGAGCCTTTCAAGAAAGCAGGGAAGAACTTTTCTTCCTCACTTCAGTGAAGCAGAATAATAAAGCAGAGTATGCTGCATTTATGGGAGGGACACATTTCCACAATTGAACTCAGCTGGAACGGTGCGACAAGAGTTCCAAAAATCTGCAATTTACTTCACCTGCTGCCACTTACACAGAGCAGTCCATTCGTGATCAATGTAGCGCTGAATAAATAATAGCTTCGTCTCTGCTGAAGTGAAAGGATGAATATGTTATACTATCTTCCCATAGAGACCTCAAAGTATAAACAAGCTTTCTGTTTAAATGCCAACTCTTCATTTTTTGATTTCTTTTAAAAGAAGTCGTTATTTGTAACTGATATAGGAGGAAAATCCTGACAAATGGCTTGTGGGAAATCAACTCACTAATGCAGACTGGTCAACTGACAGAAAAGGTTATTGAACCAGCTGCCAGCAGTTGATAAAAAGCCTTAGGGATGGATTCACATAATGGATTATGGTGGATTCATTTAGCTTTATTGGGAGGCTAATAGACTTCATGAAAAATCTTCATGAGATCTTTTCTTCACTTAAGAAACAAAATGGTTTCCAACAACTGAACTTAAAAGGAATTCACCCTTATAACAATGTTTTTTCCCCAAAAGGGAACACTTCTCACAGCTATATTATTAAAGCATCAAGCAATGAGTATCTGTTTTCTTTTCTCTACAGGGTTATCTCAAGTTATTTATAGCTGACCCATCACGACCTGAAGTAATTAAATTTCAACAATAAATTGAAGAGAATACAAAAGACGCATAAGTCACAGAGAAGCTCTGCCAATGCCCTTAGTGGCGAGGTAGCCAGACTTATAGATTTGGAAGATCCAAAATTAAACCCCTGGTCTCTGCCAAGATTGGGATCAGATGGGGCAGCAACTGAATGCACCGAACATGCCACTCAGGTTCCCACTCATTATTGTTTTCTAGTTGACTTTGCTGGATAGTGCACTTGTAAATATATGGATGAGAACAAAGTCGAAATTATCTGTTATACCTCCTCATTTCCCCACTCTCTCCTTACAACCTGCTGCCATGATCAAATAGCCTATCAGCATTCACTATCCAGCACTCGCTAAATCTTTCAGGAAAGAGACAGGAGCATCGCTGGTACCTACAAAATTATACCCATGTGAGGCAGTGCTCTCAAGGAATCAATCATGGGGAAAGCTCAGCACACAAAGAAACTTCCTTTGTGCCATGTATAGCAACAGCCAACCATCAGTAACACCCACAGTGTGACTGAAAATACCCAAGCCAAGAAGACACCATTTATTTTATCCACCGAGTTATGGAGTGAGAGGTTGAATGTTATGATTTTACAATAAATTGGACGTTTGGTCTCCTAATCCTGCTGGTTTCCTCTCTATCCAAGTTGTCTTCCAGCCAACTCAACTGACTACTACCATTATCTCTACACATTGAAGATTATATCTTGGAAAATGGAGAGTTTGGCAACCACGCATAGCTTCAGTATACAAAATGACACCCCCTGGTAGTTAGGAGCAGCACTTCAGTTGTAATAATTGCTTATGTAAGGATATTGCATTGTCTGATGGAAATTTACAACTAGGAATATGGTGCAACTGAGTAGTGCCAATAAGATCAATCCTGGATTCATATTCAGACCAGATTTGGGAACCAAGTCTGAGTATTCACTATTATATGCTGCTTAAACAAAACTGCCCTATATATAGTGTTTGGGGGCAGGATTTTTCATTTGGCGTGCGGGGGGCAGGCCTGGCACACCGATGTGTAAAATGACATGCGATGATGTCGGGTGTGCGTCCCGATGTCATCGCACTGTCTCACAATGTTTCGTTCAGTGGGTGCGTGCCGGTGTCGGAGTCACATGAGGGGACGTTTAGTTAAATTTCCTCTCCATTTATTTAATTATTTCAATATTGATTCAATCTCCCTGAGGCAGCTCCGTGCCTCAGGGAGGTTGAAGAGCTCCTTCACGCGCATGCGCGAATGAGCGCTGGCCCCGACTTTCGCCCCTCCCCCCACCTGCACAGGTAGCGCTGAGCGCAACGGCTCTCATATTACGCTGGGTGGGCCTTAATTGGACCATCCACGTAAAATGGCGGCGCAGAGCTGATCACAGGTGGCAATTGGCTCTGCGACTGCCCCCGCCCGCTCCTGCTGAGCCCACCCATGAACTGAATAATTCTGGCCTGGGAGTTGCAACTTTGTGAAAGGAAAACAAAATGCCTGCCATTGTTCACAAAGTAGTCAGTTATTGTTTAATGCTCCATAGTTATATTGTAGAAAAAAAATCTACACATGCCAACCTAAATTAGCAAATTCAATAAATGTCTAGATTGGGGTGGACACCACCCCAATCGCACACTCTCAAAATAGGCAAAGCTGCTTACGGGAGGCCACCAGAAGCTAAAGCAGTGGTGATCCTATTCTAACATTGACTCCACTGATAAATTTTCAGCAATCATGCCATTCACAGTCGTCAGGTTCTACGCGAGAAAAGGTTCTAACATGTGCTACATATATCAAATTGTAAACTTGATTGCAGAGAACACGATTGCAATCCTATTCCACATTGCGCACATATCCATGCCAGTCTACAAGATTCAGAAAAGCCAATGAACATCTCCAAAAAACTTGATACAAACCCCTTTTTTTATTCATATGGCTGGGGAGGCAGTGATAGTTCAATGGCAAGGTTAACAATCCATTCAAAGGCTTCACCTGACACAATGTGAATGTTTGTGATGTTACCAGGAATGGATCCCTCAGGGCAAACCAAACCCCAGCCACCAGGCTCCTGATTCAAGCAATAAAAACAAACTGGAAAATGCAAACTCTGATCACTCAAAAAGTGAGGTAAAGCTGCCACAAATAAAAGGCCTATGACCAAGGCAATTGCCCAAGTTTAATTGGTTTTTATTACATTGGATTTCAGGATTTTAAATGTAGCGTTTTGAGTTCACATTCCGCAACTCTGTTTCTTTTTCTCCAGAAACTGTAACATGTAACATGACTTAAGCTGCATCTGTACAGATCAGTTGAATCATAGGGGAAAAAAAAACTGAAGTATAAATTTGTAATGTAATTTGCAATGGTGGATTTAGAAATTTCTGAAGGGAAAAATAAGCTCTGATGTTGCAAAATATTATTTTGGTGAGTCTACAAGTGTGCCCTCCAGGAAAACTTTGGGTTTTTAAAATATTTTTTGAGTCATTTTCATGTACTTTGATTCAGCATTTGAAGCCAAAAAATTATTTGGAATGGTTTTATTTGAATAAAAATAGTTGTCCTGTATCACAGCTGATTTTTACAACATCAGAAGGTAATAGTCAGTGATTAAAACTTGGCATGTCCACATGTATCATAGCAAGAGCCATCCCCACTTTTGGAATAGATTTTCAGTGTTTCTAGACTCCATTCAAGCTATTTGCATAGAGACGGCAAAGAAAACTCAGCTAATTTCATGATTACTTATACGACTGAATTATTTCTTATGTTTCACTACTTCCTAGCCAGGAATTCTGCTTGTACACCATCCACACAAGGTACTGCAACAAAGTAGTTTTAAAATTAGGGCTACACAAATGACTGCAAGCTACCAACTTGATATGATTTGTACAGGTAAGCAGTTAGAAAACAAATCTCTTCACCCACGACGTCAATAAGCAACTTCCATGGGTTTCCTAGGATTACGAAAATGATCGATGACATTGATTTTGCAGTAGGGCCTATTTACTTCAGCCATGAATTTATCAGAGTTGATCTTAATTTTACCCTCATTGAATAATTATGTAATCTACCTGTTCCCCTTTTTAATTGATTATTTTCTACTTTCATCATCTGATTTAACCATCTTTCAGCGGTTTTCATCAAGCTGGGAGCAATTCAGAAATTGAACATTTGGATCATTAACTACAGAGGTCGTCAACCCACATTCGAGGCTATAACAAAGAACAAATAATTTAAATCACAAGAACAGCTGAAAGAATTTGGGCTTTTCTCTTCAAAAGAAAAAGGTACTTCAAGCTGCCCCAATAGAACTTTCCAAGAATATCAATGGAATTGACAAAATTGATCCATACAGATTGTTCATTTATGATGACAGAAAATCCCAAAGGGCACGGGTAAAAATGAGCAAAGATGCACCATCAAGTCAGGTAGAACTATTTTATCCATCCACTAGCCTGAACATCCACCCCCGCCACAGGTGCACTTTGAATGCAGTGTCTGTTTTGATCTGGAAAGCCAATTGGTGAAGGGTAATACCGGACCCAATCTTTACTCAGTCTTACTTTTTTTTAAAAAACAGAGTGAAACGTTACAAGCATACATCTCCTAACTCAACCACACCACAGTTTCAATGATTGTCTCTTTATGTGTGCTCAAGTGAAACCCCACCCTCTACGTGAATATAATTTAACACAATTGATAAACTATTAACAGTGTGTACTATCTACAGAATGCACTGTAGATTCACAGTAAAAGATTATATCACATCAAACCGAATCAAGAATTATGTTAATCAAACAAAGGCATTGAGGAACTATTAGTACGTTGAACATGACAAGGACAATTACGCAATTACATTGCTGGAGGGACTTCAGTGATTTGAATGGGGGTCAGCAGCAGGAAATTACCTGAGTGAAAACATCTCTGGGGCATATGTGCAAAAGAGCCCAATTAATGGAAATTTATAACATTAAAATACCGAGAAAAATGAATATATTTTTAAGTTATATTTTCCACCTGTCCTCCTGCCCAGTTTATATTTTCATTTAACCTCTAAATTTATGACCCTCTGTACATTCCCTGCTGCATTTAAAATCTATGAAAATATTAAATTAACACTCATTCTACAGCACCTGCATCATTACATTGAACAGAAGTGAATGACAATGACATAACATTAAGGCAGGCTTGTCCAATCTTTCTACTCGACGGGAGGGGGCACATTTGCATATTTTTCTCACTCATGGGGCCGATGAGCTAATTTCAGAAAGATAAGCCAGAATTTTCCCATTGGCGATTTGGGGGCGGGGCCCGCTCGCCGACAGGAAAATGACGCGGGATGACGTCAGGGAGGAAGCCCCGACGTCATCCCGGTCCCTTTAAATGGTTAGGAAGGCGGGCGGACAGCAAAACCAGCTGTCCACCTGCCGACCTGTCAATGGCCAATTGAGGCCATTGACAGGGTCATTAAGATAATTAAAGACCCTGACCGTCCAACCTTAAGGCTGGCGGGCATGCCAGGAGCCCCAGTGGGCTTCTGATAATACATGAAACCTCATCCACTGGCGGGATGAGGTTTCATGTTCGTTTTTAAAAACTTTAATAAAGTTTATGTGAGATTTATTAACATGTCCCATCTCGTGTGACATTGTCACATGAGGGGGACATGTTAATAATTTTTTTATTTTTCTATTTTTCATGATTTTTAAGTTGTCACGAATCTCCCTGAGACAGCACCTAGTCTCAGGGAGCAGTGCGCTCTTTCACGCGCATGCGCAAAAGACCACACTTTGACAGTTGGGGATTCCCTCCCCTCCCCTGCACAGGAAGCGCATGGCGCATAGCACTTCCCGTCGGGCAGGTCGCTGGGTGGGCCTTAATTGGCCCGCACACTTAAAATGGCGATGGGCCCCGTTTCGGCGGCGGGGGTCGGCCGTCCGCACGCCACCGAGCCAATGGGGCCGGCCGCCATCCGAGGGCAAAATTCTGCCCATAAGGTTTGGCACAACAATAAACTGAATTTCAAAATAATGTTGGGTTCTAAGGAAATAAATCATTGCTGAGCAATTGTACAGCAATGTCATAGCAATAAATTGTTAATTAAAAAAAGAGTAATTAATAAAAATGACCAGAGTGTGAGAAGGTCAGAGTGTTGTGTCTGGCTCACTCCCAGTCTCAGGATGCTCACTCGCTCACCCTCACCCATTGTGAGTGGGTGCTTGTGTATGTGTTGGTGTGTGGTGTTGAAAGAGTGAGAAACCTGAAACTATGCGCAAGGCAGACTCGCACTCTGCCCCCCCACAAACTCAGTCTCTCGCGCACACCCCACAAACACTCAGTTTCTCGTACTATCCCCCCACACACTCAATCTGTCACGCTCCCTCCGCGCACACACAGTTGCACTCTCCCCCCAGACACTCAGTCTCCCGCACTCACCCCCACACATTCTCTCACTTTCCCCCACACACACACACATTCACTCTCTCATTTCCCCCTCTACAAACACGCCGTCTCACTCCACCCACCCCCACAACCCACACTCTCAATCTGCACGCCCCCGGGCCCCATCACCCCTACAGACAGACACACACACACTCACCAGGGCACCGTCTCCTCCTCGGGCCTGCCAAAACTGCACCATCCACAGGCCCGATGCAACTGCACTCGCTCACCACCACCCCACATCGGGGCCCGATGCGATTTCACCTTCCACGGGATAGATGAGAATTTGACCCCCTCCCCCACCCCGGGCTCACATCGACTTCACCCTCCCAGGTCGCCAAAACTTCGCCCTCCAGGGGCCAAATCTACCTGGCTCTCCGGCCACCAGCCCCACCATACCTTCACTTCCCTCGGCCTGGCAGCAATCAGCACACTCGCCAATGCCGATGTCCACCACTCCTCCAGTCAGAGACTTTTTATTTCCCTATTTGCTGCTGATTAGTGAGTCTATCAGCAGCAAACGCAGGAGGGAAGCTTTCTCTGATTGGAGGAGCAGCTCCATACATTATTAGCGGAGGCAATGGTGTAGTGGTATTGTCGCTGGACTAGTAATCCAGAGATCCAAGTAGTGCCCAGGTTCAAATCCCGCCACGAAAGATGGCAGAATTTGAATTCAATTAAAAAATCTGGAGTTAAAAAGTCTAATGATGACCATGAAACGATTGTTGTAAAAACCCATCTGGCTCACTAATGTCCTTTAGGGAAGGAAATCTGCCATCCTTACCTGGTCTGACCTACACGTGACTCCAGCCCCACAGCAATGCAGTTGACTCTTACATGTCCTCTGAACAAGGGCAGTTAGGGTTGGGAAATAAATGCTGGCCTAGCCAGCGATACCCACATCCTCTGAATGAATTTTTTAAAAAAATCTTCCACTGAAACTCACCCTGTTTTACCAGAATTTTGAAAACTGGCCCTGGGGCCACATAGAGGGGCTTCGTGGGCCAGATCCGGCCCACAGGCCATACGTTGGACAAGCCTGCATTAATGTAATCAAGGAAACATATGTGGGCATATAAATTTGATACAAAAAAACCATGTGCCAGTAGCATGTATTGTGGACATCAGTCATTTTTCCATATTGAATAATTATGTAATCTATGCACTCTCCTCCTTTGGAACGGATTTATTTTCTATTTTCATTTCTGATCAATCATCATGCAAACAAAACAAAATACATACAAAATCATTCTCCCCCACCCCCAAAAAAAGACTTGTCCTAATGACTTTGCTGCAAAGTCAATATCTTCAGGATACAGATCTCAATCACAGCATTATATACACTAAAAATGTACAAAATAAACATATGAAAAGCTAACTAAATTTAGCATCTCATTACTTCTCAACAAATCATTTCAGAGCACTTTGCATAAAACATATTACACTTTTGAATGGCAGTGACTTTTGTTATGTAGCCAAACAGAGCAGCCATTTTGGTGTACACCAAATCCCACTATTTGCAATAAATTCACAGACTAGTTAATCTGCATTTTTATTTCAGCAGTCTAAAAACTGTAATGAATGATCATCCCACATGTATCAAGGCATATAGACTGGATAAAGAAGGACCTATTTCTATTATCAGGAAGGTCAATAACCAGGGGCATAGACTTAAAGTAATTTGTGGAAAGATTAGAGGGGAGTTGAGGAGTGATTTTTTCATGCAAAGGATGGTAGGGTCTGGAACTCACTGCCCGAAAGGGTGCTAGAGGTAGAGACACTCATCACATTTAAATAATATTTAGATATGCACTGTGCTGTAAATTACAGGAGTATGGACCAAGAGTGGAAGGTGGGATCAGACTGGATAGCTCTTTTTCAGCCAGTATGGACACGATGGGCCGAAAAGCCTCCTTCTGGGCTGAAAATCTATGTTCCTTTCCATGTTCTAAAATATTTTAATCTGCCTCTGTTGACAGCTTTTACATGTGCCACCAAGATTAACACTGGGAGATAGGAGGGCAAACCCAAGAGAAAAAACTCCATGTAAACTGATCAGTACCATCCTCAGTGCTTTCAATTCAGTACAACTGTGATTCCTGACTTCTCCTTCCTCCTCATGGTGAATCCGATTTCCCTAGCTATAACATTCCCATGGTGAGAGCAAGAGTCAGCAGCAAAGCATTGAGCCCCTTACCCAGTCTAAACTTCCAGACCCAAGCTCCATCACACCCCATTAACATAACCAGCTGCTCCTAATGGAAAGGGCATGCATGTAGCAACAAATGAGAACAGAATCATGCTCCAAAGGTGAAAAACGCATAAACAACAGATGTCCAGGATCACACTCAAGTACCTCTTGAGTGAGGTTTAGGGGAGGCATCCAGAGAACTACTTAATGTTTTCAGGAGGGGAACAGAGGAAATAGGATTGAGCAATTTATTTTAGACTGTGGTAGTTATTGTAGGAAAGATAACTTCCCACTTTGCCTTGAGGCAAATTGCAGCAGTTAATTCATGATGCTGAGCACTTAAAACGTGAAGCAGCTGTGAAATAAATGCTTCTCTCGGATCACTGGATTTTCCTGGATTGCAAGTTTCCAAACTGTATTCCAAGTGGGAATACATACATGGAAAGAATTAAGTTGGTTGAACGCTACAACTGGCATTGTTTGGGAACATGCCTAATCTGGAGCAGGCTGCATCAGCCTTGGATTACTGTGCAGATGTAAAGTAAATGCATTCTGAGCTGTGCCATCATACCTTGCTGGCCTTCAGTATGTTGATCTGCTCCTCGTGCACTGTGTCTCTGTTTTTCTCCAGGAATCCATCACACTGGTACTCCACCTGCAGAAGAGAATAACAGACACATTCTGTTAGGAGGCAACAACCACTAGATAACTAACCTACAGAAATGCATTTATATTAAGCTACTTTTACAAGTGTATGTAAGAGTTAATTTGTCACAAACATGTGGAAGATATCACTGAACAGAGTTTTTAAAAAGGTACAATGGTTTGGTTAGTAAATGCTCGGTACACTGCAGGGAGATCAACACACCTGATTCCTATTGAAAGTGCAAGGGCAGGGCTGGAATCAGCTATGATGCTTTTCACAGTCAAATAGTCTGCGCAGACAAAGAAACCTGCCAATGCCCATTGAATTGCACCAAGCACGAGCTGCTGCTTGAGACATGAAAACAACAGAGGGAGAAAGATGGAGAAAGCACATGATGCATGTGTGTTCATTTACAACATGTACACAGACATGTGCCACAGAATCACTGAGCACTGGAAGCAAGTCAGTAATCAGCCACAATGTGCAGATGTAAATTGGATTTCTGCACATCAGAAGGCTAATTTTCTCTCCACACACACACCTGTCAAATATTCTCCCATCATCCATTAAAAACACTGAACCAAGCTGGAATATGGTTCCCCAAGTACTTGACATCAGGTGCCAAAATTGATTTTGTCTCTCCCAAGACATCATGAGGCTAATTGAAACACACTTGCATATATCTCAGTATAACTGACTGAGATTGAACCTAGACCCACTTACATGTAGGCAATTACAAATGACCTTCACCATGCAATTCATAACGTACAATGACCTGGGAACCTAATGCCTTCTTGATCAATAAAGCTTAGTTCCATATGGGTAGTAGTGCATTTACCAACTGAACTCTAAGGGAAGTAGCAGCAAGTACTTTTCAAAACTGTAGTTATTCCATAATCTGTCAACATTTTTCAAAAATTTGGACGAGTAGCTCATCTATCTTTGTTAAGTCATTGAGGTGATTGTCTGAAAATTGTGCAAAGTTTGAAACTGCTACTAACTTCTCCAATGAGAAACAGAGTTGGAATCCTCTTACTGGTGATTCAGGACAAGCAGAAATTATGAACCATTTAACTAAGCTGATCCGAGCCACATTGGCTTCATTTGAAAATGTCCACCTCTTTAGAAAAAACTTTCAGGAAATGGAAAAATATTCCTGGTCACCAGGATAGTCATCAAGCACTAGAAGCAGTTCAGAGGTGGTTTACTAGATCAATACCTGGAATGGGTGGGTTGTCTTATGAGGAAAGGCTGGGCAGGTTAGGCTTGTATCTACTGGAGTTTAGAAGGGTAAGAGGTTATTTGATTGAAACATATAAGGTCCTGAGGGGACTTGGCAGGGTGAATGTGGAAAGGACATTTCTCTTGTGGGACAATCCAGAACTCGGGGTCACTGGTTCAAAATAAGGGGTCACCCATTTAGGGCAGAGATGTGGAAAACATTTTTTCTCCGAGGCATGCGAGACTTTAGAATTCTCTTCATCAAAAGATGGGTGAGTCGGGTCCTTTAATATCTTTAAGGCAGAGGTAGATACATTCTTGATAATGCAAGGGGGTGAAAAGTTATTGGGGGCAGGCAGGAATATGAGGTTAAAAATCAGATCAGCCACGATCTTATTGAATGGCAGAGCAGGCTTGAGGGCTGAGTGGCCTGCTCCTGCTCCTAATTCGTATGCTCACATGCGTGTTCAATCATTTTGCAGCGTGACCAGATAAAGGCCTTTAGGCACTTGTGGGTCGAAAGCCGTGAACTGTCAGTTTTATATATGTCAACTATCAGCATTTTGGAGCCACCGTCCATGTCAGCATTTCTGACAAAAATCAACATGGACCAGGCCAATCTTTGTTTATCCAAACATACCCAAGTCTTGCCGCTATTGGAAATTATCCCAGCAGTTACATAGATTGGCAGACATTCTTGCTAGGACAGTAATTCTTGTTTACAATATGCAGTCACCACAATCACTTCAAGAACTCAGGTTGAAGCAGTGTTGTTGGGAAAGAGAAGGGTGCATGAGGGGGAAAAGAATAGATAGCAACAAAGGGGAGAGAAACGGGAGAAAATGCCTAGTAATGAAGGAAAGGAGGTAACAGGAAACGTATGGCAATAAAGAATCACAGAATTTTAACAGCACAGGAGGTTATGTGGCCCATCATGTCTGCATCAGCTCTCCAAATGAGCATTATGACCTAATGCCATTGCCCTGCCTTTTCCCTGTACCCCTGCACATTGTTTATATTCAAATAATCATCTAAAACCCTCTTGAATGCCTCGAATGAACCTGCCTCCACCACACTTCCAGGCAGTGCATTCCAGACCCAAAACACTCGTGTGAAAAAGTTTCTTCTCACATCACATTTGCTTCTTTTGCAAATCACTTTAAGTCTGTGCCCTCTCGTTCTTGATCCTTTTACAAGCGGGAACAGCTTCTCCCTATCTACTCTGTCCAGCCCCCTCATGATTTTGAACATCTTTATCAAATCTCCTCTAAGCTGCCTTCTCTCCAAGGAGAACAGTCCCAACCTCTCCAATCTATCTTCGTAACTGAAGTTTCCCATCCCTGGAACCATTCTTGTAAACCTCTTCTGCACTCTCTTCAATGTGTTCACATCCTACCTATACTGTGGCACCCAGAACTGTACACAATACTCCAGCTGAGGTCAAACGAGTATCTTATATAAATTCAGTATAACCATCTGCTCTTGTACTCTATGCCCCTATTAATAAAGCCAAAGATAGTATATGCTTTATTAACTGCTCTCTCCACCTGTCCTGCCACCTTTAATGACCCATGCACATATACACTCAGGCCTTTCTGCTCCTGTTTCTCAATTCAATTCTGAGGTAGTCACAGGGCCTCAGAATTGAAACAGTGAAAGGGGTCCTGGACTGGGTGAGTACAGATGAGGTACCTGGCTCTGGCTCTGGCTCAGATCTGGCTCATTTTTTGAAAATCCCAATATCACTTGTTCCTTTTTTTCTAAAGATTAATTTTCTTGGGGGAACAAGTCTGGAGACCACTTAAATAAGTATAACCAGTGTTGTGCTTGAAACATTTAGATTTCTCCTTCATGTTTTAATGCATTGTTTTTCTTTAAACTGCAATGCAAGTGGAGGAATGTTGGCTAAACTTACTGCTTAAGTTACAAACACAAAATAGTTATTGCATTTTGCATTTGACATGATATTTGACACGGCTTATAGTCATCTTCCTGAATTGTGAATTTTTAGGGAGATGGGCCAGTTTTTTCATGCTGTTGTCTGCCTTTGTTAGTTTTTCAGTGGTATGTTTGCAGTTTTCTTGCTCCTGGACATCAAGGCTGTTGAGGTGGTGGGGGTTAGGGTGTCAGTAATGAGGAAGGGCATTAAAAAGTGTCCAGTCATGATGCTCTGAGCATCATGAGTAGGGTGCAGGCCTGAGGGACTAGTGCTCTTCTCCTACCCAATATTTTCATATGTCTTATGTTTACAAAGACCGTGTTACATAACAATAATAGATGTAAGCAATAATGATATAGCAGAGCCTTTAATTTGGGATAAAGGCTAAAAATGCTGCAAAACTCAGGTTTGTCAGCATCTGTGAAGAGTGAAAAAGTTAACTTTCAGGTTAATGATCTGTCAGGCAGTTCTGATGAAAAGTCATTGACCTGAAACATTAACTCTGTCTCGCCACAGATACTGTCAGGCCTGCTGAGTGTTTCCAGCATTTTCAGTTTTTATTTCAGATTTGCAATATCCACAGTATTTTGCTGTCCTTTAATCTGGGATGTGGCCTCAGAAACCGAATAAATGAGTACAAATTAAGGAAATAAATCCACTTTCCACCAATCCACTTGGTTCCCAACTGTAGTAATTATGGTTTTATTTAGTGTGTAATGCACCTTTAAGAAGAATACTTGTTAGGCAAGATCACATGATCTGTGGTAACCAATAGGAGAGTAGTGCGGGCTACCTCAGGAGTCAGTGTAGAGATAGAGTTGGAATTGAAAGCACACATGTGGTTGCTGCTGAGTATATTGTAAATAAATTTAAAGTTTCCACCCAAGAAATGTCTGCAGATCAACTCTATCATTAATAGCACAACTCGGCCACCCTACAACACCAACAAAGTCAATCAATGCTATATTGATTAATCCCTTTGAAAGAAAGTGCTGGGTAAACATTTAAGAACAGCCTAAAGTCTATGTAACATAATCGTTCATATGTTGCTATAAACATGAAGGAGTCACCTGTGATATATAGCTGGTCAACTAGGGATGGGCAATAAATGCTGGCCCAGTCGGTGAAGCCCACATCCCGTGAACCAATAAAGAAAAAAACGTGGATTAATATTCTGAGTTCCACTCACTTCTCATTGGGATTTAGGGGTGAAATTACTCATAACTTCCAAGTTTACAGGTTTTACCTAGAGTTGCTTAACTCTCAAGTGATCAAATGAGTTGGATAAAGCTAAATTACATAGTTTGTGAAGGAATAGGGTTGAAGTACCAAATGGACTTTTGCATACGATGTTAATGTTCTTAGTGGATACAAGTTCCTTGCTGCTCATATGTTGGTCCTATCAATAATAATAATGTAAATAGCATTGTTTGGACTCTTCTTATACTGAGGTTTCAACTTTAATGTGTTTTACGAAGATCCTGCTGTTGAGTAACAATCGATTCTGAACCAAAGGAGGAAATGTTAGCATGGGTGACTGAAAACTTAGTCAGAGCAGTAGGTTTTAAAGATTCACCCAGAGAAGGACACTGGGGAGAGGCAGAGAGGTCCAGGGGAGGAACTCCAGAGCTTAGGGCCTCTGAGAGCGTAGCTGCCAATGGTGAGATGGAGGAAATAGGGGGATCCATAAGAGGCCAGAGTCAGAGGAACACTGAGTTCCTAGAGGCTTAGGGCTGCAGGAATGACAGAGATAGAGAGGGGCAGGCTGTGGAACGATTTTAAGGTGTGGTCGATTATTTTGCAATCGAGGCACTGGTGAATCAGGAGTCAATGTAGATCAGTGAGAACATGGGTGATAGGTGAACAGGGCTTTCAGCAAGTTAGGACTCAGACAGAGGAGTTTTAGATGATCTGAAATTTATAGCAGGTGAGAAACTGGGAAGGAGAGTATTGGAATAATTGATTCTGGATGTAAAAAAACCATGGGGCTGAATTTTCCCCCCGTTGTGGGGGGGAAGTTGATGGGCTGGCGCATACGGACGCGCTTCCGATCGGCGCCCCTGTTCAGAAGCGCGCCGCCATTTTACATGGGTGGGCCAATTAAGGCCCGCCCAGCGTGACGTCCGCACAGAAGCCACTATGTGATTCCTGTGCAGGCAGGGGGGGGAGGGGGGGGCATTCCCAAAATCGAGAGTGTGCTCTTTCGCGCATGCGCACAAAAGAGCGCACATCTCCCTGAGGCTAAGTGCTGCCTCAGGGAGATCCGCTCTAACTTTAAAAAAGACAAAAATAGAAAAATAAAAATAAAAATAAAAACTGCGCTCCCACCTTCCTGAAAATTTAAATCGGGCGCGGTGACGTTGGGAGCTCCCCCCGATGTCACCGCACATCATTTTACACGTCAGTGAGTGGACCCTGCCCCCGCTCGCTGACTTGTAAGGTTCTGCCCATGGTTTACTAGAATCTGGTTTCATTTTATTTTCCAATCATTATTTAATGCAGATTTAATTTCCCCTGTTTTATTTCTGGTTCTCCATTTTAACTCTTAAACTAAGGACTCTGAGTAAGTTTGCTGAGTATGCAGGGATATAAACCCCAATGTGTGGAATATTCACTGCATTGTTACTTACCTTATCAGCAAAATGTATAACAACAAAAGCAGTGTTGGACATTCGGGGTTTCTGAAAGTGTATGCTGCTTGAATGGCGGTCATAGAGCTTCTGCGCCCAGCTCTGGTCTGTCCCTTTTGGCATCTGAAAGGAGGTACAAAACCAATTTGACTTAATAGCTAATTAGATCTCACCGGAAAGAAAGCTTTTGGAAATGGCATCATGTTTATGTAACAGCAGGCAGAAAAGCAGTTTTAGTATATTTCCAGAACCGGTGACTAACAAAGATGGTCCCCTCTTTTCCAGATGAAAACAAGTCTGTTGACACATCAGGCTGGATGTAACGCTCCGCTGTCAACAGGTTTGAAGGCAGGAGGGCACGTTAAATCCAGCAGGGGGCCTGCCCATCAGTGGGCCAATTGAGAATTAATGTCCAATTAGTTGCCTCATCCCACGGCTGCCGGCATTTAACCAGCAATGCGAGAGGCCCACACCAAGCAGCCAGCCGGCAGGTTTCCCTGCAAGGACCGGTGGAGAGTGGGGACGTCTCTCCTTAATTGGCCCAAGTCCTGACAGCTTATCGCCCAGCGAGACGCCCAAACACCATCAGTTCTGATCCATCTCCGCACACTTTCTCCTGGCCTAAAGTGCTGGAGAGCTGCTGGCCTTTGATTGGCCCTGTCCCCGAGGGGCAGAAATCCCGCCTCCGGTCTATTAATGGCTATTTGGCCGTTAAGTGGCTGTGGGACAGCCATTCATTCCCTTGGGGGGCTCCCCCAGTACTTCTTAGCCAGGGGGGGTGGTGAGGTGGGGGAGGTGGGTGTGGGGACAGTGCGCCCAGTATTATTCAGCCCATCTTTTTTCCACGAATACAGCAGATCCCGTTTTCCTCTTTTTTCCTTGCCCCCCCCGCCCCCCGCCCCAGTGCAACTCGAGCATTGAACTTCAGACAAGCGCTGCACTTTTTACGGGGCTTAGCAATTTTAAATATTTAGGGTGAATGCCTGGGAAATAGCACTCGCTTTAAACCTAGGGAAAGCTAAGGTCATGTTGCGAATGCCTGCAGCAGCAGAAAGAAATAAATCCATTCTGTACGGTAGTTGCTGTTTCCCGCAAGCTCACACAAAAGTGAAGGCCTGTCACCACAACATATAAAATCACATTGTCCCTGCCATCCAGAGAGGCAGTCAGTAACTTCTACCGTCCATTTGCCAAGGGTGATCTTCTTTCCGTGCGACTGCCTGCCAGAATTGCAGTAAAATAATCTGCAAGACATTGCAGTCTCTCCTGCAACATGAACATAAAATTTAAATGTCCCTCCTCTTGTTTCAGCTTTGAGTGTGTGATTGGGCTTCCCCAGGAAATGCAACAGTGGTGAAGACCCAATGTATCAGGTCTATAGCTGTTTATCCTCTATTTACCGCAGAAACGGGTGCACACAGGACATTAGCCTGAATAGTATTGGCACTGCTGTTTCTTTAAAAATAGGAACATAGGATATAGGAACAGGAGTAGGCCATTCAGCCCCTTGAGCCTGCTCCGCCATTCAACTGGATCACAGCTGATCTTCTACCTCAGCGCCAGTTCCCCTCTCTATCCCCATATCCCTCGATGTCTTATTATCTAGAATAACATCAGTCTCTGTCTTGAACATACTCAGAGAAACCCTGTCAAGAGTTCCTCAACTGAACCAGGTCGTATATTAGAATAAATAAATTCCCTTGATTAAAACAGCAATCACCAGCAGAGCAGATTTAAAATCATCTTGTCGTTTTAAGAAATATAAATAGATACTATTGGAGCAGCTAAGGACAACAGTACCCCTTTTAAGGTCAAATTAATTTCTCCTTTTCCCAAAATGGCCTCTCTCATCCCCTGGCATCATTTTTTTCAAAAATTCATTTACAGGGTGTGGGCAACGCTAGCTAGGCCAAAATTATTACCCATCCCTAATTACCCTTGAGAAGGTGGTGGTGAGCTGCCTTCTTGAACCGCAGTCCACGTGGTGTAGGTACACCCCCACAGTGCTGTTAGGGAGGGTGTTCCAGGACTTTGACCCAGTGACAGTGAAGGAACGGCGATATATTTCCAAGTCAGGATGGTGAGTGGCTTGGAGGGGAACTTCCAGGTGGTGGTGTTCCCATGTGTCTCCTGCCCTTGGCAAAGAGAGAGGATGATCCCAGGCCTGCAACAATGCTATCTGCAACCAATCATGAGTAACTTACCCTTCTTGATGTCAATGACCTTCTTACTTTTCTGCCCTGCAGTCCCTCACAACTAAGAATGGGAACTCAGCAGCAAAGAGATTGAAGACACACATCAACATCCCACCCATTTGATCACAGAATCATTATAGCACAGAAGGCGGCCATTTGGCCTATCGTGGCTGTGCTGGCTCTCCTAAGGAGCAATTCACGTACTGCCACTTCTCTACCCTCTCCCTACATGCCTGCAAATTCCTCCCTTTCAGATATTTCTAAAATACAGAAAATGTAGAAAAATTGACAGCACAGAGGCCACTCTGCCCATCATGTCTGCGCTGGCCACAAAACAAGCCACCCAACCTAATCCCACTTTCCAGGTTACAGCACTTCAGGTGCATTTCCAGACACCTTTTAAATGAGTTAAGGGCTTCTGCCTCTACCGACCTTTCAGGAAGTGAGTTCCAGACCCCTACTACTTTCTGGGTGAAAAGATTTTTCCTCATCTCCCCTTTAATCCTTCTCACAATCATTTAAATCTATGCCTCCTAGTCACTGACCTCTCTGCCAAGGAAAACAGGTCCTTCCCATCCACTCTATCCAGGTTCCTCACAACCTTGTCAAATCTCAATCAAATCTCCCCTCAGCCTCCTCTGCTCCAAGGAAAACAACCCAGCCTATCCAATCTTTCCTCAGAGCTACAAGTTTCCAGTCCTGGCAACATCCTCGTAAACCTCCTCTCTCCAGTGCAATTACATCCTTTCTGTAATGAGGTGACCAGAACTGCACACAGTACTCAAGTTGTGGCCTAATTAGTGTTTTATATAGCCCCAGCATAACCTCCCAGCTCTTATATTCTATGCCTCAGCCAATAAGGAAAGGATTCCATATGCCTCCCTAGCCATCTTATCGATCTGCCCTGTTGCCTTCAGGGATCTGTGGACATGCACTCCAAGGTCCCTCACTTCCTCTACACCACTCAGTATCCTCCCATTTATTGCATATTCCTTTGCCTTGTCTGACATTCCCAACAGCATCACCTCACACTTCTCTGGGTTGAATTCCATTTGCCACTTTTCTGCCCACCTGGCCACTCCATTGACATCTTCCTGCAGTCTACAGCTTCCCTCCTCATGATCAACCAAGCGGTCAATATTTGTGTTGCCTACAAATGTCTTGATCATTCCACCTGCATTTAAGTCCAAATCATTAATATATACCACAAAAAGCAAGGGACCTAGTACTGAGCCCTGTAGAACCCCACTGCAAACAGCCTTCCAGCCGCAAAAGCACCCGCCAATAATTACCCTTTGTTTCTTGCTACTGAGCTAATTTTGTATCCAGCTTGCTACATTTTCCTGGATCCCATTGGCTTTTATATTTTTAACCAGTATGCCTTGTCAAAAGCTTTGCTAAAATCCATGTAGACCACATCAACTATACTATCCTCATCAATCCTCCTTGCTACTTCCTTAAAAAAATTCAGTCAAGTTAGTCAGACATGAACAAATTCATGCCGACTGTCCTTAATTACTCCACGCCTTTCTGAGAGACAGTTTATCCTGTCTCTCAGAACTGATTCCAATAATTTGCCCACTTCTAAGCTTAGACTGACTGGCATGTAATTATTCTTCCAATCCCTCGCTCCACTTTTAAATAAAGGTACAACATTCGCAGTCCTCCAATCCTCCAGCACCACATCTGCATCTAGTGAGGATTGGAAAATGATGGTCAGAGCATCCGTTATTTCCTTCTTGGCTTCTTTTAACAGCCTGGGATACATTTCATCCAGCCCTGGTGGCTCACCCACTTTCAAGGATGCTAATTCCCTTAATATTTCCTTTGATGTTCCAATGTGCTGTGTAGGTCACTCCAGGTTTAAGACTTCGAAAAAATATATAAATTTCCCAAACCGTTTTCGCAAAATCCCAAACAGTTACTCCCCTTTGCAGTCCCACAATCCAGCCAGCCTGCTTCTTGACCAGTCTAAATGCATGCTGATTCTTCCATCTCACTGAGAGGCAAAGCTATTGCACTCACCCATGTTGAGAAACTCATCTACCCTACTATGAAATCAGAGGAAAACTTATCATCTGATTGTTGTTCCTCAATTAAAAGAAAAGTATGCTGGGCAGCAATAAATTTGCAATAACACCTTTACCTTGCATTCTTCATCCAACAGGTCTAAAATGCCCAATTTAGCCTCAATAAGGTCAATGCAAGGTTGATTGTCATAGAAATCAATGAGAGTCCATGGTATTTGTTCCTTCATGTATTCCTCCTGTTCCAGTTTGAAGACATGCTGAAAAACATTGAAAGCACTCAACAAACAGTGGCTACATTCAAAAGACGTCTATTACTGGCAATCTTCATTTTGTTCAACCACCATTTAAAGAGGAATATTAGAGTCAAGGCAAATTCAAAGACCAAGTTAACCTGCTACGTTTAGAATTGAATGTCATCACGAGTAAAAGAAAGGGTGTGTGAGTATATAGTTCACTGGTCTCACCAGATTAAATTGCTGCTGCAGTTTTTCATTGGCATAGTTGATGCAAAACTGTTCAAAACTGTTGATTTCAAATGTTTCAAACCTGCAATACATCGGAAAAATAAACATTATTTCTACACATTGAGCAAATTGGTTTTAGTGGTAACATAATGGGGCTGGGGGGTAACTAGAACTATATTCCATAATTTG
Organism: Cetorhinus maximus; assembly: GCF_964194155.1. Taxonomy (NCBI): domain Eukaryota; kingdom Metazoa; phylum Chordata; class Chondrichthyes; order Lamniformes; family Cetorhinidae; genus Cetorhinus; species Cetorhinus maximus. The sequence goes on along the minus strand of NC_135879.1, from coordinate 211,053,444 downwards.
CTGGAGCAAGGCATCAAGCAAATCGGATTTGTTCCTGTGCCCTTCAGCTGCAAAACTTTTGCCCGGAAAGTTTTATAGTGGGAGAATCCAATGTCAAAACAGGTACTGGAAGCGGAAAGAAGAAAAGAAAGATTGGATTTGGGAGAGAGAAAAAAGATAAATAAAAAGTAAGAAATTTAAAAAAGCACTAAAGGTCACAGTTTGAAAAGACAGCTACGGCTATAATAAAAGCAAAATACTGCGGATGCTGGAAATCTGAAACAAAAACAGAAAATGCTGGAAAAACTCAGCAGGTCTAACAGCATCTTTGGAGAGAGTAAGCATAAGAGTTAACATTTCAAGTCTTTCTGAAGAAGGGTCATATGGACTCCTAACAATAACTCTGTTCCTCTCTCCGCAGATGCTGCCAGACCTGCTGAGTTTTTCCAGCATTTTCTGTTTTTATTTCAGCTACAGCTATACATTGCTCAATGTTGTGTTAACCCCGCTCCATACCGTACCCGTAAATATCCAATACTCCAATGAATGAGTGCTGTTTGCTGGTTGTGTGCAGTGCTTTATTAATGTGATCCACAATCCAGTTGAAAAGCTGGGCGTAAATATGCTTGGCCAGTGCATTTCTGGCATTGACGGCATGCTGCTTGGACATAGTCTTGACATAGGTCTCGGATGTCGTGACAAGCTTGCGGTGACACAGCCAGTGTTGCATCTGATCGTGCTCCACTCCCAGTAAATCACAGAAGTAGTTCAAGTGTTCATCTTTTTTCTGAAAGTACATAAATTAATAAGTAATTCTTTGAGCCCATTCAATTTCTCCAAACCCTTCTACTCACTAAAATAGTCACTGCATATCAGAGTCTACTAAAATAAAATGGAATGATAGGCTGAAGCTAAATGTTTAAACTACAACGTGGGACACTGGCACCAGTACTGGGGAAAGTGGGATCTGTACCGTTGGGACGGTCTACACCTGAACCATGCTAGGGCTGGTATCCTCACGGGCTGCCTAACTAGGGAAATAAAAAGGGTTTTAAACTGAAAGCGGGGGCAAGAGATCAAATTTGGGAAGATGTTGTAAATCAAATAGTAGAGACAAGGCAAGAGAGACAGGTATTAATATGGAAAATTATAAACAGACTGTGACAGGAAGGGACAAAGAGTACAAATATATGCATAAATCAGCAGCTAAGGCTAGACACTACAAATATAATAAAAGGAAAAAACTAAAGGCTCTGTATCTAAATGGATGTAGCATTCAAATAAAACAGATGAACTAATAGCACAAATAGAAATAAATAAGTACGATCTGATAGCCATTACAAAAACATGGCTACAGGATGACACAGATTGAGATCTGAATATTGAAGGGTATGTGACATTTAGGAAGGACAGGAAGTTAGGAAAAGGTGGGGGTGCGGCTCTGTTAATTAATGATGGCATTAGCATATCACAGATGGATGACCTAAGTTCAGGAAACTAGGATGTAGAAACGGTTTGGGTTGAGATGAGGAATAATAAAAGCAAGAAGTCACTTGTGAGAGTGATGTACAGGCCTCCTAATTGTAACTATACAGTGTGACAGGAAGGGACAAAGAGTACAAATGTAAGAGTAAATCAGCAGAAAAGGCTAGACGCTACAAAAATAATAAAAGGACAAAACTAAAGGCTCTGTATCCAAATGATCGTAGCATTCAAAACAAAACAGATGAACTGATAGCACAAATAAAAATAAATAAGTGCAATCTGACAGCTATTACAGAGACATGGCTACAGGATGACATAGATTGGGACCTGAATATTGAAGGGTATGTGACATTTAGGAAGGACAGGAAGTTAGGAAAAGGTGGATGGATTACCATCTGTTAACTAATGAGGGTATTAGCACATCAGAGAGGACTGACCTAAATTCAGGAAACCAAGATGTAGGAGCAGTTTGGGTTGAGATGAGGAATGATAAAAGCAAGAAGTCACTTTTGGGAGTGGAGTACAGGCCCCCTAATTGTAACTAGGCAGTAGGATAGACTATAAAAGAAGTGATAATGGGAGCTTGCCAGAAAGGTACAGCAATAATCATGGGGGATTTTAATCTACACATAGACTGGAAAAATCAGATGGGCAAATGTAGCATAGATGAGGAGTCCATGGAAAGTTTTCGGGATAGTTTCTTAGTGCAGCACGTTCTGGAGTGAACCAGGGAGCAGGCTATATATGGTATTGAACAACAAGATAGGATTAAATGATAACCTCCTAGTGAAGGCACCACTAGGTAGCAGCGATCATAATATGATTGACTTTTGCATTCATTTTGAGGGAGAGAAGAGTGGTCCAAGATGAGTATTTAAACTTAAATAAGGGCAATTATGAGGTCATGAAAGCAGAGCGAGCTAAAGTGAACTGGCAATTGAGGTCAAGGAATAGGTCAATGGGAGTTCAGCGGCAGACTTTAAAGGGATATTTCAGAATATACAGAATAGATGTATTCCAATGGAATTTTTCTTTCTCAAGGGGAGGGCCCACCATCCGTGGTTAACCAAAAAAGTTAAAGACAGTATCAAACTTAAAAGAAAAGCATATAATTACGCAAAGACGGGTGGCAGGTCAGAAGATTGGAAAGAATATAAAGAACAGCAAAGAATGACAAAAAGATCAATAAGGAAGGAAGCATTAGAATATGAAAGAAAGCTAGCTAGTAACATAAAGATGTAAGAGTTTCTATAGACATTTAAAGAAGAAAAGAGTTAACAAAGTGAGTGTTGGTCCTATGGAATGTTTATCTAGGGAATTGATAATGGGAAAGTAGGGAGATGACGGATGAATTAAACAAGTAATTTGCTTCGGTCTTCACTATAGAGGACACAAACAGCTGTAAATCAGGAAATGAAAGGAAGGGAGGAACTCAGGAAAATTACAATCACCAGGTAGTAGTATTGAGCAAATTGTTGGGGCTGTGGACTGACAAATCCCAAGGTCTAGAGGGAATTTACCATAAGGTCTTGAAAGAAGTGACTAGTGAGATAGTTGATGCACTGGTTTTAATTTTCCAAAATTCTCTAGATTTGGGGAAGGTTCCATTAGATTGGAAAATAGCAAATGTAATTCCTTTATTCAAAAGGGAGGCAGAAAGCAGGGACCTATAAGCCAGTTAGCCTAACATCTGTCGTAGGGAAAATGTTAGAAGCTATTATTAAAGATGTTATAAGTAGGGAACTTAGAAACATTCAAGGTAATCAGGCAGCGTCATCATGATTTTGTAAGAGGGAAATCATGATTAACCAATTTAGTGGAGTTCTTTGAAGGAGTCACATGTGCTGTGGATAAAGGGGAACCAGTGGTTGTACCGTACTTAGATTTCCAGGAGGCATTTGATAAAGTGCCACATCAAAGGTTATTGCAGAAAATAAAAGCTCATGGTGTAGGAGGTAACATATGGGCATCACAGAATCTCAGTGCAGAAGAGGCCCTTCGGCCCATCAAGTCTGCACCGACACGTGAGAAACACCTCATCTACCTACCTATCTAATCCCATTTACCAGCACTTGGCCCATAGTCTTGAATGTTATGACGTGCCAAGTGCTCATCCAGGTACTTTTTAAAGGGTGTGAGGCAACCCGCCTCCGTCACCCTCCCAGGCAACGCATTCCAGACCGTCACAATCCTCTGGGTAAAAAGGGTTTTCCTCACATCCCCCTAAACCTCCTGCTCCTCACCTTGAACTTGTGTCCCCTCGTGGCTGACCCTTCAACTAAGGGGAACAGCTGCTCCCTACCCACCCTGTCCATGCCCCTCATAATATTGTACACCTCGATTAGGTCGTCCCTCAGTCTTCTCTGCTCCAGCGACATCAACCCAAGTCTTTCCAATCTCTCTTCATAACTTAAATGTTTCATCCCAGACAACATCCTGGTGATATCTCCTCTGCACCCCCTCCAGTGCAATCACATCCTTCCTATAATGTGGCGACCAGAACTGCACACAGTGCTCCAGCTGTGGCCTCACCAAGGTTCTATACAACTCCAACATGACCTCCCTACTTTTGTAATCTATGCCTCGATTGATATGTTACTAGGTTACAAAAGGTTGATGTACCATTGTATTCTGTTGGCTGTGAAGTCTCTTTATTGAATGTGCTTTTTGTTCCTTCTTTGTTTCCTGCTAATCTATGCCTCGATTGATAAAGGCAAGTGTCCCATATGCCTTTTTCACCACCTCACTAACATGCCCCTCCACCTTCAGAGATCTATGGACACACACGCCAAGGTCCCTTTGTTCCTCAGAACTTCCTAGTGTCATGCCATTCATTGAATACTTCCTTGTCAAATTACTCCTTCCAAAGTGTATCACCTCACTTTTCAGGGTTAAATTTCATCTGCCACTTATCTGCCCATTTGACCATCTAGTCTATATCTTCCTGTAACCCAAGACATTCAACCTCACTGTTAACCACCCAGCCAATCTTTGTGTCATCCGCAAACTTATTAATCCTACCCCCCACATTGTCATGTATGTCATTTATATAAATGACGAATAATAGGGGACCCAGCACAGATCCCTGTGGTACACCGCTGCTCACTGGCTTCCAGTCACTAAGGCATCCTTCTGTCATCACCCTCTGTCTCCTACAACTAAGCCAATTTTGAATCCACCTTATCAAATTACCCTGTATCCCATGTGCATTTGCCTTCTTTATAAGTCTCCCATGTGGGTCCTTGTCAAAGACTTTGCTGAAATCCATATAAACTACATCAACTGCACTACCCTCATCTACACACCTGGTCAACTCCTCAAAAAATTCTATCAAATTTGTTAGGCATGCCCTCCCTCTGACAAAGTCATGCTGACTATCCCTGATCAAACCTTACCTCTCCAAGTAGAGATAGATTCTCTCCTTCAGAATTTTCTCCAATAGTTTCCCTACCACTGACGAGAGACTCACTGGTCTGTAGTTCCCTGGCTTAGCTATACAACCCTTCTTAAACAGCGGAACCATATTAGCTGTTCTCCAGTCCTCTGGCACCTCCCCCGTGGCCAGAGAGGAATTAAAAATTTGGGTCAGAACCCCTGTGATCTCCTCCCTTGCCTCCCTCAGCAGTCTGGGATACAAATCATCCGGACCTGGAGATCTGTCCACTTTTAAGCCTGCCAACATCTCCAATACCTTGTCACTCCCTATATCAATTTGCTCAAGAACCTCGCAGTCTCTCTCCCCAAGTTCCATACCTTCATCCTCATTCTCTTGGGTGAAGACGGATGTGAAGTATTCATTCAACACTCTACCGATGTCCTCTGGCTCCACCCATAGATTGCTCCCTTGGTCCCTAATGGGCCCTACTCTTTCCCTGGTTATCCTCTTCCCATTGATATACTTATAGAATATCAATAGAAGATTGACTAGCAAACAGGAAGCAGAGAGCTTGCCATAAATGGATCTTTTTCTGGTTGGCAGGATGTGAAAAGTGGTGTCCCACAGGGATCAGTGCTGGGACTCCAACTTCTTACAATTTATATAAACGACTTGGATGAAGGGACTGAAGGAATGATTGCTAAATTTGCTGACGACACAAAGATAGGTAGGTAAATTGTGAAGAGGACGTAAGGAAGCTACAAAGTGACATAGACATGTTAAGTAAGTGGGCAAAGATCTGGCAAATGGAGTATGATGTGGGCAAATGTGAAATCATTATTTTTTATTCTTCCTGCCAAAATTAATCTTATTATCTAAATGGTGAGAGATTGCAGAGCTCTGAGATTCAGAAGGATCTGGCCGTCCTAATGCATGAATCACAAAAGATTAGTATGCAGGTAATTAGGAAAGCTAATAGAATGTTATAATTTGTGAAGGGAATTGATTACAATAAGTAGGGACATTATGTTTCAGTTATACATGGCATTGGTGAGACTACATCTGGAGTATTGTGTACATTACTGGTCTCCTTATTTAAAGAAAGATGTAAATGCATTAGAAACAATTCAGAGAAGGCTTACTGGACTAATGGGTAGGTTGTCTTGTGAGGAAAGGCTGGACAGGTTAGGCTTGTATTCACTGGAATTTAGGAGAGTAAGAGGCGACTTAATTGAAACCTTTAGGATCCTGAGGGGTCTTGACAGGGTGGATGTGGAGAGGATGTTTTCTCTTGTGGGAGAATCTAGAATGAGGGGTCACTGTTTAAAAATAAGGGGTCGCTCATTTAAGACAGAGATGAAGAGAAATTTTCTTTCTCAGGAGGGTTGAGAGACTTTCTCAAAAGGTCTACCACCTTTTGCAGAGAAGCAGAGTCTTTGAATATTTTTAAGGCAGAGCTAGATAGATTCTTGATTAACAAGGGGGTGAAAGGTTATCGGGGGTAGGCAGAAATGTGGGGCTGAAGTTATATTCAAATCGGCCATGATCTTATTGAATGGCGGAGCAGGCTCAAGGGGCCGAGTGGCCTACTCCTGCTCGTAATTTGTATGTTCGTACATTCGTATGAATGGTCTGTAGTGGATTGGCCGCCCATTTTACACCCCCGCCTTATTTTCCTTTCCACTGGGTGGGGTACAGAACTGGCAGGCAATCTGTTGCCACCCATTTAATGCACACGCCAAATTTGAAAGATCTGGTGGTTGTGACAACAGCCAGGGGCTATAGTAATACACAAAATCTACAAAACATCCCCAGCTACTTACCATCAAGGCTTACATATGAATAATAGACATTTGGGCAAAGTGCTTACCCAATGCCAATGGAACCTTATTTCAATAAGGAGTCAACAACTTCATATGATGGTGGAGGAGGGCGGAGGGAAGGCAAAAATAATGAGAAAAATGGTTGAGACTATTGGTTAGTGCAGTTGAGTAAACAATAGCTGTACACCTCTGGGACAGTTTGTACTTTGTCCAAGTAATTATTATTAATGTGAAAGCATTGAGAGTGAGCAATTTTGTGAACTCGTCTGTCCACACATACGCACATCCAGCACGGTCACTGGACAGTGATCAAGAGCAATTTTATTCAGGACTTTCCCAAAAGTAGTCACATAAAAGTTATTTCTCCTGTCTGCAGGAAACTAGCTTGGGTAGCTTTAATCCAGTTCCAGGTGCCCCAATTTAAACTATATTTGAAAGCTGAATTCAGGAGACTGAATATTGTCAGGACCCCAAAATCGGGACCCTTGTCCATGTTGTTAGCGAACCCGCCAGCAAAGATTTCCGGGAGACAGTCAATTAGGAGGCAACCTCCACACTCACCATCTCCTGAGGCTGCAGGTCCAATTACAGGGTCCACAACGATGTTGCGCTGGCAGCCCATGAGGAGAAGCTGACATTGCCAAGGCAGGCGAGAACAAGAGCAAAGCTATGTCCACAAGGTGGCGCCCTCAGCTAACTGCATAGAAGAGAACAATTAAAGAGGCCCAAAGCTGGTAAGGGTTATTGGGCTGGAAGGATAGTCTACAGGACTATTAAGGGACAGGGTTGTTGCCTTTCATCCCCCTAGCCCCGACCCCTGGGAGAGGGGGGGGAGGGAGGCGGGGGGGCGTGGGTGGCGGCAGAGGGTGTCCCCAGCTCCAATGGCCACCCTATCAGGAGCCTGCCTGAAATGAGCTGGCAGCCTCTGCACACAGTTGGGTGGGGAGAGGCGGTCACTCCGACATCAGTAAAATACTGGCACCGACGTAAAATGGCCCAGGGAAGCCACAGGGTTGCTGGAGTGCCAAGTCGAGAAATTTCACATTGGTGCAATAAGGGATAAAGCTCTAAGCTTGAGGTGGAGGCACTTTATTGGGGCATGGTTGACAGAGCTTTACTCAGAATCTAGCTACAGTATCATAGCTGACTGCTGACAATCCCACTCTTGGGTGCCTGAAATGAAAAGTGATCGGTTCCCTGGGTTAACAGAAAAGCCACAAACATTCGAAGATAGTTGTGTGCAACCATTAGGTAGACAGAAGCTCTACACAATAATTTTCAGCCTAAAGATTATTTGTACCTCATTCAATGCAGAATTTCAAAATAACACCAATTTACTTCTGATCCCAAGAAGGCATGGAAAAAATCCTCATGTAAAATACTTCCCAATTGTCTTTTTTCTTTAAAATTCCCACAATCTATAGCTGGGCTTAACTGAGCTACAACTGATCAGTCCTGTGTAACATGTATTAAATGCTTGATGCTGCTTATATAGATTGGATTGCTATGTGAATAAGAATGCTGGGCATAGGTTTACCAACAATCTATATTTTTCATGGAGTTGATTAAAATCCTGATCCAAGTAGAATCTTTCCAGGCAAAATTACTTAGCAGATGTTAACTGTATTGAAGGAAATTGCTTTAATTTATGCTAGCCCTAGTGATTTAATTTCAATAAGACTTCAGCAGCAGGCTTTGTCAGCATCTATATTGGCCTATTATTTACGAGGGGTGGCAGTTTTGCAGTAAAGAAATATATTCATTCTTTACTTTTGATCCTTGAGTTTTCTCCCCAATGCACCACCCACCCTGCCAAAGGTGAGAGTGCATGTTGGGATATGGTTCCATGACTGTTGGCAGGCTCCTTATATCCCACATCAAGTCTTCATCATTCACATGCTAGCTTGGATAGTGATTGCCGGCTGACATCTGATAACAGAGGGCTCAGGATTGAGCTGATCCTGCTTTCACTTCATTCTCAACAGCAGGCTCAGAATAGAGTTCAAGAATAGAAACTCTGCCTAATTCTACCCCTCCCTCTTGTGGGAGCTGGTGGTGGTCGGGGATGGTGGGGGGGAGGAGGAGAGGAGGCGTGGGGCCTCCAAGGGGAGACGTGTCACTTAAATGAGTGATTTCAGATGTTAACTATGATGAAATCAAAACAAGTTACACGCTTCCCTGAGTTTCTAAATCATGATGTACAGCCAAAAGACAAAGTCATGTCGAGCCATGTACCTCCTCGCAGTGTGTGGAAAAATGCCAGGAAAAGGGGCAGGGCAAAGGCGGAAGGCAGTCAACATCCAGAAGCCAGATTGATAGTGGCATTGGCAGGAGTTTGGTTACTGTTCCCAGTCTTTAGTTATAAGAAGTGAATATTTCAGGAGACAATGGTGCACAGAACACAACATGATGCAATATGATCCTTTCTGATGCAACCGGATCAAGCTGATCAAGAGATGGGGAAAAGCAACAACAATTTGGATCTACACTGGGTCAAATATACATAATCCCAGGGAATCAATGCACTGATTTCAAATAATGGGTCATCCAATTCACCAGACTTTTCACTGCCAAGGATCTGTAAATTATTGACAGTGACACAAGGTTATTTCCTCAAAACTAGAACGGCTGATACTGTATTATGGTATACAGTGACTAGTTATTTTCCTGTGAAACTCTTTTACTATAGTAATGTCACATGATGCCGTACACCCTCATGAAATCCCATCCACACTTATCACAGAAATTGTAATACAGAAGGACACCATTGGCCCATTGTACCTGTGTAAGCTCTTCATTTTAATTTAACTTTAATTCTATTTCCACTTTGTGCTGATTACCTTCAGATCTTATTCCCCCCCTGTTCCAAACTCCAGTTCCCTTGAAGTTCAATGGCTGATTGATGGGGAAAAGCAACAACAATTTGGATTTACACTGGGTCAAATATACATAATCCCAGGGAATCAATGCACTGATTTCAAATAATGGGTCATCCAATTCACCAGACTTTTCACTGCCAAGGATCTGTAAGTTATTGACAGTGACACAAGGTTATTTCCTCAAAACTAGAACGGCTGATACTGTATTATGGTATACAGTGACTAGTTATTTTCCTGTGAAACTCTTTTACTATAGTAATGTCACATGATGCCATACACCCTCATGAAATCCCATCCACAATTATCACAGAAATTGTAATACAGAAGGACACCATTGGCCCATTGTACCTGTGTAAGCTCTTCATTTTAATTTAACTTTAATTCTATTTCCACTTTGTGCTGATTACCTTCAGATCATATTCCCCCCCTGTTCCAAACTCCAGTTCCCTTGAAGTTCAATGGTTGTTTCAACATCTCCTGACCTCCCTGCAAGGCCTTCAATGGTGTAATTAAAATACTTGTTCTTTCAATTCTTCCAAAGACACAATGGGCTGGATTTTACTGGGTGCCGTGGTTCCCAAAGCCTCCCACCAGCTAAAAAAAAAGTTATCAGGATTGGGGGGGACCCCACGCAGCAGAAGAAAGGTGGCTTGCAGGCCACAGGCGGGGGTAGGTGATACTTTGAGCATCCACCGATGCACCCATGGGGCCCATTAAGGAGGGACCCTCCTGCCCCGCTCAGGGAAAGCTGCCAGGCTGGCTGCTTGGCGTGGATCTCTCCGGTTAAATCCCGGTGGCGGCAGGAAGAGGCCCTTAAGTGGGCATTAATTTTCCACTTAAGGGTCTCAATTGGCCAGCTGTTGGGCGGGCTGCATGAGACCACCCCCACCGCCGGTAAAACTGTGCTGGGGGGCAGGGTAGGGCGGGTGCCCCCTGCCTTCAAACCTGCTGGAGGGGGAGCATAAAATCCACCCCAACGGACCAATTTTGGTCTGCTTTGCCCCTTGAGCACAAAGCAGGGGGAACAAAGGGCAGAGTAAATCGGCAGGTCATTGCTTCTTTGCACTTCATGTACATTTTCTGGGTTATTTTAAGAGGACTGATGGTGCCTGTGGGACTATGTCCAAGGACAAGTCAATACCTACAGGACAGTACACATGTAAATAGTGTATACAGTAGCATAGTTGTTCAATTACTGGAATAGTCTGAATTAGGCTTGGACTAATGGTCTGCAGATGTGAGTTCAAATCCCACCACAGTAACTGGGGAATTTAAAGTTCAGCTAATTAAATAAATCTTGAATTAAAAAGCTTTTATCAATAACGGTGACCATGAATCTACCAGTTCACTAATGCCCTTTAGGAAAGGAAATCTGCTGTCCTTACCCAGTCTGACCTATATGTGATTTCAGAACCACAGCAATCGGTTGACTCATAACTGCTTTCTGAAAAGGCCTAGCAAACCATTCAATTGTGTTCAAGAAGTCAGCTCACCTCTACCGTCTCAAGGGGAGTTAGAGGTGGGTGAGGAGTACTGGCCTTGCTAGCAATGCTAGCACATCCCATGAATGCATTAAAAAAAGCAAAAGGCAAGAAGAAAAAAAAATAAAATCAGTATTTTTTACTTGAAGAGAAGTAAACATTCACACTGAGTTTCAGGCTCTAATTAATTCTTAGCGTTCTACCTCACAGTCATATAATCAATCTGCAAAACAACTCAATGCTACCTATCACCCTACATCCTTTACCCTGACAGATAAATTCCAGACATGAAATAGCTGATAATCAGAAGTTTATTTCTGCAATATATGTGTATCAACTGTGCTACTAATGTGATAGCACAGTCTATTGATTCTCGTATTGGAACTATAAATTATTGAAACAGGCTCTGTCGACAACTGCAGTAACAATGGAAAAACACCAGTAAGTCTCCAGCTACGATTGGAAAACCATGGACTTCTATTGTACTGTGTAAGAGTACACTAGCTTACTGGAAGTTGTTATTTTCTCCCCTCAGCTCCTCAGGGCAATGGTTCTTGCTTTCACAGGTATCAACAGTCTTTCACTAGCTCACAAAAAGCTTTGCCATTTGAGCACGAACATTGAGGACACTGGACTGCTTTGGCATGAGGGGGTATCAAAGCTAAGCATGTTCCTATAATCACCCATTGTCTGAATACAGAAGTCACTGGCAAGAATGACTAGACAACAATCCAGAGCACTGGAGTGGTCAAGACCAAGAACACTGTATTGTTCGTAGGAAAATTGAATAAATATTTAAAATAGAGCTGGATGCAGAGCTATGAGGAGAAAATGGAGCAGTGAGATTAGTTTCGGATGACACTAGTAGAGAACCAGCACAGATATGAAAGGCCTGTTTATGTGCTGTAAATTTTTATGGTTGCATGGTTCACTCACACATTCAAGGAATTACAGGCCACATTTTCACTCCTGAGACAGGTAGCTTGAGTCAGGAAATTTCCCGGCTCAGTGTGCCCCGAATGGAGGGATATTTGCTCCGGGTGAGCAGGTAGAGGATGGAGTCAGGCCCATCGCTCCCACCACAACAAAGACAACTAATCCTTTATTAACCTCTTTGAGATTCAATCCAACTGTTTGGGCTTACTGAGTTTGGTCTTCTCGCATGTGTGATTTACACCCCGCCCCCTTTCCGCTACTGGAGATCTTTCAGAGATGAGGGCGGGACTTCTGAATCTAGGTCCTGTCAGCCATTTTTAAAAGTCTGCACAGTCTACGCAACTCTGCGAAAATCTGGCCCTATGCATCCGAATCCAAAATTCACTCTATTCATGCATACCCTTCAGCATCTTTCCATTGGGTGTCAACTCCCTTTTCTTGTTCTCACTCCCAAAATGCATTTTCTCACCTTTCCATGTTAAATTACATCTACAATCTGCCTGACCTTTTACAGGTATTCCTCAAGTTTGTTCCTATATTTGTATATACATATATAAATATTTCTACATTTGTCCAGTGATTGATGTAACACTAATGGGTCCATCTGTACCCTCTCTACCCACAAAATCAAAAACAAAAAATGTGTTAGTCACCATCTGCGGAGAGAACAGAAAAAGTAAAGTTTCAGGCACATGCCCTTCATCAGACCAAAAGCCTATGCTTGAAATTGTAGCTTTTTTTTTCTCTCTCTCCATTGATACAAAAGGACATGCTGATTGTTTCCAGCATTTTGTTTTTACTTTACATATCTAACATCTTCAGTTTTTTGCACTTTGCAAGTACATTGCTATATTCACCACAAAATCCTCTGGTATATTTATTGTGCTACAATCATTGGATATTTTTTCTAGAAATGTTCACCAAGTTTGCTATAAATAACCTGGTAGTGCCCTATGCTGGCACAAAAAGTATCCAGTTGTTACCATATGCAAAAGTTGTAAAAATTAAGATCTGCGCAACAATTCCTCAAGATTAAATCTTTGATCACAATTTGCACAGCAATGAACTGAAGTTTCAATTATGGAAATTCAGCTTTATTTGTCTTTGGGCCAATTATAAAATCATGGGATTTACATCCCGAATTATTCTTTTTCAAAAAGATAAAGCCTGTTTGATGCTCCAGCCTCGCCTCAAACTGCAATTTTAAACTAAAAAACAAGTAGAGGGAAAAGGAACCGTTTGAAAAAAATGTAGATTAATGTGTCAATCTCAAATGACCCAGACTGACGGTGCTGTGCAAATACATGTAAACAATTCGAGTTGGTATATGAAAATATGATTCATTAAACAGATCACGGTTCAACACAATCTGTTCTGCTTTATTTTAGAAGTTGAGAACCTGAATTTAATGGGCTCATTTACAAGTGACTCGAGTTGCTCCTGCCAATCAAAGGTCCAAGGGTCACCTCTGCAGAATCCACTGTAAATATCTAAACAGTTTGCACTTCAAAAGCTCTTTTTTTACCCTCTGGGTGATGTACTTTTATTCATTCATGGGATGTGGGCATCACTGGCTAGGCCAGTATTTATTGCCCATTCCTAATTGTCCTTGTTCAGAGGGTATTTTTAAGAGTCAACCAAATTGCTGTGAGTCTGGACTCACATGGCCAGATTTCCTTCCCTGAAGGGCATTAGTGAACCAGATGGGCTTCTGCAACAATCAGCAATGGTTTCAGATTTCTTTTTTATTGAATTTAAATTCCACCATCCACCTTCCAGAATTGCTGGTAGTCCTTTAGTATTGAACCCAAGTTATCATTCTTTTATGGATGGACCAGACAGTAAGTGTCGACAAGCAGTTTGATGGGGCACCCATCGAGGCAAATGATGAGTATTTCACTGCACTCCTGACACTGCCCTGTTCCTTTAGTTATAATGTTGATACGGCTTGTCCAATTAAGTTTTGATCAGTGATGACCCCAAAATGTTGATGTAGTACTATATGTATTGCTAATTCATTCCAAGCCCTTAGACAGCCTTAGAACTCTTCCGCAACACCTTATACATAGACATAAAGTCAAGCTGCAATATGCAATCTAAAGCTTTGTTATACCTGCATCTTGAAAGGGCTTTACACATCAAATTATTCAAACATCAAACATGATCACATCCTTGCACCCAGGAGGGGCTTCAGGTTGAGAAAAATGACAGCTAACTGGCCACGTTATAGATGGATATTTCTCAATCACTTGCTGCATCAAATGGGGCTAAGGTACGAAATGCCTTCACTTCACTAAATGAAGAGGAACACGGTGTTGCAGCCTGATATGAAATGGGCGCAGGGCCTGACCTCTCAATCCTTTGATTTCCCATGAACCCATTGCACACCTGCTTTTTGGTTAATCTACCCTACATTGTAAAAGAAAAACGCATACAGCAAGGAGAACATTTAAAGCTAATTTAAATAGTAAAAAGGTGGTAAAAGGAGGAATAGGGCCGATTAGGGACCTAAAAGGGAATTTACGCATGGACGAAGGGATTATGGCTGAGGTATTAAATGAATACTTTGCACCCGTCTTTACCAAGGAGGTAGATGCTACCCAGGCCACGGTGGCAGACGAGGAAACTCTTGTCACTAGAAGGGTTCAAAATTGATAAGGAGGAAGTGTTGAATGTTGGTACTTAAAGTTGACAAGGTACCAGGACCAGATGAGATGCATCCAAAGATATTGAAGGAAGTGAGAATAGAAATTGCTGTGGACACAACGTGGATACAAAATTGGCTGAAAAATAGGAAGCAGAGAGTAATGGTAAATGGATATTTTTCAGGCCGGAGAAAGGTTTGTAGTGGAGTTCCCTCCCCAGGGGTCAGTATTGGGACCCTTGCTTTTCCTGATGTATATTAATGATCTAGATCTTGGTGCACAGGGGCCAATTTCAAAGTTTGTGGATGATACGAAGCTTGGGAATGTTGTGAACTGTGAGGAGTACGATGTGGAACTTCAAGAGGACACAGACAAGTTGGGGGAATGAGCAGATAGGTGGCAGATGAAGTTCAATATGGAGAAGTGTGAGGTGATGCATTTTGGTAGGAAGAACATGAACAGACAACATAAAATAAGGGGTGAAATTTTGAAGCGGGTGCAGGAGCAGAAAGACTTGGGTGTATACGTGCATAGATCATTGAAGGTGGCAGGACAGGTGGAGAGAGTAGTTAATAAGGCATATAGTATTCTGGGCTTTATTAACAGGGGCATAGAGTACAAGAGCAGGGAGGTTATGCTGAATTTATATAAGACACTCGTTAAACCTCAGCTGGAATATTGTGTACAGTTCTGGGCACTATATTATAGGAAGGATGTTAACACATTGGAGAGAGTACAGAAGAGATTTACAAGAATGGTTCCAGGGATGAGAAACTCCATCTCTGAGGATAGATTGGAGAGATTGGGACTGTTCTCCTTGGAGAGAAGGCGGCTGAGAGGAGATTTGATAGAAATGTTCAAAATCATGAGGAGGCTGGACAGACTAGAAAGGGAGAAGCTGTTCCCACTCATGAAAGGATCAAGAACGAGAGGGCACAGATTTAAAGTGATTTACAAAAGAAGCAAGTATGACCTGAGTAAAAACTTTTTCACACAACGAGTAGTTAGGGTCTGGAATGCACTGCCTGGAAGTGTGGTGGAGGCAGATTCAATCGAGGCATTCAAGAGGACATTAGATGATTATTTGAACAGTGCTTGGGTACGGGGTAAAGGCAGGGCAATGGCACTAGATCATAATGCTCATTTGGAGAGCTGGTGCAGACATGATGGGCCGAATGGCCTTCTCCTGTGCCGTTTAGATCATAGAATCACAGAATCGTATGTCCAAGTTCAGGCAATGGATATAAATTAGTGAAGTTTGGTCTGGCAGCACATCACTTGGTCATGAGGTTAGATCACATCTATGTTGTATATAGCCCTACTTCTCAATATTAGTTTTTCACAAATGAAACACTAATGTCTGTGATACAGCCACTAACCAAACCCTTTCAGCAGGTTTTAATGGAGTAAGTGCTGTGTGTGACTTACAGCAATGCCGCAAGTGTCTGCATCTCTTTCAGACACGATTCCCACATTTCCCAGGTGGAGAATTGAAGCTATTACTCTATAAATGTTCATCTGGTGTGCATCCTTTACACCTGAAGAAAATAAATACATCATTACCAGCTTCAATTGCAAGTATACAAAAATCTTTAAATCAGCAATTCCAAACACAGGGTTGTTTCATTTAAACTGCAATCTAAAGTTAAAACAATGCCTGGTGCCGCTTTTCTCTTAACTAAAATTTTCCACACAAAATTCCAAACACAAAAAGATTTTCAACCCAATTACTCACATGAGGCAAGTCTTCCAACTTTTAATCCATCATCCCTCCTGCAATGGCATCAACTTTGGTTTATAGAATTTTGGTTCCCCAGATGTTAGCAATCCTCACTCAGGTAGCCATTCCTCACTTGTAAACAAGCAAATGCAAGCAAGCCCAGTCATGGCATAAATTGCTTTTAAACCTGATCATGTCCTTGCCTGATAGCAACAGGAGTCACTGGGCAGTGACTGCGAGTGGAAATTCTACCAGATATTTTTCCCCTCCTTAGCCTGAGAATACCAAGATCAATTGCCATGCAACAACCTTCAAACACACACTTTCATTAAAGCATCACCACTTTAAAGCTACACCAAGTGCAATACCGAGACAAAATGAAATTGATTTCAACGTTCGAAATCCCAGACCTTTGCCCTTACCAAGCAGCGTGAAGGCATTCCATGTCCTCTCAAAATCTTCAGCATCATTAACTCCATCTATTAATGTGTCACCGCCCTGTGTGGTATAAAAATAGTCTTCTGCACTACCTGAAAGACAGCAAAATTCCAGTTATTTATAATTACAGATTTGCAGCAGCTCAGGAGTGTATATTGTTGTTCTATTCTGGAAGATAATGTTGTTGTGGCGTAGTCATTACAAGTTTATCAAGGTAACATTATACTGCTAGAAAATAAAAAGGTCATGGATTACAAATGAATTCATCTGCATGGTTAAAATAGAATTAAAAATCTAAAGGGATGGGACTTTTATTGCAATTTTACGATGATTTTAGAATACAATTAGTATCCTGACATATTTTACATAAAATTACAATAACACCCACCTCAAGTTAATTTGGTTCAAAATAGTTGCAGCCCACCCATATTAGTCATAGTTTCACTACAATCAAGATTATGCATTCCACAATTACTTACTCTTTCCTTGATGATTTTTGATGAATTACAATAGAGATTGGAATTCCTGACTAAAACAATAAGCATAAATGCTGAAAATTTCAGCAAAAAATGTCTGGGAATGTAGAGTGAGTCCATGATTCAGCCCACAGCTGACAGAAATTGGACTTCCCCACCTCACCCTGGCATATCCTATTCACCTCCAGATCAGTTTTCAAAAGCAATGTCTTTTTTTGTAAAGAAACTCATATTATTCTTTGCTGACATGGGTTAATCTAGCCCAGGTAAAACAATTAACCTTAATTCAAGACAAGCCACTTGAAGTAGAACATGTTCAATGCCCACCACATTCTCTCCTCACCGCAATCATGAGAAAAATACCACAGCACTACATAGAATGGTACAGCAGAGTATTTGCTAGCTCTTTGAAAGAGCTATCCATTAGTCCCATTCATGCTCCTTCCCAAAGCCCTTCAATTTTTTCCTCTCCAAGTATTTAATCCAGTTTATTTTTGAAATCCACTATTTTATCTGCTTCCACCATGCTTTGTGGCAGTGTCCTGATCATAACAACCAAGTTGTGTAAAAATGCTTTCTCACATGTTGCCTCTAGTTCTTTTCCCAATAGTCCTTAAGGGCAGAATATTATGCTGGGCATGCAGGCTCACACCCGACACGCCCAAGCGTAAAATGACACGCAATGAGGTCAGGCGTGCATCCCAACGTCATTGCGCAGTCTCGTGATATTTCGTTCGGTGGGCAAGCACGGAGTTGGCTGTGCACCTGCCAGTAATTGAAAGGCTTATTAAGGCCATTAACAATCTAATTAACTTCAAATTTATGCTGCCCATTCAACCTAACGGTTGGTGGGCAGGCAAAAAAGCCAAGCGGTCCACGAGTGGGATGAGGTTTCCTAAATCAAATAAACATTAAATAAAAACTTTATTTTTGAATTAAAAATATATCCAAGCTCATGTGACAGTCACATGAGGGGACATATTTTATTACATTTTTATTCTCTTCATTTTTTTTACACAGTGCTTCAATCTCCCTGAGGTAGCTCAGTGCCTCAGGGAGATTGAAGTGCTCTTTCTCACGCATGCACGAACTGCACGCTAGGCCCAGCTCTCCCTCCTCCACCCTCCTGCAGAGGCAGGCTTGCAATCCATGCAGGGTGGACCTTTATTGGCCCGTCTGCGTGAAATAGTGGAGTGGAGCCAACCACGGGTGGCATTTGGCTTCCCGGCTGCCCCCACCAAGCACCCCCACTAGGGCTATCGGTACCTTGCTTGTCCTGCTTTCTACCCTTAATTAGCACATTCCTTAGATAATATCACCACCTTCAACACCTCTTTGTCCTTTTGTCTATGACATCTTTTGGCTATCTCCACCTATCACTGGCCCTCTATCCAAATCTACCCTCCCCCCCTTAAACCAGCTTATATTTCACCTCTTTTCTATTTTTACTTAGTCCTGTTGAAGAGTCATACGGACTCGAAACGTTAACTGTGTTCCTCTCCGCAGATGCTGCCAGACCTGCTGAGTTTTTCCAGGTATTTTAATTTTTGTTTTGGATTTCCAGCATCCGTAATTTTTTGCTTTTATCTTAGGGGAGAATTTTAAATTTGAGGTGCTGGTGGATGAGGAGTTAATTTGGGTCAAATATGATATCTGTGACAAAAAGATTGAGTCTAATACTTTACAACGGATTCTATAATCACTTGTTGTTTGGTACCGAGAGCAATCTGCATTAGGCAGTTAATTGACAAGACAGAAGCATTACAAGAATTACACTCCATCTGTCAAGATTTATGTATCAACAGAGTTTAAATTTCCAGTTACAGCTATCATTTAAAATCTTTCAGCAGTTTTAAAAAAAGGAATAAAGAAAAACTTGCATTACATAGCATATTTCATGACCCTAGGACATGTGAAGTGTGGTCACTGCTATAATGTAGGAAACGTGACAACCAATTTGTGCACAGCAAGCTCTGACAAACAGCAATGTGATAATAACCAGATCAACAGTTTTAGTGACGTCGATTGAGGAAAAAACATTGGCCAGGTCGCCGGGGATAACCCCCCCCTGCTCTTCTTTGAAGTATGCCATGGGGTCTTTCACATCCACCTGAAAGAGCAGATGGAGCCTTGGTTCAATGTTTCACCCAAAAGATGGCACCTCTAACATTGCAGCATTCCCTCAGTACTGCATTGGAATGTCGGCCTAGATTTTCTGTTCCAACAAAGCAAACCATATACAGAAGATCCCTACTTCATGCCTAGCATTTCCGATGAGATTCTTTGTCAAGAATCACAAGATTGTGGCCAGAATGTGAAGGCCCTCAACCGCCTCATTTAAATGGCCTATTTTCATATATGAGCCTACACAGGGGTATGAGCAGGATATTCACTGCAGAGTCCACCACAGCAGAACCTGATCTCATCTTCATCCATTGTCTACACAAATATTCTTTCCATATGCTTACGCTTTGCAGTAGGAGTCATGGATGACATTTGAGAGTCAGAACTCTGGTTTTTCTCCCTGTCCACCAACTGTACTGTCTCTAATCCTTTATTTTAAAGTTACAGACACATTACCAGGTAGTCAAAATTTATTGCCATTTTATCAGCTTTCTACCGGTCATAAAAGACTATCAAAATTCATAAGTATCCTTTCAATGAATTGGTGGGGCGGGGCACGTTAAAAAAAAGTCACTTCAGTCATAAGGTTGCAAAGCAATCAGGGTGTCTGAACCGGTTTGTAAATCTGATGTGGATTGGTCGTTTGGGTTCAACAGCAGCATGAGATTTACAATGAAATAGGGTATTTTTACTAGCACGTCCTATTTTGCAAGTACATCACAGTTTACTTTAGCGATCTGTTTGAACATGTGCTGTAAAGTATTAAGCAATCACGTTTTTGCAATGGACTAGGATCATTTTGGCAAAGAATTTCATTAAAACCCCTTAAAATATTAGAAATGTTTGTTCATTTTGAACTTATTCTGTTTAGTGATAAACAGGAAATGCTGGAAATACTTAGCAGGTCAGGCAGCATCTATGGAGAGAGAAACAGAGTTAACGTTTGAGGTCGATGACCCTTCATCAGAACACTAGTTCAAAGATCATGGGTGACTTTAATCTACATGTAGGTTGGTAAATCAGATTGACAAAGGTAGGCCGGAAAATGAGTTCCTAGAGGGGATCTGGGACAATTTATTACAGCAGTACATTTTAGAGCCAAGCAGGGATTAATCAGTGCCCTGATCAAGTCCGTGGCGGGAAGGCACACAGACGGCCTTTTCGCCCTGCAGTCAATTGATGCCCTTAAGTGAGCAATTAATGCCCATTTACTTAAGGGCCTCATGCCACTGCCGCTGATGTTTGCCCAATGGTGGGCGGGGGGGGGGTGGACTTGCCATGTGGAAAGCCCAGAAAGCAAACCCTGTTGGGTTGCTTGGGGTTCTGGGGGGACCGGCTCACTCAAAAGCACAGCGCCTGATCGAGGCACCTAGCATCGGAGAGGGGGCGGGGCAACTCAGAGCTACCCCTTGCCTTTGCTGCCGACAGATCGGCAGTGGCTGTTGCAATGCCTACCTGACGTCTAGGATCACCGAGGGACCCAGGCCAAGGTGGGAGGTAGCAGGTCAACAGCAAGGGCAGGTGGGTGGCTCTAAGCTGACCCTTCACCTTCCCAATGCTGGTTTCCTCCATCAGGCACTGAGTGGCTTTGAGCGAGGGGCCACCCCACACCCCATGGGAGCCCGCCTGCAACCAAGACAGAGTGAATACCAGCGGTGGTGGCGGTGGCATGAGGCCGCTGAGTGGACATTAACCGCCCACCTAATTGCCTTAGCTGGCAGCCAGGGGACGAGGCTTCCTCCCAATTAAACGTCCTGTGCCTCCACCCAACACAACATAACCAAATTGACCTTGTTCAGAGGGCGTTAAGTGTTAACCACATTGCTGTGGATCTGGAGTCACATGTAGGCCAGAGGCAGATTTCCTTCCCTAATAGGATATTAGTGAACCGGACGGGTTTTTATGACAATGGTTTCATGGTCTTCATCAGTCTTTTAATTTCAGATTTTTATTACATTAAAATTTCACCATCTGTCATGGCGGGATTTGAACCCAGGTTCCCCAGAGCATTACCCTGGGTCTCTGGAATACTAGTCCAGTGTCAATACCACTATGCCACCGTCTCCCCACAAAATATATCCTAGATGATTCCTCTACACTCTTGAACACAGATCCGTAATCCTGTGAGAGATCAGCAAATTCTTTGAAGTGTAAGGCTGGGAAGTTAAATGCCAACAAATGAACGAACCATTGGAAATGCACTAAAAGCACTCGAGGCTTTCAGTGCTCAGCACATCAAAGATTAAAACTGTCACATAACTGAATATGATTAAATTAATAATTAAATGTGCTGCGCTAATGAGAATATCTCCAATGTAGTTTTCATTGACAATCAGAGAACATAGACATCTGTCCATGGTATTATTTGGGATTTGGCTCACGTGAGAGACGAATCTCTCGAGCCCATATATCATTTGGCGGAAATCCATAAATGCCACAAATTAGTGCACTTACAGAAAGACAGAATCACTTAGTATATTAGTTCCATCCAATTTGGGACTGAAGTAAGAATGATTGATGTTGGCCAAGTTCCAAACCACAGATATGCTGTCGAGGAAGATACAGAAAAGAGGCCCAGTGGAAAATTGACACAAGGGATCAACGAAAATTAGAGGGAAAGGGCTGTCATATATCTGCTATCATAGACCCCAAAGTGATACGATAAAGTGATCCACCTGTTAGTTCTTCTAACCAAAAATTGGTGCATTGCATGGTCAAGCCTGAACAGAAAAATAACACTGAGAAGAACTGTCCATCTGTCTCGCTCTCACCATTTGCCCAATTTTTAAGTTTTACAAAGCAATACCATGGTTTCTCTTTAAACTATTTTTCAATAAGAATAAATTATACTCCTTTAGTTTCCATTATAATTCATTCAGTTGTCGAAACTTATAGCCCATTTTTGTTTCCTTTTTGAAAATGCCTCTACGTCTTTTTATATCCAGCAATGACCACCATGCTTAAAATATTCCATCAGTATTCCACAATATCACTATCACTTCCTTAGCTTCATATTCTAACCTGCATATTCTAAGCTGCTACTCTGTTTTTTGAGAGATTCATGATACATTATCACTTGGACTTTGGTCAAATTGCATAATTCAGACATTTCTCATTAACTTAATATATCCATTTCTTGTATGCCACACAATGACAATGTTTCTCATTAGTTGCCATCAACAATTTAGCCCTCTTCTCTCCCTAGCACTGAGCTCTTCAAATTTTCTTTCTTCTTTGCAAAGCATCCAGTTCTCCCACACATGGCAAGAATTTTTTTTTTTTAATATTCATTCATGGGACATGGGCGTGGCTGGGCCAGCATTTATTGCCCACCCCTAATTGCCCTTGTACAGAGGACAGTTAGTTGCCGTCAACAATTTAGCCCACTTCTCTCCCTAGCACTGAGCTCTTCAAATTTGCTGTGGGGGGCTGGGAGTAACATGTAGGCTAGACCAGGTGAGGACGACAGATTTCCTTCCCTAAAGGGCATTAGTGAACCAGATGGGTTTTTACAACAATCAGCAATGGTTTCATGGTTATCATCAGACTTTTACTTTAATCGAATTCAAATTTCACCATCTGCTGTTGTGGGATTTGAACCCAGGTCCCGAGAGCATCACTCTGGGTCTCTGGAATACCAGTCCAGTGACAATACCACTACGCCACCACCTCCCCCACCTGGGCATTCAAACATTGCCCTTGGCATGGCACTGAAGTGGGTAAAGGTGAGATACTGAAGGGTTGTCAGCAATTTAAATTGAGAGAAAAGGGGTTTATTTTCTTTTGAAAACAGGAGATGAATATAAATAGATTTTTGAAGATTGTGAAGGAGGCTGACAAAGATGTTCCACAGAAATGAATTACTACAGGAACTGATTTCAACACCAGGTGATATGAAAGGAGAATAAAGAAAGCATCTATATAAACCACAGGATTCATTAAAATTAAGTAAGAACAACGTATAATCAAATCCTAAGAACGCAAAGGATCTGTGTGGCAGTCTCATTAGATCAATGTTGAAGCCGGCAATCTCTGAACAACTGCAGGCGATGGTATCTAAAGTACAGTTTCACTTGTAGGCTTGTATCAGTTGAACATAAATTTGTTAATTCAGCCACCAAATACGACATGCTGCAGTTATACTTCTGCTTTAATTTTGGAAATTTAATCACCAAGTGAAAAACAGCCAACATCTATTTGTTTTGCTGGGTAAACATCACGTTCATATCACTAATCATAATATTCATGTGTCTTTTATCTCTCAGATGTATTCCAGAAAACAGAATTACAAATTTCTACATTTTACAAATAGAGTCAGGGTCATTACAGCCCATTTGTCAACCAGTCCATGCCAGTTCTCTGTGGAGCAATCCAATCAGTCCTGTTCCCCCACTCTGTCCCATTCCCCTACTCTGTTCCATTCCCCCACTCTGTTCCATTCCCCCACTCTGTCCCATTCCCCCACTCTGTCCCATTCCCCCACTCTGTCCCATTCCCCCACTCTGTCCCATTCCCCCACTCTGTCCCATTCCCCCACTCTGTCCTTGTAGCCCTGCAAGGTGATGGCGTAGCAGTATTGTCATTGGACTAGTAATCCAGTGACCCAGGGTAATGCTCTAGGGACCTGGGTTTGAATCCTGCCACAGCAGATGGTGGAATTTGAATTCAATAATGCAAACCCTGCAAGGTTCTCCTTATTGACATCTGGGGGGCTACTGTCAAAATTGGGAGAGCTGTCTTGCAGACTAGTCAAGCAACAGCCAAGCCTGGCATAGTCATTGTTGTCGTCATCATCATCCTCCTTCTCCTCACAGAATCATACCTATATGATTAATGTCCCAGACACCAACATCGCCATCCCTGGGTATGTCCTGTCCCACCGGCAGGACAGACTGAGCAAAGGTGGCGGCACAGTGGCACACAGTCAGGAGGGAGTTGCACCACCACCGTGCTAAATGGGGTAGATTTCAAACAGATCCAGCAACTCAAGACTGGGCATCCATGACTGCCAAGTCCTCAGCATCGACACCGGACCCCATGAAGTCTCATGGCATCAGGTCAAACTATGGGCAAGGAAACCTCCTGCTGATTACCATATACTCACTCCCTCAGCTGATGTATCAGTTGAACATCACTTGGAGGAAGCACTGAGGGTGGCAAGGGTGCAGAATGTTCTCTGGGTGGGGGACTTCAATGTCCATCCCCAAGAGTGGCTCGGTAGCACCACTACAGGCCGAGTCCTAAATGACATAGCTGCTAGACTATTTACGAAGCCCAAGATCCTTTATGTTTTGTTAACCAATCTCTCAATACACCCTCCCACCTTCTAGGAGTTGCTGCAGTGCATCTTATAGATGGTATACACTACTGCCACTGCGTGCTGGTAGTGGAGAGAATGAATGTTTAGTGTGGTGATTGGGGTGCTGATCAAGCTTTGTCCTGGACGGCGTTGAGCTTCGAGTATTATTGAAGCAGCATTCATGCAGGCAAAGCAGTGTATTCCATCACACACCTGACTTGTGCCTTGTAAATAGTGGACAGGCTTTGGGGATTCAGGAAGTAAGTTAGTCACCTCGGAATTCCCAGCCCCTGACCTGCTCTTGCAGCCACAGTATTTATATGGCTCGTCCAATTAAGTTTCTGGTCAATGGTAACCCTCAGGATGTTGATAGTGAGGGGTTCAGCAATGGCAATGTTGTTCAATATTAAGGGGAAATGGTTAGACTCTCTCTTGTTGGTGTTAGTCATGGCCTGGCACTTCTGTGGTATGAATGTTACTTGCCAGCTATCATTCCCTGCCTGAATGATGTCCACATCTTGCTGCATGCAGCCATGGACTGCCTCAGTATCTGAGGAGTTGCAAATGGTACCGAACACTCTGCAATCATCAGCGAACATCCCCACTTCTGACCTTATGATGGAGGGAAGATCATTGATGAAGCAGGTGAAGAAAGTTAGGTCTAGAACATTACCCTGAGAAACTCCTGTTTCCATGTCTAGGGGATGAGGTGACTGGCCTCTAACAACCACAGCCACCTTCCTCTGTGTTAGGTATAACTTTAACTAGTGGAGAGATTTTCTTTATTTATTCATTCATGGGATGTGGACGTTGCTGGCTAGGCCCATTCTTAACTGCCCTTGAGAAGGTAATGGTGAAATGCCTTCTTGAACCACTATAGTCATGGGGTGTAGGCACATCTACAGTGCTGCAAGGAAGGGAGTTCCAGGGTTTTGACCCAACAACGGTGAAAGAATGGCAATATAGTTCTAAGTCAGGATGATATGTGGCTTACAGGGGAACTCGTAGGTGGCGGCATTCCTGTGTATCTGCTGCCCTTGTCCTTCTAGGTGGTAGAGGTCATGGGTTTGGAAGGTACTGTTGAAGGAGTCTTGGTAAGTTGCTGCAGTGCATCTCAGAGATGGTATACACTGCTGCCAGTGCACCAGTGGCGGAGGGAGTGAATGTATAAGGTGATGAATGAGGTGCCGATCAAGTGGGCTGCTATGTTCTGGATGATATCGAGCTTCTTCAGTGTTATTAGAGCTGCACTCATCCAGGCAAGTGGAGAGTATTCCATCACACTCCTGACTTGTGCCTTGTAGATGGTAGACAGGCTTTGGGGAGTCAGGAGGTGCATTACTCTCTGCCTCTGACCTACTCTTGTAATCACAGTATTTATATGGCTAGTCCAGTTCAGTATCTAGTCAATGGTAACCTTCAGGATGTTGATAGTTTCCCCGCCTCGCCCACTGCCAATTCCCAGTGATATCAGTTTTGCTAGGGCTCCTTGATGCCGCACTTGGTCAAATGATGCCTTAATGTCAAGGGAAGTCACTCTCACCTCACCTTTTGAATTCAGCTCTTTTGTCCATTTGGACCAAGGTTACAATGAGGTCTGGAGCAGAGTGGGAATGCTGCAGGACTGCAGAGCTTATATCTGATCTGTTGGTTGATTGATTACTTAGCTCTATTTATCACACGCTGCTTCTTCTTTTTGGCATGCACATACCCATGTTAAAGCTTCACCAAATTGACACCTCATTTTTAAGGGTATGCCTGGTGCTGTTCCTGTCATGTTCTCCTGAACAGCTCATTGAGCCAGGGTTGATCCCTGGCTTGATGGTAATAGTTGAGTGAGGGATATGCCAGGCCATAAGCAACTCATAGATGCTCAGGTTTAAGCTGCTAAATCTGTTCTGGATCTATCTCATTTAGCACAGTGGTAGTGCCACACACCACAATGAAGGGCATCGTCGGTGTGAAGATGGGACTTATCTCCATAGGGACTGTACGGTGGCTACTCCTACCAATACGGTCATGGACAGATGCATTTGCAACAGGTAGATGGTCAAGGACAAGGCCAAGTAAGTTTTTTTCCCTCTTATTGGTTCCCTCACCACCTGCTGCAGACCCTATGTGGCACATATGTCCTTCAGGACTCAGCCAGCTTGGTCAGTAGTGATGCTACCAAGTCACTTTTGCTGGTGGGCATTAAAGTCCTCCATTCAAGTACATTCTGTGCCCTGGCCACCCCTCAGTGCTTCTTCCAAATGGTGTTCAACGTGGAGAAGTACTGATCCATCAGCTGAGGGGTGGCGGTAGGTGATCATCAGCATGAGGTTTCCTTGTCCGTGTTTGACCTGATGGCAAGTGGTTTCATGGGGTCCCAGGTCAAATATTGAGGACTCCCAGGACAACTCTCCTGATTACAAGTATATACCATTGTGCCACCATCACTGGTGGGACGGAACACAGGGATGGTACTGGACGAGTCTGGGACATTGGCTGTAGGGTATGGTTTGGTGAGTATGACTGTGTCTGGCTATTGCTTGACAAGTCTGTGCGACAGCTCTCTCAATTTTTGCATACGTTCCCAATTGTTAGTGAGGAGGGCTTTGCAGGATCAACAGGACAGGGTGTGCCTTTGTCATTCTCGATGCCTAGGTCGTTGTTTGGTGGACCGTTCAATTTTATTCTATTGATTTTTCTGTAGCAGTTTGGTGCATGGAATGGCTTGCTTCGACCATTTCAAAGGGCAGTTAAGAGTCAATCACATTGCTATGGGTCTGGAGTCACATGTCAGCCAGACCAGATAAGGACAGCACATTTCCTTCCCTTAAGGACATTGGTGGACCAGGTGGGCTTTCCCAACAATCCAGTAGTTCTATGGTCACCATTATTGAGGGCAGAATTGTCCCAGATTTGCACTAAGTGTAGTGGGCAGGGAAAATGATGTTTTACCCACCGACTGTAATGTCGGCTTCTCACGCCATATCGTTCCAATCCCACCACATTGATTATGCATTCTTGGGAAACACACCGTTTTGATGGTGGACGGGCTCTCATTCGCCTGGCACGCCATCACCTCACCGCTTCATCACGCTGGGTGCAGCCGCGCACACACCTCTCAGTACTTCCAGCCCATGACTGCTGCAAAGAAGACATGGCCCCAAAAGGCAAGAAGACTGCAGAACCCCAGTTTAATAATGCCTCCCTTTTGGACGCAGTGGAGCCCCGCTGTGATGTCCTCTACCCCAGCTCTGGCTGCAGGATGGGCTGTATCACCAATCCAGCATGGGAAGCGGTGGCAGCGGTGGTCAGCACCAATGCCCTCCAAAAGAGGACAGCCACTCAGTGCTGCAAGAGGATGAATGGTGTCATCTGTTCCGCCAGGGTAACTCACTCTTCTCATCACTCTCAACTCACACATTCACAAACTCATCACACATCCACAAGGATCTCACACCTCAAGGGACAACACCACTTGCTCTCACACACACCCTCGCATCTTCCTCAGGCTCATATCCTCTGGAGCTCAGGTCCTCATCCCATCCATGACTCCGCTCACCACACAAACATTCCATGCAGTGCCATGTGTCCTGCTCACACTCTCTCCATCTGTTCTCATGCAGGAGAAGCTGGCTCACAGCAGCAAGGAGTGGTCCCAGACCAGTGGTGGAGTGGCCAACATTAAGTTCCTCACTCACTTCGAGGACTGTGCCATTGTGCTGACTAGTGAGGGTGTGGACCCTGCCTGCAGTGAGGGTGAGGTCGGCAGCAAACACCCTTGTGAGGATCCTGCACCACATCATCCCTCCCTCAACGGAAACGTGAGTGCTCTTTACCCTGCTTTTGACTCTGCTGCCATGCACTAATTATCTCTACTACGGTTCACAGGGAGCTCTGACAAGCAACCAACACCCTCAGCCAGCCAGTCCCTCAACTCCATCCAGGTCCTCACCTCCATCCAAAAGGACACCTCCTCCATTGAACACCTGGAAATAAGCAGCCTGGAACAGCACTTACCCACACCCTGCACCAGTGCAGAGGGACACATGACAGTGGGAACTTGATCTAGAGTAAGCTCAGGTTCACAATCTGATGGACACTGCGTGGACATGTGTCCACAGCAGGAGAAGGCAGGTTTGGCCAAGCCCCCCGGCACTAGGAGGATTGCTGGAGAAGAGGTGTCTGTCAGGTCCGAGTCAGGTGAAGAGCCTCTGGATTTGGCCTTCCAACTCAGCCTGGAAAGTCAGCAGAAGGCAAAGGAACATCACGCAGAGCTGTTGGAAGCCCTCAACAGAGTGGTACGCGAGTTGGAGGGGTGTATCTGCCTGCCCTCTGATGAAGTGGTGCCCAAATGTTCGTGTATGGAGGTCTCCATAGGGATGATGGCGGACATCATGGAGACCCTGGTTCAGCAGAACGCTGAGATTTGTGCAAACCTGCACTCCATCGCAAAAGCCACTGGTGAGTTCTTGCAGTGGCGACACAAGAGGGAACCAGAGCACCTCGACATCCTCCCAGGTGCTCCTTCCCCTCAAGGAGTCAGGCCAGGGCCCTTGGGCACCTGAAGGGAGTAGAAGCAGCAGCTGGACACCCCTGGGTCATCCACTCAGGAATCTCAGAGGCTGTCTGCACCCTCCGAGTCCCCTTTGCCTGTGATCCACTCAACCTCATCCTCTGTCACCGCAAAGGGAACAGCTGGCCCACGGGAGGACAGCCAAAGCAAGCCCTCAGCTCTCCAGAGGACCCATACCGAAGGCATCAGAGGCAACAGGGCCAACGATTGTGCAGGCTGTCTCTAGAGCTGCTGCAGATGTCAGGGCAGCACCTAGAAGTTTAAGGCATTCAAAAGTTAAGAAATTCTGATCATAGTTGGTTGTATGGGTGAACACATTTTGTCACTTTACAATCAGGAAGTATATTCACTTTCACTTAATAATGTGTAAAGGTGTCTTTCAGCTTCATTGACAGGCTTCATGGATCTTCCCAATGCATCATCCCACACCACCCACCCCCCATCCCCACCCCCACCAAACTAGTCATTCGGCTGCACGCAGCCTGCCCATGAGCGACTCTGGAGGGATAAGTGTGTGCATGTGTGTGGGGCAGGGCCTTTCGGAGCCTCACGCCACACACGCGGATCCTTCCCGTATCACACTCATCTCAATGGGCAGAATTTAGCCCAGGTCAGGCAGGAAGCCGACCACCACCCACGATCAAGGCCGGAAGGCGGTTTCACGCTGGCGGGCCACCCAGTGTGAAACGCGAGCGGCAGCGCTCGGCACTGCCTGTGCGGGCGGGAGGGGGAGCGCGAGCATGAACTTCGCGCATGCACAATTCGGAATCTCCCTGAGGCACAGAGCTGCCTCAGGGAGATTAAGAGCTTTTATAAAAAAAAAAGAAATTAAAAATGTTATGAAACATGTCCCCTCATGTGACACTGTCACATGAGCAGGGACATGTTATTAATTAATTTTTTACAATTTTTAGTTCTTTTTTATTTGCTTTAGGAAACCTCACCCGCCCGTGGATGAGGTTTCCTAAAAAGTACACAGGCCACTTCGCCTTTTCGCCTGCCCGTCAACTGTAAGGTTGGACAGGCAGCAAAAAATTTCTTTCAATAACCTTGTTAATGGCCTTTACAGGCCTTTTAATTGCCAGCGTGCGCCCGCCAACCGAAATATCAAGGGTCTGCGTGTTGACACTTATCCAGCGTCAACGCGCGTCATTTTATGCTCGAGTAGGTCGGGCGCACACCTGCCCGCCGAGCTAAACATTTTGCCCAATGTCCTGAGCATCTTCAATGCTGCCTGCTGAGATTTGCTTTCAGTTAACCATCTGAGCTGACCTGCATCTTCACCCACCCACTGCTCACACACCCATGCAGCTCCTGCTCTTGCCCATCACGACTCTCGTTTCACTTTCGATTTAGCCAGCCTGGTTGTGCTACAGTTTTTCTTGCGCTCCCCCATCCCTTCCCCTCCCACGGTCACCCACTTCCTATCCCCCTTAACTGTCGACCCCCCTGGCTTCCACCTCCCCTCCTCGACCCACCAGCCACAACCTCTCTCTTTCAGGGATGTTCAGGTGAATGTGCATATTCCCTTCCTTCCTGAAAATCCCACCCCTATCCACATTAACCTCCCCGACCTCCTCCTTCCCACCAACGGGGTTCTTGTCTGTCTCCGAGTCCCCATCAACCACCCTCACTGTCCCTTCTACTGATACTGTCAAACCCTCACCCTCCCATCCTCCCACCTCACTCTGCCCTTGGTCATTCTCATCATTCCCTCATACCACGCCCACCCTCAGTTCGCTCCCCAGGAGGCAGTCATGGAATCGTCAGACCCCTCCCTTGCATCTTCACCTGGACATCCCCTCCCTCTGGAGTCCTTCCCCTTGAGAACTCCGCCTCCCCCCCGCCCCAACCTTTGGAAATCCTTCCCCTTGCCGGACCACACCCCCACCTTAGTGCCTCACAGACTCACCCCGCCAATATAATGATTTGCAGATGTATTACAACAAGGTTCCCGATGTCCGATGGCGGGAAATGCGGCCCGCCATTGACGGGCTGAGTGGACAACTGCAAAACTGGTTTCTCGACATCATGAAACCGATTTTTGGCCTTCTGGCCATATTGTCCACCCACACCCGATGCCAGCGAGCATGGAAAATTCCGCCCTGAGACTAGCTTTTTATTCCAGTTTTATAAATTAATTGAAGTTAAATGCTACCAGGCCTCTGGATTACTAGTCAGTAACATTATTACTGTGCCACCATTCCCTAGGTGAAAATGCACCTTTTCAATAACCAGTTGGCTTTCCAGGAGTTTAATCTTTGTATTTGCTACACTGAAATGCTGAAATATGTCTTACTCCAATGCATAATGAATGCAAGACGTTCCTTTTAATTGTCCTCTGATCTTCTTTCAAATAACTACAGTAATTACATTACAAGACACTAAATGAGATACAAGTTCATAAAAGAGAGAGTTAATTTGAGAAGAGACATACATCATGTTCATTACTTACAGCACACACTAGCACGGTGAAGATCTATTGTTTTGCATAAGGTTTACCTAATCTTTTTGGCAAACCTTTTTAATCTGCAAATGTGTGGCACTGTTTCATGAATGTCCCTTTAAGTATTTTTTTCTGTAATTGTCTGGCATCAAGTACATAAATCATATTAACCACTCATGCTGGAGCAGTTAGTTATAAATATTTCTCGCTCGCACTTCAGCATGCAAATGGATATGTACACATAATTTTAAAAAGTAGCATACTGAGTTCAAGTTTATAATTTATTTGTGTAACTTTTATAAACAGTTTGAGTACCACCTTGAGTGACCAGGCCCCTGCTGTGACCCACGTTGATGAGGGGCCTCTAGATCATGCAGCAGAGCTAGGGGAAATTGATTTCCCGCAGCTTTGCTGGGGGTATGGAGGAGTCCATGCATGCCATGAATTCTGCCATATCCAAGGCATTGGAGCACATGGCTTCATCCATGGAGAGGATGGTGGCCACCATGCACAGCCAGTTCAAGCATTCCATCCATGTGCGATCCGACCATAGCTCTAGCCATGAGCTCAGTGCAGCATGGGCTAGGTGAGAGGGGAGATGAAGCACCTGGACCTCCCTCACACACCCCTTCTGTGCCCCTTCCCACACCCTGATAGGAGGAGGAGCGCCTGCCAGCTGCCCTGGGGCTTTCAGCTCAGGACACCCCAAGAGTTAGCGACGTTTCCTCATCTCCTTCACCTATAACCCCAATAGCTCCAGTAGGCGAGGCTGTGGGGATGTCCCTGCACCACTGCAGGAAACCCCCCAGTAGGATGGAGGCCACACCTCCAGTGGACGCCTGCCATGGTCATCCAAGGTAAGGAGCCATTACAGTGAGCAGACTGCCTCCACTTCAGCTGATGTCATGGTAGCACTTAGCGGTAGTGGTAGGAAGAGAAAACTTTAAAAATTATAAGCATGTTTCAAGTCCATATGACTCTTCAAGCTCTGAAGAAGAGTTGTATAGACTTGAAATGTTAACTGTTTCTCTCTCCACAGATGCTGCCAGGTCAGCTGAGTTTTTCCAGCATTTTCGGTTTTTATTTCAGATTTCCGGCATCTGCAATATTTTATTTTAGGTTTAGGGGTAATTCGTCAAGAGAGAACAGGGCTGGTTCTACACTGCAGGAAGGTGATGGAGCGACTGTCATGCAGAAACGTTGTTGTACGAATCTCATATTGATCAGGCTGTCCCTGGCATTCCTTGCATGTCTCTCCATGTACCTGGCATTTGTGGAGGGCTCATTTGCATTCATGGGCTCCTGCTCAACCTCTGAAAAATCCTCCTCATTTGAAGATCTTTCTTGCACTCTTCTCATTGCAACATTTGCCTGCATTCCAGCTCCAGGTTGTGTAGCGCACAGCAGACCACCGTTATTTGTGACACCCTCTGGGATGCATATTGCAGTGCCACACCAGACTGGTCAAATCAGCTAAAGCACATTTTAATAGCCCACCGGTGTGCTCGATGATGACTCTGGTGGAGACATGAGCTTGATTGTAGCACTCCCCTACCTCCCTCTGGGGATGCCTCATTGATGTCATCAGCCAGGTAGGCAGGGGATAGCCCTGGTCACCGAGGATCTATCCATCAATTAACCTGGGCTCAGGCTTCAAAAAGCTCTGGGAGCCATCAGCTGTGTAATATGTGTCATGACAGCTCCCTGGGAAATGAGCACAGTCCTGCATTAGTCTTCTCCCATGGTCACATGTCAGTTGTATGATCAAGGAGTGAAACCTTTTGCAATTTACAAATGCAGCTGGCTGTTCCCATAGAGCTTTAATAGCCACATGAATGCCGTCGATGACATCTTGCACTTGAGAAAACCCATCGATGAGTCTGAACATGGCTGCCCTTGTTCCCGGCTGTCTTCATCAGTGGTGAAGTGGATCATTGGCGCAACTAAATAGGGCATCAGTCACCTCCTTTATGCAGCTATTTGCGGCAGCCTGTGAGATGCTACATTGGTCACCCGTGGCACCCTGGAAGCTCCCGCTGATATAGGAATTGAGCATTGCTGTAACCTTGAGAACCCCTGAATGAGGTTCTCACCAACCCACGTGGCTGCACATCTTGATAAACAATCTGACATCTCGGTGATCATTTCCCAGGTCAACCTCAGACGTCTCTGGCATAGTCTCTCGGACATCGCCTCTCTGACATCTGAAGGCAGTTAATTCTTGTCCTGTGGATGCATTGGCATTCTGTGCCAGTCTTCGCCGATACCTTCCCTGGATGTCTGCATCTGGACCAGCCTCTCCCTTTGCTGCTGCCCGTTGTTAGCCTTGCGGTCAGCAATAGCTTTCCTTCTTCGCATTCCCCTGGTTCCAAGGTTTGCATGAAAATTGGGCGAATGAGACCCATGGTTATGGCAAGAATTGCATTGTATGAAGAGGGCAGATATACATGTGAGAGCTTGCTCCTCCATGGTTCTCAGCCATTTATCTAATTATTAGGGAGTCCCTTTAGTTGGCCAATTGTGCACAATATGTCCTTCCTCCCACTTCAATTGAGCTTATGTTCAGAGAAGCTGCGTTCGACATGAGGCTCTGAATGTATGGTGCATGTTACATTCCAAATCCGATCCCGTATCTTCTATTTCCGCAAAGACACTGCTGACTTCATGGCTGCATCTCAAGCCGCCTCAGAAAATCAAAACTTGGCTTCCCACCTAATTAAGTCAATCCGCACCACCACATTTCCCACTCCTGTGGTTTCCATTAAATTCCAACCCCTGTGTCTGACCTGCCATTGTGCCACAATATGGCTGGTCCAATTAATTCCTGGTCAATGACAATCCCCAGGATGTTGATGATAGGGGTTTCAACAATAGCAATGCCACTGAATGTCAAATGGAGGTGGTTAGACTCTATCTTGTTGGAGATGTCACTTTCTAGTACTTGTGTTGTGAGCATTTTACTTTCTACTTATCAGCCCAAGCCTAAATATTGTCCAGGTTTTGCTGCATGCACACACAGACTGCTTCAGTATCTGAAGGGCTGTGAATGGTACTGAACACTGTGCGCTCAAAAATGATCATCCCTGCTCCTGACTTATGATGGATCATTGATGAAGCAGCTGTAATGAGGTCCGGAGCTGAGTGGCAGAACCCAAACTGAGCATTGTTAAGCAGGTTACTGACATTTATAAAGGATGTCCCAAAGCATTTTAGAGCCACTAAAGAACTTTTAAAGTGCTTTATAGCACATGAAATGCAGTTGCCAATTTGAACACAGGAAGGTTCCACAAGCAGTATTGTCAGAGTGGCCAAATAACCTGTTCATAGTGATGATGGTTGAGGGATAAATATTGGCCAGGACACTGGGGATAAAACACTTACCTAGAAATGGTACCACCTTATATGTTTACCTGAGAGTTGATTGGGCCTCAGTATAACGTCCAATACAAGAGCTGGTATCTCCAACAGTGTAGCACCCCTCAGTCAGCCTGGACTGTCAGATTAGAATTGTGCTCAAATGGGATTCGCTAGAACAGTTCCAAAGATGAGGATTACAGTTACATGGATAGACTGGATAAGCTGGGATTGTTTTCCCTAGAGAACACTAAATGGAAATTTAATCGAGATGTTTAAAATCATTAAGGTTTAGTGAGATAAAAAGGAGCTGTTTCCAGTGGCTGAAGGGCCAATAACCAGAGGGCACAGATTTAAGGTGATTGACACAAAAAATGAGAGGCAACATGAGCAAAAGCCTTTCTCCGCAATAAGTGTTTAGGATTTGGAATACAGTGCCTGATAGTGTGGTGGATCCACATTCAATAGCAGCCTTCAAAAGGGAATTGGTTAAGTACTTGAAGGAGATAAATTGCAGGGATAAGTGGAATGAGTGGAGGAGTGCAACTAACTGGATTGCTTTTTGAGCTTGTGCTCAAGTGGGACTTGAACCTAATGTTGTGGCTTAGAGGAGAGAATGCTATCCAGTAAGACACAGCTGACACTGTACTTCCTCCAATCTAATGCCTTCTGTCCATTGGGAAAACAAAATAAATATAAATAATCACACTGCCAAACTTATCTGTCTGTATACATGTATAATTTTAACCTCCTGTGAAACATCACATCAACTGTACTTTAAATTCTCATAATAGCCCACTTTGTGCTGCCAAAGTCAAATTTCACCCCTATTATCATGGAATCAGAGAACAGCACAGATCAAATTTGCTTTGGTTCTTTCAAAAAGCAATCCAGTTAGTTGCACTCCTCCACTCATTCCACTTATCCCTGCAATTTCTCTCCTTCAAGTACTTAACCAATTCCCTTTTGAAGGCTGCTATTGAATGTGGATCCACCACACTATTAGGCACTGTATTCCAAATCTTAAACACTTATTGCGGAGAAAGGCTTTTGCTCATGTTACCTCTCATTTTTGTGTCAATCACCTTAAATCTGTGCCCTCCAGCCACTGGAAACAGTTCCCTTTTATCTCTCTGAACCTTCATGATTTTAAAAATCTCTATTAAATTTCCACTTAGTGTCCTCTAAGGAAAACAACCTCAGCTTCTCCAGTCCACGTAACTGTAATCCCTCATCCCTGGAACTGTTCTAGCAAATCTCTTCTCTAGTGCCTATCCTAATGTGTGGTGCCCAGAATTTGACCTACTACTCTAGCTAGGGCCAAACTAGTGTTTTATTATAGACTTAGCATGGATCCCATGTTTCATTAATTACTTTGTTAAACTGTCCTGCCGGCTTCAAAATTTGTGCA
Organism: Cetorhinus maximus; assembly: GCF_964194155.1. NCBI lineage: Eukaryota > Metazoa > Chordata > Chondrichthyes > Lamniformes > Cetorhinidae > Cetorhinus > Cetorhinus maximus. The sequence goes on along the minus strand of NC_135879.1, from coordinate 211,017,008 downwards.
TAAACACCTCCAGGTCTCTCTCTTTTTAAGCCAAGTAAGGTAGTCTGAGGTGCCTGTAAAGTAAACATAAAAGATTTTGCAGTGCTATTTGGAAGAAGTGCAGGGAACCCTGTGGATGGCCCTGGCCGTTGTTACCCACTGGTGTTTATGGGACCTTGCTGTGCACAAACTGCGTGGTTTATTGGGCTGCATAACAACAATGATAACAACAGAGGGCACAGCACAGCACTTCAAAAGTAATTAATTAGCTGCAAAGCACTTGAGATAATTCCCAGGGCATGCTACGACGCTATTGAAAAGTCCTTTATTTTATTCAGTAAAAACAACCGAGATAAAATTAAGTTGGTAGTGCATCGTGAATCATCAGCAGCCAATATATGTCATCCCACACTAACATTTTGATTTCTAACACCAATGTGATTGCAGGAACATTCCCATGACAGTGGTTTTGCTGAGATTAAATTCAAATATCAAATGGAAAGTGAGTTTGCAATTTTTCTATTAGTATAATAATAGTCGGACAAGCTAACTTACTTAGGTTCAGTTCTTTGAAATCAGGTCGATTGGCCGAGGCACACAGCTGGTAGAAAATGTGGTAGTTACGTTCATCTTCTGCCTAACGAAGACAAAAAGCACAAATAGTTTCTGTTGATGAGATTCTCCCTTCTTAAAATCTTTCTTTTCTCCCATTCCCATGATTCATTCCCGTTTTACAGAGGAGATCTGTCACCTGTTTCTAGGGTGACAACAATACTACGCCAAAACAAGATTAGAATTGCTCAACTGAAGCCCAAGGTTAACTTTTCCCTCTGGTGGTCTTTCTTCTCCTGTGTAATGAAGTATTTGAACCTTTCTCCACACAGCCACACCTGTAATTAAAACTCACTCCAGGAGGGGCGTTGGGGCTTCATTGCATTTCATAATTAGGCTGCAATGGGTTCACTTTTCTTTTTATTAATGCATCACTTTTTTTTAAAAAGTTTTTTGAATTTGAGGATTGTTAGGCCACAAACTATTTTACAGTATTTACTGGACCGCTGTCCTCTCTAAAGTGACGACAAGGTAATTCTAAACCATTAAAAAACTATCTGGTTACAGTGGGTCCCATTTAATTGCCTAATATTTGTGATGGTTAAAAAGTAAAACAAGACTGTAAAGTGATTGTAAAATTTAGCTCATTAGATATAAGTGCTTTGGGTATTCAGAATATGAATTAAAATGCTACTTAATCAGGTTGAGTGGGGACATGCAGTTGGCACCCTTCCTTCTTTCAATCTCTGTGCAGCATGCCCTCCAGCTAGCTGAGAAAGGATTATTAGTACTTAATATTTTGTGCTCTGTCAGCAGACGCTAGAAAGTTAACATGTGAGCCCAGTGACTCATTCCCCACTTTCTGGTTTTGCGCCCTCCTTCTTTGTCTATATAACAAAAGAAATAGGAGCAGGAGTATATCATCTGGCCCCTTGAGCTATCTCGGCCATTCAAAACAATTATGGCTAATCTTCTACCTCAATTCCATTTTCACACCTACTTCCTTAATCTCTCAAAAACCCGAGACCCCAAAAATCCGACTATCTCAGCTATTCTATGATCAAGCATCAACAACCCTCTGGGACTGAGAATTCCACAGGTCCACAACCCTTTGAGTGAAGAAATTCCTGCTCCTCTCAGTCCCAAATGATCAGTCCTTTATCCTAAGACTGTGCCTTGTGTTCTAGATTCCCTAGCCAGAGAAAACAACCTCTGTATGTCTATCTTACAAAGTCCCTTCCGAGCCTTGTATGTTACAATGAGATCAGTTCTAATTCTCCTGAACTCCAGAGAGCATAGGTCCAATTTACTCAGCCTTACATTATAGGCCAACCATTTCATCCCAGAAACCACACTAGTGAGCCTTGGCGGTACCAAGGCAAGTGTATCCTTCCTTAGGCATGGAAATCAAAACTGCACATAGTACATCAATTTCCATTTCAACCTAATGATGTAGTTAAATTTGAAAATCCACTAATGACGGATTCTGGACATGCACCCACACTTTACCACTTTGTGGCACAGCATCATCCCAATGTAGTTAGGCAGCTTCAAAAGAAAGACATTTTTCCAATATCAATACAGGTAAATTGGTACCAGCAATTCTCAATCATATAAGCAGAGTCACCCATTAATCAGTATTTTTGTATATAAGACTAATCATTTCAGACCAATAATTATACTTGTTAAATTCAAATCCATCAGGCAAGCTACATGGAATGATAATGGTACACTAATTGGTAGTACAGATGATGAATGCCTACCAAAGTTGTCACTAGACAGATTAATAATTATAGTCATCATTCCGAACAGCCTAATGCACAAACAGAGGTGTAACATCCAGCTTCACCATAAGGTGGAAAAGTTTCATAATATTGGAAATAAATCTCATAACGTTCAAGAGTGAAACGACTATTTTCTCTATTTTGTCGGGCAGATGCACTTTCACTGTTCAGTGTAGCTAAACCCTGCCTCTGTTACATTCTTCCTCAACACAGACACAATAGAAAGCAGATAAACATGCAGGACAAAAAAGAAAGAGAAAATAAGGGGGAAACTAATCCGAGTGTCACAATATACTTTATCAAATGTGAAGCTTTGGGATTATCGATCTGGTAACAAAGGAGAATTTTTAGTTAAGCTGAGTTGTGTTTTTAGGAATGTGGGTTATAATTCAATACGTCAGTAATATGATTTGTGCATTCTCGTATATCATATCAGGTTGACACAATAAGAATGAACATCACATTCCAGACAGTAAATTTCGTGTAATATATTTGAGTAGTTTCAATTATGCCAGCAACGCCCACTGTCTGAAAGGAGGCAGCCAGCTGATTTGGAGGTCAGCTGATCAAGCTCTGACCTAGAGCTAGGGAGGAATCATCGGTGATGTTTCTATCTTCCTATTCGGTTATAATGGTGCAAAAGCGAGGTCCAACAGTTGCTCCATTCCTTCTCATTTTAAAGAGAATAATCAAAAGTTGATTTGTTATGATGCGGATGACACAATAAATTCTACTGCAAACATCTGTACTAACCTGGAAAACCACTCTGGACTTTTCTAGCAGATATGTTCGCATATTGGCACCAATTATATAATATTGTCGGTCAAAACCAATTTGGATGTATTTCCCAAAGCGGCTGCTGTTATCATTCCTTGTTGTTTTAGCATTACCAATGGCCTGTTGAGGAAAAAAAAAACATGGAATTATTATAACCTGGTAACTTAGCCATGGTAATAAGCTCAGTGTTATGATATGGCAGGTGGTATTTGTCAGGCTGACCAAATCCCAAAGGAAAACTTGGTCATTCTGTCATAACAATTTGCAACTTGTATTTCTGGCGAGAAGTTTTGTGCACTGAAGCCAGAAGTCCACTACCACCTTTAGGAGTTTAAAAGACTAAATTAAAAGTTATTAACAAAGGAAAAGAAAACTTAAACATGAAAGATTACAGTTACACTATTACATTTAGAGCAGAATATTGCGCTCGTCGGGCGGGAGCGTGCCAGACCCGAACAAGCGTAAAATGACGCACGATGACGTCAGGCAAGTGTCCTGACATCATCGCGCACCCACGAGATATTTCAGTTGGCGGGCGCACAGGAGTCGGCAGCACACCCACCAGCAATTAAGCGGCCTATTAAGGCCCTTAATCTACTAACTGTTTGGAATTTTTTGCTGCCCTTCCAACTGTTTGGTTGGCGGGCAGGCAAAAAGGCCAAGTGGCCTTTGCATTTTTGGTGAAACCTGGTCCATGGGCAGGACGAGGTTTCATCCCGTGATTAAAAGAAAACAAAAATTTTTTGCACTCATATTGAATATGTCCCTGCTCAAGTGACAGAGTCACATGAGGGGACATGTTTTCATTATTTTAAAGTTCTTTATTTTTATTGTTCAAAATCTTCAGCTCCCTGAGGCAGCTCTGTGCCTCAGGGAGCTTTTACTGCGCGCACCCGTGCGCACACACGAACTTACGCACTTGCGCTCCTCCCACTTCCCAACCGCTCCTGGGTCCACCTGCCGAGCCCACCCAATAATGGTAAAATTCTGCCCTTAGTTTTATAACAGTTCTCACAAGATGTCAATTTAACTAGACTCCCAACTACACACCCCTTTCAGGCAACAGTCCAAATAGATTCTTAATCTATAAAACATCCAGCAATATTACCACAAGCACCGACTGTTGCTATAAGGGAGATATTTCACAGCTTCTCTCCCTTGCACTCGACAATGAAACTCCAAAGGCTTTTAACACAACCTTGGCTACTGGAACTGTAGACTTCTCCAGGGTGGCTAGAGGACTTTCCTACAAGTCTGTTCCATACAGTGAACCTTTCAAGATCTCACACAGCCACATCACACACAGCTTTCCATCTTTCTTTCTTTTGTTGTTCTTTTTGACCTGTAAATCCCATTGTTTCACCCTTGCTTTGGAAGTTACTTTTCCCAGAAAATAAAAATCTTTCATGTTGTCATTATGGCCAGCACTTCCAGAAAAATAAATTTAATAACTTTGCCTTATTTATCTTGCCAGTTGTAAACATCTTATCATGTCCCTTTGCAAATCAAACAACCTCACAGTTTATCTAAAAATGCAAATCCCATTCACTCTGTATCGGATGAGACTTGATCCTAGCTTACCCATCTCCAGTTCAAATGCCTGTTTTACATGTAACCCCTTTTGATGAGTCAAACCTTGCAGTCTGACTGTCTCACATACACACACTCCACATAAGGCTGCTTCAGTATCCCACAGTATTATTATTACTGGCTTAATCTCAAACTGTTGCCAGGGAGAGGGACGGAGTTGATAGTTAGGGATTGGAGCATGGAGCACAGATTGAAAACAATAGCTTCAGTCTTTCCAATATCTAACTGGAGGAAATCTCTGGTCATCCAGCACTGGATGAGAGATAAGCAGTCTGATGATTTAGCAACAGTGGAGGAATCGAGAAAGGCGGTGGTGATGTAGAGCTGGGTATCAAGAGTGAATACATGAGAGCTAACACCATGCCTTCAAATTATGTCACTGCTGCCAAGGGGCGGCATGTAGATCAGAAATAGGAGGGAGCCAAGGACTGATCCTTGGGGGCACCAGAGGTAACAGGAAGATAAGCCTTTGCAAGTGATTCTCCAGTTAAGGTGAGATAGATAAGATTTGAACCATGTGAGAGCAGTCTCACCCAGCTGGATGACAGTAGAGAGGTGTTGGAGAAGAATGGTTATGGTCACAAGTGTCAAAGGCTGCAGACACGACGAGGAGGGAAAGTTTACCTTTGATACAGTCACATTTGTGACTGTGATAAGAGCCGTTTCAGCACTGTGGCAGGGCGTAAACCCGATCGGAGGGATTCAAATATGGGCCAGGATTTTCTGTGCCCGCCGGCGTCGGGTGAGTTCAGTGACGAGCGGACAATATGGCGTGAATGGTTTCACGACAGCGTGAAACCGGTTCGCCGATAGCAGGCCGTGTTCCCCAACATCAGACATCGGGAACCTCATTGTAATACATTCGCATATAATTATTAGGCCAGCCCCCCCCGGAATCGACTGCCCCCGCCGACATGTTTCACAACAGCACATAAAAGGCCTTCACTTGGCAGGCTGCACTTTGAAGGGAATTCGGAAGTGAGAACACAGCAACGTTGTGCAGCGCGCGCCAGGGTCGCCTGTTGGACTTCAAGCTTGAGGAGCTTGATATGATTGGAGTCAGGCCTCTAGCTGATCTGTCTACTCAAGCAATGTAGAGGCATCAAAGTGCTACCAAGTGCTCCAAAGCTTTTCACCTGCCCGGCACAGACTGCAAAGTCATGAGCGTTTTTGTGGACTGCAGAACAGTTGGACGTCTCCACACGTTGTACAATCTCCTTGCTAAAGCTGGCCATGGAGCAGTCACTGCTGGAGGGGCTCACAGTGCCTTGCAATGTCAGCATCCCAGTTGGACCATGGTTCAAACTAAAAGTGCAACCTCGCACTGCAGGTTATGCGAATGCCTGAGCTGAGAGCACAGCAATGAGTAAATCTGCCACCAATTGGTCGGATGGAGTGGGGCGGAGGTGGGTGGGGTTTTGGGCAGCCATGCCGCGCTCTAATCTCTGGCCATCCAAGTGGTGGCCAGCACTCTCCGAGAAGCATTAAGGGGCCTTCACACTTAACCAGGACAGGTTCTTTGTACACCCATGTTAACCACGTGTCTCCTTCTTTCATCCTGCAGGAGTACATCAGGATTATGGAGCCTGGTGAACCAGCTGTATGCCTGATGGCCTATAGAGAGCGAAGATGACGGAGGAGAGAGCAACTGAGGCTCCTGGCTGTGCAGAGGCAGGAGCAGCAATCTCAGGAAGAAGGGGCGGCCTGGACTCCCGTACACGCCACCGAAAAGCTGAGCCACAGCGAGTCATCGCTGGTCGGTGCCTAGCGACACCCAGGGTCTAAAGACACCGCCTTTCATTCCTGCAAATGACCCAGACCCAGTGTTACTGAAGACTGCGCGTGTCTAGGGAACTGGTCGGTCACATCTGCCAGTTACTGCAGGATTTGGCGCCATGGGGACATGGAGGGCATCCACTGCCAGCAGCCTTGAAAGTGACCGCAGCACTCAATTTCTATGCCAGTGGCCCCTTTCAGGGCTCCACATGTGACCTGTGTGGGATCTCACAAGCCCCTACCCACAAATGCATTACGAATGGTCACGGATGCAACTTTGCGAGGGCACACAGCTTTGTGCATTTCACCGGGGACCAGAGCAGCCAGAAATTGGATTCGCCCAGATCTCGGGTTTCCCACAGGTGCAGGGTATGATCAGCTGCACTCACGTGATGCTCAGATCCCCATCGCAACACGCAGTGAACGACATCAACCGCAAGGGGTTCCACTCGCTGAACGTGCAGCTGATTTGCAACCACCACAAACACATCCTGCAGGTGCGCGCACGGTTTCCAGGGAGTGTGCATGACTCCCACATCCTCATTCGGTCACAGATCCCTGAAGTCTTCCAGGATTCACAGAGGCTGCAGGGATGGCTCTTCAGGCACAAGGGCTCCTGCAGAGGATGTGGCTGATGGCACCCATGCAGCAGCCTCAGACTGCAGCAGAGCAACAGTATAATGAGGATCATGCTGCAGCTCGCAGCTTGCTGGAGCAGACCATCGGGATGAGGTTATGGTGCTTGGACCGGCCTGGTGGAGCCCTGCAATCCAGCCCGCAGAGGGTGTCATGCATTGTCGTCATCTGCTGCGACCTTTACAACCTGGTGCTGTAACAGTGTGATGAGCTGGCTGAGGAGGAGATGGAGGAGCAGGAGGTCTCCAACGAGGAGGATGCCGACGGGGTTGAGGGTGAGGAGGTCCTCGAAGGTGACAATGACGGGGATGAGGCCCTCGCACCGATTAGATGAGGCAGGTGCGCTTGGGAGGCCATCATAGCTGCTAGATTTGTGGAGGATGATGACGGCATGCAGTGAGATGACCCCATAGACCCTCACATTGCACCTGTGAACATCCGACTCCAGTCTGGCTTATGGCAGCACCCTCTGTGAGAATGCTCCTGTCATGGAGACGCAGTGGAGGCCTTAATCATTGCTCTATTGCAGGATGATGATGTCACATGCAGCGAGGACACTCCATAAATCTTCACAAAGCCTCTAAGAATGTCTGACTCCTGTCTGGCCGAGGGTAGTTCACTTGTGCTCTGCGATCAGGGTCATATCATAGAGGTGCAGCCATGAAACTTTAGAAGCATCTGATCCTTTGTCCACTTTCAGCACCTGACCCCTTCAGGAGCACAGTGGTCAGTGGTCACAGATGCTGAAGAGATGAGGGCCAGGCACAACTTAAAGGTGCTGACAGCACACAGAGTGAATGATAACTCTGTGGCACCTGCCCACTGCATTCTGACAGCAATGAGGAGCACCACCCAGGTGCAGACATCAGAAATGTACCCAGGGTTTGTGAGGCCGGACCATCACTTTGGTCTGGAGACTGCACAGAGCACAGGGAAGAGGCCGTGATCTGAGACACCTGCCTTTATCTTGTGCAGAAAGATTTCACATTTGTGTGACAAGAACACTGCTCATCAGAATAAAGAGACATTCTTGGGAGTTTATTGACAATAGTGAACAGTATGTACAAGTGATTAACTGTGTAACTAATTATTCTTAACTTTCCCAACCCTGCCGCTATGTCTTGGTGCTCCCTGGACAATCACAGTGGAGGTGCAGGCAGCCTGCTGACTGAAGAGCCCTGTTTGTGATGATCTTGGCGGGTGTCCCCTGGAGGGCCGAGACTTTGGAGGACACCAGCCTGCTTTCAGGGTCCCACCGTATAGCAGTAGCACCCTTCTCAGCCTGTAAAGCTGGACCTGCTGAGGTCACAGGAAGAGGGGATTCAGATGGGCCAGACACTCCCGGAGTAACCTGGATGGATGGCCCCGGGTGTGCACCTGCTGATCCTCCTCCCTATGGGTGCCCGAGGATCCCAGGCTGACTCCTTGAGGAGAAGGGGTAAAGATCGAGCTGCCCAGCACCCCTCTCACGTGTACACTGTTGGAGGCCAACTATGGCATCAGCAATGGAGTTCAGCCCACGTAGTAGTGTAGGATCAATGCCCTGGACCAAGGTCTCCATGGCGGCTGCCATCCTACAAATGTTGACGTTGGTGCTTGGCTTGCTGGCGCTATCACCTCAGAGTGAAGGCGGATGAACTCTTCCATTGTGCCTTGCAATCTGAGAAGTGCAGCCGGCATCCCTTCCTGATGTTCCCAAGCTTGCCTTTGCAACTCCAGCAACTGTGACATGGCCGAGTCCAGAGGCTCATCATCTGACTCAGACTCAGCAAACTTATGGCCTCCAGCAGTCCTCCGAGTGTCGGACATCTTGGAAGTCCCTGCCACCGTCTGCTGTGGATCAGACAGCGCAATGTGCTCTCCAGGTTGTGATGCCGAGGCTATTCTAAAGATAGGTCCCACAGAGGTGTATGTCTGCGCTGGTGGAGAGTGTGGGTGAGCACTGTGACAGGACTTCAAGGAGGGTGCCTCCAGATTCCTCTTCAGAGGTTCCTCTGGGGCTTGATTGGAGGCCCTGGGTCATGGACTCCGTCGGCTGTTTCCCAGATGTGCCTGCAAAAGCAAGGGGAGGTAATTAGTGAATAGCAGTGGCCTGTGGAACAGGACGCATCACTCACAGCATGGTTGGCTGATGGATGTTTCACTGCTGGACCCTCACTTCGTAGAGCACCGCCGACTGCACCATCAGCGCAGGACTAGTCCAGATCGTCAATGGCCAACTGGATGGCTCTGTTTTCAAAGTCCATAAGGACCTCGATTTCATGTATTCCTCCACCGGTCTGCAACCTTTCCCTGTTGTTGTGTGCCAGCTTATCCTGCATGAATAGAGATGGAGAAAATGTAAGCAGGACACCTGCCAAGCCAGATGATAAGTATGCCTGGCCAGTGTAGGTGGTGAGTGGTCCCATGGACGGGATGAGGACAATGAAGGTGTGTGAGAGAGTGTGAATGGTGAAGTACCGTGAACCGGCAGTGAGTGAGGGCCCTGTGGATGTGTGATGGGGTTGTGAGTGAGAGAGTTGACAGTGATGAGAAGAGTGACTTACCCTGGCGGAACGGAGGAGATCATTCATCCTCTTGCAGCACTGGGTGGCTGTCCTCTTTTAAAGGGCGTTGGCACTGACCACCGCCTCCCAGGCCTGGTTGGTCACACCGTTGTCCATCCTGTGGCCAGAACGGGAGTAGAGGACATTCTGGCAGGACTCCACGTCATCCAAAAGGCGCTCCAGTGATGCGTCGCTGAACCTTCGGGCTGCAGTCTTTTTGTCTTTTATGGACATCTTCCCTGCAGCAGCCGTGGGCTGGAAGCACTGAGATGTGTGCGTGCAGCTGCACTTTAGCACCCGGCGTGATGAAGCAGTGAGGTGATGGCAGGCGAGAGGATGAGAACCCGCCTGCCATGGAAACGGTGTGTTTCCTGGGAATGCATAAATAATGTGGCGGGTTTGGGATGATACAGCGTGAAAACCCGCCATGGCGGCCGGCAGGTAAAACGTTGCTTTACACACCCGCTACCGCACTTAGTGCAAATCTGGGATGATTCCGCCTATGGAGTTCCAGGGAAGATGGAAATGGATCTGGGGAGCAACAATACGTTCAAGGACTTTGGAGAGGAAAGGGAGGTTGGAGATGGCACAGTAGTTTATTGAAGTCAGGGGCTGGAAGAGACTCCAGAATACTTACATATTTATCTTTGATTCCTATATTATAACAATAACTACATTTTAAAAGTACATCATTAGCTGTAATGCATTTTGGGACATCTGATGACCATGAAAGATGTTATATAAATGCAAATCGTTCTTTTGATTGTTTGCCTTTCTTAGCAGTTCCAATACTTTAGTATATGGCATCTTCTGAACAGTCTTCAAATATCTCTCTGTATTTTTCCCTGCAGACTTCAGTTACATTCCTGATCAGGTATTTAAGATTTAATTGCAGTGGGGTTCTTTTGATTCTAATAAGTTGCCTTTAAGATACACCTCGGGTTACATTTAACAGCAGGTTGACTGGCTGATACTTCTGAATAATCAATAACCCAATTTCTGTTCTTTTCTATCTTCACCAACAGACAACACACAATAATGCACATCTTTCATTTTCCCTACAATAGTGTCCTTATTCAGTGTGGATAACTTTAAATCAATATCAACAGATATCTTTGTAAAGGTGAGCATTTAATCATTTTAAACTTCGGTTTTATCAAGTTGAAAAACAAAAGAGAGAGAGACAGACAGACAGACAGAGGGAGACAAGGGACTGGATTTTCCCAGCCCTGCGGTAGTGCTTGGGGGTGGAGGTGGTCAGGAAAATAGCAGGGAGCACTCGTTAGGTCGGCTTCCCTATACTCCTGCTGCAAGGAAAGTTTCTCATGGGTGGGCACAATTCAGATTGGCTGCCCACACTATAGGCAATTTACATAATTAAGGCAACAATTAGGGGGCCATTTTGCCAGTAGCAGAGCGGCTCCACACAGGATGGGAAAGTTGTCAGCTTAATGGAAACAGTCCCCCTGTAGTAATCTGGGGGCTGTTCATAGCCATATGGGCAGAATCATCCCAGTTTTGCGCTAAGTGCGGTAGCAGGTGTTTTTCTTTATATTCATTCATGGGATCTAAGCTTTCCTGGCTGGGTCAGCGTTTATTGCCCATCCCTAGTTGCCCCTGAGAAGGTGGTGGTAAGCTGCCTTCTTGAACCGCTGTAGTCCATGTGGTTTAGTTACACTCACAGTGCTGTTCGGAAGGGAGTTCCAGGATTTTGACCCAGCAATAGAGAAGGGACGGTGCTATATTTCCAAGTCAGGATGGTAAGTGATTTGGAGGGGAGTTTCCAGGTGGTGGTGTTCCCATCCATCTGCTGCCCTGTCCTTCTAGATGGTAATGGTCATGGGTTTGGAAGGTGCTGTCAAAGGAGCCTTGATGAAATCCTGCAGTGCATCTTGTAGATAGTACACACTGCTGCTACTGTGCGTCGGTGATGGAAGGAGTGAATGTTTATGGATGTGGTGTCAATCAAGTGGGCAGCTTTGTCCTGGACAGTGCCAAGCTATTTGAATGTTGTGGGAGCTGCACTCTCCAGGCAAATGGGGAGTATTCCATCACACTGCTGACTTGTGCGTTGTAGATGGTGGACAAGCTTTGGGGAATCAGGAGGCGAGTTACTCATCGCATGATTCTTAGCCTCTGACCTGCTCTTGTAGCCACAGTATTTATATGGCTAGTCCGGTTCAATTTCTGGTCAATGGTAACCCCCAGGATGTTGCTAGTGGGAGATTCAATGATGGTAATGCCATTGAACGTCAAGGAGCGATGGTTAGATTCTCTCTTGTTGGAGATGGTAATTGCCTGGCACGTATGGCACTTGTGTTACTTGCCACTTGTCAGCCCAAGCCTGGATATTGTCCAGATCTTGCAGCATTTCGACATAGACTGCTTCAGTATCTGAGGAGTTGCGAATGGTGCTGAAGATTGTGCAATCATCAGTGATCATCCCCACTTCTGACCTTAGGGTGGAAGGAAGGTCATTGATGAAGCAGCTGAAGATGGTTGGGCCGATGACACTACCCTGAGGAACTCCTGCAGTGATGCCCTGGAGCCGAGATGACTGACCTCCAACAACCACAACCATCTTCCTTTAACGATGGCAGGTTTTCATGTCGTATCATCCACTTCGCGCTTCATTAATTATGCAACCACAGGAAACACTCCATCTCACTGGTGGGCGGCCTCTGAATCACCTGCCATGCCATTACCTCACCGTGTCCTACTCTGGATGCCATATCTAAACTGCAGCCATGCACAGAGTTCTCAATGCTTGCAATCCAGGACTGCTCCAGTGGACACATGGCCCTGAAAGCCAAGAAGAATTCAGTGGCCCATCACTGGAATGCCTTTTGAAGGCCTGCCGTGATGTCCTCCACCCCAACACTGGCTGCAGGATGTCCAGCAATATCACCACTCGGGCTTGAGAGGCAGTGGCAATGGTGGTCATCTAGCCTGTGACCATCCAGGTGTTATGATATGGCAGGTAGTGTTTGCCAGACAATCAAATCCCAACGGGAAACTTGGTCAAGCCATCACAGCGATTTTGCAATTTGTATTTATTACAAGAAGGTTTGTGCACTGAAGTCAGAAGAGTCCACTACCACCTTTGGAGATTTTAAATATTAAATTAAAACATTTATTAAGAAAAGAAAACTTAAAACACTTAAGATTGCAGTCACACAGTTAAACTTAGTCTTATAACAGTTCCCAAAAGATTCCTACTTAACCAGACTCCCAATTACACACCCCTACAACAAGTCCAAATAGATTGTTAATCAATAAAACATCCAGCAATATTACCACAAGCACCCACCATTGCTATAAGGGAGGTCTTTCACAGCTTTTCTCTCGACAATAGTATTCCAAGGCTATTAAAAAAAACATTGTTCCCTGGAACAAGCAAACACTTCTCTGGAGTGGCTAGAGACTGTTTTTTCACAGGTCCATTTCACACAATCAACCTTCATGATCGTGGCGACTCCTGATACAGCTTTCTCTCTCTCTCTAATATATTTTCTCCCTTTTGATCTGTAAATCCGATTGTTTCACCTTTGCTTTGCAAATTACTTTTCCCAGAATATTAAAATCTTTTGTGTTATCATTATGGCCAGCACTTTCAGCAAAAATAAACTTAATAACTTTGCTTTATCTATTTTGCCAGTTGTAAAACATCTCATCACGTCCCTTTGAAAGTCAAACCACCTCTCAACTTATCTACAAATGCAAATTCCATTCACATTGCATATTCTGGGACTTCACCTGAACTCACCCATCTCAATTTCTAAATGCCTGTTTTTTACACTTTACACCTTTGATGATTTAAACCTTGCAGTCTGACTGTCTTCAGTTTAATTAAATTAGTCACACACACATAAACATACACACACAAAACACAGATCCACAAGCGTGTTTTAAAGTATCCCACAGAAACATTAGGGAAAAAATGCTATTTCTTTTACATAGTGGGGAAGGAGAATGAATGATCTCATCTGTGCCATCAGCATAAAGCAACCATCTCATCACTCTGAACACTCGCACTCACAAGCCCATCACACATTTACTAGCATCTCACTCACTGGCAGCTCAAGGGACATCACCACGCACTCTCTCACACACACCCTCAAATTTCCATCTGGCCTCATCTCCTCTGGAGATTGCCTCCTCAGCCCTCACCATCTTGAGGCCACTTGCACAGATCAACATGAGCCCCTACACACACTTTAAGATACCCCCCTTCCCCAGTACAGCTCTCACCCTGCAGCTTCTTCCCTTGCCTGAGGCCACTTCTCCCTCTTCCCCAAGCGAGCCCTAGCCCTACAGCCATTAAAAAGCCTTACAGCTGGTCTGGTAGGTAGAGACCTGCCCATGAGCCCCACTAAAAGTGATGTGGTGCTGCCTGTGAAGCTTAACTCTGATGACCGCAAGTGCTGCCCAAAGCAATGTAGGCAAACAAACTTAGAAGTCACGAGCCAAGTGCAGGTTTGCCAGGTGTACGTCGCTTATGTACAGTTGTGAAACACATCAGCATACAGTCATGTCAATTTGCCTAGATGATTCAGCATGGGGGGGATGATTCCAGTGAGCAGGGCTTATACTGAGGTACTAATGTACTGAAATTAGGTTCCTGACATGCAGCAGGGGGATACATAGTCCACCATTGATTGGGACAATCACAAAATGGTTTCACCATGGTGTAAAACTGATTTTTGGCCTTCTCGCCATATTGTCTGTTCATGCCCGCCATGACACACACACCAACAATAGGATTGGACGATTCTACCCATCGACTCCATCACCCAAAGACTGGCCGGGGGCAGGAAAGGCAACCGCTGTGGCCCCAGTGAGCCATCCAGAGGGGTTTCCCTTTAAATTCAAGTAACTTACCGGCTTCCCTGCTTTGATTAATTTATTTAATTTTACACATCAGAGGATGCCTCCATATTGTTGTACCCTCACGGGCCCAGACCTGCCTCAGCAGTGCCCACTGCTTCTGCTGGGGCTGCTGAGGCTTCAGAGCTATCGGCCCCCTGATTGAGAGTTCAGGAGAAGAGGCACCTGGGGTATACATGCACAAATAAATGAAGGTGGCAGGGAAGATTGAGAGCTCTGTTAAAAAAGCATATGGAATCTTATGTTTAATAAATCCAGGCATAGTGTACAAAAGCAAAGAAGTTATGATAGACCTGAATAAAACATTGGTTTGGCCTCAACTGGAGTGTTACGTTCAGTTTTGGGCACCAAACATAAGGGAGGATGTGAAAGCATTAGAGAGGGTGCAGAAAAGATTCACGAGAATGGTGCTAGGGATGAGAAACTACAGTTACATGGACAGACTGGAGAAGTTGGGACTATTCTCCTTGGAGAAGAGAAGATTAAAAGGAAATTTGATAGAGGAGTTCAAAATCATGAGGGGTTTGGATAGAGTAGAGAGAGAGAGAGAGAGAGAGAGAGAGAGAGAGAGAGAGAAAAACTATTCCCTTTGGTAGATGGATCGAGAACCAGAGGGCACAGATTTAAGGCGATTCGCAATGATGTTGACACCTTCCCCTCACAGTGAGCACCAAGTTACAGAACATGATAGATCACAGTCGACTTGGTTTTACCCGAGCTGCCCTAAGTGCTGCTTTGGGTGCACAGAGTGTAAAGTGGGAGTTTGGTGAATGAGAGAGTTCAGTGAGGGGCTGGGGTGTTCCTTTCTTTTTCTACCTTCTACCTTCTTCAGCCTCCAGTAATTGGCTCTTACTTTGATACAGGGGACGAAGCTGATTGGTGAGTAACTGGAAAGCTATTCTACATATTCTGATTGTAATAAATATTTTTTAAAGTTACAGTATGCCAGGTCGCTTGGCCCAGTGGAATGTATATCCTGCAGTATGTGGGAAGTCATGGATGCACCATGTGTCCTAGACAAACACATCTGCAGGAAGTGTCACCGGCTGCAGAAGCTTGAACTTAAGAGTTTCAGAACTTGAGCCGCAGCTGGAATCATTGTTGTGCATCTGTGAGACAGAGAACTACATGGATAGCATGTTTAGGGAGGTGGTCGCACCGCAGGTTAGAAGCATACATGCGGAGAGGGAATGGGTGACCACCAGGAGGTCTAAGAGAATCAGGCAGGTAGTGCAGGAGTCTGAGTCTATTTTTCTTGCTAATCAGTTTTCCATTTTGGATAGTGGTGAAGGCAATGGTTCCTCAGGGAAGTGCAGCCACAGCCAAGCCCGTGGCACCACAGATAGCTCAGTTGCACAGGAGGAGAGGAAGAAGAATGGAAGAGCAATAGTGATAGGGGATTCGATAGCAGGGGATCAGCCAAGCAGAAACATGACTTCGAGATGGTGTGTTGCCTCCCTGGTGCCAGGGTCAAGGATGTCACAGAGCAGCTGCAAGATATCCTTATGGGGGAGAGTGAACTGTCAGAGGCCATGGTCCACATTGGTACCAATGACATGGATAGGAAAAGGGGTGAGGCCCTGAAAGCAGATTTTGGGGAGTTAGGAAGGAAATTAAAAAGCAGAACCTCAAGAACAGTAATCTCAAGATTATTCCCAGTGCCACATGCTACTGATCAGAGGAATAGGAGGATTGCTCAATTGAACTCACAACTGGAGAACAGGGAGAGCATCAGATTTCTGAGGCGCTGGGACTGGTTCTGGGGCATGTAGGACCTGTACAAGATGGACGGGTTACACCTTAACAGGACTGGGACTAATATCCTCGCGGGAAGGTTTGCTAAGTAAAGTTGGGGAGGGTTTAAACTAGCTTGTCAGGGGGGTGGGAACCTGAAGGGTAGCTCAAATTAGAAGGAAGTAAAATTGGTAACAGGAAGTAGAAAAGTAGCAAGTGAAATTAGAAAGCAGGTAAAACAAAGGGGGCCATCAACTAAGCTTAGAATGCGTTATAATGTAAAAAAGACAAAGTTAAGAGCACTCCACCAGAATGCACACAAAGTAAATGACTTAGAAGTACAAATAGAGGTAAATGGGTATGGTATAATTGCCATTACGGAAACATGGCTACAGGATGACCAAGACTGGGAACTGAATATTCAACATTTAGGGAGGACAGGCAAAAAGGAAAAGGAGGTGGTGTTGCACTGATAATAAGGGATGGGATCAGCACGTTAGTCAGGGTTGTTTTAGATTTCCAACATCCGCAGATTTTTGTTTTAGTCAGATCAAAATAACAAAATGTGGAATCTGTTTGGGTGGAGCTAAGAAACAGCGAGAGGCAGTGAACATTTGTAGGAGTTGTTTATAGGCCACTAAACAGTAGTGGTAGCCATAGTATTAATCAGGAGATTCAGAAGCATGTAGCATGGGTAATACAGTAATCATGTGTGACTTCAATCTCATATAGACTGGGTAAATCTAATGAGCACTAATGCTGTGGAGGGCGAGTTTCTGGCGTGTGTTAGGGATGGTTTTCTAGAGCAGTATGTTGAGGAACCAGAGAACAGGCTATTTTAGATCTAGTATTATGTTACGAGAAAGGGCTAATTAATAATCTTCTTGTAAAAGAACCTTTAGGGATGAGTGTCCACAATATGATAGAATTTTGCATTATGTTTGAAAATGAGGTAGTTCAATCTGAAGCCAGGGTATTAAATTTGAACAATGGAAATTATGAAGGTATGAGGGGCAAATTGGCTGAGGTGGATTGGGAAAATACATTAAAAGGTAGTACAGCACAGAGGCAATGGGCAGTGTTTGTAGAATTATTACATTGTTTACAGCTACTATACATTCCTTCAAGGCACAAAAGCCCAAAAAGAAAAGTCAGTCAACCTTGGCTAACAAAGGAAATTAAGGGTGTATAAGATTAAAAGACAAGGCTCATGAAGTTCCAGAAATAGTAGTAAACCTAAGGATTGGGAGGATTTTAGAATACAGCAAAGGGGGACCAAGAACCTGATTTTAAAAAAAGGGAATAGAATATCAATGTAAACTAGCAAAAATCATAAAAACGGACTGTAAAAGCTGTTTGGTTAAGACAAATGTGGGTCCGTTACAGGCAGAGTCAGGAGAATTTACAATAGGGAATATGAGAAATGGCAGAGAAGCTAAATGATTACTGTGTGTCTGTCTTCACTGAGGGAGATGCAAGAAATCTCCCAGAATTAGAGTTCTAAGGGACTAGGGAGAATGAGGAATTGAAGAAAATTAGTATTACTAAGAAGGTGTTATTGGAGAAATTAATGGGACTGAAGGTTGATTAGTTCCCGAGGCCTGATATTCTACATCCCAGCATGTTGAAAGTGGAAGCTATGGAGAGCCTGGATGCTTTGGTGATCATCTTCAAAAATTCTATAGATTCTGGAGCGGTTCCTGCAGATTGGAATGGAGCAAATGTCACCCCACTATTTAAGAAGGGAGGGAGAGAGAAATCAGGGAACTACAGGCCTGTTAGCCTTACATCAATAGCAGGGAATTTGCTAGAATCTATTTTAAAGGATGTGATAAATGGACACTTGGGCCAAAATTTTCCGTTTGGCGGGCGAAGCAGGAGCGGCCGCGGACCCAATCGGCGCCCGCGATCGGGTCCGTGCCGCCATTTTGCGCGGGCATGCCAATTAAGGCCCACCCAGCGCATTTCTGACTCCCGTGAATAGCGGGAGTGTGCGGGATGCGGCGGACGTGCACAAACCATCGGGTCCAATGGCGACCCAGCAGTCTGGTTAAAGGAAGGCCTGGCAGCCTCCTGTAGGCTGCTCACAATGGCCACATCGAGATCAAACCACAGGGGGTCTGCTGAGCAGGGCACGCTAGAGGGAAGGGCAGAGGAACAGGGCATTCTGCAGGGTCTGCCACAGGAGCAGGGTAGGCCAGCGGGAGGCCAATGTGCCCATCGCTTTTCTGATGACTGCCTTGCTGCCCTCCTTGGGGAGGTGGCAGCACAGCAGGAGGTGTTGGTCCCCCAGGATGGGGGGAGGTGGCAGAGGTGGTGAGCTCACCCGGCGTGGTGCGGCGCACCTGGATCCAGTGCCATAAGCGCTTCAATGATTTGTTGCGCTTGGCATTGGACATTTAACCCAGCAGGTAGACTTAGCCTTTGAGGGCCTCCCCCAGCCCAAGTCTTACTGTCATGACTGCATTGAATCATGTTGGGCATTTCTCATATGCTGGGCGGGCAAGCAGATAGTGCCTATGCTTACATCAGCCTGAGTGGTTCATGAGGAGATGAGTTCTCCCCCACACCATCTGTTGCTCTAAGTCGTACATGACTAGTCTGGGAACAACCTGCAGGAGATGCAGCTAGGCGTATATTCAGAACTCCAACGCCTGTCCTATTCACGGTGATGACATTGTGGAAGGGGAGCCTCAAGGTCTGATGGCCAAGAGCCATCTGCTTCCCTTGACGCTGTATATAGTTGCGCCTCCTTGCTATGGGAGCTAAGACCGTGCGTTTTCTAAAATGATGGACGCAGAATGTGTCCAAGGTGGCCGTGGGCCGTGTGTTGGGGGGGGGGGGTGTGGTTGGGGGTGTTGAGAGTAGGTGTATTATCTTTGTGTGACTGCTCAGCAGTAGCGGGGATAGGAAACACTGGAGGCCTGATATGGGCCACTGTGGTTGGGGTGCGGCGTGCGCATGCAGAGTCCATGTGCGATTAGTCTTCTCTGTTTTTCGGGAGAAGAATGCTCACAATGCACGATGCACGTGAGCGTTCGCGGACTGGAGGCGGCCAGGCCCAGCTCACGATTTTAAGCTGCTTTGAGCAGAAGGCCCTGGAGCTTGAAAGGCGCCATGCGCACAGGTCCACAGGTGTCGGTGAGGCTGGGGTGGAACGGCCAGGTATTTGAGGTCAACAGTGACATCCGCTCTGTCTTCCCACCATCCATACCACTGATGATTGTTTGATTCGTTATTGTTGCAACATTGCTCGGTCACAGACTGATAGAGTCAGACGTGTGGGTCATAGACAAAGGTCCCTCTGCCCTTCGAAGATGCGGGTGTCAAGCATCTTCCAAAGTCGCCTTATTCCATTTCCAACCACTACCCCCATGGCCTTGTATGCCATGGCATTGCAACTGCACATCCAAAGACTTATTACTTGTCAGGAGGGTTTCTGCGTCCACCACCCTTTCAGGCAGTGCGTCCCACATTACTGTGTGCAAAAGTTCCTCATCATCTCACCTGTCAACCTCATGCCCCTTACCTTAAATCAATGCCACCAGGTTACTCATCCCTCCAGCAAGGGGAAAAATTCCTTTCTGTCGACCCTATCTATGCCCCTCAATGTTATAAAGCTCAAGAATGTCACCCTTCAACCTCCTCCGTTCCAGGGGAAATAACCCCAGTCTATGCTATACCTCCTCATAAGTGAAACTCTCCAGCCCAGCCAGCATCCTGGTCAACGACCTCTGCACTTTCTCCACTCCAATCACATCCCTCCCATGAAGTGCATTTCAGAACTGCACGCAGAACTATAGCTGTGGCCTAGGCAGTGTTTTCTGCACTTGCAACATGACCTCCCTGGTCCTATATTCTATTCCTCGGCTAATAAAGGCAAGTATGGCATTTACCTTCGTAAATACCTTATGTACCTGTCCTGCTACCTTAACGGGCCTGTTGACATGCCCGGCAAGGTCCCCCTGATCCTCCTTATTTTCCATGGTTCTACCATTCCTCGTGTATTCCTGTACCTCGTTTCTCCTGCCCAAGGGCATCACCTCACACTTATCCACATAACATTTCATTTGGCATTCCTTAGGCCATGTGACCAGCTCGTCTGTATCCGCCTGTAATGTTAGGATCTCCTCCTGACTATTTGCCACCCCACCAATATTCATCTCCACAGGTTCTGGAAGGTTGAGGGCAGGGGGACAGGGATGAAGTGTGTCACTGTGTGCACGCTAACTGACCCACTGTCCTTGTTGTTAATTTCAGCATCAGAGCCTGTTCACCAGGAGCAATTCCAGATGCCCCTTCTCACACCTGAGGGCCCTCAACTGTCACCTGCGTCACACCATTTCTGCGAGGCAGGCACCAGCACAGATACTAGCACATCAGTGGGCTTAACAATATCGGCTAGTGTCCCGGGGCACAATGGAGAGGGCACCTCACAATTGCTGGAGGAGCTGGCAGAGACAGAGTTCCAATGGTGCCAGCAGTCGGAGGACTGCAGGGAATCAGGCACATGCTGAGTCGGTGTGTGATGATGTGCCTCTGGAGTCGTCCGCGACTCAGCAGCTGCAGGAAATGCGGCCGGGTGTGCAGGAGCATCTGGGAGTGTTGCATGAAACTATGCTTCACTTGGTGTCCGTGGTGGAGGAGTCCACACGGAGCATCAGTGATGCAATGAGCCTCATGGCAGAGCATCATGCTTCCTCCATGGAGACAGTGGCGACTCTCGTGGAGAGGGGCTTCCAGAAGAACAAGCAGGTTCTCCTGGGGTTGCGCTCGGACCTGCAAGCCAGTGGCCACAGCTGGTCATTGCCAATGTGGGAGATGGTGTGGGCTTCAAGCTTCCCAGCTCGTTGTCCATCCATCGACGGTCAGCAGGGATGTCCGGGGCGACCTCACGTCGGCGGAGCAGCTGCCTGTCGTCTCTGCGAGCTCCTCTCAGGGCGCTCCGGATGAGGGCACCAGCTGCTCCGCCCCTTTCCCCGTGACCGCTTCATCGGGTGAGGCTGCGACAACTGGCGAAATGCCAGCTGTGGACCTGGCAGATCCCTCCCAGGCGGGGCCAGCACAGGCTCCACAGGCCAGAGGATGGCTGCCAAGGTCATCGAGGCCAACAGGACAGCAGAGTCAGCAGGCTGTCTCAGATGCCACCCCGAGCGTTGGGGCGGCACCAAGACGTAGCATCCAGAAACATAAACATAAGGCGCCTTAGGGACACCACAGGTTTATCACT
Organism: Cetorhinus maximus; assembly: GCF_964194155.1. NCBI lineage: Eukaryota > Metazoa > Chordata > Chondrichthyes > Lamniformes > Cetorhinidae > Cetorhinus > Cetorhinus maximus. Next base: position 210,995,517 of record NC_135879.1, on the reverse strand, counting down.
GGTGCTTTTGTGTTAGCCCTAGAATAGGGAATTATTTGTTTATGCTTGAAAAACGTTTTGGTTTGACTTTGTGTGACCTTATGATGCTGAAAATTAAAACCAGATGTGTTACCATGGCTGAGGGTGGCTCCTTTGTTCTGCATTTGTATGTTTTACATGTTTGAGTGGACATTGAAGTTTATGTCCAAAGCCTTAGTTGCAGCTGATGAAGTTGGCAGATGTAGTACTTAAGTGCCAAGTATGGAAGCTCCATGCAAGGCTGGTCCTCCTGATCCATTTGTGCGAAGCTAGCTGAAGGTTCATTGGATCAAAGTCTCCCGGGCATCCCTGCCTCCTTGGTGTAGTCTCGGGGCAGTGTATAGCCCCTCAGCATTCCCCTGTGCTTCCTCATCCTCAGAATCTGTGCTGGACACATCATGTGCAGCCGCATCCACTGCGTCAACGTCTTCATCGTCCACTGCGTCCCCCCTTCCAGCGCAAGATTGTGTAGAGCACAGCATGCAACCAGTATCACCGGCACACGATCTGGGGGGTACTGGAGTGCGCCCCGTGTGGTCCAGGCATCGGAAGTGCATCTTGAGAAGACCAATGGCTCTCTCCACCACAGCCCTTGTGGAGGCGTGGCGCCTACTGTACCGCTGCTCAACTTCTGATATTGGATGGCGGAGAGGCGTCATGAGCCACCTTCTGAGGGGATAGCCCTTGTCACCCACCAGCCATCCGTCAAATCGAGCCAGAGTACTGAAGTGCCCCGGCACCTACTTGTGTCTGAGGATGTTGGCGTCGTGGGAGCTGCCTGGGTACCTGGCACAGACTTGTAGAATCAGCATCCTGTGATCACACACTATCTGCACGTTCATGGAGTGGAAGCCCTTCCTGTTGGCGAAAGCACATGGCTCTCCTACTGGCACCTGGATGGCCACATGTGTGCAGTCTATTGCACCCTGGACATGGGGGAAGCCAGCAATGGCCACGAAGCCTCTGGCTCACTGTGTCTGGCTTCTCCAGTCCCAGCGGAAGTGGATGAAGGCCAATGCACGCCTGAACAGAACGTCTGTAACCTGCTTGACACAAGTGTGCACAGTTGATTGGGAAACAGCGCAAAGATCACCCACCGAGCCCTGGAAGGAGCCAGAGGCATAGAAGTTGAGGGCAACTGTGACCTTCATAACCTCTGGCATGGGGTGTCCGCCCACACAGTTAGGAGAGATCTCAGGGCCAATCATCTGACAGATGTAGTTGACTGTCTCCCTTGACAGTCGGAGCCTCCTTCGGCACTGCACCTCAATCATATTGAGGTAGCTGCTTTGCCGCCTGTATACCCTGGCAGCAGGATAGTGGCGTCTTCTGCGGCCCCTTCCACCTTGGAAACCTCTTGGCCCTGCGCCCCTTGTGCCTGCGCCTGTAATCCCAAAGGTGGCTCCCCTGGAGGCTGATTGTCCAGTCCTGGCCTCCTCCTTAGAGCCCTCCCTCCTCAGAGGAGCTTCCTCCAGTGGAGATGTCAGAACCCATACCCAGGCTAAAGGGAGGCCTCTGGAAAGCTGCAGGCCTGATAAAGATTACTGACTGAAGAGTGCTGAGCTGAAGCTTCAAAATACACAGAAAGCTGCTGGAATTCATTCTGAACTGCTACAGATCACACAGGCAAGTTTAAAACACTTTCTGCAATAAATATTTCACATAACACATTGACAACCCCACTGAGCCCTCTTATCCCACCCGTGGATGAGCTTTATTAAAAAATCTCTTACCTGCCTGCCCGTTGTGCCCATGAGCCGAGCCGAAGACCGCACGGGCGCCTGAAAATTGGCGTCAATTGACAATTTAAGGGTCTTAACTAGCCCGTTAATTAGTGGCGGGTGCACGTCGAACTTCATCGCACGCCCGCCCAGCGAAATATTGCGAAGGCCCGCAGTGACGTTGGGACGCTCGCCCGACATCACCGTGCATCATTTCGCCCCCCCGCACGTCAAGCAGAAAATTCTGTCCTTGGATAATAATGATCTGATTGGGCATAGCAACATGGATTTATGAATGGAAAGTCATGTTTGACGAACTTGGATGAGTTTTTTGAGGATGTTACTAACAGAATTAATAAAGGGGAATCAGTGGATGTAGTGTGCTTGGATTTTCAGAAGGCTTTCGATAAAGTCCCCCACGGGAAGTTGGTTATCAAAATTAAAGCACAGGGGATAGGAGGTAATATACTGGCATGGATAAAGGATTGGTTAACAGCCAGAAAACAGAAAGTAGGAATAAACGGGCCATTCCCATTTACATTTGAAAATGAGGTAGTTCAATCTGAAGCCAGGATGTTAAATTTTAAATTATGACGGTATATGAGGGGCAAATTGGCTGAGGTGGATTGGGAAAATACATTAAAAGGTATTACAGGACAGAGGCAATGGACAGTCTTTAAAGAATTATTACATAGTTTACAGCTACTATACATTCCTTCAAGGCACAAAAGCCCAAAAAGGAAAGTCAGTCAACCATTTTCACCATGTCCAGAAACATTCAACCTCTCCACCACCAACGCACAGTAGCAGCAGTGTGTACCATCTACAAGATGCACTGCAGGAATTCACCAAGGCTCCTTAGACAGCACCTTCAAAACCCACAGCCACTACCACCTAGAAGGGCAACAGATAGATGGGAACACCACCAACTGGAAGTTCCCCATCCTGACATGAAAATATATCACCGTTTCTTCACCGTCACTGGGTCAAAATCCTGGAACTCCCTCCCTAACAGCACTGTGGATGTACCTACACCACCTGGACTACAGCGGTTCAAGAAGACAGCTCACCACCACTTTCTCAAGGGCGACTAGGGATGGGCAATAAATGCTGGCCCTGCCAGAAAAGCCCACATCCCATAAATGGAGAAAACAAAAAAATCCCCCTTTGGCAGGCTGTGACTCGTGAGGTACCGCAAGGATCAGTACTTGGGCCCCAGCTGTTCACAATATATATCAATGATTTGGACGTGGGGACCCAGTATAATATTTCCAAGTTCGTAGGTGACACAAGGCGAGGTGAGAATGTTTGTTGTGAGGGAGATCCAAAGTGGCTTCATAGGGCTTTGGACAGACTTAATGAGTGGGCAAGAAATGGCAGGTGGAATATAACATGGAAAAATGTGAGGTTACCCACTTTGGTAGAAGGAACAGATATGCAAAACATTTCCTAAATGGTAAGAGATTAGAACGTGTAGTTGTACAAAGGGACCTGGGTGTCCTCATCAATAAATCACTGAATGCCAGCATACAGGCGCAGCAAGCAATTAGGAAGGCAAATGATATGTTAGCCTTTATCGCAAAAAGATTTGAATATAGGAGAAGCGAAGTCTTGCTTCAATTGTATAGAATTTTGGTTAGACTACACCTGGAGTATTGTGTGCAATTTTGGTCCCCTTACCTTAGGAAGGATATTATTGCCATAGAGAGAGTACAACAAAGATTCACCAGACTTGTTCCTGGGATGGCAGAACTGTCTCATGAAGAGAATTGGGCGAACTGGTCCTGTATTCTCTGGAGTTTCGAAGAATGAGAGGTGATCTCATTGAAACCTACAAAATACTTAAAGGAATAGACAGGGTAGATGCAGGTAAGATATTTCCCCTGGTTGGGGAATCTAGAACCTGGGGACATAATTTCAAAATAAGGGGGAAGCCAATTAGGACCAAGATGAGAAGAAATTCTTTTACTCAGAGTTGTGAATCTTTGGAATTCTCTACCCCAGAGGATCATGGAAGCTCAGTCATTGAGTATGTTTAAAGTAGAGATTGACAGATTTCTAAATACCAATGACACAAATGGATATGAGGATAGTGCAGGAAAAAGGCATTGAAGTGGGTGACCAGCCATGATCGTAGTGAGTGGCGGAGCAGGTTCAGTGGGTTGAATGGCCTAATCCTGCTCCTATGTTTCTATGTTTCTTGTACAGAGAATGAGCAATTGAAGATACAGCAAAAGCTAATCAAGAAACCAAGATTAGAAAGACAAAAAATAGAAATACTGCAAAACAATGATGTAAATCCATATTCCCATAAAACATTGATATCAATTTGATAGCAGTTTACTGATCACTGAACGTTTGGTAACCAAGGATATAATGCCAATAAATATGTCAAAAATGCAAAATTGTATATCAGCTTGTCAGCTTTCAGAAATACACTAATGACACCAAGCTCTAAACCATCTCTCCTAGCCCTAGAGAGTTATCCAGTCTTGCATAAGCAGCAATATTCTCCAATTAAACATTGAATAGACTGTAGCAGTGATCTTGAGTTCTCACGAAAACTTCATAACCTCTCCACTGATTGTATTTGCTCCCTGGTCATTGCAAATTCTCAGCTTCAACCTGAGACAATCTCCAATTCAACCATCAGCCAAGTTTCTGATCCCACACATTCCCCACCACAAGCAGCACTTACTTCCACATCTGTAATATCAACTCTCAGCGTAGCCTATCTACAAACATTCCCACTCTTTACAACCAGTTCCTGCTATCTGCCACTGAAATTCACAAACATGTTTTGTCACCTCCAGACTCGCCAAAATCCAATGTTCTCCTCACTCCACATTCCATATTCTAACCTCTATAAATTTCAGCTTATCTCAAACTCTGTTGTCTGTGTGCTATCATGCACCAAGTCCCACTCCTCTATCCCCATAGTTCTTCCTGACCTGCATAAGATACCAGACACACAGCTTCTGATTTAAAATTCTTGTCCATGTTTAAATTCCTTTTGATTTGACCTTTCCTATCTCTAGCCTCCAACGCCTGCACAACCACTAAACAAACTCACCACTATTCCCACTCATGAGCTCTATATTTCTGTGTCTCTGGCCTTTTGTGTATACCCCCCAAACCACTGCCAGCACTGTGCCTCTCCACCTCCCTTCTCTTACTTATGGTCATCTCCCCTAGCATATCCTTCACTGTTTTGGAATCCTTTTTTGTCCACATGGCCTTTTCCAAAGTACCTTGGAATTTTTATTTTAAAGATTAAAAGTTCTCTAAAAATGCATACTTGTGTTAATCTTGTAATAATTATCTCCACTCTTTACAACTAATGCCTGTCATTTGTTAAACTAGCAATTAGAAAAGCAAGAGAAGTGTGAAGCATAGAATTTGCTGTGTCAACCAACCACAATTCATTATTCCAATCTGCTTAGAGTTACCTGATCTTCCTCATGAACAGGGACATCTATGAAACACTGCCTCAAATAGTATCTTGACCCAGTTCAAACAGGAATTGCTGTCATCAAATGGGAATACGATGTGCTAGAGTAACAACCCCTGTGTGATGGGTGACCACTCTCACGCTTCTATATTAGACAGGTACCAACACAGTTCATCAAAATGAAAGGGGAACAAACCAAAATGGCAAATAGCCCAGGAACCACCCCTTCACACCTCTTAGTTCTATATTTTTTTTGGAACTTGGAGAGGCCCAAGAGCAAGCTATCCATCTGCTTTTGTGACTATGGATGGTCCATAGTACAAGAAGGCTGCGATGGAGGAAAGGAAAGAAATTACTTTCTATTAAATACCTCACAGCAACCGGATTAAGAGGGGTTTACCTTTCCTTTGCTGTTGAGAAAATAGCTCACTTACCTCCATAATTGGACTTGAGGCCAGTACTTTTTCTTCAACATTTGCTTCATTGGCTGATCCACCAACAGTAGCGAAATAACGCATGGCATACTTAGCAGACACTGTCTTTCCAGCTCCAGACTCCCCACTTACAATAATAGATTGGTTCTTCTCATCTCTGGCAAGAAGAAAAGAAATCATACACAACTTAGATTTGTCCCTCTCCATCACAATCTTCTCTATCCCTGTTTCATCACAACTGGAGTCATTATTCCTTTTAACTTTCCTCTCATTCTCCTGAAGCTCCAGCTCTGCCACCAGACATACTCTTTTTTCCTCACTGCATCTAAAAAACCAGAATTATTCACAAAGCATTCAATCATCTCCTTGATGCCTCTACTTTCCTACTGCAGATTTGCAGGTGCATTGTCAATGTCATTTATAAATATTTATAAGATCATTTCCATCGGTGGAAAACTAAATTTTTATGCATCCTGTGATGTATATTTAGAACAACCACCTCCTATTGTAGCCTGTTAAATATCAATTCCGTATATTGCATAATGCCCAGTCCTACATCTATCACAATGTTCTGAGCATTAACAGGTGTTGAACTCCACGCAGAGCCTGGAACCAAGTGTAAATGTAGGGCAGTGGCATGCAGGTCAGTTTCGTCTCATTTGCCTAACATCAGGAATAAAAAGATAAGGGCACAAAATTTCCACAGATTTCTCCTGACCTCCAGCTGTAATTTCGGTTAGAAGACAGCGGAAATCCAGCAGAAACAGTAGTTAACACTGCTTCTCTTGTCACAAGAAAAGCAGTATGTTATTTCAATTGAGAGAGATTGCAGAACTCTGTGGTTTAAATGGATCCGGGTGTCCTGGGACATGTTTCACAAAATGTTAGTATGCAGGTACAGCAAGCAATTAGGAAGGCAAATGGAATGCTGACATTTATTGCAAGGGGAATGGAATTTAAAAGTAAGGAAGTTTTGCTACAGTTGTACAGGGCATTGGTGAGATCACAACTGGAATACTGTGTATAGTTTTGGTCTCCTTACTTAAGAAAGGATATAACTGCATTCGAAGCAGTGCAGAGAAAGTTCGCTCAACTAATTCCTGGGATGAAGGGATTATCTTATGAGGAAAGGTTGGACAGGTTGCGCCTGTATTCTTTGGAGTTTATAAGAATGAGAGGTGATCTTATTGAAACACAAACTCTTGAGTGGACTTGACAGGGGATGCTGAGAGGGCGTTTCCCCTTGTGAGAGACTAGAACTAGGAGACACGCTTTAAAAATAAGGGGTTTCACATTTAAGACGGAGGTGAGGAGAAATTTTTTCTCAGAGGGTCATTAGTCTGTGGAATTCTCCTTCCCAGAGAGCAGTGGAGGCAGGGTCATTGAAAATTTTTAAGGCTAAGTTAGACAGATTCTTGACTGACAAGCGAGTCAAAGCGTATAGGGGTTGACAGGAAAGTGAGTTGAGGCCACAATCAGATCAGCCATGATCTTATCAAATGGTGGAAGAGGCTGGAGGGGCCAAATGGCCTACTCCTGCTCCTAATTCGTGCATTTGTATGAAAGCATGTGCCCACTAAACCTCAGCCAAACTTACAATGGTAGATGGGGAGCAACCCCAATGACATTCCTGGTGAAAACCAAATCAATCTCTTGCTGTAATTGAACCAAAACACATAATCCAAAAATTAACCAAATACTCATTCCATTCTTTCATAAACTGTTAATCAATACAGGGATATTATTCAGACAAGATCCTCAGGAACAGCAAGACAGCTAGACATTTCTTTCCAAAAAGAGAGTGTTCATGATTATGTTTTATGGTTATGCCCTGTTTACCAGCACAGAGTGAGGTCCCTCTGAGGCTGCTAGCGTAGGCAAACAGTCTTGAAAATATACAAGAAAACAACACAAAAGATTTCCTGTAAAATACATAATTGGACTGATAATCAGCATCACCTAGTCACTACTGCTGGACTTATGAAGCTGTCTTTCCCACATCATTCAACCTTGGTGGTCCAGGCACTGGCCTTTGAACTAAAGTAAAACTACTTTTCTACGGGAAGTGCATTCTACTAAATTGTCGCATAATCCTAAAACTTTTAAAGTACAAATCCACACCGCATCCCTCCCCCAACCATCCCCACAATTTTTTATATTAAGGGTTCACTTGTATAGATATTTGAGGTAATTGTGTAACTAGATGAACAATCACACATATTTTACAAGTGTAATTTCTCATACAGAACAGTCATTTGTACTTTGAGTCAGAAGGTTGTAGGATCAGGGCACTTTAAACCTAAACTGACAATTCATTGTAATATATAGAAACATAGAAACTAGGAGCAGGAGTAGGCCATGCGGCCCTTTGAGCCTGCTCCACCATTCATTATGATCATGGCTTATCATCCAACTCAATAGCTGGGCACAGGAGATTCGATGGCACAATTCATAGAGTGGAGCAGATCTCTCTGTTTGCCCAGCCTCATGTCTAACATTTATCATCACTAAAAAATACACTGACTAATTCAGTCATTTATCTCACTGTAGTGCACAAATTGGTTGGCATAATTACCGGCAGGAAAACTGTGACAACATTTCAAATAATTCACTGGGTGCAAAGTGCTTTGGGACATGGCAAAAGGTTCTATGTAAATGTGTTCTTTCACCATTTCTTCAAGAAGTACAACCTAAATGATCACTGCCTATAGGAGGAATATACTATACCGTATCAGACCAGTTGCTCTGGGGGCAATGCAGCTTGTTTGGCCCTTAATTTTGGTGTTTGTTAGCATTTGGGGTCGTGATGAGGAGTTCAAAGCTGATGATTCAGCTGGTCAGGGTTCATGTTCTATGAGGCTGGTGCATTAAACACTGCACTGAGGGAGTGGTTTGTGTTGAATGGATCTTCAAGATTGGGTCCCAGAACAACTAATTACACTTTCCCGATTCCACACAGAGACTATAAACATTACTCACTGCAACTGGTAGATATTGTACATGTGTTTGTTGTGGGTGGGATTGCGCTCTTCTATAGAGTGAAGAAGAATTCACATTTCTGGTTAAAGAAGAGCTGGGGTGTTCTCCCAGATGTCCTGGCCAATGTTTATCCCTTTACTAATATCACGAGAACAGTTTAATTTGCCACTTATCTCATTACTGTTTGTTGGACCTTACTGTGTGCAATCTGCATTGCTGGATTTCCCTGTATTACAACAGCAGATCATTGGTTGTGACACACTTCGGAACAGCCTGAAGTTGTCAAAATTACTATTATATAAAGGCAAGTGCTTTTCTCCTGGAAACACCAGCTCATTGGGACTGAGCAGTCAATTACATAAGTGGTTCTAGACACACAAAAAATATGTGAGTAGAGCTCCAAAAAATCATTCTCCTGCATCTGTAAATGGCTCAGAATATACCATCCTTCACTATAAATGATGCACTAATTCAGTCAGTTTGAAGCACAAGTCAACATACAGATCACCAGATTTTCTTAAACAAATCCACATCGGAAAACTTAAGGAGGCAATTTTTGAAAGGAGGGTGGAAAGAGGACCCAGAGGCAGTAACCACCACCTAGAAGACACAGCAAAAGAGTGACCCAGAGGCAAAACCTCCACCTGGAAGAGCTATCCAATCCAGTCCAGTCTGTGGCTTCAGAATGGAGTGGCTGCATTCTGAGGGAAATCAAAATGTGACACCACAGGAATACAGTTAAGTGATTGGTTGGTGAATATTTTGCTCATTCATCTGCAAAGCTTGTCTAATTGATTAGTAATTGTAAGGTTTTATTAGTTGTAGTTTACTAGCAATAGTAAAATAATGGTAAATAGTAAAGTAATAATAAAAGCTATTGGGAGTAGCAATGTTTATTAATTCTAAATTAGCTGCTTGATAGTACAAAATTTGAAAATTGCTGAAAAAAGAGACATTTTGTTGACGCTTTTTGTCTTACACTCATCAGGACAATTTGCAAGAATACAATGTAAGGGAAAACAAATGTATGCTGTATGAGAAGAGACTGCTGATTGGTTGGCAAGTGGACTCTGATTGGTAGAGGCACTGCTATGGAAAATGCACCAGTTGATGGTGACTGACAGTTAACTGTCAATCATTGTTTGAAATTTAAACAACGCAGCTTGAATCTGATTAGTCAAGGTATTGCCCTGAGGAGTGAATCAGCAAATGGCTGTCACTTATTCTGTTTAGCTGAAACAGGCGTAATGTGTGTACATGTTCCTTCCATCTGCAAAGAACAGCGCCATGTGTATTAATATATGTAGCTTCCAGTACACGCAAATGTACCACACCATGAGCCCGACTGACAATCTTACAATTGTTGTCAGAAAAATTCTTATCACACTGAGGGTTATTTAGCAAATATTGTCAAATTGCACAATCACATCAAATGTAATCACATCTAATATAAATTTGTTGTTTTCCCTTATATTGTATTATTGCGAATTGTCCTGATGAGTGCAAGATGAAAAGCTTCGACAAAATGTATTTTTTCAGCAATTATAAATTAATTAAGAATAAATTAATTAACACATAATAAAGATGGCAGGGCAGGTGGTGTTTTGCAACTGCAGAACGTGGGAGTTCCTGGACACTGAGTTGATCCAGGGTAAACACTTCTCCATTGTCTGCAGCTTGAGGAGCTTTGGCTCAAGCCACTGAGCCAGAGGCCAAGCTGCAGACACTGCAATGCGTCAGGGAGGGGGAAAGTTACCTGTACATTTTGTACCAGGATGCATTCACACCCCTTACAATAGGGCCTTCTGATATGGTCAGTGATCAAGGACAGGAGGGTGTGACTACGAGTGAGGCAAGTATGGGGACCGAGAAGGTAAAAGTGGAGGAGCCTCAGCCTTTGCAATTATCCAACAGGTTCAAGATTCTTGCAGCCTGTATGGATAACAGTGATGGCTGCAGGATGGATGAGCAAATTGACCATGGCACCATGGTACAGGAAGTCATTCAGGTGGGGGGAGTTAATACGAATGTAGTAGTTGTTGGGGACAGTACCGTCAGGGGCATAGATGCAGTTCTCTGCAGCCAAGGGCAGCAGTGTTGCCTGCCCGGTGCCAGGGTTCAGAACATCTGCTCTGGGCTGGAGAGGAACTTTCAGGGGGTGGATCCAGTGGTCATGGTCCATGTAGGTACGAGTGACATAGGTAGGACTGGAAAAGGGGTTCTGCTAGAGTATGAGCAACTAGGGGATAAATTAAAAAGCAGAACCTCAAAAGGTAATAATCTCTGAATTACTACCTGAGCCACGAGCAAATTGGCTTAGGGTAAATCAGATTAGTGTTAAGTGCATGGCTCAAAGATTGATGTGGGAGAAATGGGTTTTGATTCATGTGACACAGGCACCAGTTCTGCGGAAAGTAGGAGCTGTACTGGTAGGATGGTCTTCGCCTGAACCACACTGTGACAAGTGTTCTGGCGAGTTGTATAACTAGGGTGGTAGAGAGGGCTTTAAACTAAACAGTGGGGGCAAGGGATCAAGTCTGAGAAGATATGATATATTAAATAGACAAGGCAGGGCAAAAAAGCAAGATAGGAAAAAGGGTAATGATGATCAGAGTGCGGAAGGAAGGGGCAGGGTGTACAAACCTAAGAATGCACCAGCAGATAAGGCTAGAGGTTCCAAAAAAAGTAAAAAGAGAGAACTAAAGGTTCAATATCTCAACACATGGAGCATTTATAACAAAATGATAAATTGACAGCACAAATAGAAATAAATATGTTATGATCAGAAAGCCATTAGAGACTTGGCTGTATGATGACAAAGAATGGGGCCTGAATATTCAAGGGTACATGACATTTAGGGAGGACAGGAAGCTAGGAAAAAGTGGAGGGGTAGCTCCATTAATTAAGGATGACACTGGTACAATAGAGAGAGATATCCCTAGTTCTGGAGATCAAGATGTAGAATCAGTCTAGGTAGAGATGAGAAGTAGTAAAGGTAAGAAGTCACTTGTGGAAGTGGCTTATAGGCTCCCGAACAGTAACCACACTGTAGGGCAGGGTATACAGGAATAAATAATGGGAATTTGTGATAAAGCTATGATGATAATGTTTAATCTACATATGGATTGGACAAATCAGGTTGGTAAAGATAGCCTGAAGGTTAAGTTCATAGTGTTTTCAGGACAGTTTCTTACAGCAGGACATTTTACCACCAACCAGAGAGCAGGCTATATTAGGTCTGGTAATGTGCAATGAAACAGGATTAATGACCTCACAGTGAAGGCTCCCCTAGGTAGCAGTGATCATAATATGATTGAATTTCACATTCAGTTTGAAGGGGAGAGGAGTGGATCTAAGACTAGTGTTTTAAACTTAAGTAAGGCTAATTATGAGGGCATGAAGACAGAACTGGCTAAAGTGAACTGGGAAATTAGGTTAAGCACATAAGAACATAAGAACTAGGAGCAGTAGGCAATTCAACCCCTCGAGCGTGCCCTGCCATTCAATACGATCATGGCTGATCTCATTTTGGCCTCAGCTCCAATTTCATGCCCTCTCCCCATAACCTTTCAACCCGTTACTAATTAAAAATCTGTCTATCTCCTCCTTAAATTTATTCAGCATCCTGGAATAGGTCAGTAGAGATGCTATGGCAGACAGTTAAGGAGATATTTCAGAATACTCAGAAAAGATACATTCCAGTGAGAAAGAAAGACTCCAAGGGGAGGAAGCACCATCTGCGGCTAACTAAGGAAGTTAAAGATAGTAAAGAATAAGATTTTTTAAAAATAAAGAAAAAGCGTATAATACCGCAAAGATGAGTGACAGGCCAGAAGATTAGAAAGAGTATAAAGAACAGCAAAGAATGACTACAAGATTAATAAGGAGGGAGAAATTAGATAATGTGAGAAGGCTAGCTAGAAATAGAAAAAAAAAGAGTTTCTACAGGCATTTAAAAAGGAAAGCAGAAAGTGAAATGAGTGTTGATCCTCTAGGGAGTAAGAATGGGGAATTAATAATGGAAAATAAGGAAATAGCAGATGAATTGAACAGATATTTTGCATCTGCCTTCACTGTAGAGGATACAAATAATATCCCAGGAATTATTGTGAATCAGGAGGTGAAAGGGAGGGAAGAGCGTAAAACAATTTCAATCACCAGGGAAAGGATACTGAGAAAATTATTAGAACTAAGAGCTGACAAATTGGGGAAGTCCTGATGGATTTGATCCTAGGGTCTTAAAAGAAGTGACTGCTGAATTAGTGGGTGCATTGGTTTTACTTTTCCAAAATTCGCTAGATTCTGGAAAGGTCCCATCAGATTGGAAAATAGTGAACGTGACTCCTCTATTATAGAAAAGAAGGAGACAGGCAGAAAGAAGGAAACAGGCTTGTTAGCTTAACATCTGCCTTAGGGAAATTGCTGGAATCTATTAAGGAGGTTATAGCGGGTCACTTAGAAAATCTCAATGCAATCATGCAGAGTCAACATAGTTTTGTGAAAGGGAAATCCATGTTTGACTAATTTATTGGCATTCTTTGAGGAAATAACAAGCAATGTGGATAAAGGGGAACCCATGGATTTGCTGTGCTTAGATTTCCAAAGACATTTGACAGGGTGCCACATCAAAGGTTACTACATAAAATAAGAACTCGGTGTAGGAGGTAACATATTAGCATGGATAAAGGATTGGTTAGCTAACAGGAAGCAGAGTGTAGGGATAAATGGGTCTGTTATGTCAAGTGGAGTGCCACAGGGATCAGTGCTGGGGCCTCAACTATTTACAATTTATATCAATTGACTTGGATGTACGGTTGCCAAATTTGCTAATGACACAAAGATAGGTAGGAAAGTAAGTTGTGAAGAGGACATAAGGATTCTGCAAAGGGACATAGACAGGTTAAGTGAGGGGGCAAAAATTTAGCAGATGGAGTATGAAGTGGGAAAATGTGAACTTGTCCACTTTGGTAAGAAGAATAGAAAAGCAGCATATTATTAAAATGGAGAGAGATTGCAGAACTCTGTAAACAGAGGGACCTGGGGGTGTCCAGGTACATGAATCAGGAGAAGGTAGTATACAGGTACAGCAAGTGATTAGGAAGGCAAGTGGAATGTTGTTGTTTATTATAGGGGAATGGACCATTAAAGTAGGAATGTTTTGCTACAGTTCTACAGAGCGTTCGTGAGACCACATCTAGAGTACTGTGTACAGTTTTGGTCTCCTTATTTACGGAAGAATATACAAGAATATATATTAGGGGTCAGTTTAGAGAAGGTTCACTCAATTGATAGCTAGGATGGGAGTTTATCTTATGAGGAAAGGTTGGACAGGCTGGGCCTGTATCAATTGGAGTTTAAATGATTGAGAGGTGATCTTATTGAAACATATAAGATCCTGAGGGACTTGACAGGGTGGATGCTGAAAGGATATTTCCCCATGTGGGAGAGACTGGAACTAGGGAACACAGTTTAAAAATAAGGGGTCTCCCATTTAAGACAGAGGTGAGAAGAATTTTTTTCCTTAGAGAAGGTTGTAAATCTTTGGAACTCTCTTCCTCAGAGCTTTGGAGGCAGGGTCAATGAGTATTTTTAAGGCAGAGGTACGGTAGATTCTTGACTAACAAGGGAGTCAAAGGTTATTGGGGGGGGGTAGGCAGAATGTGGAGTTGAGGTCACAATCAGGTCAACCATGATCTTATTGAATGGCGGAGCAGGCTCGAGGGGCTGAAGGGCCAACTCTTGTTCCTAATTTGTATGTTCGTATGTTTTCACTTTTGTTAAAAACCAATTCCTTGGCCATGTGCTTCTATCCAACTTGTTTTGTGTTTCTTTGCTGTCTCTATCACTTAACTAATTGATGTGGTCACAAACACAGAGATGTCAGGAGGCAGGTAGCTGGGTGACTGTCAGGAGAGGGAAGGGGAATAGACAGAAAGAGCAGAGCACCCCTGTGGCTGTTCCCATCAACAATAGGTATACCGTTTTGGATACTGTTGGTGGGGACAACCTACCAGGGACAAGTTGTAGTGGTCGCGTCTCTTGCACCGAGACTGGACCCTCAGCTCAGAAAGGAAGGAGGGAAAAGAGGAGAGCAGTAGTGATAGGGGATTCAATAGTTAGGGGGACAGATAAGAGGTTCTGTGGGAGAGATCGAGAATCCTGGATGGTCTGTTGCCTCCCTGGTGCCAGGGTCCGCGATATCTCGGATCGAGTTGTCAGTATTCTCAGGAGGGAGGGTGAGCAGCTAGATGCCGTGGTCCATGTAGGGACCAATGACGTGAATAGGAAGGAAGAGGAGGTCCTGCAAAGAGAGTTTAGGGAGTTAGGTGCAATGTTGAAGGACAGGACCTCCAGGGTTGCGATCTCAGGAGTGCTACCCGTGCCATGTGCTAGTGAGGCTAGAAATAGGAAGATAATGCAGCTAAATACGTGGCTAAGGAGATGGTGCAGGAGGGAGGGCTTCATGTTTCTGGACAATGGGGCTCTGTTCCAGGGAAGGTGGGACCTGTTCCGACAGGACGGTTTGCACCTGAACTGGAGGGGGACTAACATCCTTGCGGGTAAGTTTGCTAGTGCTGCTCCAGGGGGTTTAAACCAGATTTGCAGGGGGAGGGGAACCAGAGTGTCAGAGCAGATAGTGAGGTGGAGGAGGATAGGACAAGCAAGGAATGCATGTATAGACAGAAATCAAAGGTTTGTACGTGATAGAAATGTTCTCAGGTGCATGTATTTCAATGCAAGGAGTATTGTCGGAAAGGCAGATGAGCTTAGGGCATGGATTGGCACGTGGGATTATGACATTATTGCTATTAGTGAGACTTGGTTGCAGGAGGGGCAGGACTGGCAGCTCAATGTTCCGGGGTTCCGTTGTTTCAGACGTGATAGAGGGAGAGGGATGAAAGGGGAAGGAGTGATATTACTAGTCAGGGAAAATATCACAGCTGTGCGTAGACAGGACAGCCCGGAGGGCTTGTCTACAGAGGCCATATGGGTGGAGCTGAGGAACTCGAAAGGTGTGACCACACTAATAGGGTTGTATTATAGACCGCCCAATAGTCAAAGAGAATTGGAGGAGCAAATCTGTAGAGAGATAGCAGACCGATGTAAGAAACAGAAAGTTGTGATAGTAGGAGATTTTAACTTTCCACATATTGACTGGGACTCCCATACTGTAAAAGGGCTGGATGGCTTGGAGTTTGTTAAATGTGTTCAGGAAAGTTTTCTAAATCAATATATAGAGGTACCAATGAGAGAGGATGCAATACTTGATCTCCTATTAGGGAACCAGACAGGTCAGGTGACAGAAGTATGTGTAGGCGAACATTTTGGGTCCAGTGACCACAATGTCAGTTTTAAGTTAATTATGGATAAGGATAAGTCTGGTCCTCGAGTTGAGATTCTAAATTGGAGAATGGCCAATTTTGTGGAAATGAGAAAGGATCTAGGAAGAGTGGATTGGGATAAGTTGTTTTCTGGCAAGGATGTGTTCGGTAAGTGGAAGGCATTCAAAGGCGAAATTTTGAGAGTGCAGAGTTTTCATGTTCCTGTCAGGATTAAAGGCAAAGTTAACAGGCATAGGGAACCTTGGTTTTCAAGGGATATTGGCGATCTGGTTAAGAAGAGAGAGGTGTATAGCAGGTATAGGCAACAAGGAGCAAATGAGGTACTTGTATAGAAAATGTAGGAAAATACTAAAGAAGGAAATAAGGAAGGCAAAAAGAAGACATGAGGTTGCTTTGGCAGATAATGTGAAAGTAAACCCGAAGGTATATTAAGAGTAAAAGGATAGTAAGGGACACAATTGGTCCCCTTGAAGATCAGAGTGGTCGTCTATGTGTGGAGCCTCACGAGATGGGGGAGATCTTAAACAGTTTTTTTGCATCAGTATTTACTCAGGAAACTGGTATAGTGTATAAGGAAGGAAGGGAAACAAGCAGTAGTGTCATGGAACATATAGAGATTAAAGAGGAGGAGGTGCTTGCTGCCTTACAGCGAATGAAGGTAGATAAATCCCCTGGGCCTGACATGATATTCCCTCGGACATTGAGGGAGACTAGAGTAGAAATTGCAGGGGCCCTGGCAGAAATATTTAAAATGTCCTTAGCCACGGGTGAGATGCCGGAGGATTGGAGGGTAGCTCATGTTGTTCCGTTGTTTAAAAAAGGCTCCAAAAGTAAACCAGGTAATTACAGGCCAGTGAGCCTGACGTCAGTAGTAGGTAACTTATTGGAAGGTGTTCTGAGAGATCGGATATACAATTATTTGGACAGCCAAGGGCTGATTAAGGATAGTCAGCATGGCTTTGTGCGTGGTAGGTCGTGTTTAACGAACCTTGTTGAGTTTTTCGAGGAGGTTACCAAGAAAGTAGATGAAAGGCTCTGGATGTTATCTACATGGACTTTAGTAAGGCCTTTGACAAGGTCCCACATGGGAGGTTAGTTCAGGAGGTTCAGGCACTTGGTATCCATGGAGAGGTTGTAAACTGGATTCGAAATTGGCTGTGTGGGAGAAGACAGAGAGTGGTGGTGGATGATTGCTTTTCAGACTGGAGGCCTGTGATTAGTGGTGTGCCTCAGGGATCTGTGCTGGGACCATTGTTGTTTGTTGTCTATATCAATGATCTGGATGATAATGTGGTAAATTGGATCAGCAAGTTTGCTGATGACACTAAGATTGGAGGCGTTGTGGACAGTAAGGAAGGCTTTCAAAGCTTGCAGAGGGATCTGGACCAACCGGAAAAATGGGCCAGAAAATGGCAGATGGAATTTAATGCAGAAAAGTGTGAGGTGTTGCATTTTGGAAGGACAAACCAAGGTAGGACATACACAGTAAATGGTAGGGCACTGAGGAGTGCGGAGGAACAAAGGGATCTGGGAGGTCAGATACATAATTCCCTGAAAGTGGCGTCACAGGTAGACAGGGTTGTAAAGAAAGCTTTTGGCATACTGGCCTTCATAAATCAAAGTATTGAGTATAGGAGTTGGGATGTTATGATGAGGTTGTATAAGACATTGGTGAGGCCAACTTTGGAGTATTGTGTACAGTTCTGGTCGCCTAACTACAGGAAGGATATCAGTAAGATTGAAAGAATGCAGAGAACATTTACTAGGATGTTGCCGGGTCTTCAGGAGTTGAGTTACAGGGAAAGATTAAACAGGTTAGGACTTTATTCCTTGGAGCGTAGAAGAATGAGGGGAGATTTGATAGAAGTTTACAAAATTATGAGGGGTATAGACAGAGTAAATGCGAGTAGGCTCTTTCCACTTAGATTAGGAGAGATAAACATGAGAGGGCATGGCTTTAGGGTGAAAGGGGAAAGGTTTAGGGGGAACATTAGGGGGAACTTCTTCACTCAGAGAGTGGTGGGAGTGTGGAACGAGCTGCCATCTGACATAGTAAATGCGGGCTCACTCTTAAGTTTTAAGAATAAATTGGATAGATACATGGATGGGAGAGGTCTGGAGGGTTATGGACGGGGTGCAGGTCAATGAGACTAGCGGAATAATATTTCGGCACAGACTAGAAGGGCCGAATGGCCTGTTTTTCTGTGCTGTATTGTTCTATGGTTCTATGTGCACACTAAAAGCAAAAAGAATTGACATGCTGATCACTAAACTACTACATTTACACGTGCTTAGACAAATCACAGTAAATCGTACAGAACCCTGACAGAGTCATTACCGACTCTTCAAAACTCTCCAACATTGAACAGCTGAATATAAATAAACTGCATTACAGGAGTAATGTTTAAAAAGAATATTGGACAGGCGGAACTTTCTCAATTTCTTCATGCTTCACAGTAATATTTCTACAATTTAAAGCAGCTATATTGCTTTACATGATTATAAAACATATGGTCCAATTGAGGGGAATTTCCCCAACAATGATAACATTCATTGGGACAAAGGGCCCTCACAAAATGTTACAATAGTTCTCATTCCGATTCTATCTAACCCACTGTATATTCCTGGCGTTTATATGTTTTACAATGTTGAACAGATCTTTCCTTGAAACTCGGAAATTCTTCTCAAAACTGCAAAGAGAATATCACTGTGCTGAACATTTCTTCTTTCATTCTGATTCAGACCATTGGGGGGTTTTCCACTTGCAAAACACTTTCAAACAGAAGCAGAAATTAACAGGGCCACATCCACAGAAATACACCTGTCCTTAAACAACCACATGTTAAATGAGCAAGGGCAATGAATCATAGAATCACAGAATGATTATAGCACAGAGGTAGGTCATTCAGCCCTTTGTGTCTGCATTGGCTGTCTGAAGGAGCAATTCACCTCATCCCACTCCCCCACCTTTTCCCTGTAGCCCTGCAAACTATGTTGCTTCAGGTAATGGTCTCTTTTGAAACCCACGCCTGAATCTGCCTTCACCACACTCTCAGGTGCAAATCGCTCGCTACATAAAAAAGTTTTATCATGTCGCCATTAATTCTTTTGCCAATTACATGAAATCTGTGTCCTCTTGTTCTCGATCCTTACACCAATAGGAAGTTTCTCCCTTTCTACTCTGTCCAAACTCTTCATGTTTTTGAGCACCTCTATTAAATCTCCTCTCCACCTTCCCTTCTCCAAGGAAAAACAGCCCCAGCTTCTCCAATCTATCCACATAATTGAAGTTTCTCATCCTTGGAACCATTCTTGTGAATTCTTTCTGCACTCTCTCTAATGCCTTCCTAAAGCATGATGCCCAGAACTGGACACAACACTGCAGTTGAGGCTGAAACAGTGTTTCATAAAGGCTCATCATAACTTCCTTGCTTTGGTGCTCTATGGCCTGAATTTTATCTTTGGCGGGCGGGCGCAATCGGCAGGCTTGGGAGCGTTCGGGAAACAGGCCCCTGACCGCAATCGACCTCCGACCGCAATTTCACGCTGGCTGGCCAATTAACGGCCAGCCAGCGTGAAACATGTGCTGAAAAGCTCAGCGCTGCGCGGATGGGGGCGGGCGCGGGTGAGCACTGCGAGAAAGCTCCCCGAAGGAAGACAGCTGCCTCAGGGAGCTGCAGACCTGAAAATGATCAAATAAAGGTTTAAAAAGCTGCAAACAAAAAGTCCATGCATCACAATCAAGTACCTGAAAATATGTCTCATAAAAATGCTGTCCACAGATATTTATTTTTATTTTATTTCAGAACTGAAATTTCATCCCATCCTTGGATGAGGTTTGATGAAAGATACAAAGGCTGCCTGGCCGATTTGGGTCCACCAACCGTTAAGGTTGGAAGGGCCACGAAAAATCGGAGACAATTATGCCATTAATGGGCTTAATTGTCCTCTTAATTGTCGGCAGGCGCACTTCCGACTTTTGCGTGCCCGCCAAGCGAAATATCGCGCGAGTACGCGATGACATCGGGATGCTCGCCCAACATCTTCTCGCGTGATTTTACACCTGTCTACCTGCCCACAGGACGTAAAATTCTGGCTATGCCTCTATCTATAAAGAGCAGGATCTAGCATACTTTATTAACCACACTCTCAACTTGCCCTGCCATCTTCAATGATTTATGCATATATATACCAGCATGTCTCCCTGCTCCTGCATCACCTTGAGAACTGTACCTTACATTTTATATTGCCTCTCCTCGTCTTTCCCCCCAAAATGAATTACTTCACACTTCTCTGCAGTAAGTTTCATCTGCCACTTGTCCACCTATTCCACCAACCCGTCTATGTCCTCTTGAAATCTATCTCTATCCTCCTCACAGTTCAAAATCCTTCCAAATTGTGTATCATTTGCAAATGTTGCAATTGTGCCCTGTACACCAAAGTTTAGGTCAGTATTATATATCAGGAATACATAGGACAGGATTTTCCCCTTGTCGGACGGGCGGGCCCGCCTGGTAACGGCTGTGAAACTGACCACAGTCTGCGATTTCACGCTGGCTGGCCAATGCCAATTATCAGCTTGAAAGGTGCACTAAGAGCCTCAGCGCTGCCGGGGTGAGGGCGGGAGGAGCGTGAGTGCTGAAGTGTGCACATGTGCGGGGGAGCACGCACCGACAGCTCCCTGAAGGCACAAAGCTGCCTCAGGGAGCTGAAGGATTTTAAAGTGAAAAATAAACTTTTTTTTATATATTACATAAACACGTCCCCACGTGTGACTCAGTCACATGAAGAAGAACCTCATCCCACCCGTCAATGAGGTTTCGTTAAAAACGCAAAGGCCCCCTGGCCCATTCACCTGCCCGCCAACCGAACGGTTGAGCGGGCAGTGAAAAACGCTACTTAATTAATAACCTAAGGGCCTTAATAGGCCTCTTAATTGTCAGTGGGCACGTTACCGCCTCTCGGGCGCGCCCACCGACCAAAATATCACGAGTGCGCGGTGACATCGGAACACTCGCCCAATGTCATCGCGCACTTTTTCAGTCCCGCTCGGGCCGGATGCGCGCCTGCTCGCGGGATGAAAAATTCTGCCCATAGGTCCTAACACCAACGCTGGCGGACCCCACTATATACTTTCCTCCAGTCCAAAAAACAACCATTCAACACTATTTCTCTATTTCCTGTCACTCAGACAATGTTGTATCCATGCTACTACTGTCCCTTTTATTCCATGGGCTGAATCCATCCAGCAGCCAAAAACACCCCGACACAAGAGACGGGGAGGAATTTTTGGATAGTTTTCTCCAAAGTACAATCTCAATGCAAAGGAAAACACAGCATTGTAATGAGAGCCAAGCGGAGTTAGAGAAGGGTGATCCTGCAGACACTAGTCTTCTCCAGCAGGTACAATATGCTTACTCTCTGTAAACGTTAAGAACAATTGAAATAGGTGATTCTGCAGATGGAAAGTCAGAATGCTAACGATGCCACCATGAAGCAGGAGCAGTCCTGTTTAAATCTGTTCAAAAAAATGTTACAACATGCAGAATAAGATTCCATTGCTTTTCCTGGTCATTCAAATGTCATGGAGAGATATTAATTAATATAACATTACTGGAAATTATTTTAAATTGGACTTGTAGTGGGGTCTGTGTCTGTGTGTATGTCTTAATTGGGTTAAAGCCAGCTAGTCTGGGTGCTTTGATGCACAGTAGTTTTGAGATGTACACAGTAAGGTAAAGGGTACATTTGTTGAATAACCCATTCAAAGACTGGGGGCGAATTCTTCCACCTAGCTAGGAGACACCAAGCAATATGTTTATATTACTAATAAAATTGGTACAATGGAAGGGATTTTATTGTTCGTAGAAGTGGAGTTCAAAGGGCCTGGTAATACAATGAGAATTTGCATTCAAAGGGGAGGCTAGGTATATACAGAAGAGTTTTCTATGTGGAAGTTGGAGGCATGTAAGAGGCATCCAAGCCACCTGTAAGCCCGACAACTGTCTGCAAACAAATTGGAAGGAACCTCATTTTGAATTCCTAAGATAAAATGTGCTTTGCCTGGTGTCTGTTTAAAGTCTATTGGTTCTTGTTGTCTTGGGGAAGATTACCTGAGAGTGATTAATTTGGGGATTTGTTTAATAGTTATTATGGTAGTAATTTGTAGATGTGTATGTGTTTAATACCTTGTAAAATAAATGAATGTTAAATTTATATAAAAAAACCTCTGGGGGCTTGGTGATTTCATTTCTGAATTCAGAGTTGCATCTCAAACATACCAATTGAAAATGCAGGTTATGACAGTTGTTTAAAGTTTCCCTCTGGGATTTTAAATAACACAGCCTTTATCAACTGCTGTGTCATAACACAAAGCACTCTGCAAGGAATGGATCATGGTAGCCAACGTTAGAGTCCCAGCTCTTAATCATTTTCAGCTGCTGCACAGGTCTTGACAACATTTGGGATTAAAAATAACCCAATAAAATAAGGTTCCCAATTTTGGTTGGATAAAGTCTCGCAGATATTGTCACATGACAATCCTGTCTCCAACAGCCACACATTCAGCATTGGTCGGGGGACACACCCATCCTCATGGGGCTTTGCCTTCCCATGCCAATTGAAAAGCGAACAGACATTCTTTTAGCTGATTGATTGATAGTCAAAAAATGCATGTAACCTCTTTCCCACCCCCGTCCCTCCAAAAAGTTTAAAACTAATAAGTAAATGTTCCAAGAGAATGAAGAAAAACATTTTAACGCCCCAAGTAATTTTTCTCCAGGCTCGTTGTAAATTATTCCCAGGAGATCAATATTTACTTTGTGGAGAATCCAGGATAATCCTGGAGGGTTGGCAACCCTACTCTAAAATTATGTCACCAAACTCTTAAAAGGCTATGTGTCCTGCTTGAGTTGAGTCTTTGTTAAAGGTTAGTGAAATGCTTTTAGATTCAGTATAACAAAGTAAATTATAAGATTGTTTTGAACCTCCAAGTGCACAATTTATGCTATACTTGGGTGAAGTCTCAGTCGCTGTTAGAACACAGGAAATAATGTAAAATTCGAAACCAAATCCTTCAGAAACACACAACTGCTGAATGGCTAGAATATGCATTATTTGCATTTGTTTGCTCCAAAGTCAAGGCTCTCATTACAGTTTAGTTACACTTTATCCCATTTGAGTAGAGTATGCAAATTAAACACTTTCTCCGCGTCAATAGTGTCTGCAAAAGAAACTAAAGGGCTGCTTCCCTGAGTTTACACCGTTGACAGCGTAAACGCAGAAAATTATCCCAGATACACTTTTCCATAATGCCTGGTTATCAATTGTTAAAAAGTATGTAATGGAATTTATAGCACACTTAACTTTTTGATTACGAGGTTTTGGTTTTGGATTGCTCTAGCAAAGATTCAGGAAAAACACAATGGGCTGTATGATGATTTGGCGTCAGCTACAGCTCAGTGCTAGCATTCTCACTTCTGAATCACAAGATTGCGAGTTCAAGTTCCACTCCAGAGACTTGAGCACATAATCCAAACTGACATCCCAGTGCAGTACTGAGGGATAGTGCACTTTCATAGGTGCCATTTTTGTTTTAGGGACATTAAACCGAGGCCCCATCTGTCCTCTTCGGTGACTCAAAAGGTTCCCCGGTATTATTTCGAAGAAGAGCACATGTAGTTCTCCCCAGTTTCCTGGCCAATTCATCCCTCAACCATTATCACTAAAACAGATTATCTGGTCATTATTTAATTGTTTGAGAGCGCTTGCTCTGTACAAATTGGCTGTCACTTTCCCTACATTACACGAGTGATGACACTTCAAAAGTACTTCATTGGCTGATATCATGAAAGGCACTATATAAATGTGCCCTAGAAAAGATTCAGCAACAACATATTGGGCTATAGACCTGTCTGCAGCCTTTGACATGGTTGACCACACCATCCTCCTCCAATGCCTCTCCACTGTCGTCCAGTTAGATGGGACTGCTCTCACTTGGTTTCATTCTAATTGCAGCCAGAGAATCACTGGCAGTGGCTTCTCTTCCTGCTGAAGGGTCATGAGGACTCGAAACGTCAACTCTTTTCTTCTCCGCCGATGCTGCCAGACCTGCTGAGTTTTTCCAGGTAATTCTGTTTTTGTTTTGGATTTCCAGCATCCGCAGTAGTTTTTTAGTTTTTTGTTTTTATTTTGGCTTCTCTTCCTGCTCTGGCACAATTATCTCTGGTGCTCCCAAGGAGCTATCATTGCACCCCTCGTATTTCTTACCTGCATGCTGCCCCTCGGCAACATCATTTTATGACCTGCATTCCCACCTTGCATTCCCAACCATCAAGCTCTACTCTGCCAATGGAACCTTTGGAGTAAATTAATGCAGATTCTTTATTAATATGGCTCTAGTAAAATATATCTTTTAAAATTCATATCTTCATTACATTACTGTTGCTGAATACTATCCACACTTGATGGCAGAGAATAAGCAAGTTCTTTGTAATCTTTTCAATATAGCCATTTCAGAAGTGCCCAAACAGCAAGTCAATGTGGATGTTAAGATCTTCAAGCAGCCAAAGATGTTTTTCTTTTCCCCCAAGTCTCTCATTGTTTGAAGTGAGCTGACCTAATCGACAAAATCAAAACTTCTACTTTGGTCTCTTGGAATGTCAGTGAAACAAGAAGATGAAGACAAATTCCAAATGTTCATCCAGATACGTGGAGGCTAAAATAGACCATAACTAAACAGCAACTTATTATATTGACCCGAAATAAGTCATTTAGTTGATGGAATTTTAGTGAAAAAAAGCAACTGTAGTCATTAGCTGTTAAGGACTTTGGGACATCCAGAGGCCATGAAAAGTGCTATATAAATGCAAGCTCTTTTTTATAAGCTGTACCATGACCTGCACAATCATAACTAACTGCTCGAAAGAAGCTTATTGTAGCTGTTGTACTTTCTGCAGCATCTGTGGATGGGAAGAGGCTTTGGTAAACATTACTATTAAAATATGGGCCTGACCATAATATTATCAAGTCAGTAACTTCTGAGCTTGAAGTAACTTCGACTTAATTACTGCAGTTAAACTGATTGATTATGAAGGGCTTCTAGAGCAGTACTCCCTGTCATGATGAATGACTTGTGCCTCAGAGCACTTACTCCCTTAGATAAATTATTCCAGTATAGTTCTGACACCGGCATCAGCCCAACAATGTGAAAGTTTGCTACAGTATGTCTCTTATCCACACAAATCTAACCCAGCCAACTCTCCTCCCATTAGCCTCCACGTAATCATCTGTAAATTCAAAGAAATTGTCACCAACAGTGTAGTCAAGCAACATTCATTCCTCAATGATCTGCTCACTGATGCTCAGAACCACTTGATATCATGACCACATCACAAATTTGATCCAGACATAGACACGAGAGCTGAATGCCAGAGAAGAGGTGAAAGCAGGTGCTCCTGACATCAAGATGACATTCGGCAAAATATGGCACCAACAGCCCCGGCAAAATTGAAGCCAATGGGAATCAAATGGACCCCATCCCTCCCCCAACCCAGTGAATGAACCATACCTGATGCAAAGCAAGATGGCTTAGGCTGTTTGTGAAGGTTGTGTTATCATATCTTCCCTTGTGAACACTTATTACAGAACACTCTGTAATGTTACAGCAGTGATGATGTTTGTGTATAGAGATTAAACATATAGGTAGAAGGATCCACTCTGACTGCATGGTGAAAACTGCCTAAATTTGATCAGAGTAATAGTCTCACAATGAGATAGAAGTTATATCAAGTGCTGTCGATGCAGCTTGTTCAGTTTATTTTTGCTTCATGAGTGACCTACTTCTGAAGGGTAACTTTGAACTTGCTATTGTACATAGTTCTTACAGCTCAGTGGTGATGCATTCACATAAAAAGCCTTTTGTTCCGCCTTCAGGAGGTTCAAAGCTCCAGAACAAATGAGACTTCAATTAAGGATTTCATTTTTCACAGAAAATCAAACTGAATTGTGGAATGTGATCACAAAATACTGACATGATTCCAATGTAAATAAAAAAAAAAGTTTTTTTTAAAACTTATTTAGCTGCCTTGAAGCAGAGCCTTTATTCAGAACTATTTTTAAGCTGTATATTGGTGTGAGAGTTCAGATTTCTTTGGGGTCACTTCAGTTTTTTTGAAGCAGCTCATCAGCATTTCCATATTTTGTAGGTTGGTATGTATGCGCACTATTGTTCACTCTGCAGCTGAGATGGGGCTGTGTTTAATTTTACTTGTGCCTTTAACAACACAAAGTTTAACTGATGAGAATGACTACATCCCAAAAGTGGTAAGAAGTTAGTTTTGAGACACTTTGTGATTTTTGGAGGGACTTATTCTCAGGATGTGGAAAACAGTGGCTAGGCTCCATTTACTGACCACTCCTAGAGGTCAAGCAGAGACAGTTATGCTGAGCTATCCCCTTGAACCGCCTTGTGCTGATGCTGATGGTGCTCCCCCAATAATTTTCAGGATTTTGGATCCAATGACTATCAAGGAAGAACAATAATATTCACGTCAGGATGTGTGATACTCAGAAAGGAACTTGTAGACAAAGTTATTCCCATGATGGTGCTGCTCTTGTCCTCAATGGCAACAAGCCCTGCAATTGGGAAGTATTCTTGAAGTAAATATGCTGTGCTATTGCAGCGCATCCTGTAGATAGTACAGCCACGGTGCACTGGTGGTAGATAGCGTCCAGTGATGGAGTGGTCTTTTGAGGTTAATTAAAGGCTAATTTGATTTATTTCACACATTTTCCTTATGTTGCTGCTTGCTCATTATCTATTTAGCAGTAACCAGCTGCTGTGTTTTGAAGAATATGAGCCATGTGAGTTGCTTGTAAAGATACTGAGGTGGGGATGTTGCATGGGCTGTGGCATCCTGCAAAGTTCCTAGACATGCCTCTGCACTCAAAAGAGCTACCAGTTCCTGAAGAACTATAACCGAGATGGGTCAGTGCCTTCAAAATAAGTGGATAGAAAATTTTGGTGGCGGAGGATACAATGATGAAGAAAATAGTTCATTGAAAAGGGATGATATACGTCATACTTAATGGCTACAATCTGCCAAGAGCTACATCGAGATTTTGTTTCAGTCAGTCAATTTAAGTAATTTTTAAGTGGAAGGAGCACTGACCCTTAGCCTCTAATAATGCATCCCGAAACAGAAAAGACAGATTGCTGAATGCTCCATACTACTAAAAACTATAGTTCTCCATGGGGACTGCATTACATGTTTATGCTCCTTCTGTTTCTTGCATCTTACAGATTGTAGTTGTTTGTGAATTGCTGGAGGCACTCTTGTGACAAGACATCCCTTCTGCATTCAGGTTGGTCTTATACACTCAAACGATGGATCAACAAAGTAACAACCAATCTGTTGGAATTCTGTATAGAAAAAGTGTCACCACTGGCCAAAATTTCAACGTTCTGCATATATTAACCAAGATAAAATTTGGCAAACAAGAGATGCAGTATAATACACTTTGGCTGCTAATCCTCTTTTAATTTCTTACTGACCATTTTGGCTCCTATGGTTTTATATATTTTTTAAATACTTAATTTCGCTCATACTGTAAGCAAGGAGCTGCTGCCAAATTCCTTCTTCCTTGTCAAATGACTAGCAAATACACTAACCAATGGACAGCCACAAACTAGACCCCAAATCCCATCCTTGGTCTGTGCTTAGTGAGCTGATCAGAGTCAGGATTAGGATAGGGGCATCAGAAATGGCCTCAGCACCCCAGGGCTGGGAGAGAAGATAAAGGAGGGGAAGTATCAGCCAGCTTTTAATTTCAAACAGTGACCTCGCTCCTTGCTAGAAAGTGCATGTTTTTGTCGACTGATGAGAACAACATTAGGCTTATCTGTGATGTAGCCCTCACCTCTCCCAAAATGAAAAACCTGCCAACATTCACTCCCAATGCTCACATATGGAGGAATATCCCTGATGGCAGGTGGGGCAGACTGAGGAGAAGCCGTTGGCTATGGACCCATAACACAGCAAAGCTTTCAGTGGAAGAAGAAGAAAAAAATAACTTGGAGGACAAAAATAAAATGCTGCTGTGTTAGAAATAATTAGAGTCTCCTCCAGTTTTCTGATGATTGATGTTACGAGGCATAAATCAGACGTTCATTTATGCAGAACAATTCAAGCCAGTGCCAATTACAACCTCCAGAACTTAACTGAATCAGACATTATTCTCCTGGTTTTTATTCTTTTCAAAATGCATGTGTGTTTCCTAAGTGAATCTAGGCACTTCTTTTCTGCCTCCAATGAAATGGAAGATGTGTGTGAAAATTACTGCAAAATGGAAGCTCTGGACAAATAACTGCGGCAGTTCATTGGATTTAATCTGTTTTAAGCAGATATCGCCAAATAATTTACTATGTGATTCCATTAGACAGGCTGTACTGAAGATTTAAGCCCTCTGAGCTCTCCCTGTTAATTATTCCTAATAGATACACATCTAACGTAATGTAAGCTATTGCTTCTTTGCCACCTATGGTTTGGTGTATTGTAGCAAAGGTGGGCGAAGAGTTTGAAAAATTAATAGCAGAGGACAGGTTTCAATCTGATTTGTAATCAGGCCAGAAACCTCGACAAGACAGAATGGAAAGTGGGAGAGAGAAGCCTCTGTCATTAGGGCTCCAATTTGGCTCTCTTTGGCTCTGCAATAGAACCATAGAAAAGTTACAGCACAGAAGGAGGCCATTCGGCCCATCTTGTCCATGCCAGCCCAATGACACCCAGGTGCCCTTTCTAATCCCACCTTCCTGCACCCGGCCCATAGCCCTGCAGCTTACAGCACTTAAGGTGCAGATCCAGGTGCATTTTAAAAGAGTTTAGAGTTTCTGCCTCTACCATCAACTTGGGCAGTGAATTCCAGACACCCACTACCCTCTGAGTAAAAAAGTTCTTCCTCATGTCCCCCCTACACCTTCTGCCACTTATCTTGAATCTATGTCCCCTGGTTCCAGAATTCTCCGTCAAAGGAAACAATTTTATCCTGTCCACTCTGTCTATTCCCCTCATAATTTTGTACACCTCAATCAAGTCACCTCACAGCCTTCTTTGTTCGAAGGAAAATAACCCCAACCTATCCAATCTCTCCTCGTAGCTACACTTTTCTAACCCTGGCAACATTCTTGTAAACCTCCTCTGCACTCTCTCCAGAGCTATTATGTCCTTCCTGTAATGTGGTGACCAGAACTGCACACAATACTCCAGTTTTGGCCTCATCAGTGTTTTATACAATTCCAACATTATATGCTTACTTTTATATTCTATACCTCTGCCAATGAAGGAGAGCATTCTATGTGCCTTCTTTACAATCTTGTCCACTTGAACTGTTGCCTTCAGGGAGCTGTGTACTTGTACGCCAAGATCTCTCACTTCATCTACCCCTCTTAGTATATTCCCATTTATTGTGTAATCCCTGTAACTGTTTGACATCCCTAAATGTATGACCTCACACTTCTCTATGTTAAAATCCATCTGTCACTTTATCACCCACTCCACCAACCCATCTATGCTTTAACAATCCTCAGTGCTCCTTTCTCTTTCTCCTCCGGAAATGGATCCAATTTTCTGTACTTCCTTAAACTTCCTGTCTTGTAATAACGTCCAGTTCCAAGCTTCTCCGGATTTCAGCGAAATTAACATTCTTTGGAGAAGTGTGAGGCAGAAGTGGGAGGGGAGGGGAGGAGAAAAATTATTAAAAATAAAGAAATAGAAACGTGAGTGTGAATTAATAAACTCACAAAATAATGGAAATCAGCATCTCCCCCCCTCCCCCCCCATACTACAGTCAAACCATATTCACCAATCTTCAATTCATATTAAGAAAATATTCTTGAACTTTCCACGTGCAGCAAATTCTTCTCATACGTTAGGGCCGGGATTTTCCGGCTCCATCATGGGCAGGACCCGCCGCGGGCGAGGCGGTGCCCCAGCCGGAAATCCATTGACTCACAGTGGGACCAGGAGATCGTGGCAGCGGGCGGGGGGACGCAGAAAATCCCACTGTCGGAAGTGCTGCCAGCACATAAAAAGACAAAAAGAACTACAGCAAGAAGCACAGCCTCTTCCAGCAATACCCAAAACACACTACCAAGGCGAAACTCGGACTGTTACCAGAATACAGATAATATCACTGTGCACACCTGGGTGGTAGCCAGCTCCCATGGCACAACACTCCCCTCCGTACCCCCTACCACCGCCCCCCCCCAACAAAATCGATAAAAATCAATGGCAAGTTCCTGGAAAACGTGGATCATTTTCCATATCATGGGAGTCTCCTCTCAACGTAGGCAGGCATTGACGACAAACTTCTTCATTGCCTCCAGTGTGCCAGCTCAGCCTTCAGCTGACTGAGGAAAACAATAGAAAATGAGGATCTCAAACTCGGGACCAAAGTCATGGTTTACAAGCAGCAGAGTTTCGCACCCTCCTATATGTTTCGGAGACTTGGACAACCTACAATAGACACCTCAGAGCACTGGAGAAGCACCAGTAGTGCTTTCACAAGATCCTCCAAATTCATTGACAAGAAAGACGGTCCAACAGCAGCATCCTCTCCCAAGCCAACATGCGTGGAATCGACGCGCCAATCACACAAAACCACTCATGGTACATGTCGTACACCGGACTCCCAAAGTAACTGCTCGACTTGGAACTTGGTCACAACAAGAGTCTCCTAGGAAAACAACAGAAGCACTTTAGGGATGTCCTCAAGACATCCCTGAAGAGGTCAAACATCCACGCTGACTCATGGGAGTCCTTGGTTTGTGACCAACCAAAATGGAGAAGGTTCATTCAGGAAGACACCAGTACTTTGTCAGGAACATGTAAAGATGAAGCCGAGGCAACGGAGAAAGTGCACAAACCTCCCAAAAACTCATCTGTCCAACCCTTCAAGCACCTCCTGCCCCACATGTGGCTGGGTCTGCAGGTCACACACTGGACTTATCAGTCATCACAGAATCCATCAAGCCAGAGTGGATTCAATTCATCCTCACTCCAGAGGGACTGATGAAGTCACATTGGGTGGTAACCTTTATGTGACCCATCATACTTTCAATGGAATGGAAATCAATTGGATTTTACATGAGGATAGTGAGCCAGGTTATTGCCCAGTTGAAAATTGCCTCTAGTATTCTTTTATAGCTTCAGGCATAATAAGGCTGCTTCATTTTCTTCCATTTCTAACAATGCCCTCAATTCTTAGATTGCAAAGCACCAGCAACACATGAATAGAACAGCAGTTTGATTACACATCTCACGTATCCAGCCAGCAGCTCACACTGTGTAGTTTTTGGCACATGTATTAAAAATGTTTGATACTGGAATTTGTTTTTCCCACATTATAAGGTAAGAAAATCAACAACAATTTGCATAAAACCACTCACCTAGCCATTTGTTTGTACGCTTCTTCGGCCACTGCGAAGATATGGGGGTCCATGTCCCCCATGTTCTGTCCACTATAAGCTTGAATGACATCTTCTCCATAAATTGGCAACTGTTCATAGGGATTGATAGCAACCAGCACAATACCTAGAAACACAGAATGTCACTATAACACATCCAAAGATCAAGTGCACTATCATTTTCACCTCTGCAGTTTGCATGCAAATCTCATCCAGACCAATAAGCCAGACAGTCTCTGGCTGCTGGCTAGAATGATCTAAAGAGACATGGGTTGGTGACACTAGGCACAAAAATGGAAAAATGTTTTATTTCCAGTGACAGCATCGGTACCCTTAATGGTTTAAAGTACTTTTCCCAATAGAAGAAAATAACACATTGGCTGTAAATTTCTTAAATTGTTTTTAAAAAATCATTGTTATTGTTGCTATAGACACCCTTGAGTATATTGGTTTTTTTTGTGCAGCATTGGCAAGATCCAATGCAATAACATTCTACATAGAAACAGAAAAAAACAGGAGCAGGAGTAGATCATTCGGCCCTTCGAACCTACTCCGACATTCAATATGATCATGGCTGATTCTCTATCTCAATGCCATTCTCTCACGCTCTCCCTATACCCCTTGATGCCTTTAGAGTCCAGAAATCTATCTATTTCTTTCTTAACTATATTCAGTGATGGCCTAAGCAGCCTTCTGTGGTAGAGAATTCCACAGGTTCACCACCCTCGCGTGAAGAAGTTTCTCCTCATCTCAGCCCTAAATGGCAACCCTGTATTCTGAGATTGTGACACCTTGTTCTAGACCCCCCCAACCAGAAGAAACATCATCCCTGCATCCAGCCTGTCAAGCCCTGTCAGAATTTTATACATTTCAATGAGGCCCCCTTTCATTTTCTAAACTCCAGTGAATACAGGCCTAGTTAATCCAATCTCTCCTCATACAACAATCCTGCCATCCTAGGAATCAGTCTGGTGAATCTTTGTTGCACTCCCTCTACAGCAAGTATATACTCTCTTAGGTAAGGAGACCAAAACGGCACACAGTACTCCAGATGTGGTCTCACCAAGGCCCTGTACAGCTGCTGTAAGGGATCAAGCTTGGGTAAATGTGGCAAATCAAGGGATAAATTCAAGGCAGGAGACCATAATCGTAATATGGGAAATGAAGGTCATAGAATAGCAGGAAGGGACAGAGAGAGATAAAACCTAAAAATACCACCAATAGTCAAGACTAGATATTACAAAGATAACAAAAAGACAAAACTAAAGGCTCTGTATCTGAATCCACATAGCATTCATAATAAAGTAAATTAATTGATGGTGCACATTGAAGTAAATAAATACGATCTGATAGCCATTATGGAGGCATGGCTGCAGGATGGCAAGGATTGGGTCCTGAACATTGAGGGATATATGACCTTCAAAAAGAATAGGAAGCTGGGTAAAGGTGAAGGGGAATTCAAGGATTGCATTGGTGCAATTAGTTAGAAATGACCTTGGTTCAGGAGATCAGGATGTACAATCAGTTTGGGTGGAGATGAGGAATAGTAGGGAAAAGAAGTCACTAGTGGGAGTGATCGACAGACCGCCTAACAGTAACGACAAAGTAGTACAAAGTATAGGTGAAGAAATATTGGGTGCTTGTGATAAAAGGGGCAGCAAAAATTATGGGTGATTTTCATTTACATGTAAACTGGAAAAATCAGATTGGCAGTAGTAGCCTAGGTGAGGAAGTCATAGAATGCTTTCGAGGTAGTTTTTTTTTTAAAGAGCAGCACGTTCTAGAACCAACCAGAGAGCAGGTTATATTAGACTTGGTATTGTGTAATGTGATAAGGCATTGATAGCAGCAGCCACAACATGCTTGAATTTTACATCCAGTTTGAAAGGGAAAAGAGTCGATCTAAGACTAGTATTTTAAACCTAAATGAGGGCATCGATGTGGGTAGGAAAGCTGAGCTAGCTGAAGTGAACTGGGATACTAGGCTAGGGAATAGATCAATAGAGAATCACTGGGAGACATCTAAGGGGATATTTCAGAATACTCAGAATAAGTACATTCCGACTATAAAGAAAAATTCTAAGGAGAGGACCCACCATCCATGGTTAACTAAAGAAGTTAAGGAAAGCATCAAACTTAAGGAAAAAGCATATAACTTGAGCAAAATTGAGTGGCAGATGATTGGTCAGAATATAAAGAATGGCAGAGAATGACTAAAAGGTTAATCAGGAGAAAGAAATTAGAGTATGAGAGGAAGCTAGCTAGAAATGTAAAAACGGATAGCAAGAGTTTCAACAGGTATTTAAAAAGGAAAAAAGAGTAAGTAAAGTGAGTGTTGGTCCTCTAGAGATTGACAGTGGGGAGTTAATAGTGGATAATAAGGAAATGGCGGATGAAATGAACAAAAGCTTTGTTTCTGACACAAAGATTGGCCGGGTGGTTAACAGTGAGGTTGAGTGTCTTGGGCTACAGGAAGATATAGATGGGATGGTCAAATAGGCAGATAAGTTGGAGATGGAATTTAACCCTGAAAAGTGTGAGGTAATACACTTTGGAAGGAGTAATTTGACAAGGAAGTATTCAATAAATGGCATGACGCTAGGAAGTTCTGAGGAACAAAGGGACATTGGCATGTGTGTCTATAGATCTCTGAAGACGGATGGGCACGTTAGTGGGGTGGTGAAAAAGGCATATCGGACACGCCTTTATCAATCGAGGCATAGATTACAAAAGTAGGGAAATCATGTTGGATTTATATAGAACCTTGGTGAGACCACAGCTGGAGTACTATGTGCAGTTCTGGTCAACACATTATAGGAAGGGTGTGATTGCACTGGAAGGGATGCAGAGGAGATTCACCAGGATGTTGCCTGGGATGAAATATTTAAGTTATGAAGAGAGGTTGGATAGACTTGGGTTGTTTTCGTTGGAGCAAAGAAGACTGAGGGGCGACCTCTGATTGAGGTGTACAAGATTATGAGGGACATGGACAGGGTGGATAGGGAGCAGCTGTTCCCCTTAGTTGAAGGGTCAGACACGAGGGGACATAAGTTCAAGGTGAGGGGCAGGAGTATTAGGGAAGGGGAAAAACTTTTTTACCCAGGGGGTGGTAACGGTCTGGAATGTGCTGCCTGGCAGGGTGGTGGAGGCGGGTTGCCTCACATCCTTTAAAAAGTACCTGGATGAGCACTTGGCACATCATAACATTCAAGGCTATGGGCCAAGTGCTGGTAAATGGGATTAGGTATGTATGTCAGGTGTTTCTCATGTGTCGGTGCAGACTCGATGGGCCAAAAGGCCTCTTCTGCACTGTGTGATTCTGTCTTCACGATAGAGGGTACAAAAAACTTTCCAGTAATAGCTGTAAAACAGGAGGTGGAAGGGAGAGGGGAACTTGGTGAAATTACAATCACTAAGGAAGCAATACTGAGTAAACTGATGGAGTTGTGGGCTGACAAATCTTTGGGTCCTGATGGACTTCATCCTAGGTCTTAAGAGGTGGCTAATGAAGTAGTCGATGCATCGGTGTTCATTTTCCAAAATTCGCTAGATTCTCGAAAGGTTCCATCAGACTGGAAAGTAGAAAATATAATCCTTCTCTTCAAGAAGGGAAGGAGGCAGAAAACAGGAAACTATAGGCCAGTTAGCTTAACATCTGTCATGGGGAAGGTGTTAGAATTGATCATTAAGGAGGTTATAGCTGGGCACTTAGAAAAACTCATGGTAATCGGGAAGAGTCAGCATGGTTTTGTGAAAGGAAAATCATGTTTAACCAATTTATTGAAGGTTTTTGAAGGAGTAACATGCACTGAAGTTAAAAGCGAGCCTATAGATGTGCTGTACTTGGATTTCCAGAAGGCATTTGATAAAGTGCCATATCAAAGGTTATCGCAGAAAATAAAAGCCCATAGTGTCGCGGGTAACATATTAGCCTGGAAAGAAGGTTGGCTGGCTGGCAAAAAAAACAAACAGTATGCATAAATGGGTAAAAACAAAAAACTGCGGATGCTGGAAATCCAAAACAAAAACAGAATTACCTGGAAAAGCTCAGCAGGTCTGGCAGCATCGGCGGAGAAGAATAAAGTTGACGTTTCGAGTCCTCATGACCCTGGTCATGAGGACTCGAAACGTCAACTTAATTCTTCTCCGCCGATGCTGCCAGACCTGCTGAGTTTTTCCATGCATAAATGGGTCTTTGTCTAATTGGCAGAATGTGACGAATGGAGGGGTCTCTGCTAGGGCCTCAACTTCTTATAATTTACATCAATGACTTGGATGAGGGGAGAAATGGCATGGTAACTAAATTTGCAGACGACACAAAGATAGGTGGGAAAGTGTATTATGAAGAAGACATAAGGAGTTTGCAGATAGATATAGATAAGTTGAGTGAATGAGAAAAAATTTGGCACATGGAGTATAATGTGGGAAAATGTAAAGCTGTTCACTTTGGCAGGAAGAATATAAAAGCAGAGTATTACTTAAATGAACAACAGCTGCAAAATTCCGAGGTGCAGAGGGATCTAGGTATCCTCATGCATGAGTCACAAGAAGTTAGTATGCAGGTACAGCATGTAATCAAGAAGACTAATGGAATGCTATCCTTTATTTCAAGAGGAATAGATCATAAAAGTAAGGATGTTATGCTTCAGTTATACAAGGCATTGGTGAGACCGCATCTCGAATAGTGTGTGCAGTTTTGGTCTCCTTATTTAAGGAAGGATGTAAATGCATTGGAGACTGTATAGAGGATGTTTACTAGGTTGAAACCTGGAATGAGCAGGTTGTCTTATAAGGGAAGGTTAGACAGGTAGGGCTGTTTCCACTGGAGATTAGAAGAGTGAGGGGTGATTTGATTGAAGTGTACAAGATCCTGACCAGTAAGATAAAAGCAAAATACTGCGGATGCTGGAAATCTAGAACAAAAACAAAAATACAAATATACCTGGAAAAACTCAGCAGGTCTGACAGCATCTGCGGAGAGGGATACAGTTGACATTTCGAGTCCGTATGGCCCTTCATCAGAACTAACACATATAGAAATGTGATGAAATATAAGCTGGTAGAAGGGGGTGGGACAGGAGAGCTCAATAGGGGGCCAGTGATAGGTGGAGGCCAAGAAGACACTGCCAAAGATGTCATAGACAAAAGGACAAAGGGGTGTTGACGGTGGTGATATTATCTAAAGGATGTGCTAACGGGGACATTAAGGGAAGCAAGCTAGTGGCAGATGGCCCTGGTGCGGGTGGGGTGGGGGGAAGGGATCGAAATGGGCTAAAAGGTGGAGATGAAACAATAGATCGAAATAAATTTTAAAATAGTAGGGAAAAGAATAAAATATAGTGTAAAAAAAATTATAAATTATTGGAAAAGGGGGGATCGGA
The DNA here is from genome assembly GCF_964194155.1 of Cetorhinus maximus. NCBI lineage: Eukaryota > Metazoa > Chordata > Chondrichthyes > Lamniformes > Cetorhinidae > Cetorhinus > Cetorhinus maximus. The sequence goes on along the minus strand of NC_135879.1, from coordinate 210,958,727 downwards.
AAGGGGGTGGGGATGGAAGAGAGAGCTCATGATCTGAAATTGTTGAACTCAATATTAAGTCCGGAAGGCTGCAAAGTGCCTAGTCGGAAGATGAGGTGCTGTTCCTCCAGTTTGCGTTGAGCTTCACTGGAACATTGCAGCAGGCCAAGGACGGACATGTGGGCATGAGAGCAGGGTGGTGTGTTGAAATAGCAAGCAATAGGGAGGTCAGGGTCATGCTTGTGAACAGACCGAAGATGTTCCGCAAAACGGTCACCCAGTCTGCATTTGGTCTCTCCAATGTAGAGGAGACCGCATTGGGAGCAGCGAATGCATTAGACTAAATTGAGGGAAGTGCAAGTGAAGTGCTGCTTCACCTGCCCCTTTACCTCCTCCCTCCTCACCGTCCAAGGGCCCAAACACTCCTTTCAATAGTATTCACAAGTAAGGTTGGAATGTTTCCTTCCCATAAAGGAAATCAGTGAAATAGTTGGGCTTCTGTGACAAGTTGATAGTTTCATGATCAGTTGGCAGCTTTTTGTTTTAAAACCTCCGGATTTATTTGCGAAAACTAAATTCATGTTCTCAAACTGCCATTGTGGAATTTGATATTCCCTGGATTATTAATCCAAGTATGTGAATTACTAGTCCAGGAACATAACCATTATGATATATTATAAGTCTGGGTCTGCACCTGAAGTGCAGTAAACTGCAAGGCTACAGACCAGGTGCTGGAAAGTGGGATTAAAATGGCACAGCTAGTTCTTTTTCTGTCTCTGTCTCTTTTTTGGCCTGTGCAGACACGATGGGCTGAATGACCTCTGTGCCGTAACTTTTCTATGATCCTATGAACCCTGATAGTGAATAGCAGCAAGCTATTTCACTATTAGTAACAGCACAGAAGAACCAATTGTGCCCTCACCCATAATCAACACCAGCCTACTTTAAAGCCTGAGTCACTTAATTGTAATTAGAAGTTGAAATACTACTCAATTCTTTCCTTCCTAACCCAAGGCCAATTGGAAAGCTTTGAATACCATAGATGCAGAGTTGAGCTGATTCACCAGACAGCAGATTAAAATTTGTGAACTTTTTGGTAAACAATGGCTCACATATTTACAAGATAAACTCACTTGAGTCATTGGAGGGAGTGAAAAACAATTTACTTCTACTTGACTCCTCTGCCTGCCCTGAGACAGTGCCAACTAAATTTATACATCAACAGTTTGACATCTTGAACCAACATTTCACTTTTCCTGTCCGTGGCAGTAAGTGCCTCATCTTACTTGCACCAACAGGAGAGCCTACCTACCTGTCACTCTTGCTCTGATTACTATTTTTTTTTACTCACCACAGTACGTGTATATGGCATTGGACTCGAGGAAGCGGACCTTTAAGTTATGGAGCACTGCAGGTTCATGTAGATAACTGAGAGCAGTCAGATCATTCTCACCAACCAGAATATCAGGATTGCGCAGGAAAGGTAACTGCTCTGCCTTTGAGTTGATGGGATACTCAAGTGGCTGCAGAAAAAGCAGGAAACAACGAAGGAACAAAAAGCACATTCAATAAAGAGACTTCACAGACAACAGAATACAATGGTACATCAACCTTTTGTAACCTAGTAACATATCAATCGAGGCATAGATTACAAAAGTAGGGCGGTCATATTGGAGTTGTATAGAACTTTGGTGAGGCCACAGCTGGAGTACTGTGTGCAGTTCTGGTCGCCACATTATAGGAAGGGTGTGGTTGCACTGGAGGGGGTGCAGAGGAGATTCACCATGATGTTGCCTGGGATGAAGCATTTAAGTTATGAAGAGAGGTTGGATAGACTTGGGTTGTTTTCATTGGAGCAGAGAAGACTGAGAGGTGACCTGATCGAGGTGTACAAGATTAAGAGGGGTATGGACAGGGTGGATAGGGAGTAGCTGTTCCCCTTAATAGAAGGGTCAGTCACAAGGGGACATAAGTTCAAGGTGAGGGACAGGAGGCGTAAGGGGGATGTGAGAAAAAACCTTTTTACCCAGAGGATTGTGACGGTCTGGAATGCGCTGCCTGGGAGGGTGGTGGAAGTGGGTTGCCTCACATCCTTTAAAAAGTACCTGAATGAGCACTTGGCACATCTTGACATTCAAGGCTATGGGCCAAGTGCTGGTAAATGGGATTAGATAGGTAGGTCAGGTGTTTCTCACTTTTGGTGCAGACTTGATGGGCCGAAGGGCCTCTTCTGCACTGTGATTCTGTGATATCACTGCAACATCTTGGATGATCCAGGTCTGCTGGAAGCCTAGTGCCAAGCCATAACAACAGTGGTAATTTTAGAAGTGGATATACAATACACTATAAATGGAATTTATTTTCCAGGTGATACTTGAGGTAGCCTCTCTCCAAAAATGTTGATTTTTCACACCATTTGGAGCAGTTTTCTTCCCCCAGAAAGAGTCATATTTTCTGATGTATGCTACTTTACAGTAATGAATATATACAGAAAACAATGGTATTGTTGAATTGTGTATTGCAGAAATCTATTTAGCAAAAGAGACCCCTCGTTCTATCCCTCCGCCACCACCATCCTTAACTTCACAGAGAGCACAATGCTAAGAGGGTTTCTCCAAATCATGTTGTGGATAAACTAGAAGCTTGTCCAATTTGGCCAAGATGAAAGCCATCCTGTTCAGCTCCTGCCAAAAACTTCAAACCCTGAACTCTTTCCAATCACCCTCACTGGCTATTCACTCAGACCAAGCCCAAAAGGTGCACAACCATGACCAGAAACTGAACTGGACCAGCCATACAAATTCTGTGGCTACAAGAGTAGGTCAGAGGCTGGGAATTCTGCAGCGAGTAACTCACCTTCCAACTCCCCAAATCCTGATACTATCGACAAGGCACAAATCAGGAGTGTGTTGGGATGCTCTCTACGTACCTGGGTGAGTACAGGTCCAACAACACTCAGGAAGCTTGACACCATCCAGGACAAAGCAGCCCATTTGATTGGCACCTAATCCACCATCGTCAACATTCACTCCTTCAATCACCGACATACAGCGACAACAGTGTGCACCGTCTACGAGATGCACTGCAACAACTCACCAATGCTCCTTCAACAGCACCTTTTAAACTCGCGACCTCTACCACAAAGGCAGCAGGTGCATGGGACCATTATCACCTGCAAATTCCCCTCCAAACCACTCACCATCCTGACTTGGAAATATATCGCTGTTCCTTCACTGTCGCTGGGTTAAAATCCTAGAACTCCCTCCCTAACAGCGCTGTGGGTGTACCTATACCAAATGGACTGCGCCACCTTCTCAAGGTAATTAGGGATGGGCAATAAATGCTGGCCCCTACCCCATGAAGGAATGAAAATTAAACTTCAGTGCCTATTTGATTCACAGGGTTTCAAAACCCAAATCTGATACACCACCAAGATCAACTATTTTATCTCAATAACATTACCCTCATCCATCCTTGCCTCACCATCGCCACTGTTGAAAACCTCACCTACAATTTTGTCAGCACCAAGCATAATGTTTTCAATGCTCTTCATGGCACCACCAAGCACCACACAGAATAAAACTTAGCAGCCAGGGTCTTGACTGAGACATTGGGGGAGGTGGTTGAGAAGCAGGAGGAAATTATTCTTTCAAAGAGGTTGTGCCAATTGGCAGATTGGGGAGCTAATCCTCAGCATAGACAGCCAAGGGAGAAGTGGAGGGGTTTTAAGGCAACCTTTTGCCTTCCTCTCTCTGGAAGCAGGTTTGAGTCTGAAACAATCTACATTATTGTGCCAAAGGCTAAAATTTGCATAATTTATTACTGTGATGCTACAAAGAGGAATAAAGGATTGACTGAATCTCACTAGAAAATTATGTTCTGTTAATTCTTTTATTTTATGTAAAAATAATTTAACTTGTTAATATAGAACTGGCTTTATATCACTAGCGTGCACATTGGTCTGCCTCCCAAAAGATAGAAGAAAAGTACATGGCAGCAAATCTAAAATCACATTATCCAATACACAAGAGGAATTTGGTTGTTACAGTCCACAAGCTATGTTAACTAGATACTTAGTGATAAAGTAACTCTGCAGGTCATAGGGTTTGCAAGACCAGCTTATGGGAGTGAACCTGAGAATGGGCAGTGGTCCCAAAATTGGAACAAGTGCACACATATATGTGAATGATAAGTTGATGAGATCCAAGCATAATTCATCCATTCATAGTAAATGAGTGGAAAATGTAGGCCATTAATTTGTCCAACTCTGTCACATATCTCAGCTTCCTAACAAGTGAAGTATAATCTCCACTACATAGAACCATAGAAAAGTTACAGCACAGAAGGAGGCCATTCAGCCCATGTTGTCCATGCCAGCCTAAGGACACCCAGGTGCCCTTTCTAATCCCACCTTCCTGCACCTGGCCCATAGCCCTGCAGCTTACAGCACTTTAGGTGCAGATCCAGGTACTTCTTAAAAAAGTTTAAAGTTTCTGCCTCTACCACCAACTTTTATTTTGTAATCCCTGTAACTGTTTGACCTCCCTAAATGCATGACCTCACCCTTCTCTATATTAAAATCCATCTGTCACTTTACCGCCCACTCCACCAACACATCTATATCGTTTTGGAGATTATGGCTATCCTCTTCACTATCCACTACTCGATCAATCTTTGTGTCATCTGCAAATTTCCCAATCGTTCACATCCAAATCATTAATATATAACACAAACAGCAAGGGTCCCAACACCGAACCCTGGGAACATCACTTGAGACAACTTTCCATTCGCAAGGGCATCCATCGACCATTACCCTTTGTTTCCTGTTACAAAGCCAACCTTTTATCCAGTTTGCCACATTACCCTGAATCCCATGGGCTTTCACTTTCCTGACCAATTTGCCATGTGGGACCCTGTCAAATGCCTTGCTAAAATCCATTGTCACAACATCCACTGCGCTACCTTCATCAGCCCTTCTTGTCACTTCCTCAAAGATTTCAATCAAATTTGTGAGGCAAGAGCTTCCTTTAACAAATCCATGCTGACCATCCCTGACTAGTCCATGCCATTCCACATGACAGTTAATCCTATCTCTCAGGATTGATTCTACTAATTTGCTCACCATCGATGTAAGACTAATTGGCCTACAATTGTTTGGCATTTCCTTTGATCCCTTTTTAAACAATGGAACTACGTTTGCATTTCTCCAGTCCCCCGGTACCTCCACTGTATCTAGTGAAGATTGGAAAATCATCCTCAGAGCATCTGCTATCTCCTCCCTGACTTCCTTCAGCAGCCTCGGAAACAATCCATCTGGCCCTGGTGGTTAACAACTTTCAAGGATTTCAACCCCTCGAGTATTTCCTCTCTCTTTATGACAATCCTGTCCAATATCTCGCAGTGTTCCTCCTGGACTAATATATATACATCCTCCCTTTCCTTTGTAAACACGGAGACCATTCATTCAAAACCCTTCCCACCACCTCTGCATCTACACACAAGTTTCCATCTTCATCTCTGATAGGTCCCACTTTTTGCTTAACTAACCTTTTAGCATTAATGTATTGGTAAAACATCTTTGGGTTATCTTTAACTTTACTTGCTAATCTTTTTTCATGCCCTCTCTTTGAATTTCTTATTTCCTTTTTTACTTCGTCCCTGCACTTCCTATATTCATCTAGGCCGTATGCAGTGCTTAGTTCTTTGTGCCTATTGTACGCTTTCTTTTTCTGTTTGATCTTCCTCTGTATTCCTCTAGACAACCAGGGAGGTCTAGATTTGGCAGTACCACTCTTATTTTTGTAGAGGGCATGTCTACATTGTACAATTAGGATCTCGTTTTTTAGTGCTTCCCACTGGTTTTCCACTGTTTTATCTTCCAGCAGTGCTGTCCAGTCCACCTCAGCCAAGTCCCTTCTCATTTCTGCAAAATTTGCCTTCCCCCAGTTCAAGACTTTTACTCCTGCCTTATCTCTGTCCTTTTCCATGGTAATGCTAAATCTAACTGAATTGTGATCACTGTCCCCGATACGGTCGCCAACTGTCACTTCACCCACTTGCCCTTCTTCGTTTCCCAAGACTAGGTCTAGAATTGCATCTCCTCTCGTTGGGTTTGTCACTAATTGGTTGAAAAAATTTTCCTGGACACACTGCATGAATTTTTCCCCCTCAGTGCCCCTTATGTTGTTTGAATCCCAATTGATTTTAGGATAGTTGAAGTCTTCTACTATTTTGCCCTCTTGTTCTTACAAGCAGAAAGTTGCCTACATATTTGTTCTTCTATCTCCCTTTCACTATTTGTGGGTCTGTAGTATACTCCCAGTAACTGCCCCTTTTTCATTTCTAAGCTCAATCCATAAAGCCTCATTTGCTGACCCATTTAGTATATCAACATTCCTGATGGTCTGCATTCAGCTGGCATGTTGTATTTATATATAATCAAAAAGTGAAAGATGGGTTGGGAAATGAAACGCTTCCTCAATTGCATCAAGCATGCGAGGCCAGTCCTGCAGACTTCTTACTCTGCCTCAATAATGTGTCTCAACTCCAACCTTTGAAGAGTACACCCTCTGGACCCATGTAATAATCATATATCTACACTATCAATCTTATTTGTCTTTCTAACTGCAACTGACAACTTATGAGTAGTTCTGTACTGTGGACTGATATGCATTAGGAACTGGACTGAGACCACCAGAGCTCCTTCTCATGTAGAACTTGACACTCAGAGAACAGATTGTCTGCATTGGACTTAAACCTCGGTCCTAGAGTTGAAAGGACAGTATGAAAACTAGCATGTCTTTACTTCCCCTTTAAAACCATAAAAAATGTCCGCTTCACAACTTTTATGGCAAAACAAGCAACTGTCAAATGTGAGACTTAATTTCTGCTCTGTATTTTTAAAATTATAGCTCACAAATCATTCTTCCCAAGTGCTGGACTGCTGAGTCAATAAAGCTGCAAACTCATTTTTAACCAGCACTTGTAAGAGCGGTTTGAATCACAGACCTCAACACTTTTAAATATCAATAAGAGGCAAAGGCCAAACATATAAGGACAGACTCAGATTCTGCAATAACCTAGAACACTGAGCTCCTAAAGCTCAGTTACAACATTGTGACACTGACACGAAACTATTCCAAAAGTTTAAAAGAAAAACTAAGTGACGGACATATAAAATCTAAGGAAATGGCAGCAATTAATTAACATGTAAAATAGAAGGATAAATTAATATTTGTTTGGGATCATTCATCAGACTCCCACCTATTTTTGTTCAGCGTCCTCCCACCTATTTTTGTAACTCTCTGTTATGATGGATTTCATTTTCCTGGCACCCACTGACTCAGCTTCAACATAGACAGACATTCAAATAATATACACTTCTATCCCTTCTACAAGTTGGTCTCCAGACTCTGCACTTCTTTATTTCTTCATTAATTAGACGATCTCTATCTACCTTCCTGGCTTGGCTGAATTTATGTTCATCCTAAAGTTTCTCAACTACATGCCTCCTGAATTTTAGACCGAAGGGCTACATCTGAAAAATTAACCCATCTTTCTCCTCATGCTGATCAGTCAGTCTGCATTTTTAAATATTCCCATCATTTTCTATTTTTATTACAAGACCTTACAAGTTTTTGGTTTAAGATATTTTATCTTAAATCAATTCTTTTTGTCAAAAATTATCCACCTTCTCAAATCCATCTGGCCTTCACACTACTGCTTCAAGAGAAAAGAAAAAAACAATTTGCATTGATATAGTGCCTTTCATGATCTCAGGACGTCCTAAAGTTTTTCATCGACAATATATCTGTCACTGTTATTATGCAAGCAAATGGTGCAGCTAAATACCACAACTCTTTTTGGTGGTGTTGCAAGAGAGAAGTGCTGGCCAGAACGCAGAGAACTATTTTCTCATCTTCAAAAAGTGATCGATCGGCATCAATTGCACTTGCCAGGGCAGGCAGATGGGGCTTTGAATTAAAGTAATCTGAAACAGGAAACCTTGCCATACAGCAATCGCTGGAATGGAACCTGAACCCCATTGAATCAGACAGAACACTACCAACTGCGCCAAATAGCAGGTTAGCAGATGTCCAAGCCTGCGCATTGGTCATCATAAATGTCACGCTGCAGATATTTGCACCTATCAGGAAGCAGTGCACATCATTTCAGATGTGACTCTTCCTTTCTGTTCTCTTCCCGCACCCTACCCCCCCCTCAAAGAACTAGATTGTTCCCTATGTTGTACCAGCCAAAAATTGTGTTGAGGGCTGAGATAAGGACTATGCTCATCCCATAGGATGTTCAAATACTTAGATATATTTTGTAAAAGTTTAATGGGTGATGATGATCTTTGCTTTGACGTTCATTTGTCCCATTGCACAGTCATTTCACTTTTTACCCTCCTCTGCACACAAATATGGAACCTCCTGTGTACAGCTTGTGGTGTTTTAGTCATTTGACGAAGACATTGTTGTGTTGCAGACATTGTTCAGCTTCCCTCCCTCTTGAAAGGTAAAACTTAGTCAAATTTAGAACCACCCCAAGTGCAGTATGTTCAACCCCCAACATATGGCACTGACAGTAAATATTCCTTCTCCTTCCATCACCTCCCTCCAAAGCCAAAGACATACTGACCATTTCATCTTCCAGTTTGAGGTGAAGGATCGCATCATTTTCTTTGTAATCCTTGGTGACTTCTGCTGATCTCCAAACATCCTCTGGATCAGGAATCCAAACCTTTGTGTACTGCAAATAAAATTCAGGCAGATTAGTGTACAAAAAGCATCAAGTTACAGGGAGTACTGTGGGTACTCCCACATCACGGTAACCAGGATTGCCTTTTCTGTTAGACTGAAATATAATACAAAGATGATTCTTGTCTGTTTGATCTAACAGAGTGACTACATTCACCGCTGAAGAAAATCCACCTTCTGAGCATGACCATGTATACATAGAAAATACCCCTCTAAATACTAACCAGTCACCCCTTGTGATTTGGCAGCATCTGCGGAGAGGAACACAGTTAACGTTTCAAGTCCATATGACTCTTCAACAGAACTCTTCTGTTGAAGAGTCATACGGACTCGAAATGCTAACTGTGTTCCTCTCCGCAGATGCTGCCAGACCTGCTGAGTTTTTCCAGGTACTTTTATTTTTGTTTTGGATTTCCAGCATCCGCAGTTTTTTGCTTTTACCCCTTGTGATTTACCTGGTTTGCTTATCAATGGACTTTTAGAAGAATATATTCTGAGAAAAACCTTGTTGGAATGAGAATTCACACTACCCAAGTATCTCTATGCCCAGAGTTATCTATGGAATCAGCACTTCATTAGTTAAAACAGCTTTCTGCTGATCATGGGGTGCATTGTGTAAACAGGCTTAAGGCAAGGATATCTTCAGTCACAAAGAGGTTTTTGGAATGGTCAAGTCATGTCTGAAATGGTCAGCAATATGTTAATTTGGTCACTTGTGTTCATGGTAATAAAATGGAAAAAATTATGAGGATAATATAACTAAGGTAATAAAATGACTGGAAGAGATGGAGAAGTGGCAGGCGCACTTGGCTGGCTCCAGTTGTTGTTCTGTTTTATGTATCTTTATTGTATTATGATTTGTTGATGGTATGTGTAGAATGTAGAGATTAAGATAGGATATAAGAGACATGAGTGAACCATTACAAAGCAGCATTCATCCTGGAATCGTGAAGCATGATTTCTCAATAAAAGAAGTCATACTGCATTTTGTGTGTGTGTGTGTGTGTGTACCTACTCTGATGTTTGAAGTAACAAGAAAGCAGTCCAACACCTTCCTCCATTTCATTTGAAGAAATGTTGGCAAGAAAGTGCTGACGCAAAACAGAGAATGTAGAAATTCACTACTCTCTGCCCCACCAAACAGATCTCTCTTCATTAGTCAGCACTCTCTGCTTTCCATTTTCAATCCAGCTGATGATTGTCATTAACTTTCTTATTTTATACATACACACATACACATATTATACGCACACTCATGCACACAAACATGGACACACACAATTCCCTAGTTTTTTTCATTCTTTCATGAAATGTGGGTGTCACTGGCAAATTTGTTGAACTGAGTGGTTTGCTAGGCCATTTCAGAGGGCAGTTTAGAGTTAACCACGTTGCTGTGGGTCTGGAGTCAATTGTAGGCCAGACCAAGTAAAGATGACAGATTTCCTCCCCTGATGGATATTAGGTTTTTAATGGCAACTGATGATAGTTATCATGGCCACCATTACTGAGATTAACTTTATATTCCAGATTAAATTCAATTAATAAAAATAAATTCCAACAACTGTCATGGTGGGAATTTGAAACCGTGTGCCCAGAGCATTAGTATGGGCCTCTGGATTACTAGCCCATTAGTTCTTCAATCACTCCTTTTCTTATCGAGTTCAGGTCACTTTCAAGTCCTCAATTTCAGCTCCTACATTTATGGAGCACCTGAAAATGATTACTTGCTCATTTCTGGAAAGATTCTAGGGTCTAGTTCAGATGGCCTGTGGATATTTAAAGCTTTTTCAAAATCAAATGCTTTACTGCCCTTGGAGTGTGATGGATTTTTGAGCTAGTGTAACTTTAGAATAATAGCTAAATGACACTAAAGTAAAAGCATATTTTGTAGGGCAAGAAGACCACTTCACTTGTCAAGCTGACTCTACCCAGAGTCCATGTATGATCACTGATGTATAATACAATGATTGTAGACATTTCCTACTACCACTGCCTGTCGATCCCCAAGGTACATTTAATTTCTTCTCCTACAAAGCACGAAAATAAATCAAGCTGTGTCATTAATATCTCTGTAACCCTCCATCACCCCACTCAACAAATATTGATCCAGGTCTCTTTTAAAGATGTCAATTAACTCAATGAACTACTTTTTCTGAGTATTTAGTCCACTGTCCTCTAAGGGGAAACAATGGCCAGAATCTTCTGGTCGGCGAGCGGGAGCAGGCCCTGCTCGCCAATGCATAAAAAGACGCACAGTGACGTCGGCGCGTCATTCAGATCTTCAGTTCAGCAGGCGCACACCAGAGTCGGCTGCGCGCCCGCCGAATTGTCAAAGGCCTATTAAAGCCATTTAAATATCAGTTAAAATAATTAACAGAGCTGCCTGTCCAACCTTAAGGTTGGCGGGCAGGTGAAGAGCCCGGGCGGCCTTCACATTTATCATGAAACTTATCATCCACGGGAGGGATGAGGTTTCATGAAGGTTTTTAAACTTTAATAAAAAATTTTAATAAAATTCATAGACATGTCCCAACTCATGTGACATTGTTACACGAGGGGGCATGTCTTAATTTTTTTTTCCTTTATTTAAATTTTTAAAAATCAAACTGATCTCATTGAAGCAGCTCTATGCCTGCGAAAGAGTGCAGGCCCCGACTCTCCCGTCTCCCCCCGCCCGCACAAGTAGCGCTCAGAGCTTCCAGCTGCGTGTCACACTCAGTGGGCCTTAATTGGCCCGCCCACGTAAAATGGCGGCACGTAGCCAATCGCAGGTGGCAATTGGCTGCGCGCCCACCTGCGCACACTCCCACCCAGCCTCCCCGACGGAGAGAAAATTCTCCCCAATGTTTTTCTCTAATCTTGCTGATTTACCCAAGCTGTTCTGATGACATCATAAGCTTCAAAAGCGATAGATGAAAAACAAGGTCCCTGAAATTCTTGGGGAAGACAGTTTTCCTGAGTAATGGTAATGTGGCCGGATTTAGGACAAAAACAGAAACTTTCTTGAACCCGTCAAAAATACTGTCACTTTTAGTTGCCACCCATATTACACCTGCTCACAAATGGGGAAGTGTATTATAATACCATGCAACACATTTCCTTCATTAGCAGGTGACACGCAAGAATCTCTAGAACCAGCTTGCTAGGGCCAATGTGGGGGGGGTGGTGGCGGTGGTGGAGGTTGAGATCTCTAAATTCAAGAGCAGATCAACGTTACTGCCAAAATTGGCAGAAGTAGACACCAGACAATTTTAAAAATTCATATGAACCCTCGCTGAGGTCTGTGGGTCCAATTATATTGCAGGAAGATACTGCTGAGAAATTCCTCCCCCAAGCTCGGATGTCAGAATTGCTATGATCGTCTGTCAAACGTACTTTAAACTGGCCTGGCCCTGGGTGGGTGAAGTTTGACTCCACACATCCGCATTGTGATTTCCAGTGCCAAGACTTCAACAAGGAATGGAAGAGGCCCATTTGGCCATTAAGCTCTTTGTTTACACAGTATGTATCTAATTTAGCTTCATCATCAACACTAATTTGTTTAATTGCAGTTGTTGTCACTAGGTTTATTTAACATAATATTGATATTAATATGTTGGTGGGGGGGTTAAAAGAAAAACTTTTACTTAGTCTGCTAAATTGGACTGCAGTTCCGTGTGCATCAGCAACCTTTCAGTACCTTGACAAGTGGCTATGTTTGCATCCAGGCAGCAAGGGTTGGAAAGCCAGGCTATTCACCGCAGGCTGATCCTGCATTCGCCTTCATCAATATTGATACCATTTCTGGCACAGGTGGCAGGGTAACAATCAGAAGCTGCTATCCCAAGATTTTCTTTCACCCGAACCTTTGGCATCAACCCCAGCTGTTATCAGCCAACTCAGCATGAGCTGAATTTTAGTGTGATCTTTGAAATACAACTGCCCAATAAAAAGATATTGGCATTCCCAAGTCTAAACCATAAACACAGCTTTTCCTCAATGCTTGAAAAAGTCATAATTCATCTCTTCCTTGGTATGACACATGAAGGATAGGATAAGCTTTAGGGTTGTAACCAACTACCATTTTTGCTTTGGGGAACAGAACTGCAGTGCATATTTATGTTACTGTAATATTAGATACAAGTTACACTGGGAAGTGTTACATCGCTGAACCTTGTGTTGCCCAACATGTTTCATGAAGACAGTGACCATTTAACAAAAAACCTTTTTGGTAGACCAAAGTCATGGTTGTATGACCCTGATGAAATGTATAAAAAGAAACACCAGGCAGCAGAAGGATACTGTGACAAATAACTTGTCAGTACTTGAATACTTATTTCTTGGAAATATAAATCTTCTATTCATGGTTTAGTGCTACAGTGGGGTAAATTTTCTCTCTTCTGCCCCACCCTATTACACAGATTCTTTGAATTATTGATACGACTACAACAATAATGGCTATGGCTCTCAAATAATGGACTGGAAACGAAATAACTCACATATTCTGCATTAAATAACAAACCATACAGCATATCTTTATCTAGACAAAAGAATGAGGGGGATGATGGGAACAAGGAGGCCCATTCAGCCTATCAAGCACCTTCCAAGCCTATGACCACTACCATCTAGAAGGACAAGGGCAGAAGATACATCCGAACACTACTACCTGGATGTTCCCCTCCAAGTCACTCAGCATCCTGACTTAGAAATATATCATCGTTCCTTCACTGTCGCAGGGTCAAAATCCTGGAACTCCCTCCCTAACAGCACTGTGGGTGTACCTACACCAAATGGACTGCAGCGGTTCAAGGCGGCAGCTCACTGCCACCTTCTCAAGGCCAACTAGGGCAATAATTGATTGCCCAGCCAGCGAAGCCCACATCCCATGAATTAATTTTTAAAAATTAATTAGATCATGGCTAATCTGTACCTTAATTCCATCTACTGACTAATTCATTTAACATCAGCTGTCACTAGGATTATTTAGTATGCAAGAGCCAAATCCACTAAATTGGAATACAGTTCCATGGGCACCTGGAGCCTTTCAGTACTTTGCCAAGTGGCCATGTGTGAGCCACATGATAACATATGGTGTATAGACACACTGGTTAAAGAAACTTGTGTGCCAAAATAATTATTATTGTTGCAATTTCCTCCACTTGTCTCCTGGAGTTGCTTTTTAAAAAAAATTAATTCACGGGATGTGGGCTTCATTGACTGGGCCAGCATTTATTGCCCGTCCCTAGTTGCGCTTGAGAAGGCGGTGGTGAGCTGCCTTCTTGAACTGCTGCAGTCCCTGTGGTGTAGGTACACTTGTGCTGGAGGGCAGTTCCATTGTTCTTTGAGTTCTGTTGAAGAGTCATGTGGACCCGAGGCGTCGACTCTTTTCTTCTCCGCCGATGCTGCCGGACCTGCTGAGTCTTTCCAGGTGGTTCTGTTTTTGTTTTGGATTTCCAGCATCCGCAGTAGTTTTTTGTTTTTATCCATTGTTCTTCACTTTTTCCACAAAGGGCCAGTATTCACAAATGAGCGTTGACAGGCAATTTCATCAGAGTTACCACAAGTGAGAATGTTGCTAATCTCAGCTGATGGCTATCCATGCACATTGTCACCATACAATAATCAGGAACCATAAAAATTTAAGAGCACAGAAATTTGCTATTCTGCTCATCATGTGTGCCAGCTGTTTGTGAGAATATTAGAGTATTTTCCCTTCTCCTCCAGCCAAGGATGACAAGGTCAATAGCTGTCAAAGCTAAGATAATCAAACTCAAAAATAGACAGAATCATTCTGAGGTTGTCAACCATGTCTGGCTTACTAGTACACTGAGGAGTGCCTTTCCTAGCCAGGTGTTCTAAGAGAGCCATTTCAATGCAAATTCGCAGGGCACCTGTTATAGAATCATTTAAGGCAGAAAAGGAGGCCATCTGGCTCATCGAGTCCATGCTGCCTCCCCGCACAGCAATCCAGTCAGTCCCACTCATGCGCTCGGTACACATAACCCTGCAAGTTTATTTCCTTCAATTTCCTTCTGAAATTGATTGTTTCATCTCTCTAGTGGCAGCGAGTTCCACTCGCTGCATAAAAAAATGTTCTCTCTCTCTCAGTCCCCCTGCATCTCTTGCCTAAAATCTCAAATCTGTGTCCCCTGGTCCTTGTACCATCAGCTAATGGGAACAATTGAAGCCTGTCATAATCTTTTACAGCTTGATCAAATCTCCCCTCAATCCAGGGAGAACAACCCCTTTCTAACCTAAAATAAAAAACAGAAAATGCTGGGAAAAACTCAGCATGTCTGGCAGCATCTGTGGAGAGAGAACCAGGACTAAGGTTTTGAAGAAGTCATACGGACTCGAAACGTGAACTCTGTTTCTCTCTCCACAGATGCTGCCAAACCTGCTGAGTTTTTCCAGCATTTTCTGTTTTTATTTCAGATTTCCAAACTTAGCAGTATTTCGCCCTTTCTAACCTAACCTTGTAACTAAATCCTCCCCAACCCCGGTCCCCACAAGCATTCTATTAAATTTCTTCTGCATCATCTCAAGGACCTTCACATCTTTCTTAAAGTATGGTGAACAGGACTGGCGCAATACTCCAGTTGGGGAACAACCGGAGCTTTATAAAAGGTTCAGCATAACTTCTCAGCTTTTGTACTCAATACCTCTATTTATGAAGCTTAAGATCCCATAAGCTTGGCTAACCTCTCTCTCAATAAGTCCTACCACCTATAAAGATCGATGCACATGCGCCCCCATGTCCCTCTGCTTGTGCACACTTCTTCCTCCATCCCTTCTGACAATATGCATCACGTTGCACTTCTCTATATTAAATTCTATCTGCTACTTTCTACTAACCTATCCATGTCCTGTTGCAGGCAATTTATATCACCGTTTGCCAGTCCTTCAAGTTTGGTACAATCAGCAAATTTTGAAATTTTACTCCACATTCCAAGATCCAAGTCATTTGTATAGCATAAAAAAAGCAACGGTCCTAGCACTGACCCTTGGGGAGCACCACTACGCACAACCCTCCAGTCTGAAAAACAACCATTGGCCACAACTTGCTGCTTTCTGTCCTTAAGCCAATTTTTTATTTAGTTACACACTGGCCCTCCTCTTCCATGAGCCTCGAATTTGTAACAGCATGTCCTAATTCTATAGCCTCTCACTAAATTGCTCAATACAGTGATTTAAAAAAACAAGCCTTCACCTAGAAAATGAAAGTCTTATATTTCGAAACTGTAGGTGTGTCCCAGGTATGAGTAATCTGCAGCAGCTTTGATGCCTCCCATATAGGAACAATGAGTCAGCTGTCTTCCTTTCCCAATGCCTAATTTATAACGTCATTATACTGTAGGCAACTCCTATCACCTGATCCAGGTGCTGTCCATTTAGGTCATAAGCCTGCAGCACTCAGCCAGTAGTAGTTCAGATCATTACTTCACAAATCTGGGGGTGGGGAGGGGCAGATGGTGGGGGTGGGGGTTGGGGGGGGCAAGGGTGATACAGTCACGGATTAAGTCAAACAAACCCCAATATATCTATCTATCTGTGTCACTTCGGAGCAGTAAGTATGCCAAGTTGCACAGGCATTGGTACATTTACTTTTCTCCATGTCTACAACCACAATTTGGCTTGGGTGGTGGGGCAGGAAGGAATAACCTTCGACTTCTTTGTAACCTTATTGAATCCTGCCAAGAGGAGCACAAATCTGCCAGTGAGTTAACACGGTTGGATTTATCAGAATGTATGTTGGGCATCAGCTCACTGATACTCTTTCAAGTTATCAACAGTCACAGATTGCAACTCTTTTCGAGTACAATCACAGTTCTTGGTTTCCGGGAGTGGGACATGAACCCACAACCCTCTGATTCAAAGGCGAGGGTGCTATGAACTGAGCCACAGCTGACACCTCCTCACTGATACTGTTCCCTTCGGAATAGAATCAGAATAGGCCCATCATGAAAATAACTATTGATATCACCTGTTACAAAAATAAGTAACTTCCCTGCTTACTTTCCAAGGGCTTGTACAACCTTGAATGCTTCCTCACAAACAGCAATTTGTCTCAATTTACTTGGTCAAGCCCTTTCGAAACGTTGGAAATTTGAAATGGGATATTGCAAACTTTCCTCTTTTGAAAGAAAACAAGTGAACTGCCTGAATGTTTTTTCATAACTTAAAGAAATTACTAAGGTGAGCAACAAAAGATAATTGAGTCTGGGGAATTTTAAGGGTGGAGGTGTAACCAGAGGGAAAGTCACTCAATTAGTTTAATGAATAATTACAGAGTGATTAGCAAATACTTGGATATAGGCCCTCTACTCATTCAGAAAATGGGGACATCTATGCAAGAAAAACAAACTGAGACACATAGGGTGTTGACATTTCAAACTGCTGCAACATTGTGGGTAAAATGTCAACTTATATTCATGACTTCCTTCACAGTGCCATATCATTAGGTTAGGTGCTATAAAACTGAACAGGAGTTTCAGTATTCTCACATGTACCAGTTCCAGTCACAAACCCACAACGGTAAAGACCAGGAGAGTAGTTCAGTAGTTTTTCACAATCAGCAAGGCCATTTTTTGTGGATGAGAGTGGATCAGAATGGAGAGGCTAAAAAAGCAGCTACTGATGCTGACATGTAGTTCAATGGATACAAACAGCCATCTAAATTTGTGCCTGGTTTACTATTCTTAAGAGATGAGCCAAGGGATGGGGAATATCTATTCAAGCTCAATTCCTTAAACGCCTTATGTAAGCAATTCAGAATCTTCAGATTGTGCTCAGCAGCCTCAGATCCAGTTGAGTTTTTGTCCTCTCTAGCCGGAGAGCTTATGAGGCATTTTGTACAATTCTGACTGGCACTTAAATTATTTTATTGTAGCATAGTCACATCCATTACAGCATTTACCCAATAAAAAAGGGGAAGAGGCTATTTTTCCATTCCTGGTGACCAATGCTTTGTTCGTAGGAAGTTTGGGAACACTAATGATTTTACAAAGCGTTAATAACCTGTTTCACAAAACAGCTTTCACCTACATCTCACACAGACTGCGGCAGATATGCACTGTGGCATTTAGTAGACCACTGCTCAGTACTCATCTAGACAAATGATGGAGAGGATATCACAAATGCTTCATTTATTTCCTAAGATAAGAAGAATCACAGAATTGTTACAGCGCAGGAGGAGGCCATTCGGCCCATTGTGTCTGCACCAGCACTCCAAATGAGCATTATGCCTCAGTGCCATTCTCCTGCCTTTTCCCCATAACTCTGCACATTGTTTCCATTTAAATAACCATCTAATGCCCTCATGAATGTCTCGATTAAACCTGCTTCCACCACACTTCCAGGTAGTGCATTCCAGACTCGAACCACTCACTCTGTGAAAAAGTTTTTTCTCATATCGCATTTGCTTCTTTTGAAAATCACTTTAAATCTGTGCCCTCTCGTTCTTGATCCTTTTATGCGTGGGAACAGCTTCTCCCTATCTACTCTATCCAAGCCCCTCCTGACTTTGAGCATCTCTATCAAATCTCCTCTTAGCCTTCTTCTCTCCAAGGAGAACAGTCCTAACCTTTCCAGTCTATCCTCATAGCTGCAGTTTCTCATTCCTGGAACCATTTTTGTGAACCTCTTTTGCACTCTCTCCAATGCATTCACATCCTTCCTAAAGTGTGGTGCCAGAACTGTGCATAATACTCCAGCTGAGGTTTAACTAGTATACTATACAAGTTCAGCATAACCTCCTTGCTGTTGTACTCTATGCCCTTATTGATAAAGCCTAGGATATTGTATGCTTTATTAACTGCTCTCAGCACCTGTCCCACCATCTTTAATGACTTAGGCACATATACACCCAAGCCACTCTGTTCCCGCACATCTTTTAGAATAGTACCCCTTATTTTATATTGTCTCTCCATGCTCCTCCTACCAAATTGAATCACCTCACACTTCTATGCATTGAACATCATCTGCCACCTATCTGCCCGTTCCACCAATTTGTCTATGCCTTTTTGAAGTTCTACACTATCCTCCTTACAGTTTACAATGCTTCCAAGATCTGTATCACCTGCAAACTTTGAAATTATCCACTGCACACCATGATCTAGATCATTAATGCATATCAAGAAAAGCAAGGATCCCAATACCGACACGTGGGGGACTCCACGACAAACCTTCCTCCAGCCCGAAAAATATCCTTTAATCATTACTCACTGTTTCCTATTACTCAGCCAATTTTGTATGCACGTTGCTACTTGCCTTTTATTCCAAGAGCTAAAACTTTTCTCACAAGTCTTTCATGTGGCACTGTATCAAATGCCTTTTGAAAGTCCACGTAAACCACATCAACAGCATTGCCCGCATCAATCCTTTCTGTTGGCTCTTCAAAAAACTCCAACAAATTAGTTAAACATGATATTCCCTTAAGAAATCCATGCTGGCTCTTCCTTATCAACCCACATTTTTCCATGTGGCTATTAATTCTATCCTGAATAACTGTTTCTAGTTTCCACTGCCTCCCCAGAAAGAAGTTTATTTTTTATTATTGCAGCAGAAGTGAAGTTTGTGTGGGGAAAGGGAGTGCTGGTGATGTCAAAATGAAAGCTGTGAAACTAACCAGGAACATGATTAACAATTGGGGCTTAATATTATGCTCCCCACCAGCGGATTTGCAGGCGTGGGGTGGGGGTGGGGGGAGTACCCACTACATTACCCAGATGACCTTCCCACCACCCTCCTACCCCAACCAACCAGTCTGCAATTTAACGGTGAGACGGGTAAAGCCTAGGCCTTGCCCCATTTGAGGCCCATAAGTGGGCAATTAATGACCACTTAAGCACTGATTCCCACCTGGCCTCAATTTGCAGGCTGGCAGAGGGGTTCAGGAGCAGGAGGGAGCCAAGAAAATCACACTGCTCAAGCCCTGCGAGGGAAGCAGGGGGCATGCTTCCTTCAAAGGCCTCCTTTCCACATCAGGCACATTCCCTCCCACAAGGTCTGCCCCCTGCAGGTGCTCCCCCTCAACCCCTCGGTCTCTTCATCAAAACCCCCATACCCCTCGGGCCTCACCTTCCCTCCCCACCCATGAGACAACCCGCATTTACCTGATCCTGGGTTCCGGGACTTGGAATCTGGGTTGACCTGTAGTCTCAGTCCTGGCCAATGCACTGCTGGGACTACAGAGCTCAGATGTCTGAGGTGGGACTTCCTCCCAAGTTGTCTTTTTTAAATTCTTTCACAGGTCATGGGCATCACTGGCTAGGCCAGCATTTTTATTGTTCACCCCTAACCACCCTCGAGAAGGTGGTGGTGAGATGCCCTCTTAAACCGCTGCAGTCCATGTTGTGTAGGCACACCTACAGAGGGAGTTCCAGGATTTTGACCCAGCGACAGTGAAGGAATAGCGATATAGTTCCAAGTCAGCATGGTGTGCAGCTTGGAGGAGAACTTGCAGGTGGTGATATTCCCATACATCTTCTACCCTTATCCTTCTAGGTGGTAGAGGTCACGGGTTTGTAAGGGTTTGTCAAAGGAGGCTTGGTGAGTTGCTACAGTGCATCTTGTACATAGTACATACTGCTGCCACTGTGCATCGATGTTGGAGGGAGTGGAAGTTGAAGATGGTGGATGGGGTGCCAATCAAGCACACTGCTTCATCCTGGATGGTGTTGAGCTTCTTGAGTGTTGTTGGAGCTGTACTCATCGAGGCAAGTGGGAAGTATTCCATCACGCTTCTGACTTGTGCCTCGTAGATGGCGGACAAGCTTTGGGGAGTCAGGAGGCGAGTTACTCTCTGCAGAATTCCCAGTCTCAGATCTGGTCTTGTAGCCACAGCATTTATATTGTTGGTCCAGTTCAGTTTCTGGTCAATGGTAACCCCCAGTACGTTTTGGTGAATAGAGCAATGGAGCTCCTGCAGTGAGGCCCTGGGACTGAGATGATTGACCTCCAACAACCACAACCATCTTCCTTTGTGCTAGGTATGACTCCAACAAGCGGAGAGTTTTCCCCCCCGATTTCCATTGACTCCAAATTTGTTAATGCTCCTCGATGCCATACTTCAGTTCAGTTCGTTTGTCCATATTTGTGCTCAGGCTATAATGAGGTCAGGAACTGGGCCTGGAGGAATCCAAACTGAGCATTGTGAGAAAGTTATTGCTGAGTAAGTGCCACTCGATAGCATCATCAACCATCCCTTCCATCTCTTTGCTGATGATCGGGAGTGGACTGATGAGGCAGTAATTAGCTGGGTTGGATTTGTCCTGCTTTTTGTGGACAGGACATATCTGGGCAGTTTTCCACATTGCCAGGTAGATGTCAGTGTTGTAGCTGTACTGGAACAGCTTGGTTAAGGGCGTAGCTAGTTCTGGAGCACAAGTCTTCAGTACTACTGTCGGAATATGGTCAAGGCCCATAGCCTTTGCATATCCAATGCCTTTAGCCATTTCTTGCTATCACATGGAGTGAATCAAATTGGCTGAAGACTGGCATCTCTGATGCTAGGGACCTCAGGAGGGGGCTGAGATGGATCATCCACTGGCACTTCTGGCTGAAGATGGTTGCAAATGCTTCAGCCTTGTCTTAAGCACTGATGTGCTGGGCTCCTCCATCATTGAGGATGGGGATATTTGTGGGGCCTCCTCCTCCAGTGAATTGTTTAATTGTTCACCACCATTCACAACTGAATATGGCAGGACTGCAGAGCTTAGATCTGATCCGTTGGTTGTGGCATCTATGAGCTCTGTCTATTGTATGCTGCTTTCACTGTTTCACATGTAAGTAATCCTGTGTTGTAGCTTCACCAGGTTGACACCTCATTTTTATGTATGCCTGGTACTGCTCCTGGCCTCCCCTCCTGCTCTCTTCATTGAACCAGGGTTGATCCCCTGGTGTGATTGCAATGGTAGAGTGGGGGATATGCCAGGCCATGTGGTTGAGTACAATTCTGCTGCTGCTGATGGCCTAGAGGGCCTCACGGATGCACAGTTTTGAGTTACAAGATCTGTTCAAAATCTATCCCATTTAGGACAGTGGTAGCGAAGGACAACAAAATATATATTATCCTCACTGTGAAGACAGGACTTGGTCTCCAGCCAATTAATGCTCCTTGGGCCATTATGTGGCTGCAGGACAGCTGGTATCGGTGGGGGATATGTTCCCCGCTGGGGGACAGAAACCTCACCATCTGAAAAATTCTACCTGTGAATACAGTCAGTCAGTCAAGATTATGTTTTGTATTTCACATTTAAAAAGAAAATGAAAAATTGCAATATCTCAGCAAAAGGCAGTGATGGGTATTTGTGTAGATTCCACCTACTTTTAATGATTTAAGCTCCTCACTCTCCGAATGCTTCGCTAATCTTTAATGTATTAGTGCCTTAATAAGCATGCAAATGTCAGTGGAGCATTCTTGGCTATTTAAAAGTATGTTGTAAAATAACAACATCTTAAGCACTGCTGCTGACTCAGCCAATTCAGGCAATCAAGTCAATACAATGATCGGCTGACAATACATTCAGAATCAAGCCTGTGCCAATTCTGCAATTCAATCAATAGTAATTATAAAAAAAAGAATAGAAGGGACAAACAAATGGAAATTGTTGGACTGACTTGAAGTTAAACAAGATCTTACACTCATCCGATTCAATCTCTTCAAGAAAGTTGGCCAGCGCCATCACAAGAGGACTTTGAAATGACATGTGAGTACTTTATTAACTCTTGGAGAACTCATTGTTGGAAACAAAAACACAGTGGAAAGCATCTTTAATGCAGTTGTAATAATAGTAACAACAATGGCAAATCCCAGTATGGCAGCTTAGAATTTATATTCAATTAATGAAAGCTAGTCCAGAAACCTTAAAACTATCATCGATTGTCATAAAAACCCATCTGGCTCACTAATGAGCTTTAGGAAAGGAAATTTGCCATTCTACATGGGATTCCAGCTCCATAAAAATGTGGTTGACTCTTAACTATCCTCTGAAATGGCCAAGCAAGCCATTCAGTTCAAGGGCAATTAGGGATGGGCAACAAATGTTGGCCTAGCCAGCAAAGTCCTCATTCCATGAAAGAATAATTTTTAAAAACTTACATTTTTATAGCACATTTAACTTGGAAAAATATTTCCACTGATTGGAGGTATAATAAAAGAAGAGTGCGCCAAGCCAAAGGATATAGTAGGAGGGCAGGTCAAAAGGTTTATCAAAGTAGTAAGTTTAAAAGGAAGGTCTTCAAAAGAGGAGAGAGAGAGAGGGGAAGAAGACCAGAGGTGTTTCAGGGAGGGATTTCCACAGGGCAAGACCAAGCTGGCTGAAAGAATGGTTGTTAACCATAGGGCTAAGGGTGGAGGGGGGTGGTGTGCAAAAAGTTGGAGTCAGAAGAAAAGGCAGGTAAGGGTGCAGATTATGCAGTGGGGAATTGTAGAAATGGTGCAGGTTACACTGAAGGGGAAGGCCAAGGTCATGAAACACAAGTATGTACATTATGTACATTTTAAATTTGTGGCAATGGGGGCTCAGCAGCCAATATAGAATGGAGAGGTAGATGAGTGGTAATTGGCTAGGGTAGCATACACTAAATGAAGCTTGGATCAGCTGATTGAGCAGGCGGTGAATGAGGGATTGGTCAGGAGAGTATTGGAATAGTTGAATCTGGAGGTGAAGAGAGCGTGAATTATTTTTTAAATTCATTTTTTTAACCAGATGTGGGCTTTGCTGACTAGGCCAGCATTTATTGCTTATCCCTAATTGCACTTGAGAAGGTGGTGGTGAGATGTCTTCTTGAACCGCTGCAGTCCATGTGGTGTAGGTACACCCACAGTGCTGTTAGGGAGTTCCAGGATTTTGACCCAGCGACAGTGAAGGAATGACAATATATTTCCAAGTCAGGATGGTGAGTGGCTTGGAGGGGAACTTCCAGGTGATGGTGTTCCCATGTATCTGCTGCCCTTGTTCTTTCCAGATGTAGTGATTGTGGGTTTGGATGGTACTGCTTAAGGAGCCTTGGTGAGTTTCCGCAGTGCATCTTGTAGATGGTAAACACTGCTGCCAATGTGCGTCAGTGGTGGAGGGGGTGAATGTTTGCGGAAGGGGTGCCAATCAAGTGGGCCGCTTTGTCCTGGATGGTGTCAAACTTCTTGAGTGTTGTTGGAGCTGCACTCATCCAGGCAAGTGGAGAGTATTCCATCACATTCCTAACTTGTGCCTTTTAGATGGTGGACAGGCTTTGGGGAGTCGGGAGCCTTTCACCTGCTCTTGTAGCCACAGTATTTATACGGCTAGACTAGTTCAGTTTCTGGTCAATGGTAACCCCCGTGAAGTTGATAGTGGGGGATTCAACGATAATAATGCCCTTGAATGTCAAGGGGCGATGATTAGATTGTCTCTTGTTGGAGATGGTCATTGCTTGGCACCCGTGTGACACGAATGTTACTTGCCACTTGTCAGCCCAAGCCTGGATATTATCCAAGTCTTGCTGCATTTGGACATGGGCTGCTTCAGTATCTGAGGAGTCGTGAAGGGTGCTGAACATTGTGCAATCATCAGCAAGCATCCGCACTTCTGACCTTATGATGGAAGGAAGGTCATTGATGAAGCAGCTGAAGATGTTGGGCCTAGGACAATACCCTGAGGAACTCCTAAAGTAATGTCCTGGAACTGAGATGATTGACCTCCAATGAGGGTTTCAGAATAACACAGCAGATACAGAGGCAGAGACAGATAATGTTACAGGGGTGAAGTAGGAGGTTTTTATGACAGAATGGATATGGGGTAGATGCGCAATCAGGATCAAATAGTTCTTCAAGCATGCAAACAGTTTGGTTCAGGTGGAGACTATGACTTAAAGCGGGCAGGGGTTGGGAAAACTTAAATAATTCAAGTCATTCTAAAGGGCACAGAATTTGTGGCAAGGGCTAAAGTCTTCACAATGTTTAGATGGAAGAGACTTCAGCTCAAGCCTTCCCTCCTGACACAGATTCCATGCCCCCACCTCCCCCCCTCAACCCATGCTGCCTCCCAAGGCGCAATCTTCTGCTCTCCCTGGTGGCGAGCTTGGAGGTGGGAAGGGCATGTAATTAGGTGGGATGATGGCGTACTGGAACCGAGAAAGAGGCAGCCAGCAGGCGAGACCCCCAATGCTTCAACAAGGTTCCGCCCCCAGACTCC
Organism: Cetorhinus maximus; assembly: GCF_964194155.1. Classification (NCBI taxonomy): domain Eukaryota; kingdom Metazoa; phylum Chordata; class Chondrichthyes; order Lamniformes; family Cetorhinidae; genus Cetorhinus; species Cetorhinus maximus. The sequence continues at coordinate 210,933,835 of NC_135879.1, read as the reverse complement.
AGCTCTCCCAGAGATCCGTCACTCAAAATTCAGCCCAGTTTCTCTTCTATCCTCAACAGCTCCTAACTGGCTTCTACCCGCTAATTAAAGAGAACAAATTTAGTTGAAATCATATTCAAATAGTTTGCTCATTCAATGGGCACCTCATCCCACTGTATAAGGAAAGAGTGTACAACTGCATGGATTATACACTTAATGACTCTTGTGGGTTCCAATTATATACCAGATTTGGCAAGCATGATTAGTACTAAAGCACACCCTCGACATTACTCAATTACTGGCACCAGCCAATACTCATTAACCGAGGAACGAACACATTAAGACAAAGCCTGAAGAGTTGTTCATGAAGCAGAGTATCAACATATTACTAATAAGGGTATTAAGCAAATCTTAATCAAGGAGTGGAGTCAGTTTCATGTCAGCTTAAGCTCTCCAACAGAAAGCCAACTCCTTCATTGAAAAACACTAATTGTTGAGAGATAAAAGCAAAGCTAAAAGCAAAATACTGCGGATGCTGGAAACCTGAAACAAAAACAGAAAATGCTGGCAAAACTCAGCAGGTCTAACAGCATCTGTGGAGAGAAAAACAGAGTTAAACTCTCTGAAGTGAAGTCATACAGACTTGAAACGTTAACTATTTTTCTCTCCACAGATGCTGTTTGACCTGCTGAGGTTTTCCAACATTTTCTGTTTTTGTTTAATTGTTGAGAGACTGGCTGATCTCTCGTGGCATCCCATAGAAACAAAAGTATGCCTCACTTCTTGCAACTGTGTCCTGATTTTGTTCCATTTTTCAAGTAAGGCTGACTGGGAGGTGTATTAACTGCTGTAGATAAGGGAGAAACTTGAGTAAACACTCAGGCTAAGAATAAGAATGGATAGATGAAAGGTAGAAAAGACTTGCATTTTATACCTTTCGTGACCTCAGGAAGTCCTAAAGAGCTTCACCACCAATATAGATTTTTTCCCATTAACGGGATATGATCATCAGTCTCTCATCTCTAGTTGCCCTGACAAGGCGATGATAAAACAGAGTTTCCTGCTAGGCCATTGCAGGGGGCAGTGCCAACTCAATCTCAATGGTGAGAATCTGAAGTCATATACAGGGCCAGACTGGTAAAGACAGCAAGTTTTGGTATCACAGTGTAGCAGGAAGCCATTCGGCCCATCAAGTCTGCACTGGCTCTCTGAAAGAGTATTCCACCTAGTCCCACTTCCCTGCCTTATCCCTGTAACATTGCACGTTCTCTATTTTCAGGCAGCAATCCAATTCCCTTTTGAATGCCTCAATCAAACCTGCCTCCAGCACCCTTTCAGGAAGTTTGTTCCAGACTCCAACCACTGTGGGTGAAAAACCTTTTCCTCACATCACATTTACTCCTTTTGCCAATTATTTTGAATCTTGCCCTCTAGTTCTTGATGGTCTCTTAACTGGAAACAGTTTCACACTATTTACCCTGTCCATACCCCTCAGGATCTTGAATACCTCTATCAAGTCTCCTCAAAGCCTTCTTTTCTCCAAGGAAAATAGTCCCGCCCTTTCCAATCTATTCTCATTGCTACAGTTCTTCATCCCAAGAATCATTCTTGTGAATCTCCTCTGTACTCTCTCCAATGCCATCACGTCCTTCCTTAAGTTTGGTGCTCAGAATTGGATGCAGTACTCCAGATGAAGCCTAAGTAGTGTCTTATACAAGTTCAACATGACCTCCTTACTCTTGTATTCACTGCCCTATTAATAAAGCATAAGACACTATATGTTTTATGAACTGCTCTCTCAACATGCCATCTTCGATGACCTATGTACGCATACACCGAGGTCCCTCTGTTCCTGCACCTCCTTTAGAGGCTTTCCCTTTATTTTATACTGTCTCACCACATTTTTCCTGCCAAAATGAATTACCTCACACTTCTCTGCATTGAACTTCATCTGCCACTTGTCTGCCCAATCCACCAACATGTCTATGTCCTTTTGAAGTTCAAGACTATCCCCACATTTGACAACATTTCTTTGTAGCATCTGCAATTTTTGAATACATGCCCTGCACATCACAGTCTAGGTCATTAATATATAATCAAGAAGAGCAACTGTCCAAACACTGACCACTGGGGAACTCCACTACAAACCTTTCTCCAATGTGAAAAACAACCAGTTATCACTACTGTTTCCTATCACTCAGCCAATTTCTTTTCCAAGTGCCTACTTTCCCTTTTATTCCTTAACTAAAATTTTGCTCACAAGTCTGTTGCGTGGCACTGTATCAAATGCCTTTTGAAAATCCACACACAAGTCAGCATCATTTCCCATCAACAGTGTTTCCCTTATCAATCTTCTCTGTTACCTCCTCAAAAAATTCCAGCAGGTCAGTTAAACATGATTTTCCCTTAATGAATCCATGCTGGCTTTCCTTAATTATCCTGCACCTGCCTAAGTGACTATTGATTTTATCCCGTACTATAGCTTCCAGAAGTTTCCCTACCACTGAGGTCAAACTGACTGGCCTGTAGTTGCCAGCTTTAACCTTGCACCCCTTTTTGAACAAGGGTGTAACATTTGCAACTCTCCAGTCCTCTGGCACCTCCCTGTGTCTGCAATTTCCACTCTCACTTCCCTCAGTACCCTTGGATGCATCTCATCCGGTCCTGGTAACTTATCTATGTTAAGTAAAGATAGCCTTTCCAACACCCTCTTCCTCTCGATTGTAAGTTTTCTCGTGTATCAATTGCCTCCTCTGTCACCTCGGCCCAGGTAGGATCCTCTTCCTTTGTAAAGGCAGATGCAAAGTTCAACACCTGCGCTATTCCTCCAGCCTCCACATGCAAGTCCCCATTTTTGTCCCTAATTGGCCCTACTCTTTCTTTTTACCACCCTTTTATTATTTACATGCTTATAGAAGACCTGAGGATTCCTTTTTATGTTCGCTGCCAGCATCCTTTCATGTTCTCTCCTTGCTTTTCTTATTAGTTTCTTCACTTCTCCTCTGGTCCTTCTATATTCAGCTTGATTCTCCATTGTATTTTCTACCTGACATATGTTGTATGCGCACTTCTTCCTTTTCATCTTTACCTCTATCTCTCTCGTCATCCAGGGTGCTGTGGATTTATTTGTCCTACCCTTCCCCTTCAGGGGAATATACCTTGATTTGGCTTGCAATACTTTTTCTTTGAATGTGGCCCATTGTTCAGCCACTGTCTTTTCTGCCAGCACTTGATTCAAACTCACTCGACTTAGATGCATTCTCATCCCATCGAAGTTGGCTTTCCCCCAATTAATTATCCCTGATCTGGATTGCTCCCTGTTCTTTTCCGTGATTAACCTAAACTTTATGACACAATGGTCACTGTCCCCTAGAGGCTCTCCCACTGATATCTGATCCAATTGGGCCAACTCATTCCCCAGAACCAGGTTCAAAAGTGCACGTCCTCTCGTTAGACTGGAAACATATTGCTGCAGAAAATTATTTGAACATATTTCAGGAACTCTCATCCCTCTTGCCCCTTTGTACTGTTCCTATCCCAGTCTATATCTGGATAATTGAAGTCCCCCATTATGATTACTCTATAATTCTTGCACCTCTCTGTAATTTCTTTGCGAATCTGTTTCTCCACATCCCTTCCACTGGAACTGGAATGAACCAGCTGGGGTCCTGCAACAATGTGACAGCTTCATGGTCACATTTTTCTAATGGATATGAGTAATTACTTTCCAAAGTTAATGAAAATGATTAATTCTCAAAGAGAATTGTTCTTGAAACTTGAAGTTGCTCTTTGTATTAATCTATTAGGCATCTAGATAAGTATCCACTACACTTACTTTTGCTGTATGCAATCAGATAAATGGCCAGCTAATCATTTTTTATAGTATTGATTGATCAATAAATGTTGGCCAGGGCAACAGGGAAAACTCCCCTACTCTTCTTTGAAAAGTGCCATGGGGTCTTTTATATCCGCCTAAAGGAAGATAAGGCCTAAGCTTAATGTCTCCTCTTAAAAAAATCCACCCCTCTAACAGTGCAGAGCTCCCCCACTGCTGCACTGAAGTGTCAGCTTAAATTAAGCACTTGCCAACCAATCACCACTCGCTTCTCATACAGCAGAAATATGTCATTTCCCCTGACATTGGTATTTTCTTGCCAAATGTCCTGATGAGCGCAAGATGAGAAGTTTCAACAAAAAATCTCTTTTTTCAGCAATACTGAAGGTATGGAAGATGGGCAAAGTGGAGGATTAACTGAAGGGGAATGGGGACCTATCATGGCAACAGAAGGCAGCCTGACAATGTCTTACCAATAGCCTTATGAAGCAATATTAACCAAATGATATCACAGACTAAATCAACACTGTTGCATGCGGAGCACAATCTTACAATATTACAAAACACAATAAACAGATATACTCATTGTGAAGCAAAAAAAATAGCTGAATGAAATTTTTCTAAAGTTCTTCATTTAAAAACAAAACTTTCCTAACACGTAATGCAAAAGTTATGCAGATTTCAAATGGAGTTCAGCCTCTGGCAAATTTACTGAAAAGCATTTTTGAACACTGGAGAAATGTATTCTTCAGAAAACACCATTTAATATTTTGACCAAAATATTTTAACAAAAAAGCATTTTTGTGGCCCTGAAGGCTTTGAAAGTAAATGCACCACCCAGTGAAGTACTGTCATATCAAACCAGTAAAGCAAATAAGGATTTAATCAGTAAGGCAGTGAGGATTTGATCGCCTGTTCATGCTGAGTTAGCAGATTTCAGCCGGAACGGCCTCACCACTCTGCATTGAGGAAAAAATAATAAATCAGTTACTTTCCCATCAAGCTGCAGGTTGATCTGCTTCTAATAGCATCCTCGCAGTCGTAGTAGTGGTTCTGATGCACTTAACTGGGAGGCTATCTTAGCTTCTACCATCATTAAAAGTCAAGCTCAAACAGCAACAACCCTAGTCTTCATTATTATCGAGCAACTCCTAACAAACAGTATACTGGTGAGGTGATGAGGAATGGCTTGGGCTCAGCCCATATAATTCAACAGCTCGCCAACACTCACTGTCCAGGCTTAAATATGATTAATTGTTTGTGGTATAATTGGAAAACACTGGAATAGCATTAATCCATGCATAAAAATATAGTTGACTCTTAAAATGCCCACTGAACAAGGGCACTTAGGGATGGGCAATAAATGCTGGCCTAGTCAGTGACGCCCACATCCCATGAACGAATGAAAAAAAGGGAATGGAGTATGGGAAGGAGGCAAAATTAGAGAGGGAAAACCTTTGAAAATGAACTGAAAATGACTATGGTCAATGTGCTAAATGTGACTGGTGAAGTGATGCATCACAACTACCAGTAATTCATCATTCCCTGAAAAACAACATAAGACAATTTGCAGTGATGTCAGTGCAACTTTAACTCAATTATCCAATGCACTCGCAATGTAACAGTACAGGATGGCTCTTGTGTGACCATCTGTTTAATAACTTAACAGAGGATTTGTCTTTCTAAAGGATTTGCCATTATCCAATTCAACAACCATGAAGGGGAACTGGCTGCGAATGGCACAATGGTTAAATTTTTAAAAAATATATCAACCCAATCTCATCTGAAGGTAATGCAAATCCTCTTATGCAACACCCTATGTAACAAAGACCTAACTGCTTAAAGGAGGTTGGCTTTCAAAGTTAAAGTGTTTATTCTTTCACCTAAACCCAGACCAGAGATTGAATCAAAGTAATTGACGTCTGCTCAGCATTGTAAGTGAGACAAGCTCATGCAATCTGCCTGTATAAACATCAAATGAATCCTTCCAAAACGGTTAAGCAATCATACCCAGAGACTCCCTAAACATAAATGCTATGGGGCTACAAAAATGTGAATGGGAGGAGGGAATATGCGAGATTGAGTAACTTGTGGGCAGAAAACCATTCCACCTCTCTTTCCTCCTTAAAGATGTTCCTACCTACCTCTTCAGACAAGCTTTTGGTCAACTGTCTTAATATCTCCATATGTAGCTCAGTATCAAATTTTGTTTGATAATCCTCCTGCAAATCGCCTAAGGATGTTTTATTTTGTTAAAGGCACTGTTTAAATACGAGTTAAATGTTGTTGTTGTTAAGTATGTGTATAGAGGAAATTTGAAGTTAGAGCAACTGGTCAGAACTTCTCATTTGTTTTATTGATACAAATGGATTGGAAACTGGGGGAACATTGCCTGATGATAGGTTAGTACAGAAGAAATGGAAGGTGATTTAACCTGTGCTAGACTTATAGGAATTCTTTGATCTCAAGGGTGAAACAGTATTTCACTTTGCATCACTTTACTTGCTGAGACACAACAAGAAAAAGTGGTTGAACGGGGAATCCTGTCACCCCTGAACATTTGCTCTCCTCCTCCATGTGCGCCAAAGAGCTTGAGATTGGTAGAATTTATTTAAGTGTCAGCAAATAATAGCATTGTTTGCTTTAGCTTGGTATGGCGACACAGGGTGGAGTTGAAGTGCTTGAATAGCTGGACTAATTGAACTAGTTATTCAACCTCATTATGTCAGAGCAAATTAGGGAAAAGATGGGGAACAGCAGCTTGTTTATTGCGGTTCACTGTCTTCTGACTTCACAGAATTACCCTTATTTTAGTCAATAGATGATCTAAATTTCTTGCTACAGTACCCATATTGTGATGTCATGCATACTGTAAAAGAACCAAGATGCAGGTACTGTGTGAAGTCATTTTCAATAATTATTTTAATCTGCAGTGTGCATTGCAAATTCAAACTACTCAAAAGTAGATTCTCATCTTTATGGACAAAGTTTTGACCCAGGGTAGTAACTGGGCCTTAGCGTCCCTGGATTTTGCATTGCCAGTCCTCTTGTGCCTCACTCATTGTTCACTCGAGGCTGGGCAATGGCCAGTAAATTATTTCAATATGGGTGCCATCAATATGGAGTTTGACCCTGTCTTCACCCAGTGGGAAAAGACTGAAGGAATATAGGCAGATGGTTCATAAACCTGATTAGAAATATTTGCTTCCATGAAGGGTAAATTACAGCATAGACTGGTCGGGTTGAATAGTTGAGATGAATGGCCCATTTCCCATGTTGTAACTTCTATGTAATATCTAGACATTTTGCATCAGGGCCGCTGAGGCAGATGCAGCAATCACAATGGAAGATATTCACTAATTCAGCACATTCCAGGGACCTAGCTAGGGGCAAAGGATTGATTTGGCACAAGACCTGATCTTGGAGTATATTTCTTGAACAATACTCTACTAAACTGGATTTCAAAAAACAAAAATATTTGAGGACACATTAACAGTTCTCGACTGTAAAGAGCATTGCTCATGCCTGGTAGGGTTTTAATTTTCACATAGCATGGTCACAAAGCATAATAAATGACCAGATAATGTGTGTTTGAACAAAAGACAGAAAGGGGAATAAGAAAAGTGATAGGCAGAGAAATCAAGGGCAAGAATCAAACGGGGCCTCAGTGAAAAATAGTGGGAACAGGACAAGTAATGTTAAAAAGACAAGCTTTAAGGCTTTGTACCTTAACGCGAGGAGCATTCACAACAAAGTGTATGAATTAACCGTGCAAATACATGTAAACAGGTATGATATAGTCGGGATTACAGAGACATGGCTGCAGGGTGAATACTGAATATCCAGGGGCATTCAGTATTTAGGAAGGACAGACAAAAAAAATAAAAGGCGGTGAAGTTGCATTGCTGGTTAAAGAGGAAATTAACGCAATAGTGAGGAAAGTTATTAGCTCCGACGATGTGGAATCTGTATGGGTAGAGCTGAGAAACACTAAGGAACAAAAAACGTTAGTGGGGGTTGTATATGGACCCCCAAACTGTAGTAGTAATGTTGGGAATGGCATTAAACAGGAAATTAGAGACGCATGCAATAAAGGAACATCTGTAATTATGGGTGACTTTAATCTGCATATAGATTGGGCAAATCAAATTAGTAACAATTCCATAGAGGAGGTATTCCTGGAGTGTATACGGGATGGTTTTCTGGACCAATACATTGAGGAACCAACAAGAGAACAGGCCATCATAGGCTGGGTATTCTTCATCATGACGGAGGGTGACGTAATTGACTCTGAGACTAGGGTCCTGAATCTGAATAAAGGAATCTATGATGATATGAGGCGCGAGTTGGCTATGATGGATTGGGAAACGTTACTTAAAGGGATGACGGTGGATAGGCAATGGCAAACATTCAAAGAGCGCATGGGTGAACTGCAACAATTGTTTATCCCTGTCTGGCGCAAAAGTAGAACAGGAAAGGTGGCCAAACCATGGCTTACAAGGGAAATTAGAGATAGTATTAGATCCAAGGAAGAGGCATACAAATTGGCCAGAAAAAACAACAGACCTGAGAATTGGGAGCACTTTAGAATTCAGCAAAGGAGGTCTAAGGGATTGATTAAGCAGGGGAAAATAGAGTACGAGAGTAAGCTTGCAGGGAACGTAAAAACTGACTGCAAAAGTTTCTATAGGTATGTGAAGAGAAAAAGATTGGTGAAGACAAATGTAAGTCCCTTACAGTCTGAAACAGGGGAATTTATAATGGGGAACAAAGAAATGGCTGACCAACTAAATAAATACTTTGGTTCTGTCTTCACAAAGGAGGACACAAATAACATACCAGAAATATTGGGGAACACAGGGTTTAGTGAGAGGGAGGAACTGAAAGAAATCAGTATTAGTAGGGAAATGGTGTTAGAGAAATTGATGGGATTGAAGGCCGATAAATCCCCAGGGCCTGATCATTTACATCCCAGAGTAATTAAAGAAGTGGCCCCAGAAATAGTGGATGCATTGGTGATCATCATCCGAGATTCTATAGACTCTGGAACAGTTCCTACAGACTGGAGGGTAGCTAATGCAACCCCACTATTTAAAAAGGGAGGTAGAGAGAAAACAGGGAATTACAGACCAGTCAGCCTGACGTTCGTAGTGGGAAAAATTCTAGAGTCCATTATAAAAGATTTAATAGCTGAGCACTTGGAAAACAGTGGCAGAATCGGACAGAGTCAGCATGGATTTACGAAAGGGAAATCATGCTTGACAAATCTACTGGAATTTTTCGAGAATGTAACTAGTAGAGTTGATGAGAGGGAGCCAGTGGATGTGGTTTATTTGGACTTTCAACAAAGTCCCACATAAGAGATTAGCGTGTAAAATTAAAGTGCATGGGATTGGGAGTAGTGTATTGAGATGGATAGAAAACTGGTTGGCAGACAGGAAACAAAGAGTAGGAATAAATGGGTCTTTTTCCAAATGGCAGGCAGTGACTAGTGGGGTACCGCAGGGATCGGTGCTGGGACCCCAGCTATTCACAATATATATTAATGATTTACATGAGGGAGCTAAATGTGATATGTCCAAATTTGCAGATGACACAAAGCTGTGTGCGTGGGTGAGCTATGAGGAGGATGCAAAGATGCTTCAGGGTGATTTGGACAACCTGAGCGAGTGAGCAAATTCATGGCAGATGCAATATAATGTGGATAAATGTGAGGTTATCCACTTTGGTAGCAAAAACAGAAGGGCAGGTTATTATCTGAATGGCTATAAATTGAGAGAGGGGAATGTGTAACGAGACCTGGGTGTCCTTGTACGCCAGTCATTGAAGGTAAGCATGCAGGTGCAGCAGGCGGTAAAGAAGGCAAATGGTATGTTGGCCTTCATAGCGAGAGGATTCGAGTACAGGAGCAGGGATGTCTTGCTGCAATTATACAGGGCCTTGGTGAGACCACACTTGGAATATTGTGTGCAGTTTTGGTCTCCTTATCTGAGGAAGGATGCTCTTGCTCTAGAGGGAGTGCAACAAAGGTTTACCAGACTGATTCCTGGGATGGTGGGACTGACATATGAGGAGAGATTAAGTCTATCAGGGTTATATTTGCTGGAGTTCAGAAGAATGAGGGGGGATCTCATAGAAACCTATCAAATTCTAACAGGACTGGACAGGGTAGATCCAGGAAGGATGTTCCCGCTGGTGGGGGAGTCCAGAACCAGGGGTCACAGTCTGAGGATACGGGTAGACCATTTAGGACTGAGATGAGGAGAAATCTCTTCACCCAGAGAGTGGTGAGCCTATGGAATTTGCTACCACAGAAAGTAGCTGAGGCTAAAACATTGTATGTTTTCATGAAGGAGTCAGATATAGCTCTTGGGGTGGGAGCAGGAAAAATAAATCTCTCATCATCGAACAAAAGCCTTCATTGATTTTGAGGAAAAAATGCATTTTGCCACGTGGATTAAAAAAAATTTGCAATATTGTAATTCTATTACTGTGTCAACAAACCAGGAATCAAAGGGCCAATCTCTTATTACAACTTCTTGAAAATTTCATTTATTCTCAGGTGAATGGAACACCGACTACACTGAAGCCTATTAGCATTTGAAACTCAGCCAAGCACTGATAATGCCTACAGATGTCCAAATAATAAACTGCTCTCTGGAAAGGAAAGAACAGAATATTTCAATTTCAAAGCGAAGTGCCTGTCATTCAATCTAAAGGAGCAGGTGGGCAGATTTTTTTTCAAGTGTCAAAACCAGGACTTTTTGTTAAACCAGCCAGAGTCATTTAAACCACGATAGAAAAGATGACAGCACCAACTGACATGACATTTTGAAACATTTTTCACTGCATTATGGTGTTTTCTCCATAGATAAAGCACTGTAATGCATTTTTTTTTTAAATTCATTCATAGGATGTGGGCTTCACTGGCTAGGCCAGCATTTATTGCCCATCCATAGTTGCCCTTGAGGCGGTGGTGGTGTGCTGCCTTCTTGAACCCCTGCAGTCCATGTGCTGTAGTTACACCCACAGTGCTGTTAGGAAGGGACTTCCAGGGTTTTGACCCAGCGACAGTGAAGGAACGGCGATATATTTCCAAGTTAGGATAGTGAGTGACTTAGAGAGGAATTTCCAAGTGGTGGTGTTCCCATCTATCTGCTGCCCTTGTCCTTCTAGATGGTAGTGGTTGTGAGTTTGGAAGGTGCTGTCTAAACAGCCTTGGTGAATTCCTGCAGTGCATCTTGTAGATGGTACACACTGCTGCCACTGTGTGTCGGTGGTGGAGAGTATGAATGTTTGTGGATGTGGTACCAATCAAGTGGGCTGCTTTGTCCTGGGTGGTGTCAAGCTTCTTGAGTGTTGTGGGAGCTGCACTCATCCAGGCAAATGGGGAGTATTCCATCACACTCCTCACTTCTGCCTTGTAGATGGTGAACAGGCTTTGGGGAGTCAGGAGGTGAGTTACACATCACAGGATTCCTAGCCTCTGACCTGCTCTTGTAGCCACAATATTTATATGGCTAGTCCTGCTCAGTTTCTGGTCAATGGTAACTCCCAGAATGCTGATAGTGGGGGATTTAGTGATGGTAATGTCAAGGGGCGATGGTTAGATTCTCTCTTGTTGGAGATGGTCATTGCCTGGCACTTGTGTGTCATGAATGTTACTTGCCACTTGTCAGCCCCAGCCTAGATATTGTGCAGGCCTTGCTGCATTTGGACATGAACTGCTTCAGTATCTGAGGAGTTGTGAATGGTGCTGAACATTGCACAATCATCAGCGAACATTCCCACTTCTGAACTTCTTATGATGGAAGGAAGGTCATAGATGAAGCAGCTGAAGATGGTTGGCTGAGGAGCTCCTGCAGTGATGTCCTGGAGCTGAGATGACTGACCTCCAACACCCACAACCATCTTCCTTTGTGCTAGGTATGACTCCAATCAGTGGAAGAGTTTTCCCCTGATTCCCATTGACTCCAGTTTTGCAAGAGCTCCTTGATGCCACACTTGGTCAAATGCAGCCTTGATGTCAAGGGCAGTCACTCTCACCTTACCTCGGGAGTTTAGCTCTTTTGTTCATGTTTGAACCAAGGCTGTAATGAGGTCAGGAGCTGAGTGGCCCTGGCAGAACCCAAACTGGGCGTTAGTGAGCAGGTTATTGCTAAGCAAGTGCCGCTTGATAGCACTGTTGAACAAATACACAAGGCTGGTCAATGTAACGGTCAACTTACCTTTAAAGGTCAGATCCCCATGATGAATCACTGCATTAAAAACACATCTATGTTAGAATGCAGCACCTAATGATGACATTTGAAGATGCAAAAACACTTCACACTTTCAAAATGTTCCAGTCTCCTCAGTAGGCTTCCAATTTTCTTCAGGAACTCTCAAACTTGGCATGCTACAAATGGGCTTCCAAAACCCTGCACCACCAGACAAAAATGGTGCATGGAAGGAAATCTAATATCTGTCCCCCATTTAAAATGGGGAACCTGACCGCTATGCAGGTAGGTGTGCATTTTGCACGCTAGGCATTCCTGATCCACAAAAAGGCCAGAGGAAAATGGAGCAGGGTCAAGAACGCAGGGGAAAATTGGATTTCCTCCAAACAATATCCAAGTGCAGCCATTCGATCACTGTAACTCACCTCTCCACCCAGACAAAAATTCGTCCCATGGTCTCAGACTAGTTTATGTATTCAAGTCTTTAGTCATGGGTTTATGTCCCACTCTAAAACAGTAAGTACCGAATTTAGATCTCTGAATAACTTAGTCTCACACTTACCTTCCAAAGAATGCAAACAGAACCACTGGGGTGGGTTTTATGCTGCCCACTGGCAAGTTTGAAGGCAAGACAGCACGTAAAGTATCGCAGATCCCCTTTCTACCTCCTGTCCTGTCTGAAATTTTACAGGGGGCGGGGAAATGTCGGATGGCCCGCCTGCTCTCGGGCCTAGTGAGGCCCTTAACGGGGTGAATTAATGATCATTTAAGGGCCTCATCCCACTGCCGCTGGTATTTTATTCATGATGGGGGAGTCCCATGCCAGGCAGGGAGCCTGACAGCTTTAGTTGCGTGGACTGGTGATGGGCAAGAGGGGAGTGAAATTCCTTTGCAGGCTCCACCGGCATGAGGCACACCCCGCCAAAGGTCAACTCCTTTAAGATAAAAACAAAATACTGCGGATGCTAGAAGTCTGAAACAAAATCTCCGACACTTCCCTTCCTTTCCTTGACCTCTCTGTCTCCATTTCTGGTGATAGGCTGTCCACCAATATTCATTACAAGCCCTCCGACTACCATAGTTACCTCGACTACAGCTCCTCACACCCCGCTTCCTGTAAAGACTCTATCCCATTCTCTCAGTTCCTTCGCCTCTGTCGCATCTGTTCCGATGATGCCACTTTCCAAAATGGTGCTTCTGACATGTCTTCCTTCTTCCTTAATCGAGATTTCCCACCCACTGTGGTTGACAGGGTCGTCAACTGTGTCTGACCCATCTCCCACGCTTCTGCCCTCACATCTTTCTCTACCTCCCAGAACCATGATAGGGCCCTCCTTGTCCTCACTTTTCACCCCACCAGTCTCCGCATTCAAAAGATCATCCTCCACCATTTCCGCCAACTCTAGCATGACGCCACCACCAAACACATCTTCCCTTCACGCCCCCTCTCGCCATTCCATTGGGACTGTACCCTTCTGGACACCCTGGTCCACTCCTCCATCATCCCCTACATCTCAACCCCCTCCCATGGCACCTTCACATACAATCGCAGAAGGTGCAACACCTGCCCCTTTACCTCTTCCCTCCTCACTATCCAAGGGCCCAAACATCCCTTTCAGGTGAAGCAGCACTTCACTTGTGCCTCCTTCAATTTGGTCTACTTCATCCGCTGCTCCCAATGTGGTCTCCTCTACATTGGAGAGGCCAAACGCAGACTGGGTGACAGCTTTGCTGAACACCTTCGGTCTGTCCGCAAGCATGACCCAGACCTTCCTGTTGCTTGCCATTTCAACGCACCATCCTGCTCCCATGCCCACATGTCCGTTCTTGGCCTGCTGCAATGTTCCAGTGAAGCCCAATGCAAACTGGAGGAACAGCACCTCATCTTCCAATTAGGCACTTTACAGCCTTCCGGACTGAACATTGAGTTCAACAACTTCAGACCATGAACTCTGTACTCCACCCTCACCCCTTTTATATCCCCCCCTTTTTTCAATATTCATTTTTATTTTTTATCCACTTATTTTTATTTATTTTCATTTTTATTCATTGTTTTATCCCCACCTTTTATCCTATTGGTGGAAGTCTCACCTTAAAGCAAGTAATTTTGTTCCCAGCATTAAATTGCTTCGGAGCATCCGTCAGAATCATGAGCGGGCTGCCCCCAAGACATTTAGCCAGCGGAGGGTGGAAACCGTGGTACCCTGTATAATCCAGCACATGGAATCAATTCTTCAAATATTGGACAGGTGGTGGGGCGGGAAGAGCTTTATTTATTAACATGCAAAAAATGCACTTTTTTAACCATTTGGACAAAATAAAACCTCTGTCTTCCCCAACAATCAATAACCAAGTTTTACAGCTAATGTTTTTTCTTTCAAATTGACACACCTAGGTGAATGCCCATATGCATAACCGCACAAAATGTTGAAATGAGTCTTCGAGAAAGCGAAATCAGTCAGGAAACAGAAATTAGGTAATGCCAGGAATGGGGTATTAGAAATTTGCAGACAGTAGATGGAAGAAATGACTGAGGGAAATATTAGAAACTCAATACCATAATAAGTAATTTATCTACGTATAATGGATTTTTAATGTGCAGTATACAAAGCCATCAATGACCGGTGGTGATAAAGAGATGGCAACAGGACAAGCAGACAAAAAACAATGTCCTCCAGCATAAAACCAAAAACACACCGGGGTCCATTCTTGTCTTTCAGTCCCTTATCCCTCTCCCTTTCATGTCAAAAACATATCGAAATGGGCTATTTTGCAGACATAAACAGAACCACCATCTGTACACATAGAAAGTTGTCCTTCTAGGATCTCATTATGATGCTGAACGCAAGGATATTATAGCTCCAGATCATGGTTTTAATATGAATATACTGTAATTACCTTCAGTTTATTACCAAACTATCCCAGTGAGCATTTTAGTGTGAAGTGCCAGCTGGTATTCCTAATTAACCCACTGATTTTTTGTTAAGGTTGTGTTCACAGCATGACCTGTGTGCTCTTTGCACCATTTTAGACATGCCTGGGATAATGCCCTGCTCACAATGGCAATCAGAGGTCAACACCCCCATCCCACCACCCTCTATAATTTTATTCAAAAGGGCACATCCTAAAATCAAACCTCTTGTTTAGCCACAAATATAGGCTGAAACCAACAACAACATAAACCAGACCCATCATGGGAGGTTGACTCAAGCTGATGCCAATTTAGCATTATTATTGCAGGTAACGAGTAGGTTAGACAAAGGAGAGCCAATGGATGTTATCTACCTGGTCTTCCAGAAGGCCTTTGACAAGGTGCCGCACAGGAGGCTGCTCAGTAAGATAAGAACCCATGGTGTTAGAGGCAAGGTACTAGCATGGATAGAAGATTGGCTGTCTGGCAGGAGGCAGAGGGTGGGGATAAGGGGGTCCTTCTCAGGATGGCGGCCGGTGACTAGTGGAGTTCCGCAGGGGTCATTGTTGGGACCAAAACTTTTCACTTTTTACATTAATGATCTAGATGAAGGAACTGAGGGCATTCTGGCTAAGTTTGCAGATGATACAAAGATAGGTGGAGGGCCAGGTAGTATTGAGGAGGCGGGGAGGCTGCAGAAGGATTTGGACAGGTTAGGAGAATGGGCAAAGAAGTGGCAGATAGAATACAACCTGGGCAAGTGTGAGGTCATGCACTTTGGTAGGAAGAATAGGGGCATAGACTATTTTCTAAATGGGGAGAGAATTCAGAAATCTGGAGTGCAAAGGGACTTGGGAGTCCTAGTCCAGGATTCCCTTAAGGTTAACTTGCAGGTTGAGTCAGTAGTTAGGAAGGCAAATGCAATGCTGGCATTTATTTCAAGAGGACTAGAATATAAAAGCAGGGATGTGCTGCTGAGGCTTTATAAGCTCTGGTCAGACCACATTTAGAATATTGTGAGCAATTTTGGGCCCCGTAACTCAGGAAGGATGTTCTGGCCCTGGAGAGGGTCCAGAGAAGGTTCACGAGAACGATCCCAGGAATGGAAGGCTTAACATATGAGGAACGTTTGAGGACTCTGGGTCTATACTCGATGGAGTTTAGAAGGATGAGGGGGGATCTGATTGAAACTTACAGAATACTGAAAGGCCTGGATAGAGTGGACGTGGGGAAGATGTTTCCATTAGTAGGAGAGACTAGGACCCGAGGGCACAGCCTTTGAACAGAGATGAGGAGAAACTTCTTTAGCCAGGGAGTGGTGAATCTATGGAATTCATTGCCACAGAAGGCTTTGGAGGCCAGGTTATTGAGTGTATTTAAGACCGAGATAGATAGGTTCTTGATTTGTAAGGGAATCAAAGGTTACGGGGAGAAGGCGGGAGAATAGGGTTGAGAAACTTATCAGCCATGATTAAATGGCAGAGCAGACTCAATGGGCCGAATGGCCTAATTTCTGCTCCTATGTCTTATGGTCTTATTATAAATTCCAGCCTTAACTGATTGACACATCTCTCCTGCCCTGAATTATCCTTCTAGCAAACGTCTCCCTCAAAATCAACTCCACTCCTGCTGAAGGATTGGGTACTGATATATTTTCTGATTAAAAAAAAAGAGGATGGTGTTCAAAGCTATGTAGAATAGAAGACCACTTCAGTGAAAAACTTTTTAAAAACTTAAACATTTTGAGAGACTTGACTTCAAATACAGCTCAAATTAGTGGGACAAAATTCTCTCTTTATATAGTTGTAAGAGGGCAACTAGGGATGGGCAATAAATGCTGGTCCAGCCAGCAAAGCGCACATCCCATGAATGAATAAAAAAGAGCCTTAAGAATTTTTATGAATAGAAAAATGTCACAAGGATAAAATTAGTATTCTTTTTCCAGAGATTAACCTCACCTTCTCATCATAACCCAACTGTTCCCCAGCAGCCATCTTCTCAGAATCAGTTGCTGGGTCAAAATCCTGGAACTCCCACCCTAACAGCACTGTGGGTGTACCTACACCACATGGACTGCAGCAGTTCAAGAAGGCAGCTCACCATCACCTTCTCAAGGGCAATTAGAGATGGGGCAATAAATACTGGCCTAGCCAACGACGCCCATATCCCATGAATGAATTTAAAAAGTTAGTGCTGCAGTCATTTCCAGATCATGAGCATCGTCGACTGGACAACTCCCTGATCCTGCCTGTTAAAACTAACTTCTAGAACACATTGGGAAAATATTGATGACAGACTTATTGGTTGCTTAAGAAATTTTCATTGTAACCTCTGTTAAACATCAGAAAGACTTAAATAAGATCCCAAAGGAATATAATTTACATCACAAATTACTAAAGAGCACGGCTAATCTGAATGCAAACAGATTAATCAACTTTAATCATGATTGCAGAACAAGAGAACATTATGGAGTTGGCAAGTCTCAAGAAGATTAAAGATTCAAAGACATGGATTTAACATGTATTATTTTGATATTGGACAGAAAATTGGCTCACCATTAGACCAAAGTGGGTTTGCAGGGGAAATAAACTAATCAGTTCCAAGCTCCCTTATCGGCAAGGTTTCGTAAATAGGAAGGTGCTTCTAGGGATACAATATAAAATTTGCAGATAACTCAGTCTATTCCATCAGGGCTGAGAATTGCTGTGCTCAAAAAGGATCTGGGAAAATTAAGTAGCTGATTAGTTCAAAGGTAACACATACTGGTATAGGAAACAAGAAAAGTATAAAATAGTTGGGCGCCCATAGTTTGGATAGTAAAGAAACAAAATCTGTGTGACAACTTTTTATTGAAAATATGCAGTTAGAATAAGGCTGTTAGCAATAAAATTAACCAAATCCCACAATGAATCTCAAAGGCAAGATAATTCAGAGTTAGTGACAAATATATTTTTGTGACATAAAACTCAAGTTACAAAAATAAGGTTCTAAAATTAAATCTTATTTTCAATGATTGATAGGAGTAAGATCCATGATCTTTAAATCTGTCACCACTTGAAAAGTGGATGTAAACTGATTAAGTGACTCAATGACTTGTTTAGTTTGGATACCAGATCAGTATATATAAACCAGCTCCCTGCATTTACACTAGTAAATCCAATTTCCTTATTCAAATGGCAGATTCATAGGCCGGAATTTTCCAGCCCCTCATGCCGGCGGGATCTTCCGGTCCCGCTGATGTGAATGGAGATTTCAATGGCTCACTGGCCCCACCGCAGGGGAAACCGCCATGGGGGTGCTGGAAAATTCCGGCCATGGATACAATTTCTTATGAATTAGTGGTTTAAACACCAGAGGCCAGTTCCCAGAATCCATCTTCAAAAAGCAGAATGTAAAATTTGCTCTAAATTACCAAATAAGCTAAGTACGTACAACTATGAAAAATAACCAGCTCCATTCAAGAATAGAATTTAACTTTTTCCCTTCTCTACATAACGGTGGAGATGTTGAACAGATGCACAGCAAAAGCAAGTCAGTTGTATCAGTTTCTTTCTGTAAAATGGAAACAGACAGCTATCTAACCAAGAAATCCGACTGAAACAAGCTCAACCAATAACTTTGCAAATTCAACTCATGAGTAGCTGATCCATACAGACAAGGAAGATTCTTGATTTTATCTTCAGACCATTTGTTCTCAAACTGGGTCAGCGGTAATAATAGTACAATTGATTTCGGCTCCCTGGTTAGGCATATTTAAAATCTGAAGTTTGGCACAGCTTGTAAAGCAGCAATCATCCATCATAATCCAGTGTCAGCCTAGATTATGCGCTCAAGTTTTACTGTGGGCTTGAACACACAACCTTCTGACTCAGACATAAAAATGCACTAACACACTCCTGAGCAAAGAAAATATTTTTATTCTTCCTCATCTCGGTGACCTCCTCCAGCCTCCAACTCTCCAAAAAGTTTGCATTACTCCAACTTTGACCTCTTGTGCATCTTTGCCCCACCATTGCCAGCCATGCCCTCAGTAATCTAGACCCCAAGATTTGGAAGTCCCTCTTCTAAACCTTTCAGCCTCTCTACCTCTCTCTCTCCTCCTTTAAAACCCATCTCTTTGACCAAATTTTTAGTCACTTGTGTTACAATCTCTGTAGAGACCAATAGCTTTCAAAGAGTTGTATTTGCCAAAAACTGATGGAAAGAACTGAAGGACAAGATCTCATGTTTTAAGATGTTTACTCTAACAAATAAACTAAAATTAACATATGCCAAACATTACTTAACAGGCAACTAATACACCACCTAACTAACTGATGCAATCGAGATATGTCTTATGAAACCCTTTTGGTGTGCACTACACTTCTGGCAGATATGTAGTATTGCAGGAACAGTTCCACAGTAACTCCCAGCTCTCCAGCAGGCTCACTGCTCTTCACCATGCAAAGTGGAAACTTGGAGTATCCTTCAACCAGAGTTTTCTGGATCCAATTTTTCACCACCTCACCGACACCCTGTTCCTTAAATCTCCAAGAACCCTGTCTGTTCTGTTCCCTTCCTTTTGAACAAAAAATAAACTCTCACAAGCATTCTGCTTGGTTGGTAACACAAAACAATCCTTCTCTGCTTCTCGGAAGCAGTGTCTGCTTTGTCTCTTGGCCTCTCAAAAAGCAGCTTCTCAAAAAGCAGCTGTCTTTTTTCTATGAGACACTGAGGTGTTAAGACTTGTTGCATTTCTGGTTTCTTTATGCAAACTGTAAGTAGGTTCGATTTATTTGAAGACTACAACTAATTATATATCAACTGCCATTACTCACAGCAATAGCTGCAACTACAGCTGCACAAACCAACTCCTGGTCAAACTGGAAGAACAGCACCTCGTCTTCCGACTAGGCACTTTACAGCCTTCTGGACTGAATATTGAGTTCAACAACTTTAGATCACGAACTCTCTCCTCCATCAGCACTCCCTTTCCGATCCCCCCTTTTTCCAATAATTTATATATATTTTTCTTTTCCCACCTATTTCCATTATTTTTAAATGTATTTCCATGCTTGTTTTATCTCTACCTTTTAGTCTATTTCTATCCCTTCCTCCCACCCCACTAGGGCTATCTGTACCTTGCTCGTCCTGCTTTCTACCCTTAATGTCACCTATTAGCACAGTTCTTAGCTAATATCGCCACCGTCAACACCCCTTTGTCCTTTTGTCTATGACATCTTTTGGCAATCTCCATCTATCACTGGCCCTCTATCCAGCTCTACCTGTCCCACCCCCCCTTAAACCAGAATATATTTCACCTCTCTTCTATTTTTCCTTAGTTCTGTTGAAGAGTAATATGGACTCGAAACGTTAACTGTATTCCTCTCCGCAGATGCTGTCAGATCTGCTGAGTTTTTCCAGGTGTTTTTAGTTTTATTTTTGTCCTGGTCATATGCTGCTTTATATCTTGGTTCTTTGTTGATTCCCTAAAAGTGATATCACAACAACTGTCACTTCAAAAGGTATCTGTTTGAATTTCTCCCCCCATGGTAACCAGGTCACATGGGCCCGACTCCAAACAGAAGTGGTTAGCATAACCTAACCATCCCTGTTTTCAAATTGTTCCATTTCATTTCAAGTTAAAGGGGACATTTTCAAACATAATTACCTTGTAAAGTTTGGCATTCATAACACTTTCCCTAACAGCTCCTTCCTTAGCTTAGTATCAATTTTTATCTGCTTGTGCTTCTTAGAATATTTTACCTCATTAAAGGTGCTAAATGAAAGTTGTTGTATATGCCAGATTCACAGTAGTCTTCATATTACTGTTGTGCTGAAAAACATATATGACATTTTCAGGTTCTACTCATTAAGCAGTCACCAATCTGGGCTCCATTCATAGCTGAGTGTCTTATCCAGATTTGGGCAGCCTAGGCTTTGATTCCGGGTTTATGGTGAGTTAGTTGATCTTAACCAGGACTAATGTCGATGGAGGAGACAGTTGATGGGGAGGGGTAGGGAGGCGAAAGAGGTTTAGTTATATATGATCTTAATCAGGACAATGATGATGGTATAGAGGGTGAAGGGGATGGTGGTGGTGAGTTGGCAGGGATACAGTTTGTCTCAATACACTTGGGATAGGTTTCAGCGGCTGGAGCTGTGCCTTTGTGAACATCAGCATTGGTTGTGATGCCCCTTGCATAACAAAAACCTGTTACATGAATCATCAAGGCTCACACACAAATAATGACCATTTAGTTGGAAGTGCTGTAGGGCAGCAGGTGCTCTGGAACTATCTAGGTGGTCATTAACAAACATTAAAAATTCAATCTGCTCAGACTTCAAAAACGCACCATATGTGAATTAGAAACTGACTTTTGCAAAATTCATTCCAAAGGGAGACTCTTTAAACCAATATATAAAAGGATTTTAAATCCACTGAAAGCTTTGCCTTTTGTGGATTTTTTTTTTTTGCTTTTCAGGCCACAGGAACTTAATTAATTTTGTACTCAGATTTAACTGGCAGAAGGAATGGAGAACACTGACAGCAAGTTTTGTTCTCTAAATGAAGCAGCTGACTCAGTGACAGCTTCAAGACATTTACAGATGAGAAAGGATATTCAGTCCATCCAGAATAACTCTACACTTCCCCCATTTCAGCATTTCATTATTTCTTAAACGATTCTAAGGTTTTTGCTTCCACCTCTCTGCCCAGGAGTTCACTCCAATTTATTGACCACGTTCTGTGAGATGACTTCCTGATCTCAGTCCTTAAATTATCTTTTACTGGTTTGAACTTGTATTCTCATCCTATTCCCACAGTTTATTTTATAGTAGTATGTCAGTTTAACCTTTTCCATACCATTTATTATCTCATACATCTCCATAAACATTAAGCCTCAGCCACCTCCTCTCCAATGTAAAAAGCAGAAGACTCTCCAGTCTTTTCCTCAGAACTCAGAACGCTAATATGTTGTCACTACACTACTCTGCATTGCCACCAGTGTCCTCGTTTCTTGATGACCAGAACTGGATGCAATACTGTAATGTAATATAATGTAATATAAAAACAAAATGCTGCAGATGCTGGATATCTGAAATAAAAACAGAAAATGCTGGACAAGTTCAGCAGGTCTGGCAGCATCGGTGGAGAGAGAAACAGGGTTAACATTTCGAGTCCAATATGACTCTTCTTCGGAACATCATCTTCTTCGCAATACTCAGGGTGCCGCAGATTTTAATCAGACGACTTATATTCTGCTACTGTTTTGGTTATGGCAGTGGTTCTCAAACTGTTGAGCCCACAGACCACTTAGCCGCGTCAGAAGATCCTGTGGGCCACTTACCAGTCCTTTCGCCACTGCAAAACACTCCAAATTAATGGGGAGAATGGCACTGCTTTTGCTGAGACACCAATGAGGTGATGTCTTGTTCCAAGCTGCAGAGCTTCAATCTAATGTAAGGCTCCATGTTCAGCCGGTTCCCTCTTGTTTGTTTTCAGCCCCATAAGTGTCGAAAATCCAATCTCACAGTTGCATGTTGTAACAGTAACTTAAATCTTGCTTATAAAACTACATTGCTGTTGCACACTTATGATGATGCGTGCTGTGCATGCAGGAGCAGGTTTTGGTTGTCTGATGTCACACGAGTGGTAGGGATGAGGATCCTGGCCCGTTTTCTCATATGGCCTCGGCCGAGGAGTTGTACGTCAGTGGCTTGCATTTTGGACCAGCCTGCAGGCCACCTGGCGGACTCTCGCAAATCAGTAGTGGTCCGCAGACCACACTTTTTGAGAACCACTGGCCTACAAAGCTCAATATTCCACTGGTTTTGTTGATTCCGCATTGATGAACACATTGAAGAATGAGTCTACAAAGACTCCTAGTTCTTATTCAACATGATTCTTAAAGTATCTATGTGGCCCATTTTGGCCTTACTATGTGAAGTGCTTTACACTTGTCTACATTATCTTTCAATTGTTATTGCTCATGACATCACATTAGCCAATTTTCAATCTACTGGTACATTGCAGGTCTCAAGTGACTCCCTCCTGATGGTTGTCAGTGTCTCCCAAATCTCATTATTTTACCTAATACTGTGATTAAAAACTGCCAAAACCAATGAATTCCGAGTGTTAAAGGCCTATCAACTTGTCTAGATGTTTTATCTAATTTATATCAAAAATCGTGAATTTTGCTTTGCTACTTTTTGGGGAGGGGAAGAGGGAGGAGAGAGGGCATATTCTTCAATTCTTCTCATGAATACTTTGAGGAAGTAATCATTCAGAACATTTATTTTGTCTTCATGCTCAGTTTCAAGCCATCGAAATTTTTAATATTCTCACCTATTCTCTGACAAAACTCTTGCCATTGTAGTACTGGAAGAATATTTCACTGTTCAGATTTTTAATTGGATAACTTTCTACAGTTGATTCACACCTAGAATGGAGTAGAAACTGCCCCAAATTAGTTTCACATATGGGAGAAGATTCTATCCCTCAGTCTGGGCTCAACTTAAAGTCCAGAAATGGAAGGATACCACTCTGATCTCACTGGTGCAATGTCCTCAACTTCTTCAGATTCCTAGGGAGCCTTCAGGCAGCCCCAGTTTCTGCAAGAATCTGATTTCAAATGACTTAGAAGTGTATTGCCATGTTAACTTCCATGTTAAGATCTCTGTAGAAACCAATAACTTTTTAAGAGAAACCGGAACTTCGAGTTAATAGCTAAAAGGATGAAACAATAAGATTTCACATTAAGACTATTGCTGTAACAAAAGATTAAAAGCACTACAGACCAAACATTAGTTTTGTAGGTGATATATATTTTTAAAACATAAAACAGAACATTCCTCTTTTCCTTCTAGCACAACCAAAAAACAAACTTCACAGATTTTTACCTTACACTGTCTTTTAAGTAGACATTCAATCCTTCCAGAACCAGTCCAAGGTATTCTTAGCTCTCAAAGGTTTCCTTCTATTCTTTTCCTTTCTCAGCCTGGGAACTTTTAATCTCAGAACTGCCTCTCTCACCCACCCCACTCTAGCATAAGCTTCCTCTAGGCGAATCTTCCAGCCTCATTTTAACTCCTCGCAAAGCCCACCTCCATTGCAACAGCTTTCACAGGTTGGAATGCTGATTAGCTATCCTTGAGATCCCAACTCTCTTTTATCATTGAAGTAAATGGACAGTTCACAGCAGAATTGTTTACAACCCAATATTATCAACACTTTTCTGGGACCTTTGAGACTCAGAATCTATCCACTGTTATCATGCAGGCTGCTGCCTTTGTCTCCAACACCTTACACCTTCTTCCCGGTAAAACAATCTGGGCCCCCTTTAATTTCTAACAATCAAACTACCCAGACTTGTGATCAGGCAGCTTTCAGAACAGGTCATATGACCCTGTCACTCTAACTTAAACTAAAGATGCAGTCCCAAGACACAACAGTCTTGTATATCTCATAATTGCAACGTCAACTTCAGACTTCTTTTACATTGCAAGTTCAGAAAGACCACAAGTGGAATTTAATCCAGAAGACACTGCTCCTGCCAGTGGGCCCAGAAGTCAGTAGGGTGCCTGAGTGGGTCGGATGGGACCAGTCAATCTCAATCTAGCGGCAACTGCCAATTAAGGGAAGCGACCCGCATGGCCTGTCCAATTACGTGACAGGGGCCAGCCCTTTTGCCGCACATGCCTCTTGGATGATGGTGCCACTGGTGCCTCTGCACTGTTCCTCCCCCGCTCCTGTGTCCCACTATATTTGGGGGTATGATCTGCATAGGTCTGATTTTAGCCCTTTCACTGGCTGCTGCCCCTGGATTTGAAGTGTCAATGTATGCCCAACCTCCAGTGTATGCCCCTCAGCCCATCACTTTCCGTACTCCTTTGGTCCTCCTGTGAAAGGCAGTGACAAGACAGCTGACCTTCCAAATCACTTCAACACTGCCAGCTTTCAGGAGTCAGGGGTCTGACAGCCTGTAATCTCTGATCGCCATTCTCTTAATCCCAAAAAGGTGTGTGTAATAGAGTTCAACAGCATGCGAATGTCTCTTACCTACTTCTTTACAATTTTAAATGGTTTCCTGCCACATTCATGCAGGTTCGCTACCTCGCTGCCTTCCCATCGGCCATTTACTTCTGCCATTGGGATTCACAGGCGATTCTATGGCCCCTTCCACCACGAATCCCTCTTTGGTGGGTTGCATTAAATCCTGCCCCATGGACTTCTTGATTGCTCTCCCGTGACACTCGATAGAGAGTGGTTTGAGCAGATTATGTATGAGGATCTCACTTCTCCATCTGACTGCCCACACTCACTACGTATCTTCATACATCAGCAATGGCAACTTGGATGAGGTAGCTGTAGGTGGCGAGCACCTGTGGAACTGCACCCCAAGAAGGAATCAATACTTCTAGAAGGGGAGGAGGAGGAGAAAATTTGAAAAAAAAAAGATAAGATTTTGCTGTACTTTGTGATGTTGAGCTTAGTGGTTCTGTGATGAGGTTACAAATTTCACCATCTGAACTCGTGGCTCTGGCAGTGTCAAAGTCTTTTAAATATTGCAATGGTTGAAGGCATTGTGGTCATTACACCACATTGTATAGCTCCAACAGTGAATTACTAGAAAACCGCTAGCTTGTACTGCACAAATTCTGTAAGCTTCTGACAGGAGATCTATTTAACATTTGTAAAAACTAATCTTAAAATGTTTTTTGTAAATCTAAAATATGGTGCAAGATAGAAATGTACAGTTCCTGCAATGTTAACCAGTTGCTTCAGATACTACATGGCTCACCACCACCACCACCTTTTCAAGGGAAATTAAGGATGGACAAAAAACTGGCACCTGTGGAACTGCCAGTGGTGCTGACATCCCATGAAAGATTTTTTTTTTAAAAAGCAGTAGGAAGGTTTAAACCAGCTTTAGGTTAATTCTTATATCAGTGAGCACCAGGGTCCAGAAGAAGCAGAGGTACAAGGTCACCTCCTCATGAGCCAATGTATTCCTTCACTTTCAATCTCATTTCAACAATGCCCACAGGGAAAAATCAAATGTGATTTATGTAACCAGGAATTCCAACCGGAGAGCCCTTGCCACTTCAATGCACGTGTGCATCATTATAGTAAAAGGAAATCAAACCAATGTGTTTCACAGTTAAGCTACTTTCACTGAGGTTTATGTCCAGAGTTAAATTCCACTATGTTTTTAAAACAAAAAAAAACTAATGTCAAAAGGGTTCAGTATTTTTTTTGTAAACTGTTCCACTGAGCAATGTCACAAGCTAGGGAAAAAAAGAGCCTGACCTAGGAAATCACTGAGCAAGGAGCCAGAAAACCTCCTCTTTCTAAATGTAATCATATAATTGAAATAATATGGCTGTATGCCAATGTACAGAAGTGTACCTGTTTCAGCCCTTGCACCTTCCTACATCTGACATGCAGTCCGCACACTGCTCCTCCCAAAACACTGCAGATTGCAAACTTCCCACAACTATTTATAAACACAATTGGCTGCCATACGTGCAAGCTGCAGAAATGGCTCGCACGCAAATATTAGATGCAAATATTAGATGACAGACTGGTCTGTCTGAATTACTGTTGGTTTCTACAGACACTGCTGCGTCCCTCCATTCCCCCACTATATGGCTTGTAGGGTTGTCAATACCGGACAATCTAAGATGTGAGATTTCAGTTGAGAGCCATATATCTAAGGTGTCTACTGCTTCAAACATGTCTAAAAGCAGCGGGCGGCATTTGTTGTGTGGATGGGTGGACAGGTAGGTGTCTCTTCCTGTTTTAGTCACTTTTAATCCCTTGCTCTGATTTACTTTCTCTAACTCCCTTAGCTGTATTTCTCTTTCTCTCACCACAGACTGGCTATCAGATTTACAAATGCTTTCTCCTCCCTTCTCTTGCTCTCTCAAAAAAAGAATCCCTTGAGATTTACAAACACTTCCTGGTGTTCAGTCTACAACTGAAAACTTTCCAGACATCTCACTTTAAAACCTGAACAAGCAACAATCTGAGATTCTCTCACCACCCCCAGGTGTGCAACACTTATTCTGAAGATTCCCATCTCCCTTCTGTCAGGTATACACCACAATTTACACAAATTAGGCTCCTGTGATTAGCTGTTCAGAGGTTCAATGTTCTGT
Source organism: Cetorhinus maximus (assembly GCF_964194155.1). Lineage (NCBI taxonomy): Eukaryota > Metazoa > Chordata > Chondrichthyes > Lamniformes > Cetorhinidae > Cetorhinus > Cetorhinus maximus. Next base: position 210,906,750 of record NC_135879.1, on the reverse strand, counting down.
AAGTTTTTTTCCATTGAACAACAGTAACTGGAACAAACACCATGGACACAAAAAGTCTAATTTTGACAATGGGAGGAACTACAGCATGTGGTCACCAAGGGGACACTCCTTGGCATAGCCAAGTGGTGATGGTTGGAGGTGTGGGGGTGTGGTTATAGTGGTGACCTATTGTAAGAAGTGGAGGGAGCCAGAGAAAGAGAAGGCCCAAGGTTTCCTTTTGGGTCCAGGTGGTGCATTCCTACTTTTCAGGCCACAAGAGAAACCAACAACTAGAAAAAGAGTTAATCTGAATTTTCACTGGTTTCTTTTGGCCCTGCTCCTCTTTAACACCAGCTTTCACTGGCGGCTCCTACACTTGGCAATCGCAAAGTGAAACTAATTGCAAACGTAGTTACATGAAAACTCATATCACTATCTACATTCCTGCACACGCCCATGTGTTGTAACAGGGTAAAAGGATTGAGATGACTTTCGAGTGTCAGCAATGAAAGGTCAAATTACTACATGAAACTGAATCATATAGTGTCTCAATACTTCTCATCACTCTTTTAAATTCCACCTCTTCCAATTTTCAAAACGTATTTGCCCTTCTTCAGATCTTAAAGTCTTAATCCTCATCCTTTTTTTAAATTCATTTATAGGATGTGGGCTTTGCTGGCGGGGCCAGTATTTATTGCCCATCCCTAGTTGCCCTTGAGAAGGTGGTGGTGAGCTTCCTTCTTGAACCGCTGCAGTCCATGTGGTTTAGGTACACCCACAAGTGCTGTTAGGAAGGGAGTTCCAGGATTTTGACCCAGTGACAGTGAAGGAATGGCGATATATTTCCAAGTCAGGATGGTGGGTGGTGTTCCCATCTATCTGCTGCCCTCGTCCTGCTAGGTGGTAATGGTTGTGGGTTTGGTAGGTATTGTCCAAGGAGCCTTGGTGAATTCCTGCAATGCATCTTGTAGGTGGTACACACTGCTGCTACTGTGCGTCGGTGGTGGAAGGAGTGAATGCTTGTGGATGCGGTGCCAAACAAGCGGGCTGCTTTGTCCTGGACAGTGTCAAGCTTCGAGTGTTGTAGGAGCTGCATTCATCCAGGCAAATGGGGAGCATTCCATCACACTCCTGACTTGTGCCTTGGTAGATGGTGGACAGGGTTTAGGCAGTCAGAAGGTAAATTACTTGTCGCACGATTTCTAGCCTCTGACCTGCTCTTGTAGCCAAAGTATTTATATGGCTAGTCTAGGTCAGTTTCTGGTCAATGGTAATCCACAGGATGTTGATAGTAGGGGATTCAGCAATGGTAATGCCATTGAACATCATGGGGCGATGGTTAGATTCTCTCTTGTTGGAGAAGGCCATTGCCTGACCTTTGTGTGGCACGAATGTTACTTGCCACTTGTCAGCCCAAGCTTGGATATTGTCCAGGTCATGCTTCATTTGGACATGGACTGCTTCAATATCTGAGGAGCCAAGAATGGTGCTGAACATAGTGCAGTCATCAGCGAACAAACCTACTTTTGACCTTATGATGGAAGGAAGGTCACTGATGAAGCAGATGAAGATGGTTGGGCCTAGGGCACTCCCCTTAGGAGCTCCTGCAGTGATGTCCTGGAACTGAGTGACTGACCTCCAACAACCACAACTATCTTCCTTTGTGCAAAGTATGACTCCAACCAGTGGAGAGTTTTCCCTCCGATTCCCATTGGCTCCAATTTTGCTAGGGCTCCTTGATGCCATGCTCGGTCAAATGCGGCCTTGATGTCAAGGGCAGTCACTCTCACCTCACCTCGGGAGTTCAGCTCTTTCGTCCATGTTTGAACCAAGGCTGTAATGAGGTCAGGAGCTGAGTGGCCCTGGCAGAGCCCAAACTGGGCGTCAGTGAGCAGGTTATTGCTAAGCAAGTGACGCTTGATAGCACTGTTGCTGACCTCTTCCATTACTTTACTGATGATCAAGAGTAGACTGATGGGGCAGTAATTGGCCGGGTTGGATTTGTCTTGCTTTTTGTGTACGGAACATACCTGGGCAATTTTCCACAAAGCCGGGTAGATACCAGTGTTGCAGCTGTACTGGAACAGCTTGGCTAGGGGTGCAGCAAGTTCTGGAGCACAAGTCTTCAGTACTATTGTCGGAATATTGTCAGGGCCCGTAGCCTTTACACTATCCAGTGTCTTCAGCCATTTCTTGATATCACATGGAGTGAATCGAATTGGCTTAAAGTAATTGTTCTCCAGAGATTACAGCCCCTGTCCCAACTTTTAAGTATGTGGTAGAGATTACAGGTTTGGAAGGTGCTGCTGAAGGAGGTTTGGCAAGTCGCAGCAATCTTGTAGATGGTACACACTACATGTCAGTGGTAGAGGGAGTAAACGCTTAAGGTGGTGGAAGTGGTGCCAATAAAGCTGGGTGCTTTGTCCTGGATGGTGTTAAGCTTGGGGTTGGCAGCCCTCCTCGAGTGGGTGTCTCCTGGAATTGCTTTCAATCTCCCGGTGGCTATTTAAAGTAATCCAGGGGAAGAATGTTACATCCCATGGGCGGGCGCGCACTCGACCCGATCACACGCGATGATGTCAGGTCAGCATCCCGAGGTCATCGCACAGTTGCGCAAAGTTTCAGTCGGCGGGCGTGAGAATCGGCAGCGCCCGCCAACAGTTAAGAGGCCAATTAAGGGCGGGATGAGGTTTCTGACATTAAATTTAGAAAAAATAAAAACGTTTGGGCGGAATTTTTTTATAATGTTTATGTTTAGGTGAGTGAATCTGACATGTGGACATTTTTTCCTGCGTTTATAAATCTTTATTTGATCGTTTTAAATTCTTCAGCTCCATGTCTTCAGGAAGCTTTCATTGCACGCTCCCCCGCACCGACGTCAGCGCTCGCCCTCCTCCCACCACCCCCCACCCCAGCGACGCTGAGCCTTTCAGCGCCTTTCACAGCGGTTGGCCGAAAATTGGCCATCCACCGTGAAATCGCGGTCAGGGGCCGATCGCGGGCGGCGGCTGTTTCCCAGCCGCTCCCGGGCCCACCCACAGGTCCCGCCCAACCACCTCAAAATTCTGGCCCAGGAGATTTTAAACATTATTTAAAGCAATAAATAACGTGTACAATAATTCATTCACAGAAACTCATGGTTCGTTGTAGAATAGTGATCTGATGACGTACTTGACAGCACGATAACATAAGAGGTAAACCAGTACTGACATGGGTCACATACGCACGCTGCGCTCATAAACATCGCTGCTGGTTTTATCCCCCACCCAATGCGCCTCTCGGCCAGAGGGAACGCCTCCTAACTGCAACCAATAAATATTCTGGCGCAAACTGTGAACCTCCTCCTGACCCAGGATCCCTCGGTGGGCACGGTGAGCAAACTACAGCAGGAGCAGCTACAGAAGTGACTCCCAGTAACGCAATGGTGACCATCTTGTCGCTGGCTGGCTGCTGGTTTGCTTGGTAGGAGGCTCAGAGGGCTGCTCAGGAGGGGGAAATTGACACTTCTGCCGAAAGCAGGCACAGGGCGAGAGGACACGGTCCCAGGAATGGAGCACACTCGGGTGGCTGACTCCCTGCCCAACACGGGAGTAGAGACTCTGCCTCATCCCGGCAGCACCGACCGACAGGCTGCCAAGAAGCCGGGAGGAAGCCAGGTTCACGATGCTGGGAGTCAGCTGCGCCGGCTCATCCCCTCCTGGGCAGGGGCAACGAGTGAGTTCCGCTCCGCTTCCATGGACGGGAACCACTGCTGAGCTGCAGCTGATGATCCCGGCGAGGAGAACCAGGCAGGAATCTGTGTCTGAAACCCTCTGGCTCCAGCTCAGAAAGTGGCACTGAATCGCCAGGCAAATAAACCAAATAAGGCAAATTCCCGTGCCTTGATGATCTGCTAAATTCCTTCTTTTTTTTTTAAATTCTTACTTTAAAATGATCCCAATTTCACTGAGAAATCCTTCAGTGAATCTCAAGCTTGGGGCAGCTCAGTCACTTGTTTAATGGACCCAGTTTCCAAAAGTCAGTCTGTCTGTGACGTCACTTCCGCTGACATCTCCTGGAATAATACCAGCCAGAGACGGCAACCCTAGTCAAGCTTCTTGAGTGTGCTGTTGAAACCGCACTTATCTAATCAAATGGAGAGTATTCCATCACACTCCTGACTTGTGCCTTGTAGATGCTGGACAGACTCTATGGAGATCTCGGGTTACTACTAACCAGAAACTGAACTGGGCTAGCCATATAAAAACTGTGGCTACAACAGCAGCTCAGAGGTTGGGAATTCTGCAGCAGGTAACTCATCTCCTGATTCCCCAAAGCCTCTCCATCATCTACAGAGCACAAGTCAGGAGTGTGATGAAATACTCTCCACTTGCCCTAGATGAGTGCAGTTCCAACAACACTCCAGAAGCTCAACACTAACGAGGAGAAAGCAACCCGTTTGACTGACACCCCATTCACCACTTTAAATAGTCACTCCCTCCACTACAGTAGCGTGCAGTAGCAGCAGTGTATTCCATCTACAAGGTGCACTGCAGCACCTCACCAAGCCTCCTTCGACAGCATCTTCCAAACCTGCAATCTCTACCACCTAGAAGGGCAAGGGCAGCAGGCACATGGGAACTCCACCACCTGCAAGTTCCCCGCCAAGCCACACACCCATCCTGACTTGGAACTAGTTCTGATGAAGAGTCATTCGGATTCGAAACATTAAACGTATTCCTCTCCGCAGATGCTATCAGACCTGCTGAGTTTTTCCAGGTATTATTGTTTTTGTTTCAGATTTCCAGCATCCGCAGTATTTTGCTTTTATCTGATTTGGAACTATATCACCGTGACTTCACTGTTATTGGGTCAAAATCCTAGAACTCCCTCCCTACACCAGATGGACTATAGCAGTTAAAGAAGGCTGCTCATCATCAACTTCTCAAGGGCAATTAGAGGTGGGCAACAAATATATTTTTTTTTCTTTTCTTCACCTTTTTGGCTACTCATCATTTCATATTTGGTGAATCAAAAACGCAGCAACACATCAGTTCAGTTCTGTTGCCCTTCAAAATCAGGGTTTCTGCATTTAATTTACTAATTTAGTCCCATGACTGCTTGAACTCATAGCTCTGCTGCCAAACGAGTAGAAGGCTGTCTGCTTCCAGGCCTCCAGCAAGGCCTCCAATTCCCAATGACCAAGAAACATGAAGTACTGACCCCCACAGGAAACGAATCAGATTTTTACTCATTCCTACTGGAGATTCAGCAGGTTCCATGGTACTTGCCTCCAACAAGTAACATTGAAAACTGTGTGCAAGTGCGGGGCAGGGACAAGGCGTGCTGAAGAAAAGAAGAGAAAAATATGAAACTTTCTAAGTCCTTACTGCTAGATGGAACAGTTGCACAGTGCCCTGCACATTCCTGAACACAGAGCATTAGAATATATCTGCATCGCTGTACAACTAAACAGACAAGAGTACTCAGGTGAAGGCTCTTTTCTCTCAAAAATGAGACAGAGCTGATCTGATTAGAGGTTTTAAAATTATGAAAGCGTTCAATAGTGGCGATATAGAACAGTTGTTTCAACTGCAGGGTAAGCCTAAAGTTGGGGGCCATAAATATAAAAGATAGTCACTAATAAATCCAATTTAAAAATTCAGAAGAAACTTCAGAGTGGTGAAAATGGGGAACTCACCACACCATGAAGTGGTTGAGACAAAAAAAAGTATAAATGCATTTAAGGCGAGACTAGATAGGAGAAAAGAATAGGACAAAATGAAGAAAGATGAGAGGAGGTGCAGGTACAGCATAAACAGCAGATGAATTAGGGATAAGTTAAGAATCCACACTGTCCTACTGGTAAAAAGTGCTAGGCAAACATATGGTGAGCTTTGGTTCAAATTACAGTTGCACTAAGGTGGCTGTGCACACAGGCACTTTGAGGGAGTGCATCCATCAAACCAGTAGGAGTAGCATCTCCTCTTTGCATGACTTAAATGAAGTTTAATTTATGACAACTTTAGGAGTAGATGCACATTTGGAAGGTGCTGTGGATGATGGGGTGTGTGTGTTAGAAACAGAACTGTTCATGTAGTGGCCAAACATGGTAGTTCTTTATCACTGGGGCATGATGTGCCTTGAAGCCAGGAGATGATTGCCAATCATATTTTCTTTGGGCTTCTGCTCTTCGGGGAAAGGCAGGGAAGATAGTCTCTGCCTGTATCAGGTGTGGGTTACTACAGTACAATCTGACCACATCCATTCCTTCTCCTCTTTCAGGAAAAGGGCTGTGCAGAGGAATTTCCAGTCAGGTAGCACATCAACATATTTCTCTGGAGTTTATAAAGCACTTCACATACATCTAATTACTTTGAAATGCAGCCCATCTTGTCATTTAACTTAGCGCTGAGATGTCACAAATTGCAATAAGACAACACCTGGAAATTTTCCTACTCATAACTGTGATGGGATCTTTAAGAGGCAAACAGCATCTTGGTTTAATGTATCTTCCAAAGGACAGCACTCAAGACATTGTAGCCTCCCTCCCAGTCCTACACTGAAGTGTCAATCCAAATTATGTGCTCAGGCCTTGGACTGAGCTTAAACCCACAGCATTTTGGCTTAAAAGCAAGAGTGACTTCATTGAACCAGGTTGGTACGGTGTTTCATTGTTTAAGACAATTCCACCCGATTTCTCATTTTCCTATGAAATTCCTCATTTTGAGTGTGATCTTGGTATTGGAACCATTCGACATCCCGAATAAAATACTTGCACCAACTTTGTGAAAGCATCAATGAGGGCACATCAAGGACTGGTTCAAACCGGCTTTAACCAACGTAAGACTGGCATTTATAATTGTGCAGAAAGGAGAAAGTAATTGGTTTTGAAACATTAATAGGGAGTGCATCCATCAAACCAGTAGGAGTAGCATCTCCTCTAAAGGTCACGCGTTTAATCATTAACGCACCTATTTTTACTGAAAATCAGTTTCAAAGCCTGAACTTCCCAATTATAACCAAGCAGTATAAAATCACAGCTCATTCCTGGATTGAAGGGTTGTAAAAGTTCTGAAGTCACAAAATTAATTCTGAATGCTAATGCTTAAATGTATTCCTATTACTCATAGCTTCTTACCTTGACATGGCATTTGAAATTTACTGTTCTTTCCAAGCATGAAATTTCAACTTATCTCTCAGTATAATATGCGATGAAACAGAGAATAATAGTAATTATTATGTCATGGTGAAGACATTGGGAATAAGCTCAAATTTGGCCCTGTGAGTAGGCGCCACTCACTTCACCCCATCAGTGGCATCCTGAACTTAAACAATCTAGGTCGTAAACTCTTAGAATTCCTTCGCTAAACCTCTCTGCCTCACTATCTCTCTCTCTCTCTCTCTTCCTTTAAGGCCCACCTTAAAATCCAGCACTTTGACCAAGCTTTCAGTCACTCCTCTTTATTTTGGCATCATCCACCTAAACTACAAATGGACCTTGCTAAACGTATAACAAAAAAAAATACCTGGGAAAACTCAGCAGGTCTGACAGCATCAGCGGAGAGGGATACAGTTGACGTTTCGAATCCGTATATAAATATATATTCGGAATATATATTCGTTCCCTCATGTCTATGCTGGTTTAAACCCAAAAATCATTTCCGGTTTTCTATTCTAACTCATTCTTCTCGAACGCCTCGGTCTATGGAATTCCTAACTTCCCTCAGTGTTCCCTTCTCCTTAAGTTGCCATGCTTTTCAAAAACAAAAACTTCTGCTCTTTTCAACTTTGATACGTATCAAGCTACAGAACTCGGAAAAACTGACAAACAACTTCAAAAAAAATATTCTGACAGCCCAAGAAACAGAAAACTGGGAAACAGCCCTGAATAAAAGATATTGACCAAGAACACACACAGGCACATGCACTTAAACCAAAACTGTGCTTTGGCAAACGTTTACCCATATTTGTTTTGCGTGCTTCTTCTACATTTGGTGCTTAGAGTGAGCAGGATTCTTCTGTGGATTAACAAACGACCTTCAGGATACTGAAAATAAATTTGCTGTGGAAATAGCCCAAAAATAAATACTTATATTTTTCAAATATCAAATGATATATCGAACAACCATTTCTTTTATTTAAAATAACTTATTTTTTGCCAATGTTCCAATTTTGGAGGTGAAGCAATCATAGGGCAAATGATCCATTTCAACTGCTGTGGCATTTTTTGTTCAAGTTTCCTCCTTTACTACAAATTGGCAAAGACAGGATGTCGTTCCCTATATTTATAATAATCTTACATTTAATGTGCCCATTCCAATCCAAGTGTTCAATCAGTTGCCTGTTGTGACAACCATCTTCTACTTGTGTTCAAGTATCATGTGTGCTGAAACCTTAAAGCACTATGTACTGGAGTGAGGTATTTTCTGGCAACAGGTTTTAAATCTGAAATATCTCATTTGATGTAGTATTGGGATTTTATATCATCACATATGAAATCTCAAATTCCACTGTTATTGAAACATTACAGCTGTGATTAAGGAAGAGTTAGTTATTTCATTAGAAAAACGGCAAAATGTTAATGCATGTACAAAAGACAATAAACTATAAAAATTAAGTGAGTCAACATTTCTCATCCTACAGACACATTAAAAACTTATACAAGGAAATGCAGACACAAAACCTTTAAATGATGATGGCACATTTCAGCATTTTACATCAGAATCTTTTGACCAATTACCTTACTACAATATATAATATTGTAAATTTTAGGCATTTTCAAGACATTATTTATTTTACACCAAATCCTCTCCTCCATGAAATGAAAACATCATATCCATAAGTTTTGGAATGCCTAAAACTGTTGCTACCTCCATTACATTAACTGCCATGATTGGATCCAGTTATATTTTAATTAACCCAATATAACTGCTGTGTCAACGTCCAAGATATGAAGATGGCAGACATCTGACACTGACAATTGAGAGGCAGTCACAATGGCCGTGACCTCCGGAGACTGATTGTTTGGAGGGGCGTTGGAAGAGACAAGCGGAAACAGAAAGCTCAGCTGGCCGAGGGGAGAGCCCAAAGAAAAGAAAGAGAGGTCAGGGAATTCTGCACCTTCTCAACCCACTGTCTGCCCCTGCAACAAATGCAATCGAGACTGCCATGCCATAGTGGGGCGCCTGATCACACCAGGCAATGAGTAACACACAGCAAACTACCACACACAAACCATCATCTTACAAGATGGAAGGCTGCCAATTATTATTGCATCTAGTTACATTCTAACTAACCCCAATCTTTTTATCTCCATTCATTTTCACTCAGTGATCACTGACTGAAAACGTTTTACCTCACATTTGTTCTAGTTATACTTTTCTGTCCTCTAATTGTACTGTTTTGACATACCTTTTACTGCTATAACCATCTAACACATCAGGTATTTTCTTTTCTCAGGTGAAAGCATGAACAAAACTTCCATTTACAGATCGTCTTGAAATGTTTGAAAGTGCTCTTTGAATGATTCAGGAGTCTTTTTTCAAAGTCCCAGCTGAAGAGCTATTGACAGTATTAATCATTCCTTGTGTGAAGTACTTCCAGTCCTGAACGTGCATTTTATTATTCAGTGTTCACCTGCAGTTAACTTGAGTAAGTGCTAGAATTAATCTTTTTTTTACTAAGTACAAGGTACCCTTCCATTTATCTCCTGTCAAGAAAGATGTAAATCGCATAACTCAGGGCAGAATCATCCCAGATTTGCAATAAGTGCAGTAGTGGGCAGGAAAGAACATTTTACCTGCTGGCCTCAATGGCGGCTTCTCACGCCGTATCGTCCCAATCCCGCCTCATTAATCATGCATTCCTTGGAAATACGCCGTTTCGATGGCGGACAGGCTCTCATTCACCCGCCACACCATCACCTCGCCGCTTCCTCACACCAAGTGCCATATTTAATGTGCAGCTGCGCGCACACCTCTCAGCGCTTCCAGCCCATGACTGCTGCAAGGAAGACATGGCCACAAAAGGCAAGAAGACTGCAGGCCCCTGGTTTAGTGATGCATCCCTCGAGTATCTTCTGGATGCTGTGGAGGCCAACAGTGATGTCCTCTACCCCAGCTCTGGCCGCAGGATGGGCAGCAACATCATCAGCATGAGAGGTGGTCAGTGCCAAAGCCCTGCAAAAGGAGACAGCCACCCAGTGCTGCAAGAGGATGAATGGTCTCATCCGTTCCGTCAGGGTAACTCACTCTTCTCATCACTCTCAACTATCACACTCTCAGACCCATCACACATCCACAGGGATCTCACACCTCAAGGGACAACACCACTAACTCTCACACACACCCCCTCACATCTCCATCAGGCTCGCATCCTCTCAAGCTCGCGTCCTCATCCTGTCCATGGCTCCGCTCACCGCACAAATATTCCATGCAGTGCCATGTGTCCTGCTCACACTCTCTCCATCTGTTTTCATGCAGAAGCTGGTTCACAATAGCAGGGAGTGGTCCCAGACCAGGGGTGGAGTAGCCCACATTAGGCCCCTCACTCTCTTTGAAGAGAGTGCCATCACGCTGACGGGTGAGGACATAGACCATGCCTGTGGCGATGGTGAGGTCGGCAGCGAACACCCTCATGGGGATCCTGTACCACATCATCCCTCTCAACACAAATGGGGGTGCTCTCTCTCCTGCTTTTGATTCTGCTGCCATGCACTAATTATCTCTACTTTGAAACAAAAACAAAAAGCTGGAAAAACTCAGCAGGTCTGACAGCATCTGCAGAGAGGAACACCGTTAACGTTTCGAGTCCATATGACTCTTCACAGGGAGCTATGTCTAGAGGCCGACACCCTCAGCCAGCCAATCCCTCAGCTCCATCCAGATCCTGATCCCCAGCCAATAGGACACCTCCTCCATTGAAGAGCTGGAAATAAGCAGCCTGGAAGACCCGTCATAATGCTTACCCACACCCTCTACCAGTGCAGCAACACACACCTTGGTGGGACCAAATCTAAAGCAGGCTCGGGTTCACAATCTGGTAGTCACTACACGGACACGTGCCCGCAGCAGGAGGAGACAAGTTCAGCCGAGCTCCTCGGCACTCAGAGGGCTGCTGGGGAAGAGGCACCTGTGGGTCCAAGTCAGCTGATGAGCCTCATCGTGGACAGTCAGCAGAAGGCGGGGGCACACCACTCAGAGCTGTTGGAAACCCTCAACAGAATGGCATGTGAGTCGGAAGACTGCGTCCAGCTGCTTTCTGATGCAGTGGTGCCTACATGTGCGCGTATGGAGATCTCCATGGGAAGGATAGAGGACGCCATGGAGACCCTGGTCCAGCAGAACGCAGAGATGTGTGCAAACCTTCACTCCATTGCGGTAGCCATGGACGAGTTCCTGCAGTGGCAACGCAAGAGGGAAACGGGACACCTCGACGTCCTTCCAGGTGCTCCTCCTCCTCAAGGAGTCAGGACAGGGCCCTCAAGCACCCGACAGAGGAAGAGTGGCAGCTGGACACCCCTGGGTCATCCACTCAGGAATCTCAGCGGCTGTCCTCTCCCTCCAAATCCCCTTTGCCTGTGACCCCCTCAACCTCATCCTCTGTCACCGCAGAGGGAGCAGCTGGCCCATAGGAGGACAGCCAAAGCAAGCCAGAGCCCCCAAGGCCTCACCTCCCCAGAGGACCCATGCCAAAGTCATCAGAGGCAACAGGGCCAACTATTGTTGCCACCCCTGCTGTGGATGTCAGGGAAGCACCCAAAAATCTAGGGCAGAGAAAAGTTAAGAAATTCTGATCACACTTGGCTGCATGGTTGAACACATTTTGTCACTTTGCAATCTGAAAATATATTCACTTTCACTGAATAATATGGTATAGTATTTCTTGAAATTCCCCCTTCCTTCCCCTCCCCCAGTCACCCATTTCCTTTCCCCACCTCCCAGCCTCACCCCCAGCACCTTTGTTCCACCCCTCCCAACTTCACCCCCCACTGACACCTTCGCCACCACCCCCCCAAACAATCTCACTACACCCCATACGCTTTCATTTCTCCCCTCCCAACCTCACCACCACCCCTCCTCCCCCCCCACCCCCGACGTACTTTCTTCTCCCAGTCAAACCTAGATCTTCCTCTCCCATCCCCCAGTACATCTGCCTCTCCCAAACACAGTTGGACCTTCCTCTTCACCCCCTCGATGATCATCCATTGCAGACCAAGGCCAAGACACTGAGCAGACCCTCAACGGTGACATTCCACCTTCCGTGAGCTGCTTCACAGCAGTGCCATTTCTATCAGAATCCATCCAGCATGCGGTGGATGTTCCTTCAGGGTCCCGTTGCTGTCAGGCTCCAGCATCTTCTGGTCCTCGGATGTCTGCAATGTGAGCAAGGCCCTGGCGGTAAGTCCCAACTTCTGTCTGTCACATGTGTCACAATGTGTTCTGCACCGGCGTGTTTTCCCGCTGACATGCTCGGACGGTCCAGCATGGGGGGAGCGGAGCGGGGGACGATTCCGGTGAGCTGGGCTTCACGCGAACTGGTTTCACATGCCGTGAAACCGATTTTTGGCCTTCTCACCATAGCGTTCGCTCACGCCGCCAAACGCACCCAATGCCAGCGGACACAGAAATTCCGCCCTCAGTCTTCTGGAACCAGGGATTATGCTAAAAGCAAAATACTGCGGATGCTGGAAATCTGTAATAAAAGCAGAAAATTCTGGAAAAACTCTTGCAGCATCTGTGGAAGGAGAAGCAGAGTCCATTTGACTCTTCTTCAGAGCTAAAGAAAATTATGCTGTCTGAAGTGCATTAAGAGGTTTGCTGTGTGAAAAGACACCACGTAAATGTTAGAATTTGTTGTTCTGATCACAAGCTCATAGCTGTCTGATTCAATGGCTTTCCATGGTAACTTATATCTTGGCTCTTAATTGTGATTTAAATAAAATTGTACCTATCCTCCACTGGCTCAGCTATCACCATGCATTATTACAGCCTGGATTTTCACCACCAAGGCAGGAAGCAGGAATCGGGAACATTCCCAGCTCGGCCTACCCGCCTCAGGAGCAAATGCCCGTGAAGGTGGGATCTTCATGGCTGGGGGCAAGTGCAGGCAGGAGTCAGGTCAGCCAACCCAGGAAAAGGGGTCAGAGGCAGCCAAAGAGCGTGCCAAGACGTATTGTTTAAAATGTCCACCTCAGTGCCATGGAACTTCGTCCCAGTTAGAATAAAAACAGAAAGGCTGTCCAACCCTCCCACCCCCTCATCCCTCACACACTCCTCTTGACCCCATCACACCCCCAAAGCCCCTCATGGCTCTTAAACCAAGTTATGGCAGCCCACCCACCCCCATTGCCCCGCATGGCCCCTATGACAAGCTATAGTACTTCCAAGCCCACTGACCCACTCTACACCTTATAGAACCAAGGAACCCTATAGCGACCGTAGGATGCGTAAAAAAATGGCTTTAAAATATAATTCATTCATTACTTCACACTATGTTAAAAAAAAAGACACAATCACAGGAGTGTTGCAGCACAGGAGGCCATTTGACCCATTTTGTTTGCACTGGCTCTCCGAATGAACAACTTACTAAGCGCCATTCTCCCGCCTTCTCCCCATGACCCTGCACATTCTCTCTTTTCAAGTAACAGTCTAATTCCCTTTTGAGTGTTTCAATTGAACCTGTCTCCACCACACTCTCAGGCATAGCATTCCAGACCCTAACCTCTCGTTGCATGAACAGGTTTTCCCTCATTTCACTATTGCTTCTTTTACTCGGTATTTTAAATATTTGCCTTCACATTTTCGATACTTTCACAAGTGGGAACAGTTTCTCCCTATCTACTCTGTCCAGGCCCCTCATGATTTTGAATACCTCTATCAAATCTCCTCCCAGCCTTCTTTTCTCTAAGGAAAACAATCCCAACTTCTCCAATCTATTTTCATACCCAAAGCTCTTCATCCCAGGACCATTCTCGTGAATCTTTTCTGCACTCTTTCTAAACCTTCACATCCTTCCTGAAGTGCAGCACCCAGAACTGGACGCAATACTGAGGCCTAACTAGTGACTTATACAAATTCAACATAACCTCTTTGCTCTTTACTCAATGCCCCTATGTCATGAAGCACTATTAATGTATATAATATTTTGGAAAATATTTTTCTTTTAAAATGGATGTTTGGTCTGTGGGTGTGTCTTAACTGGATTAAAGCCAGCTAGTCTGGGTGCTTTGATATGTACTAGTTTTAATATGTAAGAGAGATAGTGTGCATTTGCATTTTTTGAATAGAGCATTCAAGAAGCGGGTTGAACTCTTGATGCCTTTCAAACAGCTACCAAGGAATATGTTTATATTACTAATAACATTGGTACAATGAATGGGGTTTCATTGTTAAAAGGTGAAATTCAAAGAGGTTGTTGATACAATGAGAATTCAATATGGGGTTCAATGCGGCTGGTAGGTATAACTTCAGTAGTTTTCGGGTGTGCAGGCAGAGGCAATGTAAGATCAAAAGGCAGCTGTAAGCCTCCAACTGGCTCCACAGTGAAATGAACCTCATTTTGAATTCGTAAAGTGAAAATGCTTTGCTTGGTGTTTTGGTTAAGTGCATGGGTTGTTGTTGCCTTAATAGAGATTAGTTTGGGAATTCGTTAAAAGTTATGATAGTAGTAATTTGTAGCCTTGTGTACATATATTTTAACCTGTGTAAATTAATAAAATGTTTCATTTAGTTAATGTAAAACTTCAAGAACTAGTGGTTTGATTCCTGAGTTTAGAGTCGCACCTCAAACATAACACTTAAAATTATTGATTATGACAGTTGTTTAAAGTTTCCCTCTGGGATTTTTTAAATAACTCTGCTTTACCAGCTGCATCAGTCATAACACCCTATTAATAAAGCCCAGGATACTGTATGCTTTATTAACTGCGCTCTTAACCTGTCTTTGCCATCTTCAAAGATTCTTATTACCATCAGTAATGGATTTCTGGATTCTCAGCCAAGCATACATAATGAGGCTTGGCTAAGAGCCTAGAAATCCATTAGAGTACTAAAACACCTGAGCCCCAGAGAAAACATAGCTTGACTGACTGCTCAGCCTCTCTGATCTCTGCAGCCAATTTCACAATGTTTATTTACACAGGGTTCTTATTGATACCTTAAAGGGTCTGGATGATTGACACTTCCATTGTCCTGTAGTGAAATTATTCTTTTTTAAGCATAGTGGAAAGTAATGAATGAATGAATGATTTTTTTTAAAGCTTTTTATTTTACACTTACTACTATCACTATAGGGTTCATTAGTTCTATAAGTGTAGAGTGGGTCAACAGGCATGAAAGTGACATAACTTAGCATAGCGGGCAGGTGGGTTAGGTGGGGGCCTCTTCTGGCACAGAGACTTGTGGAAGGCCTTTTTAACACACCTTTTAAAAGGTCCCCTCACGCAGACTAGAGTTCATGACTCCTCTGAGGGATTGTGAACCACGACTCTTTAAAAACCTGGCCAGACTCCATGAAAATTGCAGAGGAGTAGGACATGCAATGGAGCTGGCCAGGTCATGAGTGCTGGATGTGGTCCCTGAACCACCCCACACCCTTTAAAGGCACTCCCAAAAATCAGATAACCCAGGAATGTGGTCGGGAATTCCAGAATCGGGAGCCGCCCCCCATTTTTAAAGGGCTTCCAAGTCATCCAAGCTCATGAAAATCCAACCCTACATCTTTTTTCTTCCATCCAGTTGACCAGGTGTGCTAAAGCCTGTTGAGAAGGGTCAATAGGAGTTATTTGCACTTACTGGACAGAATTTTATGGCCCCTCTCGCCTGCAGGATTTTCTGGTCTGTTACAAAACGATAATAATTTTCACAATATCATTGTGGGTTATTGTGAAGTAGGTTTATAGGGGCTGAGTGTCGTTGATTCTGACTGTGTGTGATTTAATTGAGTTGGAGTCAGCTAGACTGCAAGCTTGAAAATTTTCAAAAGGAGTTAGGGGTAAACGGCATTTGAAATGTGAATAAGTAAACATGGATGAGGTCTTAGCATAAGGTATGAAGGAAATTTGCATTTTTAGATAAGTGAAGGAGTTCTTGGATTTCATAGGGATGGTAGGATGTTTACAACTGGCAAGATAAGCAAGGTCAAGCAGTGTGTTTATTTTACCCAAAAGGAAAAAGAGCTCATATTGGCATCATGAAAGAGTTTTATATTATGTGAAAAATTAATTTGCAAAGACATATGGAACAATGGAATTTACAGATTAAAGAGAGGGAAACATATA
Source organism: Cetorhinus maximus (assembly GCF_964194155.1). NCBI lineage: Eukaryota > Metazoa > Chordata > Chondrichthyes > Lamniformes > Cetorhinidae > Cetorhinus > Cetorhinus maximus. Next base: position 210,890,510 of record NC_135879.1, on the reverse strand, counting down.
TAAAGAAGGAAGGAAGGAGGAAAGGAAGGTAGGTGATGTTTTGGGGGCCATGTAAGATCAAACAGGAGTGTGTGAAACAGCCTTGAAGACTCCAGCTATTTTTACAGAAGTCTGCTGGGTCCAGAAACCAAAGTTGGGGAAAAGCCTTTGGAATTCCACTGTCAAGTACGTGCTATGGTAGCTTGCTTTTTAAATTTAAAATCTATTTTGGACTGTTGCCTTTATGGGGGTGTGCCATTGGGAGTTAGAGTAACTGTAATCTTGTGTATGAGCTTGAAATCTTTTCTTTTGTTAATAAATATTTTAATTTACGTTTTAAAATCTCTAAAGGTCTTAGTGGACTCATTACTTCTGAATTCAATGCACATATCTTCTCATAATAAATACCAATTGCCAAATCATTGTTATAGCATGGCAAAATTTCCCTTGTGGATTTGGTCCGCCTGGCACACATCACCTGCTACGTCATAACACCGCCAAAGTCAATGGACTTCTGAACGGTTCACTGCATTTTACAGTCCCGCCCCCACCGCGATGGGGCCATAAAATTCCACCCATTGTAGTAAAGATGCTTGAATGGAAGAGGTACATCATGAATAGACAAAAACAGTGTACTATAAATTTAGTTCTGCTCAAAGTATTCATGAATTATAAGAACATAATGTCATAACATAACGTAGCAGATGATGTGTGCCAGGTGGACCAAATCCACAAACGAAACTTTGCCACACTGTCACAATGGTTTTGAAATTTGTATTTATTACAAGAAGATGGGTGCGCTGAATTCAGAAGTAATGAGTTCACCAAGACCTTTAGAGATTTTAAAAATTAAATTAAAATATTTATTAACAAAAGAAAAGATTTCAAGTACATACATAAGACTACACTGACTTAATATTATAACAAATCCTAAAATTCCTAATTAATCTGACTCAAAATTATCTTTAAGCCAACAGTTCAAAATAGATTTTAAATTTTAAAAAAAACAAGCCAGCAAGTTACCACAGTGCCACTTAATAGTGGACTTCCAAAAGGCTTTCTCCAACTTTAGTTACTGGACACAGCAGACTTTTGCAAACATGGCTGGAGGCTTCTCCAAGGCTGTTTCACACACTCCTGCTAGATCTTACATGACTCCCCAGAATAGCCTTTCATTCCCCTTTACATATGTTTCTCTCTCTTTAATATGTAAATTCCATTGTTCCAAATGTCTTTGGAACTTTACCTTTGCCATAATGTAAAAATCTTTCATGTTGCCAATATTGTCAGTAACCTTTGGGAAAAATAAACACTCTGCGTAGCCTTGCTTATCTGGCTAGTTGTAAACATCCTAACATCCCTTTGAAATCAAAGCAACCCCTTCACTTATTTAAAAATGCAAACTCCCTTCCCATCTTACATTCTAAGGCCCCATCCATGTTTACTCATTAGCATTTCAAGTATCCTCCCACGCCTAACTCCTTTTGATAATTTCAAGCTTGCAGTCTCCCTGACTCCAAATGTAATTAAATCACACAGACAGAACCATCTATACTCATACCCATATACCTCCTTTAGAATAAAACAGAATATTATAAAAATTATTATACTTTCGTAACAATAAACCTTTCAATCATCACTGACCTAATAAGTTCCCCCTTTTGGCAACTGACCTCTCCTATGCATTTTCTCTGATAATGTTTATCTCTGATAATGTTTATCAATCCTCTCTAGGAAGATATCTAAATTGCCCTTTGAACTTATGTATATGAATTGCTGGATCTTCATTCAATAGCTTTGCTTATTAACTTATTCTGCAACTCTGCTACCACTGTGCAAGTACTAATTCTTTTATGCTGGTGAAATAAGATATGCTTTCATCTTCTCGCTGTTTCTAAATACTTTGATTCACAGCCACAGGACTGGAAGGAAAAGCTTTGACGGCTTTGCCGTCACCACATCCTGATATTTTATGCAGATATCAGTTTCCTGCATGTTTTCTGTGGTTTATATTTGGGGGTGGAGGGGATGGTGGAATGTAAAAAGCCCAATGCATTCATGCATTTTCTTAATAATCCAAGTTTCATAAATGTTTATCCCCAAGGTTTAATTCTTCCTCATTCCTTTATCTGTCAACATTCTCCCTTCTCAGCCACCTCCTAAAGATGTTAATTTGTGTTGGTTCATTTTCCATGCCCGTTGGCGCCTGGCATATTTGGCGGTGTTAGCAGACAATATGGCAAGAAGACCAAAAATCAGTTTCACGACATCGTCAAACCAATTTGCAATCGCTAACTCTGCCAGTCAATGGTTTTTGGCATTGGACATTGGGAACTTTATTGTAATACATCTGCATATCATTGTAAGCACTGCTCGCTGGAATCATCCCCCCACGCTGGATCATCTGAGCATGTCGGCATAATTGCACATCGGCGTGTTTCACAACTGTACATAAGCAACGTGCACCTGGAGAGCCGCACTTCGCTCAGGATTTCGAAATTTGTTTGTCTACCTTGTTTCGGGCAGCACTTGGAGTCATTACGGACAGCACCACATAACTTTTAAGGGGGATCACGGGCAGGTCTTTACCTACCAGGCCAGCCATAAGGCGGGGGTGGCCTTTCAACAACTGCAGGACTAGGGCTTGCTTGAGGAAGGGTGAGAAGTGGCCTCAGACAGGGAAAGAGGCTACAGGGTGAGGGCTGTACTGGGAAAGGGGGGTATTCCAGGGTGTCAGGTCCACATGTTGATCTGTGCAAGTGGCCTCAAAATGGTGAGGGCTGAAGAGGCAGACTCCAGAGGAGATGAGGCCAGATGGAGATGTGAGGGTGTGTGTGTGTGTGAGAGAGTGAGTGGTAATGTCCCTTGAGCTGACAGTAAGTGGGATGCCAGTGAATGTGTGATGGGTTTGAGTGTATGAGTTTAGAGTGATGAGATGGTTGCCCTACCCTGATGAGATCATCCATCCTCTTTCTGCACTGGATGGCCAACCTCTTCTGTGCAGCACTGGCACTGATCACCACTGCCATCGCCTACCAAGCCGGAGTGGTGGATTGCTGGACCTCCTGCAGCCAGAACGGGGGTAGAGGACATCACGACGGGCGGGCCTCCACGGCATCCAAAAGGCATTCCAGGGTCGCATCACTGAATCGGGGGACTGTAGTCTTCTTGCATTTCGGGGCCATGTATTCTGTGCAGTGGACTTTGCCTGGCAGCACTGAGAGGTGTGCGCACGACTGCACTTTAAATATGGCACCTGGCGTGAGGAAGCAGCGAGGTGATGGTGTGGCGGGCAAACGAGGGCCCACCCACCCACCATCAAAACAGCAGGTTTCCCAGGAATGCATGATTAAGGAGGTGGGATTGGAACGATACAGCGTGAGAAGCCGCCATTGGGGCCGGCAGGTAAAGTGTCCTTTTTCCACACTTAGTGCAAATCTGGAATGATTCCACCTGTAGTTTCAGAAGCACAAGCTGTCCTTCTGAATAATACAGTACTGACAAATAGGTTACTGAGAAAAATGTATGCAGAAAATAAGGCAATTTAACATTAAGCACAAGTGTGTTAAACCTTTTGGTTAAGCAGGCTTTACATATTCTGCTGTGTGATCAATTGGGAGAGTTCTACTGACTATTGATCAAAAAGTGTAAATTTTGCATCTATAAATATGCCTCTGTTATTTTCTTAGGAGAAAGTACAAAAGGCATTCCAGGGACGCATCACTGAATCGGGGGACTGTAGTCTTCTTCCCTCAAAACAAAACAGGAAAACCTCACTGCAGTTGGCTGAATCACCCCTCTAAATAAAAATTACAGCTAAGGAAGCTTATGCTGTTTCTTCAGTTTCCTACATCCCTTTTCCTACCTACCCAGATGTACCACTTTCATATTTCTTCACTTTAAATTCACTGGAATTATTTCCTTCTATGCAATTAGGTAATCTCCAAAAAATTTCAGAAGCCTCATCATTTGAGACAAATGCATTTCATACTGATGCAGGGATACTGTGGTATGCAGTTGGACTGGCCCCTTTAAAATCAAGATCAAATTGCTGTGAATTGGCACACCTTGAGGTCACGAAGAGGATAATTGTTTGGCTGTGATTAGGAGAAGTGATTGATGTGTTCCGAGATGGCTCTTCCTTTAAAAAGTGTCATAAAGTGTCAGTGTCACATCTGGAGTGCGACAACTTCCAAAAAGCCTCTACTAGATGGGCGCTCCTTTTTTTAAAACCTTTTCTTCTTTTGAGAACGTTTTGGCTTAGCTACTAAAAATAGAATAACAGTTTTGAGAGCTCTGCAATTTGTGCACTTATTGCATCCTGCTTTGTTCATCATTGCTGGGCCCTGCCAAGCTCAATGATCACTTCCTCTTTCCTAACTTCCAACTTTTCCCCATCTTCCTCAATTTCACCTATGCCTATTGATCCTCTCAACTCCTATTTTCTTAGATCTCTAGAAGGTGTTCCGCCCTGCACCCTCACTGTGTTGAATCATGACTTAATGCATAATTTCTCACTCCTAGCTTATTCATTCCTAGGATCTCAAAGATGATGAAGGTGTTTTTATTCACTTTGGATTCGCAATCTATGGGCAGGATTTTCCAGTCCCGCCCGCTGCAGGAATCATCAGGGGCAGGATGGAAAATTTGACGGACCAACAAAAGATCCATTCACATCATGTGGGAATTTCCAGTCCTGCAGCAGGCGGAATCAGAAAATCCTGCCCTACAGAACAAAAATCATGGAAGCAAGAATCAAGCAAATTCCAATGTCATAAAAGCACGCTAACAATTTCTATTCCTAATGCCAGTACTATAATAAATATTTTCTATGACAACAACAACTATTATGCATATAGCACCTATAACATAGAAAGCCCAAGATGCTTTATATTGGGGGCGGGTGGGGGGTGCTGTGGGAACACTCGATAAAGGAATATACTACAAATGGACTGGAGAGACATTTGAGAAGATTGGCTCAAAGCTTGGTTCATCACGTTTTACAATTTTTTTTACAGAGAGGGAAGTGGAGCGATTGGTGTGTCAGGGGTGCGGGATGCCTTTAGAAAGGGAGTTTCAGAGTGTAGGGCTAAGACAGCTGAAGGCTCTGCCAAAGATCAGGGGGGTATATACTTGAAATGATAGGATCAAAGGACCAAATAGTGAGGAAGGGGATAGAAGCTGGAAGAGCTTGTAGATGTGGAGATGGGGAAAATGAGGATTTTGAAGCTAATCATGAGTATTTTACCATTGATACAATCAAGGTTTTAATTTCAGACAATGGCAGGTATATAAATTAATGTCATCAACTGTTCAAAAGATGTTAACTCTGTTAAATAGGTTTTAAGTAGGCAAGCTTTTCTAGTTCAGATCATTGCACAGAATAATTAACAACTGGTAATTCCAGCACAACAGGTCCTTGGGGTGCCTATTTGAGCTTGATTTTAAAGAAGATAAACAAATCCCATCTATCAGTCACACTCATAAAAGCAAGAAGAGCAAAGAAATAGGGAGGTGGGGAAGAGACATATAAGAGATGCTGAAGATAAAAGCAATTTTATCACAAACACATAAATCAGTGTTATCTCAAATCACTTAGCACAATCCAAATAGTTTCAATGTCAGAGATAACATGCATGATGCATGTCACTGCCCCAAAAAGCTTAAATCCATTTTTTCAACAAACCATTCATGCATTAGTTTCATTTTTAAAAGCAGTTCACCATCTCAATTGTGGAGCTTGCTCAGATTAAATGGAAGGAAAAATGGCTACAAAAACTGTAGATCAGCAATAGTAAATACATGAGAGATAGAAAGGATACAAATCAAGTATATCCCAGTAATGCATGTAGCTGATTAGAGTTCCGGGGATTGGAGATTCGATTGAATTTGAAACTAAATATCACTTTGAGATGATGATCAAATGAAAACAAGAACAAAGATAAATAATGTAAGACAGATAGGGCTGCAAAGCAATGAAGGAGGCAATCTTGCAATAGAGAATCAAGGAATGATAGAGACATCAAATAAATAAATTTTCCTCCATTGTTGAAGGAGGTGGATGATGGGGTTCTGCCAGAGGTAGTTCGTAGTTAACAAACTTCCTGAAAGGGTGGTGGAGGCAATTTCGACCGAAGTATTCAAAAGGGAATTGGACTGAAAAGAAATAATGTGCAAGGTTATGGGGATAAGGCAGGGGAGCGGGACTAGGCAGGATACTCTTTCAGAGAGCCAGTGCAGGCTTGATGGGCTGAATGGCCTCCTTCTGCACTGTAAAGTTACTGTGATATTGTTATTCAAAGGTAAATTATACAAAAAACAGCTGCTCAAACTTAAGGTAGACAAGTCGTTGGAGTCTGGTAGTTTACATCAAAAGGATCCCAAGAGAAGCTAAAGAAGAAATAGTGGAGGCTCAGACTATAATTTTTAAAATTCAACAATAAGATAGAGTATGTAAGAAGATTGGCAGCTGATAATAGTATTGGCCCAGAACGTCCGATCTCTGGGGGTAGGAGGTGGAAGTCATATGGATGTGCTGAGGGACCCCCCCCCCTCCACCCCACCCCACCCACCCCCCCCCCCCCCCCCCCAACCCCACCACAAGGACTTCCATTGGATAATTATATCAAAGACTTCAGATAGTTCCAACTCTTAGCAGAATGATTACCCAGAAATTAGAAGCGGTTTAAATTCTTCTAACTTTAAGTCCTGACTCCCCAAAGCCTGTCCACCATCTACAAGGCACAAGTCAGGAATGCGATGGAATACTCACCACTTGCCTGGATGAGTGCCGCTTTAAATAGTGTCATCGGATCTTTTACATCAACAACCTGAATCAGGCTGACAGAGTGCAACATCTCACCTGAACGATAGTGTCCCTAAAAGCTGAGGTATTATCTAGATTATATGCTCAATCCACAGTGGGGCTTACACCAGAATCTTCTGACTCAAAATGGTGAGCACACTACCAACTGATCCAAACACACCATTCTAGGATTGTAAATGATGCAGGGGAGCCTTGTACAAGGACGTAAATGCGTTGGAAGCAGTTCAGAGAAGATTTACCAGACTGATACCTGGAATCGATGGGTTGCCTTATGAGGAAAGGTTGGACATACTAGGCTTGTATCAGCTGGAGTTTAGAAGAGTAAGAGGTGACTTGATTTAAACATAGAAGATCCGGAGGGATCTCGACAGGGTGGTTGTGGAGAGGACGTTTTCTCTTGTGGAAGAATCTAGAACTAGGGGTCACTGTTTAAAAATAAAGGGTCACCCATTTAAAACAGAGACGAGGTTAAATGTTTTCTCTCAGAGGGTTCAGGGCCTTTGGAAATCTCTTCCTGAAAAGGTAGTGGAAACAGAGTCTGATAGATTCTTGGTAAGCAAGGAGCTGAGAGGTTATCGGGGGTAGATGGGGTGCAGATTTCAGGTTACTATCAGATCAGCCACCGTCTTATTAAATGGTGGTGCAGGCTCGAGGAGCTCAGGCAAAGGAAGACATTAAAAAATGTGATGATATGGAATCCATGGTTTTGTATCTAGAAACATAGCATACAAAAGTATAGAGGTAATGTTGATTTTTTTTAAAAACTTATTTAGACCATAGTTAGGACCATTGTGAACAGGTTTGGGCACCTCATTATAAGGAGAATGTAAAAACAATGGAACAGGTGGACTGGAATATTACTAGAAATATCTGTTTACAGTTGTGAAAAGAGAAAATTGAAATTTTAGGGCTTTTCTACTCAAAACTGAGAAAAGCCAACAGGCAGCCTGATAAAATGTTTGTAATGTTAAAATCCATTGCATCTTTTCAAAGCCAAAAGCCTACATTTCTTCACTTATCCATCATCATACTTCAGGCCTCAAACACATGCAATCAGCCTCATGGCTCTTCTTTGGAATGTCTCCAGCACTTGAATGTCTCAGTAAACTAGAACTAGATACACTATTCTGGGTGTGGTCTTACCGAAGGACTTCACAGGTCTAGTGTGACTTCTCTGGACTGCAGGACTATTGTGCTGATTTTGTCATTCTATTCACTTTGTTGACTGCTGTTCTGCATTATTTGGATGTGTTGAATTTATGAACTCTTTCAATTTCATCTTTAACTGTTTAATACCATCAGTGCGCGTGCACATTGCCTATCCTTTTTCACCCTATGCAGTGCTCTACAGTTCCATATTAATACTTTACTGAATTCATGAGGCTGCTGTTTACAAGGTTATTATTGTTGAAATAATCCACAAATTTACTCATGATAATGACACCACGATTTTACACAGGTCCAAATAACGGGTCTGTAGTTGGCTTGTTGTTGGTTTTGTTGCCCACTTCGAAAATAGACACCTTATTAGCCTGCGCCCAATCTACAGGCATCTCCAGTGATCCCACATAACGCTTCACATATTTCCTCATAAGTTTCGCCCAGCACTCTTTGGACAAATGTCATCCATTCATGGAGATTTCTTCATTTTGAACTCTCATAGTTTAAGACATTTATCACCAAAGTAGTAAGGAGCTATTGCCAGGAGAGTAACAGCACTCAGTTTGAAAGTTCCAAATTCTAAATTGGAGAGAGTTATGCTTAGTTCACAACTGTGAATAATTAAGAGAGAATCGGATAAGTACTTGAAGGGTAAGCATCTAATTATTTAGCTCTAAAGAGTTGCCATAGTCATGGTGGGCCAAATGACTTCCTGTGCTGTATCATTCTAAAATTTCAATATAATGAAAGCCACTTTCAAACCACTGGCGCTAGCCATCCTCGTCATTATTATATTTTTCTCTCTCTGTCTCAGCACAATGACAGCATATAGAAGTCACTGGGTTGTGTCACTTTCCCCCAGCCCCTTCTCCCGAATTATTCGGATCCGTTTCCTGCTTCTTTTCCTATTCCTTTCCTTTCCTGAGCACTGCTGACTCTCCCTAATTCTCCATCTTCTCTCTCAATCAATGATGGGGTTAGAGCAGTAGACTAATCCAAGATCCTTTAAATTTCACAGGAGATCAGCAAGAGAGAGATAGAGTTTAGGCCTTATGATATAGCCAGTGTAGTCCAGAGCAGAAAATGTTGAGCTGACGTTGAAATAATCCAGGAATTAGAAGCCAAGCTTGAAAGGTGTTGTGGAGCTAGGTTTTCCTAGAGATTGCGGGTCGGGAAGAAGGGAAAAAAATTACAGCAGATTCTGGTCAGAAGCAGGGTTGTACTTTTTTTTCCAATGTAATCCAGGGCAGAATTATGGTCTAGATGCCCGATGAAGTCGAGGCATTTAAAATCCATAGCCAGATCTTTAGCAAAGCTCACATCAGGGGATGAGCTTTGAATCATGAGCCAGAGGCTGTTTAAAATAACAGTTAACTTGAAGTTCATGTTAAAATGCACCCATGGTTAGAATTAGAGGAACTTAAATCAGTAGAAGTGAGGAATTAGAGGGGCGAAACAGCAAGGGATGGCAGTAGATGGCCATTTATCATCAGCGGAAAATACAAACTGGTCAGGAAAATCAGCAAGGGCTCGTTTGGTGATATCTACCTGACGATTAACATCACCAATGGGGAGGAGGTGGCAGTGAAATTGGAATCACAGAGAGCGAGGCATCCTCAGCTTCTCTATGAGAGCAAACTGTACAAGATCTTACAGGGAGGAGTCGGCATCCCTCACATCTGAGGGAATGTAGCATAAGGATTGTGCGCCCTAGGCCCACACAGCGGAGCCTGGTCTCCAGTCGACTCGGACCCCTTTGGTCCAAGGGACCTTGCTCCGTGAAGCCTGTGCGGTAGTTGGTGTGCAACTGCCACCCCACGTTAAAAGAACTCATGCATAGGCATCTTCCACCCCCTTAAAATGAAGTTCGGGACCTGGAACATAAGGACCCACATGGACAACTCCAACAGCGACAGACCGGAACGGCGTACTGCTTTCGTTGCCTGGGAGCTCAGATGTTTCGACACTGACATCGCTGCCCTAAGTGAGACCCGGCGGGCAGGGGAAGGCCAGCTCAAGGAACAAGGTGGCAGTTACACCTTCTTCTGGAAAGGTAAATCAGTAGAAGATCACCATCTCCACAGGGTTGGCTTCGCCATTAAAAACGTACTAATTGGCCATTCCAAAGACACCCCTTGCGGGATTAACAAGCACCTCATGATCCTTCTGCTCACTCTAGCCCAGAACCAAAGCACTGCAGTCCTCGGCGCGTAAGCCCCAACGCTGGATGCTACAGACGAGTCAAAAGAGGAATTTTACTCCAACCTCGAACAATCCCTGGCCTGAGTCCCAGCGGGCGATAAGCTGATCCTCCTTGGTGACTTCAATGCCAGAGTTAGGAAGGACAGGGACCTCTGGGGAGATGTAATTGGTAGAGCTGGGGTAGGGAAATCCAACAGCAACAGTACCCTGCTCCTGACAAAATGCCTGGAACATGGCCTTGTCATAACCAACATCTTGTTCCTTCAGAGAGACAAGTACAAGGCCTCACCTTCGCTGCAAGCACTGGCACCTGCTCAACTACGTCATTGTCCGAGTGAGGGACCACTGTGAGTGTGTATCACTCACGCCATGACAGGAGCCAGCGTCTGCTGTACAGACCACTGCCTAATTCACTCCGTAATCAACATCAACGTAGCCCCAAAGCAGCGATGGCAACGGAAACAATGCCACATGAAAATCAACACTGAGGCACTTAAGGACCCTGATAAGGGAGCCCTATTCAGTCAGTGCCTCACTGCCAACCTGGCAACTCCTAGAGACGCAGAGTGTCCACAGCACCTGGTCTGCCCTCAAGGCCTCCCTAATCAGCACCTGCGAAGAGACACTTGGTCACTTGACCAGGAAAAGACTGGTTCAGTGAGAATGACCAGGAGATCCAGGAGCTGATAAGCCGCAAATGCAAGGCATTTCTGAACCTGAAACAACAACCCAACCCGAGAGCAAGTAAGCAGCTCTACAGACGATTGAAGGCTGAGGTCCAGCAAAAAACCTGCGACCTAAAAAACAGATGGTGGGTGGAGAAAGCACAGGAGATCCAACAGTTAGCTGACAACCATGATGCACGAGGTTTCTTTAGCACAGTCAAGACCAAATACGGCCCAAGCACCCAAGGTCCCACTCCACTGCTGGCCAAGAACGGAGAGGTGCTCATCAAGGACAGAAAGGCAGTCGGGGCCTGCTGGAAGGAGCACTGCGAAACTAATCTTAACAGAGACTCTGTCTTCAACGCGACTGTCCTCGACTCCATCCCCCAGCATGCTATCCGCCACCATCTCAGCACAGCCCCATCTCAACACGAGGTAGGAAAGGCCATTCGACAGCTAAAGAGTAACAAGGCAATCTGGAGTGCAAAGGGACTTGGGACTCCTAGTCCAGGATTCTCTTAAGGTTAACTTGCAGGTTGAGTCAGTAGTTAGGAAGGCAAATGCAATGTTGGCATTTATTTCGAAAGGACTAGAATATAAAAGCAGGGATGTGCTGCTGAGGCTTTATAAGGCTCTGGTCAGACCACATTTAGAATATTGTGAGCAATTTTGGGCCCCGTTTCTCAGGAAGGATGTGCTGGCCCTGGAGAGGGTCCAGAGGAGGTTCACGAGAACGATCCCAGGAATGAAAGGCTTAACATATGAGGAACGTTTGAGGACTCTGGGTCTATACTCGATGGAGTTTAGAAGGATGAGGGGGGATCTGATTGAAACTTACAGAATACCGAAAGGCCTGGATAGAGTGGATGTGGGGAAACTGTTTCCATTAGTAGGAAAGACTAGGACCCGAGGGCACAGCCTCAGAATAAAGGGAAGACCTTTTAGAACAGAGATGAGGAGAAACTTCTTTAGCCAGAGAGTGGTGAATCTATGGAATTCATTGCCACAGAAGGCTTTGGAGGCCAGGTCAGTGAGTGTATTTAAGACCGAGATAGATAGGTTCTTGATTGGTAAGGGAATCAAAGGTTACGGGGAGAAGGCGGGAGAATGGGGTTGAGAAACTTATCGGCCATGATTGAATGGCGGAGCAGACTCGATGAGCCGAATGGCCTAATTTCTGCTCCTATGTCTTATGGTCTTGTGGGAGTCAATGGAGCACTAAAGCACATCGGAGAAGCACTTTTGACACGAATACATGACCTCATCTCCCTTATCTGGAAGGGGGAGAGCACGCCTGGAGATCTCAGAGACGCCGTAATCATGACCATCTTCAAGAAAGGTGACAAGCCTGTCTGCGGTAACTATAGAGGACCCACCCTGCTCTCAGCCACAGGGAAGGTCAGCACAAGAATTCTCCTCAATCACCTTCTCCGTATGGCTGAAGAGTCCCTCCCAGAATCACAATGCAGATTCCGCCCACTAAGGGGCACAACAGACATGATCTTCATCACGCAGGAATTGCAAGAGAAATGCCGAGGATAGCACCAACCCTTGTACATGGCCTTCTTTGACCTCACAAAAGCCTTCACACTGTCAACCGCGAAGGATTATGGAGCATCTTCCTCCATATTGGCTGCCTCCAAAAGTTTGCCACCATCCTGCCCCTGCTCCACGATGACATGCAAGCCATGATCCTAACCAATGGATCCACCACAGACCCAACCCACGTTCGGACCGGGGTCAAGCAAGGCTGTGTCATCGCACCAACGCTCTTCTCGATCTTCCTTCATGCAGTGTGCTCCGGCTCCCCCTCATCAAGCTCCCGACTGGAGTGGAGGTAAACTACAGAACAAGCGGGAACCTGTTCAACCTCCGCCGCCTGCAGGCCAGCTCCAAGGTTGTCCCATCCTCTGTCACTGAATTACAGTATGCAGACAATGCTTGCGTCTGCACACACCCAGAGGCCGAGCTCCAAGCCATCATCAACACCTTCGCTGAGGTGCATGAGAACATGGGCCTTACTCTAAACATCCGTAAAGACAAAGGTCCTCTACCAACCTGCCCCCTCCACACCACACTAACCCCGGCTATCAAAATCCACAAAGAGGCCTTGGACAACGTTGACCACGTTCCATAACTTAGAAGCCTACTGTCAACAAGGGCAGACATTGAAAACGAGGTTCAACACCGCCTTCAGTGTGCCAGTGCAGCCTAAGGAAGAGAGTGTTTGAAGATCAGGACCTCAAACCTGGCACCAAGCTCACTGCCTACAGAGCAGTAGTGGTACCTGCCCTCCTATATGGCTCAGACACATGGACTATGTACTGCAGCCACCTCAGAACTCTGGAGAAGTACCACCAGCGCTGCCTCCGCAACATCCTATAAATCCATTGGCAAATAGGTGCACCAACATCAGTGTTCTCACTCAGGCCAACATCCCCAGCATCAAAGCACTGACCATGCTCGATCAGCTCCGTTGGGCAGGCTTCATCGTCCAAATGCCTGACACGAGACTCCCGAAACAAGTGCTCTGCTCGGAGCTTTGACATAGCAAGCAAGTCCCAGGGGGGCAGAGGAAATGCTTCAAGGACCCTCAAAGCCTCCTTGAAAAAGTGCAACATCCCCACTGACATCTGGGAATCCCTGGCCCAAGACCGCCCAAATTGGAGGGAAAGTATCCGGGAAGGAGTTGAACTGCTTGAGTCCCATTGCCAAGGGCTAGCTGAAGCCATGCGTCGACAGCGAAAGAAGCATGTGGCAACCGCAGCACCTCACCCACCCACTCCCCTTACCACCGTCTGCCCCACCTATGTCAGAGACTGTAGGTCACGCATTGGACTCTTCAATCACCTCTGAGAACTCATTCTTAGCATGGAAGCAAGTCATCCTCAACCCTGAGAGACAGTCTAAGAAGAAAATGAGAGCCATTTCATGTACTGTGATTTAACATTTGTACAAAGACTTAAGTTATCTGAAGATATGTTAATTGCTGATGTTTGAACATTTTTTTCTGACGATAAGTACCTCAGCAGTAGAGAAATTGAGCACATTTACACGTTACAGCTCTGGAGTCAACATTAGTTCTGGCTCTAAAAATATTTCAGGATACATCAGCGAAGAAATAGCAGTACAGCTTATGAACATAACAAAGCCCATGAAACATATGAATCCTTCCAAGAAGCTGTCTCATATTGTTTTGAGTTTGCAAAGAGTAAAGGCTAAATTTGACTTTAGAGCACTTTCACTATGTAAAAGTGTCTTCACACAGAGATCACTTTTTCTTGCAAACAGTCTTGCTTCTTGAAATTCCCTGTATTCCCATCTGAATGGAAACACATGACAAATGGAAAATATGAAATTATTGCAATAATCTGCTGATCAGCAAAGATGTACAATAGTTCCACCTGGCTGGGACTAACATAACTCATTAAACTATAGTATTCTTATGCATTTCTGAGTTTCAAATTGATCATCTGAGGATGCCAAATTCCATCCTTGGGGGTAGATACATAACCTGCCGGTTCTGTTTCACACAAACTTACAACGTCTCTGTTTTCAAATCAGTACAGGCTGCTAAGGGGCATGCAAGGCACTAGCTTTTGATACTAGCTTTCCTCATTTGCTGTATCTGTTCAAAAAGCTATAATTTAGGCATGTTTTTCTGCAAAGTGCATGACTTCTCATGGATGCAGTAACACCACTGGTGGGATGAACTCTCCCAGGATGTTTTCATTGCTGCGCGGGCTGACAATTGAGAGCGTTGTTAATTTGCTAAATGATAAATTTTAAATTATTCTGCAACACCAGCTACTGTCAAATGATCCGTATGTTGTGCTGTTTCTTTGTGAGACTAAACTCCCACAAATGAGTTCATCCAATTTCTTTGCCTCTGACTTCATCCCTTTCCGCATGGTTTCGGATTCTCCTTATCCTCATCTTTCACCCCACCAGCCTCTGCATTTTAAGATCTTCCGCCAACTAGGTCGCCTCCACGCAATCCCACCATCAAAAACATCTTCCCCTTCGATTCCCACGCAGCATTTCCTCCATGACATCCCGATCCACTCTTCCATCACCCCTACCATCCCCTCTCCTTCCCGGGCAAATACAGGAGATGTAATATCCTCCATTCACCTCCCCCCACAACACTACCTAGGCCCCCAAACAGTTCCTGTGCAACGTGTCTCCACTTTGATGCTATCTGCTCTATATCGAGGAAACCAAATGCAGGGTGGATGATTGCTTCATTAAATTTAGTTCACACACCGATTTAGTTCACACAAGCAAGCCGGAGCTCTCAGCTATATACCATTTTCACCCTCCATTCCATTCATACACTGACCTTTCTGCCCTTTAACTTCTATACTGTTCCAATAAAGGTCGAAGCAAGCTTGAAGAATGGCACTCTCTCTCTCTTTCTAGATACATTTCAGCCTCAACATTGACTTTAACAACATGGAGTCATACAGCACAGGAGGCTATTTGGTCCAGTGTGCTTGCGCCAGTTATTTTTGAAAGAACTGTGCACTCCCTTGCTCTTTCCCAACTGCCTTGCATTTTTTCCCCTTTTTAACTATTTACCCTATCCCATGTTGAAAGTTATTATCGACTCTGCTTCCGCCACCCTTTTGAGCAGTGCATTGCAGATCATAATAACTCACTGTCTAAAGAAAAAATCCTCCTCTTTTCCATCTAGTTCTTTTGTCACTTTACTTTAAATCTGCACTCTCTGGTACTGACCCTACTGCCAACAGAAACAATTCTCCCTACTTACTCAATCAGAATCACTCAATTTTAAGCACCTCCATTAAACACCCTTCTCTAAGGGAAACAATCCCAACTTCTCTTGTCCCTCCATTTCAGGCCACAAGTACAACTCCCATTTTCTCTCTGGCAATGTTGAATGGGTGTGTTGTTATGGGGGTTGGGTGGGAGGAATGAGAGGAAGGAGTAGGTTGGTACTTGATGTTGGGACCTCTCACCATAACACTTGTAGGGTAATTTGCACCCTTGGAGTTGATCTGCTACTTCCACAAGTATCCCAGGGTCCTGGAGTCTGTTCTTTTTTTAAAAAAAAGCTTCCCTTTCTATCAATTCTCCCACTCAATGTCTGGTATTTGTCTTTTATTTCCTCATTTTTTTGTCCTCTGATAAATATCACTTCTGCCATTTTGTGCCAAGTTGGTTCATCTCAACTGAGGCAGATTATCAATAGCACAATTGGCCAAAGCAACCATAGCCTGGAAAGGGAAAATGAATCAGCCAAGGTTCCGATTCCCAAGTATCTGGTGACTCCTGTGTGCAATGTCAAGATAGGACAGATTCGAGCTTAGCTGAAATGTTGTCCACAGTCAAATAGGTGACACTCACTGCTTAAAGTCACCAATGAAGCCTGGTCACTCGTGCAAGGTACCAGAGGACAGCGACACTGAAGGAACTATCTACATCAGCTTCAGGAAAGGAGCCAAGAGCAGGCTGTGGGAGCCAAGAGCAGGCTCTGAGCAATAAGGTTATGGGTTTGAACTGCTCCCCAGAAGATCAGCACACAACCCAGTACTGAGAAGAACTGCATTGTTGGACGCCTCTCGTCTTTTGGATAAGACACTAAATCCAAGCCTCGTCTGCTGTTCAAATGGAGATTTAAGATCGCACAGAGTTACTCTTAGAAAAGGGGAAATTCTGTCCAATATTTTCTCCCTTCCTTTGCTTTAAATGTATAACCTTTCCCTTCAGTTTTATCCTATCTTCTCCTCACTTGCCCAGAAGTCAAAAACTCCTCTGGAAGTGTAGTTGCACCCTTTGATACCTATCAAAGTGGCCATTCGTCATGGGCCCAAGTACCTCCAGGCTATTTTACCATGGATGCCATCACAGTTGAGCCTCATCCTGCGCTCAAAGTCCACAGACGTAATTTTCAGCAGAGATAGCTGGTGGCTCTCAATTGAGAACCCTGCTCGATTTTCTTTCCCTACCAAGCCCTGGGACATAAAGGCCTCCTAAAGCATCCTGACTGCAGGTCAAACTGACACCATCCTACTTAGCACAGATAAAGCTAATAATTCTTTCCAAAAATTGGATTTTTTTTCCCCCCCAAAAGTGTTCTAAAAATGGCAGGTCAATAATGAGATTCCCTCATTAACTTTCTGTGTCAGAAGTGAATTAAAATTTTAATTCAATAAAACAAAGATTACTACTTGTCAGGAGTTAAGTGTATAACCTCCACCACTATTTGGTGCTGTCTACACTTTTTCTACTTGGTTAAGGATTCTATTCACTTTGGGATAGGAAAACTTCTGCTGAGTCAAAGCGGAACACTGGAAGTATAGCATGGGGAGTGGAATCCAGATTTGTGTTTCATGCTTTCTTCTGCTTCATTCATTCAAAAGTCAGAAAAAAAACAAATGATTGGCTTTTCACAACTGGAGGATGTTCCAAAGTTCTTTACAGCCAATGTACTTTTGAAGTGTAGTACCTGTTTTTTTAAAAACAGTAATACATGATAGCCAATTTTTGCAGAGCAAGATCCCACAAATAGCAAATGAGATAAATGACCAGAATCAGTTAAGGGACCAATATTGGCCAGAAAACTGAGAAAAGTCCATTCTTCTTCAAACAAACAATCAGCTATGTCCACTGTCAGGAAGCTATAATAATGTGATTGGAATTTATTGTAAAATAGTGGTTGGTGTAAGTGTGTGTGTGTGTGCGCGCACACGCGCGTGTGTGAGAGGGAGGGAGAGAGAGAGAATTGGATTAAAGGCTGGTCTGAAGGCTGTGATATTTTGGGAGATGAGCTAGGTTTGAAATGTTAAGTAGGTAAATAGATGTGTGAAATAACATTTGCATTTTTAAATAAACCAGACTAGATTGATTTCAACGGAGGGGTAAAATGTGTCACCTAGTCAGGTGAAGTTCAGAAACAGTGGGTTTATTTTTCCCAAAGACACTTGTAAGATTAGTACTATGGAGAGGTTTGTATTATTAGAAAGGTAAAGTCCAAAGACATATTGAAAAATTGGGATTTTGCATTCAAAGGGAAAAATATATATAAAGGAGTGAAGGCTGTGTGTAAGGGTAGGCATTTTAAGATCTAACATGTGTAAAAAGCCTTCAGCATCTACGCCTCAAGCTGCTGTCTATAACGAACTGAAGTTAAGAAACTCACTTTGAATTGGATTGTTCAGGGTTTTATGCTTCTTTGCCTGGGTCTTTTAAAATCTGTGTGTTTTAGTGTTGCCTTAACGGAGGTGTAACTGGGAGTCAGATTAATTAAACGATTTAGAAGTTATTATGGTATCAGCTTGTAATCATATGCATGTGCTTAAAATCTCTTATTAATAAATGTTTAATCTAGTTTTCTAAAAACCTATAAGACTTGGTGGTCTTATTACTACCAAATTCAAGGCATACATCTTGAAATTTACACAAATTGCAAAACAAGTTGTGGCAGTTGTTTCCCTCTGGGATTTGAACAACTCAGCATTTACCATCGGCTGTGCCATAACACTACCTAAATGGCAGATGGGAACTTGGTTTGATGTCTCAGCCAAAGCGGTTACTTTGATGCAATACAGGAAAGAGTGCTGTGCTAAAGTGTCAGCCTATGTTGTGCATAAACAATGTAATTTCAAGCCCACGTTGAGCCCAGTTTCTCAAATGAGTTGAAAGAGGAAACTCTATCCCACATCTTTCTTGCTTCTTCATTTTCCTGCATTTTTGTTATTCTTTCATGGGGTGCAGGCAGCGCAGGCTTGACCAGCATTTATTGCCCATCCCTAATTGCCCTCGAGAAGCTGGTGATGAATCGCTTTCTTGAACCGCTGCAGTCCATGTGGTGTCAGTACACTCATAGTGCCATGAGGAAGGGAGTGCCAGGCTTTTGATCCAGCCACAATGAAGGAACGGCGATACATTTCCAAGTCAGGATGTTATATGGCTTGGAGGGGAACTTGCAGATGGTGGTGTTCCCATGTGTCTGCTGCCCTTGTCCTTCTAGGTGGTAGAGGTCTCTGGTTTGGAAGGTGATGTCAACGGAGCCTTGGTAAGTCACTGCAGTGCAACCTGCATATAGTACACACTGCTGCCACTTTACGTCACTGGGTAAGGACGTGAATGATTAAGTTAGTGGATGGGGTGCTCAACTAGTGGGCTGCTTTGTCCTTGATGGTATCAAGTTTCTTGAATGCTGTTAGAGACGTACTCATCCAGGCAAGTCATGGAGTATTCTAACACACTCGTGACTTGTACCTTGTAGATAGTGGAAAGGCTTTAGGGAGTCAGGGGGTGAGTTACCAACCTCAGAATTCCCAGCCTCTGACCTGCTCTTGTAGCCACAGTATTTATGTGGTTGTTCTAGATCAGTTTCTGGTCAATGTTAACCCCCAGAATGTTGATAGTGGGAGATTCAGTCATGGTAATGCCATTAAATGTCAAGGAGCAATAATTAAATTCTCTCTTGTTGGAGATGGTCATTGCCTGTCACTTGTGTGGCACGAATGTCATTTAATTTTACAGGAAAGCTTACATGCCATAAACAGGTGGAATTAGAATAATAATAGCACTATTGTGATCTTAATTTTACATGCATTGACTATCAACCTATGTTTGTACAGTTAAAGTATAAACAGAAAGCTCTTACTTCTATTGCTTAATCTGGAAGAATTCCAATTTTATTCAATAGCAAAATATAACTCATCAGTGCTAAACAGTATCCCACCTATCTGCTATAAAATACAGCTTAAACACAGGGTTAGTAATACACATTAAACATTGCCATGTCTACCCTATATAAGCAAGACAATTAAAAGCGCTCCAATTGTTCATACCCATGTGTTTTGCTCCAAGTACATCTTTGTTGGTATACAAATCCAAATATTGGCATCTCTTACAAGAAAAGTTATGGTTTAACTGCCTTATAGCTACTGTAAATGAGTTTAAATGTTCACTGCGTTAATAGGGTAAGATGATCCCATCTGTATACTGACTGAATCTTTAATTAAAATGTCTTTTTATGCCACAGTACTTTAAATCTCTCAGTAATCAATGTAATCAGGCAATCGTTTGCCAAATTGAAATGTCCTGCAAAGGCAGGAGCTAGGCACTGCAGTTAGTTATCATCTGTTTCTGTGCACTCATAACCCACTGATACTGTATTATTACCAATGTGCTAAATCTGTCCACTTTATAATGCAGGTCGAATTCAGGAACCAGTAGAAATGTCAGCACATGCACAGGATATGTGCATCACACTAGTTTAATATGAGATGAAGATCCATAAAGCTACCAATGTCATATTGCCTAGCTGCACAGGTCCATTGATAGTTCTCTGCAAATTTCCCAGTCATCCATGATCAAAATAAATGGGCCTGAATAAACCCATTACCTTTCTTGTTGCTATTGCTTAACCTCTGTACATCTTCATACATAGACATCAGGTGGAATCGTCCCAGATTTGCACCAAGTACGGCAGCAGGTGGGGAAAACAACATTTTACCTGCCAGCCGCAATGGCGGCTTCTCATGCTGTACCAATGGCAGGCTCTCATTTACCCACCACACCATCACCTCGCCACTTCACCATGCTGGGCACCACATTTAAAGTGTAGCCGCACACACACCTCTCAGTGCTTCCTGGACAGAAGACATGGCCCCGAAAGACAAGATGACTGCAGCCCCCTGGTTTAGTAACACGTCCCTTCAGCACCTTTTGGATGCTGTGGAAGCCCACCAAATTGTCCTCTACCCCCGCTCTGGCCACAGGAGCAGCATCACCAACCCAGCATGGCAGCAATGGTCAGTGCCAATGCCATGCAAAAGAGGACAGCCACCCAGTGCCGCTACAGGATGAATGGTCTCATCTGTTCCGCCAGGTTAATTCACTCTTCTCATCACTCTCAACTCACACACTCACAAACCCATCACACATCCACAGAGATCTCACACCTCAAGGGACAACACCACTAACTCTCACACACACCCTCACATCTCCAACAGGCTCATACCCTCTCGAGCTCACGTCCCCATCCCGTTCGTGTCTCCGCTCACCACACAAACATTCCATGCAGTGCCATGTGTCCTGCTCATGCTCCCTCCATCTGGCTCACATCAGCACGGAGGGGGCCCTGACTGGGTGGGGGGAGGGGGGGGGGGGGGGTTGGGAGTGGCCCACATTCAGCCTCTCACTCACTTTGAGGAGTGTGCCATCACGCCGACTGGTGAGGACATGGACCCTGACCACAGCAACGGTAAGGTCAGCGGCGAACACCTTCATAATGATCCTGCACCACATCATCCCTCTCTCAACGCAAGTGAGTGCTCTCTCTCCTGCCTTTGACTCTGCTGCCATGCACTCATTATCACTACTTAGGTTCACAGGGAGCTCTGCCAAGCAACCGACACCCTCAGCCAGACAGACCCTCAGCTCCATCCACATCCTCACCTCCAGCCAAGAGCCACGTCCTCACCTCCAACCAAGAGGACACCTCCTCCATTGAAGAGTTGGAAATAAGCAGCCTGGAAGAACCGTCACAGCACTTGCCCACACCCTCCACCAGCACAGAGACACACACCTCAGTGGGACCTAGATCTAGAGCAGAATTGGGTTCATAAACCGCCCAGACACGTGCCCGCTTCAGGAGGAGGCAAGTTCAACTGAGCTCTCCAGCACTCAGAGGACTGCTGGAGCTCAATGAGGCACCTGTGGGGTCCAAGTCAGATGACAAACCTCTAGATTTGTCCTTCCATCTCATCCTGGAGAGTCGGCAGAAGGTGTGGGAACATCACGCAGAGCTGTTGGAAGTCCTTCGCCTGCTCCCTGATGAAGTGGTGCCCACATGTGCATGTATGGAGGTCTCCATGCGGAAGATGCCGGACGCCATGGAGACCCTGGTCCAGCAGAATGCAGAAATGTTTGCAGACCTGCACTCCATCGCGAGAGCCATGGGTGAGTTCCTGCAGTGGCAATGTGAGAGGGAAACAGGGCACCCTGAAGTCCCTCCAGGTGCTCCTTCCCCTCAAGGAGTCAGGCCGGTGTCCCTGGGCACCCAAAGGGAAGAGGAGCGGCAGCTGGACGCCCCTGGGTCATCCACTCAGCAATCTCAGAGGCTGTCCTCTCCCTCCAAGTCCCCTATGCCTGTGAGCCCCTCAACCTCGTCCACTATCACCACAGAGGGAGCAGCTGGCCAATGAGTGATCCTGAAGGGAGAAGTGCAGGGCCTTTCGGAGCCTCATGCAAGCACTCTCCCACGCACATGGGTCCTTCACGTATCACACTCACCTCAATGTCCTGAGCATTTTCAATGTTGCCTGCTGGGGTTCGCTTTCAGTTGTCCATCTGAGCTGACCTGCATCTCCGCCCACGCATTGATCACATTCCCATGCAGCACCTGATCTCGCCCACCATGACTCTCGTTCCACTTTTGATTTGGGCAGCATGGTGGTAATACAGTTTTTCTTTCGCTCCCCTGTCCTTTCCCCTCCCCCAGTCACCCATTTCCTTTCCCCCATCACTGTTGACGCCCCACCCCCGGCATCACCTTTCACCTCCCCTCCGTGACCTACCAGCCACAACATTTTTTCTTCGGGGATGTCCAGTTGAATGTGCACGTTCCCTACATTCCCAAAAATCCCACCCCCATCCACATTAATCTCCCGGACATCTTCTTTTCCACCTCCAAGTTCTGTGTCTGCCTCAGAGTCCCCACCAACCACCCTTGCCATCTCTTGTACCACTACCGTCGAACCCTCACCCTCCCCCCTACCGCCTCACTCTGCTCTCGGAATTCTCACCATTCCCTCATACCACTCCTACCCTCAGTTCACTCCCCAGGAGACAGTCATGGGCTCATCAGAGCCTTCCCTTGCTTATTCACCTGATATCTCCCCCTCCGGAACCCTTCCCCCCCTTGGAACTACTTCCACCACCTCCGCCCCAGCTTAGTCCTTCCCCCTTCCTCCCTCCCCTCGCCACACTCCTTCTTGCACCCTTAATCCCTCCACCCTCCGCACTCCTTCCTCCACCTGCACTCTTCCCCCACCCCCCGAACTCCTTCCCTTACACCTTCCTCACCCCTTACACCTACCTCCTCAGTTGCCATCTTCTCCCCAGTACCCCTCCTCCTCCGTACTTCCACCCACCCCAAACTCAACACCACCCCCCACTCCCCAACACCTCTTCCTCTCCCAGTCGAACCTAGACCTTCCTCTCCCACCCACCCCCCTCCCCGGTACCTCTTTCTCTCCCAAACACAGCTGGACCTTCCTCTCCACCCCATCGGCCGTCATCCGTTGTGAGCCGACTCTCAATGGTGACTTTGCAACTTCCGTGGACTGCTTTGCAGCAGAACCATGTCCATCAGAATCCACCCAGCATGCCATGGACATTTGTCCAGTGTGCCGTTGCTATCGGGCTCCAGCATCTTCTACTCCTCAGATGTCCATGACGTGAGCAAGGCCCTGGTGGCAAGTCCCGACTCCTGTACGTCACACTTGTCTAGACATGTTCTGTACTGGCATGTTTTCCCACCAATGTGGGCGGGCGATTCAGCGGGGTGGTGGGGGAGTGGGGAATCATTCCAGCGGCCTGGCCTTATAATGATGCACAGACGTATTACAATGTGGTTCCCAACATCCAACGGCGGGAAACGTGGCCTGCCATCGACGGGTTAGGCGGACGATTGCAAACTGGTTTCGCGATGTCGTGAAACCAATTTTTGGCCTACTCGCCATATTTTCCACTCAGGCCACTGAACACGTCCGACGCCAGCGGGCACGGAAAATTCCACCCATCATTTCATTTATATACAAATATCAATAGAAAATGCTAGAAATATACAGCAAGGCCATCAATAGCCTGCACAGAGGAAACACAGGTTAGGCTTCATTTACATAAGCACATCTTTTCCCTTCTAGATGATGACAGACCTTCTTTGGATGTCCAGCATTTTTTGTTTTTATTTTAATTTCCAGTTTCTCCTTTTGCCTCATATTACTACTGCCTCTGAAGGCACTCCTGCACATTCCAAGTAACCATCTGAAGATATCAGTAGGCACACACTGTGTTTTCTGCAATTGATGCTGTGTCAATTAACCTCCATTGAACAGGAGCTACAGGATAAACACTGCATAAACAAGATTGGAGGATGCAAGACTAAAAGCAAATAGCAGCAATCAAATTGTCTGTAGTATATCATCCTAATTTTAATGGGACCGGGCCAATTTATATATGATTATAAATTTAAGAAATTTATAAAAATGATCTTCACATCAATCACCTTTGGAGCATAATGACCTAGGTTCTCTGCCTGTGCAAAACCCTGAGCAGATAAACTGCAGAGTGTGATCCACACCTACGAACAAGGAGGAGGCTGACTGCACCACGGTTTCCGGGGCAGCCTAACTTTTATTGTGGCAAAGAATTGCAAAGGTCCTTCCTCTTAGGAGGTGGGAAGGTGGAAGTGGCATAGACAGCTTCTTCTGTTACAAAGGCTGGAATCTTCCATTCTGGAGTCTACATTCGGTGGCTCGCGCGGAAGTGGGAATGATTTCTGCTGGTGGGGTGGGACTGCTGACCACGCATGATCTTGCGCTGTTCAGCTCATTACATCTGCATCCACGAGGAGCTCGCCGATTCCCCTGACAGGCACCAGCAAGAAGTCACCGTGCCTGCCTTAACCTCATGGGGTCGAAGGTCCTGGCGCCATATTTAAAGGGCAGCTGGACAGCCTGCACTCTCTCTCTTCTACCTATGCCCGGCCACTGCTCCACCCTTCCCCACTAACCCTTCCTCCCTCCTTGGCCTTCCTCCACACAACTTGCACTGCCACCACCCAGTCTCAAGCGCAGATTGGCATTTACAGACGCTGCCCAAAGAGGACAATGCAACAGCAACTCACCATTAATCATGGAAGAAGTCAACCTCCCTAGGTGCACGCCTCATATGTGCAGTCGTAAATGTGAACACCTAATTTCTGGCTGGTGCGGAATTAATTTGGAGGGGGAGCATAATTCTGGCGAGCTGGCCTTGGGAAGTTCAAGCCACCTTTAATGTCCCGAGAGCAAAATTCCGAAAGTTCATCCTGTCATCGGGAAACTGATTATTGGCTTTCTACCAAATTACGTTCCCCACTGCTGGCAGGACTGGAAGATTCCATCCAAAGGATGCAACAAATGAGTTACCTTTGATTATTAGGTAATGACCACACTGGATGATGGGTGCATGTACCAAAAAATTAAGATTCCTCAAAAGCATTAGTGGGGTTGTTGCAAAATTGAGGGAGTGACCTCTTCCAAATGAAGGCTAGGGATATAAAAAGTGTAGTGTACTGCCTTTTAGGCATTCATAGCAAACAATTTAAACACTTGGCTATTGTGCGAGGGGAGGGCATTGTATGTTGGAGACATGCTTTGTGCTGTGTATTATAGGGAGGTGAAGCTGAATGCTCCCGCTGTGCCTTCTGACAAAACCTTTAAGCCACAAACAACACTGAATGCTACGTATAGAATAGTGGAGTTTGTATTCACTGGCTACCTTATGTCACTGCAGCTGGGCTGTTCCCCTTGTAGGCTTGCATTACTCTATACCAAGTGCCATGTTCCTCCTCTTGACCGCATGCAGAAGTACTTCTATAGCTTCATCTGGTAGCTTTGGGCCTCCAGCAGACCAGGGGGACATTCTTGGAGCAAGAGCCTCTAACGTGGATGTGAAACTTTTCTGCCCTTTCAAGTTGATGCAGATCTTTAAATCTCGCAGTAGCACGGCAGTTCACACATTCTGAATGACCGATTGATATTCAGCATCCTGAGAGGTCACCGTTACATTGTAAATTAAGCTGCCCCAGAAATTGTGGCAGAGTTACCCTACTTGTTGCGTAGGTGTGAATTACACTCTTCCATTTATATGCTCATGGTTTCACTCAGGTAGACAGCCTAGATCATTATGCTCCATTGGAAACTGATGTGAAGATCATTTACAGATGGTCAAGTCCCATCAGAATTAGGATGATCGCGTACTAAAGACCATTTGGCAAGGAAATGGGGAACTGGGAGGTTTATTGTGGTATTTTGCTTATCTTCCTTATTATCCTTTTGTACTTGCATTTTATATAAGGTAACTATATCAAAAACCCTCATGGCACTTCTACCACTGAAATATCACATTCACTTTGAACCTCAGCAACCATTGTAACCTCTAATTTTCCTTTAATTTTATTAGATCATGCAGAAGAGGGGAGAAAAGGAAGAAGCACTGCTACAACAATCAGCTCCGCCAGGACGTTATAGTGCATACCATCACTTAATACCTCGCAAATATCAGCTCACCCAGAAGGAATTAGAGAATGAGTTAGTGCAGAAAGGATGAGTAACAGTGGAGCGGGTTACACACAGAGCAGGTCTGATCTACAGACCAAGCAGGAGCAACCAGGGTGGAACTTGTGGAACTGCTAATCAGGAGGTCCGGATACGTTGCCTCTTGCTTACAAACTAAATCTCATGGGTCCTATTTTTAAAAGGGGGATGTATGTGGAGCACGAAGTACTTGGGCACATTTTAGTCATGATGCCACAGTGGTTATATTGCTTGAGTAACGATCTAGAGACGCGAGTTCAAATCCCACCATGGCAGCTGGGGAATTTAAGTTTAAGTTTGAGTAATTCAATTAAAAACCTGGAATAAAGGTGATGGGGACCAAGAAACTACTAGACTGTAGTAAAAATCCATCTGTTTTACTAATAGCCATTGGGGAAGGAATTCTACTGTTCTTTGCCAAGATGTGACCCACAACAATGTCTTAAATTGCCCTCTGAAATGGCCTAGCAAGCCATTCAGTCATATTCAAGAAGGTTATCACCTTCTGAAGGGCAATTAAGGGTGGGTAGTAAATGCTAGCTTTACCAGTGATGCCTACATCCTTGAATGAATACAAAACAAAATAGGGAATTTATCAAAAGACACTACAGATGGCTGGCTGAATAGAGGAGTGCACACCCACAAATGGCAAAAAACAAATAAATTAACTACAAAAATAATACAGTAGTAATAAGGTTTTAACAGCACTTGTAAATGTGCAAGCTAGTCACTTTAAATTTAGGTACTGCCCATCACCTTGGGTAGCAGTTATGAAGGCATTATTCAGAATGAACTGAAATGTGATAAATACGAGCAGAGAATGATAGTGCATCATTGCCACCTCATTTGAATGCATTTGTCCAGAGATGGGCAGATGTTTTCGAAAGACCATCCTATTTATAAAGCAATGATAACATAGAAAAACATCCAAGGCACTTCACGCGGGTGTAATCAAATAGAAATGGGCACTAAGCCAAAGAATGAAATATCGGCCGGGGGGGGGGGGGGGGGGGGGGGGGGGGGGGGGGTCTTGAAAAGGACAAAAGGGAGGTGGTGAAGTTATGGGAAAGGATTCCAGAGTATGTGGCCTGAGTGGCTGAAGTCAAGATTGTTATTTTGAGGCAAAGTATGAGGAAAAATCAGGAGAAATTGTATGGTGCTAACCTGGCAGGGAAACCCACCCACAAAAAAAAACCTGACAAACATATCAATGGAAATTACAGGGCACAATGTATATCTCCAGCTGATAACTACATTTGCCTCATCAACATTAAATATCCACATTTCACTGACTTGCAGCAAGGCTGCTCCACTAAAGAATTATTTGATTCCATAGGAGCCTGGTGCCACTAAATGCTTGCCCTAAGATTAGTGTAAGGAGCAGAAATGGTTGCCCAATCGGTCCAGTTCCTAATTAGAACCCTTTTTAGTAGGAGGCAATAAATAGGTCCACTCCCAGGAAGGGGAGGACAGGAGGGGGAAGCAAGGAAGGAAGATTCATGCCTGGGGAGTTCCTCACAGCTGGTGATGGAGGTATCGGCAGAAACTTGCAAAAAAACGAAAAAGGAGTGGGGGA
Source organism: Cetorhinus maximus (assembly GCF_964194155.1). NCBI lineage: Eukaryota > Metazoa > Chordata > Chondrichthyes > Lamniformes > Cetorhinidae > Cetorhinus > Cetorhinus maximus. Next base: position 210,862,757 of record NC_135879.1, on the reverse strand, counting down.
GGGATTGTAAAAATATATGTCACAAAATATTCTGAGAAAAAAAACAATAACATATATTCTTTTTAAAAAGTAGTAATCTCTTCCATTGGACTATTTTTATTTTTGTGGATTGACGCATAATTTGTGAACAATCAGGTAAACACGCTCATAAAAACCTGGAATAGATCTAAACCAAAAAGATTTACATAATAGTGCAGCAGTTTCGAAAGAATACAGACTTTGTCCCTGACTCCACTGACCTTGGCTGTCTGTCAAAAAACCAAAGAAACCTACACAAGTTTTTTTTTAAATAAAAATGCTTGTTATGACTGATGCAATTGGTAAAGCGGAGTTATTTAAAAATCCCAGAGGGAAACATGAAACAACTGGCAGAGGGGCATGTTAGTGGGATGGTGAAAAAAGCATATGGGACACTTGCCTTTATCAATCGAGGCATAGATTACAAAAGTAGGGAGATCATGTTGGAGTTGTATAGAACCTTGGTGAGGCCACAGCTGGAGTAGTGTGTGCAGTTCTGGTCGCCACATTATAGGAAGGATGTGATTGCATTGGAGGGGGTGCAGAGGAGATTCACCAGGATGTTGCCTGGGATGAAACATTTAAGTTATGAAGAGAGGTTGGATGGACTTGGGTTGTTTTCGTTGGAGCAGAGAAGACTGAGGGGCGACCTGATCAAGGTGTACAAGATTATATGGGCCATGGACAGGGTGGATAAGGAGCAGGTGTTCCCCTTAGTTGAAGGGTCAGTCACAAGGGGACATAAGTTCAAGGTGAGGGGCAGGAAGTTTAGGGGGGATTTGAGGAAAAACTTTTTTACCCATAGGGTGGTGACGGTCTGGAATACACTGCCTAGGAGGGTGGTGGAGGTGGGTTGCCTCACATCCTTTAAAAAGTACCTGGATGAGCATTTGGCATGTCATAACATTCAAGGCCAAGTGCTGGTAAATGGGATTAGGTAGGTAGGTCAGGTGTTTCTCACGTGTCAGTGCAGACTCAATGGGCTGAAGGGCCTCTTCTGCACTGTGATTCTGTGATTCTGTGAACTGGCATAACCTATAATTTTAAGTGTTATGTTTGAGATGCGACTCTAAATTCAGAAATCAGACCACCAGTTCTTGAGGTTTTACATTAAAATACACACACACACGGCTAAAAATTACTACCATCGTAACTTTTAACAAGTTCCCAAACTAATCTCCATTAAGGCAACAGCAGCCCACAGATTTAACCAAACACCAGGCAAAGCATTTTCACCTTATGAATTCTAAATGAGGTTCTTTTCACCCTGGTTCCTGTGGACACAGTGGTAGGCTTACAGGCTTTGATCTTACATTGCCTCTGCTCTGCACACCCGAAAACTGGTGAAGTTATCACTCCCATTGAATGTTAATTCTCATTGTATCAACAACCTCTGAACTAAACCTCTCTAATAATAAAACCCCTTTCATAGTACCAATTTTATTAGTAATATAAACATATTGCTTGGTAGCTGCTAGATAGGCGTTAGTTTTCACCCCACTTCTTGAATGCTCTATTCAAAAAATGCAAATGCACGCTATCTCTCTTACATATCAAAACTAGTACAAATCAAAGTACCCAGACTGGTTGCTTTAATCCAACTAAGACACACCCACAGACTAAACCTCTATTTTAAAAGAAAAATATTTTCCAAAATATTATACACATTAATAGCTTCATGACAGGCTATTCCTCCCTGCTGGTTTTCACTAATAGCTCTTATCCTCGTGATACGCTTTTTAAAATTTTTTCATGGGATGTGGGTGTTGCATTTGTTGCCCATCCCTAATTGCCCTTTGAGAGCAATTAAGAGTCAACCACATTGCTGTGGGTCTGGAATCACATGTACACCAGACTGGGTAAAGACGGCACATTTCCGTCCCCAAGGGTCATTAGTGAACCAGATGGGTTTTTATAACAATCAATAATAGTTTCATATCAAAGAGAAATGGAGAAAAGCTTGGATGAGTTAGTATACTGTGAGTCAAAAATTATATGAAGGGCTAACTGGGAGATGTCCGCATGCAAGGTAGTGACATAATGAATAACCATATTTGAATATCAAATTTCAAAAGACTGTGGTACTTAAAAACAAAGCTGCACAAAGGGAAGTCAATGCAAAACAAATGCATAAAAAAGGGCTTGACTTTCTAGTACAAGAGAATCCAATGTCCCCTCAGCTTACTGCAAGCTATACTGGGTTTGAAACTTGACTCCTAATTCCCAAAATCTCTAGTTCCTTTCGCCGGTTTCTAGTTCTGTGCAGTGCATTCTAAACTCTAATGTCCTGTGCAGGGTGGTAGGATGCAGGTTAAAACTATCCCCCTCTATAATTACTGTGCTCCTCTCAGTTCCTAATCTTAAACCTGTTGCCAAGGGGACACTAGTCCACTCTTACAGAAAGAATCTGTAATTCCACATTAAGGCTCACCCCTCAGAAGTCAGTTCTCATCAACTTTAATGGAAGGCCCCAGAGCAGATTTTATGTTCACTCACTTGTCACATTACGTGCATGACTAAGAGAGATGAAATGAAAAAAATAATGAGGAACGGAAGTTAAAGTCAAATAAAGGAAATGAATGCACTACATGACATGAGATCTACAATAACTCAAGCGCTTTACCAAGGTTAACTGGATACAATACAGCAGTTCTCTTGTATTAAGCTTTACATATTTGTTACCCTATATAAATAGACACACACAACCATTCATCCTCATCTTCAGTAAAGTTGATCACAATCTATGTAACTCTTTTCTAAAATACACCAAGATTTACAGTTTTAGTGTAGAGTTAGGCATCAACAGTTCTGGAACATCAAGTCAATTAGGACATTGTACCTGAAGCATTATTATAATAATGAGAATGTATAATGAAGCAATATCAAATATGGTTAGAACATAAAAAGTAGTGTTAGGAACTAGAGATAGTTTAAGTTAGTTATGTTTGTGTTTGTAGGTGTTAGGAATGAGTTTTAGCTAGTATTTTAAACTTAAATAAGGGCAATTATGAGGGCATGAAAGCAGAGCTAGCTAAAGTGAACTGGTAAATGAGGTTAAGGGATAGGTCAATAGAAGTTCAGTGGCAGACATTTAAAGGCATATTTCAGAATACAGAGAATAGATACATTCCAATGAGAAAGAAAAATTCCAAAGGGACGGCCCACCATCATGGTTAACTAAAAAAGTTAACGGCAGTATCAAACTTAAAAAGAAAAAGCATATAATTACGCAAAGACGGGTGGCAGGTCAGAAGTTTGGAAAGAATATAAACAAACAGCAAAGAATGACAAAAAGATTAATAAGGAGGAAAAAAATTAGAGTATGAGAGGAAGCTAGGTAGCAATACAAAAGTGGATAGTAAGAGTTTCTATAGATGTTTAAATAAGAAAAGAGTTAACAAAGTGAGTGTTGGTCCTATAGAGAATATGTCTGGGGAAATCGATAATGGAAAGTAGGGAGATGGTGGATGAATTAAGCAGGTATTTTGCTTAGGTCTTCACCAGAGAGGACACAAGTAACATTCCGGAAATAGCTGTAAATCAGAAAACGGAAGGGGCTGAGGAACTCATGGAAAATTACAATTACCGAGGAAGTGGTATTGAGCAAATGGTTGGGCTGCAGGCTGACAAATCCCCAGGTCCAGATGGACTTCACCCTAAGGTCTTGAAAGAAGTGGCTAGTGAGATAACCGTTGCACTGGTTTTAATTTTCCAAAGCTCCCTAGTTTCGGGGAAGGGTCCATTAGATTGGAAAATAGCAAATATAACTCCTTTATTCAAAAAGAGAGGGAGACAGAAAGCAAGAAACTATAGGCCAGTTAGCCTAACATCTGTCATAGGGAAAATATTAGAAACTATTACTAAAGTAGCAGGGCACTTAGAAAAATTCAAGGCAATCAGAGAGATCAACATGGTTTTGTGAAAGGGAAATCATATTTAATCAATTTATTGGAGTTCTTTGAAGGAGTCATGACAGAATGGAGTCATGTACTGTAGATAAAGGGGAACCAGTGGATATACTGCACTTAGGTTTCCAAAAGGTGTTTGATGAAGTGCCACATCAAAGGTTATTGCAGAAAATAAAAGCTCATGGTGTAGGGGATAACATATTGGCATGGATAGAAGATTGGCTAGCTAACAGGAAGCAGAGAGTTGGCATAAATGGGTCTTTTTCTGGTTGGCAGGATGTGATGAGTGGTGTGCCACAGGGATCAGTGCAGGGACATCAACTTTTTACAATTTATATAAATGACTTGGATGAAGGGACCGAAGGTGCGGTTGCTAAATTTACTGATAACACAAAGATAGGTAGGAAAGTAAATTGTGAACAGGACATGAGGAGGCTACAAAGATAGGTTTAGTTAAGTGAATGGGCAGAGATCTGGCAAATGGAGTATAATGTGGGCAAATGTGAAATCATTCATTTTGGCAGGAAGAAAAAAAAAGCTTATTATCTAAATGGTGAGAGTTTGCAGAGCTCCGAGATTCAGAAGGATCTGGGTGTCCTAGTGCATGAATTACAAAAGGTCAGTATGCAGGTACAGCAGGTAATTAGGAAAGCTAATAGAATGTGTTATAATTTATTATGAGGGGAATTGATTACAAAAGCAGGGAGGTTATACTTCAGTTGCACAGAGCATTGGTGAGACGATATCTGGAGTACCCCTCTGGGGTAGATAATTAAAAGATTCACAAGCCTCAATAAAGAAATTCCTCCTCAACTCAGTCATAAATAATTGACCCCTCATCCAGACCGTGCCTCCTAGTTCTAGGTTCTCCAGACAGGGGAAACAACCTCTCAGTATCCACCCTCAGAATCCGATGTTTCAATGAAAACTCTCATTCTTCTAAACTGCAGACAGAGTAGGCCCATTTTGCTCAGCCTTTCATCAAAGGACAACCCTCTCCTCCCAGGAACTAATCCAGTAGGCTGGACATATCTTGGATTTTTCATCATGTGACCTTCAGCTTTCAACCACCCCCATCAAGTTATTTTTATAATTAATAACCAAAAGGGTTCAAAGAAAGTGAGTAAAAACACACAATTTGTTTTATAAAGCCTGTTTTTCTCCTGGGTTGCTCACAAGATGGATCTTTAATTCTTGAATAGTTGGAACAATCCTAAACTACAAGGGACATTAATATTCTGAATAACAAATGTAATTACTTATACTTCAAGATCAAAGCTACGGCTCTCAATTAAATAAGCTATAGTGTAGCGGTCACTTTGTGTCAACAGAATAACATTTTCCCTTTCTTTCCTCAGATGCTTTTACAGGTTTACCTTTTTTTCCAAAAAACTGCTAATGTACTAACGTAACGACTTCAGCGGGACAATAAAGCCCCGCCAGCTTAAAATTCCACCCTTGGAATGGTTTTTAATCACACTTGCTCTCCACTAATTAGAACCTAGAATAGAGGGTAGAACTTCTAATGATCTACATCACTCCCATTAAACCATGAAGTGGTAGCTGGAGGGTTGGTACTGTACTTATTAAAGTGTTATAGGTCTGATCTACAATGTTACTAATATCTTCAATAGACTGTGTGCTGGATGGGTTCTTATTTTATAGAGAAGGAAACCAAAAAATAAAAACATCTGACCATGCTCTCCTATCCCAGGATACAATAGAGAGAAACTGCAGCAAATTAACACACAATTGTTGCTCACCATCAGAATAGTCTAATTAACATATTCACCTTCTGGAAACATTATTCACATGTTCATTAAATATTTGATACCCTGACTAAACTACAATCACATTTGCATAACGTTAAGTCACCTGTAGTTACACATAATGTTGTAGAGATGGTCTCAGACGTGCTTTGGTATGTTTTGTCCACATTTAAGTTTATGTATTTTCATAGCCCAAATAATGTTAGAATTCATCTAATATTATGCAAACTTCCAGAGCCATTTAACAAAGCATCATATTGTATTCCAGTCCTCAAATTTCTATTATGTATGCAACATTTATCGCCCATCCCTAATTGCCCTTGGGAAGATAGTGGTGAACAGCCTTATTGAACCTCTGCAGTCCATGTGGTGTAGGTACAGTGCTGTTAGAGAGGGACTTCCAAGATTTTGACCCTGCAACAGTGAAGAACAGGGATATATTTCCAAGTCAGATGGCGAGTGGCTTGGAGGGGAACTTCCAGTTGGCGGTGCCCCCAGGTGCTTGCTGCCCTTGTCCGTCAAGATGATAGTGAGTTTGGAAGATGCTGTCGAAGGAACTTTGGTGAGTTCCTGCAGTGCATCTTGTAGATGGTACACACTGCTGCTACTGTGCATCAGTGGTGGAGGGAGTGAATGATTGTGGATGAGATTCCAATCAAATGGGCTGCTTTGTCCTGGATAGTGTCAAGCTTCTTGAGTGTTGTGGGAGCTGCACTCATCCAGGCAAGTGGGGAGTATTCTATTACACTCCTGGCTTGTGCCTTATAGATGGTGGACAGGCTATGGGGAGTCAGGAGCGGAGTTACTTGCTGCAGGATTCCTAGCCTCTGACCTGCTCTTGTAGCCACAGTATTTATATAGCTAGTCCAGTTCAGTTTCCAGTCAATGGTAACCCAGAGGATGTTGTTGTGGGGGATTCAGCAATAGTAATGCCATTGAATGTCAAGGGGAGATGGTTAGATTCTCTCTTGTTGGAGATGGTCATTGTCTGCTACCTATGTGACACGAATGTTACTTGCCACTTGTCAGCCCAAGCCTGGATATTGTCCAGGTCTTGCTGCATTTGGACATGGACTGTTACAGTATCAGAGGAGTCGCAAATGGTGTTGAACATTGAGCAATCATCAGCAACATCCCCATTTCTGGCCTTATGATGGAAGGGGGACGGGGGCGTCGATGGTGAAGCAGCTGAAGATGGTTGGCCCTACAACACTACCCTGAGGAACTCCTGCAGTGATGTCCTGGAACTGAGATGATTGACCTCCTACAACCACAACCATCTTCCTTAGTGCTCAGTATGACTCCAACCAGTGGAGAATTTTCTCCCTGATTGCCACTGACCCCAGTTTTGCTAGGGCTCCTAGATGCCACACTCGGTCAAATGCTGCCTTGATGTCAAGGGCAGTCACTCTCACCTCACCTCTGGAGTTTGGCTCTTTCCTCCATGTTTGAAACAAAGCTGTAATGAAGTCAGGAGCTGAGTAGCTCTGGCAGATCCCAACTGGGCATCAATGAGCAAGTTATTGCTAAGCAAATGCCTCTTGATAGCACTGTTGATGACCCCTCCCATCATTCTACTGATAATCGAGAGTAAACTGATGGGGCGTTAATTGGCCGGATTGAATTTGTCCTGCTTTCTGCTGGGCAATTTTACACATTGCCAGGTAGATGACAGTGCTGTACTGGAACAGCTTGGCTAGGGGCATGGCAACTTCTGGAGCACAAGTCTTCAGTACTATTGTTGGAATGTTGTCAGGGCCCATAGCCTTTGCAGTATCTAGTGCCTTCAGTCACTTCTTGATATCATGTGGAATGAATCGAATTGGCTGAAGACTGGCATCTGTGCTGCTGGGGACCTCTGGAGGAAGCCAAGATGTATGGTCCACTCAGCACTCCTGGCTGAAGATTGTAGCAATTGCTTCAGCCTTATCTTTTGCACTGATGTGCTGGGCTCCCTCATCACACAGGATGGGGATATTCACAACTGGATGTGGCAGGACTGCAGAGCTTAGATTTGATCCGTTGGTTGTGGAATCACTTAGCTCTGTCTATCTTGCTGCTTATGCTGTTAGGCACTCACGTAATCCTGTGTTGTAGCTTGACCAAGTTGACACCTCAATTTTAGGTATGCTTGGTGCTGCTTCTGGCCCTCCTGCAATCTTCAAGGGAAATTTCTCTTAATTTCTCTTGAAGAGAAATTATTGCAGTACAGTATTTTAACACCTGTAACAGTAGTAATTTTCCTGAAGATGAAGTTACAATTTTAAAAAAGCACAAAGATCTATGTTTGAGCCACAAGTACAAAATTATTTCTGCTCTGAACAAAATGTCAAAATCACAGACTAGATTTGAATTACATACATCAAATGTACAGCACTAAAACAAGCCATTGCCCCAATTGCAAATGAATATGGTGTCAATCAAGCAGCCATCAGCAATACTAATGACAAGCAATGTGATTCTGATTTGAAAGGTCAGAGGTGGAGATTTCAGGACCAACAAGAATGGTTGCGCACTTCTGAATGCAATGGCTACGAAGCAACAGCGCTTGCCGCTGGCCTCAAAGAAAGCTTTCCATAAAGATCCAACATCTTTGGCATGGATTTCCCTTGCCAGACCACAGTTTGAATCTGGCACCAAGTCAAGGGCATCTCAAGGCATCCAGCAACAATGATGCCATCAAGCAGGGTAACAAGCTAATCACATTGAAGCATTCTCAGACTCCAACTGCACGGAATTTTTCCATTTTAATTAAAATGTTACAGAGAAAGCAATGAATGATTGGGGCATAAACATAGCGTTACAATAGCAGGAATATCAAACTTTTTAAGAAATGTTTAAAATGGGAATTTATCATAATGGAAAAATTTGACAGTCCACAAATAAAAATTCACTGATGATTGCACAATGTTCAGCACCATTTGCAACTCCTCAGATACTGAAGCAGTCCATGTCCATGTCCAAATGCAGCAAGACCTGGACAAAATCCAGACTTGGGCTGACAAGTAGCAAATAACATTCGCGCCACACAAGTGACCATCTCCAACAAGAGAGAATCCAACCATCGCCCCTTGATGTTCAATGGTATTACCATCACTGAATCCCCGACTATCAACATCCTGCGGGTTACCATTGACCAGGAACTGAAATGGACTAACCGTATAAATACTGTGGCTACAAGAGCAGGTCAGAGGCTAGGAATCCTGTGACGAGTAACTCACCTCCTGACTCCCCAAAGCCTATCCACAAGGCACAAGTCAGGAGTGTGATGGAATACTCCCCACTTGCCTGGATGAGGGCAGCTCCCACAATGCTCAAGAAGCTTGACGCAATCCAGGGCAGAGCAGCCTATTTGATTGGCTCCACATCCACAAACATTCACACCTTCCACCACCAATGCACAGTAGCAGCAATGTGTACCATTTACAAGATGCACTGCAGGAATTCACCAAGGCTCCTTACACAGCACCTTCCAAACACGCAACCATTACCATCTAGAAGGACAAGGGCAACAGGTAGAAGGGAACACCACCACCTGGAAGTTCCCCTCCAAGTCACTCACCATCCTGACTTGGAAATAGATTGCGTTCCTTCACTGTTGCTGGGTGAAAATCCTGGAACTCCCTTCCTAACAGCACTGTGGGTGTACCTACACCACATGGACTGCAGCGATTCAAGAAGGCAGCTCACCACCAGTTTCTCAAGGGCAACTAGGGAAGGACAATAAATTCTGGCCAGCCAGCAAAGTCCACATCCCGTGAATGAATAAAAAAAAACTATTCTTCAGGGCCAGTGAGGCTGTTCAACAGTAAATACGAACTTAATAAATCTTTAAAAATTGATTACAACTCATCTAACAACGTTACAACTTTTTCAAAGTTTTTTTTTTTACAGTGAGACCAATAGCGTAAAAGGGCAAATCAGTTCAGTGATTTCTAATTGATCACGCCTCAGAATGACTTAACAGTACATCCTATGGGGAAACGTAGAATCACCGACAGCAGCTTGTGAATTTGACTGCACAGATGTGACACCAGAAGCTGTCAGTTTCAGAGGAACAATGATAGTAAATGTTGAGCTTCACTGTGATTACTACCACAAAATCCAGGCCAATGACATTGAAACAGATTATACTGAATGGCTCATTGCAGGCTTTGACCACAATTTTACCAAAATTTCAGAATATATTTTACTGGAAAAAACCAACAAAATTACAGAGCATGTTTCATGATTTCTCTAAAGCCAACTTGGGATTGAACAAGTGATAGAAACAATTTCATCCTGCAACTCATAAGGTAATGGTCAGAGAAGCTAATAAAATGAAGTGACCCCAGAAATGATAAAGGAATGGCTTTCATCAACTCTGCTTGCATCACTTCAAATGTACCAGCCTTGTGAAGTGCTCCACCACATTAAAACAAGAATTTTCTGGAAGCTTTAGCCATTGGGGTTGGGGCGGTGGGGTGAGAGGGAGGGAGGGAAACTCATGCCTTTAGCCACTGTCTTTTTCGAAACACCTTGGCTGTTCAAAGAGGAACTTTCTCAGATCTGTTCATATTTGTGTCCAGAAGAAGTCACCTGCTCTTTGCTCCATTTTTCCCCAATGGACTTTCCTGGGAGCTGTGTCTATCTTTTCAATTGACATTCCTGAATGCTTTGCACATATATTAATTGTAAAAGTCAATCTCTGGACAGAAGGTTTTGAGCTCCTGCCCTGCACATCCTAAAATTTCTGGCCTAACAATTATGGAACTTGTCCATCTTTGAAGCAATATCATGTACAAGTTTCAGCTGAAGAACACTGAAGTTAACAAGCTTTTCAGGAATCACCACGTAAAGTTTCTTTCTAGAAAAAGATTAGCTGTTTACAAAGCCAAAATAATCTTCTATTAGTTTTCTGAATGCCATGAATTTCATTGCTGGAAGTTGGATCACATGACTCAGAAACACTGTCAACTGCTTTGGCCATATAATTCTGGTCAGTAAAGGAGAGAATATGGTGGATCTGGATGTTCTGAGATGGTTCTTCTATGTGGACTCTAGGGTTAGTAGGCAGACTGTAGACAATTGTTGTTAGGCAGATACCAGAGTGTGTCTATCAATGCTACCTCCAAACAGGTTGCAGAGTAGGCATGGTGCTCCAACCTATATCGAGAGAGAGTCTAACACATGACTGACTGATGTCAGTGGTACATCATCATCTACGTAATACATTAGCAGGTGCCATCTATTAACTCTTTATACTGTACTGGAAGAGATTGAAGCTGACACAGAATTACAGAACATTTGCAAGCAGCTTCAGCAAGCAGGACAGATTCCGTTACTGATGATCCTTTATCATCCAAACAGTCATCAAAGCCTTGAGCTAAGAAGTGTTGAAATTAAATAAATGAAATCATTAAGCATAGTGTGAATTGTAAAGATGATGATGTTGCTCCTGATCCGATCACAAGATGCTCTCTGACATCCAATATTACCTGCAATTCTCATATAGTGACTTGATTAACTAAAAAATGCAAAAGATGAAGCAGCAATTATTGTGGTTCAATTTCAAATTAAAATGGGCTCCACCTTTGTAGTATTGTCCACCCATGCCCCTACCTTAGCTCATCTGCTGCCAAAACTCTCATCCATGCTATGTTGTCATGTTTAAATTATCCAAAAATATTCTCCCAGTGTCATAACTCACACCAAATCCTATTCACCCATCATCCTTGTGCTTATTGACTTACACTGGCTCCTCAGTTTTAAATTTTTCAAATCCTTTTTATGTGCTCACCCCTCCCTATCTCTAATCTTCTCCAATCTCACAATGCATTCAGCTCCCAAGGCCTTATACTCTGGAATTCTTTCCTTAAACCTCTTCACCTCTCTATGTCATTTTTTTCCTTTAAAAGGTGCTCCTTATGTGGCTCGGTGGCATAAGCTGTTTCATAATGTCCCTGTGAAGTGTCTTAGGATGTTTTGTTACATTGAAGGTGCTATGTAAATACAAGTTGCTGTTGAAAAGAACTAATTTTATTTAAAAAATGCATTAGTGAAACAGAAGTAAAATGTTGATTTTTTGCAACTTTTTTTATCTTTGAAATTGTAAAAGCCTTCAGAACAGTCTGGAAATTGTTTTTAAGTGTTTATAAGGAAAGTTTTCCTATTACTATACTCTGCATCATGTGACAATTTTGCCCAATGTAACAGAATACAACATTTAGGCAGACTCAACTGTACTATGGAATTATTATACATGCCATTCGTACTAAGCCCTGTCACTATAATCAGTGTTTCTTTACTCTTTTGTTCGTCTAAAGCTGTAGTTCCTCTAATGCTACAGAATACAAAAAGTTCAATATTTTGCTTTAATAACATGTAATAACTACTTTTTAAAATCATTCTACACATACACCCACTTACCACCCTGCGTCCACACTGTCTTAAAATCAAGACTCAACAGACCCTCTCCCACACTGACTCATGCTTTTCCAAGGCCTCAAAACTATGAAACTCCCTACCTCCCTCAGTCTTTTCTTCTTCATTTAAACATTTAAAACCCAATTTAGTTATTGCTTCTCACTTTATCTTGCTTTCTTTCCTGCATTTTTCAAACTTGATGGTGTTCTATAAATGTGGGCCTTGGTCCCTTTCCTAAGTTTCTGGGTTAAATCAGATCGGATCTTAATAGTTGGCATTGGGGGAAAACAGTGAAATATTTAATTATGAGGAAAGTCGAATTATATAAAGTGCTGCCTGTGATTAAGTCAGCTCTTCCAGGATATGAAGCTTCATTCATCAAATATAACATTTTTAAAATAATTTAAACTGAAGGAACTAATATTGTGGTTGTACTATTGATATGCTTCCAATTAAAAATGTACAAATGTTCCAAAGTAAATAACCAAATTGGAATTGCACTGCTGTGTCCTTACCCCAGTCTTTTAGAATACTTATATCTTCCCACCTACCTACATTCTGAACATATGCCACCTCCATTCTCTTAGGTAGCCAGTGCCAGATACAGCAGGCCAGTCACTCCAGGTATCATTTGGGGACATGAGGGTACAATACACTTTCAAGTACACAGAAAATCTCCTACACTATCCCAATAATTTGCCTTAGCCCTGACCACCCCTTCCCTACATTTCCATTTTTCTTTCCATCCATTCTTCAGTGAACTTGCCAACTCAGCGCCAAATAATTCTATTTATGGGTCCATGCCTGCATGGCCTTGGAACTAAGTTCAAGTTGTTCCAAACTAATTTCATAAAGGACCATCACAGCCAATCAGGCTTATACTGAATTAAGCTTGATACATTTAGAGGTCCCAGAGATTAAAGGGAAGCGTTTGTATCCCATGGGTCCAAGAAGCCATCTATACAATCTGAAATAAATGACACAAGATCAGAGCTTTATACGTAACTCACTTACAGCTATCCTTGGCTTATATTAGCCGAATTGCAAGCATTCCCTGTAGAAATCCCACACAGTTTTTAAAAACATATATATTTGTCAAAACTGAACTCTCATACACCAACATGTTCAAGTCAATATAACACTGGTACTAGTGTATTACAAATGCAACATTTAACATGAACTCTGATATATGTTAACTTTTCTTAGCAATAGGATGCCTGTGTTTAGAAACTGCCCATTGTCTATCAATCCCAGTGTAAGTGTTTACAATAGCCTGTACCTCACACAACACAATGTATTTTTTTCTGTCACCTGGTTATTCTGTAACCAGAAGGATAAGGTTGCAAACTTTTGTAGCAGTTGTAATTACATTCACCAGGTGTAAATATTTAGCAATCAGAGAACCATTGCATGAAGTACAGTAAAACTGCTTCCATTGCAATGTGGATTCAAGAATGGAAATTTCACACACCCATTGTATATACTGACAATTTACTAAATACATTACAATAAAAAAAAATTTGGCACACTGATTGACGACAGCAATGAAATAAATGACCAGATAGTGATGTTGATCGAGGAATAAATACTAGCTAAAACAATGGGAGAAAGTCCATATGCTCTTTTTCAAAATAGCATCAAAAGTTCTTTTACGTCTACCTGTTTAACGTCACCTCCAAAATGCAACCCCTCCAACAGTAGAATACTGAAGAAGTGTCCTTCTGGACACTTTTGTGCTTAAGCCACTGGAAGTGGGACCTGAACCCACAACCTTCGGACTCAGAGGCAAAAGTGTTACCACTAAGGATGAGGATATGCCAAGCCATGAGGTTACAGATTGTAGTGGAATACAAGTCTGCTTCTGCTGATGGCCTACAGCTCCTTATAGATGCCCAGTTTTGAGCTGCTAGATCTGTTCTGAATTTATCCCATTTAGTACAATGGTGGTGCCACACAACCTGATGAAGGATGTCCTCAATATAAAGACGGGGTTTTGGCTCCACAAGTCTGTGTGGTGGTCACTTCTACCAATACTGTCTTGGGAAGATGCATCTGAAACAGGTGGATTGGTCAGAAGTGTCCCTCATATTGGTTCCCTCACTACCTGTTGCAGGCCCAGTCTGGTAGATACTGTGGTTACAAGAGCAGGTCAAAAGCTGGGAATTCTGCAGCGAGTAACTCATCTCCTGACTCCTCAAAGCCTGTCCAAGGCTCAAGCCAAAAGTGCGATAGAATACTCTCTACTTGTCAGCAACACTCAAGAAGCTTCACATCATCCAGGAGAAAGCAGCCCACTAGATCAGCCCCCTATCCATCATGTAAAAAACATTCACTCCCTCCACCACCAATGCACAGTGGCAGCAGTGTGTACCATCTACAAGATGCACTGCAGCAACTCACCAAGGTTACTTCAACAGCACTTCCCAAACCCGTGACCTCTATCACGTAGAAGGACAAGGGCAGCAGATACATGGAAACACCACTGCCTGCAAGTTTTCCTCCAAGCCATACACCATCCTGACCTGGAACTATATCGCCATTCCTTCACTGTTGCTGGGTCAAAATCCTGGAACTCCCTTCCTAACAGTACTGTGGGTGTACCACAACGGTTCACCACCACCTTCTCAAGGGCAATAAATGCTGGCTTAGCCAGTGACACTCACATCCTGTGAAAGAATAAATTTTAAAAACATGAAGAAGTACTGATCACCATTTGACAGAAGACAGTAGATGATAATCAGCAGGAGGTTTCCTTGCCCATGTTTGACTTGATGCCACAAGACTTCATGTGGTCCGGAGTCAATATTGACCACTCCCAGAGCCACTCCCTTCCAACTGTGTCACCACCTCTGGTCAGTCTGCCTGTCAGTGAGATAGTAATGGAGGAAAAAAAACAAAAAACTACTGCGGATGCTGGAAATCCAAAACAAAAACAGAATTACCTGGAAAAACTCAGCAGGTCTGGCAGCATCGGTGGAGAAGAAAAGAGTCGACGTTTCGAGTCCACATGACCCTTCAACAGAACTGAAGTATAGTTAGGAGAGGGGTGAAATATATTTCAGTTCTGTTGAAGGGTCATGTGGACTCGAAACGTCGACTCTTTTCTTCTCCACCGATGCTGCCAGACCTGCTGAGTTTTTCCAGGTAATTCTGTTTTTGTTATAGTAATGGAGGAGTCTGGGAGAATGGCTGGGTGGAACTGCTCTCTCAGTTTTGGCTTAAGTACCCAGATGTTAATGGGAAGTGCTTTGCAGGTTCAACTGGGCAGGGTGTGCCTCTGTCATATTCAATGCCTTAGTTCGATGGCATGTAGTTTGTCCTGTTTTATTCATATTTGACTTTTCGGTAGCAGTTTGATACAACTGTGTGACTTGCTGGGCCATTTCAGAAGGCAGTTAAAATTTAGCCACATTGCTGCGGGCTTGGAGTCACATGTAGGTTAGACCAGGTACAATGGCTGCTTTCCTCCCATTGGGACATTATTGAGCCAAATGGGTTTAAGCAATCTGGCGGTTTCATGGTCACTGTTACTGAGACTAGCTTTTTTTTTTAATTCCAGATTTCACTAATTAATTCAATTTAAATTCCCCCCCCCCCCCCCCCACCCCGCCTTGGTGGGATTTTAACTCAGGTCTGCAGGATCTTACTCCAATAATATCACCACTATGCTACCCCCAACAACTCTGCAGCCAGCCTCGGGTTGTTACAACAAAATAACGTTTTTGAAAAAATGTTTCCTTTAACCCAGGCAGTTTCTACAGTTTATGATAATAAAAATACCTGGAAAAACTCAGCAGGTCTGGCAGCATCTGCAGAAGAGTCATACGGACTCGAAGCGTTAACTGTGTTCCTCTCCGCAGATACTGCCAGACCTGCTGAGTTTTCCAGGTATTTTTGTTTTGGATTTCCAGCAACCGCAGTTTTTTTTGCTTTTATCTACAGTTTATGATGCCTGGCGTCAGTAGTTGCGAGAATCTTGTGAAACCCACATATGGCTAAAAATAAATAAATCGTTTCGCGGATCGTGAAAAGCAGAGGAGATTCCTATTGTACCAGATTTAATATTGTATCAGATTCATCGAATCAAAGTTTCATTAAAGGGTCCATCAGCATTTTCATAAATCCATCGTTGTTTTCCTCTCGCCTTTCCGGAATAAGGCACAACAGCAAAACCTGAATGTTACAACTGCGGGAGGTGGAAATGCATAAAATCATTTTTTCTTTCATTCAAAGCCCAGTGCAGATTTTTTTTTTAACCCTACGCCTGTTAAACAATGTTGCTAAACTGCAGACGATCCTTATTCCCCACATCCAACCTGCACTAAACACCTGTTCCGCACTACAAGGCTTCGAGGAAATAGCATTCAATATTTTTTCCACACATCCCCCCGGGCCCCCCAAAAAAAAACCTGCCAGAATGAAAATTACCTCAACTTAACCGATCGCACAACCTTGACTTTAATCTCAACGGCAACGGGAAGCTAAATGTTTACTCCAGCTTCCGAACAAACACAGGCGAAAGGAAGCGCGGTGAAGAAACCGATTCTTTTAAAAAAAATAAATCAGCCATTAAAAATGATAGGATTGTGATTATTTTATATATATATATATATTATTTGGACTCGGTGCTGCAGCGGGCTGTCGATTTTGACACAGGTTCGCAATGTGGTATCCAGGAGACAGATACATTTTAAAATGGTTACAATCTCTCGTACACACCTTGCTGTAAAGTTCCGAGGCTGACATTGTCGCTCTGCACTTTGTCCGACCTGCTGCTGAAGAAATGAAGGGGTCGATGTGGCCGCCGCCGACAGCCTCAATTGCAACCTAAAGTGGACATTGGCAGAGCGATGTCTCCCTGGTCGCCATTTTCACAAACCCGGCGCAATTCCCTTCCTCCAGCGACCTTTCACTCAGGTGTAAAGTTGGTGTCGAGATCTCCGCCCAGGTTTTAAGCCGCTCCCCGACCTGTTAATGGGATGGGTTTTTTTTTAAATATATATATATATATATATAAAATTGCGAAATGAAATCGTACAGAATGTACAAATGGTACAAAATAAGAATGATAAATTGCTCCCCAAACTTGATGAGGCAGGTTTGACAAGTAGGGGTGTGTGTGTGTGCGTCTGTTTGTGTAAAGCCTCGCAAGGTGCTCTGATCTCCGGGGTCACCTCACCCAGCCTTTTCCCCAATAGGCACTGGGAACTGATGGTGAGACATCTGCTGGTGACTTCCGCGTTTTGAGCGCCAGTGATTAATTCAGGACTGCGATAGTGTTCGCTGCCGATTCCACCTGTACTATCTGCTGGGACTTTCTCTGCCCGCGTCTCACCTTTGCCCATCCCGCAGCACCTGGGTGGGATGGGATTCTGCAGCTCCCCGCCCCTCTGTGTCAAGCCCAGTTCCGGCTGCCAACCCTCCAGGATTGTCCTCGAGTTTCCAGGAATTAAAGATTATTCTCCTGGGCACTGTTGTGACTAATTTTAGGAGAAAAATCACAGATTTTTTTTAAAAAAACGTTTTTTCCTTCCTCTGCTTTGCACACTTACATTTATTAGTTGTACAAATGTTAGAGATTGGGGGGGGGGAAAGTCTTTGACATTTGTCAAGAATCACCCAATTGTCTAATGGAGAGTCTGTTGGTCCACTAATTACAAGGGGGAAGGTACTGTACCACGAGGATAGATGTTCAGGTGACCAGCAGCCTGAGTGTGGGGATGGAGTGGATGGAGGCATGAGGCCATGTGATGTAACCTTCAGGAATACATCCAACCAGAGTTCGCAACCCTAGCATAATCATTCATGAGACTGATCAGTTCCCACAGGAACCTGTCACCCATATGGAACTTCAGACCCATTCGCACTCCTGCCTTTATCTGACATCTGCCATGCATCCTTCTTCAACAATTCTGACCAATCTTAGAGATCAGGAGCATTAGGACCACTTGTAATCCTTGGACTTTCCCAATCTTGTATCAGGTAATGTGATGCACTTACCCGCCAAGTCATTAGAAGCCACTCAGACCTGTGGGTCCAATTCTTTCAATATGGCAATATATAATCTTTACCCTCATAGAGTACAAATACACATCCAATACTTACTGTACGAGAAAGCGCACATCTGCCTACATAACCACTGAATGATTAGTGACAACATTGTTTTAAAAAACTTACGTTTTTATCATGCTTTTTGGCACCTCGAGTATTCGCAAATCACTCTATAGCCAACAAAGTACTTTTGAAGTGTAGTCACTGTTGTAATATAAGAGATGTGGTAGCAAGTACACAGCAAGCACCCACAAATGAAATCAATGATCAGATCATCTATTTTAGTGATGTTAGTCGAGGAATAAGTATTGGCAAGGACATGCTGTTTGTATAGTTGTTATGAAGATGTGTTATCTATAATATTACTCATAGAGTCATAGAGGTCCACAGTACAGAAAAAAGCTCTTCGGCCCATTGAGTCTGCACCGGTCAAACAAGTACCTAACTATTCTAATCCCATTTTCCAGCACTAGACCCATAGCTTTGTATGCCATCGCAAGTGCACATCCAAATACTTCTTCAATGTTATGAGGGTTTCTGCGTGAACCACCCTTTCAGGCAGTGAGTTCCAGATTCCCACCACCCTCTGGGTGAAAAAATTCTTCCTCACATCCCCTCTAAACCTCCTGCCCCTTACCTTAAATCTATGCCCCCTGGTTATTGATCCCTCCTCTAAGTGGGAATGTTCCTTTCTGTCTACCCTATCTATGCCCCTCATAATTTTATTAACCTCAATCATGTCCCCTCTCAAACTCTTCTGCTCCAGGGAAAATAACCCCAGTCTATCCAATCTCTCCTCATAACTAAATCTCTCCAGCCCAGGCAACATCCTGGTAAATCTCCTCTGCACTCTCTCTAGTGCAATCATATCCTTCTTATAATACAAGCTCCAGAACTGCACACCATACTCTAGCTGTGGCCTAACCAGCATTTTATACAGTTCCAGCATAACATCCCTGCTCTTATAGTCTATGCCTCGGCTAATAAATGCAAGTATCCCATATGCCTACTTAATCACCTTATCTACCTGTCCCGCCACCTTAATGGACCGGTGGACATGCACACCAAGGTCCCTCTGATCCTCGATACTTCCCAGGGTCCTACCATTCATCATGTATTCCCATGCCTTGTTTGTCCCACCCAAGTGCATCACCTCACACTTATCCAGATTAAATTCCATTTGCCACTGATCAGCCAATCTGACCAGCCCGTCTATATCCTCCTGTAATCTAAGGCTATCCTCCTCACTATTTACCACCCCACCAATTTTCATGTCATCCATGAATTTACTGATCAATCCTCCTACATTCAAGTCTAAATCGTTTATATTTACCACAAACAGCAAGGGACCCAACACTGATTCCTGTGGAACCCCATTGGACACAGGCATCCAGTCACAAAAACACCCCTCGAGCATCACCCTCTGCTTCCTGCCACTCAGCCAATTCTGGATCCAATTTGCCAAATTGCCTTGGATCCCATGGGCTTTTACTTCATTATCAGTCTCCCATGCAAAAAATTCAATCAAATTGGTGAGACATGAATTCCCCTTAACAAAACCATGTTGACTGTCCTTGATTAATCCCTGCCTTTCCAAGTGTAGATTAATTCTGTCCCTCAGAATTGCTTCCAATTGTTTCCCCACCACTGAGGTTAGACTGACTGGCCTGTAGTCCCCTGGTTTATCCCTTCCTCCCAGCAATGTGATTGCTCCTTTTTTGTTTTTAAGTTCTACCCATGTGGCTTCATTTGAGGAGCCTTCTAAGATGTCATCCCTCCTTACTGCTGTAATTGATTCCTTGATCAATATTGCGATACCCCCTCCTCATTTACCTCCTTCCCTGTCTCACCTGAAGACCCTATATCCTGGAATATTGAGCTGCCAATCCTGCCCCTCTCTCAACCGTGTTTCTGTGACAGCAATGACATATACTTTCATGTGTTAATTTGTGCCCTCAACTCATCTGCCTTATTCATCAGACTCCTTGCATTAAAATAAATACCATCCAACCTTGCCAAACTCCCTTGTGCCTTAACTGGCCCATGGTCCCATTCTGGTTCAGTGTAACCCATCTGCCTTGTACAGGTCCCACCGTCCCCAGAAATGGTCCCAATGTCCCAGAAATCTAAAGCCCTCCCTCCTGCACCATCTCTCCAGCCACACATTCATCTGGACTAACCTCCTATTTCTATACTCACAAGGGTGTGGCACCGGAAGTAATCCAGAGATTACGACCTTTGAGGTCGTGTTTTTAATCTGTGTCCTAGCTTCCTAAATTCTGCCTGCAGGACCTCATCCCTCTTTCTACCTATGTCGTTGGTAGCAATATGTACCACGATCTCTGTCTGTTTGCCCTCACCCTTTAGAAGGGGACCCTGTAAATCCTGTGGAATGCAGTCTCAGGAGAAAATATTGAACCATCGGAAGGTGAGCAGTGGTTGAGGCAAACCAAGTTGGAGTGGCTTTTGAGGGAATTCAGAAGCTAGATCTTCAAAAGTCAAGAGTTTCCTTGTGAGGGAGACAGAGTTTTAATGAGATATTGTGACTCACTGGTCCCTGACATCTAGGTGGGTTGCTAAGAAATCCATGGGATCTGCTTTGGTCGCATCTGCCATTTAACGTGTAGTGTGTTCGGCCATGGTTTGCCTGTTAATTCATATTTACCTCATGTTAATTCTGGATGTTAAAATATAAGATAGATATTGTAGATTGTTTTAATTTTCTGAGTTTGTATAATAAAGTTTATTTCGCTTATTTGAAACTGCGGAATCTGGTGGATTTATTCTCTTAGTGGGTAACTGGGATTTCAAACTTTATCTACTATAAACAAAATGTTACTGGTCCCTAACTGGATCGTAACAAACTTCTCTACTGATCAGACAAGCATGACAGTCACCAGGAGACAGCAGAGCTCTTCTCAAATATGAAAATCAGACTCCAATGGTGTTGTCAGGAATCGACAGTAATTTTAACTGCAGATCTGCATGTGGACGGTATCATAGCTTCCCTGCCAAAACAACCTGGAGCCAGAAGAGTTCTAGAAAAGCATGATAATTTGATTTTTTGGGGGCCAGGTGGAGGAGATATGTTCCTTCAGGCTCCACATAAACATTAGGCCTCCCCCTGCTCCAGGCATCCTTCTGGCTATGATACCCTCATAATTTCTACCATCAACACCCCCCCACCCACCCCTGTCCCACTCCGACTGCCAGGATCTATTCCTTTGCTTAAGTAAAAGCAAAATGCTGCAGATGCTAGAAATCGGAAATAAAAACAGCAAATGTTGGTAAAACTCAGCAGGACTTGAAACGTTAAAACCTGCTGAGTTTTACCAGCATTTTCTGTTTTTATTCCATTCCTTTGCTTCCCTGGTAGTGGCTGCCTGCCTCCCAAACTCTCATTCTTGCCCACTGGCCAGCTGGTGACTCCCATTATGCTCAGGTGAGAGACTGATAAGGCCAATGAAGGTAAGGCCCAGGAGTTAAAATCTCTTGGTTATCACTTTGTACAAGGTTGGGCAGTTTCCCATTTCCAATTAACCTCTGCCCACTCAGCTGTTGCTGAGGGTTAAAACGTTTGCTTCGGTGTGTAGCCTGCTCAAAAACAACACTGTCTGATTCAAAACCAGAGGGGTGTCTCATTTAGCCAGAAATTCATTTTAAAGCAACTAAAAGAGCAGGTTTTTCTGTTAAAAATTAAAACAATATTAGACCAACATTAATGTAGATCATGCACACTCATACTACACATATTGATATGCACACTTTTTGGTAACACCATCCCAAAAACCTTAGCATTGCATCAGTGCTGAGGATTCACTATGTTATAACCAGGTCAGCAGGGGTGAACTAACTCCTCACTTTGTCCTACTCCTGAGTTGGTTATAACAGAATCTGAATTTACAAGGGACGTCATATTGCCAATTTAATATATATTTAACTGTTCCTAGCTCGGTGTAAGAAATAAGCCAGCCAAACTCCTTAAGTTAACAAGTAAAGAGTTAGTTTTAATGCTAAAACTTAGGTAAAGATGCAGAAATTATTACAAAAGGTCTAAAATGTACAAATATGTCCAACCACCTACAATTGCAAAAATAACACATGCACAATCCCCCCAACCATGCAAAAAAGAAGTAAAGCCCTGCAGAACATCAGATATTAAAAACTTGGCCAAGTAACAAGTAAAGTCAGGAAAAAAATACTCATGGATCGTTCAAATGCTTGATTACAGCTGAAGTGTCCCAGTCCACAGTAGCTGCTGGTTCTTGGGGTTTCTCCCTTGAGAGAGTGGTGTTGGTTCAGAATTTAAGAACTCCTAGCTTGCAGCAATGAGGTCTTCTGTTAGATTTTCAAATCAC
The DNA here is from genome assembly GCF_964194155.1 of Cetorhinus maximus. Classification (NCBI taxonomy): domain Eukaryota; kingdom Metazoa; phylum Chordata; class Chondrichthyes; order Lamniformes; family Cetorhinidae; genus Cetorhinus; species Cetorhinus maximus. Next base: position 210,840,248 of record NC_135879.1, on the reverse strand, counting down.
AAACAACTCAGCTTTGATGAGGGGTTTCAGAAAAAAGAGAGGTGGGAGAAGCTGGTGCTCCTAGGCAGTCTCCACCTATTTTAATTCCAATATCTTTTATATACCCTACAGCTGGATCATACAACCTCTTTCTGGGAGCTCTGTGTCTCCACAAAAGCTGGTTGTGTCCTTTGCAAATGCAACAGAAGTGTCAGTGGGGGAGCATTTCGGGGATAGTGACCATAACTCTGTAAGATTTAAGGTAGTTATGGAAAAGGATAAAGATGGATCAGAAATAAAGGTCCTGAATTGGGGGAAGGCTGATTTCAATATTATAAGACAGGATCTGGCCAAAGTGCACTGGGAGCAGCTACTTGTAGGAAAGTTCACATCAGACCAGTGGGAGTCATTCAAAAAAGAAGTAGTGAGAGTTCAGGGCCAACATGTTTCCATAAAGGTGAAGGGTAGGATCAACAAGCCCAGGGAACCCTGGATGTCAAGGGATATAGAGGATTGGATAAGCGAAAAAAAGGAAGCTAATGGCAGATACAGAGGGCTGAAAACAGCGCAAGCCCTAGAGGAATATAGAAAGTCTAGGGGGGTAGTGAAAAAAGTAAATAGGAAAGCAAAGAGCAAGATAAAACACTGGGGGCAAGATAAAGAAAAATCCCAAGGCATTTTATAAATATATTAAGGGCACAAGGATAACCAGGGCAAGGTTAGTGCCCATTAGGGACCAAAGTGGCAATCTGTGCGTGGAGCCAGATGACGTAGGTGAGGTTTTGAATGATTCTTTCCAACTGTGTTCACTATGGAGAAGGACAACGTAGGTGTAGAAATCAGGGAGAGGGACTGTGAAATACTTGAACAAATTAGCATTGAAAGGGAGCAGATATTAATGGTTTTAGTGTGCTTAAAAGTGGATAAATCCCCAAGCCCAGATGAGACATATCCCAGGCTGCTATGTGAGGAAAGGGAGGAGATTGCAGGGCCTCTGACACTAATTTTCAAATCCTCTCTGGCCACAGGAGAGGTGCCAGAGGACTGGAGGACAGTGTATGTGGTACCATTATTCAAAAAGTGTAGTAGGGATAAAGCAGGTAATTACAGGCCAGTGAGTCTAACATCAGTGATAGGGAAACTATTGGAAAAAATTCTGAGGCACATGATTAATCTCCACTTGGAGAGGCAGGGATTAATCAGGTATAGTCAGCATGGCTTTGTCAGGGGGATATCATGTCTAACAAATTTGATTAAATTTTTCGAGGAGGTGACTAGTTGTGTAGATGAGGGTAGTGCAGTTGATGTAGTCTACATGGATTTCAGTAAGGCTTTTGACAAGGTCCCGCATGGAAGAACGGTCATGAAGGTAAGAGCCCATGGAATCCAAGGCAATTTGGCAAATTGGATTCAAAATTGGCTTAGTGGCAGGAGGCAGAGGGTGATGGTTGAAGGTTGTTTTTGGGATTGGAAGCCTGTGGCGAGTGGTGTACTGCAGGGATTGGTGCTGGGACCCTTGCTGTTTGTATAGGAGGTATGATCAGTAAGTTCAAAGATGACATGAAAATTGGTGGTGTCGTAAATAATGAGGAGGAAAGTCTTAGATTACAGGACAATAAAATGGGCTGGGAAGATGGGCAGAGCAGTGGCAAATAGAATTTAATCCTGAGAAGTGTGAGGTGATGCATTTTGGGAGGACTAACATGGCAAGGGAGTGACTAACATGGCAATGAATGGTAGGACCCTAGGAAGCACAGAAGATCAGAGGGACCTTGGTGTACATGTCTATAGATCCTTGAAGGCAGCAGCACAGGTAGATAAGGTGGTTAAGAAGGCACATGGGATACTTGCCTTTATTAGCCGAGGCATAGAATATAAGAGCATAGAGGTTAGTTGGAGCTGTTTAAAATGCTAGTTAGGCCACAGCTGGAGTACGGTGTGCAGTTCTGGTTGCCACACTATTGGAAGGGTGTGATTGCACTGGAGAGGGTCCAGAGGAGATTCACAAGGATGTTGCCGGGGCTGGAGCATTTCAGCTATGAAGAGAGACTGGATATGCTTCCCAGAAACATGATAGGGTCCCCCTTGTCCTCACTTATCACCCCACCAGCCTCCGTATTCAAAGGATCATCCTCCGCCATTTCCGCCAACTCCAGCATGATGCCACCACCAAACACATCTTCCCTTCACCCCCCCTGACGGCATTCCATAGGGATCGTTCCCTCCGGGACACCCTGGTCCACTCCTCCATCACCCCCTACTCCTCAACCCCCACCTATGGCACCTCCCCATGCCCACGCAGAAGATGCAACACCTGCCCCTTCACTTCCTCTCTCCTCACCGTCCAAGGGCCCAAACACTCCTTTCAAGTGAAGCAGCATTTGACTTGCATTTCCCCTAACTTAGTCTACTGTATTCGTTGCTCCCAATGCGGTCTCCTCTACATTGGAGAGACCAAACACAAACTGGGCGACCGTTTTGCGGAACACCTGCGGTCTGTCCGCAAGAAAGACCCAAACCTCCCTGTCGCTTGCCATTTTAACACTCCACCCTGTTCTCTTGCCAACATGTCTGTCCTTGGCTTGCTGCGTTGTTCCAGTGAAGCCCAGCGCAAACTGGAGGAACAGCACCTCATCTTCCGACTAGGCACTTTACAGCCCTCCGGGCTGAATATTGAATTCAACAACTTTAGATCTTAAACTCTCCCTCCCCCCATCCCCACCCCGTTTCTTTCCCCCCCCCGCTTTTTTTTCAATAATTTATATAGATTCTTCTTTCCCCACCTATTTCCATTATTTTTAAATCTAAAACTAAAACCTTTAGTCTTTCCACCCCACCCCCACTAGAGCTGTATTTTGAATATCCTGTCTTCCATTCTTAATTAGCACTTTTCTCAGACAAATACCACCACCTTCAACACCTCTTTGACCCTTTTGTCTGTGACATCTTTTGATTATCTGCTCATCTCCACAATCACCACACCACACACTCAATGTGTCTCTTCCCACCCCCCCACCCACCACCCCCCCCCCCCCCCCACCCCCCACCCCCCACCCACCTTAAACCAGTTTATATTTCTCCCTTCTTCTAACTATGCTCCAGTTCTGCCGAAGGGCCATGAAGGCTCGAAACGTTAACTGATTTCTTCTCCGCCGATGCTGCCAGACCTGCTGAGTTTTTCCAGGTAATTCTGTTTTTGTTTTGGATATGCTTGGGTTGTTTTCCTTAGAGCAGAGAAGGTTGAGGGGGAGCCTGATAGAGGTATACAAAATTATGAGGGGCATAGATAGAGTAGAGAGGAAGCAACTTTTCTGCTTAGCGGAGGTTTCAATAACCAGGGGGCATAGATTTAAGGAATGGGGCAGGAGGTTTACAGGGGATTTGAAGAAAGGTTCATCACCCAGAGGGTGGTTGGAATCTGGAACACATTGCCTGAGGGGGGTGGGTGGGGCAGGAACCCTCACAACATTTAAGAAGTATTTAGATGAGCACTTGAAAGGTCATAGCATACAGGGCTATGGGCCAAGTGCTGGAAAATGGGATTAGAATAGATAGGTGCTTGATGGTCAACACAGACCATGATGGGCCGAAGGGCCTGTGTCTGTGCTATATGATTCTATGTCTCTATAACACAGTAGCTGCTGAAAGCCAGTGTACTTTGCTTAGGAAAAGTGTTCTTTTCAAAAAAGTTCAATACATATGTATGTTCAGCCAATGACATTATACAATGCAGGAAGAGTGTCCTGCAGTCAGTTCTCAGTAAAAATAACAAGAGTGACATCACAAGACAGCGCGAGAGAGCGGCGGAGAGACCAGAACCAGCACGAGTGCGGGGAAGCTTCAAAAAGTGACATCAGCACAAAGGTGAGAGTTGATTGGTGAGTGGTGGGTAAGTGTTTTTCTCCAATTTTTTCTCCAGTTTTTCTCCAGTTTAAAATAGATTAAACTAAGGAAAGGTAAGTGTTCTAGTTTTTATTTAAATTACATAAATAATTTAACTTCTTTTACTATATGTAACTTAAAGTAAAGGTGTTTTTTTCAACGAGAGGCATGGCAGGCCAGCTCAGTCCCCATGTTATGTACCGCCTGCAACATGTGGGAAGTCCTAGATGCTCCTTGCGCTCTGACCGACCACGTATGTGGGAAGTGCCACCAGCTGCAGCTACTTGAGCTCCGAGTTTATTATGTAATTTAACCCTGAAAAGTGTGAGGTGATACACTTTGGAAGGAGTAATTTGACAAGGAAGTTTTCAATGAAAGGCGTGACACTAGGAAGTCCTGAGGAACAAAGGGACCTTGGCGTGTGTGTCCATAGATCTCTGAAGGCAGAGGGGCATGTTAGTGGGGTGGTGAAAAGGCATATGGGACACTTGCCTTTTTCAATCGAGGCATAGATTACAAAAGTAGGGAGGTCATGCTGGAGTTGTATAGAACCTTGGCGAGGCCACAGCTGGAGTACTGTTTGAAGTTCTGGTCGCCACACTATAGAAAGGATGTGATTGCACTGGAGGGGGTGCAGAGGAGAGTCACCAGGATGTTGCCTGGGATGAAACTTTTAAGTTATGAAGAGAGGTTGGATAGACTTGGGTTGTTTTCATTGGAGCAGAGAAGACTGAGGGGTGACCTGATCGAGGTGTACAAGATTATGAGGGGCATGGACAGGGTGGATAGGGAGCAGCTGTTCCCCTTAGTTGAAGGGTCAGTCACAAGGGACATAAGTTCAAGGTGAGGGGCAGGAGGTTTAGGGGGGATGTGAGGAAAAACTTTTTTACCAAAAGGGTGGTGACAATCCGGTATGCGATGGTGGAGGCAGGTTGCCTCACATCCTTTAAATAGTACCTGGATGAGCACTTGGCATGTCATAACATTCAAGACTATGGGCCAAGTGCTGGTAAACGGGATTAGGTAGGTCAGATGTTTCTCATGTGTCGGTGCAGACTCGATGGGCCGAAGGGCCTCTTCTGCACTGTGTGATTCTGTGATTGTTGTGATTCAGTGAGGTGCATCCCAAGAGGCTGAGAGTTTTGTGGATAGCACGTTTTTAGACCTGGTCACCCGACAGCTTACGGATGTGCAGACAGAGAGGGAATGGGTGACCATCAGTCAGAAGAAAGGTGTCAGGAAATCCCCAGGGTACATCTCGCTCGAGAACCATTTTTCTGTGTTGGAAAACGGTGAGAGTGCTGGTTCCTCTGGGGAGTGCAGCCACGCTCATGGCACTATGAGTGGCTCAGCTGCACAGGGTGGGAGGAAAAAAAGGGGAAGAGCAATAGTGGTAGGAGGCTCAATAGTAAGGGGAACAGACAGGCGTTTGTGTGGCGGTAGACGTAACTCCAGGATGGTATGTTGCTTCCCTGGTGCCAGGGTCAAGGATGTCACTGAATGGCTGCAGGGCATTCTAAAGGGGGAGGGCAAGCAGGCAGAGATCGTGGTACATATTGGTACTAACGACATAGGTAGAAAGAGGGATGAGGCCCTGCAAGCAAAATTTAGGGAGCTAGGAAGCAAATTGAAAAACAAGACCTCAAAGGTAGTGATCTCTGGGTTACTTCTGGTGCCACGCTACTGAGTATAGAAATAGGAGGTTAGTCCAGATGAATGTGTGGCTGGAGAGATGGTGCAGGAGGGAGGGCTTTAGATTTCTGGGACATTGGGACCATTCCTGGGGGCGGTGGGACCTGTACAAGGTGGACGGGTTGCACCTGAACCGGAATGGGACCAACATCCTTGCAGGGAGGTTTGCTAGTGCTGATGGGGAGGGTTTAAACTGACTTGGCAGGGGGAAGGGATCCTGAGAGGAGGTTCAGCAGGGGGAGATGCACAGCCAAAATTAGAAGAGAGAGCAAGTGATTCTGGAAGGCATATAAGTTATAGGCCAGTTAAAGCACAAGGGAGTTTGGCAAGGTTGGATGGTATTTATTTTAATGCAAGGAGTCTGACGAATAAGGCAGATGAGTTGAGGGCACAAATTAACACATGGAAGTATGATGTCATTGCAGTCACAGAGATATAGTTGAGAGAGGGGCAGGATTGGCAATATTCCAGGATATAGGGTCTTCAGGTGAGACCGGGAAGAGGGTAAAAGAGGAGGGGGTATCGCAATATTGATCAAGGAATCAATTACAGCAGTAAGGAGGGATGACATCTTAGAAGACTCCTCAAATGAAGCCACATGGGTAAAACTTAAAAACAAAAAAGGAGCAATCACATTGCTGGGAGTGTACTATAGGCCCTCAAACAGTCAGAGAGAAATAGAAGAGCAGATATGTAGGCAAATTTCAGAGAAGTGTAAAAATAATAGGGTAGTAATAGTAGGGGATTTCAACTTCCCCAACATTAACTGGGTTAGTCATAGTGTGATAGGTTTAGAGGGAACGGAATTCTTAAAATGCATCCAGGAGAGCTTTTTAAGGCAGTACGTAAAAGGTCCTACAAGATTGGGGGCAGTCCTGGACTTAATTTTAGGGAATGAAGCTGGGCAAGTGGTAGGGGTAAGAGTGGGGGAGCATTTTCCAGACAGTGATCATAACTCCGTTAGATTCAAGGTTGTTATGGAAAAGGACAAGGATGGGCCAGAAATCAGAGTTCTAAATTGGGGGAAGGCCGATTTTAATAAGATCAGATATGATTTGGCCAGAGTGGATTGGGAGCAGCTACTTTTAGGTAAATCTGCATCATAGCAGTGGGACTCATTCAAGAAAGAAATAGGGAGAATACAGGGCCAACATATTCCAGTAAAGATAAAGGGTGGGACCAACAAATCCAGGGAACCCTGGATGTTGAGGGATATACAGGATTGGATAAAGAGAAAAAGGGAGGCCTATGGCAGATACCGAGGGCAGCAGAAGCCTTAGAGGAATATAGAACGTGTAGGGGGAAACTTAAAAAGGAAATTAGGAGAGCAAAAAGGGGGCATGAAAAAAACATTGGCAGGTAAAATAAAGGAAAATCCAAAGTTATTTTACAAGTACGTTAAGAGTAAGAGGATAACTAGGGAAAGAATAGGGCCCATGAAGGACCATAGTGGTAATTTGTGCGTGGAGCCCGAAGACGTAGGTAGGGTTCTAAATGAATACTTTGTGTCGGTGTTCACAAGTGAGAGGGACACGTGGATATGGACATCAGGCAGAAGGACTGTGATATAATTAAATAAATTAGCATAGAAAGGGAGGAGGTTCTAAGTGGTCTGGCAGGCTTAAAAGTAGATAAATCTCTAGGCCCGGGTGAAATGTATCCCAGGCTGTTGAGTGAGGCAAGGGAGGAGATAGCAGGGGCACTGGCAATAATTTTCAATATCTCTCTGGCCACAGGAGAGGTGCCAGAGGACTGGAGGACAGCCAATGTGGTACCGTTATTCAAGAAGGGAGGAAGGGATAAACCAGGGAACTACAGGCCAGTCAGTCTAACGTGAGTGGCGGGGAAACTATTGAAAGCAATTCTGAGGGAGAGAATTAATCTGCACTTGGAGAGGAAGGGATTAATCAAGGACAGTCAGCATGGTTTTGTTAAGGGGAGATCATGTCTGACCAAGTTGATTGAATTTTTCGAAGAGGTGACCAGGTGTGTAGATGAGGGCAATGCATTTGACGTAGTCCACTTGGACTTCATCAAGGCTTTTAATAAGGTCCCACATGGGAGACTGATATTGAAGGTAAAAGCCCATGGGATCCAAGGCAATTTGGCAAATTGAATCCAGAATTGGCTGAGTGGCAGGAAGCAGAGGGTGACGGTCGAGGGGTGTTTTTGTGACTGGATGCCTGTGTCCAGGGGGGTTCCACAGGAATCAGTGTTGGGTCCCTTGCTGTTTGTGGTATATATAAACGATTTAGACTTGAATGTAGGAGGGTTGATCAGTAAGTTCACGGATAACATGAAAATTGGTGGGGTGGTAAATAGTGAGGAGGATCGCCTTAGATTACAGGAGGATATAGACGGGCTGGTCAGATTGGCTGATCAGTGGCAAATGGAATTTAATCCAGGTAAGTATGAGGTGATGCACTTGGGCAGGACAAACAAGGCACGGGAATACGATGAATGGTAGGACCCTGGGAAGTACCGAGGATCAGATGGAATTTGGTGTGCATGTCCACCAGTCCCTTAAGGTGGTAGGGCAGGTAGATAAGGTGGTTAGGAAGGCATATGGGATATTTGCCTTTATTAGCCAAGGCATAGCATATAAGAGCAGGGAGGTTATGCTGGAACTGTATAAAGCGCTGGTTAGGCCACAGCTAGAGTATTGTGTGCAGTTCCGGAATCGCATTATAGGAAGGATATGATTGCACTAGAGAGAGTGCAGAGGAGATTTACCAGGATGTTGCCTGGACTGGAGAGTTTTTGTTATGAGGAGAGATTGGATAGACTGGGGTTATTTTCCCTGGAGCAGAGGAGATTGAGGGGGGGCTGTGATTGAGGTTAATAAAATTATGTGGGGCATAGATAGGGCAGACAGGAAGGAACTTTTCCCCTTGGTGGAGGGATCAATAACCAGGGGGCATAGATTTAAGGTAAGGTGTAGGCGGTTTACAGGAGATGTGAGAAAGAATTTTTTCACCCAGAGGATGGTGGGAATCTGGAACTCACTGCCTGAAAGGGTGGTAGAGGCAGAAACCCTCATAACATTTAAGAAGTGTTTGGATGTGCATTTGTGATGCCATGGCATACAAGGCTATGGGCCTAGTGCTGGAAAATGGGATTAGAATAGTTCGGTACTTGTTTGACCGGCACAGACTCGATGGGCCGAAGGGCCTTTTTCTGTGCTGTAGACCTCTATGACTCTATGAGTCTAATAACATTCCCGCCTCTAATTACTGGCACATTTCAAGGTCCTTCACAGACCTCTAACTTCACTAAGCTGGCACTGCCCCTTGGTTTCTCCAAACTGCAGTCTCCCAGATACACCAAGCTCTAAATGGCTCGCAAGGCCTCTCTGAGCCCTAACCGCCTCCAACATGGAACCAGTGACCTTCCACCACCTTCTCAGCTTCCCAGACTTTCTCTGAGCCTGAACTGCTTGGGACCTGCTAACAGCTCCTAGGGCCTCTCTGTGAGCTGCGAACCACACGAGATCGAAACTGCAACCAACCCCTTCTCCCAGCAAACACACAGAAAAATTGAAACCAGAGAACCTGCTTAAGCTCCACCCATCTCCATGACAACATAGCCTTTCAAGATTCACTGGATGCTTTAAAAATAATTTAACTCTAACTCTCAAAACAAAACATCTCTCTGGACTGCACTTCTAAGTGGCAGAAGGTGTAGGGGGGACATGAGGAAGAACTTTTTTACGCGGAGGGTAGTGGGTGTCTGGAATTCGCTGCCCAAGTTGGTGGTAGAGGCAGAAACTTTAAACTCTTTTAAAAAGTACCTGAATTTGCACCTAAAGTGCTGTGAGGTGCAGGGCTATGGGCCAAGTGCAGGAAGGTGTGATTAGAAAGGGCACCTGGGTGTCCTCGGGCTGACATGGACAAGATGAGCCGAATGGCCTTCTTCTGTGCTGTAACTTTTCTATGGTTTCTATGGTTTCTTTGCAAGCCTTGTAGACATCAGGTCTCCAGCTAAGCAAGCCCACCTGCTGTTTTAGGATCTTTTCTTTCTAGCTGTTAATCCCTTAACTCAACATGTCCCCAACCTTTTAACTATAATAGACTTCAAGCTGCTTTAGTTGCATTTACCCCATTTTCTACAGTTAAACTTTAACCTTCCCAGAACTAAAAATTACCTTTAAACTATTAACCATGAGCCATGATCTAGTTAAAAGTTACAAGCTGTGGGGTGGCAGCAGGATCAGAGGGGTAAGTCATTGTAGTCATTTTAACTCCTTGCTTGCCCAGTCTGCCAGATGGACAGGGTTAAAATCAGCCTGCAAAGATCTGATTTATAAACTAAATGTATTTTAGCACTTGTTTGTCTCGCTATGCGGGTGAATTAAAATGATTAATTTTATAAATTACAGCTACATCAGTTATATAAATAGTTTGAAATTAATTTTCATCTTAAGCAAACCTAAACCTCAATTCAATCTTACCCACATTTTCCTGATTTCTTTTCTCCTGCCTATTTAGACAAGGACTTGGCAAAAGCAACCATAAGCTGCCTTTCAATTTTAATCAATCAAAAATAGCTGATCATCCATCTGACTGACTGACTGCACTCTAAGGCCAATGAATAGCATTGTGTTTCTTTTAATGTCATTACGATAATATTCTTGGGCTCGTTGTGCTTCCACAGAATATTTACATTCTGCTGAGGTAAGGAAAACATTAACTTTATTGGAACACACCTTACTGTGAGCGATATCTGTGATGATCCAGTTAGGGACCAGTAACTTTTGTTTAAAGTAGACAAAGTTTGAAATCCCAGGAATTTATTGAGAGAAAGCCACAAGATGCCACGGTTTCAAAACAAATAAACTTTCCTACACAAAGTCAGAAAAGTAAAACAATTTAAAATATCTATCTTATACTCTACGGCCTGAATCTTCTGTTCTGAGGTTGGGCGCGCGACCGACCCAAACACATGTAAAATTACGCGAAATGATGTCGGGCATGCAAACCAACGCCATTGCGCACCCGTGCAATATTGAGGTCGGAAGACACGTGCGGCAGTTGGAGCAGCGCCCGCCAACAATTAAAGGGCCAATTAAGGTCATTAAAAAGCCCATTGACCACACTTGTACGTTGTCCGTGCAATTTTTAGCTCATCATGAGGGCAAAACGGTGGGCGGAATTCACGTTTTAATCATTTCCTCATCCACAGACGGGATAAAAGGCCCCCAGAGCAGCAGCACTTTCTCTGTCACTGCCAGTCCGTTGCTGTGTGAGTACAGAGTTGTCCCAGCATTTCTTGGCATCTTGTTTGCCAAGCCTGCTTTTCAGCATCTCAGGTCCTCATCTTCCCTGGAAGGTTCTCCTGAGTATTGCAGCCCAGTGCTCCTTCATTTTCACGGCACTGCTCCTCTGCATCCCACCTAATGGGGATAGTGTAATTCTGCCAGTGGAACCTCCTCTGAAGAGGAAGAGAGGGGGACAAGGGAGAGTTGAGCAAGGGCAGCGTCTCAGGGACAGACCTTTAAGAGGAGAGACACGGACTCAGTTGGTGTAGGGCCAACAGAGAGGCCAAGGCAGGAGGTCATGCTGAAGACCCCACTATCCAGCAGCTAGAGTGTCCAGGCAGCATTCCAACAACCTCCAGATGTCTGAGGTCCAGTGCCGCAGGAGGCTCTGCCTCTCCAGGGACACAGTGACAGCAATATGTCACATGATAGGCCCGGAAATCGCCTCCAACTTCATGGATGGACACCTCATGCCAGTGGCTTTGAAGGTCACAGTGGCCCTTAACTTCTTTGCTTCCGGTTCTTTTTAGGGCTCAGTGGGGGATCTGTGCGGCGTTTCTCAATCAGTTGCGTCAAGCTAGTGACTGATGCTATCTTTAGACAAGCCCACATGTTCATCCACTTCCGGACAGACAAGGCAAGCCAGGCGAAGAGAACACAAGGCTTCGCTGCGATGACTGGGTTCCCCCGTGTCCAGGGTGTAATAGATGCACTCAGGTGGCCATCAAGGTGTCAGCAGGTGAGCCGGGAGCTTTCGTCAACAGAAAGAGGTTCCACTCAGTGAAGGTTCAGATCATCTGTGACCACAGGACACAGATTATCCAAGTTTGTGCCCATTACCCTGGGAGCTCACATGATGCTTACGTCTTGTTACAGGTACCAAAGCTGTTCGTGGCTCCTGCATGAGTGGGTGGATGGCTCCTGGGTGACAAGGGCTATCCCTTGAAGAGGTGGCTAATGACCACCTCTAAAGCGCATGGGATTGGGGGTAGTGTATTGAGATGGATAGAAAACTAGCTGGCAGACAGGAAACAAAGAGTAGGAATAAACGGGTCTTTTTCCAAATGGCAGGCAGTGACTAGTGGGGTACCGCAGGCATCGATGCTGGGACCCCAGTTATTCACAATATATATTAATGATTTAGATAAGGGAATTAAATGTAATATCTCCAAATTTTCAGATGACACAAAGCTCGGTGGGAGGGTGAGCTGTGAGGAGGATGCAGAGATGCTTCAGTGTGATTTGGACAAGCTGAGTGAGTGGGCAAATGCATGGCAGATGCAGTATAATGTGGATAAATGTGAGGTTATCCATTTTGGTAGCAAAAACAGGAAGGCAGATTATTATCTGAATGGCTATAAATTGAGAGAGGGGAATGTGCAACGAGACCTGGGTGTCCTTGTGCACCAGTCGCTGAAGGTAAGCATGCAGGTGCAGCAGGTGGTAAAGAAGGTAAATGTAATGTTGGCCTTCATAGCCAGAAGATTCGAGTACAGGAACAAGGATATCTTGCTGCAATTGTACAGGGCCTTGGTGAGACCACACCTGGAATATTGTGTGCAGTTTTGGTCTCCTTATCTGAGGAAGGATGGACTTGCTATAGAGGGAATGCAGCAAAGATTTACCTGAATGATTCCTGGGATGGCGGGACTGACATATGAGGAGAGATTGAGTCGGTTAGGATTATATTCGCTGGAGTTCAGAAGAATGAGGGGGGATCTCATGGAAACCTATAAAATTATAACAGGACTAGACAGGGTGGATGCAGGAAGAATGTTCCCGATGGTGGGGGTGTCCAGAACCAGGGATCACAGTCTGAGGATATGGGGTAGACCATTTAGGACTGAGATGAGGAGAAATTTCTTCACCCAGAGAGTGGTGAGCCTGTGGAATTTGTTACCACAGAAAGTAGTCGAGACCAAAACATTGTATGTTTTCAAGAAGGAGTTAGATATAGCTCTTGGGGCGAAAGGGATCAAAGGGTATGGGGAGAAAGCAGGAGCAGGCTATTGAGTTGGATGATCAGCCATGATCATAATGAATGGCGGAGCAGGCTCGAAGGGCCGAATGGCCTATTCCTGCTCCTAGTTTCTATGTTTCTATGACCCCACTTGGTCACCCAAGAGCTGAGGCTGAGGAGAGATACAACAGGAGTCAGGCCTCCACAAGGGCGGTGGCAGAGAGGACCATCGGGCTTCAGATGCCTGGACTGACCAGGGGGAGCATTGCAGTATCCTCCAGAGGGTCTCTCCCTCATAGTCATCACATGCTGCGCCCTGCACAACCTGGCTCTGTCAAGGGGGGACCCACTGGAGGCTGAGGGAAGGGAGGCAGCTCCACAGGCCACGGAGGATGACTCAAGTGATGGCTCAGAGGAAGAGCCTAGGGAGGCGTAGGGTGAGCACCTCGATGCAGAGGACAGGAACCTTCATGGAGGCAGAGACACCAGGGATGCTTTGATGCAGCAAACCTTCTGCTCGGCATCCAAGGCCTCGATGCCTCGTCAATCCAATGGCGCTGTCTCCTTTGCTAACACTCAATAAAAGAGAACCCAACACATTACGCCAGCACCACACAATGCCATACTTTTATAAGCCTGTGCTGCATCTGGCACCTATTCATACCATTCAACCAACTCAGCCCATTTAAGTTACATAAATGTTTATGTTACTTCACATGAGTAAAGAACAAGCAAGGTGTCCATCCCTAACACCAGCTTCAAAATAATTAACACAAATAATGTCACCTGTGACACACCCCTGTTGTGCTCAAGGTGCGTTCAATTTATGTCTGCGGGTGATACGTCTTGGTGTCCCCTCCTCGCTGACAGTGGTGTTGGAGGCAGCCTGCTCAACTGCTGTCCTGGTGGCCCTGATGACCTTGGCGGTCCTCTGGCTGCCGGAGCCTGAGCAGGCTCCGCCTGGAAGGTTGTGTCCAGCCCCATGGCTGGGCACTCCTCAGTCATCACGGCATCATCTGGCACAGGAGCGGAGGAGCAGGTGGCCTTGTCCAGAGCGCCCTGAGAGAAGCCCACAGAGATAACAGGCAGCTCATCTGCCAATGTGAGGTGCGTTTACACATCCCTGTTCACCATTGATTTCGGGGTCCCAGCAGAGAGACTTGGTGCCTCATCCATCTCTCACACTGGCAGTGACCTCCTGAGGTTATTGCCTGTGTGAGGGCTTGCAGATCCGAGTGCATCCCCAGGAACCCCTGAGTCTGCTCCTGAAGCTGCCTCTCCATGAGGGTCGCCACTCTCTCCATGGGGGAGGCAGGGATAACGCAGAACTCATGCTCTGCATGGACTCCTCCACGACGGAGACCATGGCACGCAGACCCTCATGGATCTCCACCAGTTCTTCCCGCGCATCGCATTGGACATCCAGCTCTGCCGCCTGATGAACGACTCCAGGGACTCATCATCTGCTTCGGACGCAGCATGGCCCTGGTCTCCAGCTGTGCTCCCACTGTCAGCTCCCTGGGACCTCTTTGCCTCTGCCAGTTCTTCAAGCGAGTGTGATGTGCCCTTACCTCTGTGCATTACCCGCTGAGTCGAATAACTAATGCCCACTGATGTGTGAATATCTGCGCTGATGCCTGGTTCAGAGAGACGGTGTGACGCTGGTGCAGGTGTGTTGTCTTCCTCAGAGCTCAATGGGGATCGTCAGGGTCGCTGGTGGCTCCTGTGGATGGAGGATCAGAAGGAAGAAGGCAAACGATCAGTAGATTCAATCATCATAGTCATTATGCATGCTGGGCGGGCCGAGGAGATAGTGGGGACCTGCTGCATGGTGCCATCTGCATTGGAGCTTCAATGGGGTCTCTGGCTATGACAATTCAGTTTCTGATGAGAGGAGCCCATTATTTTTCCAGTACCCACCACACACACATTTGTCACCTGCACTCTTACCTTCATCCGAGACCCCCACCTCACCACGACTGGAGGAGCGAGCTGGCCGGTGACATCCCAGCTCCAGCGCATCATTCTCTTGCTTAGTGAGTATGCACAGATTTGGCACTCCTCCACCTATTCTGCGGTGCTCCGTAGCGTTATGACTCCTCTTCTCCTGACAGGGAAAAATATCCTCATTGCTGCTCTCTCTTCCTGAAGGTCCTTTCCTGGTTCACCCCCGCCCCCCTCCCCCCCCCCCCAACCCCCCCTACCCCTAACAGCAGCCCTCCCACCCGGGCATTAGGCGGGCCGTGTCACTGCGGCATATCTCACCCCGCAATGCACTGAGGCCAGTTGTGCTGACATCCCAGCCTTGGCAGGGCAGTCTTCACACTCTTAGACCCCTGAACGTTCCAAGCAACGGGCACCCAACTATAGTTCTTCGCACTGGTCCATGCCATTTCTGCACTTACCCTTGCTGACCACACCAGATCATTGAACCTCTTGCGGCACTGAAGCCACATGCAGCACACCACGTCGTACCTACTGACTTGGGTGGCAACTTCTGTCCAGGCCTTCTTGGTCAGGTGTGGCGGCCTTCTCTTGCCGTTCCTGGGCATTAACATATGCCGCCTGGCAATGACATCCTCAAACAGCACTCCCAGGCACTCATCTGAGAAATGGGGAGCCAACTTGCCCTCCCACCTTCCATGACCACCAGGTGCTGAGGCTATGACTGCACACCAGGACACTTGGGTCGCTTCATCACAGCTCCCTCAGCCTCCCCCACAGCTCTTGGCAGCCTTCAGGGAGCAGCCTCTTCCATTTTTGAACACCCCGCCGGGCCCCAATTGGACCCCGTGCCCAACACGTTCCCACCATCGCACATGGAAAACACATCCGGCAGTTGCATTTAACACTGGGCGGGCCTTAATTGGCCACCCAGCATAAGATCAGGTTCATAGCGGTACATGTGAACTAATAGGCAAACTGTGGTCAAACACACCACACTGCAAAATAAATGGCATATGCAACCAAAACAGATCCCACGGACTTCTCAGCAACCCATCCAGACCTCAGCGTCCACTGTGAATTACATCATATATCTGCTCACCTCCTGATGGTTTAATCTCCTTCTGAGACTTTGTTCCACTTGCTTCCCCAGGCTGCACTCCAGCACCGACTCACAGGCACAACTCCAGCTCCTCAGCCATGCCGAGCAGAACACCACTGCTCCAATCGATTACTTTTGTCCTAACGGCCCACAGCATGGAGTCACCGACCTTCTGCTGCCTTTTCAGCTCTCCAGGACTTCTCCCAAGCCCTCACTACTTGGAGCCTGCCAACAGCAGCACTTTTGCTGCTTGGAGCCTCTTTCTTTGCACCTCTCCCCAGTGGTTTCTCTCCCTGTAGTTCTGACCTTGGTCTCCTCCTGGGGGCTCCTTCCTCAGGGTCTCCCTCTCTGAGTTCCCACTCTCTCTCTAGAACCTGTCCCTGGGTTCTCTCCCTGGGTTCCCCCTCTCGATCCCAGAGCTCCCCTAGTTATGGCGCCAAACCTGGGTCCTGTGATTGTTGTTTTCACAATGCAGGTGCATTCCCAATGTCCCAGATAGCTGAAATTTAACTAAAAAAAAACCAAAACTATAATGGAACACGCACAGCCTATCACCCCTGCTGCACTCCATGCATGCCCAGAACTCTGGGGCCTGCGGGAAAATGGAGTCCTTGGCCTCCACCAGGTAATTTCCCATTTCTTAACACATTTCACCAAGAGATTATACAAGAGAGAGTAAGATCATGAGACAATGCATCATTTCCTGTGATGATGTATACTGTCTCATTAACATATCAGACAGTTGGAATTAACTCCCTATACTATACCTCCCCAAATGTGGCAACTAGTGCATGCCTGTTGCATTTCACTGTACCATTATCTGTTTGGATGAGGTAGGATGGTGGATGTGGTATCTGCTCAACCTATTGTCCAAAACAAGCTTGGTCTTGGATTCAAATTGGCTCTCCTGGTTGGAGATCTGGCAGGTTGTGTGCTTTGTGACGTTTGTCATAATTTCACATCTGGCTGGAATGATACTCATCCTCTTTCTCCTTCACCTTGTCCAGGTTGTCCAGCTTGTACACATAGCATGTGTGTGTGGCGGGGAGGGGGCGGGGGGGTTGGGGGGGGGGGGGGGGGGGGCGGGGGTGGTGGGGGGTGGATTAGGGAGTTAAGTTCATAGTCTTCTTCTCATTAGAAGTTCACATGGTGCTAAACCATTTGGGAGTGGAGTCAAACAAAAGCTCATAAGTACAAGTTGTGATGTCCTTGTTCTTCAGCAATGTTTTCACTGTACTCACTCCTCTTTCTGCTTCACCAATAGCTTGAGGGTAGTATGGACAAATCCAAACAATTCTGTGAACTCTTTAAAGTATTCATCGGCAAACTGCCGTCCATTATCCGAGACTACAAGGTCTGTGATTCCATGTGTTGCAGATATCTCTTTCAGCAATGTAATTACCGCTTCAGAATTGCGACTCTGCAGTCGTTTGACTTCCAGTCTCATCTGGAGTAGTCATCTACTACGATCAAGAACATCTTACCTCTGTGTTTAAAGAGGCTCATCCCAAGATGTCCCCATGGTCTTGATGGAAAGGAAGATTACATCAACAGTTACCTTGTCTGCACCAGAGTGCTGTTTTTGACTGCAGTTGAGTTCTTCATTTGGAGCTTGGTGACTGAGGGAGTTTAAGGATTGAATTCAGGGTTAAATTCTATCTAAAGTCTAGTCTTTCTTTAATTTAGCGATTAACCAAAAGTTGCTCTTAGGGTTGGAAGAAGGTGAGTTTTAGTCAGCCTTAAAACAGGGCTGATACAGGCTCTGCTTGCAGCTGCAACTAGATAATTAAATAGCTGGCTTAATAAGTTTTAAATAAGATAAAAACTGGCAGCAGAGAGGGAGGCCCAACGCATGGAGAGCGGACCTGTGTGAGAAGGGCAGCAGCAGCGAGAGATAAAAAACAGCGGCAGAGAGGGAGGCCCAGCACATGGAGAGCGGACCTGTGTGAGAAGGGCAGCAGCAGCGAGAAATAAAAAGAGAGCCCCTTCAATCTGTTTCTACCTGATGTCAAAGGAAAACATGTAGGTGATTGGTCAGTATCTCTTCCGTGTCTCTTTTGATTGGCCAAGTGGTTTCAATCAGGAGACCTTATTACAGTTGAAGAGTACAGTTAAGAAATTCATTTTTAAAATACCTAACATCCAAATTAATGGATTAAATAGAATAGAGATGGCTGGGCAGGCAATGTGTTGCAGCTGTAGTATATGGGAGCTGGTGGACACCGATGTGATCCACGGTGACCACATCTGCAGCAAGTGTTGGCTGCTCGAGGAACTTTGGCTCAGAGTTGATGAGCTGGAGTCTGAGCTGCAGACACTGACACATCAGGGAGCGGGAGAGTTACCTGGACACTGTGTTTCTGGAGACAGTCACATCCCTTGGATTAATTACATAAAATCTGGTCCGTGGTCTGGAACAGGAGGGTGTGACTACAAGTGAGGCAAGTATGGGGATCCAGACTACAGCTTTGAAGGAGCCCCAGCCAGTGCCCTTGTCCAATAGGTATGAGGTTCTTGCTCCCAGTGTAGACAAGGAAACAGACTGCAGGGAGGATGAGCAAACTGACCACAACACCATGGTCCAGAAAACCTTTCAAGTGGGGGAAAAAAGAGAAATATAGTAGTAATAGGGGATAGCATAGTTAGGGAAAGACAAAGGCCTGAAGGCTGTGTTGTCTACATGGTGCCAAGGTTAAGGACATCTGTTCTGCACCAGAGAGAAACTTGGAGTAGGAGGGGAAGAATCCAGTTGTCATGGTCCATGTAGGTACCAACAACATAGGTAGGACTAGGAAAGATGTTCTGCTGAGGGGCTACAAACAGCTCGGGGTTAAATTAAAATGCAGAACCACAAAGGTAATAATTTCCGGATTACTTCCTGAGCCACGTGCAAATTTGCATAGGATCAATAAGATTAGAGAGGTAAATGTGTGGCTCAAAGGTTGGTGTGGGTGAAATGTATCTGATTCATGGGACACTGGTACCAGTACTGGGGAAGGAGAGAGCTGTTCCGTTGGGATGGGCTTCATTTGAACCATACTGGGACCAGTATCCTGGTGAATTGTATGGCGAGGGTTGTAGATAGGACTTTAAATTAATTAGTGGGGGGAGGGTTCAACTGAAGGGAAATTTTTTAAATCGAAAAGAAACAAGAGAGCAGAGGTTCAGAGTAGTGAAGAGGCGAATGATAATCAAAATGTGACAGGAAGAGGCAGAAAATATAAGCAGAAGAATGCAGCAGAAATTAGAACCAGAATGAGTAATAATGGTATAAAGTCAAAGCTTGAGGCTCTTTATCTGAATGCACGCAGCATTTGTAACAAGATAGATGAGTTGACGGCACAAATAGAAATAAATGAATATAACCTGATAGCTATTACAGAGACATGGTTGCAGGGTGACCAGGACTGGGAACTCAATATTCAAGGGTATTCGACATTCCAGAAAAATAGGCAAAAAGGAAAAGGAAGTGGGGTAGCTTTGTTAATAAAGGAAGGTATCAGTGAGGTAATGAATAGTGATATAGGTGCAATAGATCAGGATGTGGAATCAGTTTGAGTGGAAATATGGAATAGCAAGGGGACGAAGTCATAGGTGGGAGTCGTCTATAGGCCCCCGAAGAGTTGCCTCACTGTAGGACAAAGTATAAATTGGGAAATATTGGAGGCGTGTAAGAAGGGCGTTACAATTGTCATGGGTGATTTTAATCTGCATATTGACTGGACAAATCAGATTGGCGGGAGTAACATGGAAGTTGAATTTGTAGAATGCATCAGGGATTTTTCCTTAGCGCAATACGTTGCAGAACCTACCCAGGAACAGGCTATTTTAGATATAGTAATGTGTAATGAGGTGGGATTAATAAGAGATATTATAGTTAAGGATCCTTTAGGAGGTAGCAATCACAACATGGTAGAATTTCAAGTACAGTTTGAGGGCGAGCAACTCGGATCTCAAACCAGTGTCCTCAACTTAAATAAGGGCAATTACAGAGGTATGAAGAAAGAGTTGTCTAAAGCAGGCTGGGAAAATAGAATAAGGGGACGGTCAGTGGATGAGCAGTGCCAGGCAATTAAACAGATATTTCATAATGCTCAGCGAAAAGTTGTCCCAGTCAAAAAGAAGGACTTGATGAGAAGGATGAGCCACCTGGGGTTAACAAAGGTGGTCAAGGAGAGTATCCAATCAAAAACTAAGGCATACAAAGTGGCGAAAACTAGTGGTAAATCAGGGGATTGGGATTTTTTTTTAGGAACAAGCTGTGGATGACTAAAAAGCTAATAAAGAGGGAGAAAATTGATTATGAAAGTAAATTGGCAAGAAATATAAAAACAAACAGCAAGAGCTTCTACAGGTACATAAAAAGAAAGAGTGGCTAAAGTGACCATGGGACCCTTGGAGGATGCAACTGGAGAATTGATAACGGAGAGCAGGGAAATGGCAGATAATTTAATCCAATATTTTGTATCAGTCTTCACGGTGGAGGACACTATAAACATCCCAAAGATATCAGATAAGCAAGGAGCTAATGGGAGGAAAGATCTTGTAACAGACTCTATCACGAGGGACCAAATATTTGACATACTAAAGGCAGACAAGTCACCAGGACCTGATGGCCTGCATCCAAGGGTTTTAAAGGAAATGGCTGCAGAGATAGTGGATGCATTGGTCGAAATGGTCCAGAACTCACCGGATTCTGGGAGGGTCCCAGCAGATTGGAAAACTGCTAATGTGACACCCCTGTTCAAGAAAGGAGGGAGACAAAAAGCAGGAAAGTATTGGCCAGTCAATCTATCATCTGTTGTCGGGAAAATGCTAGAGCCCATCATTAAGGAAAAAATAGCAGGACATTTAGAAAAGCTTAATATAATCAGATGGTTCTGTGAAAGGAAAATCATGTTTGACAAATTTGCTAGAGTTCTTTGAGGATATAACAAGCAGAGTTGATAAAGGGAAACCGGTGGAACCGGTAGATGTTGTGTATTTGGATTTCCAGAAGGCATTCGATGAGGTGCCACATAAAGGTTGTTGCACAAGATAGGAGCTCACGGTATTAGGGGTAATGTATTAGCATGGATTGAGGATTGGTTAACACACAGAAGACAGAGTCTGGCTTAATGGGTCTTTTTTCAGATTGGAAAGACGTAACTAGTGGAGTTAGTCCCAGGTCCTCAATTATTTACTATCTATAATAATGACTTGGAGGAGGGGGCAGAGTGTAATGTTTCCAAATTTGCTGATGACACAAAATAGATGGCAGGGCATGTTGTGATGAGGACATAAGGAATCTGCAAGGGGATATAGATGGGTTGAGTGAGTGGGCAAAAACTTGGTAGATGGTGTTTAATGTAGGAAAGTGTGAGGTCATGCACTTTGGTAGGAAAAATCAAAAAGCAGACTATTTTTTAAATGGGGAGAGACTCTAAAAAAGTGCAGCACAGAGCGATCTGGGTGTTCTTGTGCATGAAACACAAAATGTTAGCATGCAGGTGCAGCAAGTAGTTAAGAAGGCAAATGGAATGTTGGCCTGTATTGCTAGGGGGTTGGAGTTTAAAAGTAGGGAAGTCTTGTTACAACTGTACAGGATGTTGGTGAGGCCACATCTGGAGTACTGAGTACAGTTTTGGTCCCCGTATTTAAGAAAGGATATATTGGCATTGGAGGCAGTTTAAAAGAGATTCACTAGGCTGATTCCTAGGATGAAAGGGTTGACTTATCAAGAACGACTAAACAGGTTAGGCCTTTATTCGTTAGAGTTTAGAAGAATGAAGGGTGATCTTATTGAAACATACAAGATTCCGAGGGGGCTTAACAGGGTAGATGTTGAGAAGATGTTTCCACTAGTTGAGGGATCTCGAACTAGGAGACATAGTTACAGAATAAGGGGACACTCATTTAAAACTTAGATGCAAAGGAATTTCTTCTCACAGAGGGTAGTGAATGCCTGGAATTCTCTACCCCAGAGAGTTGTGGAGGCTGAATCACTGAAAGTATTTAAAGAGGAGATAGATAGATTTTTGAAATATCAGGGAGTTGAGGGCTATGAAGAGCTGGCACAAAAGAGGAGTTGAGGGCTGGGGCAAATCAACCATGGTTTTATTGAATGGTGGGGAAGGTTTGAGGGGCCGAATGGCCTACTCCTGTTCCTATTCCTTATGTTCTTATGTCTCCTGATGATGAGTAGCACAAGTAATACAGCTTGATACCCTCTTTTGCAATGATTTAGAGAGTCCTGGCAACCAAACAGAATACCTTGCTATGGCTCAACATTTTGTGATGCCGAAATTGCTTGGTGCAATCGTTGCAGTAAACCGAACCATAGAACCATAGAAAAGTTACAGCACAGAAGAAGGCCATTCGGCCCATCTTGTCCATGCCAGCCTGAGGACACCCAGGAGCCCTTTCTCATCTCACCTTCCTGCACCCGGCCCATAGCCCTGCAGCTTACAGCACTTAAGTTGCAGATCCAGGTACTTTTTAAAAGAGTTTAGAGCTTCTGCCTCTACCACCAACTTGGACAGCGAATTCCAGGCACCTACTATCCTCTCCGTAAAAAAGTTCTTCCTCATGTCCCCCCCTACACCTTCTGCCACTTATCTTGAATCTATGTCCCCTGGTTCTAGAGTTCTCCACCAAGGGAAACAATTTTATCCTGTCCACTCTATCTATTCCCCTCATAATTTTGTACACCTCAATCAAGTCACCTCTCAGCCTTCTTTGTTCAAAGGAAAATAACCCCAACCTATCCAATCTCTCCACCCCCCTACACCTCAACCCCCTCCCACGGCACCTTCCCATGCAACCGCAGAAGATGCCCCTTTACTTGCCCCCTCCTCACTGTCCAAGGGCCCAAACACTCCTTTCAAGAGAAGCAGCATTTCACTTTCACTTCCCTCAGTTTAGTCTACTGCATTCGCTGCTCCCAATGCGGTTTCCTCTACATTGGAGAGACCAAACACAGACTGGGTGATCGCTTTGCGGAACACCTTCAGTCTGTCCGCAAGTATGACCCAGACCTCCCTGTCGCTTGCCATTTCAGCGCACTACCCTGCTCTCATGCCCACATGTCCGTCCTTGGCCTGCTGCAATGTTCCAGTGAAGCTCAACGCAAATTGGAGGAACAGCACCTCATCTTCCGACTAGGCAATTTACAGCCTTCCGGACTGAATATTGAGTTCAACAACTTTAGGTCATGAACTCTCCCCTCTATCCCCACCCACTTTCCGATCCCCCTTTTTCCAATAATTTATATATATTTTTCTTTTCCCGCCTATTTCCATTATTTTTAAATGTATTTCCATCCATTGTTTTATCTCTACCTTTTAGCCTATTTCGATCCCTTCCCCCCACTCTACCCCCACTAGGGCTATCTGTACCTTGCTCGTCCTGCTTTCTACCCTTAATTAGCACATTTCTTAGCTAATATCACCACCGTCAACACCCCTTTGTACTTTTGTCTATGACATCTTTTGGGAATCTCCACCTATCACTGGCACTCCAACCAGCTCTACCCGTCCCACCCCCCCTTAAACCAGCTTATATTTCACCTCTTTTCTATTTTTCTGGTGAAGAGTCATACGGACTCGAAACGTTAACTGTGTTCCTCTCCGCAGATGCTGTCAGACCTGCTGAGTTTTTCCAGGTATTTTTGTTTTTGTTTCGGATTTCCAGCATCCGCAGTTTTTTGCTTTTATCTCCTCATAGCTATATTTTTCTAACCCTGGCAACATTCTTGTAAACCTCCTCTGCACTCTCTCCAGAGCTATTATGTCCTTCCTGTAATGTGGTGACCAGAACTGCACACAATGTTCCAGTTGTGGCCTCACCAGTGTCTTATACAATTTCCAACATTATATCCTTACTTTTATAGTCTATACCTCTGCCAATGAAGGAGAGCATTCCATATGCCTTCTTTACAACCTTGTCTACTTGAACTGCTGCCTTCAGGGACCTGTGTACTTGTATGCCAAGATCTCTCACTTCATCTACCCCTCTTAGTATATTCCCATTTATTTTGTAATCCCTGTAACTGTTTGACCTCCCTAAATGTATGACCTCACACTTCTCTATATTAAAATCCATCTGCCACTTTACCACCCACTCCACCAACACATCTATATCATTTTGGAGATTATGACTATCCTCTACACTATCCACTACTCGGCCAATCTTTGTGTCATCTGCAAATGTCCCAATCGTGCCCCCCACGTTCACGTCCAAATCGTTAATGTATAACACAAACAGCAAGGGTCCCAACACCGAGCCCTGTGGAACACCACTTGAGACAACTTTCCATTCGCAAGGGCATCCATTGACCATTACCCTTTGTTTCCTGTTACAAAGCCAACCTTTTATCCAGTTTGCCACATTACCCTGAATCCCATGGGCTTTTACTTTCCTGACCAACCTGCCATGTGGGACCTTGTCAAATGCCTTGCTAAAATCCATGTACACAACATCCACTGCACTACCTTCATCAACCCTTCTTGTCACCTCCTCAAAGAATTCAATCAAATTTGTGAGGCAAGACCTTCCTTTAACAAATCCATGCTGACCATCCCTGACTAGTCCATGCCTTTCCACATGACAGTTAATCCTATCTCTTAGGATTGATTCTACTAATTTGCTCACCACCGATGTTAGACTAACTGGCCTATAATTGTTTGGCATTTCCTTTGATCCCTTTTTAAACAATGGAACTATGTTTGCATATCGAGTCTTAGAACTCTCGGAATGACCACTCTCTCATCATAGATGAGCAATTCAACAACTACCTTGTAGAGACGTCCTCACTGTTCAACGTCCTGTCTGAGAATGGGATTATGTGGCCATTCTTTAACTCCATACTCTCTGACCTGAGCTCATTCTTCATCAGATTTCTGTGCATCTTTGATTTCATTCGGTCGCTGAGTTGTTGCTGGTAGAGATGTGGTTGTTGTTGATTCAAAGGTACCTGTCTCTTCAACAAGGGCTACATCACCTTGTTCAGGCTTTGCCACTGGGATACAGGACAAAGCATTTGCTGTTTTCCCAGAACATATTGTATCCTTGGATCAAACCTCACCAACCTCAGTCTGAATCATTGTATTCAAATAGGCATTTTTGCTAACTCCTTAGAATAAGAGCGTCACTAGGGTTTATGGACTGTATCTATCTGTAAGTGGAGACCCAGAACATAACCTGTAAACTTTTCACAAGTCCACGTAGCAGCTAATGCTCCTTTCTCTATCAGTGCATATCTCTGCTCAGTCTCTGACAGTAAATGAGATGCTTGGTAAACTGATCTATTCATTATTCAAAAAGTGGGGGAGACAGAAAGTGGGAAGCTACAGGCCAGTTAACAACACCTGCCATAGGGAAAATATTAGAAGCTATTATTAAAGAAGTTATAGCAGAGTACTTGGATGAGCTCAAGGTCATCAGGCAGAGTCAACATGGTTTTTTGAAAGGAAAATTGTGTTTAACCAACATATTGGAGTTATTTGAGGAAGTAACATGTGCTGTGGATAAAGGAGAACCGGTGGACTTAGATTTTCAGAAAGCATTTGATAAAGTGCCACATCAAAGGTTATTGCAGAAAATAAGAGTTCATGGTATAGGGAGAAACATATTGGCATGGACAGAAGATTGGCTGACTAGCAGGAAGCAGAGAGTAGGCATAAATGTGTCTTTATCAGGTTGGCAAGGTGTAACGAGTGGTGTGCCACAGGGATCAGTGCCGGGACCTCAATTGTTTACAATTTATATAAATGACTTGGAAGAAGGAATTGAAGGGGTGGTTGCCAAATTTGCTGATGACACAAAGATAGGTAGGAAAGTAAGTTTTGAAGAGGACATAAGGAGGCTACAAAAAGATATAGATAGGTTGAGTGGGCAAAGATCTGGCAAATGGAGTAGAATGTGGCAAAATGTGAAATTGTCCATTTTGGCAGGAAGAATAAAACAGTAGCATATTATCTAAATGGTGAGAAATTGCAGAGCTCTGAAGTGTGGAGAATTCTGGGTGTCCTTGTGCAGGAATCACAAAAGGCCAGGATGCAAGTACAGCAAGTAATTAGGAAAGCTAATAGAATGTTATAATTTATTGCAAGGGGAATTGAACACAAAAGTAGGTTAGGTTTCTGTTGCACAAGGCACTAGTGAGACCACATTTTGAGTACTGTGTACTGTATTGGTCACCTTATTTAAGGAAGGATGTAAATGCGTTGGAAGCAGTTCAGAGAAGGTTTACCAGACTGATACCTGGAATGGATGGGTTGTTTTATGAGGAAAGGTTGGACAGACTAGGCTTGTATCTGCTGGAGTTTAGAAGAGTAAGAGGTGACTTGATTTAAACATAGAAGATCCTGAGGGGTCTTGACAGGTGGATGTGGAGAGGATGTTTCCTCTTGTGGAAGAATCTAGAACCAGGGGTCGCTGTTTAAAAATAAGAGGTCACCTATTTAAAACAGAGATGAAATGAAACTTTTTCACTCAGAGGATTGTGAGTCTTTGTAACTCTCTTACTGAAAAGGTGGTAGAAGCAGAGTCTTTGAATATTTTGAAGGCAGAGGTGGATAGATTCTTGGTAAGCAAGGGGGTGATAGATTATTGGGGGATGCTGGATGCAGATTTCAGATTACTATCAGATCAGCCATGATCTTATTAAATGACGGAGCAGGCTTGAGGGGCTGAATGGCCTACTCCTGCTCCTTGTTTGTATGGTCTACACTTTCTATTCGGAAGAGTACAGCTCCCAAACCTGTAGAAGATGCATCTGCAGCAATGATAGTGGGTAGCTCTGGGCCATAGTAAGCTAAAATATCAGATGCCATCAGCATCTCATTTTCTTCTCAAAAGACCTCTGTTGTACTTCCTCACAGCGCCAAGTATTGTCCAATGTTGCAATGCTGACGTAATGACTCATCGATGACATCTAGGTTGGAAAAGAACTTTCCAACCTAGTTTACCAATATTTCCAAGTTTGCTGACAAAATAAACTGGGCGGGGTTGTGAGCTGTGAGGAGGATGCAAGGAGGCCTCAGAGCCATTTAGACAAGTTGCATGTGTGGGCAAACACATGGCAGATGCAGTATAACGTGGATAAATGTGAAGTTATACGCTTCGGTGTGAAAAACAGAAAGGCAGAGTATTATTTAAAAGGTGATATATTGGGAAATGTAGATGTACAAAGGGATCTGGGTGTTCTTGTACACCAGTCAATGAAAGTAAACAGGCAGGTGCAGCAAGCAATTAGGAAGGCAAGTGGTATGTTGGCCTTCATTGCAAGTGGATTTGAGTTCAGAAATAGGGATGTCTTACTGCAGTTATACAGGGCCCTGGTGAGACTACACCTGGAATATTTCATGGAGTATAAGAAAGGATATATTTGCCATAGAGGGAGTGCAGTGAAGGTTCACTAGACTGGTATCAGGGATGGCAGGACTGTCGTATGAGGAGAGATTGGTTTGACTGGGCCTGTATTCATTAGAGTTTAGAAGAATGAGAGGGGGTCTGATTGTAACATATAAAATTCTAACAGGGACAGACATACTGGATGCAGGAAGAATGTTTCCCCTGGTTGGGGAGTCTAGAACCAGGGGCCAGAGTCTCAGGATACGGGGCAGGCCATTTAGGACTGAGTTGAGAAAAGATTGCTTCACTCAGAGGGTGGTCAACCTATGGAATTCTCTACCAGGGAAAGCTGTGGAGGCCAGGTCACTGAGTATATTCAAGACAAAAATTGATACATTTTTGGATATTAGGGGCATTAAAGGGTATGGAGAAAAAGCAGGAATATGAC
Source organism: Cetorhinus maximus (assembly GCF_964194155.1). Lineage (NCBI taxonomy): Eukaryota > Metazoa > Chordata > Chondrichthyes > Lamniformes > Cetorhinidae > Cetorhinus > Cetorhinus maximus. Next base: position 210,812,650 of record NC_135879.1, on the reverse strand, counting down.
GTTGAGATAGAGGATCAGCCATGATCATATTGAATGGCAGAGTAAGCTCGAAGGGCTGAATGGCCTACTCCTGCTCCTAGTTTCTATGTTTCTATGTTTACCATACCCATGAATCCTTGGAGCTCAGTCATGTTCCAAGGAACTGAAAACTCCTTAATTGCTCATGTCTTCTGTGCATCAACTCTGACACTGGATGCATCCACAATATGCCCAAGGAATTTGACAGTCAACTGTGAGAATTTGCGTTTTTTGTTGAGTACGAGTCCTGCTTCCTGTTGGCATTGCGGTACAGCTCGCACTCTAGTGTTATGTTCTGTTTGAGAGGATCCATAGATCATCCATCTGACATACAACTCCATCCAGTCCTTCTAGAATACTTGACATTGTCCTTTGAAAGATTTCTGGTACTGATGTGATGTCAAAGGGTAATCTATTGAAATAAAACCTCCCAAACAGCAGAATAAAGGTTGTGAGCAACTTAGACCCTTCATCAAGACGTAGTTGCCAAAAACCACTGTTAGCATTTAGCTTTGTGAAAATTAAATTCTTTCCCAATTTTGCTAAGCTCTCATCCACAGACAACATAGGATGAACTTCACTTTCAACTGCTTTGTTCGGTTGTGTAAGATCTACCCAAATTCTGATAGGTCTGTTGGATTTTGGCACTGAGACCATCCCTGAGCACTAGCTTGTTGGTTCTGTCACAGGTGAAATAACATCTTGCTTCAACAATTTCCTTCTCTACCTTTGGCAAGAGTGGATGAGGAACTTTTCTTTGGTGTAAACAGGCACATGGGCTTCATTTCAGCTTTCCTAACCCTGTGAACAGCTGTGGAAATTCAGCTCTGAAGCTTTTAATGCTGATCTTCTTGGTTCTCCAGTTCCTTCATTCTGCAACTCAGATGTAAGCTGGGATAGGCTTTCCTGTTTGAGAGTGAACAACTCTGGTTCAGGCTCACGTTAAGGTTTCAGTGATATTTCTCTCTCTACATTGAAGGGTTGCATTCAATTGTCCTATGACCTTGAGTTCCAATCCTCTTGGCCCATGTAGTTTTTTGCATGATGGCTGAAGAGAACTTTTCTCAAACCAGAGTTGAGCATCAGACAGAACCAAAACTGCTGCATCTGTGCCTAACTTAAAGTGTGTCTCATTTCCCAATCCTAGGTTCATCCAGGAGCTTCCTCCTGGTTCCTGGATCTCTCCAAGGAAAGGCATCTCAATATCATTGATATCTTTTACTTCATGGATCTTGCCACCTTTCAAAGGCTTCTCATTTTGCTTGTACTGTACAGGCTTCTTGCTGCAACACAAAACCTGAAAGTGACCCTTCTTTCTGCAAAAATGGCATTTGGCCTCTTTGGTGGCACAATTTTCGTGCCTGTGTTTTTTCCACCACATGGGGCAGTTGATAAATGCTCTTCCTGCTTCTTCTGCTTTTCTACGGCCACCTCTCTGCTTTTAGATTTAACATACTCCACTGAGTCAGTTGTTTTCGGGATATGGTTCTCTCTGTCGCTCCGAATCACCGATCAATTTTGCTTCTTGACCTCAACTTGTCTGCTCAGTTGAACTGCCATTGTTAATGTTAAATCATCCCTCGAATGCCAGTGGTCAGACAATGTTTCATCCAAGCCTCTGACAACAATTCTGTCCTTGATTAGTTTGTCCTTTAAGCTGCCATTTTAACACGAAACTATCTTATTTTTCACAGCTGCAAGGGTCACGAAACTATCTTACTTCTCATAATATTATTGTGGGGTATTGTAAATAGGCATGTGTGTGTGTGTGTGTGTGTGTGTTTCTTTGTGTGGCTGATTTAATTAAATTAGAGATGGGCAGACTGCAAGGTTAAAATTATCAAAAGAGTTAGGTGTAAAATGGCATTTGAAATGCTAATAAGTGAACTAGGGTAAAGTCAGCAGATAGTGTGTGAATGAAATTTGCATTTTTAGATAAGGGGAAAAGTTGTTGGATTTTCAGAGACATGATATGGCAAGATAAATAGGGCAAGGTTATTACGTTGCTTTTCCCAAAAGTGCTGAGCATAAATTAAAAGCACAAATTAAAAGATTTTTATATGATGGGAAAATAAATTCCAAAGACATGGGGAACAATGAGATTTACAAATCAAAGAAGGAGAAATATTCTAAGAAGGGTGGAAGGCTGTGTGGGGGTGGCCATGTGTTAGGGGGAAATTAAAAATGCTAAAAGAGAACACAGTAATAATTTACTGAAAAACCCTTAAAATCTCCAGGCAGACATGGCTGCTAAACATATTTAGAGATGAAGATTACCAGATGAACATTGCATAGCCTTGAGAGTCAGACTGGAGACAAAAGTAGGACATAAATTAGATTAAGTGTACTCCCCTCTCACATAGGGAAGGGGCAGATGGTTTGAGCTTAGATATAGGAAGACATACAATGGACAAAGAGGGGGCTTTGATGAAACACAAACAGCCTTGAGTTGTGAGAACCAAGGTCTTTGCGTACCTGTTTTAATTTTGATTGGATAATATAATTATGTATACAGCCTTTAGAATAATTGGTTAGCAAAATCACATGTTTATGTACTCAATAGGATAGAGTTAGCATGGGACTGGTGTGTCGGTTACCAATTGGATGTTTTCAAATGTACTCAAATGTATTATGGTAAGAAAAAGTACAAAAGTAATGAAATGTAATCAGTCTGGGAGCTGGGTCTTCATTCTTAGGAATGATTGCGGCTCCCTTGCATATGCTTGAATAAGTTAAAAGGAAGTCTGAGTCTCTGTAGTCGCTGTGGGATCGGAGAGTGTAACTTCTCCTCTTCAACGGGCCTAGGTGGTCGTTGCAGGATCAGAGGGTGTACCTTCTTCGCCATGTGAGACCTGAAAGGCACACTGTGTGAAACAGACTTGGGAGAAAAGCCTCTAGCCCCTTTGCAGAAGTCTGCTGTTCCAGTAACCAAAGTTGTGTTAAAAGCCTTTAGAATTCCACTGTCAAATGGGTGCTTGTGGTAACCTTGCCAGATTGTCTCTATACATTTAAAATCTATTATGGACTGTTGCCTTAAAGGGGTGTGTAGTTGGGTGGCTGGCTAATTAGGAATTTTGGGGATTGTTATAATATTAAGCAACTGTGTAACTATAATTTAGTGTATGTGTTTTATTCTTTTGTTAATAAATGTTTCAATTTAATTTTTAAAATCCCTAAAGGTGTTAGTGGACTCATTACTTCTGAATTCAGTGCACTAACCTTCTCATAATAAATACAAATTGCAATACCATTGTGATAGTGTGGTCAAGTTTTCCTTGTAGATTTGGTCAGCCTGGCAAATATTACCTGCCATATCATAACAGCAAGCCTATACAAATCATTGATAAATGTATTGATACCTTCCCCCTTTATTGTTGGGTACACTTGTTAAATTTAGCCCACTCGACAATAGCATTCTTTTGCAGATTGAAGTAGGCATCAAGTGCTTTTATTACTTCATCGTATGTAGCTTTTTCTTTGTCAATCCCCTGCCTAACTAGAACATCATCTGCAAAGCTGCCCATCACATATAATAGTGTACTAATCTGCTCACTGTTTGGCTTTGCAGTGAAATCCAATGTGGCACAATATCTGGTAAATTTTCAGTGCCATTTCAGCCACACTTCTGCTTGGTTGAGACCTGTGAACTGCTCAAAGCTTTCTGATAATGGTAGAGACTTTTCCATACTTTTTTTTCACTCACTGCCACCATATAATAATGTTGGTTTTGTTGCATGGACACGGAATATTTATAGAGACTGCTGAGGTAGAGAAGACATTAACTTAATTGGAACACATTTTACTGGGAGCTATATCTCACCACATGGTTGTACAAGAGAGAACAAAATCATGAGGCATTGCATCACTTCATGCGATGTATAGTATGTTTCATTAGAGGGCCAGAAATGTGGTGAGATCTCAGAAAGAAGAGGGGCCAGGAAAGCTGCAAGAGCTCAAAGGGGCCAGAAAAGTGGCAAGAGTTCAGCAAGAGCTCAGTGAGCTGGGGGTCTAATGTGTGGACAGTCAGAGCCTGTGTTTGGAGTCAAAAATCAAGGTGCGATATCATAGGAAGTTCATAAGTTGATTGGCTGGTGAGGGACTGATTCTAAACAACCGGTAAATCAAAAACAATAAAAGATCTTAACCATTAATAACAAGTAACAAGAGAGTAGCTGGTGAGTATTATCCTTTATCTTTTATTTTTAAGTAAGGTTTTTTACCACCAGTAAGGTGTGTCATGTAATAGTACGATTTATCAGTATTAATAAGGTTTATTAATACAAGTAAAATTTATTGATAGCAGTAAAGTTTATTAGTATGGGTAAGGGTTATTAAAAGTGGAAGGTTAATTAACAAAGAAATGGCAGGGTTGCTCCATTCTCTAGAATGTACATGTATGCTATGTGGGAACTCCAGGATGCTTCCCATGTTCTGGATAACCATTTGTGCAGAAAGTATTGTAAGTTGCAGCATCTTGAGCTCCAGGTTTTGGAACTTGAGCAGCAGCTGGCAACACTACGACACATTGGTGAGGTTGAGAGCTTCATGGACAGCACATTTATAGATGTGGTCACCCCACAGTTTAAGAATATTCAGGAAGAAAGGGATGGGTGATCACTAGGCAGTCAAAAAGGAACAGGCAGGTAGTGCAGGAATCCCCTGAGTGCATCCTACTGTCCAACCAGTATTCAGGTCTGAATAATGTTGAAGATGGTGTTTCATCTGGGGAGTGCAGCCAGAGCCAAATTCATGGCACCATGGGTAGCTCAGCTATACCGGGGATGCAAGGAAGACTAGAAGAGGAGTAGTAATAGCTGATTCAATAGTTAAGGGAATAGTTAGACATTTAGATAGGCTGCAGGTGTAAATATAGGATGGTGTGTTGCCTCCCTGATGCAGCTGCAGAACACCCTGAGAGAGGAGGGTGAACAGCAGGCATTTGTGGTCCACATTGTGTGAACAACATAGGCAGAAAGAGGGATGCGATCCTGCATTCAGACTTTAGGGAGCTAATTAGGAAATAAGCGGAATCACTGAATCACAAAACTGTTGCAGCACAGAAAGAGGCCATTTGGCCCATTGTGTCTGCATCTGTTCTCCAGAGGAACAATTTACCTAGTGCCACTCCCTTCTCTACCTTCTCCCCGTAACTCTGCACATATTTTCTTTTCTGATAACAATCCAATCCCCTCCCAAATGTCTCGATGGAACCTTGTTATGAAATCCATTCTTTCTATGGTCTCCATGTGCTAATTTAGCAGACAATGGAGATTGTAACATTTAAGGTACAGAATGTTCCGCTGCTTGTTATATTTGTTCCTGCCTAGAAACAAGGGCGAGATCCTCTTGGAATGTTTTGATAGATCACCAGACCATTTCAAGGGTCAGTAAACAGTCAGTTTGAGTCAGCCAGTGAGTCAGTTTTAATCTGGAGAAATGTCACAGAGAGAGGGACAAGGCAGAGGTCCCAAAATGAAGCCCCAGGTAAGGGACAAAGACAGGAACAGGTCCCAGTTAAGTTAAGGAAAAGAGAGGAGTAGAGAAACAGGCTCCAATTAGAAAAAGTGCTGCTGGGAGCAGACTTTAAGTGAAGGGGGCTCAGGAGAAGCCCTGAAGATCTGAGAAGGCAGTCAAAGGTTGGCGACTCCATGCAGTGAGCTGCTGGGGCAAAGGTACCACTTTGGAGCAGTGGTGTTCTGCTTGGCACGGCCAAAGAGCTGAAATTGTGCTTATAAGTTGATGCTTGAGTGTATTCAGACCATAGACCATAAGACCATAAAATTCAGGAGCAGAAGTAGGCCATTCGGCCCATCAAGTCTGCTCCACCATTCAATGAGGTCATGGCTGATCTGATAATCCTCAACTCCACTTACCTGCCTTTTCCCCATAACCCTTGATTCCCTTACTGACTAAAAATCTGTCTATCTCAGCCTTGAATATATTTAACAACCCAACCTCTACAGCCCTCTGCTATAGAGAGTTCTACAGGTTCACTATCCTCTGAAAGAAGAAATTCCTCCTCATCTCTGTCTTAAATGGGTGACCCCTTACTCTGAGATTATGCCCTCTGGTCCCAAGCTCTCCCACAAGGGGAAGCATCCTCCCCGCATCTACCCTGTCAAGCCTCTTAAGAATCTTATATATTTCAATAAGGTTACCTCTCATTCTTCTAAACTCCAAGGAGTACAGCCCAACCTACTCAACCTCTTCTCATAAGAAAATCCCTCCATACCTGGGATCAAGCTTGTGAACCTTCTCTGGACTGCAACCAATGCCAGTATATCTTTCCTTAGATAAGGGGTCCCCAGAGCATTACCCTAGCTCTCTGGATTACTAATCCAATGACAACACAATACACTACGCCATCGCCTCCCCATCTGGATGTAGGCTTTTTTTTAGTTGGTGTCATGTTTCACATTTTCACCACATAATATTCACATATTTTCAGTTTCCAGTGGAGATTACTCAATGGTGATCACAACCCCAGGAACTCTGATGCATCTATCTCTTCGTATTCCAGAGACACTGAGGCCAATTGTATGGGCCCAAGTAAATTCCCAGCCAAGATCAACTAACTCAGAACTCAATGGGCAGAATCATCCCAGATTTGCACTAGGTGCAGTAGCGGGCGGGAAAAAGGATGTTTTACCACCAGCTGCAATGGCGGCTTTTTATGCATCCTGGAGCATCCCACCTCATTAGTTATGCATTCATGGGGAACACGCTGGATCGCTGGTAGGCAGGCTCTGATTTCCTGCCATGCAGTGACCTCAGCAATTCCTCATTCCGGGCGCCATATTTAAAGCTCACCAGAGCTCAGCCTGCTTCATGTCTTCAGACCAGGACTACTGCAGGCGACAGATGGCCCTGAAAGCAAAGAAGATGGCATCCCCCAAATTTAGTGACGCCTCTCTGGGGACACAGTGGAAGGCTACCATGATTCCCCTAACCCTGCTCTGGCCACAGGAGGTCCACCAGAGTCACAATCCGGCCTGGGAGGTGGTGGCAGCGGCAGTCAGCGCCACCGGAGCACAGAGGAGATCAGCCATCCACTCAGGAAGAGGATGAATGCTCTCATCCATCCACCAGGGTAAGTCAACCACCTCATCACTCTCAACTCACACACTCACAAACCCATCACACATCCACAGGAACCTCACACCTCAAGGGACAACACCACTAACTCTCACACACACACCCCCTCACATCTCCATCAGGCTCATATCCTCTGGAGCTCGCGTCCTCATCCCATCCCATCTCACCACACAAACATTCCATGCAGTGCCATGTGTCCTGCTCACACTCTCTTCATCTGTTTTCATGCAGGAGAAGCTGGCTCACATCAGCAGGGAGAGGTCCCAGACCAGGGGTGGGGTAGCCCACATTAGGCCCCCCACACAATTGGAGGAGTGTGCAATTGCGCTGACTGGTGAGAACGTGGACCGTGGCTCTGGCAGCAATGAGGTCGGCGGTGAACACCGACATGAGGATCCTGCAACCATTCATCCCTTTCTTAACACAACTGTGAGTGCTCTCTCTCCTGCTTTTGACTCTGCTGCCTAGCACTAATTATCTCATCTTTGGTTCACAGGGTGCCCTGCCAAGTGACTGACACCCTCAGCCAGCCAGTCTCTCAGCTCCATCCAGGTCCAGTCAAGAGGACACCTCCTCCATTAACTTGCAGGTTGAGTCGGTAGTTAGGAAGGCAAATGCAATGTTGGCATTTATTTCGAGAGGACTAGAATATAAAAGCAGGGATGTGCTGCTGAGGCTTTATAAGGCTTTGGTCAGGCCACATTTAGAATATTGTGAGCAATTTTGGGCCCCGTATCTCAGGAAGGATGTGCTGGCCCTGGAGAGGGTCCAGAGGAGGTTCATGAGAACGATCCCAGGAATGAAAGGCTTAACATATGAGGAACGTTTGAGGACTCTGGGTCTATACTCGATGGAGTTTAGAAGGATGAGGGGAGATCTGATTGAAACTTACAGAATACTGAGAGGCCTGGATAGAGTGGATGTGGGGAAAATGTTTCCATTAGTAGGAGAGACTAGGACCCGAGGGCACAGCCTCAGAGTAAAGGGAAGACCTTTTAGATCAGAAATGAGGAGAAACTTCTTTAGCCAGAGAGTGGTGAATCTATGGAATTCATTGCCACAGAAGGCTGTGGAGGCCAGGTCATTGAGTGTATTTAAGACCGAGATAGATAGGTTCTTGATTGGTAAGGGGATCAAAGGTTACGGGGAGAAAGTGGGAGAATGGTGTTGAGAAACTTATCAGCCATGATTAAATGGCGGAGCAGACTCGATGGGCTGAATGGCCTAATTTCTGCTCCTATGTCTTCTGGTCTTATTGAAGAGCTGGAAATGAGTAGCCTGGAAGACCCGTCACAGTGCTTACCCACACCCTCCACCAGTGCAGAGACACACACCTCAGTGGGACCTAGATCTAGAGCAGGCTCAGCTTCACAATCTGGTGGTCACCACATGGACACGTGTCTGCACCAGGAAGAGGCAAGTTCAGCCAAGCTCCCTGGCACTCGGAGGACTTTTGGGGAGGAGACATCTGTGAGGTCCGAGTCAGATGACAAGCCTCTGGATTCAGCCTTCCAACTCATTGTGGAGAGTCAGAGTGGCATCGAGTTGGAGGAGTGCATCCGCCTGCTCTCTGATGAAGTGGTGTTCACATGTACGTGTATGGAGGTCTCCCTGGGAAAGATAGCGGACGTCATGGAGTCCCTGGTCCAGCAGAATGTGGAGGTGCACACAGACCTGCATTCCATCGCAGTAGCCGTGGGGGAGTTCCTGCAGTGGTAAGAGGGAAACGGGGCACCTTGACCTCCCCCTGTGTGCTCCTGCCCCTCATGGAGTCAGGCCAGGGTCCTCAGGCACCCAAAGAGAGGAGGAGCAGCAGCTAAACACCCCTGGGTCATCCATTCAGGAATCTCAGAGGCTGCCCTCTCCCACTGAGTCCCAATTGCCTTTGACCCCTTCAGTCTCGTCCTCTGTCACTGCAGAGAGAGCAGCTGGCCCACAGGAGGACAGCCAAAGCAAGACATGGCCCTCAAGGTCTCTGCTCTCCAGAGGATGCACAGGCTGTCTCCATCCCTGCTGTGGATGTCAGGGCAGAATCTAGAAGAAGTGGTAGGCTTAGAAAAATTAAGAATTTCTGATCATAGTGGTCGCATGGGTGAACACATATTGTCATCTTATAATCTGAAAATATATTCACTGAATAATGTATAATGGTGTCCTCCCCTGCAACCACCACCCTTCCCACCACCACCTCCATCCCCCAACAGTCACTAGCAGTTCAGCTACACGCAGCGGGAGCACAAGTGATTCTGGAGGGAGAAGTGTGTGTGTGTGGCAGGGCATTTCGGAGCCTCGCGCAAACACTCTCCCACGCAGACAGAGCCTCCCTCCATCACACTCACCTCAATGTCCTGAGCATTTTCAATGCTGCCTGCTGGGGCTCTCTTTCAGTTGTCCATCTGAGCTGACCTACACCTCCGCCATGCCACAGATCGCACTCCCATGCAGTGCCCGTCCAACAGGAGGCTCCGCTCACTTTCGATTTGAAAAACACAGTCGTAGTCAAGTTCCAAATAAGCTCCCCCGTACTTTCCCCTCCCCCGTCACCCATGTTCTTTCCCCCATCACTGTTGACCCCCCTGGAATCACCTTCCACCTACTCAGCGCCACCTACCAACCAGAACCCTTTTCTTTCCAGGATACCCACGTGACCGTGCACATTCCCTACCTTCCTGAGAATCCCACCCCCATCCACATTGGCCTCCTCCGTCACATCCCCAGGATCTGTGTCTGTCTCCAAGTCCCCACCAGCCACCATCACTGTGCCTTCTACCATTACTGTTGCACCCTCACCCTCTCAGCTCACTCTACCCTCTCTCACACTCACCCTCCTGCCATGCCCACCCTCAGTATGCTCCCCAGGAGGCAGTAGTTGTCTCCCCTCCTTTGCATGTTCACCTGGACATCTCCCCCTTACTCCCTCCTCTGCCCTTACTCCCTCCTCTGCCCTTACTCCTTCCCCCCCACCAAACTCCTTCCTGCCCCCGGACTCATTCCTCCCGCTGGACTCCTTCCCCCACCCAACTCCTTCCTCCCCCCAAACTCCTTCCCCCCTCTAAACTCCTTCTTGTCCTGGGACCGTTTCCTCCCCCTAGACTTCCTCCCCCTTCCAAACTCCTTCCTCCCCCTGAAGTCTTGCCCCCGTCCAAACTCCTTCCTCCTCCTGGACTCCTTCCCCCCTCCGAACTCTTCCCCCTCTCTGAACTCCTTGCTCCCACCGAAGTCTTTCCCCCGCCGACCTTCTTCTTCCCCTGAAGTCCTTCTCCCACTTCAAACTCCTTCCTCCCCTGAACTCCTTCCTCCATCCGAAGTCCTACCCCCTTTGAATTCCATCCCCACACTTCTGAACTCCTTCCCTTAAATCTTCTTCCCCCTTACACCTACCTCCCCACTTGCTGTATTTTCTCCCATTACGCCCTCCTTCCCCCCCTGTACTTCCTTCTCCCCCTTCCCAACACTACCCCACCCGACACCTTCGTTCCCCCCCTCCCAACCTCACCCCCTGACAACTTTGTCCCCCCACACCCAACAGAAATCCATCTGGTTCACTAATGTCCATTAGGGAAGGAAATCTGCTGTCCTTATCTGGTCTAGCCTACATCCAAAGCAATGTGGTTGACTCAACTGCCCTCTGGAATGGCAAGCCACTCAGTTCAAGGGCAATTAGGGATGGGCTTGTCAGTAACACTCACATACCAAGAATTTTTAAAAAACACTGTTTCTTTTGGAAAGAATCTAAGCAGATCGAAGTAGTAGCACAAATCCAGGAGCCTGTTTGGAGTTGACCAATAAAAGAATGTCCGCTGTCTTCTGCTTGCCTCCATTTTGCTGTGGTCTGACCTCCTTCTAGGTCAAGATGTTCATATATGCCAACATAGGGACAAAAGTACCAATCCTGGGCAAGAATCACAGTTTTCACCTTGTAATGTCGGGCAATATTATTATAATATTAATGAATATGCAAAAGTAGCGGTCAATGAAGGGTTATGTTATATATTTAGAACACACTAACAGAGTGATCTGTACTGCAATCCCTACCCCTTCAGAAAAATGGATTAATGAAGGTTACCAAAAATTCAGAAGATGTCAATTTATGTTTGTTCAGACTATTAATGAAAAACACAAGCAGCATTTCACAACTACTCAGGTAAATCAGAGTAATATTTTAGTCCCTTTCAGGCTTGTGGTGATGATTTCCTCTGGACGCTAAATATAGTGAAGGGATAGACCAGTTCTTCATTCATACATAACCTTTTGATTTCTACCTCCTGATGTTAGTGAACTGAAGAAACAGAAAGATTTAGAACCATCAGACCAAAAGCAAAAAACAGCAAATGGAGGGAATAGAGGAAGCCCTCAGCAGACCAGACAGCATCAGTGGAGAGAACAAACAAGTTAACATTTCAGGTGTAGACAGTTGTAGAATGTGCTAAGCTAGGATCCTAGTAAGGATGAGCTGTAGGCATATCAGGGTATTAACTTAAAACCTAGTTTATTTACATTATTTACAGCAGGTACATAGTGAGTTACTGAGAAGGCACATCTCCCCTCAGAGATACCTAACTGTTGACTACAGTACCTAGCACATGACTGCCTCACATCAGTACCACATCATCGTGTGCCCCATAGATTAGCATATCCATTCTGTTAACACTTTATACTACATAGACACTTCATGAAACATTAACGAGTCTCTTTTCTCCACAGATGCCGACTGACCTGTTGTTTTTGTTTTGCAATTACTGATATTGCACTGCTGGGACTGAAATGTATAACCCTGTATGGAGGAAGTTTGGGATGGGGTATAGAATGGGACCAGCCCTCCCAATTAAATCAGTTCTCACAACGAAGCAGAGGGTGATTATTACCAGAGGGAAAGAAGAAAGAGGAATTTTATTTCCCTTTTAGGTTGAATCTATATTTAGCATAAAGCAGCTTTAATCTTTTGTGCTTGCGTATAAGAACATAAGGAATAGGAGCATGAGTAGACTACACAGCCCATCAAGCCTAGTCCACCATTCAACACGATCATGACTAATCTTCAACTCCATTTCCCCACCCACTCCCCATATCCCTGAATTCCCTGAGAGAATAAAAATCTGTCTATCCCAGCCTTAAATGTATTCAACAATAGAGCATTCACAATCCTCTATGATAGGGAATGTCAAACATTCACAACCCTTTGAGTGAAGAAACTCTTCCTCATCTCAGTCCTAAATGATCAGTCCCTTAACCTGAGACTATGCCCCCGTGTTTTAGATTCCCCGACCAGTGGAAACAATCTCTCCGTGTCCACCCTATCAAGCCCCTTCAGAATTTTGTATGGTTCAATGAGATCACCTCTCATTCTTCTAAACTCCAGAGAATATAAGACCAATTTACTCAGCCTCTTATCACAAGGCAACCCTCTTATCCCAGGGACTAATTTAGCGAACATTTGCCATGCCCGCTCCAGTGCAAGTGTACCCTTATTTAAATGTGGAGACAAAAACTGCTCACAGTAATCCAGATGTGGTCTCAGCAAAACCCTGTACAACTGTAGCAAGACTTCTTTATTCCTGTACTGTGGTAAATCTGCTCACATTCTCTCAAAGGCGTATTGCATCTCAGATTACCACATCGGAGGCGCAATACACCTTTAAGACACTGTGAGCAGATTGACCATGTGTTCTCTAATCCCCTTGTGATAAAGGCCAACGTGCCATTCTCCATCGTAATTCTTGCTGCACCTGCATGCTAATTTTCTGCGTTCCTTGCACACCCAAGTCTCTTTGAACATCAACACTTGCAAGTTTCTCACCTTTTTAAAAATTCTGCTTTTTTATTCTAATGACCAAACTTCACATTTCCCTATACTATACTCTATCTGCCATCTTGTTGCCCACTCACCTGTCTACATCTCTTTGCAGCCTCTCTGTGTCCCCCCCCGACACCTCACCTTTCCACTTAGCTTGGCAAACTTAGATACATTACTCTCTGACTTTTCATCGAAGTAATTAGTATTTCATCTAAGTCCTTAATATGAGATCTCACCAGAATGCATATGCAGGGAAGCACTCTGCAATGCATAACTCAGCCTCAAACTGAATGGGCAGAATTTTCTGCCTGTCGGGCGGGTGGGGAGCCAATCCCCGCCGGAGAAGCGGGTCGCGCAGCCATTTTACGTGGGTGGGCCAATTAAGGCCCGCCCAGCATGACGCCCGGCGGGAAGCACTGTGCGAGCGGGGGGGCGGGTTGTTATGTGACCATAGGCAGCAAATCATGCACATCATTGCCCGGTACCCTGGCAGCAGTCATGAAGCCTTCATTCTGTGACAGTCCACTGTGCCAGCTGCATTTGAGCTACAATGGCAAACCAGTGTTGCCATTGGGCAACAAGAGTTATCCACTGATGACATGGTTCGTGACGCCAGTGTGCAACCCAAGCACTCATATGCAACATGCACACAGTGAAAGCCATAGCACCACACATATGTTAGAGCAGATCATTAGCATGCTAAAACAATGATTCCACTGTGCACACCTCTTAGGAGGAGCCCAGATTACTGGGCAGAGCAGGTGTCAAGATTCATGGTGGTCTTCTGCATGCTGCACGAGTTTGCCATCATGAGGGGGCAGCTCTTGCCATTAGCAAGGTGAGCAGTTGAGCATGATGAGAAGGACTAAGCAGAAGAAGAGCGAGGAAGCAACCTAGATGTCCCCTTTCTGGCTGGGCTGTCCATGAAGAACTCATCCAAATGCAATACCAGTAACTGCAACTGCAATTGCCAATTCAGCAACAGTACCTCCCTCTGTAACTGATCATCACAGTGTCCACTTGGCCACAATACAAAAATAAAAGCTGCCACATTCCAATAAAAATAAACATTCCAAACAAAATTTGTTAAAAGAAATCATGCCATCTTGCATATAGAACTCAACTAACACCCTTGTGCATTCCCTTACTACCTTTTTCCAGGTGTGTTTGCCTATCCTAGTGCTATTTCAGTGGCTGCAGTATGGCTAGTGCAAGGCTGATGACTTTCAGTGGGAAAGGCTGCAGATGGCCTTGCAGGGGACCTAGAAGGTCTGGTTGCAGACTGAATCACCTTGGCACGGACAGGTGCGACCTTGGCTACAGCAAGGGTGCTGTGGGTTGGCAGGGGTGGGAGGCTTTCACTGTATGCATGTTGCATACGAGTGCTTGGGTTGCACACTGGCATCACGAATCATGTCATCAGTGGATAACTCTTGTTGCCCAATGGCAACACTTTAGTTTGCCATTGTAGCTCAAATGCAGCTGTTTTCCTGAGACAGCACAGCAAGTTTGTGTTCCATGGAAAGTGGCACCTCCAGCCCTGCACCCCCACCCACCCCACCCCCAGAGCAGTACCTCAGCAATGCTGCTAATCTGTTGGAGGACTTGCTGGATTGCTATGTCATCCTACAAGCCCCTTTGCACACTATATTCCACAACCATGATGGCAGAAGACTGCCCTTGCATGACAGCAAGTTGAGCTTCCACTGCAGCACTCAGACGATGGGTGGCTGCTGCTTCTTCTGCAATGGCAGCTGAAACATCAGCCATCAGACCCTGCATCATGATTGGGTCTATAAGTGTGAGAACAGAATTTGCCAAAACTTCGACTCTGGAGAGGATGGATTCCAGACTCTGCACAAAGCCAATTTGGTACTGGACTCCTCCAAGCTCTTTGACATTGAATACAGGTTTTTGGCAGTCTTCCCAATGCACCAAGCATTTTGTTGTGCACGTCCATCAGGCTTATTCTGTAGGTGGCTCTATTAAAGTGCTCACCTGAGTCCTGTGCAGCAGAGCCCTGTGCGACAGCCCAGGGCAGCCCCTGTAAACCTGTCAGTGGGCGGAGTGTGATGTAGAAGGATTGATATAGTCTATAGATGCAGCAGACGAGACAAATTGGTATTTGATATCATTAAGGCTGTAATAACTGGAAGCCATTTCTACTATTCGCTTATTCATTTGTTATTTAATAAAGTTGTTTGGCAGTTTATAGCCTGAACCAGTGAAGCATTTATTCAACTGTTTTCCAAAGTTGAGGAAGATCATATGAGGATACATTATATAACCAATGAGCCAAAATACCGTGACAAGGGTTTTTTCCCCTAGCTTGCTAAATATTGGGCAGGGAAAGATATACTTATATCCACTGCAGCACTCAGACGATGGGTGGCTGCTGCTTCTTCTGCAATGGTAGCTGAAACATCAGCCATCAGACCCTGCATCATACAGTGACTGACTTATGAGAATTGCTCGAGGTGCTAAACTCCAAACAAAATGTCTGCAACACAAGAGCACAAAACACAACATTAGAATCATATGTCATAAAAGGAGCCTATTAAGCCCATTGTGCCTGTGTTGTCCCTCTGAAAGAGCTATCCAATTAGTCCCACTTCTCTGTTCTTTCCTTATAGCTCTGCAAATGTTTCCATTTTAGGTATATATCCAATCCCATTTGAAGGTTTTCATTGAAACTGCTTCCACTACTCTTTCAAACAACGCATTCCAGATCATTAGAGCTTCCTAAGTAAAACATTTCACTTCATCCCCACTCTAGCTTTTTTTCCCCAATTATCTTAAAACTGTGTCCTCTGGTTACTGACCCTCCTGTCAATGGAAATAGTTTTTCCCCATTTACCTCCAAAACCCCTAATGATTTTGAACATCTCTATCATATCTCCCTTTAGCTTTCTTTGCTCTAAGTAGATCAACCCCAGCTTCCCTAGTGTTTCCACTCAACTGAATTCCCTCATCCCTGATACTATTCTAGCAAATCTGCACAGCCGTTCCAAAACTTTGACATCCTTTCTATACGGTGCTGTAGTTGAGGTTTAAACAGATTTATAAACTAGATTGTACGCAACCTTGGCATCCTATTTGAACCAGAGATGAGCTTCTGACCCCAATTCTAATCCACCACCATGAACACCTAATTGTAATGCTGCAACATCACCCTTCTCTATTACTGTTTCAGCTCATCTGCTGCTGAAGCACTCATCCATGCCTTTGTTATCTCAAGGCCTAACTATATTAATGCATTGCTGGCCAGCATCCCACCTTATATCTTCTGTAAACTTGAACTCACCTGAAACCCTCCTGCTCATGCCTTAATTCATACTAAGTCTCATTCACCCATCAGTTGTGGCCGATGACCTACATTGGCTTCAGGTCCAGCAGTGCCTTGATTTAAAATTCTTATCCTTGTTTTCAAAACCTTCCTATGGCCTTACCCCACCCCCCACCACCACCTCAGTAATGTCCACCAACCCTGCCACTCTCCAAGATCTCTGCACTCCTCCAATTCTGGCCTCTTGTTCATCCTTGATTTTTATTGGCAGCCACGCATTCATCTGCCTAGGCCCTAAACTTTGGATTCCCCACCCAAAACCTCTAACTTTTTTTATGGTAAGCTCAGTAGAAACATTAAATGCCTCCCAAACCCATTTCATGTAGGAGCTTTCCAGCCAACAGAAACTTTGGGCAGAATATCGCACTCATCAGGCGGACGTGCGCCCAACCTGAATAAGCGTAAAATGACGCGCGATGGCGTTGGGCAAGCATCCCAACGTCATTGTGCACTCGCGCGATATTTCGGTCAGCGCGCACGCGCCAAGGAGTTGGCAGCGCACCGGCCGACAATTAACAGGCCTATTAAGGCCATTAAAGATCTAATTAAATGAAAATTTTCACTACCTGTCCAGCCTTACGGTTGGCGGGCAGGCGAAAAGACCAAGCGGCCTTTGGATTTTTTGTGAAACCTCATCCACGGGCAAAATGAGGTTTCAATCAGTGATTTTTTAAAAAATTTAAAATTTTCAAACGAATTTGTAACACGTCCCTGCTCATGTGACAGAGCCACATGAGGGGCCATGTTATTAACATTTTTAAATTCTTCATTTTTTCTATTTGAAAAAGCTCCCTAAGGCACAGAGCTGCCTGAGGGAGCTTTTACTGCACGCGCCCGTGTGCAAACGTGAAGCTCCGTGCTCGCCCTACCCCCACACACAGGCAGCGATGAGCGCTGCAGCGGTCGTGGCCTGGTCGCAGGCAGCAGAGGGTGATCCTATGAATGCGGAGGCTGGTGGGGTGAAAAGTGAGGACAAGGGGGACCCAGCCGTATCCTACCCATCCCCTACGCCTCTGCCCTCACACCTTCCCCACCCTCCCAGAACCATGATAGGGTCCCCATTGTCTTCAATTTTCACCCCACCAGCCTCTGCATTTAAAGGATCATCCTCCGCCATTTCCGCCAACACCAGCATGATGCCACCACCGAATACATCTTCCCCTCACCCCCCCCTCTATCGGTATTCCGTGGGGACTGTTCCCTCTGGAACACCTTGGTCCATTCCTCCAGCATTCCCAACACCTCATCCCCTTCCCACGGCACCTTCCCATGCAATCGCAGAAGGTGCAACACCTGCCCCTTTAACTCCTCCCTCCTCACCGTCCAATGGCCCAAACACTCCATTCAGGTGAAGCAGCGCTTCACTTGCACTCCCTTCAATTTAGTCTACTGCATTCGCTGCTCCCAATGTGGCCTCCTCTACATTGGGGAGACCAAACACAGACTGGGTGACCACTTTGAGGAACACCTTCGGTCTGTCCGCAAGCATGACCCAGGCCTCCCTGTCACTTGCCATTTCAACACACCATCCTGTTCTTATGCTCACATGTCTGTCCTTGGCCTGCTGCAATGTTCCAGTGAAGCCCAACACAAACTGGAGGAATAGCACCTCATCTTCCAATTAGGCACTTTACAGCCTTCCAGACTTAACATTGAATCACAGAATCACACAGTGCAGAAGAGGCCCTTCGGCCCATCGAGTCTGCACCGACACGTGAGAAACACCTGACCTACCTACCTAATCCCATTTACCAGCACTTGGGCCATAGCCTTGAATGTTATGACGTGCCAAGTGCTCATCCAGGTACTTTTTAAGGGATGTGAGGCAACCCGCCTCCACCACCCTCCCAGGCAACGCATTCCAGACTGTCACCACCCTCTGGGTAAAAAGGTTTTTCCTCACATCCCCCCTAAACCTGCTGCCCCTCACCTTGAACTTATGTCCCCTCGTGACTGACCCGTCAACCAAGGGGAACAGCTGCTTCCTATCCACCCTGTCCATGCCCCTCATAATCTTGTACACCTCGATCAGGTCGCCCCTCAGTATTCTCTGCTCCAACGAAAACAACCCAAGTCTATCCAACCTCTTTTCATAACTTAAATGTTTCATCCCAGGCAACATCCTGGTGAATCTCCTCTGCACTACCTCCAGTGCAATCACATCCTTCCTATAATGTGGCGACCAGAACTGCACATAATACTCCAGCTGTGGCCTCACCAAGGTTCTATACAACTCCAACATGACCTCCCTACTTTTGTAATCTATGCCTCGATTGATAAAGGCAACTGTTCCATATGCCTTTTTCACCACCCCACTAACATGCCCCTCTGCCTTCAGAGATCTATGGACACACACGCCAAGGTCCCTTTGTTCCTCAGAACTTTCTAGTGTCATGTCGTTCATTGAATACTTCCTTGTCAAATAACTCCTTCCAAAGTGTATCACCTCACACTTTTCAGGGTTAAATTCCATCTGCCACTTATCTGCCCATTTGACCATCCCGTCCATATCTTCCTGTAGCCCAAGACGTTCAACCTCACTGTTAACCACCCGGCCAATCTTTGTGTCATCCGCAAACTTACTAATCCTACCCCCCACATAGTCATCTATGTCGTTTATATAAATGATGAATAATAAGGGATCCAGCACAGATCCCTATGGTAAGCCACTGGACACTGGCTTCCAGTCACTAAAGCATCTTTCTGTCATCACCCTCTGTCTCCTACAACTAAGCCAATTTTGAACTCACCTCATCAAATTACCCTGTATCCCATGTGCATTTGCCTTCTTTATAAGTCTCCCATGTGGGACCTTGTCAAAGGCTTTGCTGAAATCCATATAAACTACTTCAACTGCACTACCCTCATCTACACACCTGGTCACCTTCTCAAAAAATGCAATCAAATTTGTTAGGCATGACCTCCCTCTGACTATCCCTAATCAAACCTTGCCTCTCCAAGTGGAGATAGATTCTCTCCTTCGGAATTTTCTCCAATAGTTTCCCTACCACTGATGTGAGACTCACTGGCCTGTAGTTCCCTAATTTACCTTTACAACCCTTCTTAAATAGCGGAACCACATTAGCTGTTCTCCAGCACTCTGGCACCTCCCCCGTGGCCAGAGAGGAATTAAAAATTTGGGTCAGAACCCCTGCGATCTCCTCCCTTGCCTCCCTCAGCAGTCTGGGACACAAATCATCCGGACCTAGAGATTTGTCCACTTTTAAGCCTGCCAACACCTCCAATACCTTGTCACTCCCTATATCAATTTGCTCAAGAACCTCGCAGTCTGTCTCCCTGAGTTCCATACCTTCATTCTCATTCTCTTGGGTGAAGACAGATGTGAAGTATTCGTTCAACACTCTACCGATGTCCTCTGGCTCCACCCATAGATTGCCCTCTTGGTCCCTAATGGACCCTACTCTTTCCCTGGTTATCCTCTTCCCATTGATATACTTATAGAATATCTTGGGATTTTCTCTACTTTTACCAGCCAGAGCTTTCTCATGTCCCCTCTTTGCTCTCCTAATTGCTTTCTTAAGCTCCACCCTGCACTTTCTGTACTCCACTAATGCCTCCACTGATTTGCTCCCCTTGTACCTGCTCAAAGCCTCTCTTTTCCTTCTCATCGTATCCTGAATATCCTTGGTCATCCATGGTTCTCTGGGCTTGTTTCTCCTTCCTATCACCCTAGAGAGAACATGTTGAGTTTGTACTCTCCCCATTTCTTTTTTGAACACCCCCCCACTGCTCCTCTGTAGATTTCCCCACAAGTAGCTGTTCCCAATCTACCTTGGCCAGATCCTGCCTTATTTTACTAAAATCCACTCTCCCCCAATCCAAAACAATTTTTTGCAACTTGTCTATTTCTTTGTCCATAACAAGCTTAAATTGTACCATGTTGTGGTCGCTATCACTAAAATGCTCCCCCACCACCACCTCAGCCACCTGTCTGGCTTCATTCCCCAGAATTAGGTCCAGCACTGCGCCGTCCCTTGTTGGACCCTCTACATATTGACTTAAAAAGTTCTCCTGTACACATTTCAAGAAATCCACTCCATCCAAGCTCTTAACACTATATCTATCCCAATTAATGTTGGGAAAGTTGAAATCACCTAATATAATTACCCTATTATTATTGTTTTACACACCTGCGCAAAGAGTTCAACAGCTTCAGACCATGAACTCTCTCTCCTGTATCTTCACCCATTTTTTAATCCCCTTTTTGAAAATTTATTTTTTATTTTTTATCCACTTATTTTCATTTTTATTCATTTATTCATTGTTTTATCCCCTTTTTATCCCTTTTTCCATCCTTTTTCCCCAACCACCATCCCCTCCCCCCACCCCACCCCAAAAAGGGCCATCTGTTACTTGTTCAATGTTGTTCTTTCACACAGTGCTGGCCCTTGTTCTGCTATTATCACATTCTGCTTTCTTACCTTTATGCTGTTATCAGCACCTCCTTCGGTCCTTACCACTACCAT